>NC_091765.1:63984817-65234817 GCF_029378745.1 Bos indicus | reverse complement strand
GTAGACGATTATTTGCTACCTTGAAAAAGGAGAAATCCAAGGATAAATTTTTCTGGCATGATCTACAGGAAACTTCAGCCAGAGTCTGCTGATGGGGCTCTTAACTGCCTCTAGTTTACAGCTTCTATGTGATGATTCAATATGGTTTAGATAGTTCTAGTCAGTGGTTTAATAATCACTTACCCAGAACCTCTTTTTTATATAATACCAAATCCAGACAGATAAATTGCTGCCTTCTCAGTCCTAAAAAAATTGTCTTTCCTTATTTAATAGCAATGATTTCAGTGTAAGAAGATTTGGAATTATAGTATGACATGTATTGACAGATATTACTATATATCTAAGAACTGTGTTCACTACGCATCTACCTCTGTTGTTGACAAGTTCATTTTAGACTGGGATGAATAGAGAGTAATTGGAAATGTCAGCATTGAAGTCGATATATGTAAAATAATTATTGCTAAAGCGTATGTGCTGTTGTGCTATACAAATTAAAACACAGAAATTCTTTGCATATTCTAGATAGACACACTTTTTTGTTAGATAAACCAACTCAAGACAGTATTTCTTAAAACTGCATAATACCTTTAATAAATTAAAGAATACACAATTTAAGTGATTTTGCTTCTTTTACTATTTTGCTTCTCTCCTGGTTTTATATAAAGAAATTGAGAACATGTGAAAAGTTTCCCAAGTTATTTCTTCAATTTTCTGTCAGTTTTCAATATGCAGAAAACTCTAAAATTAAGATATTTTGAAATAAATTAATTATTATATGTACATTTTCATGATTTTTACACTGCTTTACTTAATATAGGTGACACTGTATCATCAGTTTGAAAACAAAAAGTATTTGCTCTGCAACTATTCTCTCAACCTTTTCTATTTGCTAGATATAATCTTAGAGGTTTAGAACACAAAAAGTGAATACATGGGCCCTGCATACAGGATAGATGTTTACAGTATAAAAAGAAGGCAAGCATGCAATGAATAAGATATATTTGTGGAGAGTGTCAAGGATTCATTAAAAATATGCTAAATGAAGCATTATGGAAGACAGAGATTGAAGAGATTGATGCTACCCTTATTATTTGTAAAAACTGATGCTTTTCTGAATTTTCAACAATATCACTTTACCTGGTGGTTACACCAACTAAAATTTTGTGAAGACATGCATATATTTTATCCTAAAATTCAGGAAAAACACTAATAAATGAATTAGAACATTTCACAGTCAGAAATAATATTGTATTTCCTTACATTAAATTCAGAATCGTGATCAAGGTAAAGTCTCCATGGTAATAGAAGGACCAATGAACTAGAAGGAGCTGTATTGGTTACTGAGAGACTTGGCATGTAGCATCTCTTCCCTATTTATTCAGTCCTGGTTTGGGACTGAGAAGGCAGAGAATGCCACAGACTTACAACTCAGCTGCTTTAGAAATAAGGTAAAGATATTTCATTATATGATTTCTAAAGAGTAAACATTAAAATTTTAGGAATCAGTGAAATAAATGGACTGGAATGGGTGTATTTAACTCAGATGACCATTATATCTACTACTATGGGCAAGAATCCCTTAGAAGAAATGAAGTAGCCATTGTAGTCAACAAAAGAGTCTGAAATGCAGTACTTGGATGCAATCTCAAAAACGACAGAATGATCTCTGTTCGTTTCCGAGGCAAACCATTCAATATCACAGTAATCCAAGTCTATGCCCTGACCAGTAATGCTGAAGAAGCTGAAGTTGAACGGTCCTATGAACAGCTACAAGACCTTCTAGAACTAACATCCAAAAAAGATATACTTTGCATTATGGGGGACTGGAATGCAAAAGTAGCAAGTCAAGAGATACCTGGAGTAACAGGCAACTTTGGCCTTGAAGTACAAAATGAAACAGGTCAAAGGCCGAGTTTTACCAAGAGAATGCACTGGTTATAGCAAACACCTTCTTCCAACAACACAAGAGAAGACTCTACCCATGGACATCACCAGATAGTCAATACCAAAATCAGATTGATTACATTCTTTGCAGCCAAACATGGAGAAGCTCTATACAGTCAGCAAAAACAAGACCAGGAGCTGACAGTGGCTCAGATTATGAATTTCTTATTGCCAAATTCAGACTGAAACTGAAGAAAAATAGGGAAAACCACTAGACCATTCAGGTATGACCTAAATTAAATCTCTTATGATTATACAGTGGAAGAGAGAAATAGATTCAAGGGATTAGATCTGATAGACAGAGTGCCTGAAGAACTATGTTTAGAGGTTTGTGACATTATACAGGAGGCAGGAATCAAGACCATCCCCAAGAAAAAGAAATACAAAAAGGCAAAATGTCTGAGGAGGCCTTACAAATAACTGAGAAAAGATGAGAAGCAAAAGGCAAAGGAGAAAGAAAAGATATACCCATTTGAATGCAGAGTTCCAAGGAATAGCAAGGAGAGATAAGAAAGCCTTCCTCAGTGATCAGTGCAAAGAAATAGAGGAAAACAATAGAATAGGAAAGACTAGAGAGCTCTTCAAGAAAATTTGAGATACTAAGAGAATATTTCATGCAAAGATGGGCTCAATAAATGACAAAAATGGTATGGACCTAAGAGAAGCAGAAGATATTAAGAAGAGGTGGCAAAAATACACAGAAGAACTATACAAAAACAATTTTCATGACCCAGAAAATCACGATGGTGTGATCACTCACCTAGAACCAGACATCCTGGAATGTGAAGTCAAGTAGGCCTTAGGAAATATCAGTATGAACAAAGTTAGTGGAAGTGATAGAATTCAGTTGTGCTATATCAAATCCTAAAAGACGATGCTGTTAAAGTACTGCAGTCAATATACCAGCAAACCTGGAAAACTCATCCGTGGCCACAGGACTAGAAAAAGTCAATTTTCATTAGAATCCCAAAGAAAGGCAATGCCAAAGAATGCTCAAACTATCACCCATTTGTGCTCATCTCACACACTAGCAGAGTAATGCTTAAAATTCTCCAAGCCAGGCTTCAACAGTACGTGAATTTTGGAAATTCCAGATGTTCAAGCAGGATTCAGAAAAGGCAGCAGAACCAGAGATCAAATTGCCAACATCCACTGGATAATCAAAAAAGTGAGAGAGTTCCAGAAAAATATCTGCTTCTGCTTTATTGACTATGCCAAAGCCTTTGAATGTGTGGATCACAACAAACTATGGAAAATTCTTAAAGAGTTGGGAATACCAGAACACAGTACCTGCCTCCAGAGAAATCTAGAAGCAATAGTTACAACTGGACATAGAACAACAGACTGGTTCCAAATCGGGAAAGGAGTACATATAGGCTGTATATTGTCACCCTTCTTATTTAACTTATATGCAGAATGCATCATGCGAAATGCCAGGCTGGATGAAGCACAAGCTGGAATCAAGATTGCTGGGAGATATATGAATAACCTCAGATCTGCAGATGACACCACCCTTATGGCAGAAAGTGAAGAAGAACTAAGGAGCCTCTTGATGAAATTGAAAGAGGAGAGTGAAAATGTTGGCTTAAAACTCAGCATTCAGAAAATGAAGACCATGGCATCTGGTCCCATCACTTCATGACAAATAGATGGGGAAACAGTGGAAACAATGTCAGACTGTATTTTGGGGGGCTCCAAAATCACTGCAGATGGTGACTACAGCCATGAAATTAAAAGACACTTGCTTCTTGGAAGAAAAGCTATGACCAACCTAGACAGCATATTAAAAGGCAGAGACATTACTTTGCCGACAAAGGTCCATCTAGTCAAAGCTACGGTTTTTCCTGTAGTCATGTATGGATGTGAGAGTTGGACTATAACGAAAGCTGAGCACAAAGAATTGATGCTTGTGAACTGTGGTGTTGAAGAAGACTCTTGAGAGTCTCTTGGACTGCAAGAAGATCCAACCAGTCCATCCTAAAGTAAATCAGTCCTGAATATTCTTGGAAGAATTGATGTTGAAGCTAAAACTCTAATACTTTGGCCACCTGATGTGAAGAACTGACTCATTGGAAAAGACACTGATGCTTGGAAATTTTGAAGGCAGAAAGAGAAGGGGATGACAGAAGATGAGATGGTTAGATGGCATCACCGACTCAATGGACCCATGTTTGAATAAATTCCGAGAGTTAGTGATCGACAGGGAAGCCTGGCGTGCTGCAGTCCATAGGGTCACAAAGAGTTAGACACTATTGAGCGACTGAACTGAACTGAACTGAACTGAAAGGACCTTTGAAGGTCAAGATTTGGTCTATCCTATTCCATTAGGTATGAATATAGCAGAATGCAAAAAAGGCAAAAAGGAGCAGGACGTGGGCCCAGTAAATCATGGGAGTGAATCAGTTCTGATAACCAAGTGGAAACTAAGTTGCACTGGCCCCTGTAGGGAAAGGACAGAAATGATGGAGGTGGGGACAGAGTTGGGAAGAGGTGTGTGAGAATGAAAATGCCATGTAACAATTCTTATCCAGTCCTTCTCCACTACAGCTTGAACCTGGATATTACTTAAGATGTTAAAGAAATCCTTGCTTGGATTTTCCATGCAATAGCTCGGGAAAGCCAAACACCTGCACTTAGCATATCACCACTCCTTTGAACTGCAAGCACGTAGAGCAAGAAGTTGAACATTCAACTAGGAGAAAGCCTCCTCTCTTGGCTGGGTTACAGGTTTCTCTTTTTGCTCTGATGAAAGGTTCTTGGTCTCAGGGGAAAACATTCCACGAATCTGAATGAAATCCTTTTGGCATGAAATTTGTGCATACTCCTGGCAGGAGGCAGTTTTCATGTGGTTTGGCATTTTTCTGATGAAAATTTCACACTGTTCTGGTTTGTTTGCTTCCCCCAGGAACCTTCACAAATAAGCCTGTATGAAACAGTTCCCAGGGGACATTTCACTTTATTAACTTCCCCTTATTTCTCTTGCGGCTGTTTTTTATCTTTCTCTTTCAAGCTCATGCAGCCTAGTCCCCCAGAGCTACGTGTTAGGTTAAAGTGTTATTGCACTGCTCTGTGAATGCCCATGTGTGGATGAGATGCTCCTTTTGCTGTAGAACATGAGCTAAACACTCTGGGGCACATTTTTTTTTTCATCAGAAAGCTAACTTGGGTCCATCTCGGCCAACATCTTTATTTGGTAACATATAAACCCGAGGTTCAGAGAGGTTAAGTGAAATTGACCTCCCTACTCCAATGACCCTGGTGACCAGAGGCCACTTTGCTTCTTCCTTTGTTTGCTACACACCTACATAAGTTTATCATTGTCTTCACAGAGTTGCCTTTTGCAATCCATTCTCCACATTCATAAATGAGAACTCTTTCAAAACTGCACTCTTCATGTCATAAAATCTCTAACGCTTCACATTGCCTAAAAATAACCCCTTAATTTCTATTGTAAGTCTGTGACTGATCTGGCCACTTCTGATTTCCAGTTTGAACTCTTCTCACTTCTTATCCAGGTCCTCTAGCCTTATTGACCTCAGCATGTTCTTGCATGCCCCATAGGCTTTACTGTAAATGCTGATGTCTTGCTTTACAGAAACTTCCACTTTATCTTTAAATCTAAAGAGTTAAATATAATTCCTGCAGGTTATAATTTAAAACTCACATGACACAAATATCTCCTACAAACTGCCTTAGTTCCCTGCACTCACCTCCTTCCCTCCCAAATACCACTTAGCTACTATGATATGTATTGTGAATACTTTTGACCATATGGTTATCTACTACACTATGAGCTCCACTGGACAGGGTTTTTATTTGTTTTTGCTAATTGCTGTAAGTTACCCAGTAAGCATAGTGTCCAGCATACAAAGGACTCAAGATACCTGTTTGTAAAACAAAGTCAAAACTGGAAATGAATTTGCCCCCCTTTCAATCTAACACTCTTTCCACTACTTCATATAGCTTAATTTCACTTAAATCACCTATAATCTAGGAAGCATTCCAAGATTCTCCAGGTAGACACTCTTGTGTCTCCACTGTATTTTTATTGCACTTGGCAAACATTTCAAGAGGACTTTTCCTACACATGTTTGGCACATTATTTCCAAGATAACATTTTCTATATTTTTTTATATTCACCCTGATAACTTCAAGATTCATTGATTTAGAGATTAGGATTTACTCACTTTTCAATGTCAGTATTTATCACGTAATCTGATACAAGTTAAGCTCAATAAATGCCTCTTCAATAAGTAACAAAACTGGTGTGATATTATTACCCATTCTTGTTCCCTTTATTTCCTGCAAATAAGAGATGAGTGGTGCCTCACATATTATAAAGCAAGACACATGCATTTTATTTTAGAATACGCCTGGGTTCCAGTTTTATCATTTATGAGCTGATTTACCTAAAGTCATTCATTTTACCATTCTGAACTTCAATTTCCTGATCAATAAAAAGAATTAAAAATAAATACCTGAATAAATAAATCTCAAAATTAAGATATTTACATAAAATTCATTGGGATCATTATGAAATGAATACAAAGTGTTTTCTAATCAATGACATGATATTCTGATATTATCTTTTATTATAGAAATATATGGATTAAAAATGAGGTCTGAATATTTCCTATAGAATTGAGTTAATTTTATTTCAAAAGTTCTTTTTGGTAATTTAAAGAATTATGACTGATTATTTAATTTAATTTACATTTTTATGAAACATTAGTTTTCTTTTTAAGTTGGCTTTTTAAAATTTTATAAATAGTATATGCTTAACATTAATATGCAAAACATTTACAAAGATGTTAAAAGTACACAAATAATTTTTATTTTTATCTATAAGTAACTTAATTATATTTTGATGCATTTCTCCTAGTCTTGTATCTATGTGAACTTTTATTTCCCTGTTTCATGCAACTGTGATCATCATCACATAGTATTCTTATTAAAATTACTCAATCATCATATAAGCAGAATTCATTTTATTTTTCACTAAACGTTTTAATAATTGAAATTAAACTAACATGCTGGCAAATGCTTTTGTACTTTTATATGATTTCAGAAATTTACAGTTATAAGCAATGTTGTACTATCATTTTGCCTAAAGTTTTGTTTTACCTAAAGAAAAATTACAAAATATTATTTTTAGGCCAAATAATAAAAATCTTTGCCTTTTATTATAATTATTGATAAATTGATTTCTAAAATGATTATACAAAATTTATACCCCCACTAGCATTACACAAGAACATTAAATTTAAAAGTGTAAACTTCTTATATAGTACATTCTTGTGTTTTTCCATATTTTTGCTGCTTTAATGAAGAAGGAAATGGCAACCACTCAAATATTCTTGCCTGGGAAATCCCATGGACAGAGGAGCCTGAAGGGTTACAGTCTATGGGCTCACGAGAGTCGCACATGACTTAGCGACTAAACTACCACCATCGTGATACTTTAAAAAATAAAAATTATTTTTAATTTTTCAATATGTATTTCTTTGGGTTTCCCAGGTGGCGCTAGTGGCAAAGAACCCACCTGCCAGTGCAGGAGACATAAGAGTCGTAGGTTCAATCCCTGGGTCAAGAAGATCTCCTGGAGAAGGGCATGGCAACCCATTCCAGTATTCTTGCCTGGAAAATCCCTTGGACAGAGGAATCTGGTGGGCTACAATACATGTGGTCACAAAAAGTAGAACATGACTGAAGCAACTTAGCATATGTATTTCTTTGCTTAATGAAATTTACCTTTGCCCTAAAGAATATATGTCCCCTTTTTGAATTATCTATTTTTGTCTTTTTTCCATTGATGTATTTTATGTATTTTAATAGATTTATGGGAAAATAGTATAATAAATTATTATTATATTGTTGCATATATTTATCCTACTTTATCCTTCAGAATGACTTTTGAATTATATTGAGTTCTTATTCCATAGTATCAGTTTTCCATGCAGTTTACCTGTATTAACACATCTAAACCTGACAACAGCACATTCATTGGGTTTTCTTATTATTCTTACTTTAGACATAGGGATTTAATATATAGAGAAAGTAAATGCTCTGCAGTGGTGAATTAGAATTATCAGCCAGATGATGTGGCAATTGCACTTATGCTATTTGGCAATATGTTATGTTATCTCAAGATCTAAATTAACCATTAAATATGATTATTTGAGAAAAAGACTTACTTTGTTTTACAATTTCTAACTATTCTTGACATGATTCAGGAAACTGTTAAACTATTTTTTAAGAAATAACTTTCTGTGATTCAACCAATTTAGATTGTTATACATTAGTATAAAGGGTAAAATGTATTTTAAGTTCCCAATTCTGAGCTCTTTCAATTAGTCCCAGATTCTGTATGCAATTTCTAAGAATTCAGATGTTTGCAATATTTTAAATTATGTAGAAAAGCAAGCATCTTCCAGAAGATATAGGGAATATGAAAAAAAGAATCTCTTATAAATTCACTGTGCACTCCAACTTGATATATAGATCTGGCTTTGGTAAAATGAAACTATATCTGTTCAAAATGACCTGAAAAAATCTCATTTGACTTTTATTCTCTCAGGAGTGAAATTCAAAGATATCAACTATATATTTTTTTGAAATTTCATTATTGATAAACATTGAGTGTACTATTTCATAGAGATTCCTTGACTTCCCATGAATTATATGTTTGCAGTCTTGAATAGCAAGTGCCCTGTGAACATCAAGTGATATGATTTAGTAGATAATATGGTGACAGAATAATTTGCAATGCACATTAAATAAACAAGCCAGTGCATAAAATAAACCTTCCAGCTTGAATTCTTGTACAGGAAACAAAAGCTGTATAACTAATATCAGTATAAAAGGTACAACTTACACCTCTCAACAGAAAAGAAGAAAAAAAAATCAAAATAACATCCATCCTGATTACTGAAAATGCTGACCTTGGATTTAGAACAAAGGGCAAATTGCAATAAATACTCCAACATGGTAAACAGTGGGACATGTTATTTTCTTCCACATAGCATGATGTGATCGCATTGTGTTTTATGACCAGTTTTATGCCCACCACAAGAGATGTCAGAAGGATATCTTGTTCTGAAATGTCAGCCCTAAAGCCCTAAACAGTGTCTTCCCAGATAGAGTTTTAGATGGCCAGCTTCAATGAAAACCCACAGGGAGTTGTAAATATTCTCCCCTCCTATTATCAAATATACAACTCCTGAATGAATACAGTTAACCTCACATTACACTTTTTTTGCTTTTGTATCTTAACATAAAGTTGTGCTGAATATTTTATCTTACACAATGTATAGCATGATAGTATGCACTGATGGTTATTTATAACACGTTGTTCAGTTGCTGTCATGTCTGACTCTTTGTGAAACCATAGACTGCAGCATGCCAGGCTTCCCTGTCCTTCACAATCTCCTAGAGTTTGCTCAAATTCATGTCTGTTGATGCTATCTAATCATCTCATCTTCTGCCACCCTTTTCTCCTTTTGCATCAATCTTTCCCAGCATCAGGGTATTAAGCACTTAGTCCATGTCAAATTAAACTCTCATATCAAACCTTAGTTGTAAGTGATTCTACTATCTACTGTGAGAGAAATTAAGGTATGCTTTTAACACTTTCTGTTGATACTAAGATATGATTATTCAAAATCAAAACCTATTAACTCTCACTGTAATCTTATCATTGCCAGCATTCTGTAATTAGTATTGAAGGCATATATGGTAAATCTAATTACTGATCAGATTTATGCAATAAAAAAATTTCAAAACCATTTTAACAGTTTTAATAAATGCATAGGAAGAGTAAGATGAAATAAAAAAAGACTGTTAATGTCGACATATTTTATACAGTACAAAGCAATATTTTATTATTATGTTGTATTGGAGTGACTTGTAATGGGGAGACTCTCTGAAGTTTTTTCCTTCAAATACCAGGGACAATGATTATTCTCATTAGGGAAAAATGCTGCTTATTACAGTTACATATCAAGATAAATGTATTCATTGGCATATGTTCTACTTTAATTAGCAATCAGAGTTCTGTAGGGATTGCTTATCTTTGAAAATTTAAATGAAAACTTTAACAAATACATTCATAGAGAAAATTTGTCATGTTACACGCAGACTCCCAATCGTAAGTCGGTATGTGAATCAGGCAGGCAGGAAGAGGGGTGTGGCTTGGGAGTTAAAATTTTAACTGACAGCACCAGGACCTGAACACTGCACCCACAGATGTGGGGAAAAAAAATCTTTGGTCTGATTCACAGTCATTAAATATGTTCACAGTCATTAAATAAGCCATTAAATATCTAATGGCACTAGTCTAGGAGCTGGAGTCCACCATAGGAACCCTAAGCACAACTGAGGTTGGAGGGGCGGGGGGACAGAGATTAAGGCCCACTGATTTCATGGTGGCTTCCCAGGTGGCACAGTAGTAAAAATCTGTCTGCCAATATGTGAGATGTAGGAGACGAGGGCTTGATCCCTGGGTTGGGAAGATCCCCTGAAGTAGGAAATTGCAACTGGCTCCAGTATTCTTGCTTGGAAAATTCCATTGACAGAGGAGCCTGATGGGCAACAGTCCATGGGGTCACAGTCAGACATGACTGAGCAACTGAGCATGTACATGCACACACAAGATCATAGTGACTACAGAATCTTGTCTAACCTGGAGAAGGTGCTTCTGGGGATTTAATAAGTTGTTATAGTTCCCAGTGAGTCCAGGATGAAATGAGAGCATAATATAAATGCTGTTGTAGAAGTCTCATCACTCTGTTTTTACACTTGGCAGAGAGGAGGAAGTGGGGAGCAGTTAAATTCAGGCCTGAGGTCTCACTTTATCCATTTTAGATAGTGGCCTTAAAACAGAAAACAAAGTGCTGACTCTGTCCATTGCATCCAAAGACTTCTAACATGTTACCAGGGTTACTCTCACTGGCCTGGGGACAGAAAAGAATGGCATCTGCCTCTGTCAAGCTTCATTTATTGGGCAACTCAGCACAGGCATGAAGATACAGGGATAGTAAAGTATTAGGAGGCGACTTCTTATTCATGAAGCAATGACCATTGGATCCCCTGGAGAGAATAAGCTCTTAAATAAGCAAAAAAACAAACACACAAACAAACCCACCAGTCTGAGAGGGGTGGATATCTCTGTTTATAACTGTTCATCAACTCAACAGATAATAATTGAGAACCTACTAAGTGCCAGGTGTGTTTATACTTGCTAGGGTTAAAGCTATTAAAAAGGAGTAGATGACTATACAGGGCAAATTCAATTTCCCTTTTCCTTTCTACAAACCAGAAAATAATTTATTTTACAATCAGATATACCTGTGTATATATTGTTGTGTTGAGACTGAGGAACATTGAATTTTGATAGAATTCCTTTATATTATTTCCTATAAGGTTTTAGGATATTACTCACTTGAAACACAATCAAATGTGAATTTTGCTGTTAAGCGCTTTTGCAAAAATTTTATTCCAACTGACAAGTTGTGGAAAAGCCTGAATACAGTTGAGTTAAAATAGAAGATCTGTTTTGTTAAGATTTCAACTGAGGATAGTTCTGTTCATCATGTTCCTCCATTCATGGGATTCTATCAAAATCAGTATTTGCAAAAGTTCTTTTACATTTTATATTTTATTTATTTTCTAAATTTTATCTTATTTTATACCACTCTCTCCTTACTTAGATTTTCATTTTCATATATTATCAGGGAAACAGATATTTTCAAAAATATATAATACTGATAGATACATGCATATGTTTTAAATACATCTTAAAACAAATAATAGTTTCAGGAATTTTTCAGGTCTTAATATGTGTGAAGCACTCTTCAAAGTGTTTTACATATATTGATGTATTTAATTCTTACAATAACTTTTATGGTATTAATTTCAGTTTAGTTACTCAATCGTGTCCGACTCTGCAATCCCAAGGGCTGCAGCACGCCAGGCTGCCCTGTCCATCACCAACTTCTGGAGCTTACTTAAACTCATGTCCATCCTCTGTCATCCTTTTCTCCTTCTGCCGTCAATTTTTCCCAGCATCAGGGTCATTTCAAACGAATCAGTTCTTCACATTAGATAGCTAAATATTTGAGTTTCAGCTACAGCATCAGTCCTTCCAATGAATATTCAGGACCGATTTCCTTTAGGATTGACCGGTTGTAACTCTTTGCATTCCAAGAGACTCGCAAGAGTCTTCCTCACACCACAGTTCAAAAGCATCAATTCTTCGGTGCTCAGCTTTCTTTATAGCCCAACTCTCACATCCATACAGGAGAAGGCAATGGCACCCCACTCCAGTACTCTTGCTTGGAAAATCCCATGGACGGAGGAGCCTGGTAGGCTGCAGTCCATGGGGTCGCTAAGAGTTGGACACGACTGAGCGACTTCACTTTCACGCATTGGAGAAGGAAATGGCAACCCACTCCAGTGTTCTTGCCTGGAGAATCCCAGGGACGGGGGAGCCTGGTGGGCTGCCATCTATGGGGTTGCACAGAGTCAGACACAACTGAAGTGACTTAGCATAGCATAGCACATCCATACATGACCACCAGAAAAACCATAGATTTGACAAGGAGGACCTTTGTTGGCAAAGTAATGTCTCTGCTTTTTATTTTTATTTATTTATTTATTTTTTTATTTTATTTTTTTTATATTTATCTATTATTTTTTTATTAATTATTTTTTTCTAAATTTTTAAAAGAAAATCCATCCTGAACCCTCCTCCCTCCTCCCTCCCCATATCATCCCTCTGGGTCGTCCCAGTGCACCAGCCCCAAGCATCCAGCATCGTGCATTGAACCTGGACTGGCATCTCGTTTCATACATGACATTTCACATGTTTCAATGCCATTCTCCCAAATCTTGCCACCCTCTCCCTCTCCACAGAGTCCATAAGCCTGTTCTATACATCAGTGTCTCTTTTGCTGTCTCGTATAGAGGGTTATCGTTACCATCTTTCTAAATTCCATATATATGCGTTAGTATACTGTATTGGTGCTTGTCCTTCTGGCTTACTTCACTCTGTATAATAGGCTCCAGTTTCACCCACCTCATTAGAACTGATTCAAATGTATTCTTTTTAATGGCTGAGTAATACTCCATTGTGTATATGTACCACTGCTTTCTTATCCATTCATCTGCTGATGGACATCTAGGTTGCTTCCATGTCCTGGCTATTATAAACAGTGCTGCGATGAACATTGGGGTACACGTGTCTCTTTCCCTTCTGGTTTCCTCAGTGTGTATGCCCAGCAGTGGGATTGCTGGATCATAAGGCAGTTCTATTTCCAGTTTTTTAAGGAATCTCCACACTGCTCTCCATAGTGGCTGTACTAGTTTGCATTCCCACCAACAGTGTAAGAGGGTTCCCTTTTCTCCACACCCTCTCCAGCATTTATTATTTGTAGACTTTTGGATCGCAGCCATTCTGACTGGTGTGAAATGGTATCTCATAGTGGTTTTGATTTGCATTTCTCTGATAATGAGTGATGTTGAGCATCTTTTCATGTGTTTTAATATGCTGTCTAGGTTGCTCATAGCTTTTCTTCCAAGGAGCAAGTGTCTTTTAATTTAATGGTTTCAGTCACCATCTACAGAGATTTTTGAGTCCCTCAAAAGAAAGTCTGTCACTGTTTCCATTTTTTCCCCATCTAGTTCATGCAATGATGGGACCAGGTGCCATGATCTTAGTTTTCTGAATGTTGAGATTTAAGCCAATTTTTTCACTCTCCTCTTTCACTTTCATCAAGATGCTCTTTAGTTCCTCGCTTTCTGCCAAAAGGGTGGTGTCATCTGCATATCTGAGGTTATTGATATTTCTGCCAGCAATCTTGATTCCAGCTTGTGCTTCATCAAGCCCAGCCTTTCTCGTGATGTACTCTGCATATAAGTTAAATAAGCAGGGTGATAACACACAGCCTTGACCTATTTGGAACCAGTCAGTTGTTGTATGTCAAGTTCTGACTTGCTTCCTGACCTGCATACAGATTTCTTCAGGAGGCAGGTCAGGTGGTCTGGTATTCCCATCTCATTAATTTTTTCCACAGTTTGTTGTGATCTACACAGTCACAGGCTTTGGCATAGTCAATAAAGCAGAAACAGATTTTTTTTCTGGACATCTATTGCTTTTTTGATGATCCAAGGATGTTGGCAATTTGATCTCTGGTTCCTCTGCCTTTTCTAAATGCAGCTTGAATATCTGGAAGTTCACGGTTCACGTATGTACTGTTGAAGCATGGCTTGGAGAATTTTGAGCATTACTTTGCTAGCATGTGAGACGAGTGCAATTGTGCAGTAGTTTGAGCATTCTTTGGCATTGCCTTTAGGATTGGAATGAAAACTGACCTTTTCCAGTCCTGTGGCCACTGTTGAAATTTCCAAATTTTCTGACATATTGAGTGCAGCACTTTCACAGCATCATCTTCTAGGATTTGAAATAGCTCAACTGGAATTCCATCACCTCCACTCGCTTTGTTCATAGTGATGTTTCCTAAGGCCCACTTGACTTCACATTCCAGGATGTCTGGCTCTAGACAGACATCACTCCATCGTGATTATCTGGGTTGTGAAGATTTTTTGCATAGTTCTTCTGTGTATTTTTGCCACCTCTTCTTAATATCTTTTGCCTCTGTTAGGTTAATTCCATTTCTGTCCTTTATTGTGCCCATATTTGCATGAAATGTTCCCTTGGTATCTCTAGTTTATTGAAGAGATCTCTAGTCTGTCTCATTCTATTGTTTTCCTCTATTTCTTTGTATTGATCACTGAGGAAGGATTTCTTATCTCTCCTTGATATTCTTTGGAACTCTGCATTCAAATAGGTATATCTTTTCTTTCTCCTTTGCCTTTCACTTCTCGTCTTTTCTCAGTTATTTGTAAGGCCTCCTCAGACAACCATTTTGCCTTTTTGTATATCTTTTTCTTGGGGATGGTCTTGATCCCTGCCTCCTGTACAATGTCACGAACCTCTAACATAGTTCTTCAGGCACTCTTTATATCAGATCTAAATCCTTGAATCTATTTCTTACTTCCACTGTAGAATCATAAGGGATTTGATTTAGGTCATACCTGAATGGTCTAGTGGTTTTCCCTATTTTCTTCAGTTTAAGTCTGATTTTGGCAATAAGGAGTTCATGATCTGAGCCACAGTCAGCCCCCCATCTTGTTTTTGCTGACAGTATAGAGCTTCTCCATCTTTGGCTGCAAAGAATATAATGAATCTGATTTTGATATTGACAATCTGCTGATATCCATGTGTAGAGTTTTCTCTTGTGTTGTTGGACGAGGATGTTTGCTATGACCAGTGTGTTCTCTTGGCAAAACTCTATTAACCTTTGCCTTGCTTCATTCTGTACTTCAAGGCCAAATTTGCCTGTTACTCCAGGCATCTCTTGATTTATTATTTTGCATTCCAGTCCTCTATAATGAAAAAGACATCTTTTCTGAGTGTTAGCTTTAGAAGATCTTGTATGTCTTCATAGAACCATTCAATTTCAACTTCTTCAGCATTATTGTTCGGGGCATTGACTTGGATTACTGTGTTATTGAATGGCTTGCTCTGGAAATGAGCAAAGTTCATTCTGTTGTTTTTGAGATTGTATCCAAGTAATCCATTTCAGACTCTTTTGTTGACTGTGATGGCTACTCCATTTCTTCTAAGGGATTCTTGCCAACAGTGGTAGATATAATGGTCATCTGAGTTAAATTCACCCATTCCAATCCATTTTAGTTTGCTGATTCCTAAAATTTCATTGTTCACTCTTGCCATTTCCTGTTTGATCACTTCCAATTTGCCTTGATTCATGGACCTAACATTCTAGGTTCCTACGTAATATTGCTCTTTGTATCATTGGGCTTTACTTCCATCACCAGTCACATCCACATCTGGGTGTTGTTTTTGCTTTGGCTCTGTCTCTTCATTCTTTCTGGAGTTATTTCTCCACTCATCTTCAGTAGCATATTGGGGACCTACCGTCCTGGGGAGCTCATCTTTCCTATCTTTTCGCCTTTGCATACTATTCATGGGGTTCTCAGAGCAAGAATACTGAAGTGGTTTGCCATTCCCTTTTCTAGTGGACCATGTTTTGTCAGAACTCTCCACCATGACCCATCCATCTTGGGTGGCCCTACATGGCATGGCTCATAGTTTCTTTGAGTTAGACAAGGCTGTGGTCCATGTCGTCAGATTGGTTAATTTTCTGTGATCATGGTTTTCAGTCTGTCTGCCCTTTGATGGAAAGGGATAAGAGGCTTATGGAATATTCCTGATGAGAGAGACTGACTGAGGGGGAAACTGGGACTTGTTCTGATGGGCAGAGCCATGCTCAGTAAATCTTTTTTCCAATATTTTATAGTGTAGGTACTATTATTTTCTCCTCTGTTTACAGGAAACTGAGGAAATAGAGGCATCAAAGTTATGTCATTTGCCTTGGTTATATGCCTAACAATATATTATACTCAGATTATCTGTCTCCAGAAACTGAAATTTTAACTTATCTCTATATATTTTGCCTCTATATATGTTGCATTTTGTCATAGCTCTATTTTCCATATCTTAATTTTTACCTTGATATTGCATTTTTAAAGTCAGTGAACATTAGTGTATAAATATTTTTATTGCATTGAACTGCTACTACTTCAGTCTATCCTATAGTACAAGGCAACTGCATTTTGTTTAACTGTTCTCTTTGTTGAGACATCCAAATTGTTTCCAGTTTTCTGCTTGTACAAACAATACTGCAGCAAATATTCTGCAAATTTCCCTTTTGAGCCCATTTATGTTTGGATATGGAGTGGAACTGCTGGGTCATGCTATATATTTACATTTTTTTCTTTATGCTTTGTTAAAGTACTCTCCAAAATAGCTGTACTAGTCTTCATTCCAAAAGGAATGCACACTGGTTACTGTATTTTCACAGAGTACACAACCCTTGATATTTATCTATGTTTGCCAGTCTGATAGAGAATATAACACTGTGGTCTTAATTTGCCATTTCTATTTACTAGGAGAACTGACTGTCTTTTTGTATAGTTTTAGCCATTGTCTTTTTTCTGTAAATTGATTATTCCTAGTCTTTGTCCATTTTTCTAATGTGTTTAGGGTTGTTTTCTTGTTGAAGTAGCTTCTTGGACATTTTTTAAATTAACGTAGAGGTCTTTTGGAGAAGGCAATGGCAATCCACTCCAGTACTCTTGCCTGGAGAATCCCATGGACAGAGGAGCCTGGTAGGCTGCAGTCCATGGGGTCGCTAAGGGTCAGACACGACTGAGCGCCTTCACTTTCACTTTTCACTTTCATGCATTGGAGGAGGAAATGGCAACCCACTCCAGTGTTCTTGCCTGGAGAATCCCAGGGACGGGGGAGCCTGGTGGGCTGCCATCTCTGGGGTTGCACAGAGTTGGACACGACTGAAGCGACTTAGCAGCAGCAGCAGCAGTAGAGGTCTTTTTAACATTTGTGCGTTCATTTTGATCTTTCTTTTGCCAACAGTTTCAGTGTTACCTTTACTAGTCACAATCATAAATTACAAGCAGAAGATCTTCCCAAGTAGCTCAGTGGCAAAGAATCTGCCTTCAAAGCAGGAGACATTGGTTTGGTCATTGGGTCTGGAAGATCCCCTGGAAGATCCCCTTCTCCACTTCCCCTGGAGAAGGAAGTGACAATCCACTCTAATATTCTTGTCTGGAAAATCCCATTGACAGAGGAGCCTGGTGGGCTATAGTCCATGTGGTTACAATGAGTTGGACACTACTTAGCAACTAAACAAAAACAATCCTTAATGAAACCAAGAAATTTGGTGATACTCACAGATTGTGATGACTGAAACTAAACAAATATTGATGACAGAAAGTCTACAGCAGAATGTTAGTGAAAAAAATCTAACACATTACATCACAAAATTAACTAAGGATAGCAACCCAGTGAAGTGGGTGTTGTTATCCCTATTTTAATGATGATTAAACTGACACTCAAAGCAATTAAAGTGTTAGTTGTAGAGGAGAAATCAAGAACTTCTTTATCAGTTGTCACCCTTCATTTCTCTATAGATATAAATGCTTGTGTATCTCTTGGTCCACATATAAAGAGAAGGCATTTGGCAAAATACAATTGAAAACAAAATCTATCAATTTAGAAAGTTTCTTCATAAATATAATAGAAAAGACAACAGCTTATTATTGAGTAAGAATGATCACAATGTGATATGTATCACAGGCAATATCAATATGTTAAGGGGGTTCCAAGACAGAAAGAAACCTCAACCTTTTTTATAGCCAAGCAGATATAATCCATTGCATGTATATTCTCAAGATAAACAATAGGGGGACTTAACAGCATCATTGATCACACACGGTGTGACTGCTTACAATATGATAACCTGGTTATTGGGGTTACTATCTATTAGTTAACTCAGTTCAGTTCAGTTCAGTTGCTCAGTTGTGTCTGACTCTTTGCGACCCCATGAATTACAGCACGCCAGGCCTCCCTGTCCATCACCAACCCCTGGAGTTCACTCAGACTCACGTCCATCGAGTCAGTGATGCCATCCAGCCATCTCATCCTCTGTCGTCCCCTTCTCCTCCTGCCCCCAATCCCTCCCAGCATCAGAGACTTTTCCAATGAGTCAACTCTTGGCACGAGGTGGCCAAAGTACTGGCATTTCAGCTTTAGCATCATTCCTTCCAAAGAAAGCCCAGGGCTGATCTCCTTCAGAATGGACTGGTTGGATCTCCTTGCAGTCCAAAGGACTCTCAAGAGTCTTCTCCAACACCACAGTTCAAAAGCATCAATTCTTAGGCGCTGAGTTTTATTCACAGTCCAACTCTCACATCCATACATGACCACTGGAAAAACCATAGCCTTGACTAGATGGACCTTTGTTTGCAAAGTAATGTCTCTGCTTTTCAATACGCTATCTAGATTGGTCATAACTTTTCTTCCAAGGAGTAAGCATCTTTTAATTTCATGGCTGCATAATTAATTAGATAAAATCAAAAGAAAAATAAACTTTTCATATCATTATAACAGGAGACAGTTTAGCAATTTGAAGCCAGCCAAAATTAAGCTCTTATTCTCCCATAGAAACTGAGAAACTCTATTTTCCTTGTGTTTACATTTCAATGAGATGGTTTCCAGGTCTTTGAGAGAGCTATTCCTGAGTATTCTAATAACCAACAAAAGGTTTCTTTAGCTTTTAAAATGTTTTACCTTCCTCTGCAATTTTCTGGAAGAGTTTGAGCAGGATAGGTGTTAGCTCTTCTCTACATTTTTGGTAGAATTCAGCTGTGAAGCTGTCTGGACCTGGGCTTTTGTTTGCTGGAAGATTTTTGATTACAGTTTCAATTTCCATGCTTGTGGTGGGTCTATTAAGATTTTCTATTTCTTCCTGGTCCAGTTTTGGAAAGTTATACTTTTCTAAGAATTTGTCCATTTCTTCCACGTTGTCCATTTTATTGGCATATAATTGTTGATAGTCTCTTATGATACTTTGTATTTCTGTGTTGTCTGTTGTGATCTCTCCATTTTCATTTCTAATTTTATTGATTGATTTTTCTCCATTTGTTTCTTGATGAGTCTGGCTAATGGTTTGTCAATTTTATTTATCCTTTCAAAGAACCAGCTTTTGGCTTTGTTGATTTTTGCTATGGTCTCTTTTGTTTATTTTGCATTTATTTCTGCTCTAATTTTTAAGATTTCTTTCCTTCTACTAACCCTTGGGTTCTTCATTTCTTCCTTTTCTAGTTTATGTGTAGAGTTAGGTTATTTATTTGACTTTTTTCTTGTTTTTTGAGATATGCCTGTACTGCTATGAACTTTCCCCTTAGGACTGCTTTTACAGTGTCCCACAGGTTTTGGGTTGTTGTGTTTTCATTTTCATTTGTTTCTATGCAAATTTTGATTTCTTTTTTGATTTCTTCTGTGATTTGTTGGTTATTCAGCAGCGTGTTGTTCAGCCTCCATATGTTGGAATTTTAATAGTTTTTCTCCTGTAATTGAGATCTAATCTTACTGCATTGTGGTCAGAAAAGATGCTTGGAATGATTTCTACTTTTTTTAATTTACCAAGGCTGGATTTATGGCCCAGGATGTGATCTATCCTGGAGAAGGTTCCATGTGAACTTGAGAAAAAGGTGAAATTCATTGTTTTGGGGTGAAATGTCCTATAGATATCAATTAGGTCTAACTGGTCTATTGTATCATTTAAAATTTGTGTTTCCTTGTTAAGTTTCTGTTTAGTTGATCTATCCATAGGTGTGAGTGGGGTATTAAAGTCTCCCACTATTATTGTGTTATTGTTAATTTCCCCTTTCATACTTGTTAGCATTTGTCTTACATACTGTGGTGCTCCCGTGTTGGGTGCATATATATTTATAATTGTTATATCTTCTTCTTGGATTGATCCTTTGATCATTATGTAGTGACCATCTTTGTCTGTTTTCACAGCCTTTGTTTTAAAGTCTATTTTATCTGATATGAGTATTGCTACTCCTGCTTTCTTTTGGTCTCTATTTGCATGGAAAATCTTTTTCCAGCCTTCACTTTCAGTCTGTATGTGTCCCCTGTTTTGAGGTGGGTCTCTTGTAGACAACATATGTAGGGGTCTTGTTTTTGTATCCATTCAGCCAGTCTTTGTCTTTTGGTTGGGGCATTCAACCCATTTACATTTAAGGTAATTACTGATAAGTATGATCCCGTTGCCATTTACTTTATTGTTTTGGGTTTGAATTTGTACACTGTTTTTGTGTTTCCTGTCTAGAGAATATCCTTTAGTATTTGTTGGAGAGCTGGTTTGGTGGTGCAGAATTCTTTCAGCTTTTGCTTGTCTGAAAAGCTTTTGATTTCTCCTTCATACTTGAATGAGATCCTTGCTGGGTACAATAATCTGGGCTGTAGGAGACAGTGTAGGACAGGAAAGCCAGGCATGCTGCAGTCCATGGGATTGCAAAGAGTCCAACATGACTTAGTGACTCAACAACAATATATATTTCAAAGAGACAGATAAATAACTTACAAAATTTCTAAAGCAACTGGTCTAGGAAAAGGGAGGGGAGGGAATTCTTATCCCTTATTTTTAACATGGAGAATTAAGCCTCTTATTTTTAATGTATATTTACCCTTACAGGTGCTTATGTATTATGCAGTTAATATGCATGGACTCTTCACAATGTCCTGAGTGTCTTTTAACCATTGGTAATATTAGAGTAGCAATAAACATAGTAGCATAAAACAAGGGATTTGCTTTGATAAAATATTTTATCTGTATTAAAACAGTTAGTAGTACCACAAACTATGAGAGCAATACTATTATCTTCTTTTATAGATGAGGAAATTGATGAATAGAACTGAAATAACCAATTAAGGTAGCCTAGTTCTGAAGTCTAGACAATCCTGGAATCTCTTTTACCTAAATCCCTCTTTCTCTCACAAACACACACACAACTCCTCATATTTTCCACCTCTCCTTAAGAAAAGATGACATCAAAATATCAATGACAAATTTAATTCTGAAAAGCACTGATAGTTTCATTCCAGACACATGCAAGTTCACTTTTCTGAAGGAATCAGACTATTCTGACAGCAAATGGCTGCTAGTTAGTTTGAATGTTTGGAATTTATATCTACTTAATTCCTGCTCAATAAAACAAAAGTTTATAAATCGTTAAGACAAGGGGATACAAGACAGAAAAAGATCTTGCCTCATAATCTTTGTTGCTTCTCATTATGAAGTATGTAGCATGGCCTCTAAAAATATGAAATGGGTTATTATATTTATATCAAAGCAAAATTTATTTGTATAAGACAATCACACCTACATAGATACCAAAGCAAAAATCTTGCCTGTCAAATATATGTTTTCTTATTAATTCTTCAAGGAGTGTAAATTAAGTGTAGGTATTAGGCTAAACACTGAGAATAGTTGAGGAGGTAAGGTCTTGGCCTTCAGAAATTTACACACTAATGGGCAAGGTGGAACCATTGACATTCTGAGCACTATCACAGTTACAAAACACCTTTTGCATTTATTACCTCATTTGGTCTCCATTATGGCTAGTGATGGATGTCTTATTTTAACTCTCAGTTTGCAAGTAAGGAAACTGGGGTCCAAAAAGGTTAATTAACTGTCCAAATTTACACTCTAAATTGGAAGCTGAAACTAAAACTTCTTACTAAATGTTATGCTTGTTCCATTCCACAATAGCTGCTTAATTTACTAACATTGCCTTTACAATGGGCTTCCTGAGTGGTGCTAGTGGTAAAGAACCTGGCTGACAACGCAGGAGACATAAGAGACATGGCTTCAATCCCTGGGTCAGGAAAATCCTCTGGAGGAGAACATGGCAACCCACCCAGTATTCTTGCTTGGAGCATCCCACAGACAGAGGAGCCTATAGGGTCACAAAGAGTGGGACATGACTGAAATGACTTAGCTTTAAAAGATAAAATCAAGATTTTTTAACATTAAACAATTAACCAATATTATACTAAAAAGTTTTTCTGGTTCATTTCCAAAATCTAGTTTGGTGAATCTCTTGTTTTGTGTTACTCAGCACTAATTTCTCCCTTATTAAATCCTGGTTTTCATGAGAGTCAGAGCTCCAGCTACCACTTGACTTTGGAGTTTGTATTGTAGGGAACACTGTTGTTCCATTCTTTTCCAATTCCTGTGTGTCCCTGCATGGCTTCCACAAACAGTTGCTTCTAGTGGCCTGAATTAAAGACTCCTCTTTAGGAGACTGCCCTCAGGACTTTGGATACATTCTGCCCTCATGCACAGAAGGTCTGGAGTTAATGTTTATCCAAGACCAGCTGTTGGAAAGTATAGGAATAAACTACACACTAGCTTTCCGTGCAGGAAAACACTGAAGAGAAAATTTTCTGGACAGTTTCTGAAATATAACCCAACCTAAAATCACAGTCTTGCTTGTGAACATTCAGAAAATGAAGATCATGGCATCCGATCCCATCACTTCGTGGGAAATAGATGGGGAAACAGTGGAAACAGTGTCACACTTCATTTTTGGGGGGCTCCAAAATCACTGCAGATGGTGACTGTAGCCATGAAATTAAAAGATGCCTACTCCTTGGAAGGAAAGTTATGACCAATCTAGACAGCATCTTAAAAAGCAGAGACATTACTTTGCCAGCAAAGGTCTGTCTAGTCAAGGCTATGGTTTTTTCTGTGGTCATGTATGGATGTGAGAGTTGGACTGTGAAGAAGGCTGAGTGCTGAAGAATTGATGCTTTTGAACTGTGGTGTTGAAGAAGATTCTGGAGAGTCCCTTGGACTACAAGGAGATCCAACCAGTCCATTCTGAAAGAGATCAGCCCTGGGATTTCTTTGGAGGGAATGATGCTAAAGCTGAAACTCCAGTACTTTGGCCACCTCATGCGAAGAGTTGAATCATTGGAAAAGCCTCTGATGCTGGGAGGGATTGGGGGCAGGAGGAGAAGGGGACGACAGAGGATGAGATGGCTGGATGGCATCACTGACTCAATGGACGTGAGTCTGAGTGAACTCCGGGAGTTGGTGATGGACAGGGAGGCCTGGTGTAATGTGATTCATGGAGTCGCAAAAGAGTCGGACACGACTGAGTGACTGAACTGAACCGAAAATCAAATTCTTGCTTGTTTTCCTTCCCATTACTATCTTTCTTGCTGGTTTCTTCTAGGAATACTGTCTTATTCGCCTTCAAAGGAACCCGACATAGACAGAGGGTATCATGTGACCTGACCTTATACCAATTGGTGATTAATATTCTCCTGTCATTGGTTTGTGTTCAGAGTTTATATATAATTTAAACCAATGAGACACAAGATTTCCCTGAGAATTCTATGGAGAGACCAGGATGCCTTCTTAAGGAAATTGGAGTAAAAGAATCTAAAGTTCTGACCTTCTACAACTGGTTTTTCTGAGCCTGTTGAAGAGTGGAGCCAAGACATTGAGTCAGTCTGAGCCAAGGGGTGGGGAGAAAACAGATGCTAAGGATCTCATTTATGCCAGTACATCAAGCTTTGCCTGAAGGCAACCCTACCTCTGGACTTCTGTTATGTTAGCCAAAAAAATTCCCCTTTTTACTCATACCAGATTGGCTCAAGTTCTCTTAAGAATAACAAGCTATTTCTTTATTAATAGAGGGAACTGAGACACATGTTTCAATTGATGTAATGCAAAGATTGTTGAATCTATTTTTTTCAACAATGAAACACTACTTGAAATTATTCAACATGCTCACATTTTAAGATTATGTATTTAAAGATAGAGAACAGGTCACTGCCTTTTAAAACTGTTTTCATAAGTATTTTCCGGCAAAAGATAAAAGGGTCTCTCTGAAATATCATTTTTTGTGCTAATAAAAATTTCATCTTTGGCAGTAAAATCAGATTACAAAGTTAATATAACAGTGCATTAAAATGATCTTAGTACTTTTTCACTAAGTTAACTCAAGGATTTATGTACTTTATATACAACATATATATAATTAGTTCTATACTATCAGTTACTATTTATGAAAGTTGAGAGAGGAAAGGGTGATATAAATAATTGCAAAGAGAGCACATCCTCACTGAAAAGATGCTGTTATTATTACTATTATTAATTAAAAGCAGTATATAACTAAGAGTATGGATTCTAGAGTAAAGTGAATTCTGGAACTCTATGTAAATTCTGACAGATTCTAGATATCTAGCTGTTTGATTTTTGGAAGAAAATAGCTTTTCTGAGACTGGATAGCCATATCTGTAAAATGAGCATAAAGATGGTATTTATATAATTAAGTTGTTTGGGGAATAAGTAAGATAATTCAGTTCAAATTCTCAGCACAATGTTGGTCATACAGTAAAAATTTCCAATCAGCAAGTGTTATTATTTTCAATGGAGAAATCATTTTTTTTCACATTTGTAACATACACTGTTTTTAAAAGAAATATTTGAGAAGATGGCAGAGGAATAGGGCGGGGAGACCACGTTCTCCCCCACAAATTCATTAAAAGAACATTTAAACGCTGTGTAAATTCCACAAAACAATTTCTGAATGCCGGCAGAGGACATCAGGCACCCAGAAAAGCAGCCCATTGTCTTTGAAAGGAGGTAGGAAAATATATAAAAGACAAAAAATAGAGACAAAAGAGGTAGGAACGGAGCTCCATCCCAGGAAGGGAGTCTTAAAAAGAGAGAAGTTTCCAAACACCAGGAAACACTCTCACTGCCAAGTCTGTGGCGAGCCTTGGAAGCACAGAGGGCAACATAACAGGGAGGAAAAATAAATAAATAATTAAACCCCACAGATTACAAGCCCAATGGTAACTTCCCCAGTGGAGAAGCAGCGCAGACACCTGCACCCGCCACTAGCAAGCGGGGGCTGGACAGGGAGGTGTGGGCTGCATGGCCTAGAGTAAGGACCAGGCCTGAATGCCCTGAGGGCAATCTGAGGGAACTAACTTGGGCTAGCAAACCAGACTGCATGATAGCTACCATGCGCAAAACCAGCCCTAACCTAAGACACTGCCAAGCCTGTGCACAGACCAAAGGACTGAAGAGAGATAACCAGCTGCAGACCATCCCCTTCCAGTGACAGGCAGCCAGAGCTGGAAGGGGGCAATCGCAGCCCCAGAGAGACATTATCTACCAAACTGCAAGCAGGCTGCTTTGCTAACTAAGACTTCTTGTGGTTCTGGACAGTCAACATCTGCCTGAGAAGGTGCACCAGTTGTACAACCAGAAAACCAAGCGGCAGGGACGGGGGAGGTGATAAGTCGCAGCAACTGCACTCTTCAAACACCTCATCACCTAAGCTGCTTGGACCTGGGAAGGGCACAAAACGCAGGCCCAACCGAGTCTGCGCCTCTGAGGACTACCCAAGTGCCTGAACCTGAGCGGCTTAGACCTGAGAGGTGCATGCAGCTCAGGGCTGGCCTCGGATGGTTACCAGTGGAGCAAACTAGAGCCTGAGCCCTGTGGACAGGGAGAGTACACGCGCCTTGAGCTGGGCAGACCCAGTGTGGCTGAGGCACTGCAAGCACACACCAGTGTTATTTCTTTGCAGCGTCCCTCCCTCCCCACAGTGCGACTGAACAAGTGAGCCTAAAAGAAAGTGTCCACCACCGTCCCCTTTGTGTCAGGGAGGAAATCAGACACTGAAGAGACCAGCAAACAGAAGAAGCTAAAACAGAGGGAACCGCCTTGGAAGTGACAGGTGCAATAGATTAAAACCCTGTCTTTAGTACCAACTACATGGGAAGGGGCCTATAGATCTTGAGAAATACAAGCCGGACCAAGGAACTATCTGAAAATGAACTGACCCCACAATACCCACAACAACACCAGAGAAAGTCCTAGATATATTTTTACTATTTTTATGATCATTCTTTTTTTTAAATTAAAAAAAAAAATTTAAGTCCTCTATTACTCCTTTAATTTTCACTTTTATAACCTACTATTACTTTGAAAAAAAAAAAAAGACCCTATTTTTTAAAAGCAAACTTCATATATATATATATATTTATATTTATAATTTTTGTGACTTTTTTTCCTCTTTCTTTTTTTTCTTCTTTTCTTTAATATTGTATTTTTGAAATTCCAAACTCTACTTTAGATTTTTAATCTGTGCTTTTTGGTATTTGTTATCAATTTTGTACAATTTGTACAAAATTGATACAATTTGTATCAATTTTAAGAACCCAATCCTCAGTACCCATTTTTACTTGGGAGCGAGACTACTGGCTTAACTGCTCTCTCCCCCTTTGGACTCTCCTTTTTCTCCACCAGGTCGCCTCTGTCTCCTCCCTACCCCCTCTCTTTCTACCCAACTCTGTGAATCTCTGTGTATTCCAGATGGTGGAGAACACTTAGGGAACTGATTACTGGCTGGATCTGTCTCTCTCCTTCTGATTGCCCACTTTTATCCTTCTGGCCACCTCTGTCTCCTTCCTCCCTCTTCTCTTCTCTGTATAACTCCATGAACATCTCTGAGCCATCCAGTTGTGGAGTGCACATAAAGAAGTGATTCCTGGCTAGCTTGCTCTCTCCTCTATTGATTCCACCTCATCTCATTCGGGTCACCTCTAACTCCCTCATCCCTCTTCTCTTCTCAATGTAATTCTGTGAACCTCTCTGGGTGTTCCTCACTGTGGAGAAACTTTTCATCTTTAACCTAGATGTTTTATCAATGGTGCTGTATAGAAGGAGAAGTCTTGAGACTACTGTAAAAATAAGACTGAAAACCAGAAGCAGGAGGCTTAAGTCCAAACCTTGAGAACACCAGGGAACTCCTGACTCCAGGGAACATTAATTGACAGGAGCTCATCAAATGCTTCAATACCTACACTGAAACCAAGCACCATCCAAGGGCCAAGAAGTTCCAGAGCAAGACATACTACGCAAATTCTCCAGCAACACAGGCACACAGCCCTGAGCTCCAATATACAGGCTGCCCAAAGTTACTCCAAAACCATTGACATCCCATAACTCATTGCTGGACACTTCATTGCACTCCAGAGAGAAGAAATCCAGCTCCACTCACCAGAACACCGACACAAGCTTCTCTAACCAAGAAACCTTGACAAGCCACCTGTACAACCCCACCCACAGTGAGGAAACTCCACAATAAAGAGAACTCCACAAACTGCCAGAATATAGAAAGGCCACCCCAAACTCAGCAATATAAACAAGATGAAGAGACAGAGGAATACCCACCAGGTAAAGGAACAGGATAAATACCCACCAAACCAAACCAAAGAGGAAGAGATAGGGAATCTATCTGATAAAGAATTCCAAATAATGATAGTGGAAATGATCCCAAATATTGAAATCAAAATGGAATCACAGATAAATAGCCTGGAGACAAAGATTGAGAAGATGCAAGAAAGGTTTAACAAGGACCTAGAAGAAATAAAAAAAGAGTCAATACATAATGAATAATGCAATAAATGAGATCAAAAACACTCTGCAGGCAACAAATAGTGGAATAACAGAGGCAGACGATAGGATTAGTAAATTAGAAGACAGAATGGTAGAAATATATAAATCAGAGAGGAAAAAAGAAAAACAAATTAAAAGAAATGAGGACAATCTCAGAGACCTCCAGGACAGTGTTAAATGCCCCAACATTCGAATCATAGGAGTCCCAGAAGAAGAAGACAAAAAGAAAGACCATGAGAAAATACTTGAGGAGATAATAGTTGAAAACTTCCCTAAAATGGGGAAGGAAATAATCACCCAAGTCCAAGAAACCCAGAGTCCCAAACAGGATAAACCCAAGGTGAAACACCCCAAAACACATATTAATCAAATTAACAAAGATCAAACACAAAGAACAAATATTAAAAGCAGCAAGGGAAAACAACAAATAACACACAAGGGGATTCCCATAAGGATAACAGCTGATCTTTCAATAGAAAGTTTTCAGGCCAGGAGGGAATGACAAGACATACTTAAAGTGATGAAAGAAAATAACCTACAGCCCAGATTACTGTACCCAGCAAGGATCTCATTCAAATATTAAGGAGAAATCAAAAAAGCTTTACAGACAAGCAAAAGCTGAGAGAATTCAGCACTACCAAACCAACTGTCCAACAAATGCTAAAGGAGATTCTCTAGACAGGAAACACAAAAAGGTTGTATAAACTCGAACCCAAAATAATAAAGTACATGGCAATGGGATCATACTAATCAGTAATTACCTTAAACGTAAATGGGTTGAATACCCCAACCAAAAGACAAAGACTGGCTGAATGGATACAAAAACAAGACCCCTATATATGTTGTCTACAAGAGACCCACCTCAAAACAGGGAACACATATAGACTGAAAGTGAAGGGCTGGAAAGAGATATTCCATGCAAATAGAGACCAAAAGAAAGCAAGAGTAGCAATACTCATATCAGATAAAATAGACTTTAAACAAAGGCTGTGAAAAGAGACAAAGAAGAACACTACATAATGATCAAAGGATCAATCCAAGAAGAAGATATAACAATTATAAATATATATGCACCTAAAATAGGAGCACCACAATATGTAAGACAAATGCTAACTTAGTATGAAAGGGGAAATTAACAATAACACAATAATAGTGGGAGACTTTAATATCCCACTCACACCTATGGATAGATCAACTAAACAGAAAATCAACAAGGAAAAACAAACTTTAAATGATACAATAGACCAGTTAGATGTAATTGATATCTATAGGACATTTCACCCCAAAACAATGAATTTCACCTTTTTCTAAAGTGCACACGGAACCTTGCCCAGGATAGATCACATCCTGGGCCATAAATCCAGCCTTGGTAAATTAAAAAAAAATAAAGTCATTCCAAGAATCTTTTCTGACCACAATGCAATAAGATTAGATCTCAATTACAGGAGAAAAACTATTAAAAATTCCAACATATGGAGGCTGAACAACACGCTGCTGAATAACCAACAAATCACAGAAGAAATCAAAAAAGAAATCAACATATGCATAGAAACGAATGAAAATGAAAACACAACAACCCAAAACCTGTGGGACACTGTAAAAGCAGTCCTAAGGGGAAAGTTCATAGCAATACAGGCATACCTCAAGAAACAAGAAAAAAGTCAAATAAATAACCTAACTCTACACCTAAAGCAACTAGAAAAGGAAGAAATGAAGAACCCAAGGGTTAGTAGAAGGAAAGAAATCTTAAAAATTAGGGCAGAAATAAATGCAAAAGAAACAAAAGAGACCATAGCAAAAATCAACAAAGCCAAAAGCTGGTTCTTTGAAAGGATAAATAAAATTGACAAACCATTAGCCAGACTCATCAAGAAACAAATGGAGAAAAGTCAAATCAATAAAATTAGAAATGAAAATGGAGAGATCACAACAGACAACACAGAAATACAAAGGATCCTAAGAGACTATCATCAGCAATTATATGCCAATAAAATGGACAATGTGGAAGAAATGGACAAATTCTTAGAAAAGTACAACTTTCCAAAACTGAACCAGGAAGAAATAGAAAATCTTAACAGACCCATCACAAGCATGGAAATTGAAACTGTAATCAGAAATCTTCTAGCAAACACAAGCCCAGGTCCAGATGGCTTCACAGCTGAATTCTACCAAAAATTTAGAGAAGAGCTAACACCTATCCTGCTCAAACTCTTCCAGAAAATTGCAGAGGAAGGTAAACTTCCAAACTCATTCTATGAGGCCACCATCACTCTAATACCAAAACCTGACAAAGATGCCACAGAAAACAAAAACTACAGGCCAATATCACTGATGAATATAGATGCAAAATCCTTAACAAAATTCTAGCAATCAGAATCCAACAGCACATTAAAAAGATCATACACCATGACCAAGTGGGCTTTATCCCAGGGATGCCAGGATTCTTCAATATCTGCAAATCAATCAATGTAATACATCACATTAACAAATTGAAAAATAAAAGCCATATGATTATTTCAATAGATGTAGAGAAAGCCTTAGACAAAATTCAACATCCATTTATGATAAAAACTCTCCAGAAAGCAGGAATAGAAGGAACATACTTCAACATAATAAAAGCTATATATGACAAACCCACAGCAAACTTTATCCTCAATGGTGAAAAATTGAAAGCGTTTACCCTAAAGTCAGGAACAAGACAAGGATGCCCACTCTCACCACTACTATTCAACATAGTTTTGGAAGTTTTGGCCACAGAAATCAGAGCAGAAAAAGAAATAAAAGGAATCCAAATTGGAAAAGAAGAAGTAAAACTCTCACTGTTTGCAGATGACATGATCCTCTACATAGAAAAGCCTAAAGATTCTACCAGAAAATTACTAGAGCTAATCAATGAATATAGTAAAGTTGCAGGATATAAAATCAACACACAGAAATCCCTTGCATTCCTATACATTAATAATGAGAAAATAGAGAAATTAAGGAAACAATTCCATTCACCATTGCAACGAAAAGAATAAGATACTTAGGAATATATCTACCTAAAGAAACTAATGGAGAAGGCAATGGCACCCCACTCCAGTACTGTTTCCTGGAGAATCCAAGGGACAGAGGAGTCTAGTGGGCTGCCGTCTACGGGGTCCCACAGAGTCGGACACGACTGAAGTGACTTAGCAGCAGCAGCAGCAAAAAAACTAAAGACCTATATATAGAAAACTATAAAACACTGGTGAAAGAAATCAAAGAGGACACTAATAGATGGAGAAATATACCATGTTCATGGATTGGAAGAATCATTATAGTGAAAATGAGTATACTACCAAAAGCAATCTATAGATTCATTGCAATCTCTATCAAGCTATCAACGGTATTTTTCACAGAGCTAGAACAAATAATTTTACAATTTGTATGGAAATACAAAAAATCTCGAATAGCCAAAGCAATCTTGAGAAAGAAGAATGGAACTGGAGGAATCAACCTGCCTGACCTCAGGTTCTACTGATGACAAAGCCACAGTCATCAAGACAGTATGGTACTGGCACAAAGACAGAAATATAGATCAATGGAACAAAATAGAAAGCCCAGAGATAAATCCATGCACCTATGGACACCTTATCTTTGACAAAGGAGGCAAGAATATACAATGGACTAAAGACAATCTCTTTAACAAGTGGTGCTGGGAAAACTGGTCAACCACTTGTAAAAGAATGAAACTAGAACACTTTCTAACACCATACACAAAAATAAACTCAAAATTGATTAAAGAGCTAAATGTAAGACCAGAAACTATAAAACTCCTGGAGGAGAACATAGGCAAAACACTCTCCGACATACATCACAGCAGGATCTTCTATGACCCACCTCCCAGAATATTGGAAATAAAAGCAAAAATAAACAAATGGGACCTAATTAAACTTGAAAGCTTCTGAACAACAAAGGAAACTATAAGCAAGGTGAAAAGACAGCCTTCAGAATGGGAGAAAATAATAGCAAATGAAGCAACTGACAAACAACTAATCTCAAAAATATACAAGCAACTCCTACAGCTCAATTCTAGAAAACGAAACGACCCAATCAAAAAATGGGCCAAAGAACTAAACAGACATTTCTCCAAAGAAGACATACAGATGGCTAACAAACACATGAAAAGATGCTCAACATCACTCATTATCAGAGAAATGCAAATCAAAACCACAATGAAGTACCATTTCACGCCAGTCAGAATGGCTGGGATCCAAAAGTCTACAAGCAATAAATGCTGGAGAGGGTGTGGAGGAAAGGGAACCCTCTTACACTGTTGGTGGGAATGCAAACTAGTACAGCCACTATGAAGCACAGTGTGGAGATTACTTAAGAAACTGGAAATAGAACTGCCATATGACCCAGCAATCCCACTGCTGGGCATACACACCGAGCCAGAATTGAAAGAGACACATGTACCCCAATGTTAATCATAGCACTGTTTATAATAGCCAGGACATGGAAGCAACCTAGATGTCCATCAGCAGATGAATGGATAAGAAAGCTGTGGTACATATACACAATGGAGTATTACTCAGCAATTTAAAAGAATACATTTGAATCAATTCAAATGAGGTGGATGAAACTGGAGCCTATTATACAGAGTGAAGTAAGCCAGAAAGAAAAACACCAATACAGTATACTAACTCATGTATATGGAATTTAGAAAGATGGTAATGATAACCCTGTATGTGAGACAGCAAAAGAGATACAGATGTATAGCACAGTCTTTTGGACTCTGTGAAAGAGGGAGAGGGTGGGATGATTTGGGAGAATGGCATTGAAACATGTATAATATCATATATGAAATGAGTTGCCAGTCCAAGTTTGATGCAGGATACTGGTTGCTTGGGGCTGGTGCACTGGGACGACTCAGAGGGATGGTACGGGGAGGGAAGTTGGAGGGGTGTTTGGGATGGGGAACACGTGTATACCTGTGGTGGATTCATGTTGATGTATGGCAATACCAATACAATATTGTAAAGTAATTAACCTCCAATTTAAATAAATTTATATAAAAAATAAAGGAAATATTTTACACACCAAAAAAAAAAAAAAAAACAAAAACCTTTAACCAAATAAATAAAATGCTTACATATCTAAAAGTAAAATATTTGACAGAATCCTCTTTCTCTGGATAGGTTCTCAATGCCATAAGCACAGTGTCAAATTATTTATATTTTATTTTTTATTTAGCTATATTGTACAAACTGGGGTATTTTTGAAAAATTTAGCATAAATTTATCAGGAAATATTCAGACTTGGGGTTATCTACCCTCGGTATTTTAAAGAAAAGTATCAGGATAAAAGCTGTATTTTTAGTTAAACTGCTTATTTGTAAATATTAGTAAATATATGTAAATTTAAAATGTCTGGAAAGAGACACTCCAAATTTTAATACTGTTTAATTCTGGATTGTGCGATAATCATACTATTTCCATTTGTTGTTGTTCTAGATGTTGTTTAGTTGCTAAGTCATGTTTGACTATTTAGCCATCCCATGAGCTGTAACCCCCAGGTTTCTCTGTCAATTGGATTTCCCAGGCAAGAATACTGGAGTGGGTTGCCATTTCTTCCTCCAGAGTATCTTCCCAACTCAGAAATGGAACCCATGTCTCTTTCATTGCAAGCAGATTCCTTACTGCTGAGCATCAGGGAAGCCATTCCATCTTCTTGCCTAATTGTATTGTCTATTTTTCATATCATTTCTATGATTTATTTTTTAAATTAAAAAAATTAGTTTTATAAAGAAAAATAAGCAATATAAAATTTAAATATGGCTAATGTTGCACATGCTCATCACAGCTAAAGAATATGCACAAGCAAGGAGAAATTCAGTTCCCTAATTTCCTGATTCATTATCTACATATGATAGATTTGCTGAAAATCATCTATCACTCAAAGTACAAATATGGGTTTTAAAAAAAACAACTTTCCTAAAATATTCCAGAGGAGTGTAAATCAGAATATCTCAACTACTGCCAATAGCCTCATTCTCTATGGGTTAAAGCTTTTACCTCTAGAAAGTCATGAATTTAGAAGCTACAGTCTTCTACATAATTTAGAAACTATAATCTTCTCTTCTAGAGTACATAGTTAAGAAACAGAATTTATGAGCCATTTCTGTTAAGGGAGAAATAAATAACATCTGTCACTTTAACAAGGCTTTTAAAAGTGTAACTTTCAGTTCCTTAGATGGAATGATCACTCACCTAGAGCCAGACATCCTGGAATGCGAAGTCAAGTGGGCATTACGAAGCATCACTATGAACAAAGCTAGTGAAGGTGATGGAATTCCAGTTGAGCTATTTCAAATCCTAAAAGATGATGCTGTGAAAGTGTTGCACTCAATATGTCAGCAAATTTGGAAAACTCAGCAATAGCTATGGGACTGGAAAAGGTTAGTTTTCATTTCAATCCCAAAGAAAGGTAATGCCAAAGAATGCTCAAACTATCACACAACTGTACTCATCTGACACACTACCAAAGTAATGCTTAAAATTCTCCAAGCCAATTTTCAACAGTACGTGAACCGTGAATTTACAGATGTTCAAACTGCATTTAGAAATGACAGAGGAACCAGAGATCAAATTGCCAACATCCACTGGATCATCAAAAAAGCAAGAGAGTTCCAGAAAAATATCTATTTCTGCTTTACTAACTACACCAAAGCCTGTGACTGTGTAGATCACTACAAACTGGAAAATTCTTAATGAGATGGAAATACCAGAACACATTTTACCTGCCTCCTGAGAAATGTGTATGGACGTCAGGAAGCAACAGTTAGAACTGGGCATGGAAGAACAGACTGGTTCCAAATAGGGAAAGCAGTACATCAAGGCTGCATATTGTCACCCTGCTTATTTAATTTATATGCAGAGTACATCATTTGAAATGCCAGACTGATGAAGTACAAGCTGGAGTCAAGATTGCCAGGAGAAATATCATTAACCTCAGATATGCAGACACCACCTTTATGGCAAAAAGCACAGAAGAACTAAAGAGGCTCTTGATGAAGTGAAGGAGGACAGTGGAAAAATTGGCTTAAAACTAAGCATTCAGAAAATGAAGACCATGGCAACCAGTCCCATCACTTTATGACAAATGGATGGGGAAACAACAGAAACAGTGACAGACTTTATTTATTTATTTTATTTGTCTCCAAAATCACTGCAGATGGTGACTGCAGCCATGAAATTAAACGATGCTTAATCCTTGGAAGACAAGCTATGACCAACTTAGACAGCATATTAAAAAGCAGAGACATTACTTTGCCAATAAAGGTCCATTTAGTCAAAGCTATGGTTTTACCAGTAGTCAAGTATGGATGTGAGAGTTGGACTATAGGGAAAGCTGAGCACGGAAGAACTGATGCTTTTGTACTGTGGTGTTGGAGAAGACCCTTGAGAGTCTCTTGGACTGCAAGGAGATCCAAGCAGTCAATTCTAAAGGAAATCAGTCCTGAATATTCATTGGAAGGACTGATGCTAAAGCTGAAACTCCAATACTTTGGCCACCTGGTGCGAAGAACTGACTCATTTGAAAGACCCTGATGCTGGGAATTGAAGGCAGGAGGAGAAGGAGATGACAGAGGATGTGATGGTTGGATGGCATCACCGACTCAATGGACATGAGTCTGAGTAAGCTGCGGGTGTAGGTGATGGACAGGGAAATCTGGTGTGCTGCAGTCCATAGTATCGAAAAAAGTCAGACATGACTGAGCAACTGAAGTGTACTGAACTGAGATTTTCTTTTTTACTGTTTATTTTTTAATTTCTCCTTTCTAGTTCTATTTTCAAAAAGTCAAAGTATATAAAATGTTGTTGTCATTAGGTCATGTCTGACTCTTTTATAATTCCATGGATTATAGCCCACCAGACTATCTGTCCCTGGGATTTTCAAAGCAAGAATACTGGAGTGGGTTACCATTTCTTCCTTCAGGGGATCTTTCTGATACAGGTCAGACCAGTGTCTATTGAGTTGACAGGTGGATTCTTTATTGCTTAACCGCTACGGAAGCAAAGAAAACATTAGGCCAAGACCTATAGCAAACTGCATAAAGGTGACTTAAAATAATTGTTCTTTGATTCAGAAGATCTGGGTCTTAGTTGAGTTTCTGAACTTGAGAGTGTAGATGTTTGCAAAAGTCACTTCCTCTTACTGAGGCTTAACTTTATATGATAAAGTTTGGATTAGGTGGATGCTGATCCACCTTTTTCAGCTCTTAATTCACATTTGATATGTTTACAATTAAATTCTTTTGGTTAAAATAAAATTTTAAAAATCTCATTACAAATTTGTGTGTTGTTGGTGGTGGTTTAGTTGTTAAGTTGTGTCTGACTCTTGCAACCCCAAGGACTTTAGCCTGCCAGGTTCCTTTGTCCATGAGATAGCCCAGACAAGAATACCGGAGTGGGTTGTCATTTCCTTCTCCAGGGTATCTTCCCAACCCAGGGATTGAAACCAAGTCTGCTGCATTGCAGGAGGTCTTCTGCATTGCATGTGGATTCTTTACTGACTGAACCATCAAGGAAGCCTGATTAATGTGTTAAGTATATTACCTATAACTTCTCATGGCTGTCAAGACCACAAAAAATCCCTAAATAATCTTCAACTGCTTTTCTCTGTGGAGAGCAATCATATGTATGTGTGTGTGTGTGTGTGTGTGTGTATAAATTTGGAGGGCATTTAAGATATTATCTCCTTTCAAAGGAAAAAACCTATACAGCATATTAAAAAGCAGAGACATTAATTTGTTGACAAGGGTCCATCTAGTAAAAGCTATGATTTTTCCAGTAGTCATGTATGGATGTGAGAGTTGGGCTATAAAGAAAGCTGAGTGCCAAAGAATTGATACTTTTGAACTGTGGTGTTGGAGAAGACTCTTAGAGTCCCTTGGACTGCATGGAGATCCAACCAGTCAATCCTAAGGGAAATCAGTCCTGAATATTCATTGGAAGGACTGATGTTGAAGCTCCAATACATTGGCCATCTATTGCATAGAACTGACTCATTGGAAAAGACCCTGATGCTGGGAAAGATTGAGGGTGGGAGGAGAACAGGATGACAGAGGATGAGATGGTTGGGTGGCTCACCGACTCAATGGGCATGAGTTTCAGCAAGCTCTGGGGATTCCTGATGGACAGGGAAGCCTGATATGTTGCAGTCCATGGGATCATGAAGAGTCAGACACTACTGAGCAACTGAACTGACTGAAAGGAAAAAAAAAAAAAAAACAGCATAACTTGTCTTTCCTCCAAATATATGTAAACTTATTTTGGATTTTGCTAATTTGTAGAATAGCATAAAATTAGTTATAAAATCTTAACACAAAATGGAAAAAAAAGAAATAATTAAGAGAAAAGAAGAAAGGATATAAGAATAATGGAAAATAAATATAATTTCTCAACAATTTAAGAATAGTTAACTCATGGATCTCTTAGCCTAGATTCACTAAAATAGAGCCTGAAAATGTATATGCCAACATTTTATGGGTGAGGAAGATTGAAATCTCAGGAAATATGTAGTGAAGGAAAATGAGATGAGGATATAAGAGGACCTCACATAAGAGGGTGCATTTCTGATCTGGCTGTAGACATAGCTAACTGTTCAATGTGAGGGGTATCTGAGAGAACCAGTGCAGAAACTTTCTGTTTATTATCTCCCACTGACCAAATTCCTCCATGGGGCTCTTATACCTGGAGTTTCAGTTTTTTTCAGTTCAGTCTTAATGGGCATGGGCATCTTCTTAGGAAGCCAATCTCAAAGTAGCAGAACATCCAAAAAACCTGGTGGTGCCTTGTGTCTCAGAGGCAAAGGGGAACCCATGGTAGAAAGCAACTGGTGTGGGTAAAGGTGTGAGGTGAAATACTATCTATTCATGTCAACGAACAACGTGGCAGATCAACAGCCTGAACCTGAGAGTGTTGCCCATGCAGATAGATTACCATGCACACCATGACATGGCATTAGAGCTCAGAGGGACTTCCACTCAAGAAGATTAACCCTATCAGAAGGAAGATAATGCCAAGCGACTTTTTGGAGGCTCATTCCAAACACTGAGCAGAAAGTGAGACGTGAGCAAACTTGGAGAGTTATCTACACTGGGTCCAACATCCGGGTGTAAAAATTCTCCATTTCTGTATTCTTCCTTAGAATTATATAGTGATATTTTTGTTAACCAGCACACACTTATAATCCATTTATTCTCCAAGGATAGGTGGCATTTTAAAGGAAGCCAGTCCATGGTAAATTAGTCTGCAAGGAACTTATTTATAATGAGAAAGATTGCTCTCTCTAATAAGCAGGTGGATTTATTGTAGAAAACATTCACTGACAGAAATATTATTTCAGGCTGCAAAGGTCAGCATAATAATATAATTTCCACTAATTAGCTTTTATGCAACCCTTAGGTAGCCAATGGTAAAGAATATTTTAAAATGATACCTAAGAATAAATTTCAACTAGTCATAGGACTTCTGGAAGTGGTTGTATTGGGTGCTTTAAAAATAATGACAAAGGAGCAGGGGAAACACAACTAGAAACTGTCCTTCTTAAGTTTATTTCAATAAAATTACAAGACTGGAACATTAGTTCTTGGAAATGTCAAACTCTTTCAAAGAATTGAACCTTTCTTGGAATAAAAAAGAAGCCATCAAAACTTTGCTGAACAGTGTTAAATGAATGACTGGCTTCTCCTCTTGAAACTACACAGAAAGATAAACCATGAACCATAAATCTATATCTCTTCTTTTTTAAATTTGTACTCAACCTTATTTCACCAATATCCTGTAAGATTTTTTGTCGTTAGCAGATTACAAGCCTCCTAAGTAATTCAGAAAAAAATTCCTTGTGAGTATGAGTATAGATAACAATTCAATCTACTTATTAAAAAAATATTCTCGGGACACACAGGATGTACTTCAAGATTAGTTTGAATTCTGAATTTTTATTTACATCAAATCCAGAAATTCAAAAGTTTTTCCAAATTATTATGACTTTAACTGATATTATATAATTTTGTTCGCAAATATAGCTGAGGTTGCAGTTTTTCTTTCAATACTTATTTTCTTCTCCTCCTTTCTTTTTTTTTTTAAGTAATAGACCCCTTCAATGTTAGCAAGGTATGTGATTATCAGAATAAAGACCATATGCCCTAGTCTTCCTTGCAAGAAGTTACAGCCATCTCACTAAATTTGGCTCAGGACTTGTGAATAGAAGTGAGAGCAGACATTTTAGATCTTGGCTTTGAAAGAAAGGACATACATTCCACTTCTCTTTTAATCTCTTCCTTCTGGTTGAAAGAAGCTGTGGTGGTAAATGTAGGAACTGTAAGCTGGGACAGAGATAGTAATATCCACAAGACATTCCATGTATTTTCAGTATATCCCAAACCTACGTAGTTTGGGAAGGCCAAATGACTACTTCTGTTCAGTAAACTGTGAGAGGAAGTGACCTCTAACACTTCCTGGCCTAGGCAGTGAAAAGAGCAAGTGCTAATCTGTAGTATTTCTTCCCCTCTGCAGTGGTGACCAGTGAAGCTTCATATTCCATTTTTTGGTGCTATAAGACCAGAATCCCCATCATCCCACACCCCTGAGTGACTCTCTGGAGCACAGCTCTTTGCTGATGATATGCTACAGAGCAAGTAGACAATGACTTTCTTACATTAACCCTCTGGGATTTAAGGGTTAATTTGTTAATTCATGATAACTTATCTTAACTAATGAATGGATAGAGGCAATGTCATATGAAAGGCAGAGCCCATTGTTGAGAGAACCTGTGGAACTTTCATATCAATTTTGGCTCTCTTTCAGAGTTAGGTGAGAGAGAAATAAACATCTTTCCTGCTTAAACTTCTAAATTTATGGTGTTATATATAAAGTTCCATATTATCCAAAAAGTCATTTACCAAATTTGAATTTAAATTCTTTGATGTTTATATTTTCTAAAATAAGAATTCTAATTGATTATAATAAAATAAAATAATAATTGCTAGGACTGTGAAAAACCACTAATTTTGAAATTGCCTTTGAATATGGCCTATGAAGACAGTCTCAGTCAAGATTGTTGTATTTTTTTAATGAATACACATAAAATGCCTAATTCTGAACTTGCACACTTCTTTTACATAATAATGAACTTTTATGGAATGGTTACTACATACCAAGAATTATATTAAATAATTTATACACATTAATTAATTTATTCTTCACAACTCTATAAGGTAGATACTCTAATTAAAATACCAATGTTACAGCTGAAGAAACTGAGATGCAGAGAGGAAGGTAATTTGACAAAAATCACAGAAATAAAAAATGTCCATTATTCAAACCAAAATTTTAATGACAAGAACATGATCTCTGAGCATGATACTATATTTGTGTTCATGGTAAGATAAAATGCACACATGATTTTAAGAGTCCTTTTTCATTTTGTTAATTTAAAATGTATTTTTTACATTTCTTTTTCTTTTGTTTTTTTTTCCCTCTCCCTCTTCCTTCCTTTCTTTTCTTCCTTTTTACTTTTCTTTCATTCTTTCTTGTTTCCTTGTGTTCTTTCTTTGACTTTTTGTTCTTTTAAGAATGAATTGCAAGCATGCATCCTCAAGATTAGAAGTCTGAGGACTGTTGAATTTGTCTCACAGTCTTTTGATGATAGATCTGCATGAGAAATCCATGAGCTCCCTCTCCATGCATCAAATCTCCTATTATCCCTCTAGCCAGGATTTTATATCTGGAAAATTACTTTTTGAAAATAGCAAATTCATTCTGGAGGACTGTGTGCAGGCCATTCTAAGGGCAGGTTCAATCTCGCTTTCTTTGCCCCTTTCACTTCACTTAGAGCAGATGCCTATCTGCTCTTTGCTGTGTCCCTGCATCCAAAGTGGCTGATAGGCTGTCCTTTGGTGTGGAGAGAAAAGCCTACAACTGAGATGGGCGATTGCTTCTGGGTAGGCTCCCAGGGTGGGTGTGAAACATATGGCAATAAGAGAAGAACATTTCTGTGCTGGTATTGCTACTGACACTTCTAATATAATCTTGATATGTTAGCATAATGAAATATGTGATACATGCTAGAATTACAGAAAGAAAAAGCATGATCTTGAAAAAGGTATTTCAAGACTGGAAACAAACAGAGAATACACATTGTTAAGATTTAATAAAGGTAAATATCATGCACTGTGGGAGCAAGAAAGAGATGTGGAATTGAATTTAGTCATGAAATGGAGAGGGTAAGGGGATAAAGAAGGCTCTGGGAGGAACTGATCACTGCTCTAAATCTTAAATAATAAGTAGTAGTTAGCCAGGCAGGTAATAGCAGTATTATTATGTTGGGATGTATAAAATTGCTATTATGCAATCATCTTTAAATCACAAAAAAATGACAATTTCTCATGGTTTAAACTAACCTAACAAATGTCTTCCACTGATCGAGGAGTTTGATAATTATTAATTTATTTAGTTCTCATAACAATCACAGGAATTAAGTATTGCCATTTCACATTTAAGAAAATGTTCATTGAAAGGTTAAGTATATCTTTTAAAAGATCAGTAGAAAAGCCAGGATTAAAGTCTAAGCAATCTGGCTCAGTTATTTTCTTAAAAGCACTGATTTGCAGTCAAGACAGTAAATGACATTCCTTTCCTCTTTAGAAGTGGAGGACTCTGTTTATATATGCCCACGCACAATTCTTATATTTCTAACATTCATGCTAATCTAAAGTCTTCCTACTTGAGTAAACGGCAATGTTTATTTAAAATATCTATTCAAAAAAAGTCTAACTCTTGATGGCCTCTGGATTATTGCAAAAAATATAATAATACTGTCAGGACTTTAAAATGTTCATGCTATACTGCCCAATTTTACTAAATTCATCGAGTGTCTTTTTCCCAATTAAATATATCTGTTTTAAAAACTTAAAAGTGTGTTAAAAGCCAATTTAAATATTAATTGTGTGTGTGTGTATACTCAAAACTGAACACTAACAAGATTTTTTAAATGTTATATAAACCTATTTAGGGGAAAAAGACAACTTTAGTTTCTAATAAGTCATTTGTAAAATACACAGAAAATTTCCATTAGCTGCCTGAAAGGCTATGACATCTTGGTGATTTGAATAATATAAATGCAATCCGTAAATTTATCACATAATTTAAATTTAAATAAGTGTGAATATATGATTTGAATATTAAGTTTGGGTATGACCAAATCAGTTTTATTTTTATAACCAATATAGTTTGACAAAGTTATCTTTGGTCAAAATCAAATTAAATATTTTAGTCAAGTTTTTGTTGTTGTTGTTGCTGTTGTTCAGCCAATTGTTAAGACTAAAATTTCACTTTTTTTTTTAGGGTGCTTCATAATATATAGAACTATTTGAATGTAAATGAAAACTCTTTTTAGTCAAGCCATATCATCTTTTACTTATTTTTTATTTCAAATTTTTAAATAAAATATATATATATATATATTTACAATTAAAATTCAGCAAAAGTGGCTATTAGTACTTAATAAACAAGGCCATTTTATTAAATTTTAATATTTCATTTATTTACTTTTATTATAAGTCTAAATACTTTTAGGATGGAGTAGGAAATATTTTTCCTTTTCTTGGCTGTGCCACATGGCTTGTGAGATATTAGTTCCCTGACTAGGGATTGAACCTAGGCAGTGAAAGCAAATCTTAACCACTGGACTGCCAGGGAATTCCCTAAGTTTAAGTAGTTTTAATTTGAGAATTAAAATTCAATGAATGTACATTTTTATGTTCAACCACTAAAATAAAGTTATGTATGTAATTAGGGTAAAACCACAATATGGCACTGTGATTGCTTATAGCATTGATTATTCACAAGCAGTTGTAATTATAATATTTGAATCCAGAAATGGAAGAGCTAAATATTAATAATGTGATTAATAATACAAGGATTTTGCTTTTCTTTTATCATCAACATCATTATTATCATCAATTTGCCAAGATGAATCGCTAACTTTCTCTATCTGGAGTAAAAATAACAGATAACTAGTATGTCCTTGAAACCTCTTTTAACAATCACTAATTTACTAGCCCCTATTAAAGACCACTTCAGTTTTTCATTAACATTTATAACTTGTCGTGGTGTCTTCATATTCACTTATACTAATATCTGTTCTATATAGACCATTCACTCATTCAAATTTTGTTGAGGCTGCTCAGTACTATTATTCCTTCCTGAAAAGGTGAAGCCTAAGATAATTTTAATCAATATTAAGTGGGGAAAGGTCTTAAACCGTCTGCTTCCTCATAACTAAAATTTCCAAAAAACAGCACCAGGTGAAAAAAAAAAAAAAATAAGAGTGTGTTGTCTGAACCAGGAGCATCTTCCACTGTTACTTATCCTAGTCCAGTTAGTTTTCCAAAAATTCCTTCCCAGGATGTGACCAAGAAGGATGGGGTTGGTAGGTAGGGTTACATGCTCAGTTGCTTAGTCATGTCTGACTCTTTGTGACCCCATGGACTGCAGCATGCCAGGCCTCCCTGTCCATAGCCAACTCCAAGGGTTTACTCAAATTCATGTCCATTGAGTCAGTGATGCCATCCAACCATCTCATCCTCTGTCATCCCCTATTCCTCCCACCTTCAATTTTTCCCAGCATCAGGGTCTTTTCAAATAAGTCAGCTCATCACATCAGGTGGCCAAAGTATTGGAGTTTCAGCTTCAACATCATTCCTTCCAATGAATATTTAGGACTGATTTCCTTTAGAATGGACTGGTTGGATCTCCTTGAAGTCCAAGAGACTCGCAAGAGTCTTCTCCAAAGCCACATTTTAAAACCATCAATTCTTCCATGACCAGTTTTCTTTATAGCTCAACTCTCACATCCTTACATGACTACTGGAAAATCCATAGCCTTGACTAGACAGACCTTTGTTGGCAAATTAATATCTCTGCTTTTTAATATGCTGTCTAGGTTGGTCATAACTTTTCCTCCGAAGAGGAAGCATCTTTTAATGTCATGGCTTCAGTCACCATCTCAGTGATTTTTGAGTCCCCCAAAATAAAGTCTGTTGCTGTTTCCACTGTTTCCCCATCTATTTGCCATGAAGTGTTGGGACCAGATGCCATGATGTTAGTTTTCTGAATGTTGAGCTTTAAGCCAACTTTTCCACTCTCCTCTTTTACTTTCATCAAGAGGCTCTTTAGTTCTTCTTCACTTTCTGCCATAAAGGTGGTGCCATCTGCATATCTGAGGTTATTGATATTTCTCCCAGCAATCTTGATTCCAGCTTGTGCTTCATCCAGCCCAGCATTTCTCATGATGTACTCTGCATAGAAGTTAAATGAGCAGGGTGACAATATACAGCTTTGACATACTCCTTTCCCAATTTGGAACCAGTCTGTTGTTCCATGTCCAGTTCTATTGCTTCATGACCTGCATACAGATTTCTCAAGAGGCAAGTCAGGTGGTCTGGTATTCCCATCTCTTTCAGAATTTTCCACAGTTTATTGTGATCCACACAGTCAAAGGCTTTGGCATAGTCAATAAAGCAGTAGTAGATGTTTTTCTGGAACTCTCTTGCTTTTTTGATGATCCAACGGATGTTGGCATTTGCTCTCTGGTTTCTCTGCCTTTTCTAAATCCAGCTTGAACTTAGTGAACCCCATTGAGTTAACAGGGGCTTCCCAAGTGGCATAGTTGTAAAGAATCCACCTATCAATGCAGGAGACTCAGTAGACTAGGGTTCAATCCCTGGGTCAGGAAGATTCCCTGGAGAAGAGAATGGCAACCCACTTCTGTGTTCTTGCCTGTAAAATCCCATGGACAGAGAAGCCTAGGGGGCTATAGTCCATGGAGTCACAAAGAGTCAGCTGTGACTGAGCACATTCACTGAGCTAATAACACCTCTTGGATGATCACCATGTACATGAAACTTCTGTGCGTGGCTTTCTTACAATGCACTGAACTCACCAAAATTTATACTTAAAGCCTGATGGCAGCACTGTTAGCAGTTTTGCTATTTGTCACTCAAACTCTTACTTTGTGCCAGAAACTGTGCTAGAATTGGGTGTGTAGTGTTGAATCAGAAAGTCCTGGATGCTTACAGAAAGCTACTGTCAGTGTTGCCACTCACTGAAAGACCCTCTTTATTTAGATTAAGGTGACCAGGTCACCCTGATCTTACAAAGAGACATGAAGCCCCAAAAAAGTTTACCATAGGCTGAGGAAGAAAATTCTCTTTAGAAATGTCTCTAAGATGCTGTTTTATCTTTTATAATTTCTTTAAAATGCTCCCTTATTTCTAGTGTATTCGTTACAGCTTAAAATGTTTGGAGTAATAATAGGACTAGCCTACCATGAAGAAGTAAAGAGAGAAACCTGTGGCATCCTCACCTATAAAAATATAAAAGATTTAGGTCCTTTGTAACATTGACATCATAGGTGTTTGAAAAACTGTAGATGATGCACCAGGAAATTGGATTATATTTTGGGGAAAAACAGTGCAGGAGATGCTCAGATAGGGAGCATGGATGTTAAAAATGAATTTTCTCTCATTTACATGTGGTTTGCTTGTTATTCTTTGAAATTGTTCAAAGAGCATGAAAACCCAAGTCTCCTGGCTCAAAATCTGGAACTCTGCCTCAGGGACTGCCTTTAGACTAAGGAAGTTAGTTCTCTTCTCCAAACAAAGAGCACATGTGTCAGGCAGAGTAAAACACAAAGCAAAACAAAACAAAACATGATGAGCACTAAAATCTGAACTAGAAGACTAGGATTTGTGCAGCTGCTACTTATTAGCTTATTTCTGACTTTCAGCAGTTAATTTAATATTTTAAAACTTTCATTATAAAAACAGTAATAATAATTCCTCATAGGGTTTTGTGATGTTTCCATGAAAGAATGTGTGTAATATGTTTAGCATAAAGCCTGGCATAATTTGAGCATTCAGGAAATGGTAGTTGGAATGATTCTTCTTTTGGAGAAATGTGTGTATATTACAACTTGATAGAAATGATTTTTTAATACCTCTAAGCCCCATATATTTAAAATATTACATCAAAGTTAAAATAAAAATCCTCTGTGTGTTGAAGAGCTAGGGCACTTTTGGGACTAGAATCCTATAATCAAACCAATGGTGCATAAAATTATTTCTGTCCTCTGATATTATTTATCATACTGCTGCATTCTCAGTCAAGTAGAGGTGATGGGACATGCTGGACTATGGTCTTATAATATATCCCATCATTGGGTGTTTGATCCGTTTGCATCCGTGTTAGGCAAAGGACAGCTTAGAACACAAGTGCCTTTATGTTCCCAGTGATGAAAGATTAGTTTGTCCTCTCATATCTCAGTTTCTTTTTGTCCTTGGAGAACACATTTGCCATGCAATCAGATTTTTGTCTAAATATCAAGAATCACAGAATTGATAGGCTATAAATCTGTAAGTCAAGTTTTTTCTTACTTGGTAGAGGATAATTATCTCCACTCTGACAATGTTAATAAAAATACAACTATATTTATTATCCACAACAGACTTGTTCAATCCACATTAATGGATTGTTCAATTTAGTAAAATCATTCCTCAGATAGCTTTTGTCCTTTATGTCTATTCATCTAATTAATAAAACTATATTTTATTTAAAAACCTTCTTCAGGTAATAAAATATTCTTCATTAATAGATAAGCTTGCTAGTTCAATGAAAAGTGCTTACATGTGATCATTTTTATAATTCACCTTGCTAATATAATAAATAAAATATCTGGATTTCAACAGAATTCTATAAGAACTATTCAACTATTTCAAAGTTAATTTATACCTGTAAACTTACTTTTTAGGTAAATCTACCTGAATATTAAAAAGAACAAAGTCACTTAGGAGAAAAAAATATTGAGGTACCTCCTGTAAGATGTTCCATATAACCCTAAATTTCTCTTTTTGTGATCCTTTTCACTCTTATAACTACTTATTCCATGACTGTTTTACCCAGGAGGCCAGAGCCTATTTCTATATTGTTCCATGTTATATTCTCCAATTTCTAAAATATCCATTGCGTATAGTAGGAGCTCAATAGATACTTTTTCACTGAGTGCATGAAAGTATAAATTGAAGTTATAGTTACAAGTATTTCCTCTACTCATTAAATGGTATGGCATTTTAAAATTTTGTTAATATGTTTCCTCTTCTATTTTCCACATAAACATCTTGCTTCTGTTTCACCAGAGAATCCCCAGTGTCGGAAGGGTAACTAGAATTGTCTTAGTAGGAATGCACAGGAGAAAAACAGTGAACAGCTGTTAACTTGTAAGAAATAGTGTGTGTGCATGTGTACGCACATGTGTGTGCACAAGTGTGTATGTATATGTGTGCTGCTGCTAAGTTGCTTCAGTCGTCTCCGACTCTGTGCGACCCCATAGACGGCAGCCCACCAGGCTCCCCCATCTCTGGGATTCTCCAGGCAAGAACACTGGAGTGGGTTGCCATTTCTTTCTCCAATGCATGAAAGTGAAAAGTGAAAGTGAAGTCGCTCAGTCGTGTCCGACTCTTCGCTACCCCATGGACTGCAGCCCACCAGGCTCCTCCGTCCATGGGATTTTCCAGGCAAAAGTACTGGTGTGGGGTGCCACAAGTAATATAATAACCTTGAACAACAGGCTTTGTGTAGAGAAGCAATGGATTTTCATATTGCAAAAACATTCTCATTGTTATATCAGAAGTCGGGTATCTAAGGACTATGTAACCCTCAATAATAAAGAAGAGGTCTCTGGGCTTCCCTGGTGGCTCAGATGGCAAAAAATCTGCCTGCAGTGCAAGAGACCCTGGGTTGGGAAGATCCCTTGAAGAAGGGAATGACGACCCACTCCAGCATTCTTGCCTCAAGAATCCCATGGACAGAGGAGCCTGGTGGGTCCATGGGGTCGCAAAGAGTTGGACAGGACTAAGCAACTAACACTTTCACTTCTGAGATAAGACAGAGGAGAATTCTTATCCACTGAAGGAGAAAAGAAAGCACTTTTGAGACCCTGAGAGAAGAAAATAAGACAGAGAGAAGAGAAGGTACGGAATCAGATGACCGAGATGGTTCTTCCTCTTCTCTTCACTTTGGGGTAGAACTTCTGGAAGAACAATAGAAAGAATCAAGATAAGTCGAGACTGGAAGAGACCTGAAAGCAGACATGTTTAAAAAATATATTTTTTTAGTTTTTTGAACTCAGGGTGTGTTGACCATTTCTGAAGTCACATTCACTCCACCATGGACATTATGAAGATACTAAGAAAGCATGCTGTCTTCAATCACAGTGAGGGTCTACATTAATACTCCATTGCTTTCTCTTGGTTCCTGGTGGCATGGAAGATGCAGGCCTCCCTCTCATTCTCTTAACCAAGGAACCAGACAAGTAGAGTGGCACCAGCCTGCCTGCTGTAGGGTTGTTGTGATGAGGGGAAGGTGAACCAAGAAGATAATAGCCTAGCCAGGAATGGGATAGAGGGCACAATCTTCTCAGGTAAGTGGATAAAAGAAATGCCATTGCTTGAAAAGGCAGAATTATCTTTGTTAGGCAGATAACTTTGAATTGACTGAGTATCTGTCCCAAAGAGATTGCTTTATATTGAAATAGACTGTTTACTTTGAGAAGAGACTAAACTTAGTTTTCTTGGCTAATCACATCCTTCCTCCCTAACATCTGAAAGGGATGTGAACCTGAAAAGAAAATATGGGTTTTTTAATCCCATGACTAATATTTGGAATATATTTTCTCTTTAAACGTTTAGAATAATTCTATATGTGACATCTTTATTTTGGAGATGAGGGAAATAACTTACTGAAGGCCACATCCATATATTTTGGTTGTTGTTGTTGTTCAGTTGCTCAGTCGTGTCCAACTCCCTGCAACCCCATTGACTGAAGCACCTCAGGCTTCCCTGTCCTTCACTATCTCCCGGAGTTTGCTTAAACCCATGTCCATTGATTTGATGATGTCATCCAACCATTTCATCCTCTGTTGCCCTCTTATCCTCTTGCCCTCAATCTTTTGAGGCATCAGGGTCTTTTCCAAAGAGTCGATTTTCACGTGAGGTCGCCAAACAATCTATTTTAGATAATGGAATCAGAACTCAAATACAGATTTTTCTCTAAAAGCAACCCATATAAATGTCATCATTTATGAGATTAATTCTAGAGCAATGAACTGGTTATGATCTCTCCGATAGTTAGTTATTCAAATAGCCATTTTTAAGCATTTGCCAGCCCCTTCTTGTTTAAAGCAATAATAGAAATTCTTATCACTATGATTTTTAGTATTTTGTAGCACTATCTAAATATCTCACTGAGAAGTCTCCATCCTCCTAAATTATTACTAAATTCCTCCACCAGTGAGTTTTTATAACTGGATGCACCTCCTGCTGTAAGAGCGTGTGTAGGCATTAGTGGAGAACACCTTGCACCATGTGGTTTACTGTGACTCATCTAAACATCAACGTTGAAGAAGAGATTTTTCATAGATAGTGTCCTTGTAACCACAAACAACAGGCTCTGGAGTGGCTGTGAGGAGATATACAGTGTCCAAGGGCAGAGAAGCCCTAGCAACATGGTAGGTGCTGGAGTGGCAACTGAGTGGTGCTGGAGTGACTTTGAGGAGATACCCACATCCAAGGGCAAAGGGGAAGCCCCAAGCTTCAGTAAGATGGTAGGAGGGGCAAAATTGCATTTAGAATCAAACCCCAGAGATGCTCAGAGTGCTCAAACATTGTGCACACCAGGATCCAGAGACCCCACAGAGATTGAGACAGAACTGTGTTTGAGTGTCTCCTGCAGAGGTACGGTTCACAGTGTACTGCCTCAGGGACAGGGGCTCTGGGTAGCAGACCTGGGTATGCCATAAGCCCTCTTGGAGGAGGTCTCCATTAACCCCACCATAGAGTCACCAGAACTTAAGGGACTGGGGAAACAGATGCTTGGAGGGCACAAACAGAACCTTGTGTGCACCAAGACCCAGAAGAAAAGAGAAGTGATCCCACAAGAGACTGACCCAGACTTGCCCGTGAGTGTCCAGGAGTCTCCAGTGGAGGCCTGGGTTGACGGTGGCCTGTTGCAGGGTTGGGGGCACTGAGTGTAGCAATGCCCGCATGGAACATTTTGAAGGAGGTTGTCATTATCTTCATCACCTCCACCATAATTTGCCCCAGGAAAATAACATGGAGATAACACAGCCTCACCCAAAACAGAAAATTGGATTAAAAATTTACTGAGCATGGCACTGTCCATCAGAACAAGATTTTCCCCTCAGTCACTCTCTACCATCAGGAAGCTTGCATAAGCCTTTTATCCTTCTCTATCAGAGGGCAGACAGACTGAAAAACACAATCACAGAAAACAAACCAATCTGATCACATGGACCACAGCCTTGTCTAACTCAAAGAAAGTATGAGTCATGCCATGTAGGGCCACTCAAGATGGATGGGACATGGTGGAGAGTTCTGACAAAATGTGGTCCACTGGAAAAGGGAATGGCAAACCACTTCAGTATTATTGCCTTGAGAACTCCATGAACAGTATGAAAAGGCAAAAAGATAGAACACTGAAAGATGAGCTCCCCAGGTCAGTAGGTCCCCAATATGCTACTGAAGATGAGTGGAGAAATAACTCCAGAAAGAATGAAGAGACAGAGCCAAAGCAAAAACAACACCCAGATGTGGATGTGACTGGTGATGGAAGTAAAGTCCAATGTTGTAAAGAGTAATATTGCATAGGAACCCAGAATGTTAGGTCCATGAATCAAGGCAAATTCAATTCAATTCAGTTCAGTCGCTCAGTCGTGTCTGACTCTTTGAGACCCCATGAATCACAGCACACCAGGCCTCCCTGTCCATCACCAACTCCCGGAGTTCAGCAAAAGTCATGCCCATTCAGTCGATGATGCCATTCCACCTGTCATCCCCTTGTCCACCTGCCCTCAATTTTTCCTAGCATCAGGGTCTTTTCAAATGAGTCAGCTCTTCACATCAGGTGACCAAAGTATTGGAATTTCAGCTTCAACATCAGTCCTCCCAATGAACACCCAGGACTGATAGACTGGTCAGGATGATGGACTGGTTGGATCTCCTTGCAGTCCAAGGGACTCTCAAGAGTATTCTCCAACACCACAATTCAAATGCTTTGGCACTCAGCATTCTCTGTAGTCCAACTCTCACATCCATACATGACTACTGGAAAACCATAGTTTTGACTAGATGGACCTTTGTTGGCAAAGTAATGTCTCTGCTTTTTAATATGCAGTTTAGTTTTGTCATAACTTTCCTTCCAAGGAGGAAGTGTCTTTTAATTACACGGCTACAATCACAACCTGCAGTGATTTTGGAGCCACAGAAAATAAAGTTTGTCACTGTTTCCACTGTTTCCCCATCTATTTCCCATGAAGTGATGGGACCAGATGCCATGATCTTAGTTTTCTGAATGTTGAGCTTTAAGCCAACTTTTTCACTCTCCTCTTTCACTTTCATCAAGAAGCTCTTTAGTTCTTCACTTTCTGCCCTAAGGGTGGTGTCATCTGCTTATCTGAGGTTATTGATATTTCTCCTGGCAATCTTGATTCTAGCTTTTGCTTCATTCAGCCCAGCATTTTGCATGATGTACTCTGCATATAAGTTAAATAAGCAGGGGGACAATATATAGCCTTGATGTACTCCTTTTCCTATTTGGAACCAGTCTGTTGTTCCATGTCCAGTTCTAACTGTTGATTACTGAACTCCATACAGGTTTTTCAAGAGGCAGGTCACATGGTCTGGCATTCTCATCTCCTTCAGAATTTTCCACAGTTTATTGTGATTCACACAGTCAAAGGCTTTGGCATAGTCAATAAAGCAGAAATGGATAGCCTTCTGGAACTCTCTTGCTTTTTCGATGATCCAGTGGATGTTTGCAATTTGATCTCTGGTTTTTCTGCCTTTTCTAAAATGATCTTGAACATCTGGATGTTCACGGTTCATGTATTGCTGAAGCCTGGCTTGGAGAATTTTGAGCATTATCTACTAGCGTGTGAGATGAGTGCAATTGTGTGGTTGTTTGAGCATTCTTTGTCATTGCCTTTCTTTCGGGATTGGGATGAAAACTGACGTTTTCCAGTTCTGTGGCCACTGCTGGGTTTGCCACATTTGCTGGCATATTGAGTGCTGCACTTTAATAGCACTTTTACTTTTACAGTAGTAGATATAATGCAAATTGGAAGTGGTCAAACAGGAGATGGCAAGAGTAAACATTGACAACTCAGGAATCAGTGAACTAAAATGGACTGGAATGGGTGAATTTAACTCAGTTGACCATTATATCTACCTCTGTGGGCAAGAAACCTTTAGAAAAAATGGAGTAACCAATTTAGTCAACTAAAGAGTTTGAAATGCAGTACTTGGATGCAATCTCAAAAACAACAGAATGATCTTTGTTTGTATCCAAGGCAAACCGTGTAACATCTCAGTAATCCAAGTCAATGCCCCTACCAGTAATGCTGAAAAGCTGTAGTTGAATGGTTCTGTGAAGACCTACAAGACCTTCTGGAATGAACACCCCCCAAAAAAGATGTCCTTTTTATTATTGGGGAATGGAATGCAAAAAAGGAAGTCAAGAAATATCTGGAGTAATAGGCAAATTTGGCCTTGGAGCACAGAATGAAGCTGGCCAAAGTCTAATAGAATTTTGCCAAGAGAATGCACTGGTTATAGTAAACATCCTCTTCCAACAACACAAGAGAAGTCTCTACACATGGACATCACCAGATTGTCAATACTGAAATCAGATTCATTATATTCTTTTCAGCCAAAGATGGAGAAGCTCTCTACAGTCAGCAAAAACAAGACTGTGGCTCAGGTCATGAACTCCTCATTGCCAAATTCAGGCTTAAATTGAAGAAAGTGGGGAAAACCACTAGACCATTCAGGTATGACCTACATCAAATTCCTTATGATTATACAGTGGAAGTGAGAAATAGATTTAAGGGACTAGATCTGATAGACAGAGTACCTGATGAACTATGTTCAGAGGTTCATGACATTGTACAGGAGGCAGCGATCAAGACTATCCCCAAGAAAAAGATATGCAAAAAGGCAAAATGGTTGTCTTAGGAGTCCTTAAAAATAGCTGTGAAAAGAAAAGAAGTGAAAGGCAAAGGAGAAAAGGAAAGATATACCCATTTGAAGGCAGAGTCCCAAAAAAATAGCAGGGAGAGATAAGAAAGCCTTCCTTAGTGATCAATAAAAAGATATAGAGGAAAAGAATAGAATGGGAAAGACTAGAGACATCTTCAAGAAGATTAGAGATACCAAGGCAATGCTTTCTGCAACCATGGGCACAATAAAGAACAGAAATGGTATGGACCAAACAGAAGCATACAGCATTAAGAATAGGTGGCAAGAATACACAGAACTACACAAAAATGATCTTCATGACCCAGATAATCATGATGGTGTGATCACTCACATAGAGCCAGATATCCTGGAATGCAAAGTCAAGTGGGCCTTAGGAAACATCACTAAGAACAAAGCTAGTAGAGTTGATGGAATTTCAGTTGAGATATTTCAAATCCTAAAAGATGATGCTGTGAAAGTGCTGCACTCAAAATGTCAGCAAGTTTGGGAAACTAAACAGTGTTCACAGGACTAGAAAATGTCAGTTTTCTTTCCATTTCCAAAGAAAGGCAATGCCAAAGAATGCTCAAACTACTGCACAATTGCACTCATCTCACATGCTAGTAAAGTAATGCTCAAAATTCTCCAAGCCAGGCTTCAACAGTAGGTGAACCATGAACTTCCAGATATTCAAGCTGGTTTTAGAAAAGGCAGAGGAATCAGAGATCAAGTTGGTAACATCTGTTGGATCATCAAAAAAGCAAGAGAGTTCCAAGAAAACATCTATTTCTGTTTTATTGACTATGCCAAAGCCTTTGACATGTGTATCACAACAAATTGTTGAAAATTATGAAAGAGCTGGGAACTCCAGACCACCTGACCTGCTTCTTGAGAAACCTGTATGTAGGTCAGGAAGCACCAGTTAGAACTGGACATGGAACAACAGACTGGTTCAAAATAGGGAACGAAGTACGTTAAGGCTGTATTTTGTCATTGTGCTTATTTAATTTATATGCAGAGTATATCATGAGAAAGGCTTGGCTGGCTGAAGCACAAGCTGGTATCAACATCGCTGGGAGAAATATCAATAACCTCAGATATGCAGATGACACCACCCTTATGGAAGAAAACAAAGAACTAAAGAGCCTCTTGATGAAAGTGAAAATGGAGAGTGAAAAAGTCGGCTTAAAGCTCAACATTCAGAAAACTAAGATCATGGCATCTGGTCCCATCACTTCATGGCAAATAGGTGGGGAAACAGTAGAAAATCAACAGACTTTATTCTTTTTTGGCTCCAAAATCACTGCAGATGGTGATTGCAGCCATGAAATTAAAGGATGATTCTTCCTTGGAAGAAAAGTTGTGACCACCTAGACAGCATATTAAAAAGCAGAGACATTACTTTTCCAACAAAAGTCTGTCTAGTCAAGGCTATGGCTTTCCAGTAGTCATGTATGGATGTGAAAGTTGGACTATTAAGAAAGCTGAGCACCGAAGAATTGATGCTTTTGAACTGTGGTGTTCCAGAAGACACTTGAGATTCCTTTGGACTGCAAGGAGATCCAACCAGTCCATCCTAAAGGAAATCAGTCCTGAATATGCATTGGAAGCACTGATGCTGAAGCTGAAAACCAATACTTTGGCTATCTGATGTGAAGAACTGACTCCTTGTAAAAGACCCTGATGCTGGGAAAGATTGGAGGCCGGAGGAGAAGGAACAACAGAGGATAAGTTGGTTGGATGGCATGACAGACTCAATGGACATGAGTTTGAGTAAACTCCAGAAGTTGGTGATTGACAGGGAAACCTGGTGTCCTGCAGTTCATTGGTCACAAAAAGTAGTACAGTACTGAACGACTGAACTGAACTGAACCACAAACTACAGGAAACAATTCTTTTTTATTCAAAGTATTTAAAAGAGTTTATAGAACTAATGTAATGTCTTAAGCCAGAACCACTAGAGACATGGCAGAATCTGGATTTTAATACTGGCCCAGGATTTGCTAGTTGATATAGGACACCTGCCATGGCTTACTAGGTGGTGCAATGCTAAAGAACCTCCCTGCCAAAGCATGAAATTCAAGAGACATGGGTTTGATCCCTTGGTCAGGAAGATCCCCTAGAATAGGAAATGGCAACCCACTCCACTATTTTTGTCTGAGAAGTCCCATGGACAGAGGAGCCTGGTGGCCTGCATTCCATGGGATCGCACAGAGTCAGACACCACTGAGCGCACACGCATAGGACACCAGCTAACCCTGGGGACTTTAGGCAGGTGCTCAGCTCTGATCAACAGTGGAAATACTCTGACTCTTAGTACTTATTTCATGTCTGTATTAGTCAGTTAGGGCTGCCATAACACAATACCACAGACTAGATTCCTTTTTTTTTTTTTTAAACTTTACAATATTGTATTGGTTCTGCCATATATCAAAATGAATCCGCCACAGGCATACATGTGTTCCCCCAACAGAAATTTATTTTCTAACACTTCTGAAAGCTGGAAGTCCAAGATCAAGGTGTTGACATGGTTGTTGTTGTTTTTATTTTTATTTTATTTTGAGGGGTTCTTTCCCTTACTTATATATGGCTGCCTTCTCCTCAACTTCATAGTGTCTTTCTTTTGTGTGTGGGTACCTCTAATGCCTTTCCATTTGTACGAATTTCCTTTTCTTAAAAGAGTGTGAGTCAGATTGAATTTGGACCCACCCTAACATCCTCACTTTTTCGGAGAAGGCAATGGCAACCCACTCCAGTACTTTTGCCTGGAAAATCCCATGGATAGAGTAGCCTGGTAGCCTGTAGTCCATGGGGTCGCTAAGAGTCGGACACGACTGAGCAACTTCACTTTCACTTTTCACTTTCATGCATTGGAGAAGGATATGGCAACCCACTCCAGTGTTCTTGCCTGGAGAATCCCAGGGACGGGAGAGCTTGGTGGGCTGCCGTCTATGGGGTTGCACAGAGTCAGACACAACTGAAGCGACTTAGCAGCAGCAGCAGTAACATCCTCACTTTAACTTAATCACCTCTTTAAAGGCCCTTAGATTCTAGGGTGTGAGGGCTTCAGCATACAGACTGGGAGACGGAAAGACACATGCCACTGCCTAATATTCAGTTACAAGACAGAAAGTCCTGGGTATTTTTGACCTATGTACAAGTTTATTTTTTTTAGCTTTGTCAGATTTAGTCTCATTCTTAAATGGTTTTGGAAAATTCAAGCTAAAGTATAACTTTAATAATTATAGATTATAACCAGTAAAGGGTGTATTTTCCCATATTTTCAAGTTAAACATAGAAAAAGATGTCTATTTCTATTGCTATGTGAGAGACTACCTGAAAAAGATAAATTAGTACTTCTTACAGTCCTCTGGGTTGCTTGGATTTACCTGAGTAGTTCTCACTCGGGGTTCACACGTGATTTTAGTCAGAAACCATAGGCTTGTGCTGGAATCAGCTGAGGTATAACTGGGCTATGGTCCAGATGGCTTTTCAGTCACATGCCTGGCACTTAAGTGGGGATGGCTGGAACAGCTAGAGACTGATTGGCATCTCTATCTTTCCATACTGCCTCTCCACATGACTAGTGTGGGCTTCCTCACAGAAGAGTAGCTCAGGACAGTCAAACTAAATATAAGGCCACCAGTTTTATATAATAAGTTTTGCAAGACATTCAGACAGAAACTGAAAAACTTCTATGACTTTGCCTCAGAAGTTACTTCACCACAGTCTATTTGCTACATAGGGCCAGCCCAAATACACCCAGGGGCTGGGGTTGGGAGGGGCATACAGCAATGTAAATTTTAGAGCATTTTCCATTGGTCCCTAGAGAGGTCATTTGAATACTAACTACAATGTTTGTTTTATAATAGGATTAACAATAATGATTGGAATTGGAAGGAGGGGAAAATCACCTACTGATCATTTCCTGAAAAATGTATTAATAAGTCCACAATTCACAGTGGCATAAATAGATTTTAACTAGTTATTATAGCAAAACTGAATAAAAAGGTGTTTAAATCTTCTTTGTATATTGATAACAATATCCTATATGATCATTTGCACTCTGATGCATAACTAAAGCAATCTCTTGTAGATGCTTTATATAAACAGTTACTAGTGTGTGGCCCAAGAAGCCTTTCCACCCGATGTAAGATGACAGCAAAACATAAGTGAGGAACCTAAATTTAGCAGTTACTGTGTTAGATTTTGAAGTGAATTATTATATCGTTTTTTGCAGCCTTTTGAAACAGCTTTTATTATTCTCTTTTACTGATGAGGAAATGGATGAAAGAACAGGTTGAGAATTTCTTCAAGTTAACATAACTAATCAGCATCAGAGCTGGGATTTAATCTGTATTTCATTTACTCTATATTTTTAACTGTGTACCAATTCTTGGCATCTTTAAGGTGTCTATTCCATATTTGCTAACCAATCTGCATTTTGGAATTAGTTAAATGGGCAGAGTAATAAAAGTCCATGAAGGTAAGAAGACCTGACAGTTGTACCGACAGATTGTCAGTTACCTTGCCAGTTACTGTTCAAGGGAACAGGATCCTTACAGGGGCAGTGACTTTGCTGAGACATGGAAGCCAGAGCTAGCAATCCTCTGAAGAAAACCAAAATTAATGTTGCTTCTTGTCTTTATAAACAATGGAAGCATATTATCATCTGAATAGCAGACAGGATAATATTTCTATAATGGTTTCTGAAGCATCACAGCATTGCATTTTTCTCTTGCCATCAGTGATTTGACATGCTTTTAGTTACTGTGATATTAATGATCAGAACACTTGTTCACATGTTAACTTAATGTTTGCAGATCCTGGCAAATACTACTAAAGGAAAAATAATATAAAAATTAATAAGCAAAGCCATGAAATATTAGGAATACTTTTCAAATTATATATCAAGCATGGAACTCCAAAACTGAATAAAAAAATAAGAAATTATCTCAAATAAAACTTGAAACTTACAAAATGCCATTTAAATATTTTTTAAGTGTTAAATATAAAATCCTAGGGTGCATTTATATTGTTAAACTGAAGTTTTATTTTTATAGAATGATATAATCAAACTTCCAAAAACAGATATTTACACTCCTTCATGTTTGAAAATCCTATTTGAATAGGCAATCTGTTAATATAGATAGTAGCTGAAAGCATAAAATAAACACTACTTTCAAACTAAGTAAACTCTAAGTTACTAATTCAGAGAGTACACGGACTATGTATATTGTCTATTTGGAGGAAATAAAATTAAAAAAAAAATTTCCTCTCAACCCAGAAAATCTCTTCATAAAGGTGAAAGAAAAAGTAAACAATTTTGCTATTGAACAAGCATTAAACAAGAATGGGATGTGCATCACAGGCAACCTTCTGAGAGATTGCAAAGACAAAAAGAAATCTCACCCTTTTTATATAGCAGAGCAGAATCACCCATTACATACATGTTCTCAATTTAAACAAACCTTCAAATAAGAGGATTTGACAAACAAAACCATTTGTCACACATAGTTCATCCTAAATTGACTTGCAATACAGGTGACTATCTGTATTTCCTAATTAATTTTATCCAGAAGAAAATAAAATTCTTATATTTTTAGACAGGAGGTGATTTTAAAGCTGGGCTTCCCAGGTGGCACAGTGGTAAAAAGTCCACCTGCCACTGCAGGAGATGAAGGAGCCTTGGGTGAGCTTCTTGGGTAAGGAAGATCCCCTGGAGAAAGAAATGGCAACCTTCTCCAGTATTCTTGTCTGGAAAATCCCATGGACAGAGGAGCCTGGCAAGCCACAGTCGATGGGATCCCAAAGAGGTGGACATGACTGAGCAACTAATATTTTCACTTTCACTACCAGTTTTGGGAGTATCTGGTGGTTTTTAGTTGTGATTTCTCTCACTAATGATCTGTTTGTTTCCAAGGCAAACTATTCAACATTTCAATAATCCAAGTCTATGCCCCAACCACTAATTGTGAAGAAGCTGAAGTTGAATGATTCTATGAAGACATCCAAGACTTTCTAGAACTAACACCAAAAAAGGAACTCTTTTCCATCATAGGGGATTGGAATGCTAAAGTAGCAAGTCAAGAGATTTCTGGAGTAACAGGCAAATTTGGCCTTGGAATACAAAACAAAGCAGGGCAAAGGCTAGCAAGAGTTCTGCCAAGAGATCACACTGGTCATAGCGAGCACCCTTGCCAACAACACAAGAGACCACAATACACATGAACATCACCAGATGGTCAATAATGAAATCAAATTGATTATATTCCTTGCAGTTGAAGATGGAGAAGCTCTATACAGTCAGCAAAAACAAGGCCTGGAGCTGACTGTTGCTCAGATCATCAGTTCCTTATAAAAAATGATAAAACTGCATTAAGAATGGAAAAGAAATGCAAAAAAGCAAAATGGCTGTCTGAAGAGCCCTTACAAATAGCTGTGAAAAGAAGAGAAGCAAAAAGAAAAGGCAAAAAGGAAAGATATAAGCATCTGAATGCAGAGTTCCAAAGAATAGCAAGAAGAGATAAGAAAGCCTTCCTCAGCGATCAATGCAAAGAAATAGAGAAAACAACAAAATGGGAAAGACTAGAGATCTCTTCAAGAAAATTAGAGACACCAAGGGAACATTTCATGCAAAGATGGGCTTGATAAAGGACAGAAATGGTATGGACCCAACAGAAGCAGCGGAGAAGGCAATGGCAACCCACTCCAGTACTCTTGCCTGGAAAATCCCATGGATGGAGGAGCCTGGTAGGCTGCAGTCCATGGGGTCGCTAAGAGTCAGACACGACTGGGTAACTTCACTTTCACTGTTCACTTTCATGCATTGGAGGAGGAAATGGCAACCCACCCCAGTATCCTTGCCTGGAGAATCCCAGGGACGGTGGGGCCTGGTGGGCTGCCGTCTATGGGGTCGCACAGAGTCGGACACGACTGAAGTGATTTAGCAGCAGTAACAGAAGCAGAAGATAATAAGAAGAGGTGGCAGGAATACACAGAGAAACTACAAAAAAGATCTTCACGACCAAGATAATCATGATGGTGTAATCATTCACCTAGAGCCAGATATCCTAGAATGTGAAGTCAAGTGGGCCTTAGAAAGCATCACTATGAACAAAGCTAGTGGAGGTAATAGAATTACAGTTGAGCTATTTCAAATCCTAAAAGATGCTACTGTGAAAGTGCTGCACTCAATATGCCAGCAACTTTGGAAAACTCAGCAGTGGCCACAGGACTGGAAAAGGTCAGTTTTCGTTCCAATCCCGAAAGAAAGGCAATGCCAAAGAATGCTCAAACTACAGCACAATTGCACTCATCTCACACGCTAGTAAAATAATGCTGAAAATTCTCCCAGCCAGGCTTCAGCAATTTGTGAACTGTGCACTTCCAGATGTTTAAGCTGGTTTTAGAAAAGGCAGAGGAACCAGAGATCAAATTGCCAACATCTGTTGGATCAATGGAAAAAGCAAGAGAGTTCCAGAAAAAACATCTATTTCTGCTTTATTGACTATGCCACAGCCTTTGACTGTGTGGATCACAATAAACTGTGGAAAATTCTGAAAGAGATGGGAATACCAGACCACCTGACCTGCCTCTTGAGAAATCTGTATGCAGGTCAGGAAGCAACAGTTAGAAATGGACATGGAACAACAGACTGGTTCCAGATAGGGAAAGGAGTACGTCAAGGCTGTATATTGTCACCCTGCTTATTTAACTTATATGCAGAGTACATCATGAGAAATGCTGGGCTGGAAGAAGCACAAGCTGGAATCAAGATTGCTGGGAGAAATATCAATAACCTCAGATATGCAGATGACACTACCCTTATGGCAGAAAGTGAAGAGGAACTCAAAAGCCTCTTGATGAAAGTGAAAGAGGAGAGTGAAAAAGTTGGCTTAAAGCTCAACATTCAGAAAACGAAGATCATGGCATCCGGTCCCATCACTTCATGGGAAATAGATGGGGAAAGAGTGGAAAGAGTGTCAGATTTTATCTTTTGGGGCTCCAAAATCACTGCAGATGGTGACTGCAGCCATGAAATTGAAAGACGCTTACTCCTTGGAAGGAAAGTTATGACCAACCTAGATAGCATATTCAACAGCAGAGACATTACTTTGCCAACAAAGGTCTGTCTAGTCAAGGCTATGGTTTTTCCTGTGGTCATGTATGGATGTGAGAGTTGGACTGTGAAGAAGGCTGAGAGCCAAAGAATTGATGCTTTTGAACTGTGGTGTTGGAGAAGACTCTTGAGAGTCCTTTGGACTGCAAGGAGATCCAACCAGTCCATTCTGAAGGAGATCAGCCCTGGGATTTCTTTGGAAGGAATGATGCTAAAGCTGACACTCCAGTACTTTGGCCACCTCATGCGAAGAGTTGACTCATTGGAAAAGCCTCTGATGCTGGGAGGGATTGGGGGCAGGAGGAGAAGGGGATGATAGAGGATGAGATGGCTGGATGGCATCACTGACTTGATGGACGTGAGTCTGAGTGAACTCTGGGAGTTGGTGATGGACAGGGAGGCCTGGCGTGCTGCGATTCATGGGGTCACAAAAAGTCAGACACGATTGGGTGACTGAACTAAACTGGACTGAAAGCTTGAATATTTGGAGTTTGATGAGGCTCCTCTCTGTTAGTGCTAAAGAACCCACCAGCCAATGCAGCAGACATAAGAGACTTGGGTTCAATCCTTGGGTCTGGAAAATCCCCTTGTAAAGGGGATGACACCTTACTCCCATATTCTTGCCTGGAAAAATCCCATGGTAGAGGAGCTTGGCACATTATAGTCCATAGCATCCCAAAGAATCAGACATGAGTGAAACGATTTAGTATGCATGCATCCCTCCATTAGTTAAGAGATTTAATTCTATTCACATTTTCCATGCAAAAAGCAAGATTCAAATAATCACTTCAGCAAAACAACAGCTAGAAGCTCTGAAATTTGGGGTGACAATAGTGTGTGTGTGTAGCTGTTTTACACTTTGCGATCAGGATTGTCTCTCTGTGGAAGTGGAGATTTAAGGCAAGGCTATCACTGGAAAATTCAGGGTGATGAGCACTACCCTGATTTTATTAGGTTGATGATGAGGAAGTTTGCTACATTTTCACACCTAGAAGAAATTCCAAATGCCCATACTGGATAGAATAGTGTCCTCCCAAAATTCATGTCGACTAGAAACTCAGAATGTAACCCAAGGTGGAAATAACACTCTTGAATAATTAATCACCATGAGGTTCTACTGGATTATAGTGGGTCTTAACCCACTGACTTGTGTACTTACCAGAAGAAAAAACAGAGACTGAGACAAAGGCAGAATGTCCTGTGATGGGACTGTGATGAGAATGTGGTGTGTCTACAAGTCAAGGAACACCAAGGAAGAAGCATGGAACAGATGGCCCTCAGAAGTGACCAACTCTCTTGACACCTTGATTTTAGACTTCTGAAATTCAGAAGGGTGATATAATACATTTGCACTATTTTAAACTATCCAGTTTGTCATAATTTGTTACAACAGCTGTAGAAAACTAATACAATGTGCTTTCTGGAGGTTGGCAAACATTTTCTGTGAAGCACCAGATAAATATTTTAGGCTTTAAGGGTCACATAAGCTCACTATTGCATAATATTCTTTGTTTTGTTTTTATAACCCATTATATGTAAAAACTAATCCTAGCTTTGTGAAACATATGCAAAAAGACCGTGGGCCAGACTTGACCCAGGGACCACAACTTGCTTCTCCTGCCTTATTCTTTTACTCCATTGCTTTAGAAGACAAGGAATTGTATGTTCAAATATAAGGATACAGTCAAGTCTCTGTATTTGGGGGTGGACAGAGGAGATTGAATATAAACAAGCATGAGTTTGGAAAATTCCTTCATTTAGTGCACATTTTGTTGTATTTTCCACCCTGACATTTATATTATGCATTAAAGCAATGTCTCGTTCAGGGTTAAGGTTTAAGAAATGAAAGCTATTGTTACTTTTAGGTCTCTGTCTGTCAGCACAAGGCATAAGCATTACATTTTTCTCATAATGAAGGAATTATGAGTTCATAATGAGTTGCTTATAATGAAAGTAGTCTGAATTACTCATAATGAAGGAAGTCTGAATTGTTAGAATGGTCAGAGGGGAGTCATATTTGGATTGTTTTTATTGTCTCTTTGTTTGCTTTCTCTTATACATTGTGCATCTCTGTTCAGTGTTTGATTGGACATTTTAACCACTTAGTCCAGTTACTGATGCTACATAACAGGTGAGGGTATTGTTTCTAAGAAGATTTTTTGACCTATGAAATTAAATTAATTTAAACCATGCATGGACCCATTTATTTTTCCAGTCAAGAATATTGGGGTAGGTTGCCATTTCCTCCCCTAAGAGATCCTCCTGATTCAGTGATCAAACCCACATCTCCTGCATGTATATCCTGCATTGCAGGCAGATTCTCTTTACTGCTGAGTCACCAGAAAAGCCTTTTCTTGAATTGGTTGCTATAGGGCTTATTTTTGTTAGTATCTATGGGTTGAGTATATTGAAAAGCAGAGACATTACTTTGCCAACAAAGGTTCGTCTAGTCAAGGCTATGGTTTTTCCTGTGGTCATGTATGGATGTGAGAGTTGGACTGTGAAGAAGGCTGAGCGCTGAAGAATTGATGCTGTGGTGTTGGAGAAGACTCTTGAGAGTCCCTTGGACTGCGAGGAGATCCAACCAGTCCATTCTGAAGGAGATCAGCCCTGGGATTTCTTTGGAAGGAATGATGCTAAAGCTGAAACTCCAGTACTTTGGCCACCTCATGCGAAGAGTTGACTCATTGGAAAAGTCTCTGATGCTGGGAGGGATTGGGGGCAGGAGGAGAAGGGGACGACAGAGGATGAGATGGCTGGATGGCATCACTGACTCGATGGACGTGAGTCTGAGTGAACTCCGGGAGTTGGTGATGGACAGGGAGGCCTGGCGTGCTGCGATTCATGGGGTCGCAAAGAGTAGGACACGACTGAGCGACTGATCTGATCTGATCTGATGGGTTGAGGGGAAATTCAAGTAGATATTCATAAAGTCTTGAGGATCTGACTTACATATTTCACTATTCAGAAGTAAAAATATAGAGAACACTAAGAAGAATAAAAGGTTGAAGAAAGGGCCCTCAAATATAAAGTCTTGTTATATCTTGAAGAGAATATCAATGGCCCTAGTTGACACTAGGATTAACAGACATTACTGGTTACCCATCTTTAAAGAAACTCAAGAAGCCTTTTCCCTCTCCACTCTTTGACGAGGAAAGAACCTAGGATTCAGATAGTCCATCTCTCTACTAGGTGGTACTTTATCAGGAGGAGGATAAACACATTAATTTGGGGTCAACTTTCCCTTTTAGGGGGCTGGTTTCACTAAGGTTTACTTTTTATTATATCTGTTTGTCTAACTGTGAAGGTTATATTTTGTGGGCAAAAGGAAGAGACCTATTGAGAAAAATTCCTTTTGGCTCTGTTTCCATAATGCACTGTGACAAGGGTGAGTTTCTGTATACAAGTCTGTCTTGTATACAGTATGATTTCTGTTCAGAATATTCTCTCTGGATATCTTTCTCCAGATCTCATGGCTTCTATTTGTATTAATTATGTTTGGCTATCTTCTCAAATTTAAATGATTAACAGAAAAGATTAAATCAGCTCTCCTAAGTGGCAAAAACAAACTTTTTTGAAGTTAAGAGATTTAAGTTCATAATTTTCTTCTTATCGCTTCATCCTTTATTCTTTCCTTGCTTCACTGGTTGCTTACTAGTTAAAGGATTATAATAATTAAGTCAGTGAAACTAGGCTTCCTGCAGAAGTTATAGAAAAAGGAAAGTTTGCCCAGCAGCATTAATAAATGCTATAACCAAACCAAGTGTCCAAGATTCACCTAAGATTTCCTTCTTTTCCACTAAAGTTACTGTACTCTGTAATGCCACTAAACATAGACAATATAATCACAGTTTAAAAATTGTTACAAATTGATAAATAAAATTTATTGTAAAGTTTCTTTCAAAGCCCAATATTTATTTATTTGAAAGCTCTCCATGCAGAAACATTTGTAACTCTGGTTAAAATGAAACAAATTGACCAAAGGAAGATTTTTTCTATTTTTAAATTAATGTATTTATTTATACCCTACTTTGTTTGAAAATAGATTTAAGAAGCCTCTGCAAATGGCTTAACTCTTTGGCAGTGAAATGCATGAATGTACAATATTGTTTTCTAGCCCTGAAAACAATATATAAAAATTGAATATAAAAATTGAAACAGGATTTTTAAATTGCTATTTAGGTATGCTGCATTTTTCTAATTAATTGTCTGGGGAAATGCTCTGAATCAAAAATGGATAAATAAATTGAATCCAACATTTTGTCTTTTAGTAGATTTTTCTCAAATATATTCAGAACAGGAAAATCTGGCTCTTAGATTTCTCAAGAGGAAACGAATTTCGTTGTGTCTCTAAATAATTCATTCTAATACTTAAAAAACAACCATCAGAAAATATTGGTTAAGCAAATTTAAAACCCATTCTGTTGCTTTCTCAGTTCAGTTCAGACCTAACTATGAAGAGACAAAACAAAAGCTGTATACTGTTCATATAAAAATACTTGTAATATGCAGGCAGCTGTATAAGTAACATAATTTCATCACTTCAGGAGTTTCCCAGTGCCCTGCATGACACTGTGATGAATGAAGCCTCAGATAATCTAAGGGAGAGGGTTTGTCATAACTAGGGGCACAATTCCAAAGTCAGTATGAATATATGTATTAAACATTGCTCCAAAACAATATAGGGAAAATGTGTGGTCAGTATCATTCTTAAATTCTCTTGTCACATTCATATATCACAATCACATTTCTACAGTTCTACAATGTTGACATTTTTGGAAATGCAATCATTTTTAGCTTGAATATATATTTTCTTTTCCTTTTCCATTATACTTTGTACTTATTTCTGTAGGCACTCCATCTATGGGTTTTTTAAAACCTATATATGTATTTGAAAAAAAGTGAAAGTATCTTTGAGTCACTCATTTGTGTCTGACTCTTTTTGACCTCATGAACTGTAGCCAGTCAGGCTCCTCTATCAATGGGATTTCCTGGGCAATAATACTTGGGAGGGTTGTCATTTCCTACTCCAGGGGTCCTCCTGACCCAGGGATCAAACCTGTGTCTCCTGCAATGGCAGGTGGATTCTTTATCACTAAACCACCAGGGAAGCCCAGAAACACAGATCAGTTCAGTTCAGTTCAATCACTCAGTTGGGTCCAACTCTTTGCAATCCCATGGAGTGCAGCACACTAGGCATCCCTGTCCATTTCCAACTCCTGGAGTTTACTCAGACTCATGTCCTTTAAGTCTGTGATGCCATCCAACCATCTCATCCTCTGCCATCCCCTTCTCCTCCCACTTTCAATCTTTCCCAGCATCAGGGTCTTTTCAAATGAGTCAGCTCTTCACATTAGGTGGCCAAAGTATTGGAGTTTCAGCTTCAACATCAGTCCTTCCAATGAATATTCAGGACTGATTTCATTTAGGATGGACTGGTTGGATCTCCTTGCAGTCCAAGGGACTCTCAAGAGTCTTCTCCAACACAACAGTTCAAAAGCATCAATTCTTCAGCGCTCAGCTTTCTTTATAGTCCAACTCTCACATCCATACATGATCACTGGAAAAACCATAGCCTTGACTAGACGGACTTTTGTTGGCAAAGTACTATCTCTGCTTTTTAATATGCTGTCTAGGTCGGTCTTAACTTTTCTTCCAAGGAGCAAGCGCAGATACTGAGCTCCAAATTCTGCTCACTGATTTTAGCAAATTTACACAGAGTGATACATATTTTCTTGTAATTTTATGTAGTGAAGACACAGGTTTGCTAGGTTTGTCCTAAATCACCATTATTCCTAAAGATTCAATATTATGCTCCAGACTTCAAACATGCACACTGTAAGGGCAGGTTTTCCTACAGACTTTAAAGTCACAGACTAAAAAGTTAAACTTATTTTTATGCTTAAGAGATCTCAATTAAATGGGCCCAGCCTTCTATCAATGTCCATTCCTCTCTGCCTTGGCATCAAACAAGAATATGCACTTAAGTATCACAGAGTTCCTGATCTCTGTTGAGGTGAGGTAGCTGCAGACTAAAAGATGAGTCAAAGCAAAAAATGGATGCCCTCTGTTGATCTCCTCTGCAGCTACTGATCTATATTTTTCACAATCAAGACAAATCTATACATTGATAAAAGATAGATTCATCAATACAGAAAACAATCCTGTGGTTACCAAAGGAGAAATAGATAAGGGGAGGGAAAAGTTAGGAGTGTGAGATTAACAGATGCAAACCACTATAAACAAAATAGATAAGCAACAAGGATTTACTCTATACCATAGAGAACTTTCCTTACTGGCTCAGCAGTAAAGAATCCACCTGCAATGAAGGACATGCAGGGAGATGTGGGTTCAATCCCTGGATCAGGAAGATCCCCTGGAGAAGGAAATGGCAACCCATTGAGAGATTTTGCCCAGAAAATCCCATGGACAGAGGAGCTTGGTGGGCTACAGTCCATGTGGGTCACAAAAGGGTCAGACACAACTGAGTGAAAAAAAACAACACAACAGAGAACAATAGTCAGTATCTTGTATTAACCTATAATAGCAAATCATCTCTATATGTGTGTGTATGTGCATGTATATACCAGTATATATTTTGTGAATCAACTATACTTCAGTGTTTAAAGATTTTTTTTTTTTTTTTGGTAGCTGAAAAGTGATCTCTAAATATCGTCAGACCACTGTCATGCTAGCTTCTGGGAAAATGGAAGATGAGAGTATGTGTCAGGGTCAACTTTTAGAAGCCAGCGAAGTTTAGATGTATGGTTTTTTCCAAATGTCTTGAAAGTTATTCTCCAACAAGGAAAGGTAAACATGACCTACAGGCTGAATTTAGCTCATCATCTATTTTCGTAAGTAAAGGGCTTTTTAAAAAAATTGCAGGTTCTTCAGAAAATCAGCAAATGGTCACATCTTTTCTGTCCGAACATTTTTTAAATTCTTACCAAGCCATGTTTCTATTTCATTATAGATAACAGCAGACATTTGTGCTATACTATATTCATAAAGAATTCAAAGTATAGTAAACACAAAGAATATGGCTTGATTTACTGTCCCTGGGTATGACTAATTTATGTTAAAAATCAAACCCAAATTCTTACAAAACTATCATAAAATGTGGCCTCAGTTCAGTTTAGTTACTCAGTCATGTCCAACTCTTTGTGACCCCATGGACTACAGCACACCAGGCTTTCCTGTCCATCACCAACTTCCAGAGCTTACCCAAACTCATGTCCATTGAGTCAGTGATGCTCTTAAATAATTGCATCTTCCAGTTGTCATTTTCATTTGACCTCTGGACCAGGAGTGACTCATGGGTCACTACAAATAAAACTCTAAAAACTAAGGGTAAGATTAAATAAAAACCTCATCTATCTTCTTCAGTCCAGAAGTCAATGTGGTATATATTTGTCCTGAGCTAAACCTAGAATGTAACAAAATTCTTATCTCTAATCATAGCACAAACTTAAAATTCTATAGAAGTGTGAGTAGATTTTAAGAAGATCCCTCCTAGATGGTATTTTTGATATGTGTGCCAGTTCAGGTATCATGTATTTCTTTAAACCTTCTTCTTCACTTCTAGTTCACCTACTATTCCATGTAAGAAGGTTCATTATGCCTCATTTTCATGAAAGCAAGGATCTTATAAATATAGTATCTTGAGATCATTTTCACATGTGATATGAATATGGGAGGCTTTCATTGAAAACTAAACCAGTCATCACTTTATTTTCCCTCTACAGAATCAAATATAAAAATGAGGAAGCTCCATATCCTGTCAAGTCTCTGGAATTATATCTGGGAGGTCTTGCTGCTTCCCTTATAAATGAAAAAGAACACACACACACACACACAAACACTCACACACACTCACAACCATGTGCTCAATTAAGTTTGCTTGAATGACTGACTGGGACTATTCATGTGAATATGTCATTGTCAGAATTTTCCAATCTGGCTTCCTTAAATTAGCGCTTGTGGCAATTTTGGAGACATAACACTTGGATCTCCTATCATGAAGAAGGGTATGTATTTAGTGGTAAGGAATACAGTTTGCTGACTTCTCCCCACTATTAACGTGTTCAGGATCACCTCCGCTTTCAAGCTGTAGCCACATTCTTCTTGGGAAGTCCCAAGGAAATTACTGAACATGGAGGAAGCACTAAATACAATATCTTTTCCCTCGAATATGGGACTCTTATAAGCAAGGGATTTTTGTTCCAGAGCTGCCTGTGGTTTGGTGAAGACTAACATCTTCATTTGTTTTGTTTTTTATTTTATTTTTTAACTTTACAATATTGCATTGGTTTTGCCATATATCAAAATGAATCCACCACAGGTATACATGTGTTCCCCATCCTGAACCCTCCTCTCTCCTCTGTCCCCATACCATCCCTCTGGGTTGTCTCAGTGCACCAGCCCCAAGCATCCAGTATCGTGCATCGAACCTGGACTGGCGACTCGTTTCATATCTGACATTATACATGTTTCAATGCCATTCTCCCAAATCATCCCACCCTCTCCCTCTCCCACAGAGTCCAAAAGACTGTTCTATACATCAGTGTCTCTTTTGCTGTCTCGTATACAGGGTTACTGTTGCCATCTTTCTAAATTCCATATACATGCGTTAGTATACTGTATTGGTGTTTTTCTTTCTGGCTTACTTCACTCTGAGGTCCATCAGCAGATGAATGGATAAGAAAGCTATGGTACATATACACAATGGAGTATTACTCAGCCATTAAAAAGAATGCATTTGAATCAGTTCTAATGAGGTGGATGAAACTGGAGCCTATTAACATCTTCATTTGGAGAAGGAAATGGCAACCCACTCCAGAGTTCTTGCCTGGAGAATCCCAGAGACAGGGGAGCCTGGTGGGCTGCTGTCTATGGGGTCACACAGAGTCGGGCACGACTGAAGTGACTTAGCAGCAGCAGCAACATCTTCATTGCAGGTAGCTGTTCTCTCTGTCTAACCTTACTACTTCTCCATTCTCCCCACTCACAAACATTACCTGTCTGTTAAAACTCTTATGATGTGAGATTGTGCCTCAGTCTCTACTCAAACTATCTAATACTGAGGTTTGATGAGATATTATTATCATTCTTGAATAAGCACTTCCATGGCCAAATAAGTTTACTTCAGATATACATGCAAAAATATACAGTAGCACTATAGAATTTCTGCAGCAACTATATTTGCTTAATGTTGTTTCACTCTGCATTTCTAGACTTGTTTAAGAACATAGTGTTTTCCTACAATTTTGTTTTTAATATCTCTTTTGATTTTAGTATTTTTCAGATTTTGATATATTTGATGTAATGATGTTACAGAAAATATTTTTTATGTTGGAAAGAGGAAAAGTTCTAAGTTTTTCTTCACATCTTATTCCCAAACTTTGCTTCTTTGAGAGTCAAAGCAACTGGTAATATTCAATGATGACTACATGACTCTCATACTGGTGACCAGGGAAAAGTTGGAAGCATAGAAGGTTCTTTCTCTTTCTACTCATACTCTGGTTGGCTCATTCTCTTGAACTGTGTGTCTGTTTTCCTCATGACTCAGATGGTAAAGAATCTGCCTGAAATGCAAGAGACCCAGGTTCAATCCCTGGTTCAGGAAGATCTTCTGGAGAAGGGAGTGGCTACCCACTCTGGTATTCTTGCCTGGAAAATTCCATGGACAGAGGAGCCTGGAGGGCTGCAGTTCATGGGGTTGCAAAGTGTTGGGACATGACTGAGCAACTTTCACTTTCACTTTTTATGTGGCTGCTTAAAGTACTGAATCAGGGGAGACTTCCCTGGTGGTTCAGTGGCTAAGACTTCATGCTCCCAATGCAGAGGGCCCAGGTTCAATCCGTGGTCAGGGAACTAGATCACATATCCTGCAACTAAGTGGTTGTGTGCCACAGCTAAAGATCTCACATGCCACAGCTAAGACCCAGCGGAGCCAAATAAAGAAACAAAGAACTGAGTTAGGGTTGGGGTTTATGATTTAAGGGGGTTTCACCATTCTCTAATCTACACTTCAATATGAAGCAAGGTATACCAGAGAATTCTGCTTCTGATAGGAGTCTAATTAGTGATATGACAACATTAATATAGCTAACAATAATGATAATTTGCTTTCCTTTAACACTGCCTCTTATTCATCTATCTTCCTTATAGAATTTTTGGTCAAGCAGGGTTTCAAACATTTCTTATTTTTCTGGCAATCTTGACATCACCATAACTCACCTCTGCATTCTGATACTTGGCTTGATCAGCTTTGACATTTAGCTTCATTCTGGATCTTACTTTAAGACCTCTTTATTTTTCAAACAACTTTTTCTAGCACTCTTGAACTTAAGGGACATGTTGACCCAAAGCAGTAGTGAGGGATACACCATGACAAAATTCATATATTTTATTAAGGAAAATGTGAAATACAGTGATTATTTTTGATATTTGATATTTGGATAATGGCTGTGGTGATAGATCCTGAAAACAAATACTAAGAACAGAGGTCTTATTAGAAATTCTTTTAATACCTCAGTATCTAGATTCGTATGTCAAATATGCCTCCCTGGGAAATCTTTATATAAGCTTATGAGATGGAAGAGAATATGACAGTGACTTTCCAATATCCCTATAGTCAGTTAATATCAGTTAAAATACTTTTGCATCTCTGTGTATTTGTGGTCATTAGTCCAATTTTCCTGCTGTGGGTTCCACATGGTAATGTAATGTTATATAAGAGGTGCTAAAGGAATCCTTATAGACCTTAATAGGGAAGGTACCTATTAAGACAGCCTTTACAGAGACATTATGCTTGTGATATGTGATACCAAATTAAGAACAGAAGTAAAAATATATGAATCAATTTCAAGCTCTACCGCATATTACCTATGAGAACTTGAGGTGTTGAGTATCCTCTCTGAAGCTCAGTCTCTTCACTTGTGAAGAGAGGAATTACAATGTACTTATTTCACCACAGGAAAAGTAAGAACAACCAGATTAGAAAATATTTGGAAATTACTTTTTAAATGGAAAAGCACCCAAAAAAGTGAAAATGAAGGAACTCAGAACAAACCTTAGACAGAAGGTATAAAGGAAGTAAGTCTGTGCTCTGGTCTTCAGATTTTACTGTAGATAGCCCGAACACTCCCTGGCAGTCCAGAATATCTATGGTTGTAGAACAGGTATGATAAACATAATTCTAAATGACTGCCACTATCTCTGTACTTTGATAAGTATCCTGCTTCTAGCCAAAGAAATATAACAGAGGGGAATGGGATATAATTCTGTCTACAAAACCACATTATATAGAAAAGATGATGGTAATGGAACTCCATCTCATTGACCTTATTATGTTATACAAAACTCTCTCTTTCCAAATAATTCTAGTGGCTTTGAAGAAGCAGGTGGCCATGATATGAAATGCCTATCAAGGACAAGACTACAGGGGATCTCAGCATCTCATGGCTTCACTCCTGCAATTGAATTCTGTCAACAAGTACATTCTCTTGGAACAAGGTCCAGACCTCAGATGAAACCACGGTCCTGGCAAATATTTTAACTGTAGCCCCTGGAACCCTAAGCAGAGAATCCTGTTAAGCCATATTCAGATACCTGATCTATGAAAATATAAAGTTATAAATGCTTACTTATTGTTTTAAATCATAAAGTTTGTTTATGGAAATCTGTTTTTAGTCATGGAAAACTAATGCACCAGGTCATAGATCTTTCCTTTCACATTAAACCTAAACTGTCTGTTTTTCCAAAGCTAATTTGATTCATGAATTGACCCAGTGTTATTTGTTTGATATTCTATTCTTCCGAGTTAATATATAATCACTGTATGCTACTAGGTCACTTCAGTTGTGTCCAACTCTGTGCTACCCCATAGATGGCAGTCCACCAGGCTCCCTCGTCCCTGGGATTCTCCAGGCAAGAACACTGGAATGGGTTGCCATTTCCTTCTCCAATGCATGAAAGTGAAAAGTGAAAGTGAAGTCGCTCAGTCGTGTCCCACTCTTAGTGACTCCATGGACTGCAGCCTACCAGGCTCCTCCGCCCATGGGATTTTCCAGGCAAGAGTACTGGAGTGGGGTGCGACTGCCTTCTCCGAATCACTGTATAACGTAATGTAAATTTGATGATTTTTAAAAGGAGGAGACTTCAGCTTATACTTGGATAAGCTGATAGCCATGAAATTAAAAGATGCTTACTCCTTGGAAGGAAAGTTATGACTAACCTAGATAGCATATTCAAAAGCAGAGACATTACTTTGCCAGCAAAGATCCATCTAGTCAAGGCTATGGCTTTTCCAGTGGTCATGAATGGATGTGAGAGTTGGACTGTGAAGAAAGCTGAGTGCCAAAGAATTGATGCTTTTGAACTGTGGTGTTGGAGAAGACTCTTGAGAGTCCCTTGGACCGTAAGGAGATCCAACCAGTCCATTCTGAAGGAGATCAGCCCTGGGATTTCTTTGGAAGGAATGATGCTAAAGCTGAAACTCCAGTACTTTGGCCACCTCATGCGAAGAGTTGACTCACTGGAAAAGACTGTGATGCTGGGAGGGATTGGGGGCAGGGGGAGAAGGGGACGACAGAGGATGAGATGGCTGGATGGCATCACTGACTCGATGGGCGTGAGTCTGGGTGAACTCAGGGAGTTGGTGATGGACAGGGCAGCCTGGCATGCTGTGATTCATGGGGTCTCAAAGAGTCGGACACGACTGAGCAACTGAAGTGAACTGAACTGAACTATGTGCTATAAATATGGGAACTCCTTTAAGTGTACAAATTAAAAAATACTTTTAAAAGCAATTATTCTAATAAAATATTTGAAAATTGCTTTCTTAAGCCAAAGCATTGATGAATGGTGTGGAGGCTGAGTGAAGGAAGGTGGCTTCATAATTCCAGTTCCAAGCATGTATCGATAATCAATATGGAAAGAAAGAAGAAAGGAAGGAGGAAAATAGGAAGGAGCGATTGAAACAATGAATGCAAAAATCCTAGGCTCCTAACAGACACATAAAATGTTAGCAACACACATACACTATTGATAGTATGTTTATGGCATCACTGACTCAATGGACATGAGTCTCAGTGAACTCCGGAAGTTGGTGATGGACAGAGAAACCTGGCGTGCTGCGATTCATGGGGTCACAAAGAGTCAGACACAACTGAGCGACTGATCTGATCTGATCTGATAAAACATATAGGACTTTCCTGGTATGTCAGCTGGTAAAGAATCTGCTTGCAATGCAGGAGACCCTGGTTTGGTTGCTTGGTTGGGAAGATCCCCTGGAGAAGGGATAGGCTACCCAGTCCACTATTCTTGGTCTTCCCTGGTGACTCAGTTGGTAAAGAATCTGCTGCAATGAGGGAGATCTGGTTTCAATCCCTGGGTTGGGAAGATTCCCCTGGAGGAGGGCATGATAACATACTCCAGTATGCTTTCCTGGAGAATCCCCATGGACAGAGGAGCCTGGTAGGCTAAGTCCACTGGATCACAAAGAGTCAGACTAGACTGAGCGACTAAGCACAGCATAGCACAGAAAAAACATATAACTAATGAGAACATACCAGAAAGCACAGGGAACTCAACTAAATGCATTGTGGTGCCCTGAATGCGAAGGAAGTCCAAAAGGGAGTCAATGTATGTATATGTATGGCTGATTCACTTTACTATTCATTTTATAGTATAAACTAACACAACATTTAAAGAAAATATACCCCCAATTTTTTTTGTTGTTGTTGGCAAAGTGATGTCTCTGTTTTTTAGTTTTATTTTATTTATTTTTTTAAATTTTATTTTATTTAACTTTACAATATTGTATTGGTTTTGCCATATATCAAAATGAATCTGCCATAGGTATACATGTGTTCCCCATCCTGAACCCTCCTCCCTCCTCCCTCCCCATACCATCCCTCTGGGTCATCCCAGTGCACCAGCCCCAAGCATCCAGTATCGTGCATCGAACCTGGACTGGCGACTCATTTCATATATGATATTGTACATATTTCAATGCCATTCTCCCAAATCATCCCACCCTCTCCCTCTCCCACAGAGTCCAAAAGACTGTTCTATACATCAGTGTCTCTTTTGCTGTCTCGTATGCAGGGTTATTGTTACCATCTTTCCAAATAAAATGTTAAAAAAATCTATTTTGTATATTCATGGAATTTCCACTGAAATTCATTCTCATTAATTTCATTCTTTCTCATAATTTTGAGAAGCAATGATATTTGTCTTATTAAGAGGCAAACTATATTAGCTTTTATTTTCTTTTTAGTTTCAGTTCAGTTCAGTTCATTTCAGTTGCTCAGTCGTGTCCAACTCTTTGCGACCCCGTGAATCGCAGCACGCCAGGCCTCCCTGTCCATCACCATCTCCCAGAGTTCACTCAAACTCACGTCCATCGAGTTGGTAATGCCATCCAGCCATCGCATCCTCTCTCGTCGCCTTTTCCTCCTGCCCCCAATCCCTCCCAGCATCAGACTCTTTTCCAATGAGTCAACTTTTCGCATGAGGTGGCCAAAGTACTGGAGTTTCTGCTTTAGCATCATTCCTTCCAAAGTACACCCGGGGCTGATCTCCTTTAGAATGGACTGGTTGGATCTCCTTGCAGTCCAAGGGACTCTCAAGAGTCTTCTCCGACACCACAGTTGAAAAGCATCAATTCTACAGCGCTCAGCTTTCTTCACAGTCCAACTCTCGCATCCATTCATGACCACTGGAAAAACCATAGCCTTGACTAGACGGACGTTTGTTGGCAAAGTAATATCTCTGCTTTTCAATATGCTATCTAGGTTGATCATAACGTTTCTTCCAAGGAGTAAGTGTCTTTTAATTTCATGGCTACAGTCACCATCTGCAGTGATTTTGGAGCCCCCAAAAATAAAGTCTGACACTGTTTCCACTGTTTGCTCATCTATTTCCCATGAAGTGATGGGACCAGATGCCATGATCTTCATTTTCTGAATGTTGAGCTTTAAGCCAACTTTTTCAACTTTTTCACTCTCCTCTTTCACTTTCATCAAGTATGCTAAATTCCAAACAAGCTAATAATAACTAATGGACAAAACATGAAGTAAGACATGTTCCATTCTGTATACATTAAGAAGAAACCAATGATAGGTGAGTGAATTGTCCAACTTATGATTCTTTAAAGACTGCTTTCTGTCAGGCTTACACATGTGTTAAGATCAAGTGCCTTGACCATTGAACACAGTGCTCACTGAAAAATATTTTCAAAGAGATGTAAATTTCTTTCTAATTCTTTGGGCTAAAAGGTAATGCATTAAAAAGTTAAAGCAGTTCAAGGAGTTCACTTGCTCTCATTGAACTGAGCCACTTTTAGAGAGCAAGCAGATTTTAAATGGCAAAATGGAATTCAAGTTTCCCTGAACACAGAGAAGCGATTCCTGGCCTGACAGCACTGCACAAATGTAAGGCAGCTCAGGAGATGGGCTGTGGTTTTTAAGTAAGTTCACACTCCAAACCCAATGAACTCATTATAACATTTTATATTAGTTACAGGGCTGGAAATAGCAAAGCACTTTAATGTGTCAACTCCTTTTATCTCCAGCATGTCTATCTTGGTTATAATGCAAAGCTATCCACTGGCTTTTATATAATATACTTGCCAGAATCTTCAAACTTTTCCTTTGACACCCTTGCTATTAAAAAGCTAGGGGCTTCAGCAAGTTGTAGACCTGTGGAAATCTATTTTTTTTGCTATTCAATCAAATATGAGAATATTTTAAGATGTGCTTGAGACTTTAAGCTCCTGAAAAGTAAATAGGGAATTTTCTTCCTTTATAGGCTGCTAAGTCCCAGATTTCATTTCCTGTCTTTCCTATCTAAATTTTAAAACAAAACCAAATCATGGGAAGATGATTTGTCAGTGTTCATCAATGTACAAATTTTAGGAATCATTGACTTGGTTCTTGTGTATCACTTGATGTGTATAAGTTATGTTGTATACCTTGTGGTAGGAAGGGAGGATGAAAAGGACAAAAGACAATTCAGTTTGACTAGGAAAATTATATAGGTCACTCATGATATTCATAATTCATTTTGACCAAAAAATTACATGCTCAATTATTTCTGTCCTAGAAAATCAGTGAGCAAAGATAATATCTATACAACATTAAAGTACAAAGTAGTTAGGAAATCACTAAATTAATAGGCTGATATGAGACATTGCATGTAGCTATGGTAGTCATGAGGATATAATGCTTTCGTCTCTTTGAGAAAAACCTAGTGCAAAGAATTTGTTGGCTGAAAATCTGTAGTTGCTGCATTTAAAGATTTCTTGTTAATGCTGGAGCTACATGCTCTCAGCCAATGAATGATTGAGCACATGTGGAATACCTGAGCTGGGTTATTTATGCCATCTGCTGAACCCCTCTAAAAAGCAATATTGTTAGGAAGCCCAGTGTTGTCCTGGATAATATTTTCTCAGATTGGCTGATCTGTTTTACTCTTTTATGTCAGTAGAAACTATACAGAAAATACATGTGACACAATATTGAACTTAGGGTACAGACCTGAAGTTGTGCTTTTCTATCATTTCAGGAAATAAACCTAAAGTAGTAGAATTGGTGCTTTGCATAGCTAAAGACTTGAAAGCTGCTTTTATTGTTGTTTTCTGCTTGTTTTGCCTTCTTACACGTAAATGAGAAATCTTACTATATCCTTGGGCTTCTCTTGAGGCTCAGCTGGTAAAGAATCTACCTGTAATACGGGAGACCTGGGTTCAATCCTTGGGTTTGGAAGATGCCCTGGAGAAGGGAAAGGCTACCTTCCCTAGTATTCTGGCCTGGAGAATCCCATGGATTGTATAGTCCATGGGGTCACAAAGAGTTGGACACAACTGAGTGACTTTCATTTCACACTAGTATATCCTAAGCATTTCAGTGAAACTGGATGTGAGTTAATGTATTAGAAATAAGAGAGTGTTGGTGATTCAATTAGAAAATAACATAAAATATTTCCTTAACAGCAGTTAGTTCCTTCTGCAGCATTATGGAGATCCCTGAAATAGTTCTTTATGGTAGAATAATGGTTAGTCATTCTTCTTATAATCTGACATAGGTCAATCAGTGTCTTCACACTTTTGATGCCTTAAATGAGCTGATTTTCTTCAGAACTGATATTAGTGGTACTTCTTTGATGTTTTGGGTTGCTTTTCAGCTGAAATCAAAAGTATCATTTATATTTGAACAGTCATTACTTTCCATAGTTTTGCTAAACATCATCCCAAAGAATATTGTAGAGATGGCATCTGTTGCATGAATACTAAGCAAAATCATATTGATTTCAGTTGCACTTTGCCTGCTAGCATTTGCATCATAAATGTAGAGCTTAGATATCACACAATGCAAAAAGAATGAACACACTGATGCTTCTGCTCCACCAAACCCCAAGCTCCACGGCTTCATTTACATGACTTTAGATCTAGACAACTGAGTTGTTATGTCCTGAGAATATGAATCTTTTCATTTCTTGTCTTTATAGCCTTGAAGTTGGTATCCTAGATGTGGACAGGAAATTATGCTAATTATATCAGGTTAAATAATCATTTGTTAACTTGCTGGAATTTTAAGAAGAGGATTTGTTCATCTGTTGCATATAAGCATGAGTTTCCAGGTATTTAGTTAAAACTCACAGGTTCTTAAGTCACAGGGCATAGACCCTTAACTCCAGAGTTGTGACATGACTCATTCCATAGCTGTAATCATAGTGGACAGTCTTTGCCTATGCATAAGATCAACTCATTTTAGGATAAAAGCTTTATTTTGGTTTTCAGAGCACCCAGGGTCTTCTGAGGTGGTGTAGTGGTAAAGAATCCACCTGACAGTGAAGGAGGCACAAGAGACACAGATTTGATCTCTGGGTCAGAAAGATCCCTTGTAGTAGGAAATGGGCGACCCACTCCAGTATTTCTGCCTGGAAAATTCCATGGACAGAGGAACCTGGCAGGCTATAGTCCATGGGTTGCAAAGAGTTGGACATGACTGAGCACACACACATACATGTGCACAGAGAAAGAATGAGAGAAAGAGACTGGACCTTTGATACCATAATTGGGCTTCTGGAGCCATAAACTCTGAAGTGTACTTTAATTGGATCTCCAGTTATGATATCTATTTAAGTCAATAAATCCTTTTATTATTTATTCCAATTTTAGAGGAATCTATTTTATATGCAAACATAAGGGGATTAATTGATGAGAATTTGGCATTAGAATGTAAGAGGTTAACAGAATAAGAAATGGTATGCTGCTGCTAAGTCGCTTCAGTCGTGTCCGACTCTGTGCCACCCCATAGACGGCAGCCCACCAGGCTCCCCCATCCCTGGGATTCTCCAGGCAAGAACACTGGAGTGGGTTGCCATTTCCTTCTCCAATGCATGAAAGTGAAAGGTGAAAGTGAAGTCGCTCAGTGGTGTCCGACTTCTAGCGACCCCAAGGACTGCAGCCCACCAGGCCCCTCGCTCCATGGGATTTTCCAGGCAAGAGTACTGGAGTGGGTTGCCATTGCCTTCTCCGAGAAATGTGTATAGAACTGTCCAAATTTATCTCAGGCTTAAAAGTTGATAATCCTCAGGTGTTTGTGTAATTGGTTTTATTGTTTTATGTTAGGATGCAAGTCATACTTTTAAAGGCATAGCGTTAGAAGATTATGAAGAGACTTCACTTTGTCTGGTCTGTATCTTGGCAGAGATGCTAGTCACTGTCTATCTTCCCATTGTTGGAGACAGAATTTCTGAAATGATTCAAAAGTGTCACTGTTTCCAATCTATAATTTCAAAACTATAAGCATCCCATTTCCCCCTGTGAGATTCCCTGAGCTTTAAATTTCCCTTACTCCTTCTCTTCTAACCATGATAAATGTGAATTTGGGTTTGATTTATAATCTTAAAGTTGAGACTTGACTTACTTGTCACCATGTCATGAGCATTTGCAACAGTAACAATATCACAACAAAGAAAAGTTTCAAAACTGCTATAAATCTATCCTTTTCTTTTAGGTCCAGGTCTGATTCTCTTGCAGGATGCTCTGAGGTGCCCTTTGGCAAGATGAATCACTCGTATTCTGTTTTCAGGGAAAATCTTGAAAAAATGAGAAAACACAAAAAATCATGAGCATATTATTGGTTAACAATATTCAAAGATTCTCTCTAAAAGGAGTGGAGTTTTAAGTGTAAAGTAGGGATTTTGAGTCCCATGATTATATACACTCAACTTGAATGTTTTTGTTCTTTTGCATATAATTGTCTTTGTTTCTATATTTAAAAACAAAGATTTAAAAGGTTTTAAAAATCAACTTTCACCTTTATTCATAATTTTAGAAGCACAGGCCCCAGCAGTATATAAGCTGCCTACATCTCCTTCAGGCCCCAGGCTTAGAAAACATTTACACAAGGAATATGTCACTGCTCCCTTTCAGCTTGCCAATTTATGGTGCCTCGTTGAAATTCTCTCTACTGCTCCCATTTCAAGGTTTGCAGTAAAACTGTTTGTGCCAAAAGCATAGAAATTTCATGCTCTTTCTCAATTTGCAGGAGTAGCATTGCTTCAAAGTAGAGAGCTGAGGCTTCTGAGCCAAAGTGAAACATAATATTCTTCCAGACTTTGAAACTTAGTGTTTCACAGATTCTCTGATTATAAGAATTTCTAGGGTACAGATTTCCAATTTCTATATCTGGAGGTGTTGATTCTGTTGGTCAGATACGAAATCTAGGAATCTATTCACTGAATGTTTACCAAAACTCCAGGCAATAAATTAGAAGATACTAACCTCTGGAGCCTTTCTGAATGTAGTTTATTACTGCAAAGTTTGAAATAATGATGCATTTTAACTATATATTATAACTTTTTTATACAGAATATCATAGCTCACTGTCAACATAGTGTACCAACAACAAAGACTATCAACACAGTCTTTGGTTTCAAACCATGGCAATACCATTTACTCAATCTATGACTTTGGTACATTTCTTCAATGGGTAAAAGGTGCAGCCTCATAGGATTTTTGGATGGACTGAATTAGGTAAACTGAAACGAGTACTATGAACAAGTGTCAAGTAGTATTTAGGGCTCAATAATAGCTATTAATAGTCCTGTTATCATTACTGTTGTCACTGTTACGTGATAATCAAGATAATCAAGAAAATTAGAGACACCAAACAAACATTTCATGCAAAGATGGGCTCAATAAAGGACAGAAATGGGATGTACCTAATAGAACCGGAAGGTATTAAGAAAAGGTGGCAAGAATAAACAGAAGAACTATACAGAAAAGATCTTCATGACTCAGATATTCACAATGGTATGATCACTCACCTAGAGCCAGAAATTCTGGAATGTGAAGTCAAGTGGACCTTAGGAAGCATCACTACGAACAAAGCTAGTGGAGGTGATGGAATTCTAGTCGAGCTATTTCAAATTCTAAAAGATGATGCTATGAAAGAGCTGCACTCAATATGCCTGAAAACTTGGAAAATTCAGCAGTGGCCACAGGATTGGAAAAGGTCAGTTTGCATTCCAGTCCCTAAGAAAGGCAATGCCAAAAAGCGCTCAGACTCCCACACAATTGCACTCATCTCACACGCTAGTAAAGAAGTGCTCAAAATTCTCCAAGCCAGGCTTCAGCAATACGTGAACTGTGAACTTCCTAATGTTCAAGCTGGTTTTAGAAAAGGCAGAGGAACCAGAGATCACATTGCCAACATCCACTGGATCATGGAAAAAGCAAGAGAGTTCCAGAAAAATATCTATTTCTGCTTTATTGACTATGCCAAAGCCTTTTACTGTGTGGATCGCAATAAACTGTGGACAATTCAGAAAAAGATGGGAATATCAGACCACCTGACCTGCCTCTTGAGAAATCTGTATGCAGGTCAGGAAACAACAGTTAGAACTGGACATAGGACAACAGACTGGTTCCAAATAGGGAAAGGAGTACATCAAGGCTGTATATTGTCACCCTGCTTATTTAACTTATATGCAGAGTACATCATGAGAAATGCTGGGCTGGATGAAGAGCAAGCTGGAATCAAGATTGCCAGGAGAAATATCAATAACCTCAGATATGCTGATAACACCAACTTCATGGCAGAAAGCGAAGAATAACTAAAGAGCCTCCTGATGAAAGTGAAAGAGGAGAATGAAAAAGTTGGCTTAAAGCTCAACATTCAGAAAACCAAGATCATGGCATCCGGTCTCATCACTTCATGGCAAATAGATGGGGAAACAGTGGAAACAGTGACAGACTTTATTTTGAGGGGCTCCTAAATCACTGCAGATGGCGACTATAGCCATGAAATTAAAAGATGCTTACTTCTTGGAAAGGGAAGTTATGAGCAACCTTGATGGCATATTGAAAAGCAGAGACATTACTTTGCCAGCAAAGGTCTGTCTAGTCAAGGGTATGGTTTTTCCAGTTGTCATGTATGGATGTGAGAGTTGGACTATAAAGAAGGCTGAGCACAGAAGAATTGATGCTTTTGAAGTGTGGTGTTGGAGAAGACTCTTGAGAGTCCCTTGGACTGCAAGGAGATCCAACCAGTCTATCTTAAAGGAAATCAGTCCTGGGTGTTCACTGAAAGGACTGATGTTGAAGCTGAAACTCCAATACTTCAGCCACCTGATGTGAAGAACTGACTCATTTGCAAAGAACCTGATGCTGGGAAAGATTGAAGGCAGGAGGAGAAGGGGACAACAGAGGATGAGATGGTTGGATGACATCACCAACTCAATGGACATGAGTTTGAGTACACTCCAGGAATTGATGATGGACAGGGAAGTCTGGCATGCTGCAGTCCATGGGGTCGCAAAGAGTCGGATATGACTGAGAGACTGAAATTAAGTGACTGTTTTGTGAATGCTAAGTGTTACACTATGGCTAATAAAGTTGTTCTGTTAGACAAACTAAAGTAAAGCTATAGCTTTGTGTTTAAAGTTTTCGGGATTTTCCCTGAGGAGTGAAATTTTGTGCTACCAGGCAACCTTAATAATTTGTATTTTTTAAAGGGCTGATAGTATATAAAGGTAAAACTCTAGGTAAGCTTTAGAATTGAAGTAAGATTCTCTTGTATTTGGGAAACAAAATTAAACAGGTTTGGAGAGACATTTTGTTCTTGTGACATAAGAGGATAAAGAGGAAAAAAATCACAAACTTATTAACAATGTAAACTGATACACAATATACATTACTTACAGTGATCTGACAACAGTTGAGATTGGTGTTGATATCTCTGTTGAAAACTGAGAGAAGAACAGCTCAAATAAGTTAATAACTTGTCTGAATTTATCTACTCTTAGTTTGCCAGTGAAACTGTTTGAGCTACAGTTATTCTGACTTTTCTATAGTAGAGGAAAGCTGGACGCTAGGACAAAAAAATAAAATTGTGGAGCCAGATGTTATGAGTTTTGTTTGCTTTTAAAAATTTTATTTTTAGAACTTTGTTGAGCTATAGTTGATATATAGAAAACTGCACAGATTTAATGTATATAATTTGATGAATTTAGACATATGCATACATCTATAATACCATCACTATAATCATGGTAATAACATATCCATCTCCAAAGATACCTGGGTGTCCATTTATATGTGTGTGTGTGTTTAACAGTAAGAACATTTAGTATGAAATCTGCCCTGTTAACGAATTTTAAGTGCATATTGTTAACTTGTGCACAGCTACAACTTCTTACCAACTCCCTGCTTCATCTTCCCACATCTCCTGGCAACTAGTGATCCATTTACTGCATCTGCAAGTTCTACTATTTTATATATCTTATATGAATGGTATCAGACAGTGTTTGTCATTTTGTCATGAACTAATTTCTCTTAGAATAATGTATTTCATGTCCATCAGTAGTGTTGTTATTTCCTTCCTTAAAAAAAAAACAAACCTGAAGAATAGTCCATTGTATATATACCACATTTTCTTTATTCTTTTATCTGTCAAAGCACCTTTAGGTTGTTTCTATATCTTGGCTATTATAAATAATGTTGCAATGAACATGAAGTTACAGATACCTCTTCAATATTCTGATTTCAATTTCTTTTCAAATATATCCAAGAGTGGAATTGAGGCATCATATGGTAGCTCTAAAGGCAACAATACTGAAATGGTTTACCATTCCCTTCTCCAGTGCGTAAAGTAATGCTCAAAATTCTCCAAGCCAGGCTTCAGCAATACGTGAACCATGAACTTCCAGATGTTCAAGCTGGTTTTGGAAAATGCAGAGGAACCAAAGATCAAATTGTCAACATCCACCGGATCATCGAAAAAGCAGGAGAGTTCCAGAAAAAAACATCTATTTCTGCTTTATTGATGATGCCAAAGCCTTTGACTGTGTGGATCACAATAAACTGTGGAAAATTCTGAAAAAGATGGGCCAGACCACCTGACCTACCTCTTGAGAAACCTGTATGCATGTCAAGAAGCAACAGTTAGAACTGGATATGGTACAACAGACTGGTTCCAAACAGGAAAAGCAGTACGTCAAGGGTATATATTGTCACCCTGCTTATTTAACCTATATGCAGAGTACATCATGAGAAATGCTGGGCTGGAGGAAGTACAAGCTGGAATCAAGATTGCCAGGAGATATATCAATAACCTTAGATATGCAGATGACACCACCCTTATGGCAGAAAGTGAAGAGGAATTAAAGATCCTCTTGAAGAAAGTGAAAGAGGAGAGTGAAAAAGTTGGCTTAAAGCTCAACATTAAGAAAGCCAAGATCATGGCATCTGGTCCCATCATTTCATGGCAAATAGATGGAGAAACAGTGGAAACATGGCTGACTATTTTTCTGGGGTCCAACATCACTGCAGATGGTGATTGCAGCCATGAAATTAAAAGATGCTTACTCCTTGGAAGGAAAGTTATGACCAACCTAGACAGAATGCTAAAGCAGAGACATTACTTTGTCAACAAAAGTCTGTCTAGTCAAGGCTATGGTTTTTCCAGTAGTCATGTATGGATGTGAGAGTTGGACTATAAAGAAAGGTGAGCACCGAAGACTTGATGCTTTTGAACTGTGGTGTTGGAGAAGACTCTTGCAAGTCCCTTGGACTGCAAGGAGATCCAACCAGTCCACCAAAGGAGATTGGTCCTGGGTGTTCATTGGAAGGACTGTTGTTGAAGCTGAAACTCTAATACTTTGGCCACTTGATGTGAAGAGATGACTCATTTGAAAAGACCCTGATGCTGGGAAACATTGGGGGCAGGAAGAGAAGGGGACGACAGAGGATGAGATGGCTGGATGGCATCACCGACTCGATGGACATGAGTGTGAGTGAACTGAGGGAGTTGGTGATGGACAGGGAGGCCTGGCGTGCTACAATTCATGGGGTGGAAAGAATCGGAAACGACTGAGTAACTGAACTGAACTGACTGAATAATCATTCTAGTTAGCAATTACTGAAACTTTGCTGAATATAGACAATGGCCTAAGAACCCAATATTCATTATCTGATTTAAGTATCCAAACAGAAATCCAAAGAATATCTTATTATTGTGGTAGATGATAGATTGGCTGGCTCAACATATATTCTGGTTTCCTTCTGTATGCTTTCTTTGGGAAGCTAAAATCTTACCTTTTTGATGCTACCTGGAGTCCAGTTTTCTGGATTTTGTTGATTTTGCCAATTTGATATACTTACACATGACTAGAATGTGGAACTATATTAAATGGGTTGAAGGGCAAGCTACAAGCATTTATTTTAGTGGTGTACATTATCACATGGTTCTGTGATCATATGCTTCCTGATTTTATGGCTTACTACAGCTCTCTGTCAGTTTTCCTCAAAATGGAAGAGACAGTAGGATTCTGGGACCCGATTTGTTCCTGAATTCCAGCTTGTTCAAAGGAAATCGAGTTTCTTTGTTCATCCAATGGACTTTATAAACACTTAAAAACTATCTGCTTAAACTAGCTTTTTTTCCTTCTGTTTTTTATAATTAAATTTATTTATTTTTAATTTAAGGATAATTGCTTCACAATATCATTTTGGTTTCTCCTGAACATCAACATAAATCAGCCATAGGGTATACCCCCTCCCTCGAGTTTTTAACAGAAATAGATTTATTATTGCTTTAAAAAAAAAAAAAAAACTGTGAAGATTAAGCTTAGAGTTCAAGCAAATTGCCTAAGATCCTTTCACTAGTAAGTACTAGAGGCAGGAACAGAAGTTTGTCTGCCAGCAGAATTCAAATTCAACCTTTATCCTATATTTCATTTTAATCAAGGCAACATATTCCTAAGGACTGGCATTTTGAAGTGAACTAATACAAGCACTTGTACTGAGATGGTGAGCATTAGAAAGGTAATGCCAAAATACTATAAGACTCTGCATTTTGCTTTATTGTTTAAATGGTTTTACTCCTCATTTGGGACAGTATTATTATAGTTTGCATGCTTTTCCTGTCTTAACATGTGATGATAACTATACATCTCTTTTAATCTTTTTATTTGAAGTAAGAAGGCTACTGATGCAAGTTAATATACTGTATGTATTTAGACTCACTGAGGTAAACAGAGTAGACAGAATATTGTGTTACTTAAAAAGGATAATATGTGGATTGAAGACAAGAGTTCTAGTCCTGACTTTTTATTTATAAAACATGTAATCTAAGATGTTGCTTAATTTCTCTGAGTCAGTTTTCACTACCTGTGAAATGGGGTAATGATGTGTACCTCAGGAGGTAGAAATCATATAAAGTAATTGATAGGTAAGTGTTTGGTAAGCTGCTGCTGCTGCTGCTGCTAAGTCGCTTCAGTCATGTCCGACTCTGTGAGACCCCATAGACAGCAGCCCACCAGGCTCCCCCGTCCCTGGGATTCTCCAGGCAAGAACACTGGAGTGGGTTGCCATTTCCTTCTCTAAAGCATGAAAGTCAAAAGTGAAAGTGAAGTTGCTCAGTCGTGACCAACTCTTCGCGACCCAATGGACTGCAGCCTACCAGGCTCCTCTGTCCATGGGATACTCCAGGCGAGAGTGCTGGAGTGGGGTGCCATTGCCTTCTCTGGTTTGGTAAGCTACACAACGTTAAACCTGTGCTTACTCTTGACAATATTAAAGAGTATAACAAAGTACCGAATCATTAACTTACAATCATACAGTCTTAGAATGATCTTATAAAAGAATACATGTTAAAATTTTCCATTCTTTTCATAGCTATTTTTGTGTACTCAGACATATACTGTAGGAATGTAATTTTAAATGTACTTAGAATATTGAAGATATATTGATTGCTAAATTTGGGGCAAATGTTGTAAAACTCAATAACCACTCAGCATAAAAGCCCCCCTTAAAAAAAGCAAATATAATTATATTAGAATTCAGAAAACTGTCAGTGAAGATTCAAGGAGTTTCCCAACTGCCTAAAATAATATCGGCAGTTAGTTTCTTCGGTCTAAATGTAATGACAAAATCAGCATGCGATGTGGTTATGTTAGGTACTATATCATTAATAAGTAAGAAAAATGACTATTGTTACTTTCAATTTGTTGTACATCAGAAATAAAGTAGATTGAGTCAACACATGAAACGACATGTCTTTCTGTCCGCATGTGCTGTTGAAATGGATAGGATAATTATGTGAAAGGCATCCAAGAGGAGTGTAATGATTCAGCGTTTCATTGCACAGCACACAATTATTAGAACTGATTAAGTATTACCTTATTACAATTAATTATCATGAATATATTTTGGGTAATTTAGGGACAGGTTTCAAGCTTTCAATAAAGATAGCTCATTTTCATTGAGAATCATTAAATATCAATCGTTCAAATGTATAAATAACTTTACAAAAATGAATTAGGATGAAGGTGATCAAAAAGCACAATTTTAAATTTATAAAAGTATACTGAAGATGTAATGTAAGTGATTCTTATAGTTAATACTGCTGTATGATATATTTGAAATTTGCTAAGAGTTTTGCTTCTGGAAGTTCTCATCACAGGAAAAAAATACTTTTTTTGTTTGTTTGTTTCTGTAAGAGATGATGGATGTTCGTTAAAATCATTGTGACAATCACTTCACAATATATATAAGCCAAGTTACTCTATTGTACACCTTAAACTAATTACAGTACTATATGTCAAAGATATTTCAATAAAACTGAAAAAAAGACTAGAGATATAGGAAAGGGAAATATAGTTTTTGCTTACACAATATATAACATGTACTTAGCATTTACTCTGTGACAAACATTGTATTGAGTACTTTATATGCATCATCTAATTTAACATTCACAATAACCCTTTGAAGTGGATCTTAATTAAGTCATTTACAAATAAGGGGGTTTAGATTCAGGGTACTTATATAGTTGATCAAAAATAAAAGTGGATATTTAACCAGTTCAGTTCAGTTCAGTCACTCAGTCATGTCTGACTCTTGCCATCCCATGAATTGCAGCATGCCAGGCCTCCCTGTCCATCACCAACTCCTGGAGTTCACTCAGACTCACGTCCATCGAGTCAGCGATGCCATCCAGCCATCTCATCCTCTTTCTTCCCCTTCTCCTCCTGCCCCCAATCCCTCCCAGCATCAGGGTCTTTTTCAATGAGTCAGCTCTATGCATGAGGTGGCCAAAGTATTGGAGTTTCAGCCTCAGTATCAGTTCTTCCAATGAACACCCAGGACTGGTCTCCTTTAGGATCTCCTTGCAGTCCAAGGGACTCTCAAGAGTCTTCTTCAACACCACAGTTCAAAAGCATCAATTCTTCAGTGCTCAGCTTTCTTCACAGACCAATTCTCACATCCATACATGACTACTGGAAAAACCATACCCTTGACTAGACGGACCTTTGTTGGCAAAGTAATGTCTCTGCTTTTCAATATGCTATCTAGGTTGGTCATAACTTTCCTTCCAAGGAGTAAGTGTCTTTTAATTTCATGGCTACAATCACCATCCACAGTGATTTTGGAGCCCCAAAAATAAAGTCTGACACTGTTTCCACTGTTTCCCCATCTATTTCCCATGAAGTGATGGGACCACATGCCATGATCTTGGTTTTCTGAATGTTGAGCTTTAAGCCAACTTTTTCACTCTCCTCTTTCACTTTAATCAAGAGGATTTTAGTTCCTCTTCACTTTCTGCCATAAAGGTGGTGTCATCTCCATATCTGAGGTTATTGATATATCTCCTGGCAATCTTGATTCCAGCTTGTGCTTCTTCCAGCCCAGCATTTCTCATGATGTACTCTGCATATAAGTTAAATAAGCAGGGTGACAATATACACCCTTTGATGTACTCCTTTTCCTATTTGGAACCAGTCTGTTGTTCCATGTCCAGTTCTAACTGGATTTTTAACCAAGATCTACCTAATTCCAAAGCTGTATCCTACTCTTCACAGAGTAGGAACCCACTCTCCCTTTCTGAATGGGTCAAATTTGAGCAAAACTTAAAACTAGTTTACTTAGAACTAGCTTACTCTAGTTTATAATTAGAATGTAAATACATACTGTCTTCAATGTCATCATCTTTCATAACATTATATGAACACATGATGCTTACATAACAGAAGAAAAAAAGTTTTTGGAAAAGCTTAATCTTCAAATATGAAAAGGACATCAGGATCATCCATACTACGGTATTCATTTTTGGAAGAAGAAACATTCATTATGTCATCCACACAACAAACACAACTGATGCTGGGCACTGGCTGCGTGTAAGGAGGCCCAGACTGGTGAAGGGTTATGTTTAAGTCAGGGATAGTCATCTATACGGGGGCCAAGATTAAAACCTTGCCCTCATCTCTTCAGCTACAGGTGCCTTCCATATCTCTGTGGAGCTGACACACCACATAGTAAACACTCATGTTTCTTAGATACATCGCTACATGTACATATAAACATGCAAACCAAGAGATGTAGCATTTCATGACATAGTATTTTGAACACAATATTTTACTACTTAATATCTATATTAATATAGATTCACCATTAGTAATTTCCCTCTGGATATAGTGTCATTTACACACATAGAAAAATATATTTTAGTGATATATCTGCTTAACAATACAGTTTTTCATTTATTCAACATTAAGTGCAGTTCGGTTGCTCAGTCATGTTTGACTCTTTGCGACCCCCATGGAATATTTTTATTGGCAAAGTAATGTCTCTGCTATTAATATGCTATCTAGGTTGGTCATAGATAGGTTGCTATCTAGGTAACCTATTGGCAACCTATTTACTACTTAATATCCATATTAATATAGATTCACCATTAGTAATTTCCCTCTGGATATAGTGTCATTTACACACATAGAAAAATATATTTTAGTAATATATCTGCTTAACAATACAGTTTTTCATTTATTCAACATTAAGTGCAGTTCGTTTGCTCAGTCGTGTTTGACTCTTTGTGACCCCCATGGAGTATTTTTATTGGCAAAGTAATGTCTCTGCTATTAATATGCTATCTAGGTTGGTCACTCCTTCCAAGGAGTAAGCATCTTTTAATTTCATGGCTTCAATCACCATCTGCAGTGATTTTGGAGCCCAGAAAAATAAAGTCAGCCTCTGTTTCACTGTTTCCCCATCTATTTGCCATGAAGTGATGGGACCGGATGCCTTGATCTTAGTTTTCTGAATGTTGAGATTTAAGCCAGCTTGTTCACTCTCCTCTTTCACTTTCATCAAGAGACTCTTTAGTTCTTCACTTTCTGCCATAAGGGTGGTGTCATCTGCATATCTGAGGTTATTGATATTTCTCCCGGCAATCTTGATTCCAGCTTGTGCTTCTTCCAGCCCAGAATTTCTCATGATGTACTCTGCGTCTAAGTTAAATAAGTAGGGTGACAATATACAGCCTTGATGTACTCCTTTCCCTATTTGGAACCAGTCTGTTGTTCAATGTCCAGTTGTAACTGTTGCTTCCTGACCTGCATACAGATTTCTCAAGAAGCAGGTCAGGTGGTCTGGTATTCCCATCTCTTTCAGAATTTACCACAGTTATTCAACATTGGATGAATATTTATTATAGAGCAATATGTTTCAGGTACTGTTCAAGGTATTTGGGATAATTCAGGAAACAAAACAGACAAAACCCTGCCTTTGTAGAGCTTGAATGGCAGTATGGGAAATACAGTATCATTAATAAACTTTAAAGGATGTAGATTATGTAGAATGTTAAAAGGTGAAAGAAGAAAATAAAAGAGTAAAGCAGGTTATGGAGGGTAATTGGTCTGGTTGGGAAGTCGGAATGTACTTTTCATTGGTGGTAAGTAGGGACATCCAGTGTGACATCCATAAGGAGAGAGCGCTGCTGATGCTGGCATGCATGAAATTGTGCCATGTAAAAACAATGGCTGAAGTTTTGCCCATAACCATGGGTGTGTGTTAAGTTGCTTTAGTCTTGTCCAACTCTTTGCAACCCCATGCATGGACTGTAGCCCTCCAGGCTCCTCTGCCCATGGGATTCTCCAGGCAAGAATACTGGAGTGGGTTGCCATGCCCTCCTCTAGGGGATATTCCCCAACCTAGGGATCGAAACGATGTCTCTTATGTCTCCTGGATTGGCAGGTAGGTTCTTTACCACTAGCATCACCCGGGAAGTCCCATAACTATGGGGTATAACTATAGGCCATAACTATGGACATGACCATATTCTTGTTAGGTTACACAGGTAAAATCATAAGGGGTATCAATATTCATAGAAAATACAAATAACACTTTATAAATTTTGGAACAATGGGCCAATTTGCTACACAGCATCATCTGCTTTCTCTTGACTTAACCCATTTAAATTAACATTTTTGTTTATATCAAAAAGTTATAACATTGTTAATCAAGGTAGATGGAATACAATTTAAAACAGCATGTCAATTTCTACTTACATTAAGATTTAGAATTGGTTAAGGACATGATTATTCTAAAATATTTTATGCATTTGCAGGAAATCAGATTTGTTTACTTTATCTCTTACCATTGTCTCCCCACCTATCGAGTGGAATAGTATCAATGTACACCTCCGTACCCCGATATAAAATCTTTGCTCTTGGCAGTATTTTGGGAGAGAAAGATTTCACTTATATTTTTGTCATATTTTGTCTAGAAGCATTATGTTTTCCAATTTATTTATTTATTGTCAAAGATCATATTTTGTCATCAAACATCTTTTCAAATTCATTTAGAAACTAAAAAGAGAAAACAGATGGCACCCTCTTTGTAACACCTTAGCTTTTCAGACCATGCCAGACCTGTCAGGAGACACTATCCAGTGTGCCCTATGTCTATATAAAGCATTTCTTTTGGAGAGCTTTGAACTTCTAGTTCCTTAAGTATCCTACATCAGAAAGATAGCTCAGAGACATTAATGTACATGATAATAGTTACCCCTGTATTCTTTATAACTAGTTAAAGGCATCAGGAAAATTGTTTGATAGTTGCATTTTTCATATAGAAGCAAAAAATAAAGTATGGTCCTTGAATGTTAAGCAGTACTGAATTCAAGTCCGTAAATTAAAGCTGAAATATTTTCATTTTATGTGGTTGATTTTATGTTTATGTAAGCGGTAGATAAATATGGTTATAACATATACATATATAGTCCATCATATTTTAAAACTTCTATCACTTAGTATACTTTCAGATCTAAGAGATGAAAACCGAACTCAAAACGACTCATACAATGAAAGAAGTTCACATAATTAGTTACAGAATTCTTCAGCTTTAAGATTGGTTAAGCAACAAAATAATGTCAACCAAGGTCCATGTTCCTTTCATTTGTTTATGTATTTGGTTTTTCTAGCTCTCCTTAGAGCATTGGCTCACTCCTTGCATGGTAGTGATATACTGCTACAGCTCCACATAATACAAACTCACAAAACAATAAAACTACAGTGAGAGGCAGAAGGATCTCTCTCTCCCTCTCTGTCTGTCTTTGCCTCTCTCACTCACTCTACCTCAGTGAAGTATAAATTTATATGATTAAAAGCACAGTTTCTATACAAACGAGTTTTGACACATATATATATTTGTGTAATTAATACTTAGAATAGAGAATATTGCTATTATCTCAATAAGCTCCCCATGCCACTTCCAGTTAATTCCTGTCCCAAATGGCGAGCACTGTCACCACAGGCATACTTCATTATAATGTCTTTTGCTTTACTGATCTTCACTGATATTCTGTTTTTGTTTTTAACAAATTGAAGTTTTGTGGCACCTTTCCATCAAGAAAATCTACTGGTACCATTTTTCCAGCATTTGCTCATTTAGTGCCTCTGTGTCACATTTTGGTAATTCTCAAAATATTTAATTTTTTTAATATAAATTTATTTATTTTAATTGAAGGCTAATTACTTTACAATATTGTATTGGTTTTGCCATACCTCAACATGAATCTGCCACGGCTGTACACATGTTCCCAATCCTGAAACCCCCTCCCATCTCCCTCTCCATACCATCCCTCTGGGTCATCCCAGTGCACCAGCCTCGAGCATCCTGTATCATGCATCAAACCTGGACTGGTGATTCGTTTCATATATGATATTATGCATGTTTCAATGCCATTCTCCCAAACCATCCCTCCCTCATCCTCTCCCACAGAGTCCAGAAGACTGTTCTATACATCTGTGTCTCTTTTGCTGTCTCGCATACAGGGTTATTGTTACCATCTTTCTAAATTCCATATACATGCGTTAGTATACTGTATTGGTGTTTTTCTTTCTGGCTTACTTCACTCTGTATAATAGGCTCCAGTTTCATCCACCTCATTAGAACTGATTCAAATGTATTCTTTTTAATGGCTGAGTAATACTCCACTGTGTATATGTACCACAGCTTTCTTATCCATTCATCTGCTGATGGACATCTAGGTTGCTTCCATATCCTGGCTATTATAAACAGTGCTGCAATGAACATTGAGATACACATGCCTCTTTCAATTGTGGTTTCTTTGGTGTATATGCCCAGCAGTGGGATTGCTGGGTCATACGGCAGCTCTATTTCCAGTTTTTAAAGGAATCTCCACACTGTTTTCCATAGTAGACTCTTCATTATTATTATGTTTCTTGTGATGATCTGTGATCAGTGATCTTTGATGTTACTTCTGTCATTGGTTTGGGGCACCAGGAATCACACTCATTTTAGACTGTGAACTTAACTAGTAAATGCTGTGTGTGTGTTGACTTCTCCACTGACTGACTGTTCCCCCATCTCTCTCCCTCACCTTGGGCCAACCCATTTCATGAGACACAACTGTATTGAAATTTGGCCACTAAATAACCTATAATGGCCTCTTAAGTGTACAAGTGAAAGGAAGATTTGCTTGTATCTCATTTTAAATTAAAAGCTAGAAATGATTATTTAATGAGGAAAGCATGCTGAAAGTCAAGATAGGCGGAAAGCTAGGCCTCCTGCTGCAAACAGTCAAGTTGTGAATTCAAGGAGTTCTAAGGGAAATTAAAAGGGCTACTCTAGTGAACATGCAAATGATAAGAAAGCCAGCAGATTTGCTACTATGGAGAAAATTTTAGTGGTCTGTATAGAAGATCAAACCACCCACAACATTCCTTAGGGAAGTCGCTCAGTCATGTCTGACTCTCTGAGACCCCGTGGGCTGTACCCTACCAGGCTCCTCTGTCCATGGAATTTTCCAGGCAAGAGTACTGGAGTGGGTTGCCATTTCCTTCTCCAGGGGATCTTCCTGACCCTGGGATCGAACCTGGGTCTCCCGCATTGCAGGCAGACACTTTACTGTCTGAGCCACCAGGGAGCCCACAACATTCATTAAGCCAAAGCCTAATCCAGACCAAGGCCCTGATTCTTCAATTCTAAGAAGGCTAAGAAATCTGTAGAAGGAAAGTATGAAGCTAGCAGAGGTTGATTCATGAGGTATAAGGAAAGAAGCCTTTTCTATAATATAAAAATGCAAAGTGAAGTGTGTGTGCTAAGTCACTAAAGTCGTGTCTGACTCTTTGTGACCATTTGAACTATAGCCTGCCAGGCTCCTCTATCCATGGGATTCTCCAGGCAAGAATACTGGAATTCATTGCCATACCCTCCTCCAGAGGATCTTCCCAACCCAGGTGTTGTACGCGCATCTCTTATGTCTCCTGCATTGGCAGGTGGTTTCTTTACCACTAGTGCCATCTGGGAAGCTCCAAAGTGAAGTAACAAGTGCTAATATAAAAGTTACAGTAAGTTATCCAGAAGATCTAGCTGAGATACACAATGAAGGTGGCTACACTTTTAAACAGAGGTTTGGAGTGTAGACAAAACAGGCTTTTATTGGAAGAAGATGCCATCTATCACTTAACTAGAGAGGACAAGTCAATGCCTGGCCTCAAAGTTTCAAAGGACATGCTGACTCTTGTTAGAGGCTAGTGCAACTTGCGATTTTAAGTTGAAATGAATTCTCCTTTAACATTTCCAAACTCTAGGGCCCTGAAAATTATGCTCAGCCTGCTCCGTTTGTGCTCTGTACTGTAAACAGAAGGGCAAAGCCTAGGTGACAGCACATCTGTTTACAACATGGTTTACTGAAAATTTTAAGCACACTGTTAATACCTGCCCCTCAGAACAAAATATTCTTTTCAAAATATAACTGCTCACTAACAATATAGCTGATCATTCAAGAACTCTGATGGAGAAGTACAATAAGATTAATATTTTCAAGTCTGCTGACACCACATTTTCTGGTGTAAAGATTTGGTCTAGAAGGAAAGAGATTTTTTTTTTTCATCTGCTCTCCCTATTTTAGTGAATATTGAAAAGTACACTTTTTTTCTCTAACCGTCGCTATTACTTTACTTGTTCTAGCCCTCAGAGAACTGTGAATCTTAGTTGTGAGAACACGGCACTCATCTATCTCTACTTGTTAGCTTACTACTTGTTAGTTAGTTTGTTCTGTCTATTAAATGAGTTAATATCTATTAAAAGAGTTAATGTCTATTAAAAATCAGGGCTCATAAAAATTCCAGCTGCAAGCCCTCTTCCATGTGGATATTGAATGAGTTTCTGGACTTTTTGAATAAACTGACTCTTTCCAGTGGCTAAAACTGCAAATGTACAACTCACGCAGGTTTCTGCCTCATCTAAGTTTAGAAGGACTAGAGTCCTTTCTGCCAGTTGCTACCACTCCTCACCATGGTCTAACCATGTGGAGGAGGCCTCTGAGCTTCTGCCCCTGAACATGAGAAATAAATATAGCTATTGTAGTTAAGAGAACAAACTGGTACAGTCTCAATGATAAAAACAACAACAAATATGTAGGATCTATTAAACTCACAAATAAAATATTCTCTCACCTGGCAATTCCATTTCTAGAAATTTATCTTAAAAATACATTTATTTTTGTGTGGAATTATATATTAATAAATATGTTTGTGGTTACTACAAAGTTTAGAAATACTCTAATTATAGTAATAATCCATGAGACTAGTTTAATAAATCATGTAAACCACATAATGTGCTATGTCAAAGTAAGGAACATGCATGCTAAGTTGCTTCAGTAGTGTCCAACTCTTTGCAACTCTGTGGACTGCAGCCCACCAGGCTCCTCTGTCCATGGGATTCTCCAGACAAGAATACTGGAGTGCGTTGCCATTCCGCCAGGGAATCTTCCTGATCCAGGGGCAGAACTCGTGTCTCTTATGTCTCCTGCATTGGCAAGTGGGTTCTTTACCACTAGCGCAAACTGAGAAGCCCAAAAGTAAGGAAAGTCTTCATGAATTAATAAAGAACCAAACTGTGAGTATGTTTTTAAGTAAAAAACAAAACAAAATGAAATAATAAACAAAAAACCCACAGTGCAGAAGATTTTCTTAGTAAGCCAAAATTTTTAGAAACAAAGATGGAAAAATTATACATATACATGCATGTCTTTGTGTTTTCTTGAATCTGCATAAAATATTACTGATAATGTATGGGGAAAAAAAAAAAACACTGTTGGCATAGTGACATGTTTTGCTTCCATTAAGGAGAACTAAATAATGGGAGAGAGGAGTGAGTAGCTTGTTTTCAGTGCTAGTAATATTGTACCATTTGCATTGAGAAGTGGATGAAGTATCTACTAAAAATTAATAAAATATATTTTTTAAAATATGTAAAAAGATTTAAAATAGATTTAAAATTTTACATTTAAAAATGTAAAAAGATTTAAAACAAGAAGCCGTTTGAGGTGTTAAATATTGACTAGCTGTGGGTTGGCTAGTGCTGCCTAGTCTGTTTAATTAGTCCTCATTCCAACTTTATCTGATTTTTTTATCCAGTAGTACAGAGTAAAATTGACTTCTTTCCCAAGTAACTTCCAGCAGGGCTAAAATCCAACATTTTAAAGTTTGGGGACTTTCGGATAGATAGTACTTAAATGAATACACATATTTAATTGGCTACCTCAAATTCTATTTCTCTTCATTAGATTTGAGTCATATTCAGGCTTCAGAGGGAAACTATAAATTCTGCTATATTCTCCTTGTCCCATATATGACACCAATAGGCTCTGGATTGCTCTATCTTGCCTGCATGTTTGCAGATTTCAGTGGCACAGAAGGTGAAACATAAATGGTGGTGGTGGTTTAGAGGCTTAGTCGCGTGCAACTCTTGTGACGCTATGGACTGTAACCCGTCTGACTCCTCTGTCCATGGGATTCTCCAGGCAAGAATACTGGAGTAGGTTGCCATGCCCTCCTCCAGGGGATAGATCCGGCCCAGGGATTGAATTGGCGTTTCTTCTTCTGTATTGGCAGGTGGATTCTTTACTAACTGAGCCACCAGGCAAGCCTCACCATAAATAGTAGGTAGATTATTTTATCAGTTATGTAGATGAAGAGTAAAGGAGACATCTCCTCTTACAAATGAGAGGGATTTTCATCTAGGTAATATTAAAAAATGTTGTCTCTAAGTACCACATATACTCAGAAGGTGAAAAAGAGGCTAATTTAAGAAAAAGTGGTTTTAAAGCTTGGGTCTGATTAGAAACAGTGGGAATATGAGAGAAATACAAAAAAAAAAAAAACTAAGCTATTTGACTTGGAAAAGTGAGTTGCTTTTTTGGAAGAAGAGTGGCACTCACTGCTAGCTGCATATCTATTTTTTTTCTATAAGAAATAAAGATTCAAAATATTATTTTAACAAAAAAAGTAAACTAACTTCTTTCTTTTATTTTTGTTTCTTTTTTTGGTTATTACAGATGCTATATGATTCAGTTCTTGCCTACAAGACATAAACAGAAATTGTTAGCTACAGATTCTGATATGTACTTTATAAAGAAGGAAAATTCAGCTAGACAAGCATTTTGTCCTATTTCCTTGGCCTTTCCACCTTCTTCCTACATAGAAAGGATGCCTTGAGCTAGAGGACCCATCCTGTGATTACAAGAGTCAAATGCCAATGGTCTATAAACCAGATCAAGAGGTTTGAATACAGAATGACATTTTGAACTTGTGTAGCCGTACTGACCATTATCTTCTGGCCTTTATCTTAAATGAAGAAAAACATTCTATTAATTTAAAATTTTTGAGAGATGTAAAGATCTCTTTTTGAGAGAAGGTGTGGACAGTTCCTTACTTATAGCTGACCACGTCTCAAAAATGACACCGAAAATTTAAGATCTTTTTTAAAAATTTATTTATTTTTTAATTGAAGGATAATTGCTTTACAGAATTTTGTTGCTTTCCATTTCAACACTTTAAAACAGTATACTATAGACCGTACTCCAAAATCAGGCTCTCTGTCTTTTTTTTTTTTTTTTTTTGGTATTGTTTTATTTTTGTCTTAAAGAAATAGCCTTCTCAATACACATATGAAAATCTTGAAAGCTTACAAGAGATGGCAACCATACTGGATGATAGAATCAGAATCTCAAAAGATCTGTTTACCCTTGTGCCTACTCATTCCACTTCCTGTCATTTGTCCTTTTACTTTAGCCTATCAAGATCTTTTGAGATTCTCTGTCTTTTGTGTTGTTTTGTTTGCTTGAATCATAGCCACACTCATTTATTTCATCATGTCTATAGCAGCATGCATGCTACAGAAGCAGAGCTGAGTAACTGTGACAGAGATCACATTGTCCACAAAGTCTGAAATATTTATTATATGACCCTTTATAAAAAAAGGTTTCTGACCCTGCTTTAAAATGTAAAACCAGCAGAAAAAGCAGAGAATAGATTTTAATTGCCATTGGGTCAAAAAGGATGACTGGAGCAAGACAGAACTAACAAGCGGTAACAAGCAAGGCATAAATCAAACCACAAGAAATTCTGAGAGATTTTTTTTTTGGCTGTTGTATGAAGTAATTAATAAAAACAATTCAAGGACGTTTTTGTTAATGTTCTGATTATAATAGGTAGTTATATAAATTTTAGACATATTAGGCACGGCAAAATCATGAAAATAGCTAAGGAATACTATTTTCTTCAGTTGGAAAACAATTCATATGCTATAATATAAAGGAAATGTATGAGGCTAGGGACTTAGGGAAACCACAAAATACAAGAAATCAAACAGAAATCACAATAGTCCATGCATCTGTGTGTGATGTTGGACATATAAAATAAAATGGCTTAAGGATGGACTTACACTACTCAAAATAGTGTAAATGGTTAATTTTGACAGACTGATACTTTGGCATATCAAAAAATGATTGATTTAATTTCTCTCATTAGGAAGAAAAATTACAGGACAGAACCTGCCAGGAAATGCTAGGGAAACCTATTTCTATACTAGAAATCAAAGATAAAAATACAAAATACAGACACTCTGACCTAGGAAACAGTGCTACATATACATAATACAGAGAAGGAAGGGACATGACTGAATAAACAATGCTACAGTCTTATAGTTTAAATTTTCTGCTCTTTCTATACCACAAGAAAAAATGAAACATAAGAATCTACCCACTTATTTCTGGGGAAAAAAAAGTGGTAAAATGAAATATTTTTTCTTCCACTGAAAAAGTTCAAGTAACTCAACAAAATACTTGAGGTTTACATGACAGGAGACATTCTTCTGTTTATTAGTCACATCATGGCAATGGAATCAATCATTATTGGCATATTTGTTTAAAAAATCTTTTGCAAATCATTCCTTATGTTTTCATACAATGAGCTTGAAAGTTAAAACTCAATTTTAAGAGTTTTCACAGGCACTGAATAGCATTCCCAATATTGTATTTATTCCCATCTTCAGCAATACATGAACCGTGAACTTCCAGATGTTCAAGCTGGTTTTAGAAAAGGTAGAGGAACCAGAGATCAAATTGCCAACATCTGCTGGATCATGGAAAAAGCAAGAGAGTTCCAGAAAAACATCTATTTCTGCTTTATTGACTATGCCAAAGCCTTTGACTGTGTGGATACAATAAAGTGTGGAAAATTCTGAAAGAGATGAGAATACCAGACCACCTGACCTGCCTCTTGAGAACCTATATGCAGGTCAGGAAGCAACAGGAAGAACTGGACATGAAACAACAGACTGGTTCCAAATAGGAAAAGGAGTACTTCAAGGCTGGATATTGTCACCCTGCTTATTTAATCTATATCCAGATTACATCATGAGAAATGCTGGACTGGATGAAGCACAAACTGAAATCAAGATTGCCGGGAGAAGTATCAATAACCTCAGATATGCAGATGACACCACCCTTATGGCAGAAAGTGAAGAGGAACTAAAAAGCCTCTTGATGAAAGTGAAAGAGGAGAGTGAAAATGTTGGCTTGAAGCTCAACATTCAGAAAACTAAGATCATGGCATCTGGTCCCATCACTTCATGGGAAATAGATGGGGAAACAGTGGAAACAATGTCAGACTTTATTTTTTGGGGCTCCAAAATCACTGCAAATGGTGACTGCAGCCATGAAATTAAAAGATGCTTACTCTTTGGAAGGAAAGTTATGACCAACATAGATAGCCTATTCAAAAGCAGAAACGTTACTTTGCCAACAAAGGTCCATCTAATCAAGGATATGGTTTTTCCAGTAGTCATGTATGGATGTGAGAGTTAGACTGTGAAGAAAGCTAAGAGCCGAAGAATTGATGCTTTTGAACTGTGGGGTTGGAAAAGACTCTTGACAGTCCCTTGGACTGCAAGGAGATCCAGCCAGTCCATTCTAAGGAGATCAGCCCTGGAATTTCTTTGGAAGGAAGGAGGCTAAAGCTGAAACTCCAGTACTTTGGCCACCTCATGTGAAGAGTTGACTCATTGGAAAAGACTCTGATGCTGGGAGGGATTGGGGGCATGAGGAGAAGGGGACGATGGAGGATGAGATGGCTGGATAGCATCATCGACTCGATGGACCTGAGTTTGAGTGAATTCTGGGAGTTTGTGATGGACAGGGAGGTCTGGCGTGCTGCAGTTCATAGGGTGGCAAAGAGTTGGACATGCCTGACCGACTGAAATGAGCTGAACTGATACCTTTCTTACAAATTTTAGAATGCTTGGTAAATTTAATTACTAATCCAAAGTTAAATGAACTCTAAGGAAATTATATCTCCTCATGATTAATCTATGCCCCTGTTTTATTCATCTTGTGTGTCACATTTTATCTCCAACTAGCTTTCCAAGGAAATAACATTTATACTGATTAGACATTCTCTCTAATCCTCCACATCTATATTGGTTTAAGTGTGAATACTCTTACTCTGTTGGCTAAAACAGGGAATTTTTTTAGGAGTTTGTTCATATGTTTATTCTGATATGTTGTTGTTTAGCTGCAAACAACAACTGAGTTGTTTAGACTCTTTGCAACACCATGTACTGTACTACGCCAGGCTCCTCTGTCCATGGGGTGTCCCAGGCAAGAATACTGAAGTAGGTTGCCATTCACTTCTCCAAGGGATATTCCAACAAAGGGATTTAACCTGCCTCTCTTGCTTGGCAGGCAGATTCTTTACCATTGAGCCATTTGGGAAACCCTTATTCTGATATGGTCCATCATATGAACATATCTGATGACATAAAGCGAAAATTGCTGGAAGTCTTATTTATTTTATCTTATATTAAATGCAATTTAAGTCAGTTAAAATTCACACACTTAGAAGTCATTGATTTTCTTTATATCAATAAAAATTACTTACATTTGAGTTTGAAATGCCTAATTTTAATAATTTGGGTATAACTTTGATATTAAATTAGACCTCAGGTAGTACACCATATTTTTCAGAACTCTTACTCTTCAATGTTACTGTTGCTAGCAAAACCTCATTTTCATTATTAGGAAAGCATTTTAGACCACTAAAGATGTGTGAGAAGTTCTCTGGTATTTCTTGGAATAAAATTTTATCTACTTACTTATGTATTTAAAGATAAGGTCATCTTTTGGTCTCAGGCACAAATGATCTTTGTGTAGCCTAGTACTAAGGCAAACAAGTATTACAATTTGCAGTTGGAGGTGATAATTGGTTCAAATTGGGAAAGGAGTATGTCAAGGCTGTACATTGTGACTCTGCTTATTTAACTTCTTTGCAGACTATATCATGCAAAATGCTGGGCTACATGAGTCACAAACTGGAATCAAGAATGCCAGGAGAAATATCAACAACCTCAGCTATGCAGATGATACCACTCCAATGGCAGAAAATGAAGAGGAAATAAAGAAACTCTTGAGGAGGGTGAAAGAGCTGGCTTAAAACTCAACATTAAAAAAACTAAGATCATGGCATCCAGTCCTATCACTTCATGGCAAATAGAAGGGGAAAAAATAGAAGCAGTGACAGATTTTCTTTTCTTGGGCACCAAAATCACTGTGGACAGTGACTGCAGCCATGAAATTAAAACGTGCTTTCTCCTTGGAAGGAAAGCTATCACAAACCCTACACAGTGTATTAAAAAGCAGAGACATCACTACCAACAAAGGTTCATATAGTCAAAGCTATGGTTTTTCCAGTAGTCATGTATAGATGTGAGAGTTGGACTATAAAGAAGAATGAGCACCAAATAAATGATGCTTTCTAACTGTGGTGCTGGAGATGACTATTGAGAGTCCCTTGGACAGCAAGAAGCTCAAACCAGTCAATCCTAAAGGAAATCAACTCTGAATATTTACTACAAGGATTGATGCTGAAGCTCCAATACTTTGGCCACCTGATGAGAAGAGCTGACTCATTGGAAGAGACCCTAATGCTTGGAAAGACTTAAGGCAGGAAGAGAAGGGGATGACAGAGAATGAGATGGTTGTATGGAATCATAGATTCAATGGACACGAGTTTGAGAAAACTCCAGGAGATAGTGAAGGAGAGGGAAGCCTGGCATGCTGCAGTTTGTGGGGTCGCAAAGAGTCAGACACAACTTAGCAACTGAAAAACAATAAATGATTTTTAGATTTCATGCCAACAGAAGTATGAGTTCTGTATTTAGAAATACTTTTCTATTTAATTCATTTACATCCTTTGTATCAACTGTTATCATTAATATTGATTTAAGGAACACACTTGGTTTTCAGAACCTTAGAGAGCAACACAGTTACTTAGATGCCTTTTGACTGACAAACTTTAAACTATCTGACTATAAGTTTTTTAAAAAAGTCAGAGAAGAAAAATGAAAAAAACTTATGAGAGAAGCTCATTAAACACTAGCGCCTTTTGTTGTCTATTTGCTAGCACTAATAGAAAGTGTTTATTTAATATCTTTCCTATGCTTTGTGCTTGTCATTGTGTTTGTATTCTTGCCACTTTAAGAAATATACTTGAAGACTTTAAAAAAAAAGTCTCTGGAATTTTCACTGTAATTATGCTACATTTATTGATTGCTTTGCAGAAAATTTACATTAGTTCAACAAGTTTATCAACAGAATGATCAGTCAAGTCAATTCAGTCGCTCAGTCATGTCCGACTCTTTGCAACCCCATGAACCATAGCACGCCAGGCCTCCCTGTCCATCACCAACTTCTGAAGTTCACCCAAACCCATGTTACATATACTCAAATTTTGTCACATCATTACTACACTGGCTTATTACAACTTTGTAGTAGGTTTTGAAAATAGGAAATATGAATCAGAAATGTTGCTCTTCCTTTTCCAGAATTTATGACTATTCTGGACCCCTTGCATTTCCATGGGAGTTTCAGGATTAGCTTATCAGTTTCTATAAATAAGATAGCTATGAGTTTCTGGGGGGTTGCATTGAATCTGTAGATCAATTTGGGAAGGACTGCCGATTTTATATAAATCTTTCTATCTATGAAAATGAGAAGCCTTTTGAATCGACTTTGGTCTTCCTTAATTTGTTTCAGTAATATGTTATTCTCTCAAGACTTGGTACTAGGTGGACTTCATAAACAAGAAGCAAATATTTATAGATAAATCTTACCCAAACAAGTACTTTTTAAAATATCTTATTCTTTCTGGGGTTTCCCAGGTGGTGCTTATGATAAAGAATCTGCCTGCCATTACAGCAGACTAAGAGGTACAGGTTCAATCCTTGGGTTGGGAAGATCCCCTAGAGAAGGGCATGATAATCCACTCCAGTATTCTTGGCTAAAGAATCCCATGGACATAGGAGCCTGGAGAGCTAAAGTCCATAGGGTTACAAAGATTTAGACATGACTGAAGCAACTTAGCATGTATTCTTTTTTTTCCATTACCCTTTGGTTCCATTGCAAATCTTTAGCTCTGTTATCCTTTTTACTTGAAAATGTTTGCTTTAGTGCTATTCCTTAAATACTTTGCATTCAGGTTCTCTTACTCACCTTTGCTCCCACATTTGTTTGCTTCTCCTTTTCTTTTTTTCTTGCTTCTATATTCTTTTGCTCTACAGAAACTATAGCCTTGATTGTTTTTTTTCACTTCCAGTCCATTCATTATCTCTTCCATGAGGTCTAACCTTAAGTTTCAAACTTCCTGATAGCCATTTTTGTCTCTTCTTACTTCATTCAACAATCTAATATCACATTTGCACTTCTTGTCATTCAATATGACCTTTCAGCATACTCAAACTCTTTAGATTTTAAGTCTTAGAAAAACTTTATATTAAAGTTATATTTAGCTTTATATTATATACATATATATATAATGTTACCAAGTCTTACTGCTTTTACATTCTACCTTTGTACTATGTGATGAGCTGAATTTAGGCACTCATAACAGCTATCTTTCAGAGTACTATTTTATTTTCTGAGTTTCTTGCTATCCTTTTCATCTTATACTTTGCTACTTTTTTTTAATTCTTTTGACATTTTCAAACATATAAAATTTTTGCAAATAATAAAAGAAGCAATATCTATGTACCTTCCACACAGCTCCTAGCAAAATCCTAACATTTTGCAATGCTTGTTTCAATTTTTTTAACTTAAAAATAAATACATAATGATATGTTTGAAGCCTTTTGAGTCCTTTTCATTAGCATATTCCTCTCTCTCTTTCCAGATTCAAAAACTACACTGAAGTTGGTGTTTATACTTCCCCAGCATGTTATCTACTATTACTGTATGTATCCATCCATAGACAATATATTTATGTGGCTATTTTTTTTCTTTGCATATTTTCAGTCTTTAATTGCTTCCCTCATGGCTCAGATGATAAAGCATCTGCCTCCAATGAGGGAGACCCAGGTTCAACCCCTGGGTCAGGAAGATCCCTTGGAGAAGGAAATGGCAACCCAACCCACTGCAGTACTCTTGCCTGGAAAATCCCATGGATGGAGGAGTTAGGCGGGCTACAGTCCATGGGGTCGCAAAGAGCGAGTATGTACATATACCATAAGCATATAATCTTTAATTAAATAACATGAAATTATTTTAAAACTCATCTTTAATCTAATCTGATTTATAGGCTTATTTATATTAATATCAATAAAGGTAGTAAAAATCATTTGGTTTAACTACTATATTTTATTCTGGAATATATGACTATAACCATTTTCATAGATGGTTATTTGAGTTGTTCATAATGACAATCCATTGCTTCAAGGGTAATCTCATATTTGTGTTATTATTTAATTTTGAAATAATTTTAGTTTTAGTTGTTTCGAATAACTTTAGACTTGTAGAAAATATGCCAAAATGGAAGAGAGTGTTTCTATATTCCTTTCAGTCAGCTTGCCCTAATGTTAACATCTTACCTAACCACAGTATGAATATTGAAACAAAGAGATTAACATTAGTACAATATTAACTAAGTACAGAACCTCTTCAAATTTCTATAGTGTTTTCTTCTAATAACCTTTTCCTTTCCCAGAATTCCATCCAGGATTACTTATCCTATTTAATTTTCATGTATCCTTAGATTTTAATCTGTGACAATTCCTCACTCTTTCCTTGTGTTTCATGACCTTGAAATATTTTTAGTTTACTTGCCAGACACAATGTCCCATGATTAGGGATTTTCTGATATTTAGTCATGATTAGATTAAAACTGCCTTACTGGCAAGGATGACACTGTTCTGCCCTTCTCATTATTTTATATCAGGAGGCATATAATATCAATAATATGTCTTATTAGTAGTGCTGTTACTTTGATTATTTAAAGAACAACAATATTCTGCCAAGTATTTCAACTGTAAAGTTATAATGTTGTTTAGTCTCTAAGTCATGTCTGACTCTTGGGACTCTGGTGACTATAGCCCACAGGCTCCTCTGTTCATGAGATTTCCCAGGCAAGAATACTTGAGTGGGTTGCCATTTCCCTCTCCAGGGGATCTTCCCGACCCAGGGATCAAACCCGTGTCTCCTGCATTGGCAGGCGGATTCTTTACCACGGAGCCACCAGGGAAGCCCTCAAATCATAATATTCCTCTGGAAATCAGTCAATTCCTTGGAAAAAGATACTTTAAGAATGTATAAACAACCTATTTATCTTCAAACTCTCACCCTTAGCACATACTTTCAGTTCTTGTTTTCAACAATTATTACTGTGGTTTCCCAATAATAATTTTCTATATCCTTTATCACTGGTATATGTATTAATTGCAATTCTTCTGAGAAAACAGACACTCCTTTATTCCATGTACCAATTCAATTATTTATTTAAATCAGTATTGACTCATGGATATTGGATATCTGTTTTGTTGCACGAGTTCTAATCAAATATTTCTGCTATTTTTGCCAATTAAATTGCTACAGATTTGGCCCTATGGAGCTCTTTCAGATCATTACCTCCATTTCAATTTTTTATAATGTTCTTATTTAAAAAAATACTCTCTTACATTATGGCACCACAAGTTGCTCTAGGATTATTTTGCGATTTCTCTGCCCCAGCCCTGAAATCAACCACTTCTCCAGGAAATTCTGGTTTATTTTGTTGGATAACCATAGTGAGAGAATAAACTGTCAGTACTAGATGTATAAAAGTCTTTAATAAGCATGTATTATCAGAAGTAGAATTATGGAGACAAAGGGGAATGGATTTTTTAATTTCATTAGATATTGTCAAAATGCTAAACAAAGAAGTCTTTCACTTCCTTCAGAAGTATATAAAGATTTAGTTTTACAGTCTCAACAAAGCTTGATATTACAAGACTTAAAAAAATTCACTAATCTAATGGATAATATTCTGCTGTAACTATTTTGTTTCCCTGAAATCTATTAAGGTGAAGTAACATGTATATATTAGCTAAGTGATTTTTATTTTCTATACACTGCTTTTCAATCTTTGCCAATTTTTCCATTGCTTTGTTGGCATTTTAATGATTGATTTTCAAGTAGTTCTTACATATTCAGGATAAGAATATTCATTAATGTATTATGATTGAAATTATTTGCTTAAGATTGACATTGTAACATGGTATAATCAAACTATAAACTTACTTATATTTTATGAAAAAAATCTAGAATTTATATTGATGGACTGGTTTGGTAACTCCAAATAAAATAAGCAATCTAGGCTTCTCTTTTCTTCATGGCAATCATCAGGACTATTTCATGGTTCCAGATGACTATTGTAATTAAAGCTATCAAAATCATATTCTGGGAAACAGAAAGAACAATTGAAGAATAGAAGGCTTAAACTTTTCTTAAAGTAGATTTCATAACAATTTCTTAAAATTTTTCTTTTTTATATCTTATTGACTGGAGCCTCCCAAGTGGCACTAGTGGTAAAGAACCTGCCCGCCAACGTAGGAGACATAAGAGATGAGGGTTCCATCCCTGGGTTGAGAAGATCCCCTGGAGAAGGAAACAGCAACCCACTCTAGTATTCTTGCCTGGAAAATCCCATGGACAGAGGAGCCTGGCAGGCTACAGTCCATAGCGTTGCAAAGAGTTGGACATGACTGCAGTGACTTAGCATGCACAACTGGAACTTAATCATATGGTTACCCCTAGATGCAGTGAAGGCTGGGAAAAGTAGGTTTTATTTTGTGTGAAAATCCACTAAAAATCAGAGTTCTTGCACCAAAACTGAAGGGTAGAGGACAGTCTCTTCCACAATTACCTGTACACTTAATCAGTTAACTAATTATTCGTAACAAACCACTTGAAAGCTTAGTAGCTTAAAACAGCAAATACATATTTAGCTCATAATTCTTTGGGCTGGCAATTTAGGCTGCAATCAATTGAGAAAATCTGATGACTTTGACCTGGGGTCTAACATTGTGATCAGCTGCTGCTTAAGATTTATTTGCTGCCTCCTCTGAAGCTCCTGAGCTTTCCATCTTCTCATCCTCTACCCAGAGCCCTAACTTCTGGGCTCTTTTGTAAGTCAGTGTGAGGTTTCCTAGGAAATGAGTGAAAGTGTTCAAGGCCATTGAGGTCTTGGCTCAGACTAGCACATCATCACTTCCTCCTCACTCTACTGAATAATGCATGTCATGGGGTCAAACTAGATTCAGCTCTTTATGTGAAGAGCTGCAGAGTCACAGAGCTAGTGGGTGAATGTGTATAACTAGTCATTTAAAACAATCAACCTACTCCAGTCATACACAAATTCCTGAAAACAATGCTTGCAGAATCTCCTAAATTTGCTTTAGGTTGGTATCTTATTATTCTTATGTTTGTGGCTTTTTTTTTTTTTTTTTTAAGAAAATTAACCTGCTGTTTCCCCCTACCCTTAGTCCAGGAAAAGTAAGAAATCGAATCAGTTATGTATGTTTCTTGATAGCAGAGTTGCATGTTTGCAAACTGCAACATCGTTTTTGCCATGTTTTACCTTATGCAATTATTACAATTACCTTCTATAAAAAAAAAAGAACAAAAATGATTAGTCATAGAATCACTCATTTATTGAGTAAAGTTTAGGTTCAAACTTCCAGCAGATAAATGTGGCCTGGACCATTTGAAAAATACAATTTGAAATTAGCCAAATGACTTACGTGACATTTCAAAATGTCATTTTGAGCAAGCTCAGGAAAAGTGGTGATTAAATCATACAGTAGTTATTTAATGAGTTGATCTATATGCTAATAGTTACTTTGTATGAATCTTTAAGTGCTTGCAAAGAATCACCAGGCAGCTTCCATCTACTTTGTTTCAACTAGCTGGATGGCCTGTGCATTTCAGAGATAAAGGCTTGTAGGAAAAGTTGAGTCATTTGTCTGGGAAGGTTGCTTCCTCAAACAACCCTCAGAGTTTTTCATGTCCACTTGCTTGTTTCCTTCCGTTTGCTCCTCCTAGTGTCTTGCACAAACTCAGTTGTGTGGATTTGAGATATGGCAAACTTCAGAGAACTGATAAGACCAGGAGTACACTCATGAGAGTCTGATAGTGAGAAAGTTATGTCCTTGCTCCTCCCTTTAAAGACAAAATAATAAAATAAATTAACAAATGAAAATGGAATATAAAAGTGAAAATGATGTTACTACATTAGAGGAATTTATAAAATGCCTTAAAAAATATTTTTGATCTTACTTGAGAATCACTTTCAGGGAGGAGGTACATAGTTACTCATAAAGGTCTCTGGAGTCTTCTCTTTACCCACAGCCTTTATCACACACAATCTGTGGATTTGGAAGTGCTGATAAAAACCTTACTGATGCCAATCACACTTTCCAATAAAAGATCTTATCATCCCACTGTCCTACAAAACTCAAATATTTTTATATATTTGCTTGATTTTTGTCTTAGATATTCAACACATTGAACAAAAAGAAAGACCAGGTTGGGGTTCTTCTGCTATTCATTTTTCTTTTTAAAAATACATCAGTAGTCAAAAATACGTTGCATAAATACAAGTATGATCCATTACTTATGAATAAAAAGCTTTCTTTTCCTTTTATTTCAGATATAATAGTTCAAATTTGATTTTTTTCAACCAAAGGTGAAAGCTTTTATATCCTGATCTATTGCTATAATCTCTATCATACAATGTGATTTATAAATGATGTAATGCATGTATAGAATGTCAAGATTTTCAGTTGCATAATACATGACTTGAGTTTAGAGCACACATACAAAAAATGAATGGTGTTAAAACTGAAGAAATGTCTCCTTGTGTCTACTAATCATTTTAGTCATTTTAAAATAGGGAACTGATTTAAAGTTTTCATAAATCCTAGTAAAGGAAAATATTTTCAGTTAATCAAATTAGCCCCTTAAATTGCTGAAGAAACCTAATTGAAACTGAATCAAGTAATTTGCATAAATCACACCATCAAATGTTCCTCTTTAGTCTATTTAATTGTCATTTGTATAAAGAATAAACATTCAAATATATTAACACAAACCAGGCCTCTGCAATTCCTTGTATTATTATGAAACATTTCTAATTTTGTCATTACTTAATTAGATTTAATATTTTAATGCTTTGTACAATTTAAAGTTATTTCTTTTGGAAACATTAGGTCTAAACTATCTTGCTTTCAGAGATTTTCTGAAGAGGAAATCAGCTTATAAAGTGTTATTTCAGTTCAGTTCAGTTCAGTTCATTCGCTCAGTCTTATCCGACTTTTTTTGACCCCATCGACTGCAGCATGCCAGGCTTCCATGTCCATCACCAACTCCAGGAGCTTACTCAAACTCATGTCCATTGAGTCGGTGATGCCATCCAACCATCTCTGTCATCCCCTTCTCCCACCTTCAATCTTTCCCAGCATCAGGGTCTTTTCAAATGAGTCGGTTCTTCACATCAGGTGATCAAAGTATTGGAGTTTCAGCTTCAACACCAGTATTTCTAATGAATATTGAGGACTGATTTCCTTTAGGATGGGCTGGTTGGCTCTCCTTGCAGTCCAAGGTACTCTCAAGAGTCTTCTCCAACACCACAGTTCAAAAGCATCAATTCTTCAGTGCTCAGCTTTCTTTATAGTCCAACTCTCACATCCATACATGACTACTGGAAAAACCATAGTCTTGACTAGATGAACCTTTGTTGGCAAAGTAATGTCTCTGCTTTTGAATATGCTGTCTAGGTTGGTCATAGCTTTTCTTTCAAAGAGTAAGTGTCCTTTAATTTCATGGCTGCAGTCACCATCTCCAGTGATTTTGGAACCCCCCAAAATAAAGCCTGTCACTCATCTATTTGTCATGAAGTGATGGGACCAGATGCCATGATCTTTGTTTTCTGAATGTTGAAATTTAAGCCAACTTTTTCACTCTCCTCTTTCACTTTCATCAACAGACTTTTTAGTTCCTCTTCACTTTCTGCCTTAAGGGTTGTGTCACTTGCATATCTGAGGTTATTGATATTTCTCCTGGCAATCTTGATTCCAGCTTGTGCTTCATGCAGCCCAGCATTTCTCATGATGTACTCTGCATATAAGTTAAATAAGCAGGGTGACAATATACACCCTTAACATACTGCTTTTCCTATTTTGAACCAGTCTGTTGTTCCATGTCCAGTTCTAACTATTGCTTCCTGACCTGCATACAGATTTCTCAAGAGGCAGGTCAGGTGGTCTGGTAATCCCATCTCTTTCAGAATTTTCCACAGTGTTATTTACCAAATAACTAAGTGGATTTATTTTAATGTGTTACAAAACATGGCATGTTCCTTCTTAGACTGTGATCCACATATTTCTTTAAATGATAAATCTTTTCTTTACTTCATTATACATGACTTGCTCTTCAGAAATGTTTGGCTTTCTGGGTGAAGATATATGTGGATATTTAAAAAATACATAGAAAATAGATATCTATCTATATACTTGTATTTGAGTACTGAATGCTGCTTATACAAATTTCTATCTGATATTATTTTTAAGTAATATGAGTCTATTTTATCTTTTAGATTATTTTTGCCTAAATATTACCAAGGATTGACTTATAATATTTAGATATCATTGCCCTGTGTACTTGTTAAGAGAGCTGATTTTAAAATGAGCTTTTATTGGAACTCCTTTCCTGCTTTATGCCCTCTTTTCATTCTTTTATTAACAATTAAAAATCAAAGTATTTTTTTATAATATATGTGATGTGCAGTACAAATAATAGCAATAATGAACACTGTGAACCCACTACCTAAGGAAAGGCCATTACTAATATGTTTGAAGCATCTCTGAATGTTCTGATTACATTCACCTATCCTATCTCCAGAGGTAGCCACTGTCATGATTATTGTCATTGTTATTCAAGTTGCTAAGTCATGTCTGACTCTTTGTGACCTCATGGACTATAGTATGCCAGGCTCCTCTGACCTCCATTAACTCCTAGAGTTTGCTCAGATTTATGTCCATTGAGTCAATGATACTATCTAACCATTTTATCCTCTGTTACCCCTTTCTCCTTTTGCCTTCAGTCTTTCCCAGCATTAGGGTCTTTTCCAACAAGTTGGCCACACCAGGAGGCCAAAGTATTGGAGCTTCAACTCTAGCAACAGTCCTTCCAGTGAATATTCAGGTTTGATTTCCTTTAGGATTGACTGGTTTGATCTCCTTGCAGTCCAAGGGATTTTCAAGAGTCTTCTGCAGCACCACTATTTGAAAGAATCAATTATTTGGTGTACTGCCTTCTCTATGGTAAATTCATTTATTCATTTCACAAACATCCACTCAATACTATCACATGCCAGCACTGTTTTAAATGCAAGAGACACGGTAATGAAGAAAATGAGAAAGAAGTCTCCTAAGCTTGGGAATTCCAGTGGTCCAGAGGTTAGGACTCGGTGCTTTTGCTGTTGGACCCAGGTTTGACCCCTGGACAGGGAACTAAGATCTCGCAAGCTGTGATGTGTGGTCAAAAATATCTCTTGAGCACAAAGAGTTTACATTATAGAGACAGAATTAAATAATGAACAAAGAAAATAAGTCAAACATATCAAGAATACTTAGTGATAACTGCTGGAGAAGGAAATGGCAACCCACTCCAGTATTGTCTGGAAAATCCTATGGATAGAAGAGCCTGACAGTCTATAGTCCATGGGTTTGCAAAAGTGTCAACACAACTTAGTGACTAAAAAACAACAAAATTGACAACAATCTTTCTGAGAAGTGGTCAAACTGTGGATGTATTTTGAAAGCAGAACCAACAAAATTTGCTGATGAATATAGGGAAAAAGGATTCAAGGCCTGAGTGACTAAAAGACAGGGTGTTTCAGCATACTACATGAGCTGGGAAAGCCTGAAGGAAGAGCTTATGCGGGGAGGGAGAGTTATGATGATCTCGGTTATAGCAATGTTAAGAATGAAAGACTCAGTCACCAAAATGAATATGCCATGTACTGAATAGTGCATGTCTGAAAAGCAAGCAAAGGATCTGGGCTAGAGATTTAAATTTGGAAATCATCAGCATACAAATGATCTTTATTAGTTCTTATGGGTTGCTATTTGAAACTATGAATGTCCATGTGAACACTTCTTTAGCATTATACAACAAATTCAGACATGATTTTTTAAATCTTACTTTGAATACTAGATATTCAGTGACATTATTTGTATTTACCTTTTTTTCAGACTGCTGTTTGTACATGTCTTGGGGAGGGTGATTTGATTTCTCATTTTGTTATTGATGTTTAGTTAGGTCACATTTATTACTTTTACCTGAGGCTATTTTCCAAATAACAATTTATTATGTCATTTTTTACAACAAATTATAACCCCGTACCAATTTAAAATATTAAGTATATCCTGTTTGGGACTCTCCGGGTTTCTTGGACTTGGGTGATTATTTCCTTCCCCATTTTAGGGAAGTTTTCAACTATTATCTCCTCAAGTATTTTCTCATGGTCTTTCTTTTTGTCTTCTTCTTCTGGGACCCCTATGATTCGAATGTTGTAGCGTTTAATATTGTCCTGGAGGTCTCTGAGATTGTCCTCATTTCTTTTAATTCATTTTTCTTTTATCCTCTCTGATTCATTTATTTCTACCATTCTATCTTCTAACTCACTAATCCTATCTTCTGCCTCTATTATTCTACTATTTGTTGCCTCCAGAGTGTTTTTAATTTCATTTATTGCATTATTCATTATATATTGACTCTTTTTTATTTCTTCTAGGTTCTTGTTAAACCTTTCTTGCATCTTCTCAATCCTTTTCTCCAGGCTATTTATCTGTGATTCCATTTTGATTTCAAGATTTTTGGATCAATTTCACTATCATTATTTGGAATTCTTTACCAGGTAGATTCCCTATCTCTTCCTCTTTTGTTTGGTTTGGTGGGCATTTATCCTGTTCCTTTATCTGCTGGGTATTCCTCTGTCTCTTCATCTTGTTTAAATTGCTGAGTTTGGGGTGTCCTTTCTGTATTCTGGCAGGTTGTGGAGTTCTCTTTATTGTGGCATTTCCTCGCTGTGTGTGGGTTTGTACAGGTGGCTTGTCAAGGTTTCCTGGTTAGGGAAGCTTGTGTCAGTGTTCTGGTGGGTGGAGCTGGATTTCTTCTCTCTGGAGTGCAATGAAGTGTCCAGTAATGAGTTATGAGATGTCTGTGGTTTTGGGGTGACTTTGGGCAGCCTGTATCTTGGAGCTCAGGGCTGTGTTCCTTTGTTGCTGGAGAATTTGCTTGGTGTGTCTTGCCCTGGAACTTGTTGGCCCTTGTGTGGTGCTTGGTTTCAGTGTAGGTATGGAAGTGTTTGATGAGCTCCTGTCAATTAATGTTCCTTGGAGTCAGGAGTTCCCTGGAGTCAGGGTTTGGACTTAAGCCTCCTGCTTCCACTTATTGGTCTTATTTTTACAGTAGTTTCAAAACTTCTCCTTCTATAAAGCACCATTGATAAAACATCTACGTTAAAGATGAAAAGTTTCTCTACCGTGAGGGTTACCCAGAGAGGTTCACAGCATTACATGGAGAAGAGAAGAGGGAGGAGGGAGTTAGAGGTGACCCGAATGAGATGAGGTGGAATCAATAGAGGAGAAAGTGGGGTAGCCAGTAATCACTTCCTTATGTGCACTCCACAACTGGGCCGCCCAGAGATGCTCACGGAGTTATACAGAGAAGAGAAGAAGGAGGAAGGAGACAGAGGTGGCCAGTAGGATAAAAGGGGGGAATGAAAAGGAGGGAGACAGATCCAGCCAGTAATCAGTTCCCTAAGTGTTCTCCACTGTCTGGAACACACAGAAATTCACAGAGTTGGGTAGAGTAGAGATGGGTTAGGGAGGAGACACAGGCGACCTGGTGGAGAAAAAGGAGAGTCCAAAGGGAGAGAGAGCAGTCAAGCCAATAATCTCGCTCCCTAGTGAAAAATGGGTACTGAATATTGGGGCTTTAAAGGTATAGAATTGGTAACAAATACATCAAAGCAAAAATTAAAAATCTAGAGTAGAGTTTGGAATTTCAAAAATACAATGTGAAAGAAAAGAAGAATGAAAAGAAAGAGAGAAAAAACGAACAAATAAAAACAAACAAGGTTGTGAAAATTATAAAGAAAATATAGGTACAAAATTGATAACTAATACCAAAAAGCATAAATTAAAAATCTAAGGTAGAGTTTGGAATTTCAGATATACAATGTTATATAAAAGAAGAAGAGAAAGAAACAGAGGAAAAAGAAAAAAAAAGTCACAGAAATTATTAAAAAAAAACTATAGGTACAAAATTGATAACAAATACCAAAAAGCTAAAATTAAAAATCTAGAGTAGAATTTGGAATTTCAAAAATACGATGTTAAAGAAAAGAAGAAAAAAAATAAATAAAAAAAATCAAGTTCAAAAAAATTAGAAAAAATGTACATATGAAGTTTGCATTAAAAAAAAATAGGGCCTTTTTTGAATGAAGATGAAAACACAACAGCCCAAGACCTGTGGGACACTATAAAAGCAGTCCTAAGGGGAAAGTTCATAGCAATACAGGCATATCTCAAGAAACAAGAACAAAGTCAAATAAATAACCTAACTCTACACCTAAAGCAACTAGAAAAGGAGAAATGAAGAACCTCAGGGTTAGTAGAAGGAAAAAAGTCTTAAAAATTAGGGCAGAAATAAGTGCAAAATAAAAAAAAAAGAGACCATAGCAAAAATCAACAAAGCCAAAAGATGGTTCTTTGAAAGGATAAATAAAATTGACAAACCATTAGCCAGACTCATCAAGAAACAAAGGGAGAAAAATCAAATCAATAAAATTAGAAATGAAAATGGAGAGATCACAACAGACAACACAGAAATACAAAGGATCATAAGAGACTATCATCAGCAATTATATGCCAATAAAATGGACAACGTGGAAGAAATGGACAAATTCTTAGAAAAGTACAACTTTCCAAAACTGGACCAGGAAGAAATAGAAAATCTTAACAGACCCATCACAAGCATGGAAATTGAAACTGTAATAAAAAATCTTCTAGCAAACAAAAGCCCAGGTCCAGACGGCTTCACAGCTGAATTCTACCAAAAATTTAGAGAAGAGCTAACACCTATCCTGCTCAAACTCTTCCAGAAAATTGCAGAGGAAGGTAAACTTCCAAACTCATTCTATGAGGCCACCATCACCCTAATACCAAAACCTGACAAAGATCCCACAAAAAAGAAAACTACAGGCCAATATCACTGATGAACATAGATGCAAAAATCCTTAACAAAATTCTAGCAATCAGAATCCAACAACACATTAAAAAGATCATACACCATGACCAAGTGGGCTTTATCCCAGGGATGCAAGGATTCTTCCATATCCGCAAATCAATCAATGTAATACACCACATTAACAAATTGAAAAATAAAAACCATATGATCATCTCAATAGATGCAGAGAAAGCCTTTGACAAAATTCAACATTGATTTATGATAAAAACTCTCCAGAAAGCAGGAATAGAAGGAACATACCTCAACATAATAAAAGCTATATATGACAAACCCACAGCAAACATTATCCTCAATGGTGAAAAATTGAAAGCATTTCCTCTAAAGTCAGGAACAAGACAAGGGTGCCCACTTTCACCATTACTATTCAACATAGTTTTGGAAGTTCTGGCCACAGCAGTCAGAGCAGAAAAAGAAATAAAAGGAATCCAAATTGGAAAAGAAGAAGTAAAACTCTCACTGTTTGCAGATGACATGATCCTCTACATAGAAAACCCTAAAGACTCCACCAGAAAATCACTAGAACTAATCAATGATTATAGTAAAGTTGCAGGACACAAAATCAACACACAGAAATCCCTTGCATTCCTATACACTAATAATGAGAAAACAGAAAGAGAAATTGAGGAAACAATTCCATTCACCATTGCAACAGAAAGAATAAAATACTTAGGAATATATCTACCTAAAGAAACTAAAGACCTGTACATAGAAAACTATAAAACACTGGTGAAAGAAATCAAAGAGGACTCTAATAGATGGAAAAATATACCATGTTCATGGATTGGAAGAATCAATATAGTGAAAATGAGTATACTACCCAAAGCAATTTATAGATTCAATGCAATCCCTATCAAGCTACCAACGGTATTCTTCATAGAGCTAGAACAAATAATTTCACAATTTGTGTGGAAATACAAAAAACCTCGAATAGCCAAAGCGATCTTGAGAAAGAAGAATGGAACTGGAGGAATCAACCTACCTGACTTCAGGCTCTACTACAAAGCCACAGTTATCAAGACAGTATGGTACTGGCACAAAGACAGAAATATAGATCAATGGAACAAAATAGAAAGCCCAGTGATAAATCCACACACATATAGACACCTTATCTTTGACAAAGGAGGCAAGAACATACAATGGATTAAAGACAATCTCTTTAACAAGTGGTGCTGGGAAAACTGGTCAACCACTTGTAAAAGAATGAAACTAGAACACTTTCTAACACCATACACAAAAATAAACTCAAAATGGATTAAAGATCTAAACATAAGACCAGAAACTATAAAACTCCTAGAGGAGAACATAGGCAAAACACTATCCGACATACATCACAGCAGGATTCTCTATGACCCACCTCCCAGAATATTGGAAATAAAAGCAAAACTAAACAAATGGGACCTAATTAAACTTAAAAGCTTCTGCACCACAAAGGAAACTATTAACAAGGTGAAAAGGCAGCCTTCAGAATGGGAGAAAATAATAGCAAATGAAGCAACTGACAAACAACTAATCTCAAAAATATACAAGCAACTCCTACAGCTCAATTCCAGAAAAATAAATGACCCAATCAAAAAATGGGCCAAAGAACTAAATAGACATTTCTCCAAAGAAGACATACAGATGGCTCACAAACACATGAAAAGATGCTCAACATCACTCATTATCAGAGAAATGCAAATCAAAACCACTATGAGGTACCATTTCACGCCAGTTAGAATGGCTGTGATCCAAAAGTCTACAAGCAATAAATGCTGGAGAGGATGTGAAGAAAAGGGAACCCTCTTACACTGTTGGTGGGAATGCAAACTAGTACAGCCACTATGGAGAACAGTGTGGAGATTCCTTTAAAAACTGAAAATAAAACTACTTTATGATCCAGCAATCCCACTGCTGGGCATACACACTGAGGAATCCAGAAGGGAAAGAGACACGTGTACCCCAATGTTCATCACAGCACTGTTTATAACAGCCAGGACATGGAAGCAACCTAGATGTCCATCAGCAGATGAATGGATAAGAAAGCAGTGGTACATATACACAATGGAGTATTACTCAGCCATTAAAAAGAATACATTTGAATCAGTTCTAATGAGGTGGATGAAACTGGAGCCTATTATACAGAGTGAAGTAAGCCAGAAAGAAAAACACCAATACAGTATACTAACACATATATTTGGAATTTAGAAAGATGGTAACAATAACCCTGTGTACGAGACAGCAAAATAGACACTGATGTATAGAATACTCTTATGGACTCTGTGGGAGAGGGAGAGGGTGGGATGATTTGGGAGAATGGCACTGAAGCATGTATAATATCATGTATGAAACGAGTAGCCAGTCCAGGCTCGATGCACGATACTGGATGCTTGGGGCTGGTGCACTGGGACGACCCAGAGGGATGGTATAGGAAGGGAGGAGGGGGGAGGGTTCAGGATGGGGAACACATGTATACCTGTGGCTGATTCATTTTGATATTTGGCAAAACTAACACAATACTGTAAAGTTTAAAAATAAAATAAAAATTTAAAAAATAAATAAAATATTAAGTATATTGCTCCATATTTATTTATCATTATATTTTTAAAAAATTTTACTTTTCAGAAGAGTTTTATTTTGTTTTATTTGATTTGGTCACATTGTGCAGAATGCGGGATCTTAGTTAACTAAGCTAGTATCGAATCCATGCTCCCCCACAGTGGAAGCATGGAATCTTAACCACTGGACTGCCAGGCAAGTTCCGAGTGCAATTTTAGGTTCACAGCAGAATTGAGTGGGTACAGAGACTTGCCATATATCTACTACCCACATATGGTTTAGTGCTAAGAGTCATGTATGACACTTGTGACCCCATGGACTGTAGCCCACCAGGCTCCTCTGTCCATGGAATTTCTCAGGCAAGAATACTGGAATGGATTGCCATTTCTTCTCCAGGGTATCTTCCCGACCCAGGAATCATACCTGAGTATCCTGCATTGCAGGTGGATTCTTGCACTACAGGCAGATTCTTCACCAATTGAGCTATAAGGGAAGCCTACCCATGTATGCTTTAATATTTCTCTCTGCTGAGAAATTTCTGCACTTATTTTCCTGTGTGTGTGTGTGTGTGTGTTTTCTTAACTAGTTAGAAAGATGCTTGAGGCAAGGCTGAGCCAGACACTATGAACATTTGCCTTTTCAAGAGATAATCACTGCAAGTGTGTGGCTACCAATACATATTGAAACAAAAGTTAATAACTGTCTCAACTCTTTTATTTTGCTTTACTTTGCCCTCATGTTCTCCTCTGCTAGTGCAAGAATGTTAAATACTTAAGCCAAGCATCCCAGCCTTCGATGTTACCCTTTTTTTAATTGAATTTCAATACAAGAACCTATTATTTTATAAAGCATTATCCTATTATGTATTAATTATTCAATAAATATTAATTGGATAAAAGTAACTCCCTTTGAGTTACTGAGTGAACTCCGGGAGTTGGTGATGGACAGGGAGGCCTGGCGTGCTGCGATTCATGGGGTCACAAAGAGTCGGACACGACTGAGAGACTGAACTGAACTGATCTCCCTTTGAGGCATAAAAGGCTTAATCATTTTCAGCCTCTTTAAATATTTGTCAACTTATTTAGAAAATAACATAGAACTTCCCTATGAGACAGTTTTATTTTGTTCTTTTTTATTTTCTCAGCATTCAGCATGAAGTCTGTCACATAATAGGTATTCACAAAATACATGATCTGTAAATTGAGAAAGAAAAATTTCCCATTTTACATAGCTAAGATGTTATACAGAGACATGAAAGATTTTAGGGTAACATAGACTTCACATTCCTGCTTGCATATTCCTGGGTGATGATTTTTTAAATCCACATATTGACATGCATGTTTAAATACATGGATTATATTAACTTCATTAAAGACATTTAAAAGAGAGATATCAGTGATCACATTAGATTTTACTTGAATCCATTAAGCTATATGTCAAACTCTAGCATATTTATTAGCCAACAGATATATTGATATTTATGTCAAAAGCAAAGTCTTATAAAAGTTGTGATTTGTATTAACAAGATCATGGAAAATCAATAAGGTTTGTCCTAGATTGAGGAAGGAAGTCATAGATATACTACATGCTGACCGCTGAGTGCAAATGATTCAGTGTCTATAAAACCTTGAATGTATATTATCTGAATAATAAACTCTGACACTTTTATCTGTTTTATTGCTCATTTTTTTCTTCCATTAATTTGCTTTTTTGCATATTTTATTCCATGTGCTGTGGATATAAAATCAACTTACACAATTCTCTGGCTTTAAATAATTCTCAAGTATGAGGGAAAAATATTTTTCAACAAATAATGTAATACAATTAACTGTCTTATAGCACAGAATGGTACTGAAACTGAAAGAATATTAATGACACAAATGACTCTCAGTTTTAAGTACATGTGGAGGAATTTTTTTGAAAGTGGAGCACCTTCTACATGACCCTCTCATCTGGAACCATTATATCCTCTCTTACATCTTGCAAGCCTTAAATACAAGAAGGAAGAAGGTTCTGTAGCTGATGGTTGGCACATTTGTGACATGTTGCTGAGTCCTGCCCTAGTCCTTGGACAGGCCACTAAAAATAAATGAACCATGCCCCGCATTTCCAGTCATCAAAGTCTATGTTAATCTGTATTATTTTAAGCTACATCTTCATAGAATGCATGTCCATTGCCTTTATTAAGGCTGAATTTTAATATGCTGTTTTATTGCTTAATAATACAGATCAGTAATTTTCAAACTGGGATCAGAGGAGAACCAAGGATTTCATGGAATCTCCCTCAAGGACTTATATGATGAAGACTGCAAAAGTGAGCAAAGCAGTTCTTAAAAAAACCAATACAATATTGTAAAGAAATTAGCTTCCCATTAAAATAAATAAATTTATATAAAAAAAATATATATATATATTTTCCATGCAGGATTTCTATGTAAGAGAACCACAGAAGCACATTTAAAGGGAATATAATCATATGAGGTTCTAGGAAATATTTTTAAATGAAATAAAATCTAAATTAGTAGTGAAATTATTATGAGCAATAAGATTCTCTTTTACTATTTAGTTTCAGGGCATAAGAAGGTCTGAAAATTTCTGCAGTGTACCATATTAATTAAATTAAACTGCATCCCTTCTTTATGGTCTAGTTCTCTTCCTACTCTGCCTACTCTGGGGCTTTGGGAGAGTTACATAGGCCTCACCTTCAGCTTCCCATGTTATCAAATATGGGTTTTGGATTAAATTATGTGTGAGTTGATATTTACCATATCAAAATTATATGATTCATTGTGTCCCGAAGTGACAAAGTAATAGGCTGATGTGATTCTGCATTCAGTTTAGCTCTGTATAATTTACATTTAAATAAAAGATGAGAAATGGTCTCAGACTACTAGAAGTATTACACTGGAAAATTTTCAGGCTTTCAATAATTTAAATGTATTTTATTTAATATAGCAACTTCCTCTTGGGTTTTAGGCAAAGAAACAGATGTGATGTCTCCTGTAAATCACAAGAAAATTTTTCATGCAAGATGATTGACCTGAAGCCTGAAGGCAATTTTATGACTGAGAAGTATAATAGTCTGTGTACTCTAAAGAGTATTTGCATAACTTATATAAAAGGAAACCTGATTCATATGTGCCTCTGGGTAACAAATACATGACAAATAAATAAATGAATATTCTAAAAGCAATATTAAAATAACACTCTTGTCTGTCATTGATATGAGAATTGCTATTCATAACTCATAATATGTATACTCTCTTCTCTGTAGATTATGATTTAGAAAAATATTTCATTCTACAGGCTTTGATTGAAGTCCTAAGAAGTGAAAACATCTCACAGTAAAGAAACATCTGCATAAACATAACAGCTTGAATCAATGACATCAAAGAAAACAAAACTGTTTCTCTGAGTACATTGGTAAGATTTTAATGACACAGGCTGTAGAATAAAATTACCATCGGCCTGTCTCACATTCAGTTCAGTTCAGTCGCTCAGTCATGTCGGACACTTTGTGACCCCATGAATTGCAGCACGTCAGGCCTCCCCGACCATCACCAACTCCCGGAGTTCACTCAAACTCACATCCATCGGGTCGGTGATGCCACCTAGCCATCTCAACCTCTGTCGTCCCCTTCTCCTCCTGCCCCCAATCCCTCCCAGCATCAGAGGCTTTTCCAATGAGTCAACTCTTCTCATGAGGTGGCCAAAGTACTGGTGTTACAGCTTTAGCATCATTCCTTCCAAAGAACACCCAGGGCTGATCTACTTTAGAATGGACTGGTTGGATCTCCTTGCAGTCCAAGGGACCCTCAAGAGTCTTTTCCAGCACCACAGTTCAAAAGTATCAATCCTTCGGCACTCAGCTTTCTTCACAGTCCAACTCTCACATCCATACGTGACTACTGGAAAAACCATAGCCTCGACTAGACGGACTTTTGTTGGAAAAGTAATGTCTCTGCTTTTCAATATGCTATCTAGGTTGGTCATAACTTTTCTTCCAAGGAGTAAGTGTCTTTTAATTTCATGGCTATAGTCACCATCTGCAGTGATTTTGGAGCCCCCCAAAATAAAGTCTGACACTGTTTCCACTGTTTCCCCATCTATTTCCCATGAACTGATGGGACCAGATTCCATGATCTTCATTTTCTGAATGTTGAGCTTTAAGGCAATTTTTTCACTCTCCTCTTTCACTTTCATCAAGAGGCTTTTTAGTTCTTATTCACTTTCTGCCATAAGGGTGGTGTCATCTGCATATCTGAGGTTATTAATATTTCTCCCAGCAATCTTGATTCCAGCTTGTGCTTTAATTTCATTTTATATCATACAGTATACCAGGAAATGTGGTTATTTGCCATTTAACCTCTGGGTCCAGTGAATTTTTTCCAAATAATTTATATAAATAAAAATAAAGTGATAGTGAAACATAATTTTATTAGAAATAATTTAGTTAAGCTTTTTATTTTGAGATAACTGTAGATTCATTTGAAATTTTAAGAAATAATACAAAGATTGTATGGACCCTTAATCCATTATCCCTAATAACATCTTGCAAAAAGATAATGAAATATGACAAACAGAATATCGGCATTGATACAGTCAAGATACAGAAACTTTCCATCTCTACAAACCCCCCAAAATGTCGTTCCATAGTTGTATGAGACTCTTTCACCGGCTGCCCTATCCTTAATCCCTGTCATCTGTCCTCCAGTTCTAAACCATTTTCTATAATTCTGCCATTTCACTAATGCTCTATCAATGGAATAATATAGTATAGAGCTTTTGGGTATTGTATTTTTTTCAGTTAGCAAATTTTTCTGGAGATTCATTTAGGTTGTGTGTGTATCAATAGTTTATTCCTTGTTATTGCTAGGTAGTATTCCATGGTGTGAATATACCACAGTTGGTTTAGTCATTCAGCTATTAAAGGATATCTAGTTGGAGGCTAACGTTTCTGTATGTTCTTGTGTATTTATATTAACATCATTTTCATATTTATGGAATAAAGTTGCAATTTTATTTATTTATTATATAAATAATTTATATAAATTTATAATTTATATAAATATATATTATATAATATAATTATATAATTATTAATAATATTTAAATAATTGTTAATATACAAATATATAATTTATATTAAACTTATATAAATTTATAATTTATATAGAGTACAATTGATGAGTACTATGAAAATTGAATGCTTTGTTTTTTTTAAAGAAACTTCCAAATACTTTTAAGAGCAGCTGTACAATTTTATATTCCCACCAGCAATGCATGAATGATCTAGGATCCTTAGATCCCTACAAACATTTGTTGTTGTTTTCACCATTTTATTTTAACTGCTCTGACAGATGTGCAGTGATACCTTATTTGTGGTTTTAACTTGCATTCCTTGGATCACTAATGAAGTTGAATGTCTTTTTTCACATGCTTATTTGACATATGTATATTTTATTTACTAAAATAAATTTTCATGACCTTTGCCCATTTTCTAATTGGATTGTTGGTTCTTATCAAAAATCATCCTTTAAAAGTTCTCTATATACTCAAGACAGTTATTTGATGAATATGTGACTTCAAATTCCAGTATTCAGCTTATATTTTCATTCTCTTAAAAGCAAAAGTTTATAACTTCACTGAAGACCAAGTGACAGCTTTTCATTTGATAAATCATACTTTAGGGATCAAGACTTTTTTGTCTAGCTCTACAAATGCATTCTCCTATTTTCCCAAGAGTTTCATAAGTTTAACTTTTCCATTTAAGTCGATGATGCATTTTGAGTTAATTTTTGGATAGGATATGAGAATGAAGTCAAGATTTGTACTTTGTATATAAATGTCCACTGGTTCAAGTACCATTGATTGAAATGTCTATCTATTCCCTACTGAGTTACATTTGTACTTTTGCCCAAAATCAGTTGGGCAGGAGTTCTGGTTTCAGCCCAGACATGTTAAGAGCTCAGAAGTTGTCACTTTGCCCTTATGACAAAACAAAACAAGCAAACAAACTGAACATACTGAAAATCAATGACTTCTTGGACTTCTTACAGAAGTGAGGGTTTGGAAGAACCACTACCCTGGTATAGAAAGAAAGGCAGATCTAGAGTGTCACAACCAAGATTTATGTATCTAGGGTATTATATATCTATTAGAGCTGTAAACTGTCAGTAACACGTAAGTGGTGCTTTTGATGAATTGCTGGAGAATGAGTATGAGTTATCCAGATAAACTATCCCAGGCTGCAGTTTCTTCAGGTTTACCTCTAGAAACAGCATCAGGTTCTCACAGTTAAAATTCAAGAAAAATTTCTTCATGGTACTGGCGGGGACAGGGAAAAGTAATCAGTATTAAATGTGTCTGTCTTGATCTTTGGAAAAGAACTTGACCAGAGTCTTACCCAAGCTCAAGAAGAGCCTTGTTCAACTCCAATAACCTCTGGACTTACCATGTTACTTCAGAAGTGAGGGGAACCTTATTTTTAAAAGTTATAGTCCAGACATAAAGACCCAGTAAAAGACTGAGATTTAACAACAAATTATAGAATGTTTTCTGAACCCCACACCTAATCACTAAACCAACAGGGCTTCTGTATAATGACAATGGACTAAAGCAAAAAAAAAAAAAAAAAAATACTGCAAAACCCAGGCTTTCACTAAGAAGGAATATTTAGGAAAATCCAAAGTCAATCAGTTCAGTTCAGTCTCTCAGTAATGTCCAATTCTATGCAACTCCATGGACAGCAGCATGCCAGGGTTCTCTGTCCATCACCAACTCCAGGAGTTTACTCCAACTCATGTATTGAGTCAGTGATGCCATCCAACCATCTCATCTTCTGTCATCCCCTTCTCCTCCTGCCTTCAATCTTTCCCAGCCTCAGGGTCTCTTCAGATGAGTCAGCACTTCACATCAGGTGGCCAAAGTATTGGAGTTTCAGCTTCAACATCAGCCTTTCTAATGAACATTCAGGACTGATTTCCTTTAGGATGGACTGGTTGGATCTCCTTGCAGTCCAAGGGACTCTCAAGAGTCTTCTCCAACACCACAGTTCAAAACCATCAATTCTTCAGCACTCAGTTTTCTTTATAGCCCAACTCTCACATCCATACATGACCACTGGAAAAACCATAGCCTTGACAAGATGGACCTTGTTGGCAAAGTAATGTCTCTGCTTTTTAATATGCTGTCTAGGTTGGTTGTAACTTTTCTTCCAAGGAGTAAGCGTCTTTTAATTTCATGGCTGCAGTCACCATCTTCAGTGATTTTAGAGCCCCCCAAAATAAATTCTGACACTGTTTCCATTGTTTCTCCATCTATTTGTCATGAAGTCATGGGACTGGATGCCCTGATTTTAGTTTTCTGAATGTTGAGCTTTAAGCCAACTTTTTAACTCTCCTCTTTCATGTTCATCAAGGGGCTCTTTAGTTCTTCTTCACTTTCTGCCATAAGGGTGGTGTCATCTGCATATCTGAGGTTATTATTTCTCCTGGCATTCTTGACTCCAGCTTGTGCTTCTTCCAGACCAGCATTTCTCATGATGTACTTTGCATATAAGTTAAATAAGCACAATGACAATTTACAGCCTGATGTACTCCTTTTCATATTTGGAATCAGTCTGTCATTCCATATCCAGTTCTAACTGTTGCTTCCTGATCTACATACAGATTTCTCAAGAGGCAGGTCAGGTGGTCTGGTATTCCCATCTCTTTCAGAATTTTCCACAGTTTATTGTGATCCACACAGTCAAAGGCTTTGACATAGTCAAAAGCAGAAATAGATGTTTTTCTAGAACTCTCTTGCTTTTTTGGTGATCCAATGGATGTTGGCAATTTGGTCTTTGGTTCCTCTGCCTTCCCTAAATCCAGCTTGAACATCTGGAAGTTCACAGTTCATGTATTGTTGAAACCTGGCTTAGAGAATTTTGAGCATTACTTTCCTAGCCTGTGAGATGAGTGCAATTGTGCGGTAGTTTGAGCATTCTTTGGCATTGCCTTTCTTTGGGATTGGAATGAAAACTGACCTTTTCCAGTCTTGTGGCCACTGCTGAGTTTTCCAAATTTGCTGGCATATTGAGTGCAGCACTTTCATAGCATCATCTTTCAGCATTTGAAATAGCTCAACTGGAATTCCAGTACCTCCACTAGCTTTGTTTGTAGAGATGCCTCCTAAGGCCCACTTGACTTCACATTCCAGGATGTCTGGCTTTAGGTGAGTGATCACACCATTGTGATTATCTGGGTCGTGAAGATCTTTTTTGTACAATTTTTCTGTGTATTCTTGACACCTCTTCTTAATATCTTTTGCTTCTGTTAGGTCCATTTCATTTCTGCCCTTTATTGAGCCCATCTTTGCATGAAATGTTCCCTTGGTAAGTCTCATTTTCTTGAAGAGATCTCTAGTCTTTCCCATTCTGTTGTTTTCCTCTATTTCTTTGCATTGATTGCTGACGAAGGCTTTCTTATCTCTCCTTGCTATTCTTTGGAACTCTGCATTCAAATGGGTATATCTTTCCTTTTCTCCTTTGCTTTTGGCTTTTCTTCTTTTCACAGATATTTGTAAGGCCTCCTCAGACAGCCATTTTGCTTTTTTATATTTCTTTTTCTTGGGGATGTTCTTGCTCCCTGTCTCCTATACAATGTCATGAACCTCCATCCATAGTTCATCAGGCACTCTATCAGATCCAGTCCCTTAAATCTACTTCTCACTTCTTTTGTATAATTGTAAGGGATTTGATTTAGGTCATACCTGGCCGAAGAATTGATGCTTTTGAACTGTGGTGTTGGAGAAGGCTCTTGAGAGTCCCTTGGACTGCAAGGAGATCCAACCAGTCCATTCTGAAGGAGATCAGCCCTGGGTGTTCTTTGGAGGGAATGATGCTAAAGCTGAAACTCCAGTACTTTGGCCACCTCATGTGAAGAGTTGACTCATTGGAAAAGACTTTGATGCTGGGAGGGATTGGGAGCAGGAGGCAAAGGGGATGACAGAGGATGAGATGGCTGGATGGCATCACTGACTCAGTGCACATGAGTCTGAGTGAACTCCGGGAGTTGATGATGGACCAGGAGGCCTGGTGTGCTGCGATTCATGGGGTTGCAAATAGTCAGACATGACTGAGAGACTGAACTGAACTGAACTGACTGGTCTAGTGGTTTTCCCTACTTTCTTCAATTTAAGTCTGAATTTGGCAATAAGGAGTTCATGATCTGAGCATTAAGAAAGACAAAAGTAAGCATAACAGAGAATTTTGAAATCTCTAGTACCAATAGCTACGTATGTACGTGCTCTGTTAACTTGTTACATCTGACTCTTTAAACCATGGATTATAGCCCACCAATCCCCTCTGTCTATGGAATTTTCCAAGCAAGGATATTGGAGGGGTTTACCATTCCTACACCAAGGGATCTTCTCAACCCAGTGATTGAACCTGTGGCTCTTGTGCCTCCTGCATTGGCAGGTGGATTCTTTACCAAGGCATCACCTGGGAAGCCAATTGATAGGTATAAAAAATCTTAAACACATACTAAATTCTAGCTATAGAAACATAAAACCTACCTTAAATGACTATATCAGTTGTTATCATCCAAAACATCATGTCAGACTTACAGAAAAATTATGAGGCACACAAAAAACCAAGGAAAAAATCACAGTGTTAAGATAAAAAGCAAACATCAGAAGCCAACAAAAGTGATAAAAAGTTTGGAATTGTTAGACAGAAAATTTTAAATAACTATGATTAATATGTTAAAGGCACTAATATATAAGCATAGATAACATGTAATAACAGATGACTAATATAAACAGAGAATTGATGCTTTTGAACTGTGGTGTTGGAGAAGACTCTTGAGAGTCCCTTGGACTGCAAGGAGATCCAACCAGTCCAGTCTGAAGGAGATCAGCCCTGGGATTTCTTTGGAAGGAATGATGCTAAAGCTGAAACTCCAGTACTTTGGCTACCTCATGCGAAGAGTTGACTCATTGGAAAAGACTCTGATGCTGGGAGGGATTGGGGCAGGAGGAGAAGGGGACGACAGAGGATGAGATGGCTGGATGGCATCACTGACTTGATGGATGTGAATCTCAGTGAACTCTGGGAGTTGATGATGGACAGGGAAGCCTGGTGTGCTGTGATTCATGGGGTCGCAAAGAGTCAGACACGACTGAGCGACTGATCTGATCTGATCTGAATATAAATAGAGACATAAAAATTCTGAGAAAAGGGGATATTCTAGAAGTGAAAAAAAAAATAAACATTTCCTTTACTATACTCATCAGTACATGAGACATAGCTGAATAAAAAAATCAATAATTTTGATGTTTACATAAACTTCCCAAACTGTCATGCAAGAGCAAAATTAAAATTGAAAACAAACAACCACAAAGCACAGAACACAGTATCCAAGATCCATTAATGATTTTAAAATGTGCAAAATATGTATACTTGAAATACCAGGCAGAAGAAGAAAGAACAGCATTTAAGAAATTTTTGAAGTAATAATGGCCAAGAATTTTTAAATTTGGCAACAGACACCAAACCAGAGAGCCAGGAAACCAATAGAAAACCAGGTAGGGTAACAGGCAACAAAAAAAGCAACCACAAAATATACCTAAGCATATCATAGTAAAACCTTTGGAGAAAACACAATTAAAAATCTTCAGGGAAGACAGAGATAAAATATTTATATAGAGAATTAACAAAACAATCACAATGGACTGACTTTTATTCAGAAACCATGCAAGCAAGAAAAGTGTGAAATGAAATATCCGAAATATTGAAAGAAAAAATCTACCAAACTAGCATTCTATATCTTGTGAAATTATCCTTCTAAAGTGAATAAGCAATAACCTTAAAGAAAATCGGAGGAAATTCACTCTCTGCATACCTGGTCCAGGAAGAAATATCAACATTATTTAGGAAGCAGGGAAATTATTCAAAACCTTTAACCTACATAAAGAAGGGAAGATTTTCCAAGGAATAAATAAAGGCCTAGAGATCCAGGGTAGAATAAAGAATGATGTGAAATGATCTAACTATATTACCAATGAATAAAATAGTCCAACTGAAGAGGGTGGGAGGCTAAGTTGCTGATGTAAGTAACTTTGGTAATGAGTAGTGTTTGTAACACTAAAGTCCAAAGAAGCTGCACATAAATATTCTACTTTATCTGATGGAATTGTTTCCCATAGGGTTACACGTTAACAGTGCTTATACTTCTATAACTCTGTCCTGTAATTAAGCAATTATATAAATGAATTGCAGATTTTTTAAAAAATCATAGTTGGTGGAGGCCGAGTTTCTCACTCTTGGAGTGATAGGCTACAAATATAAGCAAAAGAAAGATTCTAGAATTAATGCTTGTGGTAATTCAAGTTTGTGACATCCTTATAAATGCATGTTTGAGTGACTGAGTGAGTGAAGTCGCTCAGTCGTGTCCGACTCTGCGACCCCATGAACTGTAGCCTACCAGGCTCCTCCATCCATTGGATTTTCCAGGCAAGAGTACTGGAGTGGGTTGCCATTTCCTTCTCCAGGAGATCTTCCCAACCCAGGGATTGAACTCAGGTCTCCTGCATTGTAGGCAGATGCTTTACTGTCTGAGCCACCAGGGTTGCCTACTTACAGATGGCTACATTTATACATATGTTTATATACATCAGATTTATAAACACACATATTTTCTTGCTACATCAACTGAGAGGGTTTAGAAGCAATGGTATACCAAAAGCAACAAGCACATCTACACACAGTTCTTGATTTCTAATACCATTCTCCATTAAAAGCAGCTCTGCAGAGAAATGGTTGGATATTAATAGAGCTGGAAATACATAATATGAGCCTGAGGCATCTCATAGTGTTTAAGAGTAAAGAAATACTCAGAAGCAATCAATCAAATCAACCAAAAATTTTACAATGATTGGTGTATGTCAAAACAACAGCAACAACAAAACACAGGGGTTTATTGAAAGAGCTTCCAATGGCAGAGTTTAAAGCAATTTGAGCAAGAAGATAAATAAATTAGTACTGGATTTAATCTAGGGTACAGAAGAACTATATAAGTTCATATTGTTAGAAATAAATGATTGAATATCTAAATGAGTTGTATAGAAAAGACAGATCTATATGGAAGAATTTAAAGCGATTCATGTAGATATTCCAGTCAGAAAGGAGAATACAACTGCCAATTCATTAAGTGTGAGCATCACATTGTGATGCTGCTGCTGCTGCTAAGTTGCTTCAGTCGTGTCTGACTCTGTGAGACCCCATAGACAGCAGCCCACCAGGCTCTCCCGTCCCTGGGATTCTCCAGGCAAGAACACTGGAGTGGGTTGCCATTTCCTTCCCCAATGTATGAAAGTGAAAAGTGAAAGTGAAGTTGCTCAGTCGTGGCTGACTCTTAGCGACCCCATGGACTGCAGCCTACCAGGCTCCTCCGTCCATGGGATTTTCCAGGCAAGAGAACTGGAGTGGGGTGCCATTGCCTTCTCCGGTCACATTGTGACTTCTTTGTAAATAATATATTCACTAGCACAAAAATCAAGATAAAAAAGAGTCATTTTATAGTTTAAGAACCTAAGAATCAATTTTTAGACAGATGAACTAGGTTAACATCAATGGTGGAAAATCATATAGACTATATACATTCTTGATATGATGTGATGAAACGGGCACTTTAACTCTTTGATCTTCAATACCCCTAACCTGTACTTTTCAAGCTTGCTAAGGTTATCGAAAACCATTAACGTCCGAGAAGCAGTCTTAGCCAAAAGAAGCCTAAGGAAACATTATTTTTAAATATAATATGATGTCCTTGCAATGATTCCAGGATAATAAAAGAGCATTAAATAAATTTAAGAGAATCTTCTTAAAGTGTGGGCTTAAATGAATAATAATATATCAATATTGGTTGTTTAATTGAAACAAAGTTACCATGACAATGTGAGATGTTAGCAATAGGGGAAAAGAATGTGTATATGGGAACTTTCTGTACTACATTAGCAATTTTGCTGTAAATCTAAAATTTTCTTAAAATATTTTATAAAAAGAAACAAGAACTCAGTTTGCATATTTTCCCGGGTCTACTTACATATTCTTTATTCTATTCCATTGATTTATGAGTCTATACCCCCACCTACACCACACAATCTTGGTTATGTCTGCCATATAATGCCTTCAAATGAGATAGACTAAGCATTTATCATTTTACTTCTAGTTTTCAAAATTATTTGAGTCATTCTTGTTTCTTTGCCTTTCCAGATAACTTTTAGAACAATCTTGTCTATATTAACTATAAATCTTATTGGGATTTTGACAGCAAATGTATTAAAATTAAATATCAATGAGGGTAACATATCTTTGCTGCATCTTCCAACTCATGAATACATATGTAAGTGCATATCCACACTCATTCTGCTCTTATGGAATTTCTTTCATTAACATTTTGTAGTTTCACCATGTGAATATTACACATGATTGATTGCATACACATTTAGGCATAATTATTTTTAACAGAAGTAAATGACATAGATTTTTAAATTTTGGTGTTCGTGTTTTCATCGCTAGATTTGTTACTGTTGTTCAGTCACTGAGTCGTGTCTGACTCTTAACAACTCCATGGACAGCAGCATGCCATGCTTCCCTGTCCTTCACAATCTCCTAGAGTTTTCTCAAACTCATATCCATTGAGTCAGTGATGCTATCCGAACATCTCTTCCTCTGTCACCCCCTTCTCCCTCTGCCCTCAGTCTTCTCCAGCATCAGAGTCTTCTCCAATAAGTTTGCTCTATGCATCAGGTAGCCGAAGTATTAGAGCTTCAGCTTCAGCATCAGTCCTTCTGATGAACATTCAGCGTTGATTTCCTTTAGGATTGATCGGTTTGATCTTGGAGTCCAAGGGGACTTTCAAGAGTCTTCTCTAGCACAGTTCAAAACATCAACTCTTTGACATCCAGCCTTCTTTATTGTCCAACTATCACACCAGTACATGTCTACTGGAAAGAAACATAGCTTTGACTATTTGTTGGCAAAGTGATGTCTCTACTTTTTAATATGCTGTCTAGGTTTGTCATAGGTTTTCTTCTAAGGAGCAAGCATCTTTTAATTTCATGCCTGCAGTCACTGTCCACAGTGATTTTGGAGTCCAAGAAAAGAAAATCTGTCAGTGCTTCTACTTTTTTCCCTTCCATTTGTCATGAAGTGATAGGACCTGTTGCCATGATCTTACTTTTTTGAATGTTTAGTCTTAAGCCAGTTTTTTCACTCTTCTCTTTCACCCTCATCAAGAGGCTCTTTAGATCCTCTTTGCTTTCTGCCATTAGCATGCTAGTGCTGCACTCAATATGCCAGCAAATTTGGAAAACTCAGCACTGGCCACAGGACTGGAAAAGGTCAGTTTTCATTCCAATCCCAAAGAAAGGCAATGCCAAAGAATGCTCAATACTGCACAATTGTACTCATCTCACACGCTAGTAAGGTAAGGCTCAAAATTCTCCAAGCCATGCTTCAGCAATACATAAACCGTGAACTTCCAGATGTTCAAGCTGGTTTTAGAAAAGGCAGAGGAACCAGAGATCAAATTGCCAACATCTGCTGGATCGTTGAAAAAGCAAGAGAGTTCTAGAAAAACATATATTTCTGCTTTATTGACTATGCCAAAGCCTTTGACTGTGTGGATCACAATAAACTGTGGAAAATTCTGAAAGAGATGGGAATACCAAACCACCTGACCTGCCTCTTGAGAATCTTATATGCAGGTCAGGAAGCAATAGTTAGAACTGGACATGGAACAACAGACTGGTTCCAAATAGGGAAAGGAGTATGTCAAGGCTGTATATTGTCACCCACTGAACTGAACTGAACTGAACTGAAGAGTACATCATGAGAAACACTGGACTGGAAGAAGCACAAGCTGGAATCAAGATTGTTGGGAGAAATATCAATAACCTCAGATATGCAGATAACACTACCCTTATGGCAGAAAGTGAAGAGGCACTAAAAACCCTCTTGATGAAAGTGAAAGTGGAGAGAGAAAAAGTTGGCTTAAAGCTCAACATTCAGAAAACTAAGATCATGGGATCTGGTCCCATCACTTCATGGCAGATAGATGGGGAAACAGTGGAAACAGTGGCTGACTTATTTTTTTGGACTCCAAAATCACTGCAGATGGTGATTGCAGCCATGAAATTAAAAGACATTTACTCCTTGGAAGGAAAGTTATGACCAACCTAGATAGCATGTTAAAACGCAGAGACATCACTTTGCCAACAAAGGTCCGTCTAGTCAAGGCTATGGTTTTTCCAGTGGTCATGTATGGATGTGAGAGTTGGACTGTGAAGAAAGCTGAGCACCAAAAAATTGATGCTTTTGAACTGTGGTGTTGGAGAAGACTCTTGAGAGTCCCTTGGACTGCAAGGAGAACCAAGCAGTCCATTCTAAAGGAGATCAGTCCTGGGTGTTCATTGGAAGGACTGATGCTCAAGCTGAAACTCCAATACTTTGGCCATCTCATGTGAAGAGTTGACTTATTGGAAAAGACCCTGATGCTGGGAGGGATTGGCGGCACGAGGAGAAGGGGACAACAGAGGATGAGATGGCTGGATGGCATCATGGACTCAATGGACATGAGTTTAAGTGAACTCCGGGAGTTGGTGATGGACAGGGATGCCTGGCGTGCTGTGATTCATGGGGTCACAAAAAGTTGGACACGACTGAGCAACTGAACTGACTGACTGAACTGATCTGCCTTAAAATCTCTACAGCATTACTTTTAGAGGATTCCATCTACTTTTATGGTTCAGACTAACATAGAAACTTTTTTGAGACTTGAAACTATTTAATACACTTTTTTGTAACAATGTATTTTATTTTCACAAATGATAACTACATTATTCTTTATTTGAAAATCCATACTAATGATCCTCTCAAGCCATCAGAGTCTGAACTGAGTCAGTCTTCCTGCATCTAAACTAGCGATCTATGGCCCTTTGTAGCTAACACTTCTGACTTTCTGGTTTTAGGATAGAAAATATTACATAGTTTCTAGTGCTTTTTACCTAGCATAAGTCCTGAGAACAAGAATTACGTCACAGGCTAATTTAACCTTCTTTTCATTTGGTCTAGTCACTAGTGTCAGTGATTTGTAAAAGTTTTTTGCTGAGCCACCCAGGATAAATGGTTGTAGAGCTGATATATTTCACTTCCCACTGCTGGCTAAAGTCTGGTTTTGAATGAACTGATTGTAGAAGATTAGGATTTAAAATTAGTAATTTCATATCGATGAGCAAATTTTTAAGTTTGGTTAGAGTTGTTTCACTATGATTGCTACAAAAGCTGCCATTTTTTTTCTGAATTGGAAATAAATGAGATATAGAGGGAGTGGCAGTTTTATATGGTTTCAGGGAAGCTTCTGCATGCAGCAGCATGATTGGCATGTACCATGCCTAACCTTCAGTATGAGATGCTAGTAAGGCTCTGCTACCTCTTCTCTGTCTGCTAGATTTAATATCCCTCAGCTTCAACCACAAATTGGAATTTTTCCATGCTCAAATTATAGGCAAATTCTTCCAGCTATCCTTATCCTATCTATTTCCAGACTAATACTCAATATAGTCCAAATCCTAGGCTACTTCAAGCAGAATATAACCTCAGTTATTAAATTTCATTTAATCAAATAATAGAATTTTTTTTACTTTCATAGTCACTCTACCTGGGTTAATTAAATCCTAACAAACAAAAAAAAATCATGCTCAACTCTCATTAATATATGATTTAATCTAAGTGGTTTGACTGGCCAAACTATATTAAATCTCATCTATATTTCTAGCAGATTGTGCAATATTACCTTCTAGTAGTTCAAGTGTCAATACATTTTTTTTCATATTTTATAGTGACTATCAACATTAACTTGTACATTTTATATCTAGAGTAATTTTAAGACCCTTTCTGTCTTAGGCCCCTAACTTCAGGCAGATGATACCCTAATAATGTTCAATTATAAAATTCTTATTGGTGAATAATTTTAGAGCTCTTCATACTTCTTGATTCTCTTCCCTTACCAGATATAAAGACCTTTGAAAATTGCTACTGTGGTATTGTGCTATTCCTAAAGTGTACCTGTAGAATCATCTGATGGGCATAACTGCTTCAGGCCACTTGTGGGAGATTTCAGATAGGAGCGTGCCTAATTACAAAACCTGAAGGTATTTTCTCTGAAGTATAAAATATATTTCCTACCTACTAAGTGATTCATTTTATCTAAAAGAAAGGTATTTCATAAATGAAGGGAAAATGTGTCTTTGTCCGTGTAGCTGTTCCTAACTTTATGCCATTTTTTTTCTGGATGATGATTTTATTTTCTTTGTTGTCACTGTATCCTAGATTTGGGCTTCTGTGTAGGCTCAGTGGTAAATAATCCACCTGCTAATGCAGGAGACACAGGTTTGGTCCCTGGGTTGGGAAGATACCCTGGAGAAGGAAATAGTAACTCCTAGTATTCTTGCCTGGGAAATACCATGGACAGAAGGAGCTGGACAGACTATAATCCATGGGGGCACAAAAGAGTCAGACAAGACTTAGCAACTAAAAACAATTCTAGAGATGTAAGAAATGAATGATTGTCTCCTCTACATAACCTCTTTGTGTTCTTGTACCAGGACACTCAACTTTATTGTCTTTGACATTTTGGTAAATATTTTGTTACAGACAATCCAGAAACAAAACAATGAATAAGTGTCCAAAGGACCAATGGCTTCACTATCAAATCTATGATACCAGTCATTCTGTAGATCTATAATGGAGTAAATATTTGAGACTGAGGATTGCCTGGTGACTTTCAAATCCACTGTCTGCCAATTTACAAAGTTAAAGCATGTTTGTGTATGTTAGTGCTTTATAATCATGATGATTATTACTGAATTAATATAACAAAAACACTAATGAATAGCTTACATGAATCGAGTGAGTGGTAGGCATTATGTCAATTGTACATTATTGGATTTGTTGCTTATCATAGGCTTATGAGTCTCAGAAACTTTTCTATTGTTTATTTGAGGTACCGCATGCCCTTATATGGGGAAACAGTGGAAACAGTGTCAGACTTTATTTTTCTGGGCTCCAAAATCACTACAGATGGTGACTGCAGCCATGAAATTAAAAGACGCTTACGCCTTGGAAGGAAAGTTATGACCAACCTAGATAGCATATTGAAAAGCAGAGACATTACTTTGCCAACAAAGGTTCGTCTAGTCAAGGCTATGGTTTTTCCTGTGGTCATGTATGGATGTGAGAGTTGGACTGTGAAGAAGGCTGAGCGCCGAAGAATTGATGCTTTTGAACTGTGGTGTTGGAGAAGACTCTTGAGAGTCCCTTGGACTGCAAGGAGATCCAACCAGTCCATTCTGAAGGAGATCGGCCCTGGGATTTCTTTGGAAGGAATGATGCTAAAGCTGAAACTCCAGTACTTTGGCTACCTCGTGCAAAGAGTTGACTCATTGGAAAAGACTCTGATGCTGGGAGGGATTGGGGGCAGGAGGAGAAGGGGACGACAGAGGATGAGATGGCTGGATGGCATCACTGACTCAATGGACGTGAGTCTGAGTGGACTCCGGGAATTGGTGATGGACAGGGAGGCCTGGCGTGCTGCGATTCATGGGGTCGCAAAGAGTCGGACACGACTGAGCGAATGATCTGATCTGATCTGATCTGATGCCCTTATAAAGAAGCAGCACAAATTTACATTATTTTTTTCAGACTTTACTCCCAAAACTGTATTTTCAACTTCTATTCTTGATGGTTAGGTTTTTCTATACCTAGTTTGAAAGTGAAAGTGTTAACTTGCTCAGTTGTGTTCAACTCTTTGGGACCCTGTGGGCTGTAGCCCACCAGGCTTCTCTGTCCATGGACTTCTCCAGGCAAGAATACTGGGGTGGGTTGTCATTCCCTTCTCCATGGGGTCACAGACAATTGGACACAACTGAGAGACTTTCACTTCACTTCTTCAGGGGATCATCCTGACCCAGGGACTGAACCCCTGTCTCCTGCCTTGTAGGTGGGTTCTTTACCATCTGAGCCACAGTATGGATATGTGCAAAATGATGCTTATTTTGCACTGCAACTAGCTTAATTTTTCTTTTGTCATCCCCTTATTTATAGGTTTGAGGGGGTGGGGTGGGGATGACTGTTTATTCCTACTGCAGAGGCCAAAGTTTTCAAAGAATGGCTGCTGTCTAGAAAAGAGAGGAAAGAAAAGAAAGTGAAGTCGCTCAGTTGTGTCTGACTCTTTGCGAACCCATGGACTGTAGCCCATCAGGCTCCTGCATCCATTGAATTTTCCTAGCAAGAGTGGGTTGCCATTTCGTTCTCCAGGGGATCTTCCTGACCCAGGGATCGAACCTGGATCTCCCTCATTGCAGGGAGATGCTTTACCATCCGAGCCACCAGGGAAGCCCCGAAAAGAGAGGGACTCCTCCCAAATACAAGGCAGCCCCAGTTATCTTTTTTATGGAAATGTGAAACAAGCATAAAAATTAAAGACTGAAAGATGCAAAAGATTGAAAGACGCAAAATAACACAATCAATGTAAAAAATGCAAAGGATCGTGATCCCATTTCTCTTCTCCCATCTCAGGATACAATGCAAGAGAAAGGGATCTATTATGAACTGCCAAGATTTTTCATTTATCATTGACAATACCAAAGGCTTGGGATTCTGTTTAGGAACTCAAAAGTTTATCTAATTTGATGTTTGGCTTAGATGGTGCATATCGACATTTTCCAAGATGTAGTATATATATTTGCTCATGTCTTCTTTTATCAATCCCCAAATCTGGTCATTATCAATAAATTTTTGGAAAATATCTAAGTATAGTCACTGTAGATACTGATCCTGCCTCTCCATGTTGGCAGCATATAACTAACATGACCTGATCTGTTTTTCAGTCTACTGGGATACTCTATACATCATCTGTAGAAATCAGGTCTGGCCAAGTCTTAGCTAATCAACTTGAGAGGTGTAAATTATTAAATCATAGATTTGTGAGTGCTATGGGAACATTAGGTCCAATCTAGTCAATGTCATTTATTTTACAAAGGTAGAAATATAGTTTAAGAATGGCAAAATGACTTTTTTATTCAAGGATGCATAGTGTCAATTTCATTAATAATACCTGTTATGGCTGTTTTGCATTGTTGTATGGCAGAAGCCAACACAATATTGCAATTTTTTAATTCAAATTAAAAAAAAACTCTAAAAACTAATAGCATGCTTGTTGTTTCAAGTTCTATATGTACGGGGACGCATTTTATTTTGTACATCTAAAATAAAATTTTGAATTTTTTTTATTGATATAGTATATTAGTTCACATTCTATTTACAGAGGTTTAAAATCTTTTTAATTTAGCACTATATTCTTTATGGGTATAATTATCCATATTAAGCTATAGCATTTAACACTAAGCTATGTTTTTTCTTTTAATTCTATTGATTTCTCTGAAATGAACATTGACTTCCTGTTGCTAAGGAAACAGATTTTTGCACAAAATATAATATAGCATTGATGTCACAGTAAACCACTAAAGTGGAAATCTTTAAATCTGACATCTTGAGAGTAAGCAGTCTACACTAATTAAAATGAATTCAACATTATTCTAAGCATGTACACATGCAGTTTAGAAACACATTTCTGCTAGTAAGGTCTTGTTTTGTTTATCAACTTTATTCAAAGTCAATGTAAAATATTTTATCATGTGCTTATATTCAATTTATATTTTTACAATACCAACTTACTATACATTTAATTGGAAAAATTATAAAAATGCAGCAGTAATTATGGTTAAAAATAAAATAATTTAAAAATTAAGTAAATTTTTATTCTGAATGATCTTAATATTACTTTTTACTTAAAAAAAGTAAAAATTGAATTATATGGTTTATGTTTTATTTCCCTAGCTCAAATTTTCTTAATAAAAATAAGAGATGGTTCAGATATTTTGAGAGCACACGATCTTAAACCATTAGCAATGAACACTTTTTCTAATTATGGATCAACTTAAGAAAAGTGGACTTTATAGTTCATAAGAAACATTACATTATTACTAGTAATATTTGTAAGCCATTAAAATGTTACTTCTTTCATATTTTTTTCCATACGCAGGAGACTCTGGGGTTTAATTATTTACCAAAGGTGAGGTCCAGCTGCTTGCCACTCACAAGGCATTAAAGAGGCAAGGTGGGTAGAAAGGAAAGCTTGCTTTATCTTGGATGCCAGCAATTGCTGGCTGTGGGCAGTGGTAGGATGGACTCCCGTACAAAGGCTGACTCCCTGCAACACTGACCATCAGTAGGCTAGAGTTTCACAGACAAAGAGAGGGAGCTAAATGTAGAAATAGCAGTGAGCTCTGACATCATCTTAAAATCGGTCATCTGGTGGCCTGATCAGTTACACCTTTTTTTGTTTTGCTGCTACTCTTGCTGCTAAGTTGCTTTAGTCGTGTCCAACTCTGTGCGACCCCAGAGATGGCAGCCCACGAGGCTCCCCTGTCCCTGGGATTCCCCAGGCAAGAATACTGGAGTAGGTTGCCATTTCCTTCTCCAATGCATGAAAGTGAAAAGTCAAAGTGAAGTCACTCAATTGTGTCCAACTCTTAGTGAGCCCATGGACTTCAGCCCACCAGGCTCCTCCATCCACGGGATTTTCCAGGCAAGAGTGCTGGAGTGGGGTGCCATGCCATTGCCTTCTCTTTTTTGTTTTAAGTACAGTTAATCTTCAGTTCCATGGTTGTTTTGTTCCCATTTCTTTGAGGGAAGTTCTTGGAACTGTGGGGGCTTATGTCATGCCTGGGCTTCCTGGGTGGCGCTAGTAGTAACGAACCTGCAGGAGACATGAGACACGGGTTCTATCCCTGGGTCAGGAAAATCCCCTGGAGAAGGGCATGGCATCCTACTCCAGTATTCTTGCCTGGAGAAGCCCATGGACAGAGGAGCCTGGCGGCTCCAGTCCATAGGATGGCAAAGATTCAGGTATGACTGAAGTGGCTTAGCATGCACACACATGTCTTGGCTACAGCCTAGTCATCATATAGTCAACTTCTACCAAGTGAGGATTTTAGTATCTATAAGCCAGCTCACAAGATATGGTTCATATTATCTTTAGGTCTTGACAAGGATTAAAGATCCCTGACTTTGTTTACTAACTAAACTATTATTGTCTTGTCCTGTTTAACTGCTTTTGTTTCTGCATTTTCTCACTTCCTTGATTAAACTTACTCTTTTTTTTTTTTTTTCCCACAGACAAAAAACAGGCAGAGGACATGGGGTGGGGGCAAGGATCATAAGGTCCTTCTCTTTTTCATAGTCATAAAATTAACAGTTCTGGAAATCAGGAAACATTGCATCTGAGTTTGTATATTTTGACATATTTAATCCTGCTTTTCATTGAAGTTTTTGGTTGATAGGTCTGGCTTTTAGGGCCTGCAGATTTTATTTATATACATATTTTCTTGTAGCTTTTATCACATTCAGCACTGAATGATTATCAGGAAATATTCCTTTCTGTTTGCAGTGTAATGTTTTGAAGACAATGAAATGATTTATGCACCTTAACATGTTTGCATAGTATAATGTGCTGTACATATCACGGTCATTATGTTTGTATTGTAAAAACAGGGGATTTGTATTATTTCTGTTGTATCAGTAATGTTCTTAACATAGATTTTATAATTCAGGTAAGAGAGTAGTATGTGTGTGTATGGATGGGGATGTTTTCTGATACTATTGCTTTTATCCTTGGATTGTTATTATAGTGAAAATATAAAAACTAAATGACCTGGTCAAATCAACTTAACATTTAAAATCTGCTATGAGAGTTACAGAATATTTGTTAAAAATGTATATTCAATGACATACATACACAATCTATTTAAGAAAAAAAAAACAAATTATATTTCTAAAACAATAGACTTACTATTAGAACATGAGGTAACTCCACACAAACTACTTACCCATCACTCCTCTTAGATATTTTACAAAACTATGTGTGTTTTTCCTTCCAAATAATCATTGTTTCCAAGATGCTAGTGAACATATTAAGACGCCCTTGAAAAGGCCTTAAAAGGGAAATTTTTAAAAAATTATTGTAGCATTTGGGTACTTCTGGGTTTAAGAACAGTGCTAAAAGAAGTAGCCTTGGCTGCTTAGTAAATCATTTTACACAGTAAAACTGCTTACTTGCTTCCCTGGAAACCCCCCTGTGCTCATGCAGTGTGACGTCTTCATCCATGCTGCTCGCACCCTTTCTCCATGGCCGCTCTCTCTGGCACCACTCTTCCTTTGCCTCTGCCTGCACCAGGTCACAATAGAAACTACAGAACTCAGAGTGGCAGCTGCAGAAAAGTTACTCTTATCGGATAGACTGTCTCTTATTTATTAGCTACTTAACATTGGACATGCTAACAAATATTCTCCAATATGCTCCATATTGTCAGTTGTAAAATAAAAATTATAAAATAAATTTACCTATTGGTAAATTGGGTGTAAAGACTGGGGAAAAGTGTTTTGCATATAATTAAATGCAATAAGCAATATCTGTGTGATGATGATAATGATCTGTGCATAGAAAGAAGGGCCCCTAGTAAAATCAAAGTTGTGAAATGTTGGCATTAATACCTGCGTGTAGGATTAAATGAGAAAAAAAAAAAACTAAATTACTTTAAAAAAATTAAGATAAGATCATTCTAGACTGATTTTAAACCACAGTTTTCTTTTCTATTCTAAAAAAGAAAAGATAAGTAATGCTCTATAGGTTATCATAGATAAGGAGCTCAGCAAACTTTTAATTAAGCTACTCCAATTATGGGAACAGTGCACTAAGATGCAGACATTTTATCTTTACCTAAGAGCTAAGGACCTTTTCCATTTAGTGCAAAGCTATACCAACTTTACCTTTTCTACAATGATATCAGTTAATCTATTGCTTTAAAAGCATATGTGTTAAAAATAGCCTTTGCCTTAATGATATCAAAATTATAGAAATTTTGAGGGTGGATAGTATGTTTGGGTAGAAGGATGTCTTGAGGGAAAGAATAAGATAAATACTTTCAGACATTTTAAAATTAACAAAAAAAGAAGAGCTTCTTCATACTCCAAAGAGAGTTCTGCCTTTTAGTGAATAATTCACACTTGTTAAGATCAAAATGTACTTTGAGTGAGTACAAATAGAAAAAAAAAAGAAAAAAGGAGAGCACAGCCCCAAAATAGCATTAGTTTTTAGTATTTTGCTCTCTGAAAATATTCTTTTTTTCCCTTATATTAGATTTTGAAGTCTGTTTCTGTAGATACCACTCCATCGAGCAATAGCTTGAACTTCATTTTTAAACATAAAATGGGCTTGATCATCTCTCTTTCTATAGAGGTATAAACAACTTAAAATAGCATACATAACAATTTTAAATATAAGGGATGTTTACAAGGTAACCCCTTGGTCATCAGCCAGAAAAGTTCATGAAATTGTTCTTTGACGGTTTGCCTATATTATTCTCAGATTAGCAGGTACTGTGACTCGTTCCTCTTTTCTTTCTTTCTCTCCTCCCTCCTTCCTTCCGTCCTCCCTTCCCTTCTTTCCTATATGATTTCCTAGAACTGCTGTATGAACTTGAGGGATTAAAACAGAACAGATTGTTTTCCCTTATAAGAGTTTAGAGGACAAAAGTCCTAAAACAGTTTCTCTGGTCTATTGTCAATGTTAGGGCAGGGCTTGTTTCTTCTGTAAGTTCTAGGAAAGAAAATCCTTCCTTGAGTTTGTTTAGCCTATCATACTTTCTTTCTTTGTTATCTTTGTTTCAATTTGCAAGTTGTTGTTTGTGCAGGAAAATAAATAGCATCGTTTACAGTTTTAGATAATAAAGATGAAACTTCTCACCAGCAAAGATTCAACTTCAGAGAAGTTTGAGGACAACTGAAATGGTACATAGTAGACTATGTCAAAAAAACTACCAGATAAATTCTTCAGTACATTTTCAGAGATGATGATAACACAACTTTATATGTGGATAATGCTTTAAATATATGCATAGGATTACATGAATTACATGTGATACAACAATGAGGTAGATTGATTATGGAGTTTTCCTTATCAGAAAATTAAGGTCCCATGAGGCTTAACTGCCTTGCAGATGTTTATACAAGCTGGGTACTACCACTAGGCTTGTAAGCAAAGTACTGGCCTGTTTCCTTACTAAGGGCTCGTTATTAGTGCATTTAAAGAATTAGGCCGTGAAGAGTGTAGGCATTTCTTATCCAACACTCATGAAAAGCATAAATGAATATAACAATGCAGGCTTTAGAAATATATTCCTTGCTTTCATCAGGAATCTAAGTTACTACAATGCTTAGAATTTGTGCTGCCTAATTTGTATGTTTGCTTTGCCTAATTTTTATGTTTTTAAAAAACTTAGAGGTAAATATTTTATAACTCTCCAAATAGTTTAACAGAAAATAAAAATGATTCAATTGTGATCCCATCATTTTTTCTAATCCTTCTCATGATTACTTCATATATTTTCTATGTTCTTTAACAAATAATTTTTTTTTGTTTCTAAGTCTTGCTGGATGGCATCACTGACTTGATGGACGTGAGTCTGAGTGAACTCTGGGAGTTGGTGATGGAGGCCTGGCATGCTGCAATTCATGGGGTTGCAAAGAGTCGGACACGACTGAATGACTGAAATGAACTGAAGTCTTGTGGGCATAGGACTGAATCAAGGCACTGATGATGCTAAGCTTATAGTTTGAGATATCCATAAAAGGCACATGTAGGAATAAGGTCATTTTATAAATCTAGGGACTATAATACCACTCCCAATGGTGACACTCTTGTCCCCTGAACAAATATGTCATTATTCAAAATTCAACTACAATGTCACTTTTAAAGGCAAACCTTCTCTAATGTCCCTGACCAACCATGTCCTACTTCTCTTTGTTCTTATGACACATCATAGTTCTTCACAGGACATCAGCATTTTAATTATAATTTGTATAAAATTTTATTCATCTTTGACTTACCTACAAATATGTCTGACTTATGGAAGGCTAAAAAATAAATATTTATCAAGTAAATAGACTAATTTTGCCTCAGTTTAATTATAACTCCCCGTTTTTCTTACCATGACTTTCTAAACAATTAAGCATTTATGTCCATTGGACAGAATTTGCACATTTATGTATTTAATATAATATCAGTATTTAAATTTTTATAACATGCAAAATTTTCTCAGTAACAATATTAATCCCTTAATAAAATTGTTTGACATGATAAAAGAATAAAATATTCCAATAAAACATTGAATAGGAAAAATGTAACAAACTTTAACTCATTCTATATTGATAAGAATCAAAAAGGAAGAACTCTAATAGATACAAAAAGGAATAGTGTTTAGATCAGGTAAGACATCTAATATACAGAAAAATTCTTATTTAATGTACAACAATTATTATTTAGCATAATCAAAATATATGTCTAGCTGTATTATTAGAAGACTTTATTCCATTTTCCTAATATAAAGGAAAAATTATAAAGTTCTTACTGGTCAAGAAAAACTAGTTTGTGTGGCTCAGCTGGTAAAGAATCTGCCTGTAATGCGGGAGACCTGGGTTCAATCCTTGTGTTCGGAAGATCCTGTGGAGAAGGAAAGGTTACCCATTTCAGTAGTCTGGCCTGGAAAATTCCATGGATGGTATAGTCCATGAAAATTCTGAAAAAGATGGAAATACCAGACACCTGACCTGCCTCTTGAGAAACCTATATGCAGGTCAGGAAGCAACAGTTAGAACTGGACATGGAACAACAGACTGGTTCCAAATAGGAAAAGGAGTATGTCAAGGCTGTATACTGTCACCCTGCTTATTTAACTTCTATGCAGAGTACATCATGAGAAACACTGGGCTGGAAGAAGCACAAACTGGAATCAAGATTGCCGGGAGAAATATCAATAACCTCAGATATGCAGATGACACCATCCTTATGACAGAAAGTGAAGAGGAACTAAAACATCTCTTGATGAAAGTGAAAGAGGAGAGTGAAAATTTGGCTTAAAGTTCAACATTCAGAAAACGAAGATCATGGCATATGGTCCCATCACTTCATGGGCAATAGATGGGGAAACAGTGGAAACAGTGTCAGACTTTATTTTTGGGGGCTCCAAAATCACTGCAGACGGTGACTGCAGCCATGAAATTAAAAGACGTTTACTTCTTGGGAGGCAAGTTATGACCAACCTAGATAGCATGTTAAAAAGCAGAGACATTACTTTGACAAAAAAAGGTCCGTCTAATCAAGGCTATGGTTTTTCCAGCGGTCATGTATGGATGTGAGAGTTGGGCTGTGAAGAAAGCTGAGTGCTTAGAATTGATGCTTTTGAACTGTGGTGTTGGAGAAGACTCTTGAGAGTCCCTTGGACTGCAACGAGATCCAACCAGTCCATTCTAACGGAGATCAGCCCTGGGTGTTCTTTGGAAGGACTGACGCTAAAGCTGAAACTCCAGTACTTTGGCCACCTCATGCGAAGAGTTGACTCATTGGAAAAGATTCTGATGCTGGGAGGGATTAGGGGCAGGAGGAGAAGGGACGACAGAGGATGAGATGGCTGGATTGCATTACTGACTCGATGGACATGAGTTTGAGTGAACTCTGGGGGTTTGTGATGGACAGGGAGGCCTGGCGTGCTGCAATTCATGGGGTCGCAAAGAGTCGGACACCACTGAGCAACTATCACTTCACTTCACCTAAAACTTTTAATGTTTCACCAGGAACTGGCCTAAGGAATGGTAGAAAAATTACGACTTGATTTTGCATGTGAATTGCTTAGAACACATTCTATTTTATTACACCCGAAACATATCAGTGTGTGACAAAATTTTCAATTATTGAATTTTCAATAGAATATAATTTAATTAAACTGAACTGTTCATGTTATGAGTTTAAATAGTACATAGCACATTAGTGAACAGCACAGATCTGTAAGTAGGATGCATTTTGATTCAACTTCTAGAACTGTGTGTGTGAAACTAGTAAAATAAAATATAGTCCCTAAACTTTAGTTTTCTATGAATAAACAGAAAAATAGATGTCATTCAGAGAACTGTTTTGAGTATTGATAGAGATAAGGGTAAATGCCAAGCATGTGACCTGGGACAAAAGCCACAAATATTAGCTTTAAGGCAGCTCCAAGACATAGGTACATTATTATTTATAAAATAGATAATAAGTAAGGACCTACTGTATAGCACAGGGAATCTACAACATATTCTGTAATAAACTATATGGGAAAAGAATCTGAAAAGAATAGATATTATGAATATGTCGAGAAGTTCTTTATTGTACACTTGAAACTAACACAACATTGTAAATCAACTATGAAAGTGAAATAGAAGTGCGTGTCTGACTCTTTGTGATCCCATGGACTGTAGCCCACCAGGCTCCTCTGTCCATGGGATTTTCCAGACAAGAATACTGGAGTGGATTGCCATTTCCTTCTGCAGGAGATATTCCTCATCCAGGGATTGAACCCAGGTTTCCTGCACTGCAGGCAGAGTCTTTCCGTCTGAGCCCCCAAGGAAGCCCCAATCAATTATTTTGCAATATAAAGTAATTTTTTTTAAAAGATAGCTTCAAAAAAAGCAATAGATAATATACCCAATATATAAGAAGTTTATTATGACTTTTTTTTAACCTGCTTATTTTTCTTTGGTTTGAAACTTTTGAAGATATTTATGACATTGTCATTATATTTATTTAACATATAAGAAATGAATACATTTGTTAATCAAGTTTTCATGTCTATTGTACAGAGACATGAAAGTTTTAGAGAATTAGAATACATTAAAATGCTCATAAAACAAGATCTCTTCTAAACATAATATTTATTTGGCCCAGAAATTATTTCAATATTTCATATTATTAAAGGAAAGTCATTAATGGCCATTGATGACTGACAGGAATTCACTCATTAATTAGTAATGTGAGTCAGGAAATACTAGTTCAGGAAGAAATCTGGCTAATTGAATATCATGAATAGAGATTTTATTGCATTTTAATTCCTATCATTAGGCTTTATCATCCCATAGAATTTATATAAAACTACATAATCTTTCTATGCGTGGTCATATATATGCTTCTAAGTAGTCTAGAGGCAAATAGAGAAGTATATATATATATATATATATATATATATATATAACTTCTAGACTTCAAATAAGTAATAGTCAATATAAATTATACAAAATGATGCAATGAGTACTACTACAGTAGATGGATGAATTTTGTTGAACATAAACTTCCAGAAAATATGATCTTTAAAGGTTTAATAAAACCTTGAAATGCCTCTATATTTCACTGATGCTGTCATGTCTAACTTTGCATTTGAATAATGTCCCATTAATATAATGCCTTACAGACTTACCAACTTACTCATATTCTGTTCCTTTGGACTGCAGACTAGGTAGTTATGGATACTAATGATATTATTCAAGGAGAGTGGGGAAGTGAACATTTTATAATGAGGTTACCTCAGGGCAAGGTAAAAGAATAAAATCATTTCTATGTTGGCAATTTATATGCATTGAATTCTAGATTACTAAGACACTCTGATCAATTCTCAGTTCAGCAATGTTAGAACTGGGTCAAGGGAATTAGAGAATTATATTTACAAGGGAAGAATCAAGGAACAATTTAAAATAGCCATCTGCCTGGAGTGTTATTGCTTAGAAGTGTTCCCAGCTGAGAGTAGATGCTGGCATGTAGTTGTATTATACACAGGCATGTCTGAGGCTATGTTGGGAGATGTAACATTTGCAGAATCTATCAGGCTTGGGAACACTGTTTGCAATTCTTTATTGGTCAAAAAGAAAAACATATTTTAAACTGTAATATGTTCACTATTCTTGGAAATTTAAGACAATGTTTGGATTTAGATGACCATGTACAAATTTAAGTATAATTATAATTTGTAGGAAATCACTGGTTGCCATTCCCATTATTCTTGACTGGGAAATCCCATGGACAGAGGATCTTAGTGGGCTCCAACTCTTTTGCAATTCCAAGGGGTCCCAAAAGAGTTGGACAGGTCATAGTGATTAAACAACAATGGCAATTTGCAGTAAATCACTGATTACCATTTAAGTTAATGATTTTTATCCCTAAAAGTTAACCACAAACAGTATATAAGTGTGTAGGTGCTTTGACAGGTTTTGGTATGAGTAGGCTGTCAAACATGGTTTAACTCTTCAGAAAATTAATAATCAGTTAGCATGTTCAGATCAGATCAGATCAGTCGCTCAGTCATGTCCAACTCTGTGACCCCATGAATCACAGCACGCCAGGCCTCCCTGTCCATCACCAACTCCAGGAGATCACTTAGACTTACGTCCATGGAGTCAGTGATGCCATCCAGCCATCTCATCCTCTGTTGTCCCCTTCTCCTCCTGCCCCCAATTCCTCCCAGCATCACAGTCTTTTCCGATGAGTCAACTCTTCACAGCAGGTGGCCAAAGTACTGGAGTTTCAGCTTTAGCATCATTCCTTCCAAAGAAATCCCAGGGCTGATCTCCTTCAGAATGGACTGGTTGCATCTCCTTGCAATCCAAGGGACTCTCAAGAGTCTTCTCCAACACCACAGTTCAAAAGCATCAATTCTTTAGTGCTCAGCCTTCTTCACAGTCCAACTCTCACATCCATACATGACCACAGGAAAAACCATAGCCTTGACTAGACGAACCTTTGTTGGCAAAGTAATGTCTCTGCTGTTGAATATGCTATCTAGGTTGGTCATAACTTTCCTTCCAAGGAGTAAGCATCTTTTAACTTCATGGCTGCAGTCACCATCTGCAGTGATTTTGGCACCCAGAAAGATAGTCTGACACTGTTTCTACTGTTTCCCCATCTATTTCCCATGAAGTGATGGGACCGGATGCCATGATCTTCGTTTTCTGAATGTTGAACTTTAAGCCAACTTTTTCACTCTCCACTTTCACTTTCATCAAGAAGCTTTTGAGTTCCTCTTCACTTTCTGCCATAAGGGTGGTGTCATCTGCATATCTGAGGTTATTGATATTTCTCCCAGCAATCTTGGTTTCAGCTTGTGTTTCTTCCAGTCCAGCGTTTCTCATGATGTACTCTGCATAGAAGTTAAATAAGTAGGGTGACAATATACAGCCTTGACGTACTCCTTTTCCTATTTGGAACCTGTCTGTTGTTCCATGTCCATTTCTAACTGTTGCTTCCTGACCTGCATACAAATTTCTCAAGAGGCAGATCAGGTGGTCTGGTATTCCCATCTCTTTCAGTATTTTCCACAGTTTATTGTGATCCACACAGTCAAAGGCTTTGGCATAGTCAATAAAGTAGAAATAGATGTTTTTCTGGAACTCTCTTGCTTTTTCCATGATCCAGCAGATGTTGGCAATTTGATCTCTGGTTCCTCTGCCTTTTCTAAAACCAGCTTAAACATCAGGAAGTTCACAGTTCACATATTGCTGAAGCCTGGCTTGGAGAATTTTGAGCATTACTTTACTAGCGTGTGAGATGAGTGCAATTGTGTAGTAGTTTGAGCGTTCTTTGGCATTGCCTTTCTTTGGGATTGGAATGAAAACTGACCTTTTCCAGTCCTGTGGCCAGTGCTGAGTTTTCCAAATTTGCTGGCATATTGAGTGTAGCACTTTCACAGCATCATCTTTCAGGATTTGGAATAGCTCAACTGGAATTCTATCACCTCCACTAGCTTTGTTCATAGTGATGCTTTCTAAGGCACACTTGACTTCACATTCCAAGATGTCTGGCTCCAGGTCAGTGATCACACCATCGTGATTATCTGGGTCGTGAAGATCTTTTTTGTACAGTTCTTCAACATGTTCAATTTATAATAATTATCCTAGTTCTGGCTACATGTGCATATACATCTAGCTAGTCATATTTCATAGAAACCGAACACATGTTATGCTCTTAAGTAGAGGATACCATTTTTCATTTATGCTGCTTTTTGTCTAAGTTAGTTTTAAACTTGCCCTCAACATCTACAGTATCATCTATGTGCAAAAAATATGTCTTGAACATCATAAGAATGTATAATTTCATCATGGGCTTGGACACCCAAGGTAGTTTTGTATATTACTGTATATACACTATATTATTACTCTATGATAGATACATATAAAGGAAACAGTAACCTAAGTAAGTGACTAATATTCATAATGGAAACAGAAAAAGGAAAAAACCAAGTTAAGCACTGATTCATGACTTTACTAATGTTTCACCTCAGCTTAATAAATTATATGATAGAATTGATACAGCCAAAGTAATCTACATATAGTTAAATAGAATATGTATTGACTAAGATATTGCTGATAGAAGGCCCAGAATCTGGTACAGGAAGAAATTTGAAATTCTTGGCCAGTAATATTTAGAAATAGATATTAACTGAAAACTTTTGGAAAGCGCATTCAATTAAGATTCTTACCACTCTCTTGTTATCTCTAACTTATTTTTCTGATTTTAGGTGATTTTCCAGAATATTTAGAACTCAGTAAAATATGAAAATAAATGTGACATTTATTCACTCTGAAATATATACTTATTTTGTATCAAGTACTGTCAGACACTATTTGGAGTTCTGGGAACATTAAAGTCAAAAAAGGCAATTCATGTTTCCACAGATCCTTAAAAGACAATCTTTACATTGTTCAGTAAATTCTAGGATTAGGAATCTTGTGTTATACTGTTCAAGTATGTGAAAGGAAGCCCACCAAGAACTGAGGTCATAGAGAATGAATAGAGATTAATCTGATCAAGGAATCGTGAGGGGTAGGAGGGAGTGTTTGGCTGAAAGGAAACAGGATACACAAAAATATATAACAGATACTGTCATATTTCTCTCTGATATCCCCCTCGGGACTAATGGTCTACTCTTGAAGTCTCCAACCAGTCCATCCTAAAGGAGATCAGTCCTGGGTGTTCATTGGAAGGACTGATGTTGAAGCTGAAACTGCAATCCTTTGGTCACCAGATGTGGAGAGCTAAGCCATTTGAAAAGACCCTGATGCTGGGAAAGATTGAGAGCAGGAGGAGAAGGGGATGACAGAGGATGAGATGGTTGGATGGCATCACGGACACAATGAACATGGATTTGGATGGACTCTGGGGGTTGGTGATGGACAGGGAGGCCTGGCCTGCTGCGGTTCACGGGGTCGCAAAGAGTCAGACACGACTGAGAGACTGAACTGAACTGAACTGAACTGGTCTCCAATCTCTTTCCCTCACAGGGAATTTCTATCTTTCACTTAGATCTGCCTTGCTTAAGGCTATATTACCTCTCAAGGAACTGGTAACAGTTACAGATTGATGTGATAATATAAACATTCAAATTTATTGCTCCAGTTAAAGAGACATCCTGTCTCCAAAGCTTTCAATATGATTGGCTGAGACTTCAGCTGGAACCTCATTGTTGGTGAACTTGTGCTTCTTCCTCAGGTTTATTGATACCATCTAGTGGGGTCGCTAAGAGTTGGACACTACTGAAGTGACTTAGCAGCAGAGCAGCTCTGTAGCTTTTAACAACAACAACAACAAAAATTTCAAGGCATGATGAAATGTAGAAAAAACACAGTCTGGAAATATAAAACAGACTTGGCTATGATACAAGAGTTTGGAATTACTGGAAATTTTAAAATAAATTAGAGCACTAAGCAAAAGAGTAAGTAGTATACAAGAATAGGTCGTTAGTTTAAGCAAAGAGATATAAACTCCAGAAGTCAAAAACTCTAACAGATGTTAAATATGTCTTTGATACACTAATCAGAAGACTGGTTACAACTGAGGAAGAAATCAGGGAATATGAAGATATGTCAATATAAACTTTCCAAACTGAAGTTTGGCAATAATAAAATTACTTAAAGCAAAATACCCTAAAATTGTTGTACAATTTTGAAAGAGGCAACAAACAGGCACTTGTAATAGCAGAGAACAGAAAGAGAATAAAAATAAATATTTCACACAATGAAACCTGAGAATGTTCTCCAATTATCAGTGGACACCAAAGCACAGTTTCAGTAAGCTCAGAGAGCATCAAATGGAATAAATATCAAAAAATATATACCTAAGGGTATCATACTCGAATAAAAAGAAAAGATAAATTATTAAAAGAAACCAGAAAAAAAAGCATCATTCCTACAGGGGAACAAAGTTATGAATTATAGTAATTCCTTATCAAAAACCTTAAGTGTAAGAAAAGAGTAGAGTGAAATGTTTGAAGTGTTAAAAACAAAACAAAAAACTACCAAACTATTTTCTGTACTCAATGATACCATTCTTCAAAAAAAAGGAGGAGAAATAATTTCTCAGATAAATACTGAGTGAAGTAATCATCAGTTGATGTACCTAAGAGCAAGAAATTTTAAAAATTCTTCAGAAAAAAAAAAGAATATACATACAGATCAGAAACTTGATAAATAAATCTAGGCATGTAAAGAAAGAATACTAGAGAAAAATAAAGCAAAATAAAATCTTCTTTTTAAAAATAATCTAATAGCTTTTTAGTCATAATAGTAACTACATGTTGAGTGATTATAGGATATCACTAAGTGAAATCAAAGACACCGATATCACAAGGTACAGGAGAGGAAAACTGAAATTAACCTGCTATAAAGTCTTTGCATTATTCATGAAGCTGTATAGTGTTATTTAAAAGTGAACTTAGATTAGCCTAAATGTTTATCGAAAACTTTAGGGCAATCACTAAACAGCTTTTTAAGAAGTGTAATTCACATTCTAAAAGAAGAGAGAAAATGGAAAAAGGTAAAATGCTCAAGTAATCAGAGAAGGCAGAAAAAGAAGGGAAGAAAATACACAAATTACAAGTGCACGGAATAGAAAAGTTACAAATAATGTAAATATTAATATTTAATGTAAATATTAATATAACTTATCAATATAACTTTAATGTGAATGGTCTAAGTACACCCACTGAAAGACAGACTATCAGAGTAGTTAAAAAAAAATGAACTATATGTGGTTTTAAAGAAACCTAGTTTAAATATAAAGACACATCAGTTAAAAGTAAAAGGTTGGAGAAAGACATACAATGCTAATACTAATCAAAACAAAGCTCAGATAGATTCACTAATTTCTGTTTAGGCAGATTTCTGAACAAGGGAACATATTATGGATAAAGAAGACCACTGGTAGTGGCAGAAGACCATTACATGAAGACAAATTAGTCAATTTTCCAAGAAGACATAACAACCCTTCATATATATACATCTAAACAAAACATCAAAATGTGTGTGGCAACTACTAACATAATAACAAAGAGAAATAGAAAAATTATACTATTTGGAAACTTCAACATCTCTTTCACTAAATGATGGATGCATGCTTTGCTCAGTTGTGTTCAATTTTTTGCGACCCTTTGGACTATAGCCTGCCAGGCTCCTCTGTCCATGCAAATTTTCAGGCAAGAATACTAAAGTGGGTGGCCATTTCCTCCTTTACAGGATCTCCCCGACCCAAGGATCAAACTCCCATCTCCTGTGTCTTCTGCACTGCAGGCTGATTCTTTACCTGCTGAGCCATTTGGGAATCCCAATTGATGGATAAATCACGCCAAAAATTGGAAGGCTAGTGTTGACCAGAAAAGGATCACCAATTAACTGAATTTAATTGACATTTATATATTACTTAATTCAACAACAGCAGGTTCACATGGAACATTTACCAAGATAGACTATGTCTGAGTATAAAACATACCAAAATTTTAAAACAATAGATCACACAAAGTATGTTTGGAAGTCTCAATGGAATTCAATTATAAATCAGTAACAGAAGTGTAGCTGAAAAAATTCCAAACTATTCTGGGAAGCAAACAATACACTTCTCAGCCACATGGACTAAAGAAGAAACCTTAAGGGAAATTTAAAAAACTGAACAAGATGTAAGAGAAAATACAAGTCAAATGATAGAATTAGCAAAAATAGTGCTAAGAGGTAAATTTATAGCATTGAATGCATAAATTAGAAATGAATAAAAATATACAATAAATAATACAAGCTTTTACCTTAGGAAACTAAAGAAAGAGTTCAATTTAAGCTGAAAGTAAATAGAAGAAATAATAAAAATTCAGGCAAAAATTAATGAAATTGAAAATAAGAAATCAATGAAATTGAAAATAGTCAAAAGAGGGCAATATATCTGGGGAGACACCTCACTAATTAATATACACAGATGACAAATGAGCATGTTTAAAATGTTCAACATGCTGACAAGGAAGTAGAACAGGTACTCTCACTGTTGGGAATCCAAAATGATACAGCCACTTGGGGAGAAAATTTGACTCATTCTTACAAACATAAACATATTTTTAGCATATGATTGAAAAATTGTTCTAGATATTTACCCAAATGAGTTGAAAATCTGTGTCTATAAAAAGCCCACGTGTGAATGTTTATAGCAGTTGTACCCATAATTTCCCCAAACAGAAAAAATATACAAGATATTTCTAAATAAGTGAAAGAATAAATTGTGGTATATCCATTAAATGAATATTATTCAGTGATGCAAAGAAATGAACTATTAATCCATAAAAGATAAGAATCTGTAATGCATTTTACTTAGTTGAAATAAGCCAATCTGGAAAAGCTACAGTGCCCTAAAATATCTAATCTAGGATTACAGGGAACACATGTGGCTAATTGTGTAAATTCTATAACTAATTTTTATTCTACATACTGCTATAAGAGAGTTTTAGATTTACCATGAACATATAAGCATTTTTATAAATTGTGGAAACTGTATACCATCCTAGAAAAAGGACGTGAAAATAAATTACTATAAAGTTGCCTCACATATCTTTAGGGAGACCTCTGAATACAGATATGGCCCTTGATGTTTGACTGACTTCCATTCTGCCTCCTGTAGGGCCTAGGGAGATACCAAGGAACTATTTCTATTCACTTATATCCTTAACCTTATGTACTCCTTGTACCATTTGTTCTTGATTGATAATAAGCTAAAGAGAAACCCACAGGGTGGGGTGGGGTCTGGCAAACTGCAACTTAAAATTGTGAAAAATGTAACTAATATGTATTAGATTGCTCTGAACTAAATTGAATCATTTTAAATGAAAGGCTGAAATATTCCCTGGAGAACTATAGACCGGTATGCATCATGTCCTTAAATGACAGCCTGTAGAATGCATAATGAGATTTAGATTCCTTTCCACTTCAGTAAGCTTTCTACTTGAAGAATTGCAAAATTGCTTCTATAAGGGAAATCACGCTTGTCTAATCTACCAGTATCATTTAAGGACATAAATAAATGCAGAAATGCTCAGACCTTAACATTTCTTTGGCAATTTTCTATGCAAAGACAATTTTTTCATGCATAGATATAGATGATAATAATGTTTTACTACAGGGATCTAAGAGGTCCAAAATAGAAAAGGTAGTATAAGCTTTTGTTAGAGCAGTGCTGTGTAGAAGTACAATATGAGCCAAATATGTCATTTTGAATTTTTAGTAATTATGTTAAAAAATACTAAAGAGAAACAGAAGAAACTATTTTAATAACAAATTTATGTCTTTATATTTAAACCTTTATATAAAATATCAGCATAAAATGAATGAATGAAATACATTTTGCTTCATACTAAATCTTTGAGACCATCTTTTTTTTAACAGCACATTTCCATTTGAACTAGCCATATTTTATACATGTTTTAGCCACATGTGACTAGTAGCTCCTGAATTAGATAGTACAGGCTTATAGCAATATGTCAAAGAAAAAACATACTTTTAACTATACCCACTGGTTTCTCAGCTACACGTGACAACACAACACACTTAGAATATGTGAGAAGTAGTTAATATTAAATGAAACAACACATCTGATGTCTCAAATGGGCTCTAAAAGACTGTCAGTTATTACCTAAGTATTAACAGTAGTATGATACATTTTCCATAAGGGCATAACTGTTCTGTTCACCCCATACCTCTCAAAATATCTGTAGAATAAATAAATGAAAGGAAAAGGAAGAACAACCTTTGTTTTCTTGTTTCAGAATTGTTCAATCTCTCCTCCAAGATCTCATATATAACTTTAGACCAATATGCTTCTGCCTAAACCATCCTAGTATGGAACCCTTTCCTGCTGGTTCTCTAATGCTTAGCAACCAAGAATTGAGGTGACCTCTGCTAATAAAGGTGACTGTAATCTATCAGATCTTGGACCTAAATAATTTACATCCTTTTGACCATTTCCTGTCCGATAACATAAGGAAAACAAGGGGTGAAGAAAGAAGAGAAAAGAAAGAGGATAAGAAAATGACGGGGAGAAGAGAGGGAAAAACAGAGACATGAAAGTGAAAGGAATACAGAAAAGTAGTAAAGCAAATGATAAAGAGACAAAATAAAGGAGGAAGGGATTAGGAGAGAGTTATCCTAGCAAAACTTCTAAATTTTCTGAGAAAGTTCAAATAAGCCCTTTCTTTATCTTGGAAAAGAACACAACAGTTTTCCCATCCTCAACTTATGATTCTCCTCTTAACCAAGCAATCGATTTTTGACAAATTAAATTATATAGCTATTTTAAACATCATTAAATTTGTTTAAGGAGTTTCATTTTCTGTTTATTTTATAATATCATGGATGATGGGATCTGAACATCAGTGATAATGTAAAATAGGCAGGTATCTTAACCAGAATTGAAAGAGACACGTGTACCCCAATGTTCATCACAGCACTGTTTATAATAGCCAGGACATGGAAGCAACCTAGATGTCCATCAGCAGATGAATGGATAAGAAAGCAGTGGTACATATACACAATGGAGTATTACTCAGCCATTAAAAAGAACACATTTGAATCAGTTCTAATGAGGTGGATGAAACTGGAGCCTATTATACAGAGTGAAGTAAGCCAGAAAGAAAAACACTAATACAGTATACTAATGCATATATATGGAATTTAGAAAGATGGTAATGATAACCCTGTATGCGAGACAGCAAAAGAGACACAGATGTACAGAACGGTCTTTTGGACTCTGTGGGAGAGGGAGAGGGTGGGGTTTGGGAGAGTGGCATTGAAACATGTGTAATATCATATAAGAAATGAATCACCAGTCCAGGTTTGATGCAGGATACAGGATGCTTGGGGCTGGGGCACTGGGACGACCCAGAGGGATGGTATGGGGAGGGAGGAGGGAGGAGGGTTCAGGATGGGGAACACATATATACCTGTGGCAGATTCATTTTGATATATGGCAAAACCAATACAATATTGTAAAGTTAAAAAAAAAGACTCCTGTAGTCATCTGTACAATGTATTACTGTTAATAATGAAAAAATAGAAATTTACTATGCATACTCAGGAAATTCAATAAAATTAAAACTTTCTGCCACTAACAAGTTACTGTGTATCACTGGGTCTTAATTTTACCATTTTAAACCTGAGGATAACAACCTACTTTGTAGGATTCTTGCAAGGCCAAATGAAGTAATAGATGTAAAGACCTTAAATACAGTGTCTGAGACTGAACTAAGGCTCCCTGTTATTCAGATTATTAATACAGGAATTCTTGGATGAAAGGAATGATATTATTACAGGTTATTATAAAAACATAAATACAAAGAATCTCTTGATAAAGCAGGCATGTGTACATGTTTGGGTAGTAGGAGAGGGACACAGACATCGTTACCTAACAGTCTATTTTCATTCCTACTCCTTTAAGGATGTCCCTCTATTGTGGTTTTTGGAAAACCCTAGGTACCTGAGAAAAGTAATTTGAAAAGTTCTGAAGCACATTATCTTTGAAAGGTTTTTGGTGGTGGTGTTCTTCCTGAAATTCTAAAGGTTCCATTGCTCTTATAAACAAGCTGGTTGTCCCTTACACTAGAATAATATTTCATACAGGAGAAGTCATATGGTAAAGTTATCAAGATATTTGACAGGCTACTATACACAAGGGGAAATACAGGATGGAATAAGTAGAACAGGCCAAGAAGTTTTCGTATGACATTCTAAATATTGGTGAGGGACATCATTGAAGTACTTTTACAAACAGAATGGATATTATAAGCTCAGACATTTATCAAATTTTGGAAGGTATTAAGGTGCACCGAGCTACTTCAATCACTGTCATTCACAAGACAAATGAGTGTTGATATAGTTGTGTCCACTATTTACAGCTTCTAAGAATCTATAATACACATGCCACATACTTCACTGCTTTATTGAAAAATGATCCTCATTTTTCTGATGTCCTATGGTTGCTCTTCATTACCTGAAATACTACTCAGGGGTTTATATAGCTAATAACAATTACAGGTTCCCTGATCATATAATTAGCACTGTTGGCAGATTATGAAGTGTTCTGGTCTGTTGTGCATAAAATCTATTCTCATAATCTTAGAAAAAAATCATTCCTCATTTTGAAGCAATTTGCTATATAAATTTGTTAAATTAAAAAAAAAAAAAAACATGGCTATGCATTTTTCATAGAGCAGATTGTTTTGCCCAACTGCAGGACAAATCCTCTGAGAACTTGATGCACTTTAGGTTGTAGTTCTTTTTTTGAAAAAACCTTATGTTAACATAAAGGAAAAAAATGATAGAAATCAACCAAACTTTGGGATAGTGTTTGAAAGACAGTGTAAAGAAGCTGAGTGGATGCTATGCTTCCCAGGAGAACTAATTAAGAAGACGTATGTGGCAAACAACAGAATGGGAAAGACTAGAGATCTCTTCAAGAAAACCAGAGATACTAAGGGAATATATCATGCAAAGATGGGCTCGATAAAGGACAGAAATGGTATGGACCTAACAGAACCAGAAGATATTAAAAGGAGGTGGCAAGAATACACAGAAGATCTTCAAAAAAGATCTTCATGACCAAGATAGTCATGATAGTATGATCACTTACCTGGAGCCAGAAATCCTGGAATGTGAAGTCAAGTGGGCCTTAGAAAAGCATCACTACGAACAAAGCTAGTGGAGGTGATGGAATTCCAGTTGAGCTATTCCAAATCCTGAAAGATGATGCTGTGAAAGTGCTGCACTCAATATGCCAGCAAATTTGGAAAACTCAGCAGTGGCCACAGGACTGGAAAAGATCAGTGTTCATTCCAATCCCAAAGAAAGGCAATGCCAAAGAATGCTCAAACTACTGCACAATTGCACTCATCTCACATGCAAGTAGAGTAATGCTCAAAATTCTCTAAACCAGGCTTCAGCAATATGTTAACCGTGAACTTCCAGATGTTCAAGCTGTTTTTAGAAAAGGCAGAGGAACCAGAGATCAAATTGCCAATATCTGCTGGATCATGGAAAAAGCAAGAGCATTCCAGAAAAGCATCTATTTCTGCTTTATTGACTATGCCAAAGCCTTTGACTGTGTGGATCACAATAAACTGTGGAAAATTCTGAAAGAGATGGGAATACCAGACCACCTGACCTGCCTCTTGAGAAACCTATATGCAGGTCAGGAAGCAACAGTTAGAAATGGACATGGAACAACAGACAGGTTCCAAATAGGAAAAGGAGTACGTCAAGGCTGTATATTGTCACCCTGCTTATTTAACTTATATGCAGAGTACATCATGAGAAACGCTGGGCTGGAAGAAGCACAAGCTGGAATCAAGATTGTTGGGAGAAATACCAATAACCTCAGATATGCAGATGACACCACCGTTATGGCAGAAAGTGAAGAGGAACTAAAAAGCCTCTTGATGAATGTGAAAGTGGAGAGTGAAAAGTTGGCTTAAAGTTCAACATTCAGAAAACGAAGATCATGGCATCTGGTCCCATCACTTCATGGCAAATAGATGGGGAAACAGTGGAAAAAGTGTCAGACTTTATTTTTGGGGGCTCCAAATCACTGCAGATGGTGACTCCTTGGAAGAAAAGTTATGACCAACCTAGATATCATGTTGAAAAGCAGAGACATTACTTTGCCAACAAAGTTCTTGTCTAGTTAAAGCTATGGTTTTCCCAGTGGTCATGTATGGATGTGAGAGTTGGACTGTGAAGAAGGCTGAGCGCCGAAGAATTGATGCTTTTAAACTGTGGTGTTAGAGAATACTCTTGAGAGTCCCTTGGACTGCAAGGAGATCCAACCAGTCCATTCTGAAGGAAATCAGCCCTGGGATTCCTTTGGAAGCAATGATGCTAAAGCTGAAGCTCCAGTACTTTTGCCACCTCATGTGAAGAATTGACTCATTGGAAAAAACTCTGATGCTGGGAGGGATTGGGGGCAGGAGGAGAAGGGGATGACAGAGGATGAGATGGCTGTATGGCATCACTGACTCAATGGACCTGAGTCTGAGTGAACTCTGGGAGTTGGTGATGGACAGGGAGGCCTGGTGTGCTGTGATTCATGGGGTCGCAAAGAGTCGGACACGACTGAGCGACTGAACTGACTGACTGATGTGAGTTAATTTGGGCTTCCCAGGTGATGCCAATGCAGAAGACAGAAGAGATGGAGTTTGTATCCCTGGGTCAGGAAGATCCCCTGGAGTAAGGAAGGCAACCCACTCCAGTATTCTTGCTTGGAGAATCCCATTGACAAAGGAGCCTGGAAGGCTATGAGTCCTTAGGGTCACAAACAGTCGGAAACTACTGAAGTGACTTAGCATGAACACAGGTGAATTATTTTCTTCAGCCTAGTGACTGCCAATTAACAAAATCATCAACCATTACTAAGTAAATTCCATATTTATCCTTAAGTATATTATCCTTTAAACTCATATTTTTTTTCTAGTTTCATATATTTTCATCAATAAACCTTTTCTCTCCAATAGTATTAAGATATCCCTCTTGTATTTCCTAATATTTTGTATTCATTTGCTGAACATTTATTAGCTAGATTTAAAAATATTAAAAATAAAAACTATATACAAGATGACCATTCCTACACTTGTCCTCCACTGGTTAAAATACTATACCTTGTAAGAAGTAGAAAAACTGTTAGCTTTTTGCTTACTTTCTCAAGTTATCTTGTAAATATAGGTCAATATGGAAAGATAATACTTACATCTTTTATAAACAAACTTTAACATTATTTTTATACATTTTGTACATTCTTTTGCATTTAAGTTATAAATTCCAGGTTTATACATTTCTAAAGTTCTATTTTTTATGTTTACATCATAAATAGCAAATTTTCCAAAATCATTTATTATTTTCCCATTGTTCCATACATGGGGATATTTATGGCTTGTGTTTATATAATTATTCATTTTTCCATTTAGCAAATGTCACATTTTAAATTATTATAACTTTATAATATTTTTAACTATTTGTTAGAACCATTTTTCTTTTCTCCCTTTCTTCTTAATCAAATTCATCTTGCCTATTAATTGTTCTTTATTTTTTCATATAAATTTTAGGATGCAAGTACTGTGTGCGAAAATAAATAGAATTTTTACCAGAAAGGAGAATTATGGAATAATATAAGAAAGACAGTTATTTTGTAGAATATTTCCTGTAATTATCTCCATAATATATAGTTGTTAACTATTAAAAAATAAAATTTATCTTGTATGACCAGAAAGTTAAATCAAATGAACACTCTGCCACTAATAAGTTACCATAAGTCATTAGGATTTGATTTTTATCATCATTGCAGGTGGACTCTTTACCAGAAGAGCCATGAGGGAGGCCCAAGAATACTGGAGTGGGTAGCCTATCCCTTCTTCAGTGGATCTTCCCGACCCAGGAATTGAATTGGGGTCTCCTGCATTACAGGTGGATTCTTTACCAACTGAGCTATCAGGGAAGCCCATTGATTTTTATAACATTATGTATTTCTCCTCATAAAGTTAGGTCTTCATTTCTATTCTTTTTTGAACTTTCATATTAATTTTTTTCATACAGTTGTGTTTATATTTTGTTAAATTTATATTTAATATTCCTGGGTTTTGTTTTTCTTCTGGCAACCAGTGTTTACCTACAAATTTATCATTATTGAAGAAAGAATGTCTTTTATAGATTTCTAAGCAAAGAAAGACAAATCAAAGAATAATATATCCCCAAGTGAAGACTAATAGATGGGGGATAAATAGAAATCGTGGCAGATTTTATTTTCTTGGGCTACAAAATCACTGCAGATGGTGACTGCAGCCATGAAATTAAAAGATACTTGCTTCTTGGAAGAAAAGCTATGGCAACCTATACAGTCTATTAAAAATCAGAGATACCACTTTGCTGACAAAGGTCTGTATTTTCAAAGCTATGGTTTTTCCAATAATCACGTATCAATGTGAGAATTAGACCATAAAGAAGGCTAAGTGCCAAAGAACTGATGCTTTCAAATTGTGGTTCTAGAAAAAACTCTGGAGAGTCCCTTGAACTGCAAGGAAGTCAAACCAGTCAATTCTAAAGAAAATCAACACTGACTATTAATTGGAAGGACTGATGCTGATGCTTCAATACTTTGGCCATCTGATGCCAACTCACTAGAAAAGACCCTGATGCTGAGAAAGATTGAGGGCAGGAGGAGAAAGGGGCAACAGAGAATGAAATAGTTGGATGGCATCACTGACTCAATGGACATGAGTTCAAGGAAACTCTGGGAGATAGTGTAAGACAGCAAAGCTTGGTGTGCTGTCGTACAAAGAGTTGTGTCCAACTCTTTGTGACCCCATGGACTGTATAGTCCATGGAATTCTCCAGGCCAGAATACTGGAGTGGGTAGCCTTTCTCTTCTCCAGAGGATCTTCCCAACCCAGGGATCAAACCCAGGTGTCCCTCTTTGCAGATGGATTCTTTACCAGCTGAGCCACAAAGGAAGCCCAAGAATACTGGAGTGGGTAGCATATTCCTTCTCCAGCAGGTCTTCCTGACCTAGGAATCAAACAGGGGTTTCCTGAATTGCAGGTGGATTCTTTACCAACTGAGCTATCAGGAAAGCCCAAGAGGTAATCAACCAAATCCCACTTACAGGGCATTTTGTGTTTGTTTACTCCAAAAATTCAAATATCATAAAAAATAAAGTATGACTTTTCAAGTGCCTTTAATTTCTTGCTTGATTGAAAGAATGAAATTGAGTATAGTCAGGGCTCTGTATCCACAGTTCCCTATCCATGAATTCAAACAAGCCACAGGTGAGTACATCTGAATGTATTACTTCGTTTTAAAATAAGAGATATCAATCTGTGGATTTTGATCTTTGTGGGGCATCCTGGAACCAACACCCCACAGACACTTAAGGAATGTTGTGTTGTAATCTATGCATTACAAGTATAGCTTTTACAAGAATGAATATATGGAACCTAATTTGAAAAATAGGCAGACAATAATCAGATAATTGGCAAAAAAAGACAAACATTTCTCAACATATGGAACTTAATATCCATATTTAAGAGAAATAATGTTTGAAATTACAGTATGCATTTTCCTACATCGTTCTCAGTAGCAAATATTTGATAACACACAACATTGGCCACAACTGAAGGAAACATTCTTAGACATGGTTAAGACAAGAGTAAATGACTCAATCTCTTTGGAGGTATTTTGTCATTAAATTGTGAGAATGTATCAGACAATTTCTCATACATGAAATACCATGTGTACAATGACATCTGTGCTGACAGTGATAGAAACAGAACAAAATTTAGAATAAATATAAATAGTTATTTACATTTAAAAGTGAAGAAACAATTATTTACTTTTATCTGATGGAATAAAATATATCACTGAAAATTATTTAAGCTAATATAGATACCAAAGTAGATTTAATTTTCAAGCTATATTAAGTGAACAGGACATGGCCAAAGCAATGTGTACAAACTAAATATGTGGACAATATATGCGTGTGCATGTGTGAGCTTGTCATGATATTCTGAACAATCTGTCATAGTGTGTAAAAGTTCTATTCTATGCTACCTAAGATGATTGGGCCACTTAATTTAACAAAATAATAATAACATTTAGCTATTATTTTTTTAAAAAAATTGAGGTGGAAAAAAGAATTTAATGCAGAATAAAACAAATATATAAAGAATAATGTACTGTAGGAAAAGTGCTTAAATTCTCTAAAATGCACAATATCATTTAAAAGTCAGTGCCATTAATTATGATTCAAATGCTGATATTAATAAGTAATTCCATCTCTTTGCTCAGCATGATGTTCCATAGAAGTCATAAAAATATTTATTGCTTATTTCCATGAATAAACCAAGGTTAATGAAGAATGGTTATATTTTTACACCTAAGTATCAGAATAGATAATATAGGAAATACTGATAGATTCCTTTGTTCTGGGTTCATCAGAAAATATTCTCAAAGCTATGTATTGCAGGGTTAAGACTGATATGCAGTTTTGAGCTATTTTAGATACATAAGTATGAATTCTCATTCAGAGATGAATATAATATCTAATAAAGTTTGAGGCTTCCTAGGTGGCACAGTTGGTAAAGAATCTGCCTGCCACTGTAGGAGACACAACAGGCATGGGTTCAATCCCTGGGTTGCAAAGATACCCTGGAGTAAGAAATGGCAATCTTCTTCTGTATTCTTGCCTAGAAAATTCCATGGACAGAGGAGCCTGGCAGGCTATAGTCCAGGTATCACAAAATAGTCCAGGTATCACAAAGAGTCAGACACAACTGAACACATGCACACAGACACCGACACACACTCACACACGCACTCTAAATTTTGCTTTTAATTAAGTTTGAAAAATTAAATTTACTGATATCCTGGTGCTCTAAGTATGAGGAGAACAAGCAGATTTTTTAAAACCTTTCTAGAAAACAGAATGTCACTAAGACAGGGATTTCATTGATATTTCATAATACCATGCTGGTCATAATCAATCTATCCTTTAGTATTCATTACTTATATATAACATACTTTTATGCATAGAAAGATGTGACTATATAGTTCTTTGCTACTCTAAAAACGTAACATTCATAAAAGGCAACAATTAAAATGCTTTCCAAATTTATATTTTATAAATATTTTATGATGCAAGTAAAATAAATAATAGAACCTTAATTATACACTGCTATGTATGGTTCTAACAACACTGCAAAGTGCTTATACACAGCTTACATTTTTGAATCTTAGCAATAATAAGAATTATTGAAGGAAAAGGAGAAACTGAATGCCATCAGCTTGGTTATCATTAGCCTTTGTCATTATTTTTGGTACCATGGATATGGAATCCAGTGATAACTAGAGATTTCAGAGCACATTTGTGATTCTACATTCTCACAACCTGATACTTCCCTTATCCTGAGTTTATATATATATATATATTTAATTAAAAAACTAAGATAATTATACATGAATAAATTAGTATACATGAAATAAAATAAGTTGAATTGGGTTTTAATTGAATCAAAGTGCATTTTGAAAAATTATTCTTTTTTTTTTTGGAAAATGATTCTTAACAAATTATTACAAGATAAATTATACACATCAGCATTTATCCCACTATTTTCATTCAAGTTAATGTGACCATGTGGTTGCTAATAGGATGACCAATCACTTTTAGCCAGTAAACCTGCGACTAAATTTCTAAATTAGAATTCTCCAGTATGAATGAGAAAATTCAGTGAATGGCACACAGTTCTGTGTTTACTAAATGTTAAGCCAGGAATTCAGTAGATTTCAGATGTTTCACTGAGTCTTTCATATGAAAGGCATCAAAAATGAAAGAAGACAGTATTAATGTAATGTCTCACTTTTTATACAAAAGATAAATACGTCAATGATATTTATTTGGTGCTTTAAAAGCTGATACTTGATGGAAACTATCAAATAGGGTATTTTGAAGAGAGATGTACCAAGTATATGATAACAAATGAAAATTCATGGATCAAAAATTTGTGCTAATGAAGATTAACTGGCCATTGTAGCTGCATTTAAATTAATGAAATTAGAACACATCCTCACACCATGAACAAAAGTAAACTGAAAATGGTTTTTAAAGACTTAGACAAAAGAGATGTCACCATAAATCTCCTAGAAGAGAGCATAAGCAAAACATTCTCTGACATAAATCATATCAATGCTTTCTTAGGTCAGTCTCCCAAGGCAACAGAAATAAAAATAAACAAATGGGACCTAATCAAACTTACAAGCTTTTGCTAACCATAAACAAAATGAAAAGACCAGGTACAGAATGGGAAAAAATATTTGCAAATTATGTGATTGATGAGGGCTTAATCCCCAAAATATACAAATAGCTCATACAAATCAACAACAAACAAACAAACAAAACCAACACAATTGAAAAATGGGCAAAAGATCTTAATAGACACTTCTCCAAAGAAGACAGTAGGCACATGAAAAGATGCCTGACATCACTAATTATTAATATTAATATAATGTTAATCACTCAGTCATGTGCAGCTCTTTGCAATTCCAAGGACTGTGTAGCCTGCTAGGCTTCTCTGTCCATGGGATTCTCCAGGCAAGAAAACTGGAATGGGATGCCATCTTCTTCTCCAGGGGATCTTCCTGACCCAGATATCGAACTGGGGTCTCCTGCATTACGGTGGATTCTTTTCCATCTGAGCCACCAGAGAAGCCCCAATTATTAATATTAGAGATATTAAAATGAAAAATGGCTATCATTAAAATGTCTACAAATAACAAATGCTGGAGAAGGTGTGGAGAAAAGGGAACCCTCCCACACTGTTGGTGGGACTGTAAGTTGGTGCAGCCACTATGGAAAATAGTATAGAACTTCCTCAGTAAACTAAAAAAATATAACTACCATATAAGCCAGCAACCACACTCATGTGCATATATTCATGTGCAAAACTATAACTGAAAATGGTACATGCAAAATGATACATGATGCATGGTAGCACTATTCACAATCATGAAAATATGGAAGCAACCTAAATGTCCATCAACAGATAAATGGATAAAGATGTGGTACATAAATAAAATGGAATACTACTCAGCTGTTAAAAATAATGAAACAATGCCATTTGCAGCAACATGGATGCAACTAGAGATTATATTAAGTGAAGTAAGTCAGAAAGAGAAACACAAATACTGTATGCTATGGTATGATATATAAATACTATATACTATCACTTATATATGGAATCTAAAATGTGGCACAAATGAACCTATCTACAAAACAGATTCTGTATTCAGTGAAAAATAGACTTACTGGAGGTAAGACTTGTGGTTGCCAAGTAGGAGAAAGGAAGGAAAAGGAAAGACTGAGAATTTAGGTGTTGGTAGATGCAAACTATTACATTTAGAATGGATAAACAAAAAGGTATTACTATGTAGAACAGGGAACTACTCCAATCTCTTAGAATAAACTATAATGGAAAAGAATGTTTAAAAAAGAATGTATATACATGTGTACCTGAGTCCTTGTGTTGGATAGTAGAGATGGATACATTATAAATCAACCAGATTTCAATTAAAAAAAGATTAGGCTTAGTGTAAGATAAAATACATTAAGAATTTACCTTTATGTAAATTAAGGTAATGCTTACCTTATATTGTTTACCTTAAGGTAAACTAAGGTAAATAAGAGAAAAAGAATCAGTAAAAAAATAAATTTTGTGCCAGTGAAAACATTAAATTATAAATTACCATGTCAAGTGGTATTGGCTTTACTAGACAAGCATGTATATACATATAAAAAACTCATACCCTTGCTTTGAAATAAAGAAAATGATGTACGCTGAGATATTTCTCCTGATTGTCATACCAAAAGTAAAGGTGGCAAGAAGAGCAGGGGCCAAGAAATAAGCATAAATATAAGTTAAATGATGGCCTGTTTGCTTATCCATTGAGTCTTTTTGACTTCTTCATAAACTCAATCCCTCAGACTCCTATTTTTCATTCAGTTAAAGGTGGTATTTTATATAAATATTTGATAAAAACTCTGTCTATAATAAAGTTGGAAATCATCTACCCAGCCATGAAGAAAATCTCACCATTAAGAAAAGGTGTCTTTATTTAAGTCTCAAATAAACACTTTCTTTTGCTCCTCTCATCATGAAATGGAGAGTGTGACAAAAATTTTAAACACACAGAGGTACATACGTAAAAACATTTTTCAAATAAATAACAAGGTTTGCTTTGGAAGCTACATTGCCACGATACTTATTTTTGTTGACTCATTAGCAGAGAGCTTATATTAGGAACTTTTATAGTTCTTGAAAATGAACTTACAGGACACTGGGATCACATTCCAAAAATTAATATGGAGTAATACAGAATCAAATGGACTGGTGGGATCCAACTTGGTGAAGTGGGACAACATAATTACACTTCTAATATAATCAACAGCTATGACATGCAAGTATATGGGATCTATATTTGAGTTAAATAGAATGAAGCTATTACTCTCTTATTTCCATGCCTCTTGAAAATGCTGCAATACATCTGGCCAGTATGATGTCAAGATGGTACAGAAATATGAGAAAGAGAAAGATTAATTCAAATACATAAGCTTTTAAACCCTGTAAATCAGTTCAGAAATATTCAAATCAAAATTCCAAAAGGCAAATGGTAAAATTCACACATGACTTTTGCTACTTTGCTACTTTTGCTACTAAATTGTGTGTATGTTGAGGGATGATGGTGTCAGTAGAAATTAGAAGATAGCAGGTCAGCAAGTACCAGCTGTGCAATAAATACCTGTTAAGTTACACTGAATAAAAATCTTCCCTATATGCACGAACTTTCTATTATGAAGAATGCTATTATGAACATAAATATTAGTGGAATGATGTGCACTTGAATTTCAGAAATGAAAGAATGTCTGAGATAAAGGTAAATGACTCAAAATTAAATATAATAATTTTAAGTTATTCAAAGTTTATGTATAAGAGTCCAAAGATTTAAACTACTATATACATAAGCCTATATTGATTTAGGAGTTAATCTTCACTATATTATTGAATTTTCTTCAGAAATGTAACTAATATGAATTTTAATTTATCTTAGATTAAAAAATGCAAATTTTCAAGTGAGGAATTTTTTTTAATGCTCTTACATAAAAAAAGTATAAGGTTGGCTAAGAAGTTTGTTCAGGTCTTTTTGTTATATGTTATGGAAAAATCTGAATGAACTTTTTGGCCAACCCAATGTAAATATTTTTTACAAATAAATAAAACACTGTTATTTATATTTTAATGGTATGATATGTTTTAAACATAATTTTTATTTATTCATTAATAACATGTTCATTATAAATTATGATACCATATTACATTTCGATGTGCATTTAGGCCACACAGTAGTGGTCAGACCCTAAAATCATTCAAATCATCTGAGTTTAGGAAAACAGAGCATTGTCTTGGGTTCTCAATACTTTTACATATATATAATTTCCAGATAGTAATAAAATACATAAAACCAACTCTCTATTAAATAAAACAATCAAATTTTGGTGTATCCAGTAACTGCAACAGAGCACAGCATAAAGAAAACAAGAAGGCTATGGAGTTAGATCTTAATTCAAACCCAGATCTTTCAGAATTAATTATATGACTTCACTGACAAAAGGTTTCCACACCTCTAAAAATAGTGTGATAGAAATCAAAGCTCATACATACTGTTTCCCTACTATATGGCAGATACTAATGTTAAAAAATCACTTATATTAATATTAATACTTAACCCTGATGACTGGCTTCCTCATTAGCTCAGAAAGTAAAGAATCTGCCTGCGATGCAGGAGGCACAGGAGAAGTGGGTTTTATCCCTGAGTCAGGAAGATCCCCTGGAGTAAAACAGCAGCCCTCACCAGTATTCTTGCCTGGAGAACCCCATGGAGAGAGGAGCCCGGTGGGCTACAGTCCACAGGGTCGCAAAGAGTCAGACATGGACTGAGTGAGTAAACCACCACCACCAATCCTTTAGTGTTGGTCTCTCAGTCCTGTCCGACTCTTTGGGACCCCTTATTTGCAATCCCATGGACTGTAGCCTGGCAGGCTTCTGTCCATGGAATTCTCCAGGCAAGACTGGAGTGAGTTACCATTCCCTTCTCCAGAGAATCTTTCCAACCAGGAATTGAACCTGGGTTTCTTGTGTTGCAGGCCTAATCTTTACTATCTATGCCACCAAGGAAGCCCTTTGAACAGGTATTATATCATGCCTACTTTACAGAGAAATACATAGACACAAAGACCCTCAGAGAGGATTGTGGGACAAAAGTTTGAATTTTGGAGTGCTACCTTTACATGTTTTAGACTAGGTTTGTGAAGAATATAAACATATACAAACATATCTAATGCCTGGCATGTGCTATCCATTCAAAAACTGGCAAATCTCATAGGATACAGGAAATAAATAAGCAAGGAAGGAAGGGAAGAAGAAGGGAAGGAAGGGGGCAGGGGAGACAGTTGAGAGTGAAATAAGAATAAAACAATAAAGCTTCATATAACTTAAATTCCATGTAAGCTAAACCTCATGATATAACTTTGATGGCAATTTTATGTAGGAAGATTACTTTCCATAAAACAGTTTTTATACTGTCTTATTTCAATCATTCCCTATATAGTGGATTGTGTGTTATTATTCATAGTTTACTGCTGTATCACTATAAGATAATTTTATGTCCTTTCCCTTTATATGTGACTTGCAATGACATTTGCTTGCCCCATTAGTTAGACTAACCATAGGATCTGCTCTGAAATATATAATATAAAAAGTTGAAATCTCTAACCTTTTTACCCTCTTTAATTTCACTTCCCCTGTGGAAGCCATTAATAATAATTTGGTGATTCCTGTTTCTTCATCCTTTCATTCATAATCAAAATCAGTATCTCGCTAACTTTAAATCTCATTCTATACTACATTAACTTATGTATATATGTATGTATGTATGTATGTATATATTTATCTATCATCTACCTACCTACTTGCCTGTCTGAGTTTTTTTTTAAATTAAGTGAAAAGATACACTGAACCCAGTTCTATAACTTACTATGCTCATTCTCCAAGCCAGGCTTCAACAATACATGAACTGTGAACTTCCAGATGTTCAAGTTCCAGAATCACTGCAGATGGTGATTGCAGCCATGAAATTAAAAGACGCTTACTCCTTGGAAGAAAAGTTATGACCAACCTATACAGCATATTAAAAAGCACAGACATTACTTTGCCAAAAAAGTCTGTCTCGTCAAGGCTATGGTTTTTCCAGTAGTCATGTACGGATGTGAGAGTTGGAATATAAAGAAAGCCGAGTGCCAAAGAATCGATGCTTTTGAACCATGGTGTTGGAGAAGACACTTGAGAGTCCCTTGGAGTTCAAGAAGATCCAATCAGTCCATCCTAAAGGAAATCAGTCCTGAATGTTCATTGGAAGGACTGATGTTGAAGCTGAAACTCCACTACTTCGGCCACCAGATGCAAAAAACTGACTCATTTGAAAAGACCCTGATCCTGGGAAAGATTGAAGGCTGGAGGAGAAGGGGATGGCAGAGGATGAGATGGTTGGATGGCATCACCGACTCAATGGACATGAGTTTGAGTAAACTCCGGGAGCTGGTGATTGACAGGGAGGCCTGGCATGCTACAGTCATGAGGTCACAAAGAGTCAGACATGACTGAGCAACCGAACGGAACTGATGCTCATTTGCCAATGCATTGAGGATCTCTTTTCACAAGAATATGTGTAGAAAATAACTCATTTTTAAAAATTACAACATAAAATTACCTCTGGTGGATATTGAAATATTGATAGACATTTGATTTCTATATATTACTCATACAGATAACAGAGAATAAGAGGATATGCATATACCCATGAAGTACATTTTCTCTTGAGATGTTTATTACATCTTACTTTTGGTATCATTTATTTCCTACTTTTATCAACTGATTCAGCATCTGAAAAGTCACTATGTCTTCAAAATCTTGGCAAATAGTTTATAGTAAGCAGATTTGCTATTTGAAAAAGAAATCTTCAGTTCAGTTCAGTTCAGTTCAGTTCAGTCACTCAGTCAAGTCCGACTCTTTGCAACCCCATGAATAACAGCACACCAGGCCTCCCTGTCCATCGCCAACTCCCAGAGTTCACAGAAACTCATGTCCATTGAGTCGGTGATACCATTCAGCCATCTCATTCTGTGTCCTTCCCTTCTCCTCCAGCCCCCAATCCCTCTCAGCATCAGAGTCTTTTCCAATGAGTCAACTCTTTGCATGAGGTGGCCAAAGTATTGGAGTTTCAGCTTCAGCATCAGTTCTTCCAATAAACACCCAAGACTGATCTCCTTTAGGATGGAATGGTTGGATTTCCTTGCAGGCCAAGGGACTCTCAAGAGTCTTCTCCAACACCACAGTTACAAAGCATCAATTCTTCAGTGCTCAGTCTTCTTCACAGTCCAACTCTCACATACATACATGACCATTGGAAAAACCATAGTCTTTACTAGAAGGACATTTGTTGGAAAAGTAATATCTCTGCTTTTCAATATGCTATCTAGGTTGGTCATAAGTTTCCTTCCAAGGAGTGAGTGTCTTTTAATTTCATGGCAGCAATCACCATCTGCAGTGATTTTGGAGCCCCCCCAAAATAAAGTCTGACACTGTTTCCACTGTTTCCCCATCTATTTCCCATCATGATGGGATCAGATGCCATGATCTTATTTTTCTGAATATTGAGCTTTAAGCCAACTTTTCACTCTCGTCTTTCACTTTCATCAAGAGGCATTATAGTTCCTCTTCACTTTCTGCCATAAGGGTGGTGTCATCTGCATACCTGAGGTGATTGATATTTCTCCTGGCAATCTTGATTCCAGCTTGTGCTTCTTCCAGCCCAACGTTTCTCATGATGTACTCTGCATATAAGTTAAATAAGCAGGGTGACAGTATACAGCCTTGATGTACTCCTTTTCCTATTTGGAACCAGTCTGTTGTTCCATGTCCAGTTCTAACTGTTACTTCCTGGCCTGCATATAGGTTTCTCAAGAGGCAGGACAGGTGGTCTGGTATTTCCATCTCTTTCAGCATTTTCCACAGTTTATTGTGATCCACACAGTCAAAGGCTTTGGCATAGTCAATAAAGCAGAAATAGATGTTTTTCTGGAACTCTCTTGCTTTTTCAATGATCCAGCGGATGTTGGCAATTTGATCTCTGGTTCCTCTGCCTTTTCTAAAACCAGCTTGAACATCTGGAAGTTCATGGTTCAGGTACTGCTGAAGCCTGGCTTGGAGAATATTGAACATTACTCTAGTAGCGTGTGAGATGAGTGCAATTATGCAGTAGTTTGAGCATTCTTTGGCATTGCCTTTCTTCGGGATTGGAATGAAAACTGACCTTTTCCAGTCCTGTGGCCACTGCTGAGTTTTCCAAATTGGCTGGCATATTGAGTGCAGCACTCTCATAGCATCATCTTTAAGAATTTGAAATAGCTCAACTGTAATTCCATCATCTCCAATAGCTTTGTTCATAATGATGCTTTCTAAGGCCCACTTGACTTCACATTTCAGGATGTCTGGCTCTAGGTCAGTGATTACACCATCGTGATTGTCTGGGTCATGAACATCTTTTTTGTACAGTTCTTCTGTGTATTCTTGCCACCTCTTCTTAATATCTTCTGCTTCTGTTAGGTCCATACCATTTCTGTCCTTTATTGAACCCATCTTTGCATGAAATGTTCCCTTGGTATCTCTAATTTTCTAGAAGAGGTCTCTAGTCTTTCCCATTCTGTTGTTTTCCTCTATGTCTTTGCATTGATCACTGAAGGCGGCTTTCTTATCTCTTCTTGCTATTCTTTGGAATTCTACATTCAGATGCTTAAATCTTTCCTTTTCTCCTTTGCTTTTTGCTTCTCTTCTTTTCACAGCTATATGTAAGTCCTCCTCAGACAGCCATTTGCTTTTTTGCAGTTCTTTTCCATGGGGATGGTCTTGATCCCTGTCTCCTGTACAATGTCACGAACCTCCATCCATAGTTCATCAGGCACTCTGTCTATCAGATCTAGTCTCTTAGAAATCTTACTACTGACTAAATTAGTAAATTTGAAATGTCCTTTCTTACAGTTAAATAATGAGCTTTGCTCTTTTATAAAGCTTCCTTTTCCATTACAATATCAGTATATTCACTTCTTTGCACATTTTACTCTTTTTGCTGAGATTACCTTTCATTAAAATAAGACTTATTAGTGACCTCTGTAACCTATTCTATCAATAAAATCTCTTCACTATTCTTCTTTTTTGGTCTTTATTTAAGTTCTGAATGTATTTTTTGATGAAGGCTCATTTACATTTTCCAGGAAGCATTAAGTGGTTTAAGATTTTGTGGGGAATTTCTTCAGTGAACATATCAAAACACATTAACTTCTATTCACCTAACCTCTACTGATTTAGATAATCACCTAATAATCATACTATTTTGCCAATATCTTTTCTTCTTTCCTGATTTTTCATTTGCATTATTTCTTTCATTTCTGTTAGTTCTCCTTTGTTTATAAAACAAATAAATACAATATAAATATTTTCCTAATATAATCTATAAAATGCATTCTTACATCCTGACTTTAGGTATATTTTATGATAGAATATGACTGGAAATCAGATTCTTGAATTTAAAAAAAATTAGCATTTAATAGACGGTCTAAAATTGGTCAAATATTTTGTTTTTCTGAGAGAATTACTAAAGATTTAAAGAAATCTTCAGTTCAGTTCAGTTCAGATCAGATCATTCGCTCAGTCATGTCCGACTCTTTGCGACCCCATGAATCGCAGCACGCCAGGCCTCCATGTCCATCACCAACTCCTGGAGTTCACTCAGACTCACATCCATTGAGTCAGTGATGCCATACAGCCATCTCATCCTCTGTCGTCTCCTTCTCCTCCTCCCCCCAATCCCTCCCAGCATCAGAGTCTTTTCCAATGAGTCAACTCTTCGCATGAGGTGGCCAATGTACTGGAGTTTCAGCTTTAGCATCATTCCTTCCAAAGAAATCCCAGGGCTGATCTCCTTCAGAATGGACTGGTTGGATCTCCTTGCAGTCCAAGGGACTCTCAAGAGTCTTCTCCAACACCACAGTTCAAAAGCATCAATTCTTCGGTGCTCAGCCTTCCTCACAGTCCAACTCTCACATCCATATATGACCACAGGAAAAACCATAGCCTTGACTTAGACGGACCTTTGTTAGCAAAGTAATGAAATCTTAGAGTAGTACATTTAGGAGAATTATCTGATTTTGTTCTTTCCCTATTTCTGCCTTAGTTATTACAGATTAAAAGTCTTATTGAATCAACACATGTGGAGAAACTACGTGGAATTAGCTTTGGCTTTTTTTTTTTTTCTTCATTCTATTCTTAAACTTTTCCCACATGGAGGAAATGAGGTTTGGTCAGATGTAAACAAATTTTGTCTCACATTTTACTAGTGCGTGGGAATTTGACCTAGGGGTTTTGTTTCTCTTTACAAAACTCACTTAGCCTTTGTTCTGCTTCAATTTCTATTCCAAGGACAAACTTGCCTGTTACTCCAGGTATTTCTGGACTTCCTACTATGATGAAAAGGACATCTTTTCTGGGTGTTAGTTCTAGAAGATCTTGTAGATCTTCATAGAACCATTCAATATCAGCTTCTTCAGCATTACTGGCTGGTACACTGACTTCTATTACTGTACTGAATGGTTTACCTTGGAAATGAACAGAGAGAATTCTGTCATTTTTGAGATTACACCCAAGTACTGCATTTCAGACTCTTTTGTTGACTATGAGGACTACTCCATTCCTTCTAGGGGATTCTTGCCCACAGTAGTAGGTATAATGGTAATCTGAATTAAATTTGCCTATTCCAGTCCATTTTAGTTCATTGATTCCTGAAAAAGTCGACGTTCACTCTTGCCATCTCCTGTTTGACCACTTTTAATTTACCCTGATCATAGACCTAACATTCTAGGTTCCTACGCAGTATTGCTCTTTATAGCATTGGACTTTACTTCCAACACCAGTCACACCTACAACTAGGTGCTGTTTTCACTTTGCATCTGTCTCTTCAGTCTTTTTGGAGTTATTTCTCCACTTTTCTCCAGTTGCATATTGGGTTCCTACCGACCTGGGGAGTTCATCCTTCAGTGTCCTATCTTTTTGCCTTTTCATACTATTCATGGGGTTCTCAAGGCAAGAATACTGAAGTGGTTTGTCATTTCCTTCTCCAGTAGACCATGTTTTGTCAGAACTCTCCATCATCATCCATCCATCTTGGGTTGCCCTACATGACATGGCTCATAGTTTCATTGAGTTAGACAAGGTTGTGGTCCATATGATCAGTTGGATTAGATTTCTGTGATTATGGTTTTAATTCTTTCTGCCCTCAGAAGGATAAGAATAAGAGGTTTATGGAAACTTCCTGATGGGGGAGACTGACTGTGGGGGAAAAGGTCTTGTTCTGATGGGAGCACCAGATGGTCAATAATGAAATCAGATTGATTATATTCTTTGCAGCCTAAGATAGAGAAGCTCTATCCAGTCAGCAAAAACAAGTCCAGGAGCTGACTGGCTCAGATCATGAACTCCTTATTGCCAAATTAAGACTTAAATCAAAGAAAGTAGGGAAAACCACTAGGCCATTCAGGTATGACCTAAAGCAAATTCCTTACTATTATACAGTGGAAGTGAAAACCCTTATGATTATACAGTGGAAGTGAAAATAGATTCAAGGGATTAGATCTGATAGACAGACTGCCTGAAGAACTATGGACGGAGGTTCGTGACATTGTACAGGAGACAGGGATCAAGACCAGCCTCAAGAAAAAGAAATGAAAAAAACCAAAATGGTTTCCTGAGGATGCTTTACAAATAGCTGAGAAAAGAAGAGAAGCTAAAGGTAAAGGAGAAAAGGAAAGATACACACATTTGAAGGCAGAGTTCCAAAGAATAGCAAAGAGAGATGAGAAACCCTCTTCGGTGATCAATGCAAAGAAATAGGGAAAACAATAGAGTGGGAAAGACTAGAGATCTCTTCAAGAAAATTAGACATACCAAGGGAACATTTCATGCAGAGGGGCACAATAAAGGGCAAAAATGTTATGGATCTAACAAAAGCAAAAGATATTAAGAAGTGCCAAGAATACACAGAAGAACTATAAAAAAAAGATCTTCATGACCCAGATAATCATGATGGTGTGATCCCTCACCTAGAGCCAGACGTCCTGGAATGCAAACTCAAGAGAGTCTTAGGAAGCATCAATACAAACAAAGTGGCTGGAGGTGATGGAATTCAGCTGAGCTATTTCAAATCCTAAAAGACGATGCTGTGAAAGTGCTGCACTCAATATTCCAGCAAATTTGGAAAACTCAGCAGGGGCCTCAGGAATAGAAATTGTCAGTTTTGGATAGCAGCCATTCTGACTGGCGTGAAATGGTACCTCATAGTGGTTTTTATTTGCATTTCTCTGATAATGAGTGATGTTGAGCATCTTTTCATGTGTTTGTTAGCCATCTGTATGTCTTCTTTGGAGAAATGTCTATTTAGTTCTTTGGCCCATTTTTTTTTTTTTTTTTTTTTTTTTTTGCTGGAGAGGGTGTGGAGAAAAGGGAACTCTCTTACACTGTTGGTGGGAATGCAAACTAGTACAGCCACTATGGAGAACAGTGTGGAGATTCCTTAAAAAACTGGAAATAGAACTGCCTTATGATCCAGCAATCCCACTGCTGGGCATACACACTGAGGAAACCAGAAGGGAAAGAGACACGTGTACCCCAATGTTCATCGCAGCACTGTTTATAATAGCCAGGACATGGAAGCAACCTAGATGTCCATCAGCAGATGAATGGATAAGAAAGCAGTGGTACATATACACAATGGAGTATTACTCAGCCATTAAAAAGAATACATTTGAATCATTCTAATGAGATGGATGAAACTGGAACCTGTTATACAGAGTGAAGTAAGCCAGAAAGAAAAACACCAATACAGTATACTAATGCATATATATGGAATTTAGAAAGATGGTAACAATAACCCTGTGTATGAGACAGCAAAAGAGACACTGATGTATAGATCAGTCTTATGGACTCTGTGGGAGAGGGAGAGGGTGGGGAGATTTGGGAGAATGGCATTGAAACATGTATAATATCATGTATGAAATGAGTCACCAGTCCAGGTGCGATGCACGATACTGAATGCTTGGGGCTGGTGCACTGGGACGACCCAGAGGGAGGGTACGGGGAGGGAGGAGGGAGGAGGGTTCAGGATGGGGAATACAGGTATACCTGTGGTGGATTCATTGATATTTGGCAAAACTAATACAATATTGTAAAGTTTAAAAATAAAATAAAATTAAAAAAAAAAAAAAGAAATGGTCAGTTTTCATTCCAGTCCCTAAGAAGGGAAATGTCAAAGATTGTTCAAACTACCACACACTTGCACTCATTTCACACCTAGAAAAATAATGCTCAAAATTTTCCAAGCCAGGCTTCAACAGTATGTGAATGGTGAACTTCCAGATGCTCAAGATGGATTTAGAAAAGGCATAGGAATCAGAGATGAAATTGCCAACATCCATTGGATCATAGTAAAAGAGAGAATTCCAGAAAAAAAAAATCTATTTCTGCTTTATTAATTATGCAAAAGCCTTTGACTGTGTTCATCATAACAAACTTTGGAAAATTCTTCAAAGGATGGGAATACCAGACCTGCCTGCTAAGAAATCTGTATGCAGTTCAAGAAACAACAGTTAGAACTGGACATGGAACAAAAGACTGGTTCCAAATTGGGAAACGGGTACATCAAGGCTGTATACTGACACTCTGCTTATTTAATTTATATGCAAAGTACATCATGAGAAATCCTGGGCTAAATAAAGCACAAGATGGAATCAAGATTGCCAGGAGAGATATGAATAACCTCAGATACTATGCTTATGACAGAAAGTGAAGAGGAACTAAAGAGTCTCTTGATGAAAGTGAAAAAGGAAAGTGAAAAAGCTGGCTTGAAACTCAACATTCAGAAAACTAAAATCATGGCATCTGGTCCCATCACTTCATGGCAAATAAATGGGGAAACAATATAAACAGTGACAGACTTTATTTTCTTGAGCTCCAAAGTCACTGTAGATGGTGACTGCAGCCATGAAATGAATAGACACTTGACAACATATTAAAAAGCAGAGACATTGCTTTGCTAACAAAGGTTCATCAAATCAAAGCTATGTTTTCTTCAGTATTCATGTACAAATGTGAGAATTGTAGCATAAAGAAAGCTGAGCGCCGAAGAATTGATGCTTTTGAACTGTCGTGTTGAAGACTCTTGAGAGTCCCTTGGACTGCAAGGAGATCAGACCAATCATTCCTAAAGGAAATCAGTTCTGAATGTTCATTGAAAGGACTGATTTTGAAGCTGAAGCTCCAATACTTTGGCCACCTGATGCAAAGAACTGACTCATTGGGAAAGACCCTGATGCTGGGAAAGGTTGAAGGCAAGAGGAGAAGGGGGACAACAGAGGATGAGATGATTGAATAGCATCACCAACTCAATGGGCATGATTTTGAGCAAGCTCCAGGAACTGGTGATGGATAGGGAAGCCTGGCATGCTACAGTGCATGGGGTAGCAAAGAGTTGGACACAATTGAGCGACAGATCTGAGTTTGTTTCTATGTTTATTTTTGATCTACATTTGCTAGAGGAGATGAAAAATTACTTGATTATTCTTAATTTTCTTGACATTTTAAATGCATACATGTGAGCTGCCGGTCTTTCTCTTTTAAGATGGTGAAGTACAATCAACCTTGGGGTCAGAGTCTTTTATGTGTTATCACATCTCTATCTGTAGTTGTTTATTTGCAAAAGTCATATCTGACAATTTTGTGATCCAGTGGACTATAACATACCAGGCTTCCCTGTGGGATTTCCCAGGGAAGTATACTGAAATGGGTTGTCAATTCCTTCTCTAGAGGATCTTCCCGATCCAGAGACCTAAGCCACATTTCCTGCATCTCTTGCATTGGCAGGCAGATTTTTTACCACTGTGTCACTGGAAAAGCCCACTTCTCTAAGCCTCCCTATAAAGCAATCAGCTGGCACCTGCACAGTAGGATCACAGTTGTTATTCAGTCACTAACTAACTCATGTCTGACTCTTTCCAACTTCATGGACTGCAGCATGCAAGGACACCAGCATGTCCCATGGACCCCAGCATGTCCAATGAGTTGGTGCTGCCATCCAACCATCTCATCCTCTGTAACCTCCTTCTTCTTCTAACCTCAGTATTTGCCAGCACCAAGGTCTTTTTCAGTGTGTTGACTCTTCACAACAGGTGGGCAAAGTATTGGAGCTTCAGCTTCAGCATCAGTCCTACCAATGAATATTCAGGACTGATTTCCTTTAGGGTGGACTGGTTGCATCTCCTCACAGTCCAAAGAACTCTCAAGAGTCTTCTCTAGCACCATGATTTGAAAGCATCGATTCTTCAGCACTCAGCCTTCTTTATGATTTTGCTGTCACAACCATGCATGACTACTGGAAAAACAATAGTTTTAATTATACAAATCTTTGTCACCAAAGAGATTTTTCTGCTTTTTGATATGCTGTCTAGGTTTGTCCAAGCATTTCTTGCAAGGAGCAAACATCTCAATTTCATGGCTGCAATCACTGTTCACAGTGAATTTGGAGACCAAGAAAATAAAATATGTTACCTTTTTCACTTTTTCCCTGTCTATTTCCATGAAGTGATGGGACCTAATGCCATGATCTTAGTTTTTTAAATGTTGAATTTTAAACCAGCTTTTTCACTCTCCTTTTTCACTTCCACCAAGAGGCTTTTTTGTTCCTCTTCACTTTCTGCCATGAGTAGTATCATCTGCATATGTGAGGTTATTGATATTTCTTCCAGCAATCTTGAGTCCAGTTTGTGATTCATCCAGCCTGTCATTTTGCATGATGTACTCTGCATACAGATTAAAGAAGCAGGGTGACAATAGACTGCATTGATGTACTACTTTCCCAATTTTGAACCAGTCCATTGCTCCATGTCTGGTTCTAACTGTTGCTTCTTGATCTGCATACCGGTTTCTTAAGAGTCAGGGTGGTCTGGTATTCCCATCTCTTTAAAATTTTACAGTTTGTTGTGATCCACACAACAATTTAGCATAGTCAATGAAGCAGAAGTAGATGTTTTTCTGGAATTCCCTTGCTTTCTCTATGGTCCAACAAATGTTGGTGATTTGATTTCTGGATCCTCTGTCTTTTCTAAATCCGCTTGTACATCTGGAAGTTCTCAATTCACATACTGCTGAAGCCTAGCTTGAAAGATTTTGAGCATTACCTTGCTAGTGTGTGAAATGAGTGCAAATGTATGGTAGTTTGAAGGTTCTTTGGCATTGCCTTTCTTTGGGATTGGAATGAAAACTGACCTTTTCCATTCCTGTGGCCACTGCTGAGTTTTCCAAATTTGGTGGCATATTGAGTACAGCACTTTAACAGTATCATCTTTTAGGATTTGAAATAGCTCAACTGGAATTCCTCACCTCCTCACCTCCTCCCCTCAGCACTTTGTTCATATTGATGCTTCCTATGCCCTGCTTGACTTCACATTCTAGAGTAAGATTGGAATCACTGGTTTTCTGCAAGAAGGAGGTGACAGCACACGACCCACTTTGGTTCAATTTTTTTTGTTATTGTGGCTGTGAAGATTGGCCATTAATAACAGTGGAACTTTGGTTCCTTTGGAGAAGTGTGTCTTGGTACCTCAGCTCCTAACATTTTCATTCTGATAGAGATGAAAGTCTCCATGATCCCATTCAGTTTTCATTGTTTTATATGAAGTCACAAACATGGCTAGCTGACCTTATTACCCTGCACATTTGAACACGCTGGGTTAAATTTCAATTGTCCTTAGTAGACATCAGACAAATAATTACTGAAGGCAAGTTACACAGAACAGAATACTGTATAGATGACACCATGAACTACACAGTCCATGGAATTCTCCAGGCCAGAATACTGGAATGGGTAGCCTATCCCTTCTCCAGGGGATCTTCCCAACCCAGGGATCAAACCCAGGTCTCCCATATTCCAGGCAGATTCTTTACCAGCTTAGCCACCAGGGAAGCCTGCTGTATAGTCATATTTAAATAAAGAAAGGTGCATATTTAATAAGGAAATATATTTAACATTTACAAAATTGCATGTATGAGGCAACATAACCTCTCATCAAATCATTTTTCTGTTTGCAGACCTTTTGCTTTCCACACTTTCTAATCTAATTATATCCTTTATGAGTTTTAACTTGGTGATCTCTTGGGTGGATCCCTGATTTCTTGTTTTGGCAGTATCTATTTTGGTATCAAAACGAATAAGTTTAACCCAAATAGTTTGGCAAGTATGCTAAATAGATGTTCTTGAACTTCTCTTATAATCCCATACTACAATTCTCACTTTACGTTTCTGCTATTTTCAAGATTTGTGTGTGTGTGTGTGTGTGTGTGTTAGTCGCTCAGTCATTTCTGACTCTTTGCAATCCCATGGATTGTACCCCACCAGACTCCTCCATCCATGGGATTTTCCAGGCAAGACTACTTGAATGGACTGCCATTCCCATCTCTAGGGAATCTTTCCAGCCCAGGGATCGAACCCAGGTCTCCCGCATTGCAGGCAGACTCTACCATCTAAGCCACTAAGGAAGAGTGAGATACTCAATGCAAGAAAAGTAATAGGAGGACATGTCCAACTCTTCGTGACCCCATGGACTGTATAGTCCTTGGGAATCTCCAGGCCGGAATACTGGAGTGGGTAGTCTACCCCTTCTCCAGTGGATCTTCCCAACCCAGGAATCGAAAGGGTCTCCTGCATTGCAGGCAGATTCTTTACCAACTGACCTATGAGGGAAGCCCAATAAAAGGAAAGATTAGGCTTAAGACTCGGAGAAGAGAATGGCACCCCACTCCAATACTCTTGCCTGGAAAATCCCATGAACAGAGGAGCCTGGTGGGCTGCAGTTCATGGGATCTCTAAGAGTCAGACACGACTGAGCGACTTCACTTTCACTTTTCACTTTTCACTTTCATGCATGGGAGAAGGAAATGGCAACCCATTCCAGTGTTCTTGCCTGGAGAATCCCAGGGATGGGGGAGCCTGGTGGGCTGCCATCTATGGGGTCGCACAGAGTCGGACACGACTGAAACAACTTAGCAGCAGCAGTAGCAGCAGGCTTAAGACTTTTGTTTTTCTTTCTTTGCTAACTCTTTTATAAAAACAGCACTTGACATTTTCTGTACACAAGCATATCTTAAAAAGTTATTAATAGCTCTAAAGAATATCCAATTTCAAACTAAATTTAATATAGACTACAAGTAGTAAATCAGTTCAGTTCAGTTCAGTTTAGTCACTCAGTTGTATGACCCCATGGACTGTGGCAAGCCAGGCTTCCCTGTCCATCACCAACTCCCACAGCTTACTCAAACTCATGTCCCTCAAGTAGGTGATGCCATCCAAGGATGTCATCCTGTTATCCCCTTCTCCTCCTGCCTTTAATCTTTCCCAACAATAGTGTCTCTCTAGGGAGTTAGTTCTTTGCAGGTGGCCAAAGCATTGGTGTTTCAGATTCAGCATCAGTACTTCCAATGAATATTCAGGACTGCTTCCTAAAATGTAAACATAAAATTCATTTATGATAAAAGGTTCAGTTTTACCTTTTCATTACAGAGGAGCCTGGTGGGCTACAGTCCATGGGGTTGCACACTTGGACGTGACTAAGTGACCAACCATGCATATTTTTAAAAGAAAATATTTATTTTTAATTGAAGGATACTTTTTTACAACATTATGCTGGTTTCTGCCATATATCAACATGAATCAGCCATAGGTATACATATGTCCCCTCCCTTTTGAACCTCCCTCCTTCCTCCCATGCCATCCCACAACTCTAGGTTGTCACAGAGCACCAGTTTGAAGTTGCTGAGTCATAGAGCAAATTTCCACTGGCTATCTCTTTTACTTATGGTAATGTATGTTTCTATGCTACGGTCTCCATTCATCCCACCCTCTATTTCCCCCACCATGTTCCCAAATCTTTTCTCTTTGTCTGCATCTCCATTGCTGCCCTGTAAATATGTTCATCACTACCATATTTTAGATTCCACATAAACACATTAATATATAATATTTGTTTTTCTCTTTCTGACTTACTTCACTCTATTTTACAGGCTCTAGGTTCATCTACTGGAGAAGGCAATGGCACCCCACTCTTGCTTGGAAAATCCCATGGATGGAAGAACCTGTTAGGCTGCAATCCATGGGGTCGCTAAGAATCGGACACGACTGAGCGACTTCCCTTTCACTTTTCACTTTCATGCATTGGAGAAGGAAATGGCAACCCACTCCAGTGTTCTTGCCTGGAGAATCCCAGGGATGGGGGAGCCTGTTGGGCTGCTGTGCATGGGGTTGCACAGAGTCGGACATGACTGAAGTGACTTAGCATAGCATAGGTTCATCTACCTCATTAGAACTGACTCAAATGCATTCCTTTTATGGCTGAGTAATATTCCATAGTATATACGTACCACAGCTTCTTTATTCATTTATCTGTTGATAGACATCTAGATTGCTTCCATGTCCTAGATGTTTTAAATAGTAAACAAATGTATTTTTTCATTGGTGTAATTTTTAACCTCTTTGTTACTTAGATTCTAAGAAAAATATAGATTGCCAATCTAAATGTACATATTAAATATATAGATACACACACACACACACACACACACACACACACACACACACGTGCTAAGTTGCTTCAGCAAACTGGAAAATTCTAAAAGAGATGGGAATACCAGACACCTGACCTGCCTCTGAAGAAATTTGTATGCAGGTCAAGAAGCAACAGTTAAAACCAGACATGGAACAACAGACTGGTTGCAAATTGGGAAAGGAGTATGTCAAGGCTGAATATTGTCATCTTGCTTATTTAACTTATATGTGGAGTACATCATGTGAAATCCCAGGCTGGATGAAACACAAGCTGGAATCAAGATTGCCAGGAGAAATATCAATAACCTCAAATGCACAGATGACAGTACCTTTATGGAAGAAAGCAAAGAACTAAAGAGCCTCTTGATGGAAATGAAAGAGGAAAGGGAAAAAGCTAGCTTAAAACTCAACATTCAGAAAACTAAGATCATGGCATCCAGTCCCATCTCTTCATGGCAAATAGATGGGGAAACAGTGGAAACACTGACAGGCTTTACTTTTTGGGGCTCCAAAATTACTGCAGATGATGACTGTAACCATGAAATTAAAAGATGCTTGCTCCTTGGAAGGAAAGCTATGACCAACCTAGACAGCATAGCAAAAAGCAGAGACATTACTTTGCTGACAAAGGTCCCTCAAGTCAAAGATATGGTTTTTCCAGTAGTCATATATGGATGACTATAAAGAAAGCTGAGTGCTGAAGAATTAATGCTTTTGAACTGTGGTGTTGGAGAACATTCTTGAGAGTCTCTTGGACTGCAAGGAATGTTAAAGGAAATCAGTCCTGAATATTCATTGGAAAGACTGATGCTGAAGCTGAAACTCCAATACTTTGGCAACCTGATCCAAAGAAATGACTCATTGGAAAAGACCCTGATGCTTGGAAAGATTGAAGGCGGGGGGAGAATGGGATGACAGAGGATGAGATGGTTGGATGGCATCACCGATTTGATTGACATGAGTTTGAGCAAGCTCTGGGAATTGGTGATGGAAAGGGAAGCCTAGCATACTGCAGTCCATGGGGTTGCCAAGCATCAGACACAACTGAGAGATGGAACTGAACAAGGCACAGGACTGGAAAAGTTCATTTTTCATTCCAATCCCAAAGAAAGACAATGCCAAAGAAATCTCAAACTACCACACAATTGCACTCATCTCACATGCTACTAAAGTAATGCTCAAAATTCTCCAAGCCAGGCTTCAGCAATACACGAACCATGAACTTCCAGATGTTCAAGCTGGTTTTAGAAAAGGCAGAGGAACCAGAGATTAAATTGCCAACATCCACTGGATCATTGAAAAAGCAAGAGTTCCAGAAAAACATCTATTTCTGCTTTATTGACTATGCCAAAGCCTTTGACTGTGTGGATCACAATAAACTATGTAAAATTCTGAAAGAGATGGGAATACCAGACCACCTGTCCTGCCTCTTGAGAAACCTATATGCAGGTCAGGAAGCAGTAGTTAGAACTGGGCATGGAACAACAGACTGGTTCCAAATAGGAAAAGTACGTCAAGGCTATATATTGTCACCCTGCTTATTTAACTTCTATGCAGAGTACATCATGAGAAATGCTGGACTGGAAGAAGCACAAGCTGGAATCAAGATTGCCGGGAGAAATATCAATAACCTCAGATATGCAGATGACACTACTCTTATGGCAGAAAGTGAAGAGGAACTAAAAAGCCTCTTGAAAGTGAAAAGTGGAGAGTGAAAAATTTGGCTTAAAGCTCAACATTCAGAAAACAAAGATCATGACATCTGGTCCCATCACTTCATGGGAAATAGATGGGGAAACAGTGGAAACAGTGTTAGACTTTATTTTGGGGGGCTTCAAAAATCACTGCAGATGGTGACTGCAGCCATGAAATTAAAAGATGCTTACTCCTTGGAAGGAAAGTTATGACCAACTTAGATAGCATATTGAAAAGCAGAGACATTACTTTGCCAACAAAGGTCCATCTAGTCAAGGCTATGGTTTTTCCAGTAGTCATGTATGGATGTGAGAGTTGGACTGTGAAGAAGGCAGAGTGCTGAAGAATTGATGCTTTTGAACTGTGGTGTTGGAGAAGACTCTTGAGAGTCCCTTGGACTGCAAGGAGATCCAACCAGTCCATTCTGAAGGAGATCAGCCCTGGGATTTCTTTGGAAGGAATGATGTTGAAGCTGACACTCCAGTACTTTGGCCACCTCATGCAAAGAGTTGACTCATTGGAAAAGACTTTGATGCTGGGAGGGATTGGGGGCAGGAGGAGAAGGGGATAACAGAGGATGAGATGTCTGGATGTCATCACTGATTCGATGGACGTGAGTCTTAGTGAACCCAGGAGTTGGTGATGGACAGGGAAGCCTGGCGTGCTGCGATTCGTGGGTTCGCAAAGAGTCGGACATAACTGAGTGACTGAACTGAACTGATACATATATATATATGTGCATGCTAAGTCTTTTCATTTGTGTCTGACCCTTTGAGGCCTGGTAGACTATAATCCATCAGGCTTATTTGCCCATGTGATTCTCTACGCAACAATACTGAAGTGGGCTGCCGTGTCTTCCACCAAATATATATGTGTGTGTGTGTATATGTATGTATAGGCTCAATATATTCAATATATAGGCTCTCAATATATATAGACATTCAATACAATAAGAAAGAATGAGTTTAAGAATACAACCACAAGCATTTTATGAATTATGCTGGATGCTGAAAAAAGCAGAAAAGTTGAATACCTTAAATGGCTGGGATAATTTCAGAAAATCAGTTTTTAAATTGCCCTAAAATATAGGTGCTGTGCTTATTCACTCAGTCGTTTCTGACTCATTGCAACCCCATGAACTGTAGCCCAAGCTCCTCTGCCCATGGGATTATCCAGGCAAGAACAATGGAGTGGCTTGCCATTTCCTTCTCCAAAAATATAGGTGGATATGACTAAAATTTAAAGTAGATTTCTCTTCTTAATATATTTAGTTCAAAAATATTATTCTAATTTAATTCCATGTGACACAATATTTTTAAAGCTAGATAAAATGATCTTATGATCAATGTTGTTGTTTAGTCACTAAATTGTGTCTGACTTTTGTGACTCCATAGACTGTAGCCTGCCGGGCTCCTTTTTCTATGTGATTTCCCAGGCACAGACTGGAGTGGGTTGCCATTTCCTTCTCCAGGGGATCTTACAGACCCACGAACCAAACCCATGTCTCCTGCACTGGCAGGCAGATTCTTTAGCGTCAAGTCACCTGGGAAAACCCTTATAATCAATGAAATACTTTAAAAACTACTTGTAGTTTTAGTTATTTGACTCTTCAATGTTAAAATAGTTTAATCTCTAATCATGAAGTGAAGTGAAGTCTCTCAGTCGTGTCCGACTCTTAGCGAACCCTTGGACTGTTGCCTGCCAGGCTCCTCTGTCCATGGGATTCTCCAGGCAAGAATACTGGAGTGGGTTACCATTTCCTTCTCCAGGGGATTTTCCTGACACAGGGATCGAACCCGGGTCTCCTGCAATGGAGGCAGACGCTTTAACCTCTGAGCCACAAGGGAAGCCCAATCTCTAATCATATATAAAGTTAAATAAAATTGGAACTTGGCAACCTGGATGTTATACTAAAATCTATGCAACTGCTTTTAAACAATCTTACCTGGAAAGATAAAGATTATTAAAATGATTGGAAGTAAGTAATAATCAAGTTCACATATTATTTTGGCATAACCAAAATAGTCCTTGTATTTTTACTTTATAAGAGTCACCTCTAGGGTCATCTTCATTAATTTTGTTATGCTTGCCAGTCTTCATATTTATTGTCATTATGAGCAATGAAATTCTATAAAGCCACACAGTTGGTTAATTAAGTAATCAAAGTAGGAAAATATTTTAATGAGAACTTCAGTACATAAAGGAACTGTATCCTTTAAAATACAGTAGGTTGCTACAGCCCACAGGCTTAGTTGCCCTGCAGCATGTGGGATCTTAGTTCCCTGACCAGGGATAAAACCAATGTGCCCTCCATTGTCAGGCAGATTCTTAACTACTGGGCCACCAATCAGTTTGACTGAGTTCTATTACTTTAATATAGAATTCATGTAAATTCAGGTAAGAGTTTAGAAAAAAAAAAAAGAGTTTAGGAAATACATTGCTTCCTTTTCCTGGTTATGTTTCTCTGGATTACTCTTTTTTTTTTTTTCCTTTCCCTTGAGTAACATCACATAAAACAATTCCAGTTGTAGCTTCTAGTATCACTATGACACTTAATATTTAAAATTCATGTTGATGTATGGCAAAACCAATACAATATTGTAAAGTAAAAAAAAATAAAAGCATTCAAATTTTTAAATATAAAAAAAATAAATAAAATCCAGTTTTACACCAAACTTGGAGCTGACTAAAAACATTCTTTTTAGAAGTTCACAATATTTGTTAGCCAAACACCTATGAGTTCTTTGAAGGGACACCTTCACATAACTGATACTATCAATTGCATGTAAAATCTGTCATCATTCCTTCGTATGTATCTAATAACTAAAAGTGTGTCAAATTTCTGTCTGTAATTCTCTGAATCCTTTCTTTGACATGTTGTTCAACTATTCTGGTTCTTCCTCACAAGATACAGTATATTCAAATATTACTAGAAGCTTTACAAATCTGTGCCATTTGGGGGAGTATAATCTGTAAATGCTTGTCAGATTATAAGAATTTTGACTTCTTTTTTGTATGGTAGTCTGATATTCCCATCTCTTTAAGAATACCAGACCACCATACAAAAAAAAAAAAAAAGCAGAAATTCTTATAATTTAATGAGCATTTAAGGAGGCACATTATAGGTTCTTAATTTGAACTCTGGCTTCACTTATACTGTTGTGTCACTGTGGGCAAGTTACTCAGTTCCTTTGGATCTCAGCCTTTTTATTTATAAAATTAATATTATAACAGCACCAGTTTAATGTGACTGTTGTGGAGAATAAACATGTAAATAACCAAAAAAATACATAGCACAGTCTCTGAAACATGCTTGAAAGTGAAAGTTGCTCAGTTGTGTCAGACTCTTTGCAACCCCATGGACTATACAGTCCATGGAATTCTCCAGGCCAGAAGAATAGAGTGGGTAGCCTTTCCCTTCTCCAGGGGAATCTTCCCAACCCAGGGATCAAACCCAGGTCTCCCCCATTGCAGGCAGATTCTTTACTAGCTAAACCACAAGGGAAGCCCAAAAAAACTGGAGTGGATAACCTATCCCTTCTCCAGTGGATTTTCCCAACCCAGGATTCCAACCAGGGTCTCCTGCATTGCAGTAGATTCTTTACCAACTGAACTATCAGGGAAGCCCAAAACATGCTTAGATATAAATAAATTTCAGCTATTAATAAAATATATACTTTGTGTTTAAAGATGTTCTGAAAGAATTATTTATAATCAAAATATTAAATAGATACTACTTAACACCTAGGAAATTGTACAGTGGTAAAGAACCCACCTGCCACTGCAGGAGACATAAAAGATGCAGGTCCAATCCCTGGATTGGAACATCCCCTGGAGGAGGGTATGGCAACCCTTTCCAGTAGTCTTTCCTGGAGAACCCCATGGACAGAGGAGCCAGGTGGGATACAATCCAGACAGTCGCAAAGAGTCTGACATGACTGAAGCGACTTAGCACAACAAAGCACAAAGCTCAGCACACAGTAAATTGTAATATAAATGCATTCATTCAAGATCATTTTATGAAGAAAGAAAATTAGAGTAAGAAATCTTCATATAATAACATATTCTTTGAAAAAAATCTATCAAAGAACCTATCCATACAAATACACACATAATTACAATTATATAAAATGAATTTAAATATGATTAATGCTGGGAAATTTTTAAGAAGTGAAAATGGATGTTAGATTACTGAAGCTGGTTTGAGAAGCAACTTTTTAAAAATGACTTTTAATTTCCCAATATTTTAAATGTGCTTTTGGTGTCATAGTATATGAATACTTGCCTCTTCGTTGAACAGGTACCAAGTAACATAGTTTTAGATCAATATCTTTGGTCTAAACTGATAATGGTCAGTTAGTCATTTGTGTTCATGGGTGTTTAATTTAGGGGGTCATCCATAGACTTAATTACAAAGAAGTTAACAGCTTGTCCTGAATATACATGCCCATTGCCACTAACTGAAAACCAAAATCAAATCAAATAAATTAACATACCAAAACATCTTATGTTTCGCAGAAAGATGTTTTTCTGTCAAGCTCTAATATATCCAATCTCTATTCAACTGTATTTTGGATTACCTTTGTAAGGATGAATCTTAAAAAATTAAATTAAATTAAATCGAACACCAAAACATGCATAGCTAGAAGATTCTTCAATTTAACATTTTTAAACATTTTAATTACAGGATTAGAGTTTTCCTATTACCTAGATTCCATTTAAAAGTATTTTAATCCTTTAATTCTTCAGGTATTATAGAATAATTTAGAGCCATATTCAGTCAGTCTTAATAAAATCTCTCACTCACAGTATGATTTCTCTATACAAAATGGGAAAAAAAGAAGTGAATGAAGCAGTAATTCTCACTGAGACAAGTCACATGGCATATTCACTTCCCTTCTTTTTAGCTTTGTTTTTCATAGTTTCCTTAGCACATTTATCTTTCCTCCTTTTTAAAAAAATTGAGATAACATTGGCTTATAGCGTTATATAAGGGTCATGTATACAACATTAGATTCTGACGTCTATGTATACCAGAGCGTGCTCACCACCGACACTTTAGTTGCATCCATCACCATACAACTGACTCCCTTTATCCATTTGCCCTCCCCTCACCTCTATTTCCCTTTGATAACCACCAATCTGTTCTCATCTACTAATTTAGGGCTCATTTGTGTGTGTGTTTTTAAATTTATTTATTTTAGTTTCTTTAAGTGTAAGTTTAGATTGTTGATTTGAGATTTTTCTTGTTTTTTGAGATAGAACTGTATTGCTATAAAATTCTGCCTTAGGGATGGTTTGTTGCATCCCATAGACTTCAGTATGTTGTATTTTCATTTTCATTGCCTTCAGGTATTTTTTACTGTTCTTTGACTTTTTTTGTTGTTGTTGAGCCAACAGTTGTTCAGTAGTATATTGTTTAGATTTACAAATTAAAAAATTTTTTTTCCAGCTCTCTTCTTGTAGTTGATTTCTAGTTTCATACCGTTGTGATCAGAAAAGATGTTAGAAATGATTTCAGTCTTAAAGTTATGGAGACTTGTTTGTATACTATTTGCCAACAAAAGTTCTATCATTGAGGATGTTCCATGTGTACTAGAGAAGACTGTTTCTTCTGTTGTTTTTGGATCAAATATTCGGTATATATCTCAAGGTCCTCTGGTATATTGCTTCATTTAAGGCCAGTATTTTCTTGTTGGCTTTCTGTCTGCTGCTGCTAAGTCACTTCAGTCGTGTCCGACTCTGTGCGACCCCATAGATGGCAGCCCACCAAGCTGCCCCATCCCTGAGATTCTCCAGGCAAGAGCACTGGAGTGGGTTGGCATTTCCTTCTCCAATGCATGAAAGTAAAAGTGAAAGTGAAGTCGCTCGGTCGTGCCCGACTCTTAGCGACCCCATGGACTGGAGCCCACCAGGCTTCTCCATCCATGGGATTTTCCAGGCAAGAGTACTGGAGTGGGGTGTCATTGCCTTCTCTGAGGAATCTTCCTGACTCAGGGATTGAACTTGGTTCTTCTGCATTGCAGGCAGATTCTTTACCATCTGAGTCACCAAGGAAGCCCCTCCTATTAAATGTCTCATAAATAGTCCTTTTTTGATGATAGCTTCATTTGCCTACACAAATTTCATCTTTTTCTTCCTCCTCTTCTATGTTTAAGGTGTCACACATGATCCCATTTCATATTTTGAGCTACTTACCAAATTTAAGCTCAATTCAGTTCAGTTGCTCAGTCGTGTATGACTCTTTGTGACCCCATGGACTGCAGCACAGCAGGCTTCCCTGTCCATCACCAACTCTCGGAACTTGCTCAAACTCATGCACATTGGGTTGGTGATATCATCCAATCATACCATCCTTTGTCATCCCATTCTCTTCCTGCCTTCAATCTTTCCCAGAAGTAAGGTCTTTTCCAGTGAGTCAGTTTTTTGCATCAGGTGGCCAAAGTATTGGACTTCAGCTTCAGCATCAGTCCTTCCAATGAATATTCAGGACTGATTTCCTTTAGGATTGACTGGTTTGATCTTCTAGCAGTCCAGGGGACTCTCAAGAGTCTTCTCCAACACCACAGTTCAAAAGCATCAGTTCTTTGGCCCTCAGCTTTCTTTATGGTACAACTCTCACATCCATATATGACTAGTGGAAAAACGATCATTTGACTAGATGGACCGTTGTTGGCAAAGTGATGTCTCTGCTTTTTAATAAGCTGTCTAGTTTGGTAATAGCTTTTCTTCTAAGGAGCAAGCATCTTTTAATTTCATGGCTACAGTCATCATCTGTAGGATTTTGGAGCCCATAAAAATAAAGTCTGTCAGTGTTTCCATTGTTTTCCCATCTATTTGCCATGAAGTAATGGGACCAGATGCCATGATCTTAGTTTTTTGAATGTTGAGTTTTAAGCCAGCTTTTTCCCTTTCCTCTTTCATTTTCATCAAAAGGCTGTTTAGTTCTTCTTCACTTTCTGCCATAAATGTGGTGTCATCTGTGTATCAGAGGTTATTGATGTTTCTCCCAGAAATCTTAATTCCAGCTTGTGCTTAATCCAGCACAGTGTTTCACATTATGTACTCTGCATATAAGTTAAATTAGCAAGGTGATAATATACAGCTTTGACATACTCCTTTCCAAATTTGGAAGCAGTCTGTTGTTCCATGTCCCGTTCTAACTGTTGCTTCTTGACCTGCACTCAGATTTTTCTGGAGACCGGTCAGGTGGTCTGGTATTTCCATTTCTTGAAAAATTTTCCACAGTTTGCTGTGATCCATACAACAACAATTTAGCGCAGTCAATGAGGCAGAAGTAGATATTTTTCTGGAATTCTCTTGCTTTCTCTATGATCAAATGGATGTTGGCAATTTCATCTCTGATTCCTGTGCCTTTTCTATATCCAGTTTAAGCATCTGGAAGTCTTTGGTTCACATACTATTGAAGCCTAGCTTGGAGAATTTTGACCATTACTTTGCTAGTGTGTGATATGAGTGTACTTTGCAGTACTTTGAACAATCCTTGGCATTGCCTTTCTTTGGGATTGGAATGAAAACTGACCTTTTCCAGTCCTGTGGCCACTGCTGAGTTTCCCAAATTTGCTGGCATATGAGCGCAGCACTTTTTCAGCATCATCTTTTAAGATTTGAAATAGCTTAGCTGGAATTCCATCACCTCCACTAGCTTTGTTCATAGTGATGCTTCCTAAGGCCCACTTGACTTTACATTCCAGGATGTCTGGCTCTAGGTGAGTGATCACACCATTGTGGTTATTTGGGTCATTAAAGTCTTTTTTGTATAGCTCTTCTGTGTATTCTTGCCACCTTTTCTTAATATTAAATACCAAATTTATTCTTCTTAATATTAAATACCAAATTTAAATAGTTATAGTTATTTTAATGTATTTTCCCTTTAACTTTTGTGCTATAATAAAGTGTTTAACGATCTATTTTTTTCTGTAGAGTTGAAATTCTGTTATTTTGTCTATAATTGATTATCTTACTCAAGTTTTGTGTGGTTTCACCTTTGAATTTCAGTTAGAAGAGCTCTTTTCAACATATATTGTAAGGCAGGTCTATTGATGATGAATTCCCTCATCTTCTGTTTGTCTGGCATAAGCCTTTATTTCTCTTTCATATCTGAAGGCTAACTTTGCTCTATGGGGTATTCTTGGCTGACAGTTTTTTAATCTCTCAATATCTTGAGCATTCCATTCCTTTTCTCTTGACCTAGAGTGTTTCTGCTGAAAAGTTTGTTGATAGCTTAATGGACTTATTTTTGGTAGGTTAGTGGGCTTTATTATGTGGCTGCCTTCGAAATCCTTTTTATCATTGACTTTTGCCAATTTTAATATAATGTGTCTTGGAGAAGGTCATCTTACACTGCTTGAACTGGGTGTTCTATTAGGTCTGTGAAATTGTATGTATAGTTCCTCCCTAAGGTTTGGGGCATTCTCATCTATTTTTTAAACTAAACTCTGCCTCTCTTATCCTCTCTTCCCTTTCTAAGATATCCATTATCCTTTAGCTGCCTTTTTCCAATGGAGTTGAATAGTTCTCAAAGAATTTCTTCATTTACAAAAAAATATGTTCTCTTTCCTCTTCTATCTGAATTATTTGCACATTTATATCTTTGAGCTCACTAAGTCTCTCTCCCATTTGGTTTTCTCTGTGGAGCACTGTTGCTGCCCCAGTCCCGGTGCCCATGATGGCTGCCACTGCAGCCAGGAAGTTGGACTCCTTTGTGTCACCTCTAACCACAATTGCAATTGTTGGATTCTCTGGGCCTGCAGCTTAGTTGTCACAGATGGTAGGCCAGGATCAGAGGCATAAACTCTGCTGTTTCCAGAGTTTCACCTCTTTTGTGTGTTCCAATCTACCCACCTTCAGATGTATGGGCATTTAGATCTCTCTGACATCTTGGTGGGTTAGGCAAAGGAATATTTTGTTGACTCAGAGGTGTTTCACTTATTGTCAACCCTAAATATTCATTGGAAGGACTAATGCTGAAGCTTCAATACTTTGGCCACCTGATGTGAAGAGCTGACTTATTGGAAAAGACCACGATGCTGGGAAAGATTGAGGACAGGAAGAGAAGGGGACAAGAAAGGATGAGATGGTTGGATGGCATCACCAACGCAATGGACATAAGTTTGAGCAAATTCTGGTAGATGGTGAAGGAGAGAGAAGCCTGGAATGCTGCAATCCATGCAATCACAAAGAGTCAGACATGACTGAGCAACTGAAAAACAACAGATTAAAAAGAGACTAAAAGGGTGCTGCCATGTTGCTGACATCATCTCCCCTTTTTTTTTAATGACAGTTATTTTTACTTCTTAGGCAAATAATTTAATTTAATTTACATGAAAGTTATGGGCTCCCCAGGTGGTGCTAGTGGTAAAGAGTGTACCTGCCAAAGCAGGAGCCGCAAGAGATACAGGTTTGATTCCTGGATTTTGAAGATCCCCTAGAGTAGAAAATGGCAACCTACTCTAGTATTCTTGCCTGGAAAATTCCATGGACAGAGGAACTTGGTAGGTATAGTCCATAGGGTTGCAAAGAGTCAGACACAATTGAACACACACACATATTACATTTACACCCATACAATTTTTTAAAATCTTATTTTATTGGCAATGTATTTGTAGTTTCAGAGAACATTATGCTTATGGAAAGATTTTGGGATCACGTTCATTTTCTTCATTTCTCTGTTGTGCGTTGGAGATGGCCATTTTCCTATACATGATAAGAGATTATGTAAGTGGAGATCAGACTAATTATTTTTTATTATTTATATGTACACTGCATCTAGAAAATATTTGAGTAGGTATAAATAATGATAAGATATTCTTGGGGCTGGTGGAAGATTCATTGAGAGAGAAAGACGTATATGCTACATTTCAATTGGTTCTTAGTAGGTTCTAGAAAATAAGCTCTATTTAAGAAGGACTGATTCTGGAATTTAAGAAATGCATGCCTTGGTCAGAAGTCAGGACTTCCTCTCTCTTAAAAAGTTGTTAACTATATAAAGTCCATAGATGGTCTTCAAGGTTTCCTGAGCCAAATAAGCAAAACATTTCCATGTCATTTTACTTCATTAATTTGAAAACTGCTGAGGTAAAAATAATTTTTGTCAATGTTGTGAAAGTATTTATTTATTTTAAATAAAATGTATAGAATAAGCTGTTATTATAATTCTTCTTATTATTATAAATCATTATTAATTACTATGAAAGCAAAACCAAAGACTAATGTAATTGAAATCTCTTTCTAACTTATTTCAAACTTGCTTTTGTGTTTTTGTATAACATTGTCTTTTTTCAATCAGTGGAAACTTACTTTTAAAAGAAAAAGACGAACTGTGCAGGCCATATTTTTCTGTGCCTGTATTAAAAAGTCAGTTTCCAATATAATAAAGGAAATCATATTCTTAAAATATGTATATTTTTATGTATAATTTTTCTGGAGATCTCTAGTCATTCAAAAGCTTTTCAAAGATGTCCATTATGGCCAGAGGGTTGGCTGTGCTTAGTTTGAGAAGCAGAATCTTAAATGTAATAGTCAGAGTCCCTCAGTCTAGCAGATCTGTTTACAAACACTATAAATATATAGCTATTATTACATAGCTAAGAAAGCAGAAATTATTTAATGATTTCAAGCCACATAACACATAGTTTAAAAAGCAGGATTATGGTTTTAACCTCAATCTGATAATGTATTTTTTTAAATAACAGCATTATTAAGATGTAATTTACATACCATACAATTCAGCCATTTAAACTCTGTGATTCAATTGTTTTCCGCATATGCACAGAGAGGTATTAATACAATCACTACCACAGTTAATTTTAGAACAACTTCTTAGACTCAAAAAGAAACCCCATCTTCTTTAGTTATCTCTCTTATCTCCCATAACCCATCTCCAAGCAACCACTACTCTAAGCTGTCACTATAGATTTTCCTATTCTGGAAATTTCATATAAATGGCAACATATGTTATGCAGTCTTGTGTTTAAATTTACATGGTTCAGTCATATTGTAACATGTGTTAGTACTTGGTTCATAATATTCCACTGTATGGACATACCAATTTGGTTTATTCATTTATCAGTTGATGGATTTTGGGTTGTTTCCAAATTTGGGCTGTTAGGAATAATGCTGTTATAGACATTTGTGTCTATGTCTATACAAGTTTTGTGTACACACAGGTTTCAATTTATTTTTGGGTATATACTTGGGTGTAGAATGCTTCAAATGCCACAGTCAAGAAAATGAAGACATTTTACAGAATATAGGAAAATATTTTCAAATAATATGCCTTAAAAGTAACCTGTATTGATATTATATAAATAATTCAATGATAGAAGGGCATACAACAACATTTTTAAATGGGCAAAGGATATAGACATGTCTCAGAAAATATATGCAAAATAGTCAATAAGAACATGAAAAGACATTTAATGTTATTAGTGATCAAGAAAATGCAAATCAAAACCACAATAAGATGCCACATCATATCCACTAGAATGACTATAATCAAAAAGTCAAATGATAAACTGTTAGCAAGAATGTGGTTGCATCAATCAGAAGATTCATACACTACCGGTGGGACTGTAAAATAGTGCGAACACTTTGCAATGCAGTCTGGCAGTTCCTCAAATAGTTACATAGAGAGTGACAATACAATTATGTGTTTTACAATCATTTTTAACTCCTTCTGATATAGTAATGAATTGCTTTCTAGGGACTTGAATCTTTGCTAGGCTATACCTTCAGGATAATTGGTGAAAAACAATTGTGACAAGTTATTAAGAAATGATTTTCACCTTGTATAATGTGGTTTTCTACCAACTAAATGAACTGGACCATGAAGAGTTCATTGGCCAGGTTAGCTTCTTATTCTTGAATAATTTTTGCAATCAGATATAGATGTTTCAGCTTCCAGGCTGCAAAGTAATTTGCAAGTGAATCAGAACTGATGCTGGTGGGAGCTGATTATATTAATAGTAAAATAGATTCTTCATTATGAAGCAAAATCATATTTACATTTCCCATTGATTTATGAGACTTTGGCATCTAGTTTCATGTAGTCCATGGCGATCTACCACTGATTCCTTTACAATATTTTTCATATCTTCTCAAACACTGTACCAACTCTCATTGTTGTTGTCATTTAATTGCTAAGTCATGTCCAACTCTTTGTGACCCCATGTATTGTAGCTTGCCAGACTCCTTCGTCCATGGGATTGAACACTGGAATGGGTTGCTATTTCCTTTTCCAGGAGATCTTCCCAACCCAGGGATTGAATCTGCATCTCCTGCATTGGCAGGTAGATTCTTTATCACTGAGCCACCAGGGTACCAACCCTCACCATTCATTAACACGCCATTGTAATAGAATCTTAATTTTCCTTTCAGCCTCAGTCTTCTCTTACTCACCCTGTACAGTTGGGTATGAATGTCCTTCAAATGGCAGTTTGCTTGCTAAATATCTGTACACAAATTAAAGCCTCTAATAAGGCCTTTTGGGAAATTGAGGAGCTCTATCTTTATCTCTTTCTATACTCTAACCATGAAAATTTAATTCAAACTCATATATCACCCTTTAACTATTTGAAAATAATACATATACCCTGTCTGCTTTCCTTCATCTAAATTTTTATCTGATTCTTTCAAAGAAAGGCTTAACTAATTTTTTTTTTACATACTTGATCTGACAAAGATGGATAGTAGTGTTCCAATAACCACTACTCTGCTATTCAGTATATAAAAACACATGACCAATGTATTTTAACTTTTGATTGTAACATATATTACTATAAAAAGATTTTTATTTTATACTCCACGTTTTGCCTTAAAAGCTGCTGCAATGACTTTAAAATTACAATTCTGCTTTCCCTTTATCATGCATACTTGATATCCACTTATCTTGGCTTCCAGTGCTATAGCAATTTTTATTCACATTCTTCTTAGAACCTATAAGCCTTTTTTTTTTTTTTTTTTTTTTTTATTCTTCCAATTTTATTTTATTTTTAAACTTTACATAATTGTATTAGTTTTGCCAAATATCAAAATGAATCCACCACAGGTATACATGTGTTCCCCATCCCGAACCCTCCTCCCTCCTCCCTCCCCATACCATCCCTCTGGGCCGTCCCAGTGCACCAGCCCCAAGCATCCAGCATCGTGCATCGAACCTGGACTGGCAACTCGTTTCCTACATGATATTTTACATGTTTCATTGCCATTCTCCCAAATCTTCCCACCCTCTCCCTCTCCCACAGAGTCCATAAGACTGTTCTATACATCAGTGTCTCTTTTGCTGTCTCGTACACCGGGTTATTGTTACCATCTTTCTAAATTCCATATATATGCGTTAGTATACTGTATTTATGTTTTTCCTTCTGGCTTACTTCACTCTGTATAATAGGCTCCAGTTTCATCCACCTCATTAGAACTGATTCAAATGTATTCTTTTTAATGGCTGAGTAATACTCCATTGTGTATATGTACCACAGCTTTCTTATCCATTCATCTGCTGATGGACATCTAGGTTGCTTCCATGTCTTGGCTATTATAAACAGTGCTGCGATGAACATTGGGGTACACGTGTCTCTTTCCCTTCTGGTTTCCTCAGTGTGTATGCCCAGCAGTGGGGTTGCTGGCTCATAAGGCAGTTCTATTTCCAGTTTTTTAAGGAATCTCCACACTGTTCTCCATAGTGGCTGTACTAGTTTGCATTCCCACCAACAGTGTAAGAGGAGAACCTATAAGCCTTTTAATTGAAATTTCAAAGAAAATAAAATGCTGATGATTACTTGGCCAATTCTGAACCCATCCAAACTCCTGTGTATTTTGCATACTTGTGTATGAAGGATTTAACTCTTTTTTTTTTAACTCTCCACAAATTTTCAGATATGATAAAATATGTCAAATCCATTACACACATCTCTTCTTTACAGAGCATATTATTCTATTAAAACTTATCAGAGAGATTTGAAAACACTTATAATACTTGTCATAAAATATAAATTCAAATTGCTTATATTCTAGGACCTATTAAAAAGTTAGAGAGAAGTTATATTTAGAGAAAGTTGTGTAAAGGTGGTGAAAAGTCCTCTGTGGTTTCTTATTCAGGTGCACCACTGATCACTAGTACAGATTCTCAGAAAACCACTTTATGGCAATCATATCTAATGTGAGATCTTTCTTTGATGAATACAAGGAATGGAAAGAAATTGTTCTTAGAACTGATATACAATTATTTCAAAAGATATTACTGATAAATAAGATAAGCAAATGTGCCCAATGACAATGAAAAAATTAATTCACAACTAACTCCTGTTAAATTTTTGTTTACCTTAAATTCTATTTCTCTAATGAGAAATATCAAATATTCAGTTTCTCTTTTGTTCTGTGTGTATGCTCACACATGTCTGACTCTTTGTAACCCCATGGCCTATAGCCCACAAAGATCCTTTGTCCATAAAATTTTCTAGGCAAGAATACTACAGTAGGTTGCCATTTCCTCTTCCAGGGGATTTTCCTGACCCAGGGATCAAACCCGTTTCTCCTGCATCTCATGCATTGGCAGGTGGATTCTTTACCATTGAGCCACCTGGAAGCCCCCTTTTTGTTCCAGCTATTGGTAAATTTACCACCAGATTTTGTTTGGCCACAGTGCTAAAGAAGGAAAATTTGGGTGACAAGTCTTGAAAGTTTCATAAGCTAAGCTGAGTGAGAATCTTTGTTGTTGGGGGCCAGAGTGAGGCACTCTGCCCATGGCAAAGGTCATGAGGAAGGAGGCTCGACATATGCAAAGGCGGGATGGAGCCTCAGGAGTCCCCCTGGAAATCCTTGAGCATCTACCCCCATAACCAGAGCCTGCCTGCTTCACTACTTTGTGCTCCCACCTACACCTCTGACTTTACGGGGGGCTGTCCCCCACCACCTTTTTTGGAGAAGGAGTTAACCTAGAGCTCCAGTTAATAAAAACTCCTGGGCGTGACAAGAGTGTTTTAACCTACAAACTCCTATGAAGGTTCTCTAGCCTGCCTGACAGGCTTGTCCGGCCACATGTGATTGCTCACAGCCTCCCAACCGTGAGAGGCATGAGATGCTTTAAACCTTCTTAAAACAGGTTCCTTAGAAAAGTTAGAAAACCATTAGTATAAGTATAGTGGGCTGATTAGAAATTGTACTGATGAAGGGTTTTTCATTTGTTGAGCCAATGTTTGTTGCTAAGTCTCCATATCCCCTGCCCTTACACACATTAATGAATATATAGAAGAAATAAGTATTAACCTTTGATATTAATCACGTTAGACCTTAGGCTAAGTAAATTCTTTCCTTAACTAAAACTCACTACACCCTCACCCTATAGGAATGTAACTTTATTTGGGTGGCGTCTGTTTTAAGAATAATCACCCCTGGAGAAATAAGTGTCCTGGTTGACTGACCGCTGTCACAAGGAGAGGGTCATAAATTGTCAGCAGGCCCCCTGGCCAAAAGATGATGTAACATCCCTAAGACCTCTGTATACATTTGTATGAAGCACCTGACTTTGATAAAAGTCAGGACTGCTGACCCCACGTGACTTTTGCATAACATCTCAGTGTATAAAAGTAGACCATGGAAAATAAAGAATTGGGATCAGTTTCTCAAAATACTGGTCTCCCCATGTCGCTCTCTCTCTCACTCTGGCTGAGTCTCCATCTGGAGCATGGAACCCACCAAGCTTACTAATTTTGCCTGGGCTTCTAAGATCCGACCGGGGAGGCCTCAGTGTGTCCTCTCCTTTGGGAGAACGGAAGGATGCCTGCGGCCTACGTAAGTGGTGCAAGCTTCTTGTCTTGAAGTTTTATTGGTCTCCCGCGTAAACCAAGCTACTCAGCCTCTTTTCTCCACTGAATTTTCCTACTGAGCTATCCTTATTCTATTACTCTTTGTATCTCTAATTAATATCTAATTGAAGCTATTGTATCCTGATCCTCGCCAACGCCGTCCCCGCTTCGAACTCCCTGAATCAGCCGGGGCTGGACCCTGGCACTTTGTGCCTTTGATATTTGCCTGCTTGATCTGTGAGCAAATGTAGTTAAAAGGTATTAACTGAAAAAACATAATTGAAATATACCAGCTAGAAAGCATGACCTACAAAGTCATTAGAATATTTTAAAAGATAAATAAATTAAATATATAATATGATATTGAGTCTTTATCTTAAATTATATAAGAAAAAATATTTTATGCTTGCCAATTTGTCATGTCTCTTGGAGAAATAAAGAAACTCTCTTAAAAATCTAAGTTAAATGGGAAAATTGTAGTTGTGTATCATCATTGTCAATTATCTTGGTGCAAAAGAGAGAGACAGGCCACCTTAAGAGAAAGAAACACTGTACATGCCCTATCCACAGAGCTTTTTTATACATGTACTTGCCAATACATTCTATTTTCAGTTCTCTCGGAGTTTTGAACTCTCTGAGGTAGAGATATTGTGACTGGAGAGCTGAGAAGCAAATCTGGCAAAGCATTATTTAAATATACTCTACGTAAAATAAAATCTCTGTAAGAGTTCTGAAATTTCCAGTCACTACTTGACCAGAAAAATATTGCTAATTGACTTGTTAATATTGAATAAATTTGAAGCATTCCCTTTTGTGACTATAGCTCATTGTTAAAATGTAGCTTAACAGTTTTATAGTTTTTACTATTATGATTTTGGTATTTGATTAGCTCTGATAGTAAAGAATCTCCCTGAGGTGCAGGAGACCTGGGTTCAATCCCTGCATCAGGATGATCCCCTGAAGAAGGAAATGGCTCCCCTCTTCAGCATTCTCATCTGGAGAACTTCATGAACAGAGGAACCTGACGGGCTACAGTCTGTGGGGTCACAAAGAGTTGGACACGACTGAGCAACTAACACTTCCACTTTTCACTTTAACTTTTAAAACATGATATACTATAAAAAAGCTATTTTGAAAATTTCAAGGGACAATTTATTTTTCCTTATTAGGTTGGAAGAGTCATTATGGAATGTATTAAGCAATACTTGCCCCTGTTAATGGTAAACCATAGGACAAGATCATGGAACTAGGAACTGGCCAAATGAAAATTATTACTGCATTTACATATATAAATATGTTAAAATAAATGTTAAATAAAACCAAATAAATAAATATATTAAATAAAAAGGGCATTGTGCCCAAGTAGTCATATTTAACTAATAACTTTTGGCAATGCTTTTGTGATTCCTGTCTTGAGTTTTAAAATGTGGCCATAAAAAATATGAATCATCTCTTTACTTCTGAACAAGGTTAATCTAATTTAAAGAAAAGGTATGATGAGACAAAAACTAACTAAACAATACTTAACCTGTCGGGTTCTAAAAGAGATGGTTTAGAATAATAAAGAAAATCTTGATATCATAAAAAAGTGGTATTTTGTAAGAATATTTTGTAGTGGTATTTTGTAAAGTTAAGAAAAAGGTTGAGGAAGTCTTGGATAGCTTCAAACCCAGCACCTCATTTTCTGGGATCCAGGCGCGATATCTATTATGAACAAGTATGGAGAAGAGTGGTCTATCCTCTGTCCAGATTCATTTCTTTCACTTATTCCCAGATATTAATTTCAAAGAGAGTTTCAAGAAGGATCCATCTATGGCTGATTCTTGTTGATGATTGACAGAAACCAACAAAATTCTGTAAAACATTTATCCTTCAATTAAAAACAAATTAATTTTTTTTAATTTAAAATCAAAGATTAAGTGGTTTGCAACTAAACTGAGGATCACTTCCTCCCCCCTATATAATAAAATATCAGCAAAATCAAGAACAGGCTTTAAGAAGGCCAAAGACCAGTTTGCAGATAAATCAATTAAAAAAAAAAAGCCAGAATCTAACTTAACAATAAAATTCAAACAATTTAGTGATAGTAATATTTAGCTATTCAAAGGCCTGTAATTATTCATGAGAACAATCCTGGTAATGGAAAAGGTCAAGTAAAACAATAAAGTTACAAAGGAATATCTCCTTCCATATATCATCCAGATCTAATGAAGAGAGATTTCTAATTATTTATTTAATAAAATTGTCCCTGAAACTCAAAGATACTGACTTCTTACCTGTTCCAAGAGACACTGTTCTCTCCAAAGAGCTTTAAATAGAGGGTTGGCTACTTAGAAGAGATTGGGGACAATTCAAGGTGTCAATGATTTTTCCAGTCTCTGTGATACTTGCTCAATTTGGAAAGAGAAAAAATGATGAACAACTGCTTATTGGTTTTGGAGTAGAACAGATCTTCAAAACTATAATAAGTCTATGAGTTAATTAGTAAGATGTAAATAATTTCATTTTCAGGTATGGGACAAGAGAATTTGTCATCATTCAAGCATAAGCAAAAGGCTATAGGAAATTCTTGAGGTGAAAAGATAATGATAAAAGAACAAATCTTAGAACATCAAAAAGGATGAAAACACAATGTAAGAAGTTGAAATCCAAGTAAATATATTAGACTCATGAGTTTTCTAAATTATGTTTGAAAATATAAGTAAAAATTATAACATCAACTTATGTGATTCTTGAGTATGTAGAGAAAATATTTAAGACAATTATTTAAAAATGAGAAAATGTAAAGAAACCTAAAGGGACATAAATTTTCTACACTTGGCAAAAAATGGTGAATTTTCTAGATTGTTATCAACTGTGTATGTATAATACAGTATCTAAAGCAACTACTAAAATATTTACAAAGAGATATACTCAGAAACAACATAAGCAAATCAAAATTAAATTTATAAAAGTACAAACAAATAACACAGGGAAAAAAACAAAATTCAATACAAAGAAATGAAGAATAAACAAATAACTCTTAAAAATAAAATGTCTAACTCAAAATCAAATATATTAAAAACTACATTAGATGTAAAATATTTAAATACACCAACTGAAAGACAGATTGACAAGGTGAATTTATAAATAAAATAATGATCCATGGGAACTGAGATTCCCCAAAAATGCCAGGTATGCACCCCCCCCAAAAAAAAAAAGAGAGAGAGAGAGACGAGAAAAGATCCAACTATACATTGTGTACAAGGTATGAGAAACTCACTTCAAATAATGAAACAAGTGATATTGAGGCACCATGTGAAATTGTCAAGCTCAGCAAAATACAGAGACAAGGAAAAAAAAGTTTCATGACTGCAGCTATGAAATTAAAAGACACTTGTTCCTGGAAGGGAAAACTATGACAAATCAAGACAGTATATTAAAAAGCAAAGACATTACTTTAACCAACAAAGGTCCATCTAGTCAAAGCTATGGTTTTCCACTAGTCATGTATGGATGTGAAAGTTGTACCATAAAGAAGGCTGAGTGCTGAAGAATTGATGCTTTTGAACTGTGGTGTTGGAACAGACTCTTGAGAATCCTTTGGACTGCAAGGAGATCAAACAAGTCAATTCTAAAGGAAATCAACCCTGAATATACACTGGAAGGACTGATGCTAAAGCTGAAGCTGCAATACTTTGGCCACCTGATGCAAAGATCTGACTCATTGGAAAAGACCCTGATTCTGGGAAAGATTGAAGGCAGGAGAAGAAGGGGACGAAAGAGGATTAAATGGTTAGATGGCATCACCGACTCAATGGACATGAGTTTAAGCAAGTTCCAGGAGTTGGTGATGGACAGGGAAGCCTGGCGTGCTGCAGCCCATGGGGTCACAAAGAGTTGGACGTGACTGAGTAACTGAACTGAACAGGAAAATTCATTACAAACTCAGTGATCAGAGTTTTTGTTGGGGTTATACTGTTGGGGTTCTATAGGCATGCTCTGTGCAGCACTTACCACATTTTAAGACTTTCAGTAGGAAAATAAGTGCTTAGCATAAAGTCACATTTTTCTGTACAGGTTATACAGTGTGATTAACTCTTAAAAGTTATGTGGACGGTGGTTATATGATTATAAATTGACATGCACCTTTAGAAAATAGTCAACTTTGCAAACAAATCTTTCTCAAAATAGTAGTACTTAGTCTTCTATGTTATCTGTCTTCTGCACTGTATACGTGTGTTCAGTGTTCTTTAATTTATGAGAAAAAAAAATGAAGACAAATTTCATGCACTCCCAGAAGCACAACTACAAAAACATTGTCCATGTGTTAATACCTATATATTTTTCATTCCCTCTTATTACTCTAGATGAACACTCCATAGTTCTAAGGCCAACTCCAGCACTTTGGACCATATCCTACCTTCTCTTGTCCTTCTCGCTCATTATTCTTAGCAAATGAACATTCTACATTATTTCTATCTGAAAAAAATCTAATATTGACTAAGTATAATGAAAAGCATGTCACTGACAATTCATCTTTAGATTATTAGAATATCTCATATGATTAAAAAAATTGCTAAAGGAAATTTCCTTATTTTAAAGATATACACTCAATTTCCTATAAAGGTAGCATTTTTATGCAAATTAGCTAATTTAAGGGTAACAAAAGGGATAAGAATTGTTATTGAGTAACCTGTGAAATTTAACTCACAGGTATACATATATAAGGGAGAAGGCAATGGCACCCCACTCCAGTACTCTTGCCCGGAAAATCCCATGGATGGAGGAGCCTGGTAGGCTGCAGTCCATGGGGTCGCTAAGAGTCAGACACGACTGAGCGACTTCACTTTCACTTTTCACTTTCATGCATTGGAGAAGGAAATGGCAACCCACTCCAGTGTTCTTGCCTGGAGAATTCCACGGACGGAGAAGCCTGGTAGGCTGCAGTCCATGGGGTCACACAGAGTAAGACACAACTGAAGCGACTTAGCAGTAGCAGCAGCATACATATATAAATCACATGTACATTCAGTTCAGTTCAGTCCATTCATTCAGTCATGTCTGACTCCTGTGACCCCATGGACTTTAGCACTCCAGCCCCTCTGTCTATCACCAACTGCCAGAGTTTACTCAAACTCATATCCATTGTGTTGGTGATGCCATCCAACCATCATCCTCTGTCTTCAGGTGGCAAAAGTATTGGAGTTTCAGCTTCAACATCAGTCCTTCCAGTGAATATTCAGGACTGATTTACTTTAGGATGGACTGGTTGGATCTACTTACAGTCCAAGGGACTCAAGAGTCTTCTCCAACACCACAGTTGAGAAACATCAATTCTTTGGCACTCAGCTTTCTTTATAGTCCAACTCTCACAGCCATACATGACTATGGGAAAAACCAGTAATATGTACATATACCCACTTAAAATGTTTAAAAAAACACAATGAAGTCTTAATCAAAATTGAGCCATCAAATCATCAAATTTCTAATTCTGGGAAATATATTTAATGTCACTAAACTTCAAGTCTTGTAATATGAAAATAATTTTTCATGAAAATCATCTTGGGATACAGATGTTTGTGAGTGTGCTTGTGAATAGAATGTACAACAAAGCTTGGTGTATCATGTTTTACTCTGCATCTTCTTCGGATCCTCTGCACATTTTCTCATAAATAAAATACTTTGCATAGCAAAAGCGTAACTGAAACCACCACAAAAATATTAAAATATTTAGGTAAGGTTTTGTATTTAGGGTCCCTGCCCCTTCCCATAGCATTATGTTTATTCAGCTTTTAGTAATTAGGTTTGAAGGGCACATATGAAATCCTGACTTAATCTTTATTTTTCTGCTGCTGACGCTATCTACTAGACAATTTATGTTTATGACTTTGTGGGCAAACTATATGCCTACTGTTTTGTTTTGTTTTTCATTAGTGTTGTCGTATATTGTGTTTGTAGAAAAACACAATTTTAATATATATCTACCCTGTGGATAATGGTTATTAGACTACTTTTACTCTGTTTATTCTTTATCAGAAGGTTAGGCTCTGTTACAATTGCAACATAGGATTTTAAAATCATCTTGATTGAAATAGATTACCTTAAAATCTGAGTTGTAAAGCAGAGATGCAGCAAAAGGTCTTTTAAGACATAGCTTCTTCATTTCTACAAAAATCCTGCCAGAAATTTAAATGGAAATGGGCTTAATCTGGGCTTCCCTGGTAGCTCAGTCGGTAAAGAATCTGCCTGCAGTGCAGCACTCAGGGTTCAATCCATGGTCGAGAAGTAAATGCAACCCACTCCAGCATTCTTGCCTGGAAAATCTCGTGGACAGAGGAGCCTGGCTGGCTACAGTCCATGATGTGTACGGCAATTTGAAAAGAATAGACAATTTTACAATATTGTATGTTTTGATCATTACACATAGGTATTTCTCAAATTATGCTGTTCTTATTTATTTTGGCAACTTGGAAGTTTTCAGCACAGAGGTCTTACAAATACTTTCAAAAAATTATTTTTAAGGATGTTGTGTTTGTTGTCAATTCTTTTTTCCAAGGGTATTTATTTTTAATATCAATTTTAAAATATAGATTGCTAGCATATATAGATACAATTGGCCTCCACATATTGATTTTGTATTCTGTCAACTTATTAAAGCCTCCTAATAACTCATGTTAGTTAACTCACAAGGGTTTCCCCTGTGGCTCAGCTGGTAAAGAATCTGCCTGCAATGCAGGAGACCTGGGTTCAATCCCTGAGTTGGAAATCCCCTGGAGAAGGGAAAGGCTACCCACTCCATTATTCAGGCCTGGAGAATTCCATGGATTGAACCATGGGGTTGCAAAAAGTTGGACATAACTGAGCGGAGTTCATTTACACTTTCACTAATCATGTACCTTTTTTCGTGAAGCCTGTGGGATTTTCAAACATAAACTATTCAGTTCAGTTCAGTCACTCAGTCATGTCCAACTCTTTGTGACCCCATGAACCGCAGCATGCCAGGCCTCCCTGTCCATCACCAACTCCCAGAGTTTACAAAAACTCATGTCCATCGAGTTGGTGATGCCATCCAGCCATCTCATCCTCTGTCGTCCCCTTCTCTTCCTGCCCCCAATTCTTCCTAGCATCAGGGTCTTTTCCAGTGAGTCAACTCTTCGCATGAGGTGTCCAAAGTACTGGAGTTTCAGCTTAAGCATCATTCCTTCCAAAGAACACCCAGGGCTGATCTCCTTCAGAATGGACTGGTTGGGTTTCCTTGCAGTCCAAGGGACTCTCAAGAGTCTTTTCCAACACCACAGTTCAAAAGCATCAATTCTTCAGCGCTCAGCTTTCTTCACAGTCCAACTCTCACATCCATACATGATCACTGGAAAAACCATAGCCTTGACTAGACAGACCTTCGTTGGCAAAGTAATGTCTCTGCTTTTCAATATGCTATCTAGGTTGGTCATAACTTTTCTTCCAAGGAGTAAGCATCTTTTAATTTCATGGCTGCAGTCACCATCTGAAGTGATTTTGGAGCCCCCCAAAATAAAGTTTGACACTGTTTCCACAGTTTCCCCATCTATTGCCCATGAAGTGATGGGACCAGATGCCATGATCTTCATTTTCCGAATGTTGAGTTTTAAGCCAACTTCTTCACTCTCCTCTTTCACCTTCATCAAGAGGCTCTTTAGTTCCTCTTCACTTTCTGCCATAACGGTGGTGTCATCTGCATATCTGAGGTTATTGATATTTCTCCTGGCAATCTTGATTCCAGCTTGTGCTTCTTCCAGCCCAGCATTTCTCATGATGTACTCTGCATATAAGTTAAATAAGCAGGATGATAATATACAGCCTTGACATACTCCTTTTCCTATTGGGAACCAATCTGTTGTTCCATGTCCAATTCTAACTGTTGCTTCCTGACCTGCATACAAATGCTTAAGATTACACAGTGTTAATTAATCATGTCAGAAAGGAACACAGCCTAAAACCAAGTAATCATCAATCACCAATATTAAATGGATAGATGGAAGTTGATGATTCTGCAAAGGCAACGAAAATAATCAGGGGTAGTTTGAAACTGAGAAAGATATGAGACTTCAGATGTATTAAGAAATGGAAGACATTATTTCATGAAGAAGTTGAAAATAAACATTAAAACCATTATTTCCAGGGAGGTAATCATAAATCCATAATAATGGTCAGTTACGATAGGACACGATATGCTTCGAGTTCCATCCCAGGGTTGAAGACCCACTGGAGGAGGAAATGACAACCCACCCCAGTATTCTTGCCTGGGAATCCCATGGACAGAGGAGTCTGGTGGACTACAGTCCATGGGATTTCAAAGAGTCAGACACAACTGAACATGCATATATCAATAGGATATGCTTATTTGCAGTTGCATGGAATAATTTGTGTAAGAATATAAAAAGTGATTTTCAGATTCTACTTACCAATTCTTTCTATTATGTCAATATCATAAAATATGTGAACAAGAAATAAAGTATTTAATACTGTACTTAATACTACATTGGAATTTGTGGTTGGTTGTGGGCAGCAAAAACTGTTACACTGTCACTAGTTATTATTCTTATATCAGGTACATTTATTTTCCTGGCCAAATAAAACAATGTAGGAGGGTTATGGTTATACTGTTTGAGCCATGATGATAATGGCTCTTATGTTCCACATGTGTATTATCATGAGGCATCAGAAGTGAGTAACTGAAAGCTGCCAGAGGAAAGTACTAAAGTTCTGTTTGCCACAACTCTGTCTCACAGGATTACACTTAGTTTTAAACTAACCTCTACCTCATGATAATCTGGTCAACTCAAACTGGCCCTTTTGACCTCTTATTTTGTACCATCAAGAGTTTTTGTCATTTCCTTATGAATTCTAGTTTTTAGGCAATGTGTTTTTCTCCAATCCTGTTATTTTACTGGTTGCATGTATACTTCCCTCTGTGCATTAATATAGTGTGATGGTTTCCAACTTTCCAACCTATGCCAGACTTGTAAATTATAAGACCATTGCTGTTAATGCCATATTTGAAAGTGAAAGTGAAAGTGAAGTCGCTCAGTCGTGTCTGACTTTTTGCGATCCCATAGACTGTAGCCTACCAGGCTCCTTTGTCCATGGGATTTTCCAGGCAATAGTACTGGAGTGGATTGCCATTTCCTTCTCCAGGGGATCTTCCCAACCCAGGGCTCGAACCCGGGTCTCCCGCATTGTAGACAGACGCTTTACCGTCTGAGCCACCAGGGAAGTCAACAATATAACTAAAGCCTGCCAACATCAGCACTGTTGCTGTTCAATTGCTAAGCCACGTCTGATTCTGTGACCCTGTGACTGCAGCGTGGCAGACTTCCCTGTCCTTCACTATCTCCCCAAGTTTGCTCAAACTCATGTTCATTGAGTCAATGATGCCATCTAGCCATCTCGTCCTCTGTTTTCCCCTTCTCCTCATGCCTCAGTCTTTCCCAGCATCAAGTTCTTTCCCAATGAGTTGGTTCTATGCATCAGTTGGCCAAGTATTGGCCAAAGTATTGAAGTACAACTTCAGTGTCAGTCCTTCCAATTAATAATCAGGGTTGGTTTCCTTAATGATTAACTGATTTGATTCTCTTGCTGTCCAAGGAACTCTCAGAAGTCTTCTCCAGCATCATGATTTGAAAGCATCAATTCTTTGGTACTCAGTCTTCTTTATGGTCCAACTGTCACATCCATACATGATTACTGGAAAAACCATAGCTTTGACTACACAGACCTTTGTCAGCAAAGTGATATCTTTGCTTTTTAAAATGCTGTCTAGGTTCGTCATAGATTTTCTTCCAAGGTGCAAGTGTCTTTTAATTTCATCGAGTGGATATATAACTAATTCATTTTGCTGTACATTTGAAACTGACACAGTATTGTAAATTGAACACAAACCAATAAAAATTAAAGAAAAAGAAGCAATGTGACAAAAAAATAAACATATTTAAATATTTTCAAAAGGTTTAAAAACTAACCCATAAATACAAATAAAATTACTGGTAATCTGGAAAATTATTTAAAATTTTAAATCCAGAAACCCAGTAAATAAAAACTGTTCTCAGTTAGACCTTTTTGTGTCAAAATTCTCCAAGCCAGGCCTCAGCAGGGAAAAAACAAGAGAGTTCCAGAAAAACATCTATTTCTGCTTTATTGATTATGCCAAAGCCTTTAACTGTGTGGATCACAATAAAGTGTGGAAAATTCTGAAAGAGATGGGAATACCAGACCACCTGACCTGCCTCTTGAGAAACCTATATGCAGGTCAGAAAGCAACAGTTAGAACTGGACATGGAACAACAGACTGGTTCCAAATAGGAAAATGATTATGTCAAGGCTGTATATTGTCACCCTGCTTATTTAACTTACATGCAGAGTACATCATGAGACACACTGGGCTAGAAGAAGCACAAGCTGGAATCAAGATTGCCAGGAGAAATATCAATAACCTCAGATATGCAGATGACATCACCCTTATGGCAGAAAGTGAAGAGGAACTAAAAAGCCTCTTGATGAAGGTGAAAGAGGAGATTGAAAAAGTTGGCTTAAAGCTCAACATTCAGAAAACGATGATCATGGCATCTGGTCCCATCACTTCATGGGAAACAGATGGGGAAACAGTAGAAACAGTGTCAGACTTTATTTTTTGGGGCTCCAAAATCACTTCAGATGGTGACTGCAGCCATTACATTAAAAGACGCTTACTCCTTGCAAAAAGTTATGACCAACCTAGATAGCATATTGAAAAGCAGAGACATTACTTTGCCAACAAAGGTCTGTCTAGTCAAGGCTATGGTTTTTCCTGTGTGGTCATGTATGGATGTGAGAGTTGGACTGTGAAGAAAGCTGAGCGCTGAAGAATTGATGCTTTTGAACTGTGGTGTTGGAGAAGACTCTTGAGAGTCTCTTGGACTTCAAGGAGATCCAACCAGTTCATTCTGAAGATCAGCCCTGGGTGTTCTTTGGAGGGAATGATGTTGAAGCTTAAGCTCCAATACTTTGCACACCTCATGCAAAGAGTTGACTCATTGGAAAAGACTCTGATTCTGGGAGGGATTGGGGGCAGGAGGAGAAGGGGACGACAGAGGATGAGATGGCTGGATGGCATCACCGACTTGATGGATGTGAGTTTGAATGAACTCCAGGAGTTGGTGACGGACAGGGAGGCCTGACCTGTTGCGATTCATGCCCATGCATCAGTGAAGACTCAGCACAACCAAAAATGAATAAATTAATTTTAAAAATTGTAAAAAATGTTCACTTTATAAAGCCGCTCATTTAAAAAAAAATAAAGAAATCCCAGGAAAACATTAAAAGCATTCCTAGTAGCTTTTCAAAGGGTAGCTTGCCAAGAGATTGGATTGCACACAATGGCAAATAAGGTATCATTTTGGTTATAGTAAGAACGGAAAAAGGAGTAAGAAAATCAATAATTTCACATGTACAATGAGTATTTTAATCTTTTAAAATTAACAAGCTTCTATAAATGTCATAAAATTATCTTACAGATTTGTTCTATCAGAAAATATGTCAATTCCCAAAGATATATGACATTTATTTGCTTGTCTAATTAGTTTAAACTGAATTATTAATTTTTATGGATAAATATGAGTGAGATGAGATGATTTGAGGGTACATATTATCTGCTATTTGTTCAATATTTTCCATTTTGTTTTGTAAAAGAAGAAATAATTCCTATATAAATGAATTATGGATCGATTAGCCCTGGATGCCTCCTCTTCAATGTGATCAGGCCACCTCCATCAATTAATGAATAGATAATGACCACTTTATTTGAGTTCTCCAGAGAGCCCACAAAATGAGTATCACAATTCTATGTAAATATTTTTGTTCTGAGAATTTCTAGAAACCAAAAGGGAATTCACAAAACTTCTGGTATATGCTGAATTTTTGCTGAAAAACCGACACTTCAGTTTAAATTCTAATTTTCCACAGTTTATAAGCATTGGTTCCTGACTGTGTTCTTTGGGAATCAGTAGTGGTACATATGGGTCCATAAGTATGACTCTAAACCAGTGATCACAAATTTTGTAGCTTTAGATGAAAGGGATCATGTAAATCTAGTTCTCTGTAATTCACTTTAAAGCAAGACAATGCTTTATGATCATGCTGAGTTTTCTTTGCAAAAGATATAGACTGGAATAAATACATGCTTTAATTATTCTAGATTTTATGCTTCTATAAAAGTACATGTACTTTTAGAGTTGAAGATTTATTCCACCATTAAATATTAAAATTATACAGCATGGTCTATGAATTCAATTCCAAAGCAAATTCTATGTGAAAGAATAATAATAGGAGTTAGGGTATAAGCTTCTAAATAACTACCCTGAAGGAAATAAAACACCCAGGCTTTATCTGTTCACTCATTAACAAAGATTTATGGAATACTTTCTCTATCTTACTGTGCTAAGTACAGATCTAAGTGCTAAGGACTACAAAACAGAATAAAACAATCCCAAACCTTCACCCTTAAGATGCTTTCACACAAATGGGTAAAAAGATAGGAGAAATAAACACACATACAATAAATATGTATTAAATGTATATCATACATGTATTATATTATATATGTATAATTTTAGTTGTTAAGGAGAAATATAAAACAGAAGAAAGGGAGGAGAAGTTTAGGCTGTAGGTGAACCACTTGTAATTTTAGGTTAGTTCAATTTAAGAAAGTTGATATTTTGGTAGAGATTCAATAGAAGTAAAGGAACAAAATATGTAAATATGTGAAGAAAGAATTCTAGGAAAAGGAAGAGCAAGCAAAAGGGATCTGAGTAGGTGGCATATCTGGTACGTTCCAAAGTAGTGAGAAAGCAAGTATTTCTTGAATAGCATAAAAGGAAGAAAGTAATGAAATAATGTACTTGGTAAAGGAAAAAAAAAAAAGAATTCTTAAACTGACAAAGACTTTAGACAATTTTTAGTCAGTTGACCAAACTTTGGTCAGGCTCTTCTGAGCCATCTTCTAAACTAGTTCTCAAATTTGAGCTTCTTTGTTCATGCTTTTCCTTTCAGAGTTCAGTTTTAGTGAAAAATCCTGCTAAATTATTTTAAAGAGAATCCTGTCATATTTAATTTCTGATCACAGTTAATATCTGATCACACTTCTCATATCCCACCATCCCCCAAGTGATAGCTGATCACCCTGGCCTGCCTCCAGCAAGAATTGTATTAGATATGGTGTTGACGTCTTCTCTTAGCAACTGTATATCCATAGACCCCCACAACCTGATCCTCAACTGGAAATCCCCATTGTTCTTGCACTTGGAGTTGAACCCCATGTTTCTCCCTTGTTGTGATGGTGTCTTGACACCTACTGCAAATCTTGAATGAAATCTTCCTTACTGTTTTAATGTGTCAGAATATTTTTAATAGGGTTATTATCTATGTTAATATGCATATTGACTTCAAAAAACTAAAGATAAACTATGATAATCCAATAAACCAATAAAAATTTATGAAGAAAAATGAAACATGATTTTAAAAAATAATAGAACTACTATGCTGAGTTATTTAGGGCTCATAACCCTATAGATATATCTCCCAGCATTTATTTTCCTTGACATTAGAAATATTTCTTTAAAAGTTGGAAAGCAAATATATATATATATATATATAGATGAACATGTAGCAATCGCATTTTAAAATATTTACCACCAGATAAAACAAGTGTTCACCCCATTTATAAGGAAAGATCTTGGATTAGATGTTGCTGGATTATGAAGTTCTAAGGATTGCTTCCACGGGTAAAGTACTGTTACAAAGGAAGTGTTAAAATGATGCACAACAGGGTTCTGATTTTCAAGAAGGATTTGTAGCCTGAAGGGAATGCATCTGAAAGAGAGAAATAAATAATATTAGCACCCCATTGCTAAGTAAGAGGAAATCTTACTGGCAGAATATAGGAAGAAACAAGTGCTAAACCTAATGAGTTTTTAAAGGGCCAAGCAAACAAGATAAAAAGTATTATACATATATATTATATATATATAATATATATATATGGCTACCTTCATGTTTGCTCAGTCACGTCTGACTCTTATTGATCCCACAGACTGTACCCCACCAGCCTCCTCTGTCCATGGGATTTCCCAGGCAAGAATACTGGAGTGAGTTGCCATTTCCTCCTCCAGGGGAGTTTCTCAACCCAGGGATAGAATCTTCATCTCCTGTGGCTCCTGCTTGGCAAGCAGTTTCTTTACTACTGAGTTACCTGAGAATCCCTTATATATGCATACATTCTATTAAAGTATTAATGAAGAGCAAAATCTTCAATAGAAATCAGTTGATACAAACTGTACACGAAGACTGAGAACTCGTAGCATATGAATACCAGGCAATAAGAGTGCTAAAATGTATACCTACAATTTTAGCCCAGAACAGCATGGAATGAATGGTATAGAAAACACAGGGATCCAGATTATATCACAAAAGAGATTACTTAGTTGCTTGGCACCCTGGTTAATGGAGCACATTAATTTGAGGAACTGGAAGGGTATAGCAGAATCCTAATAGCCTTTGTAACTGATACAGACACTACTCCTGCACAGTCCAGCAACAGAATACACTACTGAACAGTGTTGTATGTATGTGAATGTTTTAGAGTTGGGATTGTCTTTAAAAATCTATTTGACTTTATTTAAAATCCCATTTTAAAGAGTCTCTCTTTTTGTTCTTAAATCAACAATGCCCTGCTGAGAGTGATCTCTGCCTGGCAGTACAGTCAAAAATCTGCTTTCCAGAATAAGAGAGAAAAATAAGCTTTACTTCCTAACACCACTGGCTTACTGTGCTTTTTATCCTGCCTTGAAAACAATAGTTTGCAAAGGAGTCTATTGTTTTGAATTGTGTGCAGATACCCTGCTGTACTTAATTTCAGCCTACTTATGAACCAGGTAACACATGGAATGATTAATTCAATGAAGTACTTTAATTAATGAACGTTTTTCCATGATATATTCAATTAAGAGTTCTATGTCTTATTATAAACATGATTGGAAATAACTTGCACTTTTTGAACTACTACTCTATAGAAAACTTTTGACTGTTCAATATGAAAATTATGCTTCCATTTTTTGTTATGATAATTTATCAATGGAGCCCAAGGAAGTTAAAAGTGAGATGAAAATGTATACTCTGCAAGTTCATCTTAGGTCTTCTCCTATGTGATTTGCTATAAGAACTTGTGAAAATCCTCTGACACTGTGGCATTCCTAGCACAATAGGTGTAAGTCTTCCAACATAGTGACTGGGAAAGCCGTATCAGTTATGAGTACAGTATTTTTTATTTATCTGAATAAAATTCTATGAGAAATAGCTAGCAGTTTCTACTATTACTACTAGTGTATGTTCCTGCAAATTTTAATCCTAAAGCATTTTTTTATTTCCCTAAAGGAAATAAGTTTATAATCATGGTTAAAGCTTCTGAGCAACAACTCATCCCCTCTCAGGACCACAGATCTTAGGTGTTCAATTCCATGACTTGATCCTTCTGTATACAAAATCAACTCACTTGAAGATCTTTGTATATATTTCCCAAAGACTGGGTCAAAGTGCAAATGAAGGGACTACTCGATATCAAGCTCTAAAGCACCTCTTCTTGAGGGTGATTACTGAATTAATTCAAATGACTTCATAGTTCCATGTTTAATCAAAATTAATGAATTCATCACCATTGCACTGATTTATTTGTGTGATTAGAACTAAAAAGGTCATTCTCATCATTTTTCACCTCTTTTAAACTTGGTTTCCCTATTAAGGAGAGTAGACTTAAAGCCTCTTGAAAAGAGATGTTTCATTCCTTGTCTTGTGTGAATAAATTTAATTCTCTTTGAAAAGATTTTACTCAGCATTTCAATGAGCTTAATAAGGATGTACTAACAATGGTGAGCCAGTTGTATTTCTATTTTCTCTAAAAGAATGTCCTGAGGAAGTTATATGTCCCTGTAGGGTTTTCAAGATACGTCTGTTATTGTATCTGACAGAATTTAAAAATATCTTTTAAAATGTTTATTTCCTGTCTCCATTGAATCTGAATTTATACAGGAAAGTGCCTCTGTCTTAAATATTTTCTATATTCTGTAAGTAGTGAATGATGGTACTTAGCAATCACTCAACTATATTTACTGATTAAATGGACTGAATGATTACATTACACAACTGGATTACAAACAATATATAATTTCTATACACTACAACTTGCATTATTTCCTATTAAAGAGATGAAGAATAAACAAAAGCTAAAAAATAGATGCTGGGTACTGTCTTTTACAGTTCATATTTCTGGTATAACAAGGTATTATAATATTGACAGCTTAAAACAACCCAGATTTATATATGCCCATGAAATTAAAAGATGCTTGCTCCTTGGAAGGAAAGTTATGACCAACCTAGATAGCATATTCTTTGGAACGCTGTATTCAGATGCTTATATATTTCCTTTTCTCCTTTGCTTTTCACTTCTCTTCTTTTCACAGCTATTTGTAAGACCTCCCCAGACAGCCATTTTGCTTTTTGCATTTCTTTTCCATGGGGATGGTCTTCATACTGTACAATGTCATAAACCTCATTCCATAGTTCATCAGGCACTCTATGTATCAGATCTAGTCCCTTAAATCTATTTCTCACTTCCACTGTATAATCATAAGGGATTTGATTTAGGTCATACCTGAATGGTCTAGTGGTTTTCCCTACTTTCTTCAATTTAAGTCTGAATTAGGCAATAAGGAGTTCATGATCTGAGCCACAGTCAGCTCCTGGTCTTGTTTTTGCTGACTGTAGAGAGCTTCTCCATCTTTGGCTGCAAAGAATATAATCAATCTGATTTCGGTGTTGACCATCTGGTGATGTCCATGTGTAGAGTCTTCTCTTGTGTTGTCGGAAGAGGGTGTTTGCTATGACCAGTGCATTTTCTTGGCAAAACTCTATTAGTCTTTGCCCTGCTTCATTCCGTATTCCAAGGCCAAATTTGCCTGTTACTCCAGGTGTTTCTTGACTTCCTACTTTTGCATTCCAGTCCCCTATAATGAAAAGGACATCTCTTTGGGGTGTTAGTTATAAAAGGTCTTGTAGGTCTTCATAGAACCGTTCAACTTCAGCTCCTTCAGCGTTACTGGTTGGGGCATAGACTTGGATTACTGTGATATTGAATGGTTTGCCTTGGAAACGAACAGAGATCATTCTGTCATTTTTGAGATTGCATTCAAGTACTTCATTTCGGTCTCTTTTGTTGACCATGATGGCTACTCCATTTCTTCTGAAGGATTCTTGCCCACAGTAGTAGATATAATGGTCATCTGAGTTAAATTCACCCGTTCCAGTCCATTTTAGTTCGCTGATTCCTATGGTTTTTCCTGTGGTCATGTATGGATGTGAGAGTTGGACTGTGAAGAAGGCTGAGTGCCGAAGAATTGATGCTTCTGAACTGTGGTGTTGGAGAAGACTCTTGAGAGTCCCTTGGACTGCAAGGAGATCCAACCAGTCCATTCTAAAGGAGATCAGCCCTGGTATTTCTTTGGAAGGAATGATACTAAAGCTGAAACTCCAGTACTTTGGCCACCTCATGTGAAGAGTTGACCAATTGGAAAAGACTGTGATGCTGGGAGGGATTGGGGGCAGGAGGAGAAGGGGACAACAGAGGATGAGATGGCTGGATGGCATCACTGACTCGATGGATGTGAGTCTGAGTGAACTCCGGGAGTTGGTGATGGACAAGAAAGCGTGGCGTGCTGCGATTTATGGGATCGCAAAGCGTCGCACACGACTGAGTGACTGAACTGAACTGAACTGAGATAGCATTTTCAGAAACAGAGACATTGCTTTGCAATAAGGGTCCATCTAGTCAAGGCTATGGTTTTTCCAATGGTCATATATGGATGTGAGAGTTGGACTCTGAAGAAAGCTGAGGACCCAAGAATTGATGGTTTTGAACTGTGGTGTTGGAGAAGACTCTTGAGAGTCCCTTGGACTGCAAGGAGATCCAACCAGTCCATTCTAAAGGAGATCAGCCCTGGGTGTCCTTTGGAAGGAATGATGCTAAGGCTGAAACTCCAGTACTTTGCCCACCTCATGTAAAGAGTTGATTCATTGGAAAAGACTCTGATGCTGGGAGGGACTGGGGGCAGGAGGAGAAGGGGACAACAGAGGATGAGATGGCTGGATGGCATCACTGACTGGATGGACATGAGTTGAATGAAGTCTGGGAGTTGGTCATGGACAGGGAGCCCTGGCATGCTGCGATTCATGGGGTCGCAAAGAGTCGGACACAACTGAGCGACTGAACTGAACTGAACATATCTCATGTCAAGAAAAGACCTTGATGCTGGAAAAGTTTGAAGGCAGGAGGAGAAGGGGATGACAGAGGATGAGATGGTTGGATGGCATACTGACTAGATGGACATGAGATTGAGCAAGTTTCAGGAGATGGTAAATAGGGAAGCCTGGTGTGCTGCAGTCCATGGGGTCACAAAGAGTCAGAGACAAGTGAGTGACTTAACAACAACAACAAACTCATAACCTATTCTAGATTGTTACATGCTTTCTCCACCAAGTAGATAATTTTGAGGCACATTCTTCTTTAAAATTTAAGAGAAGAAAGAAGTGCCATTTAATGAGCATCAACAATGTAGTAAGATGTACTCTGTTACTTTCCCACAGATTTTCACAAAAAGTCATTACACACTTAATATATATTAAGCACTTTCCATGTAACCACTTCTCATGTGTAAAGTACTGTGCACAACCTGTTTACCTAGACAGATAATGTTCCCCTTAAAGCATTTAACATTCTAATGTGTTTGATGGTAATAAAAACAAATGAACAAATCATTCTTTAAAAATGAGCAAGTTAATTGCTATTGAGAAATATTTTACAAACAGAATAGACATTGTGATTTATTATAAAGTAATAGGTAAAAAACTGATGCTTTAAAATTGTGCTGAAGACTCTTGAGAACCCCTTGAACTTCTAGGAGATCATATCAGTCAATCCCTAAGGAAATCAACCCAGAGTATTCACTGGAAGGATTGTTGTTGAAGCTGAAGCTCCAGTACTTTGGCCACTTGAGGTGAAGAGTCAACTCACTGGAAAAGACCCTGATTCTGGGAAAGACTGAGGGCAGGAGGAGAAGAGGGTGACAGAGGATGAAATGGTTGGATGGCATCACTGACTCCATGGACATGAATTTGAGCAACTCTGGGAGACAGTGGAGGACAGAGGAGCCTGGTGTGCTTCAGGCTCCTCTGCATGGAGTTGAGAAGTGTCAGACATGACTTAGTAACTGAAAAATGACCATAGGTAAAGTAAGGCAAAGGCTTACTTTAAGTATTATGGGAACATAAACAATTTTGTGTTAAAACTGAAAAGTGACTCCCATTCACAGGAAGGTATGTTATTATTCTCGCTTCATAGACAAAAAATAAGGACTTAATTGAATTATTCATCCTGGATCAAAAGGTACTATAATGGCAAAATTGGTAATCAAGCCTGGATCTTTTGACTAAAAGTAAAATATATGTTTCATGAAACCTAATTGGCATTAGGTTGTGGCTGCTTTAATGGCTTCAGCAGGGTTCCCAACCAAGTGTGAGGTAGGATGATTAGAATTTACATACCCTCTTCCCTGTGGGTAGTTGGCAGTAACGGTGGACATTACTGACTGTCGCAACTTGGTAGAGGTGCTAATAGCATTTAGTGGGTCAAGGCCACAGAGGCTGTTAAACATTCTACAGACACAGAACAGTCTCTCCCGCAACAGCAAAGACTTATCTACCCCAAAATGTCAGTAGTATTGAGGTTGAAATAGTTGATATATGTAAATGTGATGAACAATGGAAACTTAAGAAAACTTGCATGTCATCACTTATTTAATCATTTATATAAATAAAATTATATAATCCATACAAAGCATATGTAAAATTAGGTATCTTGCAAATGATAGTAGTGATAATTACTTGTTGGCAATGACAATGTTGATAATGATGACTATGATGAACAGTTATATACATAGGAAAAAAAAATTGACAGCATAGAGAAAAACATGATTTGACAGAAAGCTATGCTCACAAACTCTGAGTAGGTCTGATTTCAGTTGACATGTACGACTTGGTTGTCAAATTTTATTGCTCCTGGAAAGCCCAATGAGGAGTGTCAGTCTAAATCACGTATTTGTTTCATTCTAAACCAGAGTCCCAAATGTTTGTTGTTTTTCTTTTCTTGGATCACTGACAAAGAGATCATCATGGCTGGTGCTATTCTTTTTTTTTTTTTTTTAAACTTTACAATATTGTATTAGTTTTGCCAAATATCAAAATGAATCCGCCACAGGTATACATGTGTTCCCCATCCTGAACCCTCCTCCCTCCTCCCTCCCCATACCCTCCCTCTGGGTCGTCCCAGTGCACCAGCCCCAAGCATCCAGTATCGTACATCGAACCTGGACTGGCGACTCATTTCAAAAATGATATTATACATGTTTCAATGTCATTCTCCCAAATCTCCCCACCCTCTCCCTCTCCCACAGAGTCCATAAGACTGATCTATACATCAGTGTCTCTTTTGCTGTCTCGTACACAGGGTTATCGTTACCATCTTTCTAAATTCCATATATATGCGTTAGTAAACTGTATTGGTGTTTTTCTTTCTGGCTTACTTCACTCTGTATAATAGGTTCCAGTTTCATCCATCTCATTAGAACTGATTCAAATGTATTCTTTTTAATGGCTGAGTAATACTCCATTGTGTATATGTACCACTGCTTTCTTATCCATTCATCTGCTGATGGGCATCTAGGTTGCTTCTATGTCCTGGCTATTATAAACAGTGCTGCGATGAACATTGGGGTACACGTGTCTCTTTCCTTTCTGGTTTCCTCAGTGTGTATGCCCAGCAGTGGGATTGCTGGCTCATAAGGCAGTTCTATTTCCAGTTTTTTAAGGAATCTCCACACTGTTCTCCATAGTGGCTGTACTAGTTTGCGTTCCCACCAACAGTGTAAGAGAGTTCCCTTTTCTCCACACCCTCTCCAGCATTTATTGCTTGTAGACTTTTGGATTGCAGCCATTCTGACTGGCGTGAAATGGTACCTCATAGTGGTTTTGATTTGCATTTCTCTGATAATGAGTGATGTTGAGCATCTTTTCATGTGTTTGTTAGCCATCTGTATTTCTTCTTTGGAGAAATGTCTATTTAGTTATTTGGCCCATTTTTTGATTGGGTCATTTATTTTTCTGGAGTTGAGCTGTAGGAGTTGCTTGTATATTTTTGAGATTAGTTGTCAATTGCTTCATTTGCTATTATTTTCTCCCATTCTGAAGGCTGCCTTTTCACCTTGCTAATAGTTTCCTTTATTGTGCAGAAGCTTTTAAGTTTAATTAGGTCCCATTTGTTTATTTTTGCTTTTATTTCCAATATTCTGGGAGGTGGTGCTATTCTTATTGACAATCTTGATTGCTGTTGTGTGAAAATTTGGTGAATTTCATTGTTAAAGGATAATCTTTCAAAGTGTAATTAATGAGGAAGGTGGTAATATCTTACATTTATATTGCACTTTGCAATTTTCAAACATTATACACACACACACATGTGTGTATATATATATATATATATATATATATACACACACACACACATACTGTGCTCAGTCATTCAGTCATGTCCGACTCTGTGACCTCACGAATTTTAGCACACACACACACACACACACACACATATATATATATACACATAGTGTGTGTGTGTGTATATATATATATATACATACTGTGCTCAGTCATTCAGTCATGTCTGACTCTGTGACCTCATGAATTTTAGCCCACCAGGTTCCTCTGTTCATGAACATTTTTAGGCAAGCATACTGGAGCAGGTTGCCATTTCTTACTCCAGGGTATCTTCCTGACCCAGGGATCAAAACTATGTCTCTTGGGTCTCCTGCATTGGCAAGTGGACTGTTTACCACTTTGCTACCTGGGAAGTCCTCATATTATAGTTGATCTTAGCAAAATGCCAAGAAATATATAAAATCTAACTTGATCCCACATAATACTGTGAATTATTTATTTCAGACCTTTTCTTCACTCTTTCCATATTATGCAGGAGAGTTTAAATCTGGGAGTTTGTGTGTCTTTTTTACTATATCTTAAGATATTATAGTAGCAATAAAAATCTATAATGTCAAGCCCTTGATGACAGGTTTCTTTGTAATTATGCTAAATTTATTTTTGGTAGCACATGATAATACTCTGTATTTTATTTAAGAATATTTTATCTATAATTTTCTGCTGTCTGAATTTTATTTTTTAATAAACTTAATTTTATTTTTAATAAAGTTACATACATATAATTACTCATTTATATTATATATATATATATATAAACTATCCCTTCTAGAAAGGAACTTCTTTCCCTGTCTTGCAGCTTTTGGTATTAGAAGCCTAAAGTGACCAGCGATAGCAAGAGTTCCAAGTTCATTAACTAGCTATTTACCCTAGTAGAAGTGCTTCCCTTCTAAGGACCATGACCTCTAAACTTGCAGAGTTGTGGAGTCCAACATTATTATTTATTTACGCAAATCAATACTGTCCCACAACCACCAACATAACTCATTTTCTATGCCACCAATGAATTGCTTTTTGTAACTATAAATCTAGTTTGAAATTTTTTGAATTTTAGGTGAATGGAGTCTTTCACAAAGAGAACATGAGAAGTGAAGGAATTATTGTATATCTTGATTACAAGGAAGACCCAGAATTCAGGCACTTGTCGATTCATAAAAATATACATTTAAAAAGTGTGAACTTATTGTTTGTAAATTATACCTGGAGACTTGACTAACTGATAAAAAGATTAAATACATATAAAAGAATTTCTAATCTCACTGAAGGTTGCACTGTAAAAAGTGTTGAATTTGGTGATCCATCTCAGCCAGTCTAACTCCATAGCTTAGTTTCAAACAATGTTAATTGCAATATACACATATTTTCATATAATAAAACATTACTTTAATGTGCTAATTTTCAAAATTAATGCATTAAGAATCAGAAATTTCCAGACTGCTACGTTAAATATTGTTGTAGTAGCAATGTCCTTTGAAACTCAAATAAAAGAGGCTCACACCTCATAAAAAGAAAGACTGCTGGGGACTTCCTTGACTCTTTCTTCTTATTGCTCCGCTTCACCAAAGACATTAACAACAGTGGTTTTAAATATTAATTTAAAAAGCTCTGTTTTGCTCAGAAATTAAAAAGTACAAACTTGTATTTGGATGATTATAACTCCATGTTAACTTACATCAGAGGTTATAATTGCAATAATCAAAAAACAAACAATCATAGAATATAGGCACTTAATGAAATTTCAGTGATTATTAATTAATACCCCTCATTGGTATTTTAAAAATCAAAGTCCATAGTTACATGACTTGCATGATGTTACACAGGTACTAAGTTGAGGAAAACTCAGACTTCAATTCCAAGTTTCCTAATACTGCTACTCTCTCTTCACTCACAGGTAATAATCTTGGTGCTGGAAATTGTGCTACTCAGAGTTCTTGAGAAGCGACAGAAGAGTATTTCTAAGTAAAGCATGAAGTTAATTTACCTGAAGATTTCTTATCTATATTGATTTCTATGTTAACCTTAAAAGAAATATATCATAGTTGAATTATAAGTTTGGCAGAAAGAAATAGGATGTTGAAAGAATTAGTATAGAGTCAGCCCTGACAGGGGAGTTAGAAAGTTTGACAGGATAATTTATTGTTTTTAGACTTTTTGATAACGACCATTTTGACCTGTGTGAGGTGATATCTCATTGTAGCTTTGATTTGCATTTCTTTAATAATGAATGATGTTGAGCATCTTTTCATGTGTTTGTTAACCATCTGTATGTCTTCTTTGGAGAAATGTCTGTTTAGGTCTTTTTCCCACTTTTTGTTTGGCTTGTTTGCTTTTCTGGCATTGAATTGTATGAACTGCTTGTATATTTTGGAAATTAATCCTTTGTCAGGATTCCTTTGTTTCAAATTAATCCTTTATTTCATTTGCTATTATTTTTCTCCGATTCTGAGGGTTGTCTTTTCACCTTGCTTATAGATTCCTTTGCTGTGCAAAAGCTTTTAAGTTTAATCAAGTCCCACTTGTTTACTTTTGTTTGTATTTCTATTACTTTAGGAGGTGGGTCACAGAGGATCTTGCTTTGATTTATGTCATCAAGTGTTCTGCCTATGTTTTCCTCTAAGAGTTTTATAGTTCCTGATCTTGCACTTAGGTCTTTAATCCATTTTGAATTTATCTTTGTGTATTGTGTTAGGAAGTGTTCTAAATTCATTCTTTTACATGTAACTGTCCAGTTTTCCCAGCACCACTTATTGAAGAGGCTGTGCTGGAGAAGGTGTAGAGAAAAGGTAACCCTCTTGCACTGTTGGTGGAAATATAAGTTGATACAGCCACTATGGAAGACAATATGAAGATTCCTTAAAAAAAAAAAAAAAACTAGGAATAAAACCACCATATGACCCAGAAATCCCTCTCCTACCCTGAGGAAACAAAAATTAAAAAAGGCACATGTATCCCATTATGCATTGAAGCACTATTTACAATAGCTAGAACATGGAAATGATGTAGATATCCATCGACAGATGAATGAATAAAGACATTGTGGTACATATACACAATGGAATATTACTCAGCCATAAGAAGAAATTAATTTGAGTCAGTTTTAATGAGGTGGATGAATTTAGAGCATGGATTCATTTTGATATTTGGCAAAACTAATACAATTATGTAAAGTTTAAAAATAAAATAAAATTAAAAAAAAAAGAGTGAAGTCAGAAAGAGAAAGATAAATATCATATACTAATTCATACATACGGAATCTAGAAAGATGGTACCAAAGAATTTATTTACAGGGCAGCAGTGGAGAAACAGACATAGAGAATAGACTTATGGACATGGGGAGAGGGGAGGAGAGGGTGAGATGTATGGAAAGAGTAACATGGAAACTTACATTACCATATGTAAAATAGATACCCAATGGGAATTTGCTGTATAGCTCAGGAAACTCAAACAGGGGCTCTGCATCAACCTAGAGGGGTGGGATGGGAAGGGAAATGGGAGGGAGGATCAAGAGGGAGGGGATATATGTATACCTATGGCTGACTCATGTTGAAGTTTGACAGAAAACAACAAAATTCTGTAAAGCAATTATCCTTCAATTAAAAAATAAATAAATTAAAAAAAAAGAAAGTTTGATAGAATCACACTATAGAATATTGGGAAAATCACTTAACTTCATTTTTACATAGAATAAAACTCCATTTACATACATTGGAAAAGGATGAGAGATGAGATTTCATTACAAAACTCACATAAAAGGGCCGAACGACTCATGTACTGTCTCTTTCTGAATGGTGAGATTGCTTCTTATATATCACTTATTTATTTATTTTAGTACCTTGAAGGATACTATCACCAGATTAGAAGTTTAGATACATTTTATGGCAATTTACTGAGTAAGGCACCCACACATCTCTTGTGTCTCCTTCATTGGCAGGTGGGTTCTTTACCACCAGCGCCACTTGGGAAGCTCAAGCACTGCATAAAATCAAAACAATAAACAAAGTGTCTGTGGGGGGGATGAGCATATTGTCGGCCTGAAAGAATATGTACTGGGAGACAGGGGATTAAAGGTCTTAGTGTCCAACCTTGAAGTACATGATACTGCTTGTTTCCAGATCTGATTAGCTCTAGATAGTATGCACGAGGAATCTTTCTCAGAATCCCTCAAACGTATACCATCTGAATTCTCTGCATAAAAAAAGTCCCTACGAATCACAATGCAAAGTGAAGTTTTTTCTTTATATATTTCATGTTCTTTTTGTGTTTTCCTAAACAAAGGAATGTTTTCTCTTCTCATATTTAAATAGTGGGTATTGCAAATTGATAGTGTGTGCATAATTATATGTAGCCACTAAATATGTGCATTAAAATTTTAAATATTGTTAAAATAATATTTGGAAATAGTTTATAAACTGTATAATGCTTATTTGTAATATTAAGCAAAAGAAAAGCTACAGAATATTTTAATATTCTCAGGAATATATCATAATCACATAGTAAAAAAGATTTAAAACATTAGTAAGAGTGATTTTCTTTTGTAGAATAAAGGCTATTTTCTCCCAATATATAGATTTTTCTTTCTGAGTTATGACTTTTGCACTGGAAAATATAATATTTGAAAAATAAATCCATTTATTAAATTGACCTATTCTAAAGCATTTTATATAGCAGGGTAATAAGCTTAAAATGTGTCTTTAAAGTTTTTTTTTTTTTTTTTTTTTTTTACTTATTTCTCCCCAAATGCATTTTAACTTGGGTATTTAAAAATGAACTGAGTAGAATATACTTTAGGATATTAGGCTAAACAGAAAATCCTTTGTTTAGTAAGCTATATATTTAAATGGAAGAAAACGTGCAAGATCTATTTATTTAGACATATTCTTGAAGCCTTATACTTCTGTGTGTTGTGTTAAGTTGCTTCTGTCATGTCCTACTCTTTGCAACGCTATGGACTCTATCTAGTCCATCAGGGTGCTCTATCCATGGGATTCTCCAGGCAAGAATACTGGAGTGTATTGCTATGCCCTCGTCCAGGGGATCTTTCCAACCCAGGGAGTGTACCCACATCTCTTAAGTCTCCTGCATTGGCAGGTGGGTTCTTTACCACTAGCACCACTTGGGAAGCTCTTCTCGAAACCTTAGATTCATGTAACTGAGCTTTCAGAAGTATTAATAGATTTAATCTGAATTTTTGAAGCATCTACGATTTGATTATAGCTAACATGAGTGATATTTGCCCAAATAAAATTTGACTTGATCTTTCTGGCCCATAAGACTGCAGATTCATTTATAAGATTGAATTTGTTATAAATTTGAGGAAACAAAATTATTTTAACTTTTAGGAACTAGTCACTTATTACAAATCTATATCAGTTTTACTGTTTTGGGAGCTATAACTCTATGATTTATTTAATAAATTGTTGTATATTTTTATATTCCTACATTTGTAACAAGTTTCTTTCTCTTAAAATTATTTTCTATATATCTAAAAGAAGAGATTTTAATTTCAGAATATGTATTCAGGTTAACTCATCTTTTTAATTTAATTTTTCAGCATTGCTGTATTTTCCATAAATACTTAAAACATTGATCTTTTAATATGAAGAATATTTTCTCTACTACTTTTAAGAAACATATTAAAAATCCAAAATGTATCATAAAAACGGATCATTCATTGCATATCCTTTTAGATAAAAGTCACTTATTTAGTATTATCTTATTGTATGATAATTCAGTGTAATTTCACTTCCAAAATTTTAACCAAAATTAGACATTGGGTGTCAATCACATTTCACAATAAAATTTCCCAATCTCACTCCCCACGAGATCAAAAAAATGATTTGAGCTGAGGAAAGAGTTCTAGTAATATCTTGGGAATTTGATCAGGCAATGCAATAATTCATTTTCTGGCAGAGACTGCTCCAGAATTTCCTTTTCACTTTATTGTGTGGGGGTGGGGAAATGCTTTAAAGGCAACAGTTTGATTGAGAATGTGGCTAATGTACTTGTCTTGAAGAGGCAGGTCCAAATCATTTCATTAATATGATAATAAGATTATGATGATTTTTTAAAAATTGCATAGAGTACTTAATACCTTGGAAGCTTAGAGACACCTTTGCCTACAGCCATCTGGTAAGTGTTATTTACTCCTTCCCAGAGTCATGGAAAATGGATTCTGAGAACAATTTTAAAAAGCTACGTATTTTCTAGTTAATAGAAATAACATTCTGATGTTAGGTTATCTCTTATGCAAAGATCTAAATAAGAGAAGAAATACAAAATACTCTGAAAAATTGATAAGCAACAAAAATTGATAAGCAACAATAAGAAGACAAATATCCTTTACAGAAATGTAAAAAATTAAGGATTTCTTGAGTCAGAGTTTTCATGTCTCATTATAATTTATTCCCCCACATTGGGAGTGGCATAGCCTGTTCATGACAATGTACAGGAGAGAGGAATCAAGACCATCCCCAAGAAAAAGAAAAGCAAAAAAAGCAAAATGGCTGCCTGAGGAGGCCTTACAATAGTTGTGAAAAGAAGAGAAGTGAAAAGCAAAGGAGAAAAGAAAAAATATACCCATTTGAATGCAGAGTTCCAAAGAATAGCAAGGAGAGATAAGAAAGCTTTCCTCAGTGATCAATGCAAAGAAATAGAGGAAAATGTTAGAATGGGAAAGACTAGAGATCTCTTCAAGAAAATTAGGGAACATGTGTACACCCGTGGCAGATTCATGTTAATGTATGGCAAAACCAATACAATATTGTAAAGTAATTAGCCTCCAATTAAAATAAATTTTAAAAATTAAAAACAAAAAAAAGAGAGAGAGATACCAAGGGAACATTTCATGGAAAGATGAGCTCAATAAAGGACGGAAATGGTAGGGACCTAACAGAGGCAGAAGATATTAAGAAGAGGTGGCAAGAATACACAGAAGAACTGTACAAAAAAGAGCTTCACGACCCAGATAATCACGATGGTGTGATCACTGACCTAGAGCCAGACATCCTGGAATGCAAAGTCAAGTGGGCTTTAGGAAGCATCACTATGAACAAAGCTACTGGAGGTGAAGGAATTTCAGTTGAGCTCTTTCAAATCCTGAAAGATGATGCTGTGAAACTGCTGCACTCAATATTATCAGCAAATTTGGAAAACTCAGCATTGGCCTCAGGACTGGAAAAGATCAGTTTTCATTCCAATCCCAAAGAAAGGCAATGCCAAAGAATGCTCAAACTACCACGCAATTGCACTCATCTCACACGCTGGTAAAGTAATGCTCAAAATTATCCAGGCCAGGCTTCAACAATACATGAATCGTGAACTTCCAGATGTTGAAGCTGGTTTTAGGAAAGGCAGGAGAACCAGAGATCAAATTACCAACATTTGCTGGATCATCAAAAAAGCAAGAGAGATTCAGAAAAAACATCTATTTCTGCTTTATTGACTATGCCAAAGCCTTTGACTGTGTGGATCACAATAAACTGGAAAATTCTGAAAGAGATGGAAATTCCAGACCATCTGACCTGCCTCTTGAGAAATCTGTATGCATGTCAGGGAGCAACAGTTAGAACTGGACATGGAACAACAGACTGGTTCCAAATAGGAAAAGGACTATCAAGGCAGTATATTGTCACCCTGCTTATCTAACTTCTATGCACAGTACATCATGAGAAACGCTGGGCCGGAGGAAGCACAAGCTGGAATCAAGATTGCCGGGAGAAATATCAATAACCTCAGATACGCATTGACACCACCCTTATGGCAGAAAGTGAAGAAGAACTAAAGAGTGTCTTGATGAAAGTGAAAGAGGAGAGTGAAAAAGTTGACTTAAAGCTCAACATTCAGAAAATGAAGATCATGATATATGGTCCCATCACTTCATGGGAAATAGATGGGGAAACAGTGGAAACTGTGTCAGACTTTATTTTTGAGGGCTCCAAAATCTCTGAAGATGGTGATTGCAGCCATGAAATTAAAAGACGCATACTCCTTGGAAGGAAAATTATGACCAACCTAGATAGCATATTCAAAAACAGAGACATTACTTTGCCAATGAAGGTCCATCTAGTCAAGGCTATGGTTTTTCCAGTGGTCGTATATGGATGTGAGAGTTGGACTATAAAGAAAGCTGAGTGCCAAAGATTTGATGCTTTTGAACTGTGGTGTTGGAGAAGACTCTTGAGAGTCCCTTGGACTGCAAGGAGATCCAACCAGTCCATCCTAAAGGAGATCAGTCCTGGGTGTTCATTGGAAGGACTGATGTTGAAGCTGAAACTCCAGTCCTTTGGCCACCTGATGCGAAGAGCTGACTCATTTGTAAATACCCTGAGGCAGGGGAAAATTGAGGGCTGGAGGAGAAGGGGATGACAGAAGATGAGATGGGTGGATGGCATCACCGACTCAATGTACATGGGTTTGGGTGGACTCAGGGAGTTGGTGATGGACAAGGAGCCCTGATGTGCTGCGGTTCATGTGGTTGCAAAGAGTTGGACATGACTAAGTGATTGAACTGAACTGAGCTGAACAGAATTACAAGTTACAGGGCTATGACATCCTAGTCATTATTTCTTTATTCAATCAACAACATAATATTGAATGTCTAATGTCCACTTCCATTCTATATAAGAAAATATTTTATAGAATATTTTATTATATAGAAAATAGAATATAAGATTGGAGAAAACAATGGCACCCTACTCCAGTACTCTTGCCTGGAAAATCCCATTGACGGAGGAGCCTGGTGGGCTGCCAGTCCATGGGGTCGCTAAGAGTTGGACACAACTGAGCGACTTCACTTTCACTTTTCACTTTCACGCACTGGAGAAGGAAATGGCAACCCACTCCAGTGTTCTTGCCTGGAGAATCCAAGGGACGGGGGAGCCTGGTGGGCTGCCGTCTATGGGGTTGCACAGAGTCGGACATGACTGAAGCGACTTAGCAGTAGCAGTAGCAGCATATAAGATATTATATAGAATATTTATTATATCATTTATATAATAAAAATGCAATAAGGGCACTGGTGGTTTCTCACTGACCATTTTGCTATGGAATTTGGCAGACAGGCAACTATAAAAATATAATACAACATAAGTATCATGACCAGTTTAAGTACAAAAAGCCCTGGGAACATATAGGAGGTTAAATTAAAATCAGTTCTAGGGATTATTCATTATTCTTTTGCTCAAACATGTTTTTAAAACCAACCTCAAATTTAGATAATTTAAATTATTGTTTTTAAATAGTGTTAATAATCACTGTAATAACTAGAGTTATGTCACAGGCAGTGTTAAAAAATGAAATTTTGACCTTAACAAAATGACTGTGGCACAATAAACTCTGAAGCCCCTCTTACAGCCAGTAAGAATTCCTCAACTGTATAAAAATTACATTTAGTGATCCAAGAACCTCAATAAACCTCAAAGAAAGATAAATAAAAAGAATTCCAATGTAGATACTTCTTTTTCACACTGCTTAAAACCAATAACAAAGAGAAAATACTGAAAGCAGTCAGAGTAAAATGACACAATACATAAGCTTTTCATCAGAAACTGTGGGGGCCAGAATACTACAGTAAGATACTACAATCTTTATAGTGCTAGAAAAAAAAAAAAAGAAAAGCCACTGAGAATTCTATAACTATTAAAAATATACTGTAAAAATGTGAGAGAATTAGTAACTGGCAGAACTTCATTACCAGACATTCTGAAGAAATGATATGAAATGAAATATCAGCTCAAAGAAAGGTATCAGGTGTGGTATATAAGTGGATAATATTTTTTAAAGTTTTACTAAAATGGTTCTTTATTAATAAACCTGATACAAGTTCACAAAGTTTGCTGTACATTGCCAAATAAATCTGTAATGCAAAATAAAATTAAGAATAAAATAATGCCACACATGTTGCTGTCAATCTGCTAACAATAAGGATTAAAGAATTCAATAATGTACTGAAGATTGGGCCTTAGGTTTAAGTAACTTTAATACTTTAAAACATTATGCCTTTGCCACTTTCTATCTGAGCAACTGACAATCAGAACTTTATACCAAATATAACCAAAAACAAGAATGCCAGAATATCTTTTTCTACTCTCCTCTTAACCAAAATAAAATAAAAATAAATTAAAAACACAATAATAACACAATAATACAGAAGTGTCAAGTATCTTATTTGTGCTTTATAAAGTTAAGAACTGAATCTTAAAGCAAATGCACACAAAATATTTTTGAACTTTGGTGTGCTCAGGAAAAAAAAAGTGCTTCTAGATATATTTTTAAAAGTGCTTAATAAAGTGCTTAATTTAAATCAAACTTGGGTGCTTTTCCTTATGTAATTTCCTTAAAAGATAATTAAATTTTAAATAAAAATAACAGCATTACAAAAAAATGAGCATTATTTTATGCCTGTAATAGCAAGAAGAGTATGAGGGGAAATGGAATTATAGCCATGTAAGTGCTATGAATGTGAAGATTTTAGTATAAAGTGATAAATAAGATATACAATTTCTTAATTGAAGTGAGATGTGTATAAATGATGATATACTATTGATTCTAAGTGGATTCTAATAAGTTATAAATACATCATGTAATAACTGGAGTGATAAAAAAAAGAGAATAGATAGATACATAGATAAATATGATAGATAAAAACTAAAAGGTCAATATAGGCTGTTTACTGGAATACAGAAAGAAAAAAAAAAGTATCCAAAATACTCAAGAAAGAAGTCAAGAAAATCGAAGGTATGATATAATTACTAAACTTATATTACAAATGGACTAAATTATCCAATTAAAAAACCAAGAATATCAGACTAAAGATAAAAACAAGTCCCTGCTGTAATCTTTGTACAAGTACAAAAAAGAAAAATATATACTAGACATTAGAACAGGAAAAAAATGATTTTACTTGTTCTGTTGTGGCATAGTAGAAAAACTATAGAATTTAGTTCAACTTTTAGTACAGCAAAGACAGCTGAAGATTTACAGCCAGTGAACAGAGCAAGGTGGTCAGAGGTAGGAAAATTACTAAGAAGATATTTCAAGGGTAGAAAGTTTCTTGGTAAACTGGATTATAGCTAACAGGAGGCCCAAGAGTTAGACATCAATGGGGATGAGAAATTTAATCAAATAGCAAGAGGGAGAGGATTCCTGCTAACGTGATTTATCTGGATGATTTGTTAAAACTGGACTTGGCTGGTTAAGGGCAGGGCAGCTGCCAAAGCGAGGCCAAGTAAAGATGAGAACTCAGAGGATGCTGGCTAAACTTTGTTCAAGAAGGCAGTCTTTGTCATTTGTATTTCAAAATATAAAAGCAAAAATAGGATAAAGCTAAAAAAATGAAAAAATAGAATATGCAAACAAAAGACACATGGATGTTTATTTGATTGTGAGTGTGTGTGTGTGTATGAGCTACTCAGTCATATCCAACTATTTGTGACCCCATAGACTGCAAAAAGGCAAAAAGGTTGTCTGAAGAGGCCTTACAAATAGCCAAGAAAAGAAGAGAAGCTAAAGGCAAAGGAGAAAAGGAAAGAAATACGCATTTGAAGGCAGAGTTCCAAAGAATAGCAAGGAGAGATAAGAAAGCCTTCCTCAGCAACCAATGCAAAGAAATAGAGGAAAACAGTAGAATGAGAAAGACTAGAGGTCTCTTCAAGAAAATTAGAGACACCAAGGGAACATTTCATGCAAAGATGAGCACAATAAAGGACAGAAATGATATGGACATAACAGAAGCAGAAGATATTAAGAAGAGGTGGCAAGAATACACAGATCAGATCAGATCAGTCACTCAGTCGTGTCTGACTCTTTGTGACCCCATGGATCGCAGCACGCCAGGCCTCCCTGTCCATCACCAACTCCCGGAGTTCACTGAGACTCACGTCCATTGAGTCAGTAATGATGCCATCCAGCCATCTCATCCTCTGTTGTCCCCTTCTCCTCCTGCCCCCAATCCCTCCCAGCATCACAGTCTTTTCCAATGAGTCAACTCTTCACATAAGGTGGCCAAAGTACTGGAGTTTCAGCTTTAGCATCATTCCTTCCAAAGAAATCCCAGGGCTGATCTCCTTCAGAATGGACTTGTTGGATCTCCTTGCAGTCCAAGGGACTCTCAAGACTCTTCTCCAACACTGTAGTTCAAAAGCATCAGTTCTTCGGCGCTCAGCCTTCTTCACAGTCCAACTCTCACATCCATACATGACCACACAGGAAAAACCATAGCCTTGACTAGATGAAACTTTGTTGGCAAAGTAATGTCTCTGCTTTTGAATATGCTATCCAGGTTGGTCATAACTTTCCTTCCAAGTAGTAAGCATCTTTTAATTTCATGGCTGCAGTCACCATCTGTAGAGATTTTGGAGCCCAGAAAAATAAAGTCTGACACTATTTCCACTGTTTCCCCATCTATTTCCCATGAAGTGGTGGGACCGGATGCCATGATCTTCGTTTTCTGAATGTTGAGCTTTAAGCCAACTTTTTCACTCTCCACTTTCACTTTCATCAAGAGGCTTTTGAGTTCCTCTTCACTTTCTGCCATAAGGGTGGTGTCATCTGCATATCTGAGGTGATTGATATTTCTCCCGGCAATCTTGATTCCAGTTTGTGTTTCCTCCAGTCCAGCGTTTCTCATGGTGTACTCTGCATATAAGTTAAATAAACAGGGTGACAATATACAGCCTTGACAAACTCCTTTTCCTATTTGGAACCAGTCTGTTGTTCCATGACCAGTTCTAACTGTTGCTTCCTGACCTGCATACAAATTTCTCAAGAGGCAGATCAGGTGGGAATACACAGAAGGACTATATAAAAAGATCTTTATGACTCAAATATCCATGATAGTGTGATCACTGACCTAGAGCCAGACATCCTGGAATGTGAAGTCAAGTAGGCTTTAGGAAGTATCACTATGAACAAAGCTAGTGAAGGTGATTGAATTCCAGCTGAGCTATTTCAAATCCTAAAAGATGATGCTGTGAAAGTGCTGCACTCAATATGCCAGCAAATATTGAAAACTCAGCAGTGGCTACAGAACTGGAAAATGTCAGTTTTCATTCCAATCCTAAAGAAAGGCAATGTCGAAGAATGCTCAAACTACCACACAATTGCACTCATCTTACACACCAGCAAAGTAATGCCCCAAATTCTCCAAGCCAGCCTCACTACATGAACTGTGAACTTCCAGATGTTAAAGCTGGTTTTAGAAACGGCAGAGGAATCAGAGATCAAATTGCTAACATCTGCTGGATCATCGAAAAAGCAAGAGTTCCAGGAAAAAAAATCTACTTTTGCTTTAATGACGACATCAAAGCCTTTGATTGTGAGGATCACAACAAACTGTGAAAAATTCTTAAATAGATGGGAATACCATACCACCTGACTTGCCTCCTGAGAAATTTGTATGCAGGTTAAAGAAGCAACAGTTAGAACTGAACATGGAACAATAGACTAGTTCCAAATCAGGAAAGGAGTATGTCAAGGCTGTATATTGTCTCCCTGCTTATTTAACTTATATGCAGAGTACATCATGAGAAATGTTGGACTGGATGAAGAACAAGCTGGAGTCAAGATTGCCAGGGGAAATATCAATAACCTCAGATATACAGATGACACCAGCCTTATGGCAGAAAGTGAAGAAGAACTCGAGTCTCTTGATGAAAGTGAAAGAGGAGAGTGAAAAAGTTGGCTTAAAGCTCAACATTCAAAAAACAAAGATCATTGCAACCAGTCCCATAATTTCATGGCAAATAGATGGGGAAACAAGGGAAACAGTGACAGACTTTATTTTGGGGGCTCCAAGATCTCTGCAGATGATGACTGCAGCCAAGAAATTAAAAGACGCTTGCTCCTTGGAAGAAAATTTATGACAAAGCTAGACAGCATATTAAAAAGCAGATACATTATTTTGTCAACAAAGGTCCATCTAGTCAAGGCTATGGTTTTTCCAGTAGTCATGTATGGATGTGAGAGTTGGACTATAAAGAAAGCTGAGTGCCGAAGAATGGATGCTTTTGAACTGTGGTGCTGGAGACGACTCTTGAAAGTCCCTTTGACAGCAAAGAGATCCAACCAGACCATCATAAAGGAAATCAGTCCTGAATATTCATTGGAAGGACTGATGCTGAAGGTGAAACTCCAATAGTTTGGCCACCTGATATGAAGAACCAACTCCTTGGAAAAGACCCTGATATTGGGAAAGATCGAAGGCAGGAGGAGAAGTGGAAGACAGAGGATGAGATGGTTGCATGGCATCACCGATGCAATGGACATGAGTTCGAGTAAACTCCGGGAGTTGGTGATGGACAGGGAAGCCTGGTGTGCTGCAGTCCATGGGATTGCAAAGAGTTGGACATGACTGAGCAACTGAACTGACTGAGGCTGTAGCCTGCCAGGCTCCTCTGTCCATGGAATTCTCCAGGCAAGAAAACTGGAGTGGGTTGCCATTCCCTTCTCCAGAGGATCTTCCCAACCCAGGGACTGAACTCAGTTCTCCTTGCATTGTAGGCAGATTCTTTACCATCAGAGCTACCAGGGAAGTCCTTACATGACTACAGTGAAGTGATATAAAGTAGACTTAGAGAAATAGAAGTAATGTAAAATTCATCCATCTATCTGGAAGGTATAACTTGACAAAAGTTTCAAAAATTCAAGGTCTGAGATTTTAACGTCTATTTTAGAGTAAGTAATAAAGCAAGTAGGCAAAACCAGTAAGCACTGACCCACTTATTGTGATCTCTATACACACTGGGTTTCCCAGGTGGCTCAACTGTAAAGACTCTGCATGCAATTCAAGAGACACAATACATGGGTTCGATCCCTGAGTCAGGAAGATCCCCTGGAGGAGGGCATGACAACCCATTTTAATATTCTTGATGGCAAAATTCCAAGGACAGAGGAGCCTGGTGGGCAAAGGTTCATTGGGTCGCAAAGAGTCAGACACAACTGAAGTGATTGAGCATGCACACATCTTACAAAGCTACATATAATGAGAGGTACAGAAATCAATGAAATAAAATATAGAGCTATAAAAATATTATAAGCCAAAGTTATTTTTTTCTGCACAAAAATAAAGTTGATGTATCCCTATATATTATAGTCAAGGAAAATTAGGGCAAAACACCTTACTATTATCAGCAATGGAATAAGAATGAACACTACAGATCTATGAAAACTCAGAGATTATAACAAACAACTTGTAAAAAAATATGTTCAATAACTTAATTGAAACAGATACACTTCTTTAAAAATATATTCAGCAAGCTTAATTCAAGAACACATGAAATAATAGCCATATTATACATGAATAGCCATAGATTTGTTAAAGGAAGAAATGTTTTATTTACAGAAAAAGAGAACTTTCATGGCACAGATATTGTTAATGATATGATGAATGCTAATAGAAAATTTAGGGAAAACGTAGGTAAACTTTTCTTCAAACTATTTCATAAATCAGAGGAGAGAACACTCTCTAAATCACTGGAGACTGATATCAGTGTAAGTCTGAAACTAGAGACACAGATATATAAAACAGTCTTTTGGACTCTGTTGGAGGGGGGGGATGATTTGGGAGAATGGCATTGAAACATGTATAATATCATATAAGAAACGAATTGCCAGTCCAGGTTTGATGCAGGATACAGGATGCTTGGGGATAGTGCACTGGGATGACCCAGAGGGATGGTATGGGGAGGGAGGTGGGAGGGGGTTCAGGATTGGGAACATGTGTACACCTGTGGTGGATTCATGTCGATGTATGGCAAAACCAATACAGTATTGTAAAGTAATTAGCCTCTAATTAAAATAAATAAATTTTTTAAAAAATAAAAAAATAAAGTTTGATATACACATTACAAAAAATAAAATTGAGACCCTATCCCTAGAGAACAAAATCCTCAAGAAAATTTCATTAAATAAAATCTAACAATACATAAAATTGAATTTCATCCTAATAATAAAAGGTTAAACATTTGAAAATTAAGCAATGTATTTTGGTATTTTCACAAAAAAGAGAGCTGGGAACATATTGCAATCTTAGTGGAAGACACAAAAGTCAACATATTCATGATAAAACCTCAACATGAATTCAATATTCATTATAAAATGACTGAAAACATTAGAACAGCACAGAACCTCTTCAAAACATGTATTAAAATATCAGATAACATAATAAGGGCAAGATATTTTATAATATGCTCATGAATTGGAAAACTTAGTACTGTTAAGACATAAATTTTTTATACATCTATACATTCTATAGATTATTTTTTGAAGAAATTGATAAACTGGTACCAAAATTCATATGAAGATTCATTTGTTTATAGGTAAATGAACTTGAAAAGAGCAAGACTGAAAGTTTTACACAATCTAATTTTAAGAGTATAAAGCTACAGATATCAGAACAGTGAAATAATGGTAATAGGAGGTAAGCATCAATGAAACAGAATAGTGCACCTCGAAATAGTCACAGGTCTATGACAAATGGATTTTCCAAAAAGCTGTTAAGGAAATTTAGAGGAGAAAGGATAGTCTTTTTACAAAACAAGTGATGAAAGCATCATACATCCATAATGATAATTAAAGAACTTCATTCCCAACCTCATAACATGCTCAAAAAACCAACTCTGGTACATTTCTTCACTGAGCAAAGGAATAGTGCTCAGTGTTAAGAAGGAACAATCTACTCATGTGTACAACAAGAATAAATCTCACCTTCATTATGCTGATTGAAAAAAGACAGATACAAAAGAGTACATACTGTATGGTTCCATTTATATGAATTTAAAACTGCCAAAACTAATCTATAGTGATAGCAATCAGATTAATAGTTACCAAGACCAGAGGGTTGAGTAAGATTGTTTGCAGTGAGGCATGAGGCAGCTTTCTGTTTTTATCTTGGTTAAGGTAGTCTTTATACCATGGTTTACATTTGTCAAACTTTCCAGCAAAATATATGTAATTTATCATATGTATGCATGCAATGTATGCTAAGTCACTTCAGTCATTTCTGACTCTTTGTGACCCTATGGACTGTAGCCTGTCAGGCTCCTCTGTCCATGGGATTCACCAGGCAATAATACTGGAGTGGGTTGCCTGGAGAATTCCATGATGTAGAAGATGTAGGAGAATCTACATCTTCCTGACCCACAGATCAAATCCTTGTCTCTTATGTCTCCAGATTGGCAGGCAAATTCTTTACCACTAGCACCACCTGGGAAGGCCTATCATATGTATATTTATTTCAATAAAACTGATTATAGGAAAAAGTGAAAATTTGGCTTGAATGTAAAAAATGTTTCATAACTTTATTAATCTTACTTATTTTACATTATTGTTATAGTGTAGCCATACATGCTAAATTTTCCTTGTCATCTTCTAGTCATTAGATTTCTCCTTTGTAATTAAATCTAAATGCCTACAATATTTTCCCCTGTACATATTTTTTTGAGGACCATGATCTAATGTAGTGTTTTTCATTTTGTTCAAGCTAAGCAGTAGAAACCTTGAAGAAGTTTTCCCCAGTCTATACAAAGTTGTTGCAACACCTCCTCTCTGGCCCTAGAAACAAGAAGCCACCGACCAATGGACAGTTAAGCAGATAATGTCAGCAAAAACACTTAAAAGAGAATTTTTCCTTCTCTGTGACAAAACAGAAAAAGAGAGAGAGAGAGAATGTTTATTTTGGGCTATTTTGGGTCAAATAGCTTCGAGTGCTTCAAGAACTGACATGAAAATGTAGTTAGGCAAAACCATGGTAAGATCCCACTCACAATCTGGAAGAAATTTTTAGCAAAAATGTTAAAAATATATACAGTTGCCACTTTATGGTCTTTGCATTTCCAAAAATGTCCAATTATTTAGAAGTTGCTTTAAAGAAAATCCATCTAACAGAATAAGAAAGGCAATGGACATCAAATGAAAACAATATTGACCTCAAACAGTGGTTCAGCAACCACCACCCAGGTCATCTTGGAGAAGTTATTTACTTCTCTGAGCCTCATCCTCTTATATATAAAATCAGATAATATTATCCTGGATTATATATAACACATGTGAATCATTTGGTCTTTGTTATTATATCTTATAACCATATATAGGTGGAGATTTTTACATTAGCTAAGAAACCAATAAAAATGCATAACATTGTTAAAATATAATTGTTTTTCTACATCGTAATAATGATTTTATCTCTGTATTAGTCAGACTTCACTATAAAAATAGAATAGGACATATGTATATATGAGTATGTATGTATTTATAGAGACAGACACACAAGTGACAGAGACAAGACAGAGAGAGGAAGACAGAGAGCAAGGGAGCTACAGACAGAGGGAAAGATAATGAAGGAAGACAAATGATGAATAAATTATGGATAAAGAAGTCCCAAGAAGAGAAGTGGGAGCTCTATGTCTTTGAACATAATGACCATGTCACTGTCAGTTAAGCAGAGAATAACACAATCAGACATCACAAAGAAAACTTTCATGAGAACAATAGTTGCCAAATGTTTCACTAATTAAAGCTTTTGGCTGCCTGCAAATGCAGGAGAGAAGAGCATACAATGGCTTTCCTATTGAGCTTTGGTTATTATAAAATTTAATGAAGACGTATTATGTCCTTGAATTAAGGCTACAAAGTAAGCTATACATATACACATTTTGGCTCTGTGTTATTTCTAAAAGATTTTTCAATTTTTTTAAAGTTCAAATTGAAAAATAAATAGTTAAACATACAATTAGAGAAATGCAGATTAACTTTATTCATTGAATGCAGGCATTGTACTATGTGAATAAGATATAGTTTCTGACCTGGAAGAGTTCACAGTATAGGCATGATGAAAGACACATGTAATATTAATCATTAAACTATTCTTTCCCATTTTTCATTGAGTTTGCTACTTTCCATGTATTCATAATTATCCATTATTCCTTAAGGAAAATTAACATTTTGATAGGGGATCCTAAAAAGAACAACAGGGGCAATATTCAGATTTAATTTGTTCATATTTTATTTCCAGTATTGGCTCTTTAAGAGAGTAATATCTGAGTGAATCAGAGCTTTAACAAGAATGCCTAGAGAAGAGAATTTATAATGCTGCTCCAGACTCCCTGAGAAATAAACATGCTTCTTCTGGGCTGAAAGATAGGGGAGAAAATGGAATATATCTAAAGAGGAAGTGAACTGGAGAGGCTGGAGTTAGAGTCCCAAGGGAAAGGAGATGACCACCCAGTCTGGGGCCAGAGTCAAGAGACCTCATAGAAGGTGAACCCTGTTCACCATTTACTTGAGTACCAGGTCTGTAGATGAATCAAGTCAACCCTTATTCTATAGAATGAACAAAAAGCAAATATGAAAGCAATGTTTAGTCAAACTCCTTCATTCAATCTTTCCAACCAAACTCCCAGAAAAGAGGTAAACTACTGAAGAACTCTCTAACACTCACAGAGCCAATAGAGGTTAAGAGTGTGTACATAATTCAATATGTGTACTTGGGTGAAACTGGATAGGTGATAAAACATACCTAGTTATAACTGTAATTGCACAAGATAGTTACTTGTTGAAAAAAAAAAAAAAAGGTTATGGGACCAAAGACTGTGAATGCAGGTATTAGAAAGCAAAAAAAAAAAAAAAGCTTAAAAAATAGAAAATGTGCATTAGAGAAGTTGAAACACCACGAGATCTGGAAAAATAAGCAGTATTTGTTGGGAAAAGAGTCAGTAAGGGATCAAAAAAACGCAGAATATTCTGAAAGAACAACATGGAAAGGGGAAAACTTCTTTCTTTTATTTTTGGCTGCCCTGGGTCTTCACTGCTGAGTTGCAGCGAGGCGGGCTACTTTCTAGTTGTGGTGCATGGGCTTCTCATCGCAGTGGCTTCTCTTGCTGTGGAGCACAGGCTGTAGAGCATGCGAGCCTCAGTAGTTGCTGCGAGTGAGCTCAGCATACAGGCCTAGATACCCCACAGCACGTGAGTGTCCAGGTATCTCCAGCAGAGCTCTGGGTCAACAGTGGCCTGGTGCAGGGCCAGGGCACTGAATACAACACTGACTGCACAAGTCCTTTTGAAGGAGGTCTCCATTACACTCACTACCCCTACCATAGTTTGGCCTAAGGCCAAACAACAGGGAGAAGATACAGCCTTGCCCATCAACAGAACACTGGATTAAAGATTTACTTTAAATCTGAGTATGGTCCTGCCCATTAGAACAAGACCCAGTTTCCCAATAGTCAGTCTCTCTCAGGAGGAAGCTTCCATAATCCTCTTATCCTTATCAATTAGAGGGCAGAAAGAATGAAAACCAAATCACAGAAAGTTAAGCAAACTGATCACATGAATCACAGCCTTGTCTAACTCATTGAAACTATGCCATGCCCTATGGGGCCACCCAAGATGGGAGGGTCATGGTAGAGAGGTCTGACAGAATGTGGTCCACTGGAGAAGGAAATGGCAAACCACTTCAGTATTCTTGATTCAAGAATCCCATGAACAGTATGAAAGGCAAAAAGATAGGACACTGAGTGATGAACTCCCAAGGTCAGTAGGTGTCCAATATGCTACTGGAGAAGACTGGAGAAATAACTCCAGAGAGAATGAAGAGACAGAGCCAAAGTGAAAAATAACATCCAGTTGTGGATGTGACTAGTGATGGAAGTAAAGTCTGATGCTGTAAAAAACAATATTGCATAAGAACCTGGAATGTTAGGTCCATGAATCAAGGTAAATTCAGTTCAGTTCAGTTCAGTCGCTCAGTCATGTCCGACTCATTGCGAGAGCAGGAATCACAGCACGCCAGGCCTCCCTGTCCATCACCAACTCCCAGAATTCACCCAAACTCATGTCCTTCAAGTTGGTGATGCCATCCAGCCATCTCATCCTCTGTTTTCCCCTTCTCCTTCTGCCCCCAATACATCCCAGCATCAGGGTCTTTTCCAATGGGTCAACTCTTTGAGGTGGCCAAAGTATTGCAGTTTCAGCTTTAGCATCAGTCCTTCCAATGAACACCCAGGACTGACCTCCTTTAGGATGGACCGTTTGGATCTCCTTGCAGTCCAAGGGACTCTTAAGAGTCTTCTCCAACATCACAGTTCAAAAGCATCAATTCTTTGGTGCTCAGCTTTCTTTACAGTCCAATTCTCATATCCATACATGACCACTGGAAAACCATAGTCTTGACTAGAAAGCACTTGGTTGGCAAAGTAATGTTTCTGCTTTTGAATATGCTATCTAGGTTGGTCATAACTTTCCTTCCAAGGAGTATGCATCTTTTAATTTCATGGCTGCAATCACGATCTGCAGTGATTTTGGAGCCCCAAAAAATAAAGTCTGACACTATTTCCACTGTTTCCCCATCTATTTCCCATGAAGTGATGGGACCAGATACCATGATCTTGGTTTTCTGAATATTGAGCTTTAAGCCAACTTTTTCACTCTCCTCTTTCACTTTGATCCAGAGGCTTTTTAGTTCCTCTTCACTTTCTGCCATAAGGGTGGTGCCATCTGCATATCTGAGGTTATTGATATTTCTCCCAGCAATCTTGATTCCAGCTTGTGCTTCTCCCAGCCCAGCGTTTCTCATGATGTAATCTGCATATAAGTTAAATAAGCAGGGTGACAATATACAGCCTTGACATACTCATTTTCCTATTTGGAACAAGTCTGTTGTTCCATGTCCAGTTCTAACTGTTGCTTCCTGACTTGCATACAGATTTCTCAAGAGGCAGGTCAGGTGGTCTGGTATTCCCATCTTTTTCAGAATTTTCCACATTTCATTGTGATCCACACAATCAAAGGCTTTGGCATAGTCAATAAAGCAGAAATAGATGTTTTTTCTGGCACTGTCTTGCTTTTTTGATGATCCAGCAGATGTTGGCAATTTGATCTCTGGTTCTCCTGCCTTTCCTCGGAGAAGGCAATGGTACCCCACTCCAGTACTCTTGCCTGGCAAATCCCATGGACGGAGGAGCCTGGTAGGCTGCAGTCCATTGGGTCGCTAAGAGTCGGACACGACTGAGTGACTTCACTTTCACTTTCACTTTCTCCTGCCTTTCCTAAAACCAGCTTGAGCATCTGGAAGTTCACAGTTCACGTACTGCTGAAGCCTTGCTTGGAGAATTTTGAGCATTACTTTGCTGGCGTGTGAGATGAGTGCAATTGTGTGGTGGTTTGAGCATTCTTTGTCATTGCCTTTCTTTGGATTGGAATGAAAACTGACCTTTTCCAGTCCTGTGGCCACTGCTGAGTTTTCCAAATTTGCTGGCATATTGAGTGCAGCACTTTCACAGCATCATCTTTCAGGATTTTAAATAGCTCAACTGGAATTCCATCACCTCTACTAGCTTTGTTTGTAGTGATGCTTTCTAAGGCCCACTTGACTTCACATTCCAGGATGTCTGGCTCTAGGTGAATGATCACACCATCGTGATTATCTGGGTCATGAAGCCCTTTTTTGTACAGTTCTTCTGTGTATTCTTGCCACCTCTTCTTACTATCTTCTGCTTCTGTTAGGTCCATACCATTTCTGTCCTTTATTGAGCCCATCTTTACATGAAATGTTCCCTTGGTATCTCTAATTTTCTTGAAGAGATCTCTAGTCTTTCCCATTCTGTTGTTTTCCTCTATTTCTTTGCATTGATCTCTGAGGAAGGCTTTCTTATCTCTCCTTGCTATTCTTTGGAACTCTGCATTCAGATGCTTATATCTTTCCTTTTCCCCTTTGCTTTTTGCTTCTCTTCCTTTCACAGATATTTGTAAGGCCTCCTCAGACAGCCATTTTGCTTTTTTGCATTTCTTTTCCATAGGGATGGTCTTGATTCCTGTTTCCTGTACAGTGTCACAAACCTCTGTCTATAGTTCATCAGGCACTCTGTCTATCAGATCTAGGCCCTTAAATCTATTACTCACTTCCACTGTATAATAATAAGGGATTTGATTTAGGTCATACCTGAATGGCCTAGTGGTTTTCCCTACTTTCTTCAACTTAAGTCTGAATATGGTAATAAGGAGTTCATAATCTGAGCCATAATCAGCTCCCGGTCTTGTTTTTGCTGACTGTATAGAGCTTCTCCATCTTTGGCTGCAAAGAATATAATCAATCTGATTTCGGTGTTGACCATCTGGTGATGTCCATGTGTAAAGTCTTCTCTTGTGTTGTTGGAAGAGAGTGTTATGACCAGTGCGTTCTCTTGGCAAAACTCTATTAACCTTTGTCCTGTTTCATTCTGTACTCCCAGGCCAAATTTGCCTGTTATTCCAGGTGTTTCTTGACTTCCTACTTTTGCATTCCAGTCCCCTAAAATGAAAAGGGCATCTTTTTGGGTGTTAGTTCTAAAAGGTCTTGTAGGCCTTCATAGAATCGTTCAACTTCAGCTGCTTCAGCATTACTGGTTGGGGCATAGGCTTCGATTACCGTGATATTGAATGATTTGCCTTGGAAATGAACAGAGATCATTCTGTCATTTTTGAGATTGCATCCAAGTACTGCATTTTGGAGTCTTTTGTTGACCATGATGGCTACTCCATTTCTTCTAAGGGATTCCTGCCCACAGTAATAGATATAATGGTCATCTGAGTTAAATTCACCCATTCCAGCCCATTTTAGTTCACTGATTTCTAGAATGTTGACGTTCATTCTTGCTATCTCCTGTTGACCACTTCCAATTTGCCTTGATCCATGGACCTGACATTCCAGGTTCCTATGCAATATTCCTCTTTACAGCATCAGACCTTGCTTCTATCATAAGTCACATCCACAAGTGAGTATTGTTTTTGCTTTGGCTCCATCTGTTCATTCTTTTTGGAGTTATTTCTTCACTGATCTCCAGTAGCATTTTGGGCACTTACCAACCCGGGAGTTCCCCTTTCAGTGTCGTATCTTTTTGCCTTTTCATACTGTTCATGGGGTTCTCAAGGCAAGAATACTGAAGTGGTTTGCCATTCCCTTCTCCAGTGGGCCACATTCTGTCAGACCTCTCCACCATGACCCTCCCATGTTGGGTGGCCCCACAGGGCATGGGTTAGTTTCATTGAGTTAGATAAGGCTGTGGTCCATGTGATCAGATTGGCTAGTTTTCTGTGATTATGGTTTCAGTGTGTCTGCCCTCTGATGCCCTCTTGCAAACCTACCATCTTACTTGGGTTTCTCTTACCTTGGACATGGGGTATCACTTCATGGCTGCTTCAGCAAAGCATAGCCGCTGCTCCTTACCTTGGACGAGGGGTATCTTCTCATGGCTGCCCTTCTAACCTTGGACAGGGAGTAGGTCCTCTTGGCCCTCCTGAGCCCGTGCAGCCACCACTCCTTGGACGTGGGGTTGCTCTTCTCAGCTGCCTCCTCTGACCTCAGGTATGTGGTAGCTCCTCTCAGCAGCTGTCCCTGATCTCGGGCATTGTGTAGCTCCTCTCGGCCACCACCCCTGACCTCAGGCATGGGGTAGCTCATCTCGGTCTCCCCCCTAGGCCTTGAGTGAGGGGTAGTTCCTCTCGGCCACGCTTCTGCACAGTCTATCGCAGCCGGCTTGCTTCTGCATGGTCCATTGCAGGAGATGGCAAGAGTGAAAATTGACATTTTCAGTCAGTTCAGTTCAGTCGCTCAGTCGTGTCTGACTCTTTGCAACCCCATGAAACATAGCACGCCAGACCTCCCTGTCCATCATCAACACCCAGAGTCCACCCAAACCCATGTCAATCGAGTCAGTGATGCCATCCAACCAGCTCATCCTCTGTCATCCACTTCTCTTCCTGCCCTCAATCTTTCCCAGCATTAGGGTCTTTTCAAATGAGTCAGCTCTTTGCATCAGGTGCCCAAAGTATTGGAGCTTCAGCTTCAACATCAGTCCTTCCAATGAACACCCAGGACTGATCTACCGATTCTCAAGAGTCTTCTCCAACACCACAGTTCAAAAGCATCAATTCTTCAGTGCTCAGCTTTCTTTATAGTCCAACTCTCACATCCATACATGACCACTGGAAAAACCATAGCCTTGACTAGACAGACCTTTGTTGGCAAAGTAATGTCTCTGCTTTTTAATATGCTGTCTAGGTTGGTCATAATTAGGAATTAGAAATTTAAAGTGGGCTGGAATGGGTAAATTTAACTCAGATGACCATTATATCTACTACTGTGTGAAATAATCCCTTAGAAGAAACGGAGTAGCCATCATAGTCAACAAGAGTCTGAAATGCAGTACTTGGATGCAGTCTCAAAAATGACAGAATGATCTCTGTTCATTTCCAAGGCAAACCATTCAATATCACAGTAATCCAGGTCTATGCCCCAATCAATAATGCTGAATAAGCTGAGGTTGAACTGTTCTATGAAGACCTACAAGACCTTCTAGAACTAACTCCTAAAAAAGATATCCTTTTCATCAGAGGGGACTGGAATGAAAAAGCAGGAAGTCAAGAGATACTTGGAGTAACAGGCAAGTTTGGACTTGCTTCATAGCAGGGCAAAGGCTAATTGAGTTTTGCCAAGAGAACCCACTGGTCATAGCAAACACCCTCTTCCAATGACACAAGAGATGACTCTACACATGGACATCACAAGATAGTCAGTACCGAAATCAGATTGATTATATTCTTTGCAACCGAAGATGGAGAAGATACACTCACCAAAATCAAGATGGGGAACTGCCTGTGGCTCAGATCATAAACTGCTCATTTCAAAATTCAGACTTACATTGAAGAAAGTAGGAAAAATGACTGGACCATCCAGATATGACCTAAAGCAAATGCCTTAGGATTCTACAGTGAAAGTGAGAAATAGATTCAAGGGATTAGATCTGATAGACTGAGTGCCTGAAGAACTATGAATGAGGTTTGTGACATTGTACAGGAGGCAGGGATCAAGACCATTCCCAAGAAAAGGAAATGCAAAAAGGCAAAATGGTTGTCTGATGAGGCCTTACAAATATCTGAGGAAACAAGGGAAGTGAAAGGCAAAGGAGAAAAGGAAAGATATATCCACCTGTATGCAGAGTTCCAAAGAATAGCAAGGAGAGATAAGAAAGCCTTCCTCAGTGATCAAGGCAAAGAAATAGAGAAAAACAAAAGAATGGAAAAGATTGGAGATTTCTTCAAGAAAACTAGAGATACCAAAGGAACATTTCATTTAAAGATGGGCACAATAAAAGACAGAAATGGTATGGACCTAACAGAAACAGAAGATGTTAAGAAGACGTTGCAAGAACACACAGAACTATATAAAAAAGATTTAGTGACCCAGATAAGCTTGAGGATATGATCACTCACCTAGAGCCAGACATCCTGGAATGTGAAGTCAAATGAGCCTTAGGCAGCATCACTATGAACAAAGCTAGTAGAGGTGATGGAATTCTAGCTGAGCTATTTCAAATCCTAAACAATGATGCTGTAAAAGTGCTGCACTCAATATGCCAGCAAATTTAGAAAATTCAACAGTGGCCATAAGACTGTAAAAGGTAAGTTTTCATTCCAATCCCAAAGAAAAGCAATGCCAAAGAATGATCAAAATACCACACAATTGCACTCATTTCACATTCTAGGAAAGTAATGCTCAAAATTGTCAAAGCCAGGCTTCAACAATACATGAATGAGAACTTTTAGATGTTCAAGCTGGATTTAGAAAAGGCAGAGAAACCAGAGATCAAATTGCCAACATCAGTTGGATCATAGAAAAAAGCAAAAGAGTTACAGTAAAACATCTACTTCTGCTTTATTGACTATACCAAAGCCTTTGACTCTGTGGATTACAATAAACTGTGGAAAATTGTTAAAGGGCTGTGATTACCAGGCCATCTTACCTGCCTCTGGAGAAATCTTTATGCAGGTCAAGAAGCAACAGTTAGAACTAGATATGGAGCAACGGACTGGTTTCAAATTGGGAAATGAGTACATCAAGGCTGTATATTGTCACCTTGCTTATTTGATTTATATGCAGAGTATATCATGCAAAATGCCAGGCTGGATGAAGCACAAGCTAGAATCAAGACTGCCGGGAAAAATATCAATAACTTCAGGTACACAGATGACACCACCTTTAAAAGCAGAAAACGAAGAGGAACTCAAGACTCTCTTGATGAAAGTGAAAGAGGAGAATGGAAAACCTGGCTTAAAACTCAACATTCAAAAAACGAAGATCATGGCATCTGGTCCCATCACTTCATGGCAAATAGACATGGAAACAATGGCAACAGTGACAGACTTTATTTTCTTGAGCTCCAAAATCGCTACAGACAGAGACTGCAGCAATAAAATTATAAGACACTTCCTCCTTGGAAGGAAACTTATGACAATTTAGACGGCATATTAAAAAGCAGAGACATTACTTTACCAAAAAATGTCCATCTATTCAAAGCTAAGTTTTTTCAGTAGTCATGTATGGATGTGAGAGTTGGACCATAAAAAAAAACTGAGCATGGAAGTATTGATTCTTCTGAACTGTGGTGTTGGAGAAGACTCTTGAGAGTCCCTTGGACTGCAAAGAGATCAAACCAGTCAATTCTAAAGGAAATCATTCCTGAATATTCATTGGAAGCACTGAAGCTGAAACTCCAATACTTGGCCACCTGGTGCGAAGAACTGACTCATTGGAAAAGATCCTGATGCTGGGAAAGTTTGAAGGCAGGAGGAGAAGGGGATGACAGAGAATAAGATGGTTGGATAGCACCACCGACTTCATGGATATGAGTTTGAGTGAGCTCCAGGAGTTGGTGATGGACAGGGAAGCCTAGCATGCTGCAGTCCTTGGGGTTGCAAATATTGGGCATGACTGAGGGACTGAACTGATACTGAACTGATGTGGAATCTTCTGGTCCAGGGATCGAACCTGTGTCCCCTCTCCAACAGACAGACTCCTAACCACTGGACCACCAGGAAAGCCCAGAAAAGTGAATTTCACATTCAGAGAAGAGTGAACTCCAAGGCTTGATGCGTTTGTGGTTATTATGGAAACATTCATGGTGCCTCTGTTCCATTCTCCCAAGTTATTTAATGCTATATAATGTTTTATTAAAGCAGAATAGCTGAATAAATATTACATGGGTAAAGAGAGAGAGAAACATTGGGATATGTTTTGAGAGAAAAGTAATTTTTTAGTGTTCTTTACCACGTTGAAGATGAGTGAAGAGAATCATCATGGAAAGAGATGTTAAGCTGGCATTATTTCTTTTAAGGATGTATAGTTCATTTGTAACCAGTCACAGACAAAACTAAAATAAAATAGAAAATTTTACCAAACTGCCAGTCACTAATTTTAAGTATCAATATTTAAAGACAGTATTGTTGAGACTCAAATGAGGTTGACAAGGTAAATTATATAATAAGCCATAATTCAGTAGAACATGCATGTGTCATATTGTCATGTGTGTGTGTATGACTCTCTTTCTCTTTATACACACACATACACACACACACACACACACATATTATATATCTAAATATAACTTTCTCTGTATATACCTATGAAATATACACGAATGAGCTAAAACTAAAGTATTTATTTTTATTTTATTTTATATTTTTATTTTATTTTATATTTTTATTTTATATTTATTTTATATTTTATTTTATTTTATATTTATTTTATATTTTATTTTATTTTATATTTATTTTATATTTTTATTTTATTTTATATTTATTTTATTTTATATTTATTTTATATTTTTATTTTATTTTATATTTATTTTATTACTTTATCAATAAAGTAAATAAATAACACACCCCTCTCCTCAACATAATCAAATAGTACAAAGTATGTAGAATAAAAATTAATCTCCTTCCATCACATTATTTCCTTAGCTCCATTAAGTATTTAGTAAGGTTCTGCTATGGGTTACACAAAATTAAAAGTTGAAAAAAAAGTTATCTCTGTCCTCAAGAATGTAATGTCTCTCTTGAGAAAAGAAAACAGAATAAGGGGATTATATTTTAGATGGTATTATTAGGAAAGAACAATGCATGAGAGAAAAAGGAAATGGTTATTTGATGGAGCTATTAAAACTATATACAACTTGATAAGTGAAATTCAATTGCTGGAATAAACATTGCAATCAGATTATTATTTAAAATAATAAGGGTATATTGGTATTACATCTCAGCTTGTGTTAATCTGTTTGGGCTGCTATACCGAAGTACTGTAGACTGGGTGTCTTAAACAATAGACATTTACTTCTCATAGTCCTGGAAGCTAAGATCAACATCTAGAAGTCATGATCAAGGTGTCCTCAGATGTTACCTGATAAAGCCCCTGTTTCTGTCAGCAGAGAGCCACCTTTTCTCTGTGTCATCACTGGAGGAGAGAGAGAACAACCTTCCTTTATTCTTATATTACCACTAATGCTATCATGAGGGCTCTACCCTCATGTCCTCATTTGATTTTAATTACCTCCCAAAGGTCCCATCTCTAAATATGGTTATATTGGGAGTTAGGGTTTCAATATATGAATTTTGTGAGGTACATTAATTCAGTCCACAGAACTGCTCTCAATAATAAAATATGAAATGGAGTTATGTATATGCCTTTTTTCAGAAAATGAAGAAATGGGGACAACATCATTTTTTGCAACAAGTCTGCACTACATAACATTCTTGTGAGGATTAAATCAAATCAGATAAAAAGTATAAAGCTCTTAACAGAAGCTGAGCTGTCAAAAATGGTTTGACCTTTATATTATTGGCTGTCAAGCAGTGAGCCAAGTATTTTTGATACATTACCTAGATTTTTTTCAAAATAACTGCAAATTGAGGGTAATCCTCCTTTCACAGTGAAGAGACTGAGACTCAAGACAAGTAAATACCTCTCCAAAATAATGCAGTTTTTCAGACCTAGAGTTAAGATTAGCAACATTATCTGTCTCATTCCAAAGCCCAGTTTTATATATGAAGCCAAGATAGCTCTTCTTTCTCTAGCTGTTAGTGATTTATATTTGTAGACATAAATCATAAAAATTTTTAAATTTTTTAAAATGATGGGAAAGGGGGAATATAATGAAATAAAGCAAAAAAAGTGCCACGTTCAATAAGTGATGATTCATGGTATATAACAATTTGTTGGTGATTCTCAAGATTACCATATGCCTTCAGCAATACATGAATCATGAACTTCCAGATGTTCAAGCTGGTTTTAGGAAAGCCAGAGAAGCCAGAGATCAAATTGCCAACATCCGCTGGATCACTGAAAAAGCAAAAGAGTTCCAGAAAAATATCTATTTCTGTTTTAATGACTATGCCAAGGCCTTTGACTGTGTGGATCACAATAAACTGTGGAAAATTCTGAAAGAGATGGGAATACCATATCACCTGACTGGCTTCTTGAGAAATCTGTATGCAGGTCAGGAAGCAGCAGTTACAACTGGACATGGAACAACAGACTGGTTCCAATTAGGAAAAGCAGTATGTCAAGGCTGTATATTGTCACCCTGCTTATGTAACTTATGCAGATTACATCATGAGAAACACTGGGCTGGAAGAAGCACAAGCTGGACTCAAGATTGACGGGAGAAATATCAATAACCTCAGATATGCAGATGACACCACCCTTATGGCAGAAAGTGAAGAATAAATGGCCTCTTGATGAAAGTGAAAGAGGAGAGTGAAAAAGTTGGCTTAAAACTCAACATTCAGAAAACTAAGATCATGGCAACTGGTTGCATCACTTCATGGCAAATAGATGGGAAAACACTGGAAACAGTGGCTGACTTTATTTGGGGGGGGGGGCTCCAAAATCACTGCAGATGGTGATTGCAGCCATGAAATTAAAAGATGTGTACTCCTTGGAAGGAAAGTTATGACCAACCTAGACAGCATATTAAAAAGCAGAGACATTACTTTGCCAACAAAGGTCCATCTAGTCAAGGCTATAGTTTTTCCAGTAGTCATGTATGGATGTGAGAGTTGGACTGCAAAGAAGGCTGACCACCAAAGAATTGATGCTTTTGAATTGTGGTGTTGGAGAAGACTCTTGAGAGTCCCTTGGACTGCAAGGAGATCCAACCAGTCCATCCTAAAGATCAATCCTGGGTGTTCATTGGAAGGACTGATGTTGAAGCTGAAACTCCAATACTTTGGCCACCTGATGTGAAGAGTTGACTCATTTGAAAAGACCCTGATGCTGGGAAAGATTGATGGTAGGAGTAGAAGGGGACGACAGAGGATGAGATGGTTGAATGGCATCACTGACTGAATGGACATGAGTTTGTGTAAACTCCAGGAGTTGGTGATGCACAGGGAGGCGTGGCGTGCTGTTGTTCATGGGATCACAAAGAGCCAGACACGACTGAGCAACTGAACTGAACTGAACTGGACTGAGTATTAGGATATGGGAATGGAAACATGAACTCTAAGATTCTAAAAGTAAGTAGTGTCTTGCAGATTATACAATACTATTTGCTATTAGAAAAACAAATCATCAGAGTTAATGACCTAGAAAACGACTCACTTGCCTAAATATGACAGGCCTAACAAAAACGTATATGGGTGTTGTAGTTTAGGATCAAATATAGTGGAAAATTGGTACAAGTTCATGGGATTGAAGGCAGCTGAATGGGTGATAATTAAGGAAATAAAAACTGTTAAGAATACTCATACCTATTAAGTTTTTATTATGCCCTATCTATTAAGGTAAATTATAAGACAAATGATATATTCTGGATAAATTTGGTCTTATGGAAATTTTCCCAAGAGTCTAAGAATAAAGAGTTTTTATTTTTGCTATAGAAGGTAATACTGTGGTTGAGAAATCAGAGTTTGTAGTCAAACATCATACTAGTTGTATAATACTGTTAGGATTTCTTAGTCACTCTTTGCTTTAGTTTGTTTTTAATAAAATGAGCATAATAATAGCACGCACCTCTTAGATCTATTTTATTGCTTAAAAGAGATTAAAAAAATGTAATGTGCAGAGAGCTGAGCTTTGTACATATTTACTACTATAGGAAATATAGCTTTTATTATATATGCTTCTTGGTCTGCTTCATCAAGGGCTTCCTTGATCCCTTCAACAGGTATTTGAAAAACACATTGTATTATGGTTGAGAGACTTCTTCAAATCCATTCTTATTCTTAGTTACACAGCTAAGCTTCTAGATGGTCGAAGACTCAACAAGCAAGATAATTTATTATTCTGGGAGTACCAGTCCTCTTTGAGATTCTAATGAAAGCTTCATCTGTTGAGTTTGCCAGGAGCAGAAGTGGTCAGTTAGAACAATGAGCTAAAGGGAAAGTAGCAATCGAGCTTTTATTCATTTATTGTGACAGTAAAAGTAAGAGGCAGAAAATAAAGGCACCAACTCCCAATGAAACTCCTGTTTCATTTCCCCCCACTGAATAGTAATGGAAGAGAGTCAGGTGACTTGCAGCAGAAACTGGAGTAATCTTCTCACTGAACAAAGATGCCTGCAAAGTGTCCTTATGGACCTGAGGAGCCAGATGATGGAGAGAGGAGAGGGCTAGTATTAGAAAAGCAGGGTCTAGTGGAGAAACGTGTCTTAGAAGGTCATCTAGTAAAACTGCCTCAGGATAAAGATGCCTGGGCTAGAAATACTAATACACTTATGAGCTTGGCTGGTCTTGGCAGCCTTGAGTCCTTGACTGAAACTCCTTCCAGAGCCTGTAATGTCCTGGCTATGTGCCCAGTTTAGTGTGTGAACAGTCACTTTCCCCCATGAGGCCTGCTAGGCAATGTCACATAATTGCTTAAGGTCAGGCCTGAAAGATCATACACTGGGTTTTGGCCAGGAGCAAGACTCTCAATATCTACAAACCTTTTGCATATACCAAGTTTGGTTGCATCGTATTTACTGTAAGTAAACAATATATCAGAACAACTTTTACAATGAATCATATATTTTTCACCCATGAATGATCACTTTATGAAGAAAGCCCAACCCCTCCTCCAAAAAAAGAAAAAAGGAAAAATTTTCCTTCTGAACAAAAACATATTTGAACAAGAAAGATGAAGTTTAGTGTATGTAAAACATCAACATTTTGCCATGGCCATTTTGATGTCAGCATCTATGTCATCCTTGGCAAAAAATGAAAGTAGATTTTCTTTTCAATGTTGAAAATGTGTATATACAGATCTATGCAGTAGAAGTAATAAATAATAAAATTGATGTTTTCTGAGTACTTACTATATACCTGGTACTGCTTATATCTTTTTCTTCTGTGTAATGAGTACTCAATAAGGTAGAATCGGAAAGTAAATTTTATTTTTCCCACTCTGCCTCATATACTGGGATGGCCAAAAAGTTCATTCAGATTTTTCTGAACCATTTTATGAAAAATCTAAACGAACATTTTAGCCAACCCATTATCTTCAAGTCTACTCAGTGTACTAATTTCTGACATTTGGCTGTAAAGGTGGTCATGAATTTTTACTCTGAGTTAATAAAAGAAATAGCCAGGCCAGCTTAATCATCTCAACACTCAACTTCATTTAACATGAAAGCTTGTCCCTTCTGCCAGTTTGAGATTCCTCTGGGCCATGAAGCTGACAGTGGGGAAGGGGACCATGGTTGAGTTAGTCATCTTCTCCTCCTTCACCCTTCCAAAACAGTATCTTATACATCTAGGATTGGAATTGAGGATATAGAAAAGGGCTAAATGAAAGAAAAAGTCTTAATTAATTAGCACAAGATAGTCTGTCTCAGATTTCCTCTAGGTATCCAGAGTCTCAATGTTGATATGTCTTTTTTTTAATTGGGACTTTTTTATGGTTTCCTCAAAGGGAACCTCCCTAAGTGCCTGTACTTGTCAAGGAGCTCCCTAGACAGGTCAATGCCTCTTCTCTGACTGGCCATTTAGCTCTCTCCCACTTCCCTTCGAAAAGTGTATAATGACCTAAAACCAGCAACTTATTGCTAAGGGTCCCTTATGCAAGGCATACTTGTGGTTGCATTTGATTTCAAAAGGCCCCAGTGTGACTTGTGATAAGAGTATACAAGGGAAAGGCACCTTTCGTCAACAGAAAGAAGCACACCTAGCTCCCAGAAGAACCATTCCTTTTCACTCTTTCAACAAAATCTGCAGCTCTTAGCCTTTATATTTCTTAACCATGATGCAAATTCAACATGTTACAGAACACATAACAAGCTAATTAAGTAATTGCAAGAATTCTAATTTTGTACTGACTTAACCACAGATGAGGCACCACTGTTTTCTAACCATGGTGATAAAATGCTTATTTAAACATTTCTAATCCTTCCCAAGGGCATCCTTTGTGGCTCAGCTGGTAAAGATTTTGCCTGCAATGTGGGAGTCCTGGGTTCTATCCCTGGGTTAGGAAGATTCCCCTGGAGAAAATAAAGGCTACCCACTCCAGTATTCTGGCCTGGGGAATTCCACAGACTGTATAGCCTAAGGGGTTACAAAGAGTCAGACATGACAGAGAGACTTTCACTTTCATTCCTTCCCAAGATGATTTAAAATGAGTTTTAATTGTATCACTTCTTATTTTTATCTTCAAATAAATAAATAAAAGTCATTTTTTGTAAGATCTGTGTCATTCTGTAAGGAAGAAAAATGAAAAATCTAAGGTACTTTGAGCAGAATGAAACGTTAAAGGAATTTTGCAGATTTGAGCTTACCTTCAGATACTTGCCTACATGGGGGTTTTCCTTGTAGCTCTAAAGAATCTGCCTGCAATGCAGGAGACTCAGGTTCAATTCCTGTGTCAGGAAGATCCCCTGGAGACAGAAATAGCAATCCACTCCAGTATCTTTGCCTGGAGAATCCCATGAACAGAGGAGCCTGCCAGGCCACAGTCCATGGGGTCACAAGAGTCGGACACAACATAGTGGCTAAAAGATGACGACCTGCCTACATAAAAGTTACAAGGCAGAGTGACTCTCATCTATAGTTTGTAGCTGTATTCCTTGCAGTATCTGTCTCCGAACACTTATCTTCTGAGAAAGGTACCTTCTGAGCAAAAAATCAGAGTATTTCAGTAGCATACATGGGATTGCTTGTAGAGGTGTATATGTACAGACGTGTGTGTGCACATGCTAAGTAGCTTCAGTTATATCCAACTCTGTGTATTCATTATTAATACGGATACAATTGTTTGCCTAAAGCTTACCCTATCATTACCATCAATTAATTCTGAATGCTTGCTTTTCTTCTTCTCCTGTTAGAAAAAAAAAAAAAGGAAAATTTGAAATTCAACTTGGTTCTTTTATTGAAATTAATCCCTAGAAATGTTGTTGTGTAAAACCAGCTTTATTGCCTACCTCTATTTCATGGTGGGGAGGAACATTCAAAAGAAAAAAAAAAGAAAGAAAGATTCAAACTCTGGCTCTGATTTAATTAACATCCATGATGGCAGTAGATTAGATAACTTATAAACCTATTGAAAAGCCTTCAATCAATATTTATTGATGTATGTTATACATTCAGTCTTGCTGAATACTAGATCTCCAAATTAGATATCCTGCCAAACATTACAGATGGTCCATTTGAATGCAAAGTCCGCTGCTTTTCTTTCCAGGCTAGGTTTAGTTCTATTAGCTAATTCAGATCAGATCAGATCAGTTGCTCAGTCGTGTCCGACTCTTTGCGACCCCATGAATCGCAGCACGCCAGGCCTCCCTGGCCATCACCAACTCCTGGAGTTCACTGAGACTCACGTCCATCGAGTCAGTGATGCCATCCAGCCATCTCATCCTCTGTCGTCCCCTTCTCCTCTTGTCCCCAATCCCTGCCAGCATCAGAGTCTTTTCCAATGAGTCAACTCTTCGCATGAGGTGGCCCAAGTACTGGAGTTTCAGCTTTACCATCATTCCTTCCAAAGAAATCCCAGGGCTGATCTCCTTCAGAATGGACTGGTTGGATCTCCTTGCAGTCCAAGGGACTCTCAAGACTCTTCTCCAACACCACAGTTTAAAAGCATCAATTCTTCAGCACTCAGCCTTCTTCACAGTCCAACTCTCACATCCATACATGACCACAAGAAAAACCATAGCCTTGACTAGACGAACCTTTGTTGGCAAAGTAGTATCTCTGCTTTTGAATATGCTATCTAGGTTGGTCATAACATTCCTTCCAAGGAGTAAGTGTCTTTTAATTTCATGGCTACAGTCACCATCTGTAGTGATTTTGGAGCCCAGAAAAATAAAGTCTGACACTGTTTCCCTGTTTCCCCATCTATTTCCCATGAAGTGATGGGACCGGATGCCATGATTTTCGTTTTCTGAATGTTGAGCTTTAAGCCAACTTTTTCACTCTCCACTTTCACTTTGATCAAGAGGCTTTTGAGTTCCTCTTCACTTTCTGCCATAAGGGTGGTGTCATCTGCATATCTGAGGTGATTGATATTTCTCCTGGCAATCTTGATTCCAGCTTGTGTTTCTTACAGTCCAGCGTTTCTCATGATGTACTCTGCATATAAGTTAAATAAACAGGGTGACAATATACAGCCTTGACGAACTCCTTTTCCTATTTGGAACCAGTCTGTTGTTCCATGTCCAGTTCTAACTGTTGCTTCCTGACCTGCATACAAATTTTGCAAGAGGCAGATCAGGTGGTCTGGTATTCCCATCTCTTTCAGAATTTTCCACAGTTTATTGTGATCCACACAGTCAAAGGCTTTGGCATAGTCAATAAAGCAGAAATAGATGCTTTTCTGGACTCTCTTCCTTTATCCATGATCCAGCAGATGTTGGCAAGTTGATCTCTGGTTCCTCTGCCTTTTCTAAAACCAGCTTGAACATCAGGAAGTTCACGGTTCACATATTGCTGAAGCCTGGCTTGGAGAATTTTGAGCATTACTTTACTAGCGTGTGAGATGAGTGCAATTGTGCGGTAGTTTGAGCATTCTTTGGCATTGCCTTTCTTTGGGATTGGAATGAAAAGTGACGTTTTCCAGTCCTGTGGCCACTGCTGAGTTTTCCAAATTTGCTGGCATATTGAGGGCAGCACTTTCACAGCATCATCTTTCAGGATTTGAAATAGCTCAACTGGAATTCCATCACCTCCACTAGCTTTGTTTGTAGGGATGCTTTCTAAGGCCCACTTGACTTAACATTCCAGGATGTCTGGCTCTAGGTCAGTGATCACACCATCGTGATTATCTGGGTCATGAAGATCTTTTCTGTACAGTTCTTCTGTGTATTCTTGCCATCTCTTCTTAATATCTTCTGCTTCTGTTAGGTCCATACCATTTCTGTCCTTTATCGAGCCCATCTTTGCATGAAATGTTCCTTTGGTATCTCTGATTTTCTTGAAGAGATGCCTAGTCTTTCCCATTCTGTTGTTTTTCTCTATTTCTTTGCATTGGTCGCTGAAGAAGGCTTTCTTATCTCTTCTTGCTATTTTTTGGAACTCTGCATTCAGATGTTTGTATCTTTCCTTTTCTCCTTTGCTTTTTGCTTCTCTTCTTTTCACAGCTATTTGTAAGGCCTCCCCAGACAGCCATTTTGCTTTTTTGCATTTCTTTTCCATGGGGATGGTCTTGATTCCTGTCTCCTGTACAGTGTCACGAACCTCATTCCATAGTTCATCAGGCACTCTATCTATCAGATCTAGGCCCTTAAATCTATGTCTCACTTCCACGGTATAATCATAAGGGATTTGATTTAGGTCATACCTGAATGGTCTAGTGGTTTTCCCTACTTTCTTCAATTTAAGTCTGAATTTGGCAATAAGGAGTTCATGGTCTGAGCCACAGTCAGCTCCTGGTCTTGTTTTTGCTGACTGTATAGAGCTTCTCCATCTTTGGCTGCAAAGAATATAATCAATCTGATTTCGGTGTTGACCATCTGGTGATGTCCATGTATAGTCTTCTCTTGTGTTTTTGGAAGAGGGTATTTGCTATGACCAGTGCATTTTCTTGGCAAAACTTTATTCGTCTCTGCCCTGCTTCATTCCGTATTCCAAGGCCAAGTTTGCCTGTTACTCCAGGTGTTTCTTGACTTCCTACTTTTGCACTCCAGTCTCCTATAATGAAAAGGACATCTTTTTTGGGTGTTATTTCCAAAAGGTCTTGTAGGTCTTCATAGAACCTTTCAACTTCAGCTTCTTCAGCATTACTGGTTGGGGCATAGACTTGGATTACTGTGATATTGAATGGTTTGCCTTGGAAACGAACAGAGATCATTCTGTCGTTTTTGAGATTGCATCCAAGTACTGCATTTCGGTCTCTTTTGTTGACCATGATGGCCACTCCATTTCTTCTGAGGGATTCCTGCCCTCAGTAGTAGATATAATCGTCATCTGAGTTAAATTCACCCGTTCCAGTCCATTTCAGTTCACTGATTCCTAGAATGTCGACATTCACTCTTGTCATCTCTTGTTTGACCACTTCCAATTTGCCCTGATTCATAGACCTTACATTCCAGGTTCCTAAGCAATATTGCTGTTTACAGAATTGGACCTTGCTTCTATCACCAGTCACATCCACAGCTGGGTATTGTTTTTGCTTTGGCTCCACCCCTTCATTCTTTCTGGAGTTATTTCTTCACTGATCTCCAGTAGCATATTGGGCAGCTACTGACCTGGGCAGTTTCCCTTTTAGTATCCTATCATTTTGCCTTTTCATACTGTTCATGGGGTTCTCACGGAGAAGGCAATGGCACCCACTCCAGTACTCTTGCTTGGAAAATCCCACGGATGGAGGAGCCTGGTAGGCTGCAGTCCATGGGGTCGCTAAGAGTCGGACATGACTGAGCGACTTCACTTTCTCTTTTCACTTTCATGCATTGGAGAGGGAAATAGCAACCCACTCAAGTGTTCTTGCCTGGAGAATTCCAGCGATGGGGAAGCCTGGTGGGATTACACAGAGTTGGACACGACTGAAGTGACTTAGCATAGCATAGCATAGCATGGGGTTCTCAAGGCAAGAATACTGAAGTGGTTTGCCATTCCATTCTCCAGTGGACCACATTCTGTCAGATCTCTCCACCATGACCCGCCCGTCTCGGGTTGCCCCACGGGCATGGCTTAAGTTCATTGAGTTAGACAAGGCTGTGGTCCTAATGTGATTCGATTGACTAATTTTCTGTGAGTATGGTTTCAGTGTGTTTGCCCTCTGATGCCCTCTTGCAACACCTACCATCTTACTTGGGTTTCTCTTACCTTGGGCATGGGGTATGTCTTCATGGCTGCTCCAGCAAAGTGCAGCCATTGCTCCTTACCTTGGACGAGGGGTATCTCCTCACCGCAGCCCTTCCTGACCTTCAATGTGGGATAGCTCCTCTAGGCACTCCTGCACCCTCCTAGCCACAGTTCCTTGGACATGGGGTTGGTCCTTCCGGCCCCACCCCTGGCCTTGGGCGTGGGGTTTCTCCTCCCACCCGCCGCCCTTGGCCTTGGGCCTGGGGGCCTGGGGTAGCTCCTCCCGGCCGCTGCCCCTGACCTCGGACGCAGGGTATCTTCTCTCGGCCGCCCCCCTCCCCCCCCACCCCCGACCTCGGACACGGGGTAGCTCCTTTCCGCCATTTCTGCGCCATCGCAGTCTGGTACTCTCGGCTGCTGCCCCTGACCTTGGACGTGGGGTAACTACTCTTGGCCACCACCCTTCGGGCATGGGGTCCTCCTGGCTTCTGCCCCTGACCTCGGACGTGGGGTGGCTCCTCTCAGCTGCACTTTAGCGCGCCCGTCGCAGCCACCAGTGCTTACTGATGTCTAAAAAAACTTAGAGGTTTTTAAACAACAAGCATTTATTAATTTCAAGTTTCTGTGAATCAGAAATTCAGGAGCAGCTTAGCCACATTGTTCTTTCTTGGAATCTGTCAATAGGTTGTAATTGAGATGTCAACTAGAGCTAGTGTCACCTGAAGGCTTGACTGGGGTTGGAGCATGTGCTGCCAAGATATCACTCAGGTAACTATTGGAATAAGGTCTCAGTTAAACTCTGGCTATTGGCAAGAGGTTAATTTAAGAGGAAAAGATGAAAGCAATAGTTTTTTATCACCTGATTTTTGAAGTCACACTCCATCATTTATACAATATCCTAGTGATTAGGGCTTTCCAGGTGGTACCAGTGGTAAAGAACCCTCCTGCCAATGCAAGACATATAAGAGATGTGGGTTTGATCTGAGGTCAGAAAGAGCGCCTCCATGCCAGTATTCTTGCCTGGAGAATCCCATGGACAGAAAAGTCTGGCAGGCTACTGTCCATAGCTTTGCACAGAGTCAGGCAGGACAGAAGTGACTTAGCACACATGCACACTGGTGATATTAACATATGTCAGGCCTATTTAAAGTGAAGAGGGGCCATACACAGAGATTGAAACCACTAAGCAAGGAAGACTGAAGGCCATGTTGAAACCTGAATCTACAGTCTGCCCTAAGACCCCCAAAGGAGGTTCATGTTCTTCTCCACATGTAAGATTAATGTATATTCTCTCGCAAAACACAGAAGTGACATCCCATTACAGAATCAAAGTGTAAGATTTCCTCAGGTTTAGATGAAAATACAGCTCATTAGGTTTTGTTAAGTGTAGCTCCCAGATACATTTCTTTGTGTTTTTTTTTTTAATTTAAATTTATTTATTTTAATTAGAGGCTAATTACTTTACAATATTGTATTGGTTTTGCCATACATCAAAATGAATCTGCCCCAGGTGTACACATGTTTCATTTCTTTCAATCTGAAAATCTATGAGCTGAAGAGACAAGCCGTCTATCTCGCCCTCAAAACTACAATGATGGAGAGCTCACAACTATAAAATATTTAGGGGACACATTATCAAGAGCATACTGGGATAAACCCAAATTAAAAGACAAATTATTGTATTTTATGTCTCCTACCACAAAGAAGGAAGCTCAATTCCCAGTGAGCCTCTGAGAATTCTGGAGACGGTATACTACACATCTAGGAAAAAATGTTGTGACCCATACAGTGATGTTGCTGCTGCTGCTGCTGCTAAGTCGCTTCAGTCGTGTCCAACTCTGTGTGACCCCATAGATGGCAGCCCACCAGGCTCCCCCGTCCCTGGGATTCTCCAGGCAAGAATACTGGAGTGGGTTGCCATTTCCTTCTCAGTGCATGAAAGAGAAAAGTGAAAGTGAAGTCACTCAGTCATCTCTGACCCTTAGCGACCCCATGGACTGCAGCCCACCAGGCTCCTCCATCCATGGGATTTTCCAGGCAAGAGTACTGGAGTGGGGTGCCATTGGGCTAACTGTTGTGTGTGAAGCCTAGAACAGAAATTTGCTCTGTAGCAAGTCTAGACTATAATGTAAGCAACGTAAGCAACTCTATCCCTTGGACCACTGAATCTGGAAGATGATTTGGTTTTAATGCTATCAAAAGTGAGAAAAGATACTATATAAATGATGATACAAGATCCATGGGAGAATCATAACCTAGAATAATGGGCTTGTGAAGCAAGTCCATTACATCTGCTGCAGGAATTTCAGCACTTTGAAAAAACAACCCCCAACATGCTAATGGTTTCTGAGAGAGAGAGCACGGCTGACCATGGGACATCAAGTGACTATATACCCAAAATCCTTCATCATGAAATGAATCTTATCAGTCCTACAAAATCATAAGGTAAGACACACTTGGAGCTTCCCTGTAGCTACAATGGTAAAGAATCTGCCTGCAGTGAAGGAGACCTGGCTTTGATGCCTGGGTCAGGAAGGTCCTCTGGAGAAGAGAATGGCAATCCATTCCAGTATTCTTGCCTGAAGAATCCCATGGACAGAGGAGTCTGGCGAGCTACAGTCTATGGGGTCACAAAGAGTTGGACACAACTGAGTGATTAACACTACTACTACAAAGACACACTTACCATTTTAAGTTACATCTGACTGTTAATATAAGTGGGGACAGAGGCACAAATGCTTAAGTAGTGAGGTGGTCAGCTCCAAGATAGTCCCAGTGATCCCCATATCTTGTCCTTCACACTTTGTGTGATCCTTTCCTACATTGCCTCAGGGTGGGTCTGTGTGAACAATAGGATTTTTGTATAAATTATGATATGTGATTTTCAAGATAATTTTATAAATGGAGCAGTGGCATCTGTTCCTGTTGTATGCATTCTCTTCCTCTCTTAGATCCCTAGCTCTGGGGGATTTAAGTGTCATGTTGCTAATGGCCTTATAGAAAAGTTCATGTGATGAGTAACTGAAACCACTTGCAAACATCCTGGTGAGTGAGACTAGAATGGATTCTTCAGTCTCCATCAAGACTTCAGACATTTTAACCCCAGACAATAGCTCTGTTACACCCTTGTGAGTGACCCTAAAACCATACATACTCAGACAAACTCCTTCATGTGAGGCATAAACACAGGATGAACATGATTAAATTAGTGAAATAGTGATTGAATAAGAAAGCACATTTCTAAATATCTCTCTACATGCTAAAATCTACCTGTGAGCTATGAATGCATATGACTAGTCATATTGTTCACAACTCACTCTTTTTCCATGCAGGCTACTTTCCTTAGAAAATATTTGTGCTCTTATCTTAGAAAATAAGGTCACTGTTGATTAATTAATAATAACAAAATCAAATGTGACTTTTTTTAGTCTAATTTTGCACAGTTTTGATCATAGTTTTGCCAACCAACGGGGTGGGGGGTGGGGTGGGGGGGGTGGGGAGGGTGTTGTTTATTCCCACAGCATAGTGAGTGACACATTAATCCCAAGCACTGTAAAGTAAATACCTCCAACTTTTCCCATTTCTGTTTTTTCCCTTTATCAAGTAGGAGATGTAGGTTTGATCCGAGGCTTGGAAGATTCCCTGCAGAAAGAAATGGCAACCCACTCCAATTTTCTTACCTGGGAAATCCCGTGCATGGAGGAGCCAGGAGGGCCACAGTCTGTGGGGCTGCAAGGAGTCAAACATGACTGAGCAAGTAAACAGAACAACAGTGGCATAGATATAGTCAGAACCTCTATTCTAGGTTCAGTAAACAACCCAGCATCTTCCCCTTGATTTAGGGCAATTCCCAAGAGATTTTTTTTTCCCCTTGACATCTCTTACTTTATACCCCTTGTTCTGCCAGAGGGATTTTAGGTAGATATTTTTTAAAAGATTTCATAATCCTTTTTCACCACATATTCCCTTTCAATGCAGCTTTTGTAGGTTTTCAATCTCATTAAATCATGCTTTTAGTTATGTCACTTGTTACTCATATTTTACTGATGAATTTAACAAGTAATTATTGAAACTTGATTATGCTAGCTCTATGAGAAACCTCTGAAACACAGAGGTGAGGCAGAAAACAGTTTCCTTTTTAATGAAATAAAAATCTAGCTCTCTAAGATAAAGGATGTAGGAGGAGTTTTGCCAGTATCAGCCCTTTGGCATTCTTAAACATTTTTGAATATTGCATAAAATAGCTTGGTGGTAATGTGGTTCTGGGAATTTAATTATTCTGACATTGTGCCATAAAAATGTAATTATCTTGATAGATGAGATGGTTATATAGCATCACTGACTCAATGAATTTGAGCAAACTCCAGGAGATAGTGAAGGACAGGGAAGCCTCACATACTGCAGCCCATGGGGTTGCAAAGAGTTGAACATGACTTAGCAATTGAATAGCAACAATAATTTGAACTCACCATTCTATCACAAACAATTGGATCTATCAAGGCAATCATTTTAAATGTATTAAATAATGTTCAAGAAAAAATAAAAGACTTGATATGTTAGCCCTAATACAGAGATCCACATGTGCTTGGGAAATTCATTACCATATAATTTAATTTCATTTCTAAATAAACATTGAATCAGTGGCCTTGCCATGTGTCAGACATGACTGCTTATTTCTTTAGGGAAATAGTCATCTGTTCAGTGAAGCTTTTGTATTCAACTTCTAAGTTAAAAATTTATTCCTTCTCAGTCTAAATTTAGAATTTATTTATCTCTCAAGCTGTGAGTACAGAAATTCAGACAGTGAGAATGTACCCAAGGGATAATGACAGAAATTATCACTCATATATTGTCTCTTTTTCACCATGAGGCTTCTAGATATATATCATATATACAACTTGATTTGTATGCTAACCACCATAAAAAAAGTGGATTAAGCAAAATTTTAAACACTAAAACAAAGTCTGTTTTGTCTTATAACTTTGAACATAAATTTTATATCACACACATCTCTAGTCTGAATTTTTTGCAATTAAATACTCACGATTAACATAGTAAGTTAAATCTGGATTATTACACTCAAATATTGGTAACTGATCACTAATTCACTGTGATGTTTATTTGCATTTTGCCTTTTATCAAGTACCTTGCTTACTTGGTAAGTATTATTTCAAGCTTATTTGAAAAGAAAATCTGAATATTTTATTTGTTTCAATAGAAACACAACCAGATGTGCATGGGGAGAGATAAAAATGGACATAAAAATTTCATAGAATGAGGCAGATGGCTGTTTGAACCACCTAGATGTTATGCTCTGAGAAACACGTAAGATGAGAAATCTACTAAGCCAAGCAGAGTCTGAAAACATAAACAATGGTGAATATTTGCAGAAAATGATACTTGCTAGTGTTTTATGTTTATCTAAACCACCTAATTCTTTCCCAAAACTACCTAGGTTGGTCATTTCTAATTCCAGAAAGATTGTAAAGTGTTGATTATTCTTCATCTAAAGTTTAATGAATATTTCAAATGATAATTACTTAGACTTTATATTTGGTAGTGCTTTAAGACTCTAAATGTTAATTAACATTTCATTTGACTCTGTGATTCCTGCAGAATAAATACAACAGCACACTTGTGATTATTGTAAAGGAATTGAGTTTAAAATCTTTTTTACTGACTGTTTAACATGACAAGATATAGGCTGCTGCTGCTGCTAAGTCGCTCAGTCTTGTCCGATTCTGTGCGACCCCATGGACTGCAGCCTACCAGGCTCCTCTGTGCTTAGGAATTTCCAGGCAAGAGTACTGGAGTGGGTTGCCATTGCCTTCTCTGAAAAGATATAGCAGTACCCAGTAAATTTGATACTTACCATTAAAATACACATAAAGAATACAAATAAAGAATACACATAAAGAAACAAATAATCCCCAATACCTTTTAGTAATGAAGAGAGAAAATCATATGATGGAAATATTTATTTATCCTATAATTTGAAACAGATTTATCCAGCACATGGTGTGTGCCAGACATTGTACTAAGTCCTTGAGATACAGTGATGTGGAAAAGCAAATGGACCCCTGTTCTGAATAATTTTATGGACTACTGTGGGGAGAAAAGTATAAATCATATATTGTAATTGCACTTATGAATAGTTAAGTATTAATATATACCAAAATAAGTGCTCTGTCTGAAAGATGTAAGATTCACTGAAACATAATAACAAAGAAACTTACCTAGATTTTGTAATTTATAAAAACCTTTTTAAAAATATGTGGTGCTTATGTTGATATATTATAGATGTGTGTGGGTTAATTAGCAGATTCATAAACTCTACTGTGAAGGTCATACTATTTGAAGAGCCAGGGTGACTTTAACCCAGAGCACAAGGGGAAGAATGGTACAAGATTAGCTAAAAGAATAAAACAGAGTACAGAGAATGCTGTTTAGAAGATTAAAAGTAATGTGTAGCCAGGAAAGGATTTAAAAAAGAATGGTAGTGGGATAGGGCATACTTTGAATTAATTTTTCTGTTTTTAAGTTTCATTGTGATATAACACTGGAGAAGGCAATGGCACCCCACTCCAGTACTCTTGCCTGGAAAATCCCATGGATGGAGGAGCCTGGAAGGCTGCAGTCCATGGGGTCGCTAAGAGTCGGACACGACTGAGTGACTTCACTTTCACTTTTCACTTCCATGCATTGGAGAAGGAAATGGCAACCCACTCCAGTGTTCTTGCCTGGAGAATCCCAGGGACGGGGGGGCCTGGTGGGCTGCCGTCTATGGGGTCGCACAGAGTCGGACACGACTGAAACAACTTAGCAGCAGCAGTGATATAACACATACACAGTAAAACGAACCCTATCCAGATATGAAGATCTGTAAAATTTGATCATTGCATACAGTCACGTAAAAGCTTGTCCAGTATGCCTGTTGGAAATTTCAGTTTCTTTCCCAGCATATGCATTTCTAGTCTGAAAACTATTCAAATATGGAAACTAGGCAAGGGATATAACTTTTTAACTGGGGACCATACTCTTAGTCTCCTAGTCATTTATCCTTGATTTTCTCCCATAGTAAAAGCAAGTATTAATAGTACTCTTATTGGTTGTTTTTTTGTGATACCGTGTGTCAATACTCTGTGAGCCAGTTGCCCTTGGATGCCATTCTGATCCTGTGACTCATGAATACTGTGTCCACTTGGTTCTTGGCAGCTGAGTGCACCACCTGTTATCTGTTGTTATCTGTTTCCCGGGGTCCTGTTGCCTCTATTGTTACTCTTACAGGCAGTAAGCCTAGTCAGGTAACAGCTTCCTTTTCCTTCCGCTCTGATCTCAAAACAGTCACTCATCACTGAATGTTTTAGTAAATGCTACTTCTTTAGAAGGAAATGGCAAACTTGTCTGGAAAATAATATGGACAGAGGAGCCTTGTGGGTTACAGTCCATGGGGTCCCAAAAGAGTTGGACAAGACTTAGTGACTAAACAACAACAACAACAAATTCTTTAGTAAATATTTTAGTAAATGCTATTTCTCTCACCAGTGCATTCTTTATTGACCTTGGTAAATAGTGAAATCTCTGAGTTTTATTATAGAACATCATCTATTGGGTCTCGGGGCATTACATTTTATATATATATACCAGCATGCCTATTTCCTTGCACACTTGACCTCTTCCTCTACTGTCTGTAATAGCAGTGATAGCATTTCAGCTTTGCTCAACAGGTAAATCTCTCTGTTCAGGTTCTAGGAACCACTTACTTTGTAGCTAGTTTGGAACATCTTCCAAGGTCCATAAGTTCAGTTCAGTTCAGTCGCTCAGTTACGTCCGACTCTTTGCGACCCCATGGACCACAGCATGCCAGTCATCCCTGGCCATCACCAACTCTGGGAGTTTACCCAAACTCATGTCCATTGAGTCAGTGATGTCATCCAACCATCTCATCCTCTGTCATCCCCTTCTCCTCCTGCCTTTAATCTTTCCCAGCATCAGGGTCTTTTCAAATGAGTCAGCTCTTCACATCAGGTACCCAAAGTAGTTTCAGCTTCAACATCACTCCTTCCAATGAACACTCAGCACTGATCTCCTTTAGGATGGACTGGTTGGATCTCCTTGAAGTCCAAGGGACTCTGGTGCTAAATGTATCTCAATTGAGTTTTCCCAAATTAATAAATTCTTCCTATCCAAACAGCAAGGAGATCAAACCAGTCAATCCTAAAGGAAATCAACTCTGAATATTCATTGAAAGGCTGATGTTGAAGCTGAAGCTCCAATACTTTGGCCACCTGATTCACAGAGCCAAGTCATTGGAAAAGATCCTGATGCTGGGAAAGATTGAGGGTAGGAGGAGAAGGGGGCTATAGAGGATGAGATGGTTGGTTGGCATCACCAACTCAATGGACATGGTAAATATATTAAAAAGTGCTCAACTTTATTAAATAAAGGAAAATGCAAAGTAAACACAAGGCAGCACCAAGTGTTAGCAAAATGTAGAGCAACTGAAACTATCATTCACCACAATCATTTAAATGGTGGGAATGTAAACCAGCACTACTCCTTTCGACACCTGTCAGTGTCTATTGAAACTGAACATATATATACATATCCTATGAACTTGCAGTTCTACTCCAAGGACTGTATTCAACAAGATGCATACATCTGATCTCCAAACTCATGGTCATGAATATGTAACAGTAAAAAATTGAACAGTACCCAAATAGCCTTCAAAACTAGAATAGATAATTGACGGTGTTGCCACACAATACAATATTAATAATATAGTAGATTTAGAATGAATAAACTAATATTATATGCAAGAGTATGACTGATTTTTAACAAAAAACACTTTAAGCAAAATTAGTCAGATACACAAAAAAAGTACATTTCTTATATGCTATTTATTCCCCTTCTCAGGGTTGTGGGCACATAGCATGCCCCATTTGTGAAATTTAATTATACTGATATTTGTGATTTTTGCACCTTTCAGCAATGTATTATGTTTCAATAAAAATTCAAAGAAGAAAGAGGAATCTAGAATGAATAACTGTGAATACATAAGAAGGCTTAAATATACTTTCTTGAAGTAGAAGATAAAAGAAGCATTTAAAACTATATATGCAGTCACAATAAAAAGATAAATAGAATAATAGAGTACATGTTTATATGAATTATACATTATAGGTGATTCTTAAATTATTTTGCTTAGGTTTCAAAAGTAAAATTCCCCAGTTTTTTTAATACGAGCTTTTCTTCTTTAATAACAATACAATTATTTTAATATTTCATTTGAAGAGTAGTCATCATTGAAGGAGTAAGAGAAATGATCTCTGGTGACAGATTATGGCAAATTTACTCCAAATTTCTTATTTCACTTAAAAGAACTCTTACTGTAAATTTCTTTGCTGTATTTATTCTCTTATGTACAGTTGGTAAAAGTTGTTGGTAGAAGGTTATAGCAAACAGTGCTGTTTAATATAACTATCTACAATGAGGACCATGTTCTATAACCAGCTCTGTCGAAGATAATGACCAACAAATATGTGTAGCTATTAAACTGTGACTAGTATAACCAAGAAACTGAATTTAGATAGTTTGGTGTAGGTAGTTTCTACACTTACTTTCTATTTCTGCCCTAATTGCTCATTTCATTGAAGAAAACTCACTGCTGCTCTCTGATAATACTCTTCTGATGCCTGACAACACTGTCCTAACCACCTTAATTTTTATTATTCCTGTACATTGAAAACAGCTTAGCACATTTTTATGAATGTCTTACAATATGGTGTTTTGTTTCTACAAAGATCACAACCAAGTAAAACTATCATCTTCCTCCAACATTATTTTTGTTTGTTTATATATTTTTTAGATTTGCCTCTATTGCCTTATATGGCAGTAGTTTATTCACAGTATTCCATTTTATGAGTTTACCATAATTTATTTGTCTATTATATACATAAAGGGCATTTAGTATGCTTCATGATTTTTTTTAACTGTTACTAGGAGGAATTTGGAGAAGGCAATGGCACCCCCCTCCAGTACTCTTGCCTGGAAAATCCCATGGACGCAGGAGCCTGGTAGGCTGCAGTCCATGGGGTCGCTAAGAGTCGGACATGACTGAACGACTTCACTTTCACTCTTCACTTTCATGCATTGGAGAAGGAAATGGCAACCCACTCTAGTGTTCTTGCCTTGAGAATCCCAGGGATGGGGGAGCCTGGTGGGCTGCCGTCTATGGGGTCACACAGAGTTGGACACGACTGAAGCGACTTAGCAGCAGCAGGAGGAATTATGTGCATTTTCATAGTGCATATTTTTCAAGAGTTGTAACCATGTAATCAACTAGGGAATGAAACTGTTGGATTATAACATATTCATACATTCAACTTTGTTATATCATTTTAAATTGTATTAAAAATGATTGTACAAATTAATATTCCACCAGAAATTTACTTGAGTTCTTTAGGTTCCATACTCTCACCAATACTTTGTACTACGTGCATTTTTTTTTTTGTTCCAAATAAGAACAGTAGTTACTAATCATGGTCTTAATTGCATATTTCTGATTATTAATGATGTGGGAGAGCTTTTATGTTATTAATCATTTATATTTTATTTCTGAGGAAAGTCTGTTCATGTCTTTCATTGATCTTTTCTACTGGTTTGATAGTTTTATACATACTTGGGAATTCTTTATATATTTTTGCTGCTGCTGCTGCTGCTAAGTCGCTTCAGTTGTGTCCAACTCTGTGCAACCCCAGAGACAGCAGCCCACCAGGCTCCTCTGTCCATGGATTTTCCAGGCAAGAGTACTGGAGTGGGGTGCATTTTTAGGACAATACAATTTTGATTATATGCATTGTGGATAATTTTCTTGATTTGTTACTTGTATATCAAGTATTTTATAATATCTTTTCATCAATTCAAATTCTTCATTGATAAATGACATTTATCATTCCTTCCTTTGATGGTGATTACTTCCTGGGCCTTGTTTAAGACATCATATCTGTAAATCATAAAACTGTAATTTTCTAATTTGTCTAAGTAGTTTTAATTTTTTTTCATTTCACAGTTAAATCTTTTAATTTTAAATTGATAGTTCTGTGTCTATGGTAATAATCCAATTTTAGGTACCCCAGATAAACCAGTTAATCCAGAACTATTCCGTTCTTTTCCCAGTGGTCTGCAATGCCACTTCTGTTTTGAAACAATTTTCAAATATAGATGACTCTGTTTCTGGATCTCCATTATGTGTGTGTGTGTGTGTGTGTGTGTGTGTGTGTGTGTGTGTGTGTGTTTGCGCACATGCTCAGTCACTCAGTCATGTCTGACTCTTAGCAAACCCATGGACTGTAGCCTGCCAGGCTCCTCTGCCCACGGAATTTTTCAGGCAAGAATACTAGCATGGGTTGCTATTTCCTTCTCCAGGGAATCTTCCCAACCCAGGGATCGAACCCAGGTCTCTCACATTGTAGACAGACGCTTTACCATCTGAGCCACCAGGGAAGTCCAGTAGGACAATGTACCACCAATTCCCACTGTGCCACCTGAGAAGTCCTTCATTTTGTTCCATGGGTTAAATTTTTTGTTTGTTTCCAACCAACTATCACAATTTAAATTATAGTATCTCACATGCAAGTAAAGTAATGCTCAAAATTCCCCAAGCCAGGCTTCAGCAATACATGAACCTTGAACTTCCTGATGTTCAAGCTGGTTTTAGAAAAGGCAGCGGAACCAGAGATCAAATTGCCAACATTCGCTGGATCATGGAAAAAGCAAGAAAGTTCAGAAAAACATCTGACTTTGACTATGCCAAAGCCTTTGACTGTGTGGATCACAACAAACTGTGGAAAATTCTGAAAGAGATGGGAATACCAGACCACCTGACCTGCCTCTTGAGAAATCTGTGTGCAGGTCAGGAAGCAACAGTTAGAACTGGACATGGAACAACAGACTGGTTCCAAATAGGAAAAGGAGTACATCAGGGCTGTATACTGTCATCCTGCTTATTTAACTTCTATGCAGAGTACATCATGAGAAATGCTGGGCTGGAAGAAACACAAGCTGGAATCAAGATTGCTGGGAGAAATATCAATAACCTCAGATATGCAGATGACACCACCTTTATGGCAGAAAGTGAAGAGAAACTCAAAAGCCTCTTGATGAAAGTGAAAGTGGAGAGTGAAAAAGTTGGCTTAAAGCTTTTCAGAAATAGATTAAAGCTATTCAGAAAATGAAGATCATGGCATCCGGTCCCATCACTTCATGGGAAATAGATGGGAAACAGTGGAAACAGTGTCAGACTTTATTTTTTGGGGCTCCAAAATCACTACAGATGGTGACTGTAGCCATGAAATTAAAAGACACTTACTCCTTGGAAGGAAAGTTATGACCAACCTAGATAGCATATTCAAAAGCAGAGACATTACTTTGCCAACAAAGGTCTGTCTAGTCAAGGCTATGGTTTTTCCAGTGGTCATGTATGGATGTGAGAGTTGGACTGTGAAGAAGGCTGAGTGCCGAAGAATTGATGCTTTTGAAGTGTGGTGTTGGAGAAGACTCTTGAGAGTCCCTTGGACTGCAAGGAGATCCAACCAGTCCATTCTGAAGGAGATCAGCCCTGGGATTTCTTTGGAAGGAATGATGGTAAAGCTGAAACTCCAGTACTTTGGCCACCTCATGCGAAGAGTTGATTCATTGGAAAAGACTCTGATGCTGGGAGGGATTGGGGGCAGGCAGAGAAGAGGATGACAGAGGATGAGATGGCTGGATGGCATCACAGACTCAATGGACGTGAGTCTGAGTGAACTCTGGGAGTTGGTGACAGACAGGGATGTCTGGCATGCTGAGATTCATGGGTTGTCTATGCGTCAGACACGACTGAGCGATTGAACTGAACTGAACTTTAGAATAATTTTGATAGCTGCTAAGGAAAGACCATCACATAACATTTCTTTTCCAGCAGTTTCTGGTCTTTTTAGGCCTTTGTTCTACCACAAAAATTTTACAATCATATATCAAGTTATTTAAAAATTAAAACTGGAATATTGATTTGAAAGTGTGCCTTGCATGCTTCCTTTTTCAACATTAAAAACAGTAAGTAGAAAACCCTTAAGCCTTTCATAATCAGATACAATCAGAAAAGGAGTTTGAAGCTTTGTCCAGGAATCATATATTTCCTGTTAATTTCTTCACTAAAAAATATCATGGGCTCTTGAATTCCCATATATAAATGTGAAACCTATAAATTAATTTCTAATTGAAAATTCTTATTAGTTGTTATTAATTAAGAACTCAGAATGAAGGGCTATTGCACTGGGAAATCATTTCCTTAAACATGGAATTCCACAGGTGGCTTCTGCAATTGTCTGTTAAATACAAAGATTACTGGAATATAAAACCTAAAATATTCCTCACTAAAATCTTTTAGAAAGCTATCTTCTGAACCTGTGAAAGTTCACTTTCTAGGGACATCACAATGCTTCTGCCACATTTTATATAACAATATCAGAGAACATTATTGGACACATACAAAATACTAAGGACATTGTCTTTTAAAATGTTCAATTCAACACATGACTCTATAATCGTAACTGATTGTTAGATGACTCAGAAATTCAGATACATCAATTATATTTCCATTAGTCACATGGCTAATAGTGGGAAAACTTGCATTTAGACTCAACTCTGTCTGAGAAGAACATAAAAATGTGGTTAAATTAAGAGCTTAAAAAAAAAGGTATGCTGATATGTCAACTCAGCATTGCTTTTTTTGTATGGTAGGCTGAATGATAGCTTCTTAAACATATCCAAGTCCTAAACCTCTGAACCTGTGATATGATTAATTTAAAGATCCTGAGATAGGGAGATTACCCTGTATTATCTGTGTAGGCTTGGTATAATCATAAAAGTCCTTATATAAGAGAAACAGGAAATCAGAGTGCTGGTAGCAGATATAATGCTGGAGCAAGAAATGCTGGAGTGATGCAAGGAAGGGTTTGCAAGCCAAAAATGTGGCCTCAAGGCACATCTAGAAATTGGCCTCTACGGGCTTCTAGAACAACCACTAGAATTGAAAAAGACAAGGAAACAGATCCTCGCCCTCCAGCTAGAACCAGTCATGCTGACACCTTAACTTTAGTCCAATGAGACTAATTTTGGACTTCAGACCTTCACAATTGCGACATAATAAATGTGCAGTTGTTTTTTAAACAATTAAGTATGTGATAATTGGTTATATTAACAATAATAAACTTAGTATGCTTTACTTAAATAAACACATGAAGAGTACTGCCTCAGAGCCTAATTCCAGATCAGGTAAAAACACATTTTGTTACTGAACTAACATGTGAGGGTGTTTATGAACAAACACCTGCTGCTAAGAGGATGTCTCTTTGGGGAAACTTGAACAGTGGGCCTTAAATATCAAGTCATTCCAGATGAAATCTTTCTCCTTGGTTGGTTCCATTAAAAAAAAAAAAAATTCTGACTTCATAGCCTGTGGAGCTTTGTCATGCTGGAAACTTCCCACAGCTATTCTGCCACTGCAACTAAATGATAGGAATATGAGCAGCAGTGGGAGCCAAGACTTAAAAAAAAAAAAAAAAAAATTAATTCCTTACATGGAAAGAACCAACATCCCACAAGTCTGAACATAAACACAGATCTGTCAGCCTTGGTCACCAGGAAGCCTACTGAAGTCTGGATTACATGCTGTCTATCATAGACTATCCCCAGTAAAAAACAGCTCATGGATATTCTGCAGAGGCCAAATACTTCTGGGTCTTTTTCTGTGTTTTTTTTTTTTTTTTATGAAATCAATTATAGTCTAAAACTGAATTATGGAAAGTATTTCAGGTGAAGTAAGAGAGGCAAGATGTTGTAGGCTTATAGATATATCAATAAAATGCAGAAACTCCGATCATTTTAGTATTACATTGATTTTTTAAATAACACTAAATTTGTTCTGAAACCTATTGATTGTGTGTGCATGCCTGCTCACTTACTCAGTTATGTCTGACTCTCCATGGTGGAATTTCCCAGACAAGAATACTGGAGTGTGCTGCCATTCCCTTCTCCAGGGGATCTCCCTGATCCAGGGATTGAACCTGCATCTTCTGCACTGGCAGGCAGATTATTTACCACTGAGCCACCTGGGAAGCAAACCTATTGATTGTCCATGTTATTTATAAAATCTATCAGATAAATGTAAATAATCAAAGGAATTATAATTAAACACAGTATTTATTGGAAAAATTGATAGAAATTTTGTGATTGATTATTGTATGTAATTCAGATATGCATAATTTATAAAATTCTCTCATATTTTTCATATATAACCTACCACTTTTGATCAGAGTTAGAGGAAGAGTGTCTCTTTGATACTGGAAAAAGAAACTAAAATAAATAACTACATTAGCTAGTTTCATTTATTTTATTTTAGGTAAAGTAGTCATTTCAAAGTCCAACTTGCCTACTCATATGTGTGCATGTTTATGTGTGTGTGTGTGTGTGTGTGTGTATTTTCCCTTTCATGGTCTTGTCCTTTCCAATCTCCTTTTTCAAACTGTGTTCAAAATATACTAAGTCTCATACATATGAAGGAGTTCTGCTCTGAGAGTGCATTCATAAGTCCTATTTGTTCATATGTCTGAAATCTTGGACGTATGAACATACATTTGCATCTTTGAAAGTTTGCAACTCGAAGGTTCATATGTAGAGGACTTAGCTGTATAAAGAAAAGCCTCATGGTCTTCTTCATTTTTATTACCTTTGTCATGGAAGGCAGAGGGATCTCTGCTCATTAGACTGTACCTTGAATCTACACAAGCCTTTGCAGTTACATTTCTCATTAATACTACTTTCAGTAGATCTTTGAGGTTCCCCGGTGGCTCAGTGGTAAAGAATCCACCTGTCAATGCAGGAGATGCAGGTTTGATCCTTGGGTTGGGAATACACCCTGGAGAAGGAAATGGCAACCCACTCCAGTTTTCTTACTTAGGAAATCCCATGGACAAAGAAAGGAACCTGGCAGGCTACAATTCATGAGGACACAAAGAGACAGACATGACTTAGCAGTGAACAACAATAACAGCATACCTTTGCCTTTAGAAAACATTCCACCCTTCATCTATTCCATACCATCAACTACAGGAAGATTCAAAAGTACTCTCACATGCCTGTGACGCTATGTCATGCCAAATGTGGGGCTCCAATGAAAGACAAACTATTCTTAAGCCAACATGGCAGAAAAGAGACAACTGTTACCATATTCTCATTTATCCCTCCAGCTCCACCATAAACATGATTTTGACCCAGTACACTGCAGGTTTACTCTACCTTATTCAAAACTTCTGGGAAAAAAATATGTTTTGGAATTCAGAATTTGGTGGACAATAAAAATCATCATTTAAGCCAGTACATTGATATTTCTGCAATGAATGTATAAATATTCTGGCCAAATGGTTTCTGGAGCTTTTTCAATTTTGATAACGTGGATAAGAGACTGCAGACCTATAGTTTCTGAGCCTTTGCTCTTTATCTAGTACTTACGCAAACTTCTATTCTCAGCACCTGACTTATTTCATATCATATTACTCTATTAGCCCTATATCAGTCCTCCAAACTTTTGCTGAATTTTGCTCAATAATGCCTGGTATTTACAAATGAAAAGTATTTTCTTTCAGGTTTCTTGTTTTTGTTTGTTTGTTTTACTTTGGCTTAATTCTTAAAAGTAAAATAAAAAAATAAGAAAGTGAATTGATTGACTATACAAAACATTTTGATAGTCACTCTTTTGCTGATAGGATTATACAATTTCACCCTGTTGAATTAAAAGACAGTCACAGGATAGTCTTTGGCCAATTAAATGTAAGCAAGAATCACAAAGGGCCACTTTGACTAGAAATTTATAAAACCAACTCATGATACACTGTATTCCATTTCCCTTGTCTCTATGATTATGAAAGCATGTGTCAAAATACAGCCTCAGTGAAACTGTATACATAAGATACACAGCCCCTCTCTGACACATAAAGAGTTTCTAGGACATTCAGTTTGAATCTTAATGAAGAATATATTAGCCTAGACTGCCTATAGAAAATGTTTTACAAAAATAATCTAATAAAGTCATTCCAAATACATATAAAGTTTAGTAAATTGCATAGATTAAAACTAGGGGCATGTGTCATTGAAATTAAACATATAATACCAATTTAAAAACTTACATCAAATCTTTTAAAACATAAATTAAAATTTACAAACATAACTACATTCCATCCTCATTTCATAGATATAGTTGCTATTTATAAATGGGTATCCTTTCAATGTTCATTATATTATATTCACTACTTATGAACATTAGAAAAATTATACCTATATCACCTCTTATATTTAATTGCTAGCAACCCTCAGCCATTCCAAAATCCTGTGTTCTCCAACAGAGATGTGGAGCCCAGTTTAACAGTATTTTTCCTACTCTTGATCTCAAACTCTGCTGGACAGCCCAAGCCAAGGTTTTCAACAATGTCAGTAAACACACTCACCAGGACATATTCCACTTTCTTTACAATCTCACTTAGAAGATCTCACAGGGTTTATATTCTGGTGGAGAGATCTTTGGTACCACATCAAAATTCATAAATCCCTCCTCAGGACTCTGCCAAAGCAGTTTCATCATTGTCATCTCATTAACTCAGGGCAAATTTTGTATCCTGTGCCAATAATCCAATCTAACAATGTATCAAGAGAAGTTCCAGATATGCTTGGCAGGAGTTTAATTTCTAACACTTGATAGAATGCTTCCATTTCAATAAATTCTCCACTCAGCTTTATATTCTGTGAAGAAGTGAAGTGACTCAGTCGTGTCCAACTCTTTGTGACCCTATGGACTGTAGCCTACCAGGTTCCTCTGCCCATGGGATTTTCCAGACAAGAATAAGTTCAAAAACTTCATGATCCATACCTATATGGATTGTTTCAGTTCCTGCCAAAATATGTGTGGGTATGTATATATATATATATAAAAACATTGAATTATTTTAGAATAATTATAATTTTCTCTTGGAAGACAGGATGAATTCTTCTCTTGTTAATCATCTCAAAGTGCTAAGGAGAGAAAGCAGGTAAAGGATTAGAGGAGAACCAGTGCTGAGGTAGAAATTGCTAGCCGTCAGTGTAGGGCCAGAACCTCGGTTCATTTTTTTTAATTCCAACTCTATTTCTCCCATATGAATGTCTCACGCCATTAACTTAATGCTACACTTGTTGTTCCCGGTTCCAGGCATTCAGAGGAATGTCTTCATGATCCGGTGGGTCATAAAACATCCAGATCCAAGACAAGACAATCAGTAACTGCTGTCCAACTTTTCAGAAAGAAAAACACCAGATGGACCATTAAGTCTTAGCCCATACATCTGGTACTTAAACAATGGCCTGGGGTCATCAGAAAGGGTCACGGGATGGCAACTCAATGTCTAAGAAAACCCAAGGATTAGGGGATCAAAGAAAGCCATCAAAATGACAAACTGGACATAGTGGCCTTCTCACTGATTGGTCAGAAATTACATATGTTAGGGATCCAAGCAAAACAAAAACAAATACATCAACACTATAATTCCCGTCTTTTCAGGCACTTTACCTCCTCTTAGTATCTATGCTGGGAGTTTTGTATTTCTCTCTTTAAAATAAGCTCTGCCTGTTTGATACCTTGAGTTTTCATGTGTTCATGAAGTTCACTCTTCAGCTCCATGAACAAGAAGTCAGATTCCTATTTCAGCATCATTGGGCAAAGTGTCTGCCTCAGGTGCTATCTTTGCTAAGTCCCCACATGGTTGAGGTTTTCATCATATAACAAGAATGAGAACTCTTCTTTTTGTCAATATTGCTCAAAGGAAACTGTGATTTCAAGACTTGGGGGAACATCATACCAAAACTCAGATTTTCACTTTTATCTTATGAAGATTTAGACTTTTGCACAGGGAATCTATTGATGCTGCCATATAAATCTTCTTTGTATCTCTGCCACAGTTAGAATGAAATTGTGGGACTAAATTTCAGCACAAATTGTACTATCACTGCAAGAGATGAGGGAGCTTCAAAGTTACCCTGGAGGCCTTCTGAGTGATGTCAATTAATACTTAATTGACCTGAGCCTGTCATTTTATTTTACCAAGACTTCTAAAGTAATTAACCAAGGGGAATTCTCTGGTGGTCCAGTGGTGGATCCCACACCTCCACTGCCAGGACCCTGGGTCTGACTCATGGTCTGAGGACTAAGATTCCATAAGCTGCATGGTGTGGCCAAAAATAAATAAATAAATAAAAATAAACAAAATGATCAAATTTCATACATCAAACTCCAAGACCAAAACTGTAGACCAAAACTCCAAGAGAAGAACAGAAGGACAATTAAGAGAGGAGGATGTGTCCTGCCCAGACCATTTCATTCCTGAAGTCAGGAGACCTCCCCAACCACACATACAGAAAAGCTCCTTAGGAGGTCAAAGAGGAATGATTCTAACTAATGCCAGGCTACCCATAGCCCTGTGAGGTAGAATCCATCTTGGCTAAGAAATGCATGTGCATACATGGGAGGATCCTGAGATATACCAAATATGGACTCTGAATCAGGTGAATCAAAATGATTGGCCAAAGGAAACTCCATAAAAGTAATTCAAACTGCTATGAGGGCTCTTGAAGTTCACCTGTGTGTCTACCCACAAGTTGTATTCTTTTTTTTTTTTTTTTTTTTATGGTTTCATATAGTCTTTTTTTTTTTTCTAATTTTATTTTATTTTTAAACTTTACATAATTGTATTAGTTTTGCCAAATACCAAAATGAATCCGCCACAGGTATACATGTGTTCCCCATCCCGAACCCTCCTCCCTCCTCCCTCCCCATACCATCCCTCTGGGCCGTCCCAGTGCACCAGCCCCAAGCATCCAGCATCGTGCATCGAACCTGGACTGGCAACTCGTTTCCCACATGATATTTTACATGTTTCAATGCCATTCTCCCAAATCTTCCCACCCTCTCCCTCTCCCACAGAGTCCATAAGACTGTTCTATACACTGGACCACTTTCTAACACCATACACAAAAATAAACTCAAAATGGATTAAAGATCTAAACGTAAGACCAGAAACTATAAAACTCCTAGAGGAGAACATAGGCAAAACACTCTCCGACATACATCACAGCAGGATCCTCTATGACCCACCTCCCAGAATATTGGAAATAAAAGCAAAAATAAACAAATGGGACCTAATTAAATTTAAAAGCTTCTGCACAACAAAGGAAACTATAAGCAAGGTGAAAAGACAGCCTTCAGAATGGGAGAAAATAATAGCAAATGAAGCAACCGACAAACAACTAATCTCAAAAATATACAAGCAACTCCTACAGCTCAACTCCAGAAAAATAAACGACCCAATCAAAAAATGGGCCAAAGAACTAAAGAGACATTTCTCCAAAGAAGACATACAGATGGCTAACAAACACATGAAAAGATGCTCAACATCACTCATTATCAGAGAAATGTATTCTTTTTTTCATCCTAAAAAAAACCTTTACTTTTTCACTACTTTTTGTCTTTGTGGGAATTATTTTCTGTAATGCCAAAAAGCCAGGACCTTGTTGCTGACCACTAGTCTAGTGGCTAGGATTTGGTGCTCTCACCGCCACAACCTGGCCTCACTCTCTGTTTGGAAATCAAAGCCCCACTTCAAGCTTTTGCAGATCAGTACCAGAAATGTGAGCCCTTGTTTCTTTCTGTCCATTCAAGTATTTTATTTATAGAGTCCTATCCTTGGGATCTGTTTCCAGGGCTACTTCTAATGCCAACAACTTTATCTTGAGTTCTCTGTACTACCTCAAACCTCCCATTGCAAAAGCAACTGGAGAAGGGAAAGCCATTACACCAGTGAACTACTGAGATCACTAGGTGAGGGCATCTGGGCCTACAGAGGAACCTTTAAATCACTCAACAATGCATTGGCCTGAGGGAATATTTGCTCCATGGCTCCTGTCCTCACCCCCACAATGTTTGAGTATGGCCTATTGGGGCTTACGACCTTGTGTTAATGAGTATTCAATGATTAAGCATGCATATCTGTAATAAAAGAAAGCCAGCTTTATCTTGACGCTTCAAGATATTGAGCAGTTTTGAGAGTCATCCTCTAGGATTTTCTATCAGGTATATCCAACCTGAAAAAATTATCAGCCACTGATGAAACATGATGGATTTCCCAGCTGGCTCAGTGGTTCCCATGTGGCACAGTGGTAAAGAATCTGCCTGCCATGGCAGGAGACACAAGAGACATGAGTTCCATCTTTGGGTTAGGAAGATCTCCTGGAGAAGGAAATGGCAATCCACTCCAGCATTCTTGCCTGGAGAATCCAATGAACTGAGAAATCTAGTGGGCTCCAGTGAATGGGGTTGCTTAAGAGTCAAACATGAGTGAGTGACTGAGAACATGATCAAATGTGAGCATAGACGATGCCAAGCAAACAAAAAGTAAACACAAGAAATGTCATACAAAGAAACATGCTTCACAATATACATGTTTTGCATAGCTTTTAAAACACATGTATTTGAAGTGGAGCCTGTTTAAATAATATGTGAATAAATAGCAACCAGATAGATAAGTGACTAAATAAATACAATTTTTGAAAAATTCTTAAAGAGATGGGAATACCAGACCACTTTACCTGTCTCCAAGAAACCTGTATGCAGGTCAAGAAGCAACAGTAGAATTGGACATGGAACTATGGGCCAGTTCAAAATTGGGAAAGGAGTATGTTAAGGCTGTATATAGTCATCCTACTTATTTAACTCATATGCAGAGTACATCATGTGAAATGCTGGGCTGGATGAATCACAGCTGGAATCAAGTTGCTGGGAGAAACATCAACAACCTCAGACATGCAGATGATACCACTTTAATGGCAAAAAGTGAAGAGGAACTAAAGGCCCACTTGATGAGAGTGAAAGAGGAGCATGAAAAGCTGGCTTAAAACTCAATACTCAAAAAACAAAGATTATGGCATCTGGTCCCATCACTTCATGCAAATATATGGGGAAACAATGGAAATAGTGAAAGATTTTATTTTTTAGGGCTCCAAAATAACTGAAGACAGTGACCACAGTCATGAAATTAAAAGATGCTTACTCCTTGGAAGAAAAGCTATGACAAACCTAGGCAGTGTATTAAAAAGCAGATATTACTTTGTTAACAAAGATCCATATATTCAAAGCTATGGTTTTTCCAGTAGTCATGTATGGTTATGAGAGTTGGACCGTAAAGAAGACTGAGCACCGAAGAATGCATGCTTCTGAACTGTGGTGTTGGAGAAGACTCTTAAGAGTTCCTTAGACTGCAAGGAGATCCAACCAGTCAATCCTGAAGTAAATCAACCCTGAATATTCATTAGAAGATCTGATGCTAAAGCTGAAGCTGAAGCTCCAATACTTTGGCCACCTGATGTGAAGAATTGACTCATTGAAAAAGACCCCGATGCTGGGAAAAATTGAAAGCAGGAGGAGAAGGGGATGACAGAGGATGAAATCTTTGGATGGCATCACCAACTCAATGGACATGAGTTTGAGCAAGCTATGGGAGATGATGAAGGACAGGGAGGCCTGGCGTGCTATAGTCCATGGGGTCACAAAGAGTTAGACATAACTGAACTACTGAACAACAACAACAAAAAAGAAAAATAACACTCAAGGCTTTTTCTTTCCCCCCTCAATCTTGGTTAGATAGCTTGGTTTATTCCTGAGGACACTGTGCCTTCAGTTAATTGCTAGGTAATAGATACCATTGTATAGTAGCTGGCTACCTCTATTATTACAAGAAGTAGGATTACATGGACCAGGGCCATACTGAGTTCTAAAATGTTTAATAATATATCAATATCTAAATAAGCCCTTTGGCACATGTATTACCTTGCAAATTCTATTCATTTTTACTTAATCTAAATGAAGTTCAGAGGTCTCAATAAAGACAGACGGGTTTTGAAAAAGCAGTATATGAATGAAAAATACATTAACTAAATAGATAATATTTTAAAATAGACAACTAATTTTCTATCTGTATTTTGCAATAGAAATCAGAATAAAGGATTGTTAAAAAAGAATTTCAGTCATGCACTTTCTCTTTCTGATTAAATATTCATCTCCCCATTCTGGTAAGCTTTCTTTTCATTAGCATCACATTTATATTATTAGCAATAACAATAGATGTAATTTTCTAAGTACCTATTATGAGCCATGCATACTCATTCATGACAATGATTCTTAAGTCAGTGTATGCTAATTCATGTTCAGCTAAATGAGGAGAAAAAAAAAAGAAAGAGAAAGGAAAAAGGAAGGAAGGAGAGATTTTCATAGGATCTTCTCAAGAGTAATTTTAGTTTTGCTTATTTTTGGTATTTTTCCTAGCTTCAATTTTGCTATTTTCATGGCAGAACTTAATTAATGTTAAATTATATGATGCACAATGCGGTTGACTCTAGATAATTTTCAGATATTTTCAGTTTAAATTAAAAAATAATGTAATTTAGTATTTTGAGCATCATTTTATGGGCGGGGATTGGCACTACTTTTAAAATTTGGAATATTAGTATAATTTTCAATAAAAACACTAATTATAGGAGTAATTTAACAAAATACACACTTAGTTCTCAAGACTTTACATATTATATATCCTTTGGGTTTGGATACTCATATGACTACTTAGAATAGGTTAAAGGCTTAAATAGGTTAAAAACCTATTCTTTAATGGGTTAAAGAATTTGGCTTTAATATGTATTTTCTTATTTCACTTTGTTGCAATGATATGTATACTATTTAATATTATTTGTATGTCTTCCCTTTGTATTATTTAATTTTCTGTGCCATAGTTAGGGAAACCATATAAAATAGCAAATGCACATAAATGTTGTTTAAAGATACATAAAAAAAGGAAAATTATTTAAAAATGAACACTATTCACTAAATGAAACAAAAATAATGCAGTTAAATAGCCTTCTTGATTACCTCACAGTTTTTATGGGTCAAGAAACTGGGAGCTGGTTCAGTTTGGTTCAGTTTAGTTCAGTTCAGTTGCTCAGTCGTGTCTGACTCTTTGTGATCCCATGAATCACAGCACGCCAGGTCTTCCTGTCCAACACAAACTCCCAGAGTTCACTCAAATTCACATCCATCGAGTTGGGGATGCCATCCAGCCATCTCATCCTCTGTTGTCCCCTTCTCCTCCTTCCCCCAATCCCTCCCAGTATCCGAATCTTTTCCAGTGAGTCAACTCTTTGCATGAGGTGGCCAAAGTACTGGAGTTTCAGCTTTAGCATCATTCCTTCCAAAGAATACGCAGGACTGATCTTCTTTAGAATGGACTGCTTGGATCTCCGTGGAGTCCAAGGGACTCTCAAGAGTCTTCTCCAACACTACAGTTCAAAAGCATCAATTCTTTGGCACTCAGCTTTCTTTACAGTCCAACTCTCACATCCATACATGACCACTGGATAAACAATAGCCTTGACTAGACAGACATTTGCTGGCAAAGTAATGTCTCTGCTTTTGAATATGCTATCTAGGTTGGTCATGATTTTCCTTCCAAGGAGTAAGCGTCTTTTAATTTCATGGCTGCAGTCACCATATGCAGTGATTTTGGAGCCCCCAAAAATAAAGTCTGACACTGTTTCCACTGTTTCCCCATCTATTTGACATGAAGTGATGGGACCAGATGCCATGATCTTCGTTTTCTGAATGTTGAGCTTCAAGCCAACTTTTTCACTCTCTTCTTTCACTTTCATCAAAAGGTTTCTTAGTTCCTCTACACTTTCTGCCATAAGGGTGGTGTCATCTGCATATCTGAGGTGATTGATATTTCTCCTGGCAATCTTATTCCAGCTTGTGCTTCTTCCAGTCCAGCATTTCTCATGATGTACTCTGCATATAATTTAATAAGCAGGGTGACAATATACAGCCTTGACATACTCATTTTTCTATTTGGAACCAGTCTGTTGTTCCATGTCCAGCTCTACCTGTTGCTTCCTGACCTGCATATAGGTTTCTCAAGAGGTTGGTCAGGTGGTCTGGTATTCCCATCTCTTTCAGAATTTTCCACAGTTTATTGTGATCCACACAGTCAAAGGCTTTGGCATAGTCAATAAAGCAGAACCAGATGTTTTTCTGGAACTCTTGCTTTTTCGATGATCCAGCAGATGTTGGCAATTTGATCTCTGATTCCTATGCCTTTTCTAAAACCAGCTTGAACATCTGGAATTTCACAGTTCATATATTGCTAAAGCCCGGCTTGGAGAATTTTGAGCATTACTTTACTAGCATGTGAGATGAGTGCAATTGTGCAGTAGTTTGAGCATTCTTTGGCATTGCCTTTCTTTGGGATTGGAATGAAAACTGACCTTTTCCAGTCCTGTGGCCACTGCTGAGTTTTCCAAATTTGCTGGCATATTGAGTGCAGCACTTTCCCAGCATCATCTTTCAGGATTTGAAATAGCTCAACTGGAATTTCATCACCTACACTAGCTTTGTTCATAGTGATGCTTTCTAAGGCCCACTTGACTTCACATTGCAGGATGTCTGGCTCTAGGTCAGTGATCACACCATCGTGATTATCATGGTCGTGAAGTTCTTTTTTTTTTTTCCTTTGTTGACAAAGTAATGTCTCTGCTTTTTATTATTTTTTTTATTATTTTTTTCCTATGAAAAGATCCATTTTATTACTATGAATTATACAGAATTTGTTTCTATACTGTCATTGTAACCAAATCCATACTAAATTTATGCTCTTTTTTGATAAACTGATTATCTTTTATTTAAATTTTATTTTATTTTTAAACTTTACATAATTCTATTAGTTTTGCCAAATATCAAAATGAATCCACCACAGGTATACATGTGTTTCCCATCCTGAACCCTCCTCCCTCCTGCCTCCCCATACCATCCCTCTGGGTCGTCCCAGTGCTCTAGCCCCAAGCATCCAGTATCGTGCATCGAACCTGGACTGGCATCTCGTTTCATACATGATATTTTACATGTTTCAATGCCATTCTCCCAAATCTTCCCACCCTCTCCCTCTCCCACAGAGTCCGTAAGACTGTTCTATACATCAGTGTCTCTTTTGCTGTCTCGTACACCGGGTTATTGTTACCATCTTTCTAAATTCCATATATATGCGTTAGTATATTGTAATGGTGTTTTTCCTTCTGGCTTACTTCACTCTGTATAATAGGCTCCAGTGAAGTTCTTTTTTATACAGTTCTTCTGTGTATTCTTGCCACCTCTTCTTAATATCTTCTGCTTCTGTTAGGTCCATACCAATTCTGTCCTTTATTGAGCCCATCTTTGCATGAAATGTTCCCTTGGTATCTCTAATTTTCTTGAAGAGATCTCTAGTCTTTCCCATTCTGTTGTTTTCCTCTATTTATTTGCATTGATTGCTGAGGAAGGCTTTCTTATCTCTTCTTGCTATTCTTTGGAACTCTGCATTCAGATGCTTATATCTTTCCTTTTCTCCTTTGCTTTTCACTTCTCTTCTTTTCACAGCTATTTGTAAGGCCTCCCCTGTCAGCCATTTTGCTTTTTTCATTTTGTTTCCATGGGGATGGTCTTGATCCCTGTCGCCTGTACAATGTCACAAATCTCATTCCATAGTTCATCAGGCACTCTATCTATCAGATCTAGGCCCTTAAATCTATTTCTCACTTCCACTGTATAATCATAAGGGATTTGATTTAGGTAATACGTGAATAGTCTAGTGGTTTTCCCTACTTTCTTTAAGTCTGTATTTGGCAAAAAGGAGTTCATGATCTGAACCACAGTCAGCTCCCGGTCTTGTTTTTGCTGACTCTATAGAGCTTCTCCAACTTTGACTGCAAAGAATATAATCAATCTGATTTCAGTGTTGACCATCTGGTGATGTCCATGTGTAGAGTCTTCTCTTGTGTTGTTGGAAGAGGGTGTTTGCTATGACCAGTACATTTTCTTTGCAAAACTCTATTAGTCTTTGCCCTGCTTCATTCTGTATTCCCAGGCCAAATTTGCCTGTTACTCCAGTTGTTTCTTGACTTCCTACTTTTGCATTCCAGTCCCCTATAATGAAAAGGACATCTTTTTGGGGTGTTAGTTCTAAAAGGTCTTGTAGATCTTCATAGAACTCTTCAACTTCAGCTTCTTCAGCATTACTGGTTGGGGCATAGACTTGGATTACTGTGATATTGAATGGTTTGCCTTGGAAACGAACAGAGATCATTCTGTCCTTTTTGAGATTGCATCCAGGTACTGCATTTAGGACTCTTTTGTTGACCATGATGGCTACTCCATTTCTTCTGAGGGATTCCTGCATGCAGTAGTAGATGTAATGGTCATCTGAGTTAAATTCACCCTTTCCAGTCCATTTTAGTTTGCTGATTCCTAGAATGTTGACGTTCACTCTTGTCATCTCCTGGGAGCTGGTTAGCTGCATATAACTCAGTTGTTACAGTAAGCTCTCAGCCAAGGCTACAGTAGGAGATGGAAGCCCTGCTTCCAAACTCACCTTCATTATTGTTAATGTTATCCATATTGCGGATTCAGTTCCTCACTGGGCTAAGGTCTCTCTGTTCCTTGCTACACAGGCCTCTTCACAGAGAAGCTCAAACTCAATCCAAAGCTTCCGTCAGATTGAGTGAGTGAAAGAGTGGGAGACAGTACCTAAGACAGAAGTCAGACCTCATTATCTCTTCTGGAAAATGACATAACTTTTTGCATGTGTCTCCTCTATTTAGAGGGGGCTTTCCAGGTGACTCAATGGTAAAGAATCTGCTTGCCTATGCAGGAGACACAGGACGATCTCCTGAAATAGGAAATGGCAACCCACTCCAGTATTCTTGCCCGGAAAATTCCAAGGACAGAGGAGCCTGGCAGGCTACAGTCCATGGAGTCACAAAGAACTGGACACTGAGCATCTGAGAATGCATACATTCTACATTTAGAAGAGTATGAATAGTAGGAAGCAAGGATTGAAAGTATTTGGGGCCAGTTTAGAGACTGTCTACACCAAAACTGAATCTCCCAGTTTATTAACTATTATCCTTATTTTTGGCCAATGCATATGCATTTCTATCTATTTGAATGCATTTCTGTGAAAAAAAAGTACAGGTTATTAGATATGGATAGCTATCTCAAAGAGATTTTTATTAAATTACTGCAGTTATATCCTTTTAAAATATAGAATGAGAGGATACTAAGGTTGAATTTCAAGACACACACACATATTTGGTGACACAATACTTCATTATGCTGTGACAGAAGAGATTGTAAAAACAAGATATGACACAATGTAATATGCTGGTGTCTTTCTTTATTTTAATTTCTTTGACTAAATGATATTGAACTCTGAATATGCATGTCTAGAGAAGCTTTAGGGATCATGAAAATAGTGTCTAATATCTACTATTAGAAGCCATTAATTCAGGAATCTCCACAGGTCAAAATTTTATACAGCTGCACACTTTTTCTATTAAGAAAAATAAACCTTGTGCCTGAGAGTTTTTGATGTTCTGCAACAGGGAATTTTTTTCTATAGAGGAAAGTAATGGATAAATTATATATATATATATATATATATATATATATATATATAATTGTTAAAAATACAAATAAGCAAATTCAGCAGTGAAAACAAAGCAACAAATAAAATTCTGACATCCTGTAACTTTCAGTTGAGTGAAACAAACAATAGATGACATATGATAGAAGAAATTTTCACAGATTGAGGGAGGGGAAATCATTCTACCTTATATGTGATTTGGCTTAGACTTTATGCTGACGAGAACAGCCTGTTTTATGGCCTGTCAAAACATGAATTGTACATATGTTTTAACAGTTAAAGAAAAGAATGCATTTAAAAATCAAAATGGAGTAACTGTGGTTCAGGCATTGATAATGAAGGCAGGTGGCCATTGTGGATGTGCTCTCAGACAAGTTTCTGTATCAAGTTCCCAAGAACATGAATTTTCTGAACTGTATGAAAGACACCACCAGCCCTTCCTACAACATTCAGTTCAGTTCAGTTCAGTTCAGTCACTCAGTTGTGTCCAACTTTTTGCGACCCCATGAATCACAGCACGCCAGGCCTCCCTGTCCATCACCAACTCCCGGAGTTCACTCAAACTCATGTCCATCGAGTTGGTGATGCCATCAAGCCATCTCATCCTCTGTTATCCCCTTCTCCTCCTGCCCCCAATCCCTCCCAGCATCAGTCTTTTCCAATGAGTCAACTCTGCGCATGAGGTGGCCAAAGTATTGGAGTTTCAGCTTTAGCATCAGTCCTTCCAATGAACACCCAGGACTGATTTCCTTTAGAATGGACTGGTTGGATCTCTGTGAAGTCCGAGGTATTCCCAAGAGTCTTCTCCAACACCACAGTTCAAAAGCATCAATTCTTCGGCACTCAGCTTTCTTCACAGTTCAACTCTCACATCCATACATGACCACTGGAAAACCCATAGCCTTGACTAGACAGACCTTTGTTGGCAAAGTAATGTCTCTGCTAAAACATTATCTGCTAACAACTACCAGCTGAAACTTCATGGTCTCAAGTGTCCCCTTGTAACTATTCAATCATTTCAGACCCCAAGCAATGCTTGCTTAACAAACACTCTTACTTCTTTTACTTCATACTTGCTCCAATCCTAATTCTGACAACACAAGCAACTTTGCACATGTTGCCTTTGTAAGCCTCCCACATTTTGTAATGTGGTGGAACACAATTCAGGTGTTTCTTGAATCTGTTTCTTAGGTTATAGTCCTCAGTTTGGCTTGAATACAACTCTTTTTCTATTCCTAAAATGAATTGTTTATTGATTATGTCCCACCAACAGATAAATAAGCAAAAAATAAAGTGTACTATGTTTAATTAAGCAAGGAGTCCATTAAACTGAGGTGGCCCTGATGTCATGGTAGCCTACATAAGCACACCAATATTGAAGCCTGTAAATGCCTCAAAGTAATGAAATCAAAATGTCAACTAGGCTTTAAGTGATATCTAATCAATAAAGCCCTTTCTCTGTATCCACACTTTTTCTATAAAGCCTTTCCCCTGGCACCTGTCACAGAGTATTCCTAACAATTTCTAAGTTGTTGCTGGTCTATTTGAATTGCTTTTTGTTAAAAAAAAAAAAAAAGCCTCTTAAAATTTTAATATGTCTCAGTTTACCTTCTAACAGTTATATGGTTTTAAATGTTAAGAGAGAATAAAAAGCTAAGTAAGGAGAGTTTGGAATGTTGAGTGGTTTTGGTTAAAAATTTCCATTGTGTAGCTGGTTGAGGTTATCTAACTGAGGTAATCTGTTATAAAGATATGAAAAAAGTAAAGGAGCAAGTGCTGCCTTTTTAGGATAAAAGCATTTCAGGTAAAAGAAAGAGTCGGCACAAAAATGCTTTGGCTGAAATGTATATGGCATTTTTGAGGACCCTCAACAAAGTAGTATGGACCAGCAGAAGGATCAAAGCAGGGATATTTTCAGAGCTGTAATATCTCAAATAGTATGCTTATTTTCATCCTTTTTCAGGAAACTTTTATAATTGTGCCATATAAGGATTAAAAATTGCAAAGAAAAAGGCAAACATACAGAACACCAGATATCCACAGAACTGAATGGAATCTTCAGTAAAATGATACTGTAGATTGAGTCATGTACCCTACTACCACTATCAAAAAGCCAGTACCTGTGAATGGAACATCATTTGGAAATCATGTCTTAGAAGATGTAACCAAGTTGAGATCTTACTGAATTACAGTTGGCTCTAAATCCAATGGTTGGTATCATTATAAGACAATATGAAAATGGATACAAATGCACAGAGAAATAGTCATGTGATGGCTGAGGCAGTGATTGGAGTTATGTGTTTATAAGCCAAAGAACACCAAGGATTACCATCAACCACCAAAATTTAGGAAGAGGCAAGGAAGGAGTCCTTCCTAGAACTTTCAGAGATAGTATGGTATTGCTGTCATTGATTGCAGATGCTGAGCTTCCAAACTGTGATTGAATAATTCCTACTAAGTCACCTAAATTGTGGTACTTAGTATGGAAATTCTAGAAAACTAGTATTAACAGTGAAAGAGCAATCCTAGAACATTAAATGGTAAACAAGATGAAAAGATATGTACAGAAGATTACAGAGAATGTGTGCTAATAAAATAAGAAAATAAAACAACAAAAAAAGAGGCCCCAGAAATGATATAAACTACTCAAGATAAGTCTGCCCTCGTGGCTCAAATGGTAAAGAATCTGCTTGCATTTCAGGAGACCTGGGTTCGGTCCTTGGGTTAGGAAGATCTGCTGGAGAAGGCAATGGAAACCCACTCCTGTATTATTGCCTGGAGAATTCCGTAGACAGAGAAGTGTGGCCAGCTACAGTCTATGAGGTTGTAAAGAGTCAGACATGACTGAGCAACTAACACACTCAGGATAAAGACAAATGTAATTATGGGATTACAATGAAATTGTCTTAGATGCTAATCAGTTTACATAAAAGAATGGAGATCTCAGATTTGCTTTGTTACATTTAATAATGGCCTTTGTCAAAATGTCTACTGAAGTACAATTGGAAAGTATGGAATGAATAGCCAAAACTTTCAAAGAAATCAAGATATGAAAAGACAAGTACTAATTGGAAGAAAGGCAAAGAAAGAATAAAGTGCAATCATACTATGCTTTGATATTCAGCCATGGGTATTTATATAAGAATAACAGTGCAATTACTAAATATACATATGGGCTTCCCTGGTGGCTCAGATAGTAAAGAATCTGCCTGCAATATGGGTGACCCAGCATTTCACATGATATACTCTACATATAAGATAATAAGCAGGGTGAAAATATACAGCCATGATGTACTCCTTTCTCAATTTTGAAGTAGTCTATTGTTCCAGTCCTCTTGCCTGGAAAATCCCATGGGCGGAGGAGCCTGGTAGGCTGCAGTCCACGGGGTCACTAAGAGTCGGACATGACTGAGCGACTTCAGTTTCACTTTTCACTTTCATGCATTGGAGAAGGAAATGGCAACCCACTCCAGTGTTCTTGCCTGGAGAATCCCAGGGACGGAGGAGCCTGGTGGGCTGCCATCGTCTACGGGGTTGCACAGAGTCGGACACGACTGAAGCGACTTAGCAGCAGCAGCATTGTTCCATGACCAGTTCTAGCTTCTGCTTCTTGATGTGCATATAAGTTTCTTAGGAGACAGGTAAGGTGGTCTGATATTCCCATTTCTTTAAGAATTTTCCACACTTTCTTGGGATCCACACAGTTTTTAGCATAGTCAATGAAGCAGAATTAGATGTTTTTCTGGCATTCTCTTGCTTTCTCTATGGTCCAATGAACACTGGCAATTGATCCCTGGTTTCTCTGCTTTTTCTAAATCCAGCTTGCACATCTGGAAGTTCTCAGTTCACATGCTGTAGAAGCCTAGCTTGAAGGATTTTCAGCATTACCTTTATAGCACATGGAATGACAGCAATTGTACCGTAGTGTGAACATTTTTTGGCATTGCCCTATATTGAGATTAGAATGAAAAGTGACCTTTTCCAGTCCTGTGGCCACTGCTGAATTTTCCAAATTTGCTGACGTATTGAATGTAACACTTTAACAGCATCATCTTTTAGGGTTTGAAATATCTCAGCTGGAATTCCATCACCTCCACTAGCTTTGTTTGTAGTGATGATTCCTAAGGCCCACTTGACTTTTACACTCCAGGATGTCTGACTCTAGGTGAATAACCACACTAACATGGTTATCCAGGTCATTAAAACATCTTTTGTACAGGTCTTTTGTGTATTTTTGCCACCTCTTCTTAATCTCTTTTGCTTCTGTTAGTGTTGGGAGCCACCACAGGAGATCCCACCCATGACAAGGTCATGTAGAAAAGCCATGACAAGCGAGGCGGATCATGGCTCGAAGGACCCCCTGAATCTGTTTGAGCATTTACCCCAAAACTAGAATCTGTCTGCCTTATTATTTTGCGCCTTTTACCAACTCTTTTGACATTAACAGGGGGCTATCTCTGACCACTTTTTTCTGGAAAAAATCAACTTAGGGCTTTAGTTAATGGACATGATAAGTGAGTTTCAGTTTAAACCCCTCTGATGGCTTTTTAGCTTGTCTGACAGGTTTATTTAGACTCTTGCAGCTACACATGTGACTGTTCACAGCCTCCCCACCGTGAGAGACACAGGAAGCCTAAAACATTTTAAAAATATAGAGCCTTTCAAAGAGTTAAAAACTATTAGAGTAGTGCTGGTGTAAGATTTTATTATTGGGCCAGTGTTTGCTGCCAAGTGCCCATATCCCTTATCCATTATGCACCTGAGAGTTCATTAGTTAACATAGTTAGAATGTAAGAAAAACAAGTAGCAGCCTTGAAATTAACCACATCAGACCTTTGAGCTAATTGGTTCTTTTTTTGTTGTGACCCACTGGACCTTTGCTCCATGAGAATGTAGCTCTGTTTAGTACTTTCTGAGGCTGGGAGAAATAAAGAAGAAACACTTTAAGGGAAAACAAGTTTTTTGGCTGATCAGCCTTTATCAAAAAAGGGTCATAAAATGTCCACAGGCCTCCAAGGCCAGAAGATAATGTACACAACATTGTTTATGGAAAAGGTATGCAAAAAAAATCCTGGTTTTGATAGAGACAAAACAGATGTAATGTTTGGGCTGACTCTGTATGACTTTGCATCTTTCATTTCCCTCTATGTACAAGTCAAGGTATAAAAGTTCCTTTTAAAAATAAAGTTATGAGCCTCGCTCACCGAAGCTTGGTCTCTCCGTGTCATTCTATTTTTCCTTTTCTCTCTTTTTCTCTCTCTGTTCTTTCAGGATGACTCCTTGGAACACAAGAGCTTTATTGGCTTTCTGTGTTAATCAAAAAAGATCAAGCCTCTTTCTCTTCTCTTTTATCTATCCCTAATCGCATAAGCCGTCATCCTGAGGCTACCCCTAGATCCTGCTGGGGCTAGACCCCGACATCTTAGGTCTTTACCATTTCTGTTCTTTATTGTGCCCTTCCTTGCCTGAAGTGCACCCTTGATATCTCCAATTTTCTTGAAGAGATCTCTAGTCTTTCCCATTCTATTGTTTTCTTCTATTTTTTTTGCCTTGATCTCTGAGGAAGGCTTTCTTATCTCTCCTTGTTGGCTTCCCTGGTGGCTCAAATGGTAAAGAATCTGCCTGCAATGCAGGAGACCTGGGTTTAATCCCTGGGTTGGGAAGACCTCCTGGAGAAGGAAATGGCTACCAACTCTAGTATTCTTGCCAGGAGAACTCCATGGACAGAGGACCCTGGTGGACTACAGTTCATTGGGTGGTAAAGAGTTAGACAAGATTGAGCTACTAACACTCAACTGCATTCAGTTGGGGGCATCTTTCCCTTTCTCATTTGCCTTCCACTTCTCCTCTTTTCTTTTCTCAGCTATTTGTAAAGCCTCCTTACACAACCACTTTGCCTTCTTGTGTTTATTTTTCTTGGAGATGGTTTTGGTCACTGCCTCCTGTACAATGTTACAAACCTGTGTCCAGATTTCTTCAAGCATTTTGTCTACCAGATTTAATCCGTTGAATTTGTCACCTCCACTATATAATCATAAGTGATTTGATGTAGGTCATACCTGAATGGCCTTCAGATTTGTTTTTGAGCATACACAAATGAAAAGAAAGTATCAAAAAAGAATATCTGCTTCACTGACCACACTTCCCCAAATCTTAGTTAGGTACCTTTTCTGTGTATAATTGTAAGACTTATACCTCTGCATTTATTTTGATTTTGGTAGATGTTCTATTTATTTTTCTCATAGGAACATAAATTCCTTGGGGACAAAAGCAATGGCATGCATTTATTCCTAAATTGAACCTCCAATCCTCTTCAAATTCCCTGACACATATAAGGAAAAAATTAAATGTTTTTTGAATGAACATTTTTTGAATTTTTTAATTCTCAATTAATCCCAATAAGTATATTCTATTCCAGTTCTCATTTGACAAATAAGGAGACTGAGACACAAAGTGGTAAAGTTACTTGTTCAAGGTCACAGGATTGATAAGCAAGCAGCAAAGTTGACATTTAAATATATATACTCTAATCTGCTGATAGGAACTCTGATCGTGAAGATCAGGTTTACAGGGAAGTGTTACAAGAAGCTTTTCAGGAATGCTCACATTCAAAAGAAGTCAAAATTCGGGAGCTAGAATACTAAATCCCAGGGTAAACAGAATCAAGACATGGCTTTCTGAATCATGAAACAAGCTTACTTGAGGTCATGAGAATTTGTAGTGACGGAAAAACAGTTGAACAACATACAGGTTGTGGTTTATGGTTTAATGCCTTTGCAAACTTCCATAGTTTCCAGAACCATATATTTTTTTTTAACTTCAAAAATAATTTTTGTGAGCCACAGTAAAAAAGTGAATTCTGTTCAATGGAATTCTGGCAAGGGACCCTGTTAATCACTGTGGTAGACAATATAAGCAGAGATCAAGTTTGCTTCCAGTAAGACCTCTCCTTGTGGAGAAGTTATATATCTGTACCTTATTTAACTTAGACATCACGATGTGGCTTGCTCTGACCATTTAAATATGGTGGAACTTTCTGGGCAGAACATTTAAGACCAAATTCTTAGTTTGCTTTGTCAGTTTTCCCCCTCACAAGATTGACCATTTTCAGATACAGACTTCTCCTTCATCCAAGTTTCCAAAGAAAGGATGATATGGACTAGAGCGACAGTTATCTGTGATCAGCAAGTTGTATGGAACAACTTATGTGACAAATTATATGAAAAATGAACCTTTATAAAGTGGTGAGTTTGCAGGGATCATGTGTTATTGTCATAATATAGCTTAGCTGACAGATACAGTTAAGACAGAATAAACAGGCTTTTTCTTTTTTTATCTTGGTGCTCATGACACTAACAACAATAACAAATTCCACCACTTCTGTTCTCAAAATGCTTATACTCCATTAGTGTTACAGAGACCAATGAAGTAACATGATTTACTAGAATACCAGGGAAAGAAATAGAGTGCTTGCACTTAGTAAAGATGATTTCAAGAAAAGGAAAAAAGTTTTAAACTAATAAACAAAAAAGATGAGCAGATCCCAGAGAGTTGCATTCAGTCTTTCTTAGACTCAGGTCAGGGGGTAATGGAGTACGCTTACCATGGGAATGTGCACTGGATATTTAATGCATATCATTCTAGAAATGAACCTCCACCCAACATGAACACTTGCCCCATGATACAAAATACTATTCAGGATATGACACTTTTAAAGGGATTTGACCTCATGTGTGTACTAAAAATAAATCTTAATATATTTTCCTTTCTTTACCAGTCTGTCTTATACACTATACTTCCCAATCCATCAATACTCATTTACAAGATGAACAGTATGCCTAGCACCTACTGTAAGTGGGTAAATCTAAGGTGGCTTATATGTTATGCTTTCTATGCAGACATAATTACATAGCAATTATTTAATAGGGTGAGTTGATCTTATGTATTCTTTTCACTTATTAGGAATTTTTCCTTCAACCATAAAAATGAGTTTGTAACTCACCCAAGTAACAGAAAAAGTTAACCATTGTCCCATATTGTTTTGTGTTTTAATTGTATCTATAGGACTTTACTAGAGTTTTAATTATTTTATAGGACCCTAAATTTAAAAACAATTATTTACAAAGCATCATTTTTTCAACTACATGATGTGTTAGTGTACCAATAACAAGCATATATGTCCCCAATATATTTTTCATTGTTAATAGTTATATAGGCATTATTTCTATTATAAATGGTACATGATTGGTTATTTGCTATGAAAACACTAAATTTTTCATCTGAATAACATCAAATACTATCTTGCTAAAAGGCATTTTTGTGCTATAACAATATTTCAGAGCTCCTGACATTTATAGCAAATCATAGCACCACTATCTGTCTCATGGATTACTATTCAAAAGATGTTTGACATAGTCATTTCAAGTGTGTCTAAAGCAAAATGTTGTTCACCAACCACACCATAGATGCATGAATGAGATTTTGTTGTTGTTAAAATTTTATGTGCATTTATATTTAATATGCCTAGAGAAATTGATTCAATGTAAAGGCATAAAATCAGGATGCATTGCTTTCTGTTCTTACATTTATGAAAAAAATCTGTGAAACATATAAGATGATGAGGACAGCCTCCCTTTCTACTATCATTTTTATGAAAGTGACTTGCAAGTTTGCAACTGCAGTCATACCTTCTTTCCTGAGTACAGATCTGAATTTCCAATGACAAGCTGGACATCCTTTAGAATATCCTATGAAATGCAAAAACTCACAAGGATGTGGCTCATGCCTCTTTGTCCCTTGTTGTAACTTCAGTGCCAGGGACAACACACAGGAGATTATTAATGAGTATATTATTTAATTAATTGAATTAATGACCATTATTTGCTTTATGACTAATATTACAAAGGACAAAATGAGTTAAAGATGGATTTACATATGGCTGCTAGGTAGAACAACCTTTTATAAATGCAAACTAAGTAGCATTATTCTATTCCTAATACATCACAGGCAGACCATTGCTCTCAAGGTAAAATGCTAACTCTAAAATAGTTTGAGCAGTCCTTAATTACGGAGAAGGCAATGGCATCCCACTCCAGTACTCTTGCCCTGAAAATCCCATGGACGGAGGACCCTGGTAGGCTGCAGTCCATGGGGTAGTGAAGAGTCGGAAACGACTGAGCGACTTCACTTTCACTTTTCACTTTCATGCATTAGAGAAGGAAATGGCAACCCACTCCAGTGTTCTTGCCTGGAGAATCCCAGGGATGGGGGAGCCTGGTGGGCTGCCCTCTATGGGGTCACACAGAATCGGACACGACTGAAGCGACTTAACAGCAGCAGCAGCAGTCCTTAATTATAGTCTTTCTGCTTACTACTTATATCAGGCTCCTGGAAGTCCTTATCTGCTGAACTCCATCCATGTTAACTTCTCCCTAGCCAGGACACCTCTCTCCTTAGTACAACCTTTCTATTTCTTCCCTCATCTTTAGAAATTTAACTTTTCTTTTTTTTTTTCAGATTGCAACTGAAAATCCATTTCCTCCTAAAAATTTCAATCATTTCTGCTGTATGCTGCTAGACTATTGGTTTCTTATAATATTGTAATTTTAAATTTGTAGTATAAAACTACAAATTTTATAATTTGTAGTTGTAATTGTTTGCTACTGTGGTCCAAATATCACCATAATTTCTTCTGGTATTTAGCATATACATGTTATTTTTAGAATCACATTTCCCAGTAAAGTGCCTGATTATACCAAATATCACACATTCTTAATAAATGAGTATTAAAACAAATGAGTGTTTCCTTACACATTATACTTAAAGGCTGAATTCTCAAATTTTTCCTATGTTGGGTTATTCAGTCTAACTGTTCCATTATAAAGTCAGTGTTTCTGGTACAATCACTATGAAAGGTAAACTTGTTTACATGATGATGCATCTAAACAATTATTCTCAGTTCTTATATATGTGTGTATGTGTTTATGGTTTCAAATATTTGTTGTAAGCAACCATAAATGTCCCAGTTAGAACTATAAATACATGATTCTACTAAAGATTTCTTTTAACACCTTAGTGTGTCTTTGAATTGAAGATTGAAGCTTTTCTTCATCTTCCACAGTCCTGGTTTGTATTTTGTAGTTAAGTATTCATGGAAATGTCTAGAACTAAATTCCCTATGCACTCATCTCACATGCTAGTAAAGTAGTGCTCAAAATTCTTCAAGCCAGGCTTCAGCAATACGTGAACCATGAACTTCCAGATGTTCAAGCTGGTTTTAGGAAAGGCAGAGGAACCAGAGATCAAATTGCCAACATCCGCCAGATCATGGAAAAAGGAAGAGAGTTACAGAGAAACATCTATTTCTGCTTTATTGACTATGCCAAAGCCTTTGTGTGGATCACAATAAACTGTGGAAAATTCTGAAAGAGATGGGAATACCAGACCACCTGACCTGCCTCTTGAGAAACCTATATGCAGGTCAGGAAGCAACAGTTAGAACTGGACATGGAACAAAAGACTGGTTCCAAATAGGAAAAGGAGTACTTGAAGGCTGTATATTGTCACCCTGCTTATTTAAGTTATATGCAGAGTACATCATGAGAAACACTGGGCTGGAAGAAACACAAGCTGGAATCAAGATTGCCAGGAGAAATATCAATCACCTCAGGTATGCAGATGACACCACCCTTATGGCAGAAAGTGAAGAGGAACTAAAAAGCCTCTTGATGAAAGTGAAAGAGGAGAGTGAAAAAGTTGGCTTAAAGCTCAACATTCAGAAAACGATGATCATGGCATCTGGTCCCATCACTTCATGTGAAATAGATGGGGAATCAGTGGAAACAGTGTCAGACTTTATTTTGGGGGACTCCAAAATCACTGCAGATTGTGACTGCAGCCATGAAATTAAAAGACAGTTACTCCTTGGAAGGAAAGTTATGACCATCCTAGATAGCATATTGAAAAGCAGTGACATTATTTTGCCAACAAAGGCCCATCTAGTCAAGGCTATGATTTTTCCTAGTCATGTATGGATGTGAGAGTTGGACTTTGAAGAAAGCTGAGCACTGAAGAATTGATGCTTTTGAAGTGTGGTGTTGGAGAAGACTCTTGAGAGTCCCTTGGACTGCAAGGAGATCCAACCAGTCCATCCTAAAGGACATCAGTCCTAGGTGTTCTTTGGAAGGGCTGAAGCTAAAGCTGAAGCTCCAATACTTTGGCCACCTCATGTAAAGAGTTGACTCATTGGAAAAGACTCTGATGCTGGGAGGGATTGGGGGCAGGAGGAGAAGGGGACGACAGAGGATGAGATGGCTGGATGGCATCACTGACTCGATGGACGTGGGTTTGAGTGAACTCTGGGAGTTGGTGATGGACAGGGAGGCCTGCTGCTGCTGCTGTTGCTAAGTCACTTCACTCAAGTCCGACTGGTGTGCGGCATTTCATGGGGTCACAAAGAGTCGGACACGACTGAGTGACTGAACTGACTGACTGAGAATACCTAATATCATCACATAGTGCCAATTTCCTTTGGTGATATAAGGCTCTGATGGTTATGATGTGATCTGAGGTCACATATTCACAGTTTCTAGAGATTAGGACATGAGCATCTTTGGGGCCATTAGTCTGCCTATCATAGATAATCCATATAATTATATATCTGTATACTATTATATATACACTATATATGTGTGTATATATATATACATATATATATATATAGTTCATATATATCTCTTTACATGTACATATACCACACATATACCTATAGTAGTTGCAGATAAATAGATGCTAGATAGATAGATATGGATTAGATAACAGGAAGCTATTTATTATGGAAAATTAAACAGCAACAATAAGATGGTGGCAAAAGTAAATTAATGTTAGTGAAAATAAACCAGGAGAAAACTGTGCCCATAATTTCCTATAGTTCATTTCTTAAATTTTACATGCTTTATGTATTAAAAAATGCTTTGAAAAACATTTTAATGGTCAAAAATAGTTTGATCAGTGCTAAATTAAAAAAAACAAGGTAAATCCTTTTAAAAAAAAAAACTGTATAGAATATCTCAGGCTCTTTCAAATGCATTTATTCAACAAATATCTATCAAATAGATACTATGTGTCAGACAATTTTTAGAAACTAAAAACATAAACCTTGCTTTTTTTAAGGTAATAAAAGTTAAGATATAAGGCTTAAATTCATATTAAGAGGTAGTTAATAATACTGCGGGCAGGAATCCCTCAGAAGAATTGGAATAGCCATCATGGTCAACAAAAGAGTCTGAAATGCAGTACTTGGATGCAATCTCAAAAATGACAGAGTGATCTCTGTTCATTTCCAAGGCAAACCATTCAATATCACAGTAATCCAAGTCTATGCCCCAACCAGTAATGCTGAAGAAGCTGAAGTGGAACGGTTCTATGAAGCCCTACAAGACCTTTTAGAACTAACACCCAAAAAAGATGTCCTTTTCATTATAGGGGACTGGAATGCAAAAGTAGGAAGTCAAGAAACACCTGGAGTAACAGGCAAATTTGGCCTGGGAGTACGGAATGAAGCAGGGCAAAGACGAATAGAGTTTTGCCAAGAAAATGCACTGGGCATAGCAAACACCCTCTTCCAACAACACAAGAGAAGACTTTACACATGGACATCACCAGATGGTCAACACTGAAATCAGATTGATTATATTCTTTTCAGCCAAAGTTGGAGAAGCTCTATACAGTCAACAAAAACAAGACTAGGAGCTGACTGTGGCTCAGACCATGAACTCCTTATTGCCAAATTCAGACTTAAATTGAAGAAAGTAGGGAAAACCACTAGACCATTCAGGTATGACCTAAATAAAGTCCCTTATGATATACAGTGGAAGTGAGAAATAGATTTAAGGGCCTAGATCTGATATATAGAGTGCCTGATGAACTATGGAATGAGGTTCGTGACATTGTACAGGCGACAGGGATCAAGACCATCCCCATGGAAAAGAAATGCAAAAAGGCAAAATGGCTGTCTGGGGAGGCCTTACAAATAGCTGTGAAAAGAAGAGAAGCAAAAAGCAAAGGAGAAAAGGAAAGATATAAGCATCTGAATGCAGAGTTCCAAAGAATAGCAAGAGGAGAAAAGAAATCCTTCCTCAGTGATCAATGCAAAGAAATAGAGGAAAACAACAGAATGGGAAAGACTAGAGATCCCTTCAAGAAAATCAGAGATACCAAAGGAATATTTCATGCAAAGATGGGCTCGATAAAGGACAGAAATGGTATGGACCTAACAGAAGCAGAAGATATTAAGAAGAGGTGGCAAGAATACACAGAAGAACTGTACAAAAAAGATCTTCAGGACCCAGATAATCATGATGGTGTGATCATTGACCTAGAGCCAGACATCCTGGAATGTGAAATCAAGTGGGCCTTAGAAAGCATCACTACAAATAAAGCTAGTGGAGGTGATGGAATTCCAGTTGAGCTATTTCAAATCCTGAAAGATGATGCTGTGAAAGTATTGCATTCAATATGCCAGCAAATAGTGGCCACAGGACTGGAAAAGGTCAGTTTTCATTCCAATCCCAAAGAAAGGCAATGCCAAAGAATGCTCAAACTACCACACAATTGCACTCATCTCACATGCTAGTAAAGTAATGTTCAAAATTCTTCAAGCCAGGCTTCAGCAATACGTGAACCATGAACTTCCTGATATTCAAGCTGGTTTTAGAAAAGGCAGAGTAACCAGAGACCAAATTGCCAACATCTGCTGGATCATGGAAAAAGCAAGAGAGGTCCAGAAAAACATCTATTTCTGCTTTATTGACTATGCCAAAGCCTTTGACTGTGTGGATCACAATAAACTGTGGAAAATTCTAAAAGAGATGGGAATATCAGACCACCTGACCTGCCTCTTGAGAAACCTATATGCAGGTCAGGAAGCAACAGTTAGAACTGGACATGGAACAACAGACTGGTTCCAATAGGAAAAAGAGTACGTCAAGGCTGTATATTATCACCCTGCTTATTTAACTTATATGCAGAGTACATCATGAGAAACGCTGGGCTGGAAGAAACACAAGCTGGAATCAATATTTCCGGGAGAAATATCAATCACCTTAGATATGCAGATGACACCACCCTTATGGCAGAAAGTCAAGAGGAACTAAAAAGCCTCTTGATGAAAGTGAAAGAGGAGAGTGAAAAAGTTGGCTTAAAGCTCAGCATTCAGAAAATGAAGATCATGGCATCTGGTCCCATCACTTCATGTCAAATAGATGGGGAAACAGTGTAAACAGTGTCAGACTTTATTTTTCTGGGCTCCAAAATTACTGCAGATTGTGACTGCAGCCATGAAATTAAAAGACAGTTACTCCTTGGAAGGAAAGTTATGACCAACCTAGATAGCATATTCAAAAGCAGAGATATTACTTTGCCAACAAAGGTCCGTCTAGTCAAGGCTATGGTTTTTCCTGTGGTCATGTATGAATGCGAGAGTTGGACTGTGAAGAAGGCTGAGCACTGAAGAATTGATGCTTTTGAACTGTGGTGTTGGAGAAGACTCTTGAGAGTCCCTTGGACTGCAAGGAGATCCAACCAGTCCATTCTGAAGGAGATCAGCCCTGGGATTTCTATGGAGGGAATGATGGTGAAGCTGAAGCTCCAATACTTTGGCCACCTCATGCGAAGAATTGACTCATTGGAAAAGACTCTGATGCTGGAAGGGATTGGGGGCAGGAGGAGAAGGGGATGACAGAGGATGAGATGGCTGGATGGCATCACTGACTCGATGGACGTGAGTCTCTGTGAACTCCGGGCATTGGTGATGGACAGGGAGGCCTGGCGTGCTGCGATACATGGTGTCGCAAAAGTCTGACATGACTGAGCGACTGTACTGAACTGAACTGAATAATAAATAAATGGACTTCTCTTGTAGCTCAGCAGTAAAAAAAATCTGCCTGCAAAATCAGGTGATGCAAGTTTGATTCCTGGATTGGGAACATACCATGGAGAATGAAATGACAACCCACTCCAGTATTCTTGCCTGGGAAATCCCATGGACAGAGGAGCCTGGCATTCTACACACAGTCCCTGGGGTTGCAAAAAGCTGGACACAACTTAATGACTAAACAATGACAATAATGATAAATAAACAATTATAAAGTACAGATAAAATTGAGATTGATAAATGCCATAGAGAGTTCTATGAAACAAAGCATTAAAGGGAAGAGGGTGTTCCAGGTAGAGACATTACCCTTTTAATTGTGACTTCAGAAAAATCACTACTGAGAGGTAAATTGAAGGAAATGAAAGAAACAGAGCATCTTGGAAACTCCCCTGGTCCCTAGCAAATTAGAACAACTGGCCACTCTAGATGGATCAATAGAATCATATATGCCACACTTAAAATACATGCTAAATATCTAAGTCCATGTAGCAAGTAGTTAAATATTTGAGTTTGTAACTAAAAGGTAGAAAGAAATCAGGGTTTGAGATCTAAATCTAGGTACCCATCAGTTTATTGACATTATTTACAATGCTTTTATCTGGATAATATCATTACAGGCAATGGGTAATTTTAGACAGAAATGTGGAAAAATCCCAGAACGTAGGGCATTCCAATTGTCAGCAACTAGGATTGGAAGCTAAAAAAGATAGGTAAGAGTAAAATCATTAGAGTGTGGGATCCAGAAAAGCAATGCAAAAAGAAAAAATAAATAAATAAAAGGAAAAATGCACCTAACTGTTAAGGTGGACCAAATAAGGCAAGTACTTTGAATTTACCATTGTATTTATGAGCTGGAAACTGGAAACCGTCAGTTTTCTCAAAGAAGGGCAATGCTAAAGAATATTCTATTCAAACTACCGCTCAATTGCACTCATTTCACATCCTAGCGGCACGACTGAGCGACTTCACTTTCACTTTTCACTTTCACGCATTGGAGAAGGAAATGGCAACCCACTCCAGTGTTCTTGCCTGGAGAATCCCAGGGATGGGGGAGCCTGGTGGGCTGCTGTCTATGGGATCACACAGAGTCGGACACGACTGAAGCGAATTAGCAGCAGCAGCAGCAGCAATCAATAATTGGTGAGCAGGAGTTTCCAGGGTCATTCAAAAACAGTAAAATATCAATATTTGTATTTAGAAAATCTGATAAAATTTTAAAGATCATTTTCAAATTTTCTTTTACTTTTTGGGGCTACTAGCGGCACGACTGAGCGACTTTACTTTCACTTTTCACTTTCATGCATTGGAGAAGGAAATGGCAACCCACTCCAGTGTTCTTGCCTGGAGAAGCCCACAGACAGGGGAGCCTGGTGGGCTGCTGTCTATGGGGTCGCACAGAGTCAGACACGACTAAAGTGACTTTGCAGCACATGCTAGCAATGTACAAAATTCTCCAAGTTAGTCTTCAACAGTACATGAATTGAGAACTTCCAGATGTTCAAGCTGGATTCGGAAAAGGCAGAGGAACCAGAGATCAAATGCCAGTATCCGTTGGATCATAGAAAAAGCAAGGTAATTCCAGAAAAATATCTACTTCTGCTTCATTGACTATGCTAAAATGTTTGACTGCATGGATCACAAAAAAGTGGAAAAATCTTAAAAGGACGGAATACCAAACCACCTGACCTGCCTCTTGAGAAATCTGTATATAGGTCAAGAAGCAACAGTTAGAACTGGACATGGAACAACAGACTGGTTCCAAATAGGGAAAGGAGTACATCAAGGCTGTATATTGTCACCCTGCTTATTTAACTTACATGCAGAATAAATCATGAGAAATGCCAGGCTGGAAGAAGCACAAGCTGGAATCAAGATTGCCATGAAAAATATTAATAACCTCAAAAATGCAGATGACACCACCTTATGGCAGAAAGCTAAGAAGAAATAAAGAGCCTGTTGATAAAAGTGAAAGAGGAGAGTGAACAAGCTGGCTTAAAACTCAGCATTCAAATCATGAAGATTATGGCATCCAGTCCCATCACTTCATGGCAAATAGATAGGGAAACAGTGGAAACAGTGACAAACTTTATTTTCTTGGCCCCAAAGTCACTGCAGATGGTGACTGCAGACACAAAATTAAGAAAACCTATGACAAACCTGGACAGCATGTTAAAAAGCGGAGACTTTACTTTGTCAACACAGGTTTATGTAGTCAAATCTATAGTTTTTCCAGTAGTCATGTATGGATGTGAGAGTTGGACCATAAATAAGACTGAGCACTGAAGAAGATGCCTTTGAACTATGATGTTGGAGAAGAGTCTTCAGAGTCCCTTGGACTGTAAGGAGATCAAACCAGTCAGTCCTGAAGGAAACCAATTCTGAATATTCATTGGAAGAACTGATGCTGAAGCTCCAACACTTTGGCTACCTGATGCAAAGAACTGACTCATTAGAAAAGTCCCTGATGCTGGGAAAGACTGATGGCAGGAGGAGAAAGGGACAGCAGAGGACAAGATGGTTGGATGGCATCACCAACTCAGTGGACATGAGTCTGAGCAAGCTCCGGAAGATGGTGAAGTCGAAGGAAGGCTGGCCTGTTGCAGTCCATAGGGTCACAAAGAGTTGGACGTGACTGAGTGACTGAGCAATAACAACAACAAATTTATGAGCTTGATCATTTTTATTCTTCAGGAGAGCTCTTTTGCAAAGTGATAGAATTTAGAAGGAAGGCAAGAGAGGATTTGGCATGTGTGGCCATGGATAACCTTTGAAAGAATTTTGCTACCAAGAGTAAAATAAATTGGGCATCAGGTAATTTTTTAATAAAGGAGAAACTTTCAGAATGCTTCTATGCTGATGGCAATGATTCAGTACATACTGAAATTTTGATTAGGAGAATCAGGGGAGAATTGTGAGACTTATCATTCTAAACAGGCATGGGTAAACAAGCTCTAGTGTCCAATTAAAGAGGTTGGCTGGTAAAAAGCATGGTTCATACACAGTAGCAGGAATGAAGGCAACCTCTATAGGCACTGATGCAAACAGGTAGGATGACTTGCTCTTGTAGGATACATTCTAATTATATATAAAATTTAAATTAATGGAAAGAAAGATCATCATCTGACTGGAATAATAAGAGTAAAAACATTCCAAGAGAGAAGAGTAAAAAGTAGGACCACTTGGAAACAATAGGGACAATGTGAATTCTATCATTATGATTCTAAAATGAGACTTATTGGCATAACTGTGGATATTTCTCAGTTGTAATGTGTGTTAAAGCATAAATAGATAGAGTAGGACTGAGTCAGAATTGGATTTTTCCAGGTAGTATCCATGAAGTAAAAAAAACAAAATATTCTATTAATCTTCATGAACCAGGGAGTCTTAATTTTCAAGCAGGAAGGTAGTATGTGGGATGGGAGAGGGAGACATAACTTTTTATGAAAGAAAAGTTATGAAAAGTTATGAAAGAAAAGACATAACTTTTCTTTTTTTTATTTTATTTTATTTTTAAACTTACAAATTGTATTAGTTTTGCCAAATATCAAAATGAATCCGCCACAGGTATACATGTGTTCCCCATCCTGAACCCTCCTCCCTCCTCCCTCCCCATACCATCCCTCTGGGTCGTCCCAGTGCACTAGCCCCAAGCATCCAGTATTGTGCATCGAACCTGGACTGGCAACTCGTTTCATACATGATATTATACATGTATATTGTAGAAATTGATATATAAAGATAGTGAGGTAGAATGTTAGGGGTTTGAGGGCAGAAAATGGGATGTTTGCAATTTGACTTATGGAGAGGTTGCAGTAACTTGTAATAACCAGGATAAAAGAATGGCCATGTGTGTCTGAATTCAGGTAAAGAAAAGCGTCTTTGGAATAGGGCACTGAGAGGCCAGGGTATTGGGAGCACCATATTTTTGGATGCTGAATTCATAAACACTTATTCCAGTAATCTGTAGGTGGCTTAAAAAGTAGGCATTGGAAGCTGTATGTACACTGTTGATGAAATTCAATCTGTGTTTTTATAGAAAGAGGAGAAAGAATGACTTGGAAGAAAGGTGGATGAGTAAGGAGGGTATTAAAATACAGTGATGTGAAGGGTATGAAAAAGAAAAAAAAAACATGCTTTTGAACAGTTACATGACAAGCAGTGTCCTCAGGGGATTGCTAAATTTTAATACAATAATGATCAATGTTAATCTTTAAGAGAATGATATGGTAGTTAATATTTTTAAATAAGATCTTTTAACCCCATTAATTTTTGTGCTGCTCATGAAAATAATGTTACACACAATGAACTCAAGGCAGACTAATATAATGGTAAGACTCAGGGCTCTGGAGAAGAACAGGCTAAGTATGATTTTCATTATTTCATAAGACAAACATGCTACCTTGAGCAAATTGCTAATGTCACCGTGACATTGTGCTTTGGAGAATTAGAATTCAGTTTGAAATTTTAAAGACGTATCTCTGTATTTCTCCAAATCAAGTTCTTATTATAGTTCCTTAGTCACCTTGATACGTGGGAGACCGAAAAGGTGGAATTCTTTATTTTGGAGAATGAAGGGGAGAACAGAAGTATCTCATAAAAATAACTTTCAAATTCTAAGGCAATCACATATCCTAACAATGTCAATGAAATCTGGTGCTTCTGAGGACATTCTTTTACAGGGACAGAACTGAATATTTTGAGACCACAAAGACTCTGCATCCCCTGGTGAGATTATTTCAGAATACTTAACACATTTGATAAGAAAATCCCCACAATCAAAGGCCCTGTGAGGTAAGCCACAGCAGTGACTTCAAATCTCTTCTTCCCAGCAGTGCTAGGGGTCAAACCCAAGTGTCTGATATTACACATGAGCAAAATACCAAATGCAGAAAAAGAACAAAGCCATTAATTGGAGAAAATTCTTGATTGACATGGAAGAAAAATAGAACTTGAGGAAGATAGAGATACTGAGGTATAATTCTAATTTTGATTTTCTGCTTATTTTATTTACCTTCCTTTCATGGATGATTCTCTGCTATTACTTAATATTATCTTTGGGCTTATTGAATATTGTGATTTATCTCAAATTGTTTTAGATAGGACACATTAATAAATACTCTATATTGCATCCTATCCTAACTGAAAGAAAGAAATACGGCATTATGAGCACAACACACTTACAAGATTAAGCATGTGTAACAATTTCTTGGTTCTTCTGAGGTACATTTTTATGTTTGTCTTTTTTTTTAGTGTAGAATTGACCATTCAAAATTTGTTTTTGTTGTTTAGTCACTAAGTCACATCTGACTTTTTGCAAACCCATGAACTGTAGCCTAATAGGCTCTGTCCATGGGATTTCTCAGACAAGAATGCTGGAATAGGTGCCATTTTCTTCTCCAAGGGATGACTGTTCAAAATACTTATATTCAATGTTCCTATAAAAGTAGAAGTTCAAGTCGATATGTCAAAGAAGTGCTTTCTTTGTTATCCATGTATCTCCAGATTTTGTAAGCAATTATACTTTCCCTGGAATAAAATACTTATATTTCTACTCTTTCATCTGTATTTAAGTGCCACCAACCACTTAATTATCTAAGTCAAAAATCAGATGCCATTTTTATTCTGAAATGGACAAAATAAAAAGAATCCACAACTACTACTATTTTTCATTTTACAAAGGCTTCTACTACCTCTCTTCAACCCTACTCTAATTCTTTTATTTGAAACTTCACCTTGGTCATTAAAAGTGCCCCTTTGCTAGTTTTCCTGTCTCCGGTCTTGTTCTCTGATTTCCAACAGCTATCCTTATCTTTGCATTAATCCTCTGTTTAAAGCACACTCAGGGTTTTTTAAATCGCTTATGCAAGATGTTTAAGGATTAGTTATTATATTTTCCCCCTTTACCTAAAGTGTTGATTTTTTTCTGGACGTATCTCACTGGCCTCACATATCATATTCCTGGAATTCTCTTCCCTAATATCCTAACCCTCTAGCACACATCTCACCAGTCTAATTTTCCCTTCACATTTCAACTTGATATCATTTTTTCCAGGAAGCTTTCTTTCTTTGAGTAAATAAGTTTTAAGAAATATCTCTTCTGGTACCATACCTTGAACAAACCAAAAGAAGATTTTCAGTCCATCTCTACCACAGAAATCTCTTCAACTTCCAGTCCTGTTATAGAAAATTTTGAAATGAAAAGAAGAAACTAAAGTAGGAAGAGGTTTGTGCATACAGGATCTGAACCTTTTAGCTGAAGATGGATTGCCAGAATATGGACAGCTCACTGACATATGCTAAGGAGATTTTCATATCTTTAAATAATGACTTTTTTTTTGCCTTAAAGTGACATCAGCTATAGAGTTACAATCACAACAACTTTCAGTAACTACAAAATGTGTCCAGTGAGTTACATCACTTTATATTTATAGTGTCTTATTTTATTTGTTAATATGCCATTTAAATATACAACACTCAAAATGTTAATGTTCTCTGGATGAATGTAGAAATAGTCCTACAATGTTACTTTAAATTTCTTTATCAAATTTCAGTCAACTGTGGTTTCCTTTCTCCTTTTCTGTTACTTTTAAATGAAAGTCATGAGTTTTACTTCTTTTCCAATTTGGATTCCTTTTATTTCTTTTCCTGCTCTGATTGCTGTGGCCAAAACTTCCAAAACTATGTTGAATAGTAATGGTGAAAGTGGGCACCCTTGTCTTGTTCCTGACTTTAGAGGAAATGCTTTCAATTTTTCACCATTGAGGATACTGTTTGCTGTGGGTGTGTCATATATAGCTTTTATTATGTTGAGGTATGTTTCTTCTATTCCTGCTTTCTGGAGAGTTTTTATCATAAATGAATGTTGAATTTTGTCAAAGGCTTTCTCTGCATCTATTGAGATACTCATATGGTTTTTATTTTTCAATTTGTTAATGTGGTGTATTACATTGATTGATTTGTGGATATTGAAGAATACTTGCATTTCTGGGATAAAGCCCACTTGGCCATGGGATATGATCTTTTTAATGTGTTGTTGGATTCTGATTGCTAAAATTTTGTTAAGGATTTTTGCATCTATGTTCATCAGTGATATTGGCCTGTAGTTTTCTTTTTTTGTGGGATCTTTGTCAGGTTTTGGTATTAGGGTGATGGTGGCTTCATAGAATGAGTTTGGAAGTTTACCTTCCTCTGCAATTTTCTGGAAGAGTTTGAGTAGGATAGGTGTTAGCTCTTCTCTAAATTTTTGGTAGAATTCAGCTGTGAAGCCGTCTGGACCTGGGCTTTTGTTTGCTGGAAGATTTCTGATTACAGTTTCAATTTCCATGCTTGTGATGGGTCTGTTAAGATTTTCTATTTCTTCCTGGTCCAGTTTTGGAAAGTTGTACTTTTCTAAGAATTTGTCCATTTCTTCCACGTTGTCCATTTTATTGGCATATAATTGCTGATAGTAGTCTTTTATGATCCTTTGTATTTCTGTGTTATCTGTTGAGTAAAACTCTCACTGTTTGCAAATGACATGATCCTCTATATAGAAAACCCTAAAGACTCCACCAGAAAATTACTAGAAGTAATCAATGAATATAGTAAAGTTGCAGGATATAAAATCAACAGACAGAAATCCCTTGCATTCCTATACACTAATAATGAGAAAATAGAAAAGAAATTAAGGAAACAATCCCATTCACCATTGCAACAAAAGAATAAAATACTTTGAAATATATCTACCTAAAGAAACTAAAGACATATATATAGAACTATAAAACACTGGTGAAAGAAATCAAAGAGGACACTAATAGGTGGGGAAATATAGCATGTTCATGGATTGGAAGAATCAGTATAGTGAAAATGAGTATACTACCCAAAGCAATTTATAGATTCAATGCAATCCATATCAAGCTACCAAGAGTATTCTTCACAGAGCTAGAACAAATAATTTCACAATTTATATGGAAATACAAAAAACCTCGAATAGCCAAAGCAATCTTGAGAAATAAAAATGGAACTGGAGGAATCAACCTGCCTGACTTCAGGCTCTACTACAAAGCCACAGTCATCAAGACAGTATAGTACTGGCACAAAGACAGAAATATAGATCAATGGAACAAAATAGAAAGCCCAGAGATAAAATCCACGCACCTATGGACACCTTATCTTTGACAAAGGAGGCAAGAACATACAATGGATTAAAGACAATCTCTTTAACAAGTGGTGCTGGGAAAACTGGTCAACCACTTGCAAAAGAATGAAACTAGAACACTTTCTAACACCATACACAAAACTAAACTCAAAATGGATTAAAGATCTAAACGTAAGACCAGAAACCATAAAACTCCTAGAGGAGAACATAGGCAAAACACTCTCCGACATACATCACAGCAGGATCCTCTATGACCCACCTCCCAGAATATTGGAAATAAAAGCAAAAATAAACAAATGGGACCTAATTAACTTAAAAGCTTCTGCACAACAAAGGAAACTACAAGTAAGGTGAAAAGACAGACTTCAGAATGGGAGAAAAAAATAGCAAATGAAGCAATTGACAACTAATCTCAAAAATATACAAGCAACTCCTACAGCTCAATTCCAGAAAAATAAATGACCCAATCAAAAAATGGGCCAAAGAACTAAATAGACATTTCTGCAAAGAAGACATACAGATGGCTCACAAACACATGAAAAGATGCTCAACATTACTCATTATCAGAGAAATGCAAATCAAAACCACTATGAGGTACCATTTTACACCAGTCAGAATGGCTGCGATCCAAAAGTCTACAAGCAATAAATGCTGGAGAGGGTATAGAGAAAAGGGAACCCTCTTACACTGTTGGTGGGAATGCAAACTAGTACAGCCACTATGGAGAACAGTGTGGAGATTCCTTAAAAAACTGAGAATAGAACTGCCTTATGATCCAGCAATCCCACTGCTGTGCATACACACCGAGGAAACCAGAATTGAAAGAGACACGTGTACCCCAATGTTCATCGCAGCACTGTTTATAATAGCCAGGACATGGAAGCAACCTAGATGCCCATCAGCAGATGAATGGATAAGAAAGCAGTGGTACATATACACAATGGAGTATTACTCAGCCATTAAAAAGAATACATTTGAATCAGTTCTAATGAGGTGGATGAAACTGGAGCCTATTATACAGAGTGAAGTAAGCCAGAAAGAAAAATACCAATACAGTATACTAACACATATATATGGAATTTAGAAAGATGGTAACAATAACCCTGTATACGAGACAGCAAAAGAGACACTGATGTATAGAACAGTCTTTTGGACTCTGTGGGAGAGGGAGAGGATGGGATGATTTGGGACAATGACATTTAAACATGTATAATATCATATATGAAACGAGTCGCCAGTCCAGGTTTGATGCCCCATACTGGATGCTTGGGGCTGGTGCAGTGGGAAGACCCAGAGGGATGGTATGGGGAGGGAGGTGGGAGGAGGGTTCAGGGTGGGGAACACATGAATATTGTGTCGGATTCATTTTGATATATGGCAAAACCAATGCAATATTGTAAAGTTAAAAAATAAAATTAAATTAAATTTTAAAAAATAAATGAAAGTCATGAAAATGTATGTTTTTAAAATAGTTTTCATTTTATTTCTTACTTTGGGTTAATAATAGAAATCATTTGCTTCATACCTAAAATTAAGGGATTCTATTGGTTGTTGATTATTGTTAATTTTAAAGTAACTGATTGGATATTTCATTTCTGAAAAGAGGGCTTCTAATCAGAATATTTTATTATTAGTCCCTGATTTCTACTTCTCTTCATAGAATTGCTAATAATTTTTGTTATAAAAATCAGACTTTTAATACTTCCATTTTAAATAACTTTGAAATGAATATTTAATATTTTAAATGATTAGGATGTGCTGTGTTCTTTGACATATTTATTGAACTGAAAAGTCTTTTAAGTGATTTTTTTTTCTTCCTTTTGTTTCCTTCTGGTTTAAACCTACCCCAAAAAAGTCAGATGAAAAAAATGGAGTTGTTTTTTTTTTCCCTAATAAAGAAACAATTAAGATTACTATAGTATAATTTAAGTAGCTCTTCAATATTAATTAGTATTGTGTTCATGTACCTTAAGCTTCAAAAGACTAATGATACTGAGCAGAATAAGTTGGCTGATAATTTAAAAAAACCCTATTTTTAATAAAAATAATGCATGAAAACTTTGGTGGATGGAGTTAAATAAATTCGAATTATAATTCTGTATCCACTCATCTATTCTTAAATCCATTTTTGAAATATGTATTTTTCACCTAATATATCCAGCAAATTGGGCCACTAGAATAATTATAGAGACACAAAGCCTCTGTCTATAACTTAATTACATTCTAGTGAAGATGATATTTATTAACCAAATATTAATGTGAACAATTGGATTTTAAAATTTTCTTAAACACCATGTAGGAAAAGAGCAAGGGCTCTGAGGTAGCTCAGTGGTAAAGAATCCACCTGCCAATGCAGGAGCTTCATGAGGCGCTGGATCAATTCCTGGGTTGGGCAGATCCCCTGGAGTAGAAAATGGCAATCCAGTAACTAAAGAGCCTCTTGATGAAAGTGAAAGAGGGGAGTGAAAAAATTGGCTTAAAGCTCAACTGACTCATTGGAAAAGATGCTGATGCTAGGAAAGACTGAGGGCAGGAGGAGAAGGGGACGATAGAGGATGAGATGGGTGGATGGTATCACTGACTCAATGGACATAGGTTTGGGTGGAGTCTGGGAGTTGGTGATGGACAGGAAGGCCTGTCGTGCTGCGGTTCATGGGGTCACAAAGAGTTGGACACAACTGAGCGACTGAACTGACTGATTGACTGAATCTTGCTTGGTAAATCTCCAGGACAGAGGAGCCTGGTGAGCTATGGTCCATGTGGTTACAGCAAGTCAGACACGACTGAGTGAGTGACAGCATGCATAATGGAAGGGAGTAACATGTCATGGATGCAAATATCAGAGGGACTTGACTTAGTCAAGGCAGTTAGGCAAAGTTTCACTCGGGAAATTATATTCAAGCTATGAAATAAAAGAAAAGGAAGCCAAAATAGAAAATAATAGAATATTTAAGAAGATGGAAAAATATGTAGTACTGTGGAAATTAAAGTGACACCTTATAGACAGAGTGTGAGAAGTGAAGACAGAAGTGAAAGAAATTCCTCTTTCTTAGTGTACAAGCAAAAGGTTGAGGTTTGATGGGTACAACTGACTTTCCAGGGGGATATCTTGTGTCTTGATCAACCAAATGGAGTCAGTAGAGTCTTGTGGACTGATAAAGTGGATTCAAAGATAAAACTGGGGCTGTGGCCAGGTGGTTGAGAAATAATCCTGAGCAACAACAATAACAAAATATTAATTAGATCATATTTTACTATTCTCAGGAAAAAAATTTTTTTTTCAACATGACTTAGTCAAGCAAGCAGGCAACATAGATAGAGTATGAGAAGTGAGGATAATAAGTAAAATATAAGTTGTGTCAGTCATGTATATTCTTATAAAGTCAAGTTGAAAAAATTTTTTCTGAGAACAGTAAAATATGATTTGATATTCATTTTTGTTGTTGTTTCTAAGGATTATTTCTCAACCACATGGCCATAGGCTCAGTTTTTATCTATGAATCTCCCTTATCAGTCCACAAGATTCTACTGACTCCATTTGCTTGAGCTAGACACAAGGTATCCCCTGGCAAGTCAGTCATATCCATCAAAGCTCAACCTTTTGATTGCACCCTAGGAGGAATTTTTTCACTTCTTCTGATTTGAACACAGAGACATATAAACTTGAGCTGTCATAGCCATCTACTCTCTGTGACTGTGCGAATGAAGCGTACAGGAAAAGAAGAAAAGAATAAAAGGTTGGAGAATAGCTAGGTCCTGATGGCACTGTGTCTCTATTCAAGCTGCATTTTGAATTTTTCAATTAGTTAAAATTCTGTTTTAATGGGGGCTATTTTTGTTCATTGTTTATTCATCTGTAGAGCAATCTAATGTCAAAATGTAAGATTCAATCACAAGAGAAGTTTAAACAGATTTTATTTTTAATTTTCATGTTTAATTAAAAATGATAAAATTTCAATAATATATTAGTGACATAAAAACAACACATAGAAATTTTTTTGACAATGGTACAGATAAAATATGTTGCACAAATAAACAAAGGAGATGGTGGTAGAGGTAAGAGAATACCAATACCTTTAGGAAGCAATATAAGATATTGAACTAGTCCTCAGTCAAGGACTAAGATGAAAATGAATAGCTCGTAGGTTTTATACCTATGCAAATGCATGGATAGTCACCATTTAAAAATGTGGAACAGACAAATTGTATGGGATAGAGTTTGAACTGAGTTTTGTATGTGTTAAATATGCTCTTGACAAACTAAGAGGAGCTGCTGGGAAAACCTGATATTTATATACATATATAGATTTAGAAACCACTGGAATATTAAAAAAAAAAAAGTGAAAGGGTTACCAAAAGAAATCAAGACAATGATTTTAAACTTAAGAAGGCACTCTCCAAAATAAATAATCTCCATATAAAATAAAAATACTTAGAAATATGTAATAGATTACTAACTTTTTGGTTAAGGGAGAATGAACTTTATGATATAATATAAACACTCCAGGAAAAACAAAGGGGTTTACATATTCTTTATTTGATATCATTTTGGTCACCTGACAAAAGTCAGATTGATCCACTCCCTCAAAATTTGGTTCAAGGTTGAGACTGAGGACGGTGCACAAAGTGTATGAAAGGTTTATTTACTCACATTATGAGGCTTTCTGTGAGAGCAGAGCAGGCTTTTTAAGAAGAGCTGAAATGGGCTTGTGGGACCCAGGAAAGGAAAGTGAGTTGGGTTTTTATGGTATACAATGAGTGGGGCATGGTGAGGGTTCCTGCAGGAACCTGGATTCACAAGATTTGAACTTGCTGTCAGATTAAAAGGAGAGTGAACTTGTACTCTCTTATCAGCTTTCTCAGAAGTAGGGAATAAGGAAAAGAGTAAATGAGGTACGTCAAAAGCTGTCAGCAGTTAGACAACAAAATATGAATAATATTTTTCATTACGACTATCAAATACAAGGACCACATTATTTTCTACAATACCTTGAGACCTCTACTTAAAGAGGGTAAAGATGAACACTTCACATGATACTAGGTTCTAAAGTGGTATTATTCATTTAGTTTAGAAATCAATTTCAGAAGAAGTGTTTAAAAATTCTAAAAAGAAACCTTGTTAGTAACTTTCAAGGCACTGTTTTCACAAATGGGATAGAAGGGTTTAAAGACAGAAAGCTTTTATCTTCTGAAAATTTATATGTTGAAGTCTTTAATTAATCCACAATGTGATGGAATTTGGAGGTAGATCTCTTCATAGGTATATATAGCATGAGGATGGAGCCCCAAGAAAATGATTAGTGCCCTTATAGGAAGGGACAGGAGAAAGATTAAAATCATACCAAGTTCATACTTTTACCAAAATGGAATGATTCTAGAAATCAAGAATTTTTTTAAAAAATGGGAAAACTCAAAACAAGTGAAAATGAAACAATACACTGTTACACAATGATTAGCTGAAATAAAATAAATAAATAAATCATGAGCAAAAAGAAAACACAGTATACAAAACTTATGGAATATGGCAAAGGCAGCACTAAGAGAGAAGTTCCTAACAATAAATATTTACATTAAAAAAAGATCTCATGTACATAATTTAACCGCATGCATCAAGAACTAGAAAAAGAAAAAAAATCAAGCCCAAACTAGCAGAAGGAAGAAATAACAAAAGGTAAAGCATAAATAAATGAAAGATTGACTGAAAAAATAACAGAAAAATACTTAACAAAATTAGGTTTTATTTTTTGAAAAGATAGAGTCAATAAACTCTTAACAAGACTACATAAGAAAAAAAGAGAGTCAAAAAATAAACTCAGCCCCTCCGCCGGGCCGCGCTCCCCAGCGAACGCAAAAGTTCGCTGTCCCTCAGAGGCGCGCACGCCGGAGGTCCTCGCTGGCTCCGTTTACCTGAGTGACCTGTGGTCGCCCCCGGCCGGCGCCGCAGCCCCCGGGAGCCCGGCCCCGAGGTGTGAGGCCCGGCATTTGGAATTTCAGTTCTCCACCAGGGAGTGCACTGGAGCTCCAGCAGTGGATGTGTGCAGTTTTAATCACTGGACCATCAGAAAGTCCCAAAGATATTTCAGTCAAAGGAAGAAATAGCTCTTCTCCTAAGATGGAATCTGTTGTTTGGGAATGTGGTTGATCAACTTGACACGTTGGCCAAATAGTGCTGATGTAAAAAAGTGAAAAGAAGAGGCAAGATGATGTCATTTGCCCATATTGTGAAACCAAAACCAAATCCCTTTTGTGAGACCAAGCTAACACACCTCCGACGGTGCAAAGAGTAATTCTGTTTGAAGAACTTAACAGTAAGATAGAAGAAGTGCTTTCAAGCTGAAACCTGCAGGTGTACAAAGATCTAAAATACATATTGAGAAGGCCTGATCATTTGAATCCAATTCAATCGAGAAAGCATGGCTATGAGTTGGATCGTCTTCTCTCTGTGGCCCTTGACTATGTTTGTGGGCCATATAGTTGGGCACAGTTTGTTTTCTTTGAGCCTATTACCTTGAGGATGTGCCAGGATTTGCCTTATAACACTGCCTTCATGCCCAATCTTCTGAATCATTATGACCAACAGATGGCAGTTTTAGCAGTGGAGGGAGAGCACCTAGATGAGTAAGAGAAAGCTCTGGTGATATGAAGTCACGTCGGGGATAGTTGACTTGGTCATCATATTAGGACAGTGATGCCACTGACAGAGTCTCCTGACAGTGTGAGAGTGTAAAGTTTCTGTAATAGCAAAGGATATGGAAATTCAGCAATCAACACAGACCACTTGCAAATAGAAGTAAGGATTCTTAGATCCTTACGAGGACTTGTCTGCTGATGACACCCTCCTGTCTCTGGTCCAGGAACTTTGGATCAGCTTGCCAGCTTTTACTGGGAGCAAATAATTGGAGCAGGTAACCCCAGCACATTCTTGAGTATTCTTTGTGGGACTGGATGAGTTGAAAGACATGTTATAGGTAAAGCATCTTTCAGCAGACCCAGGCTTCAAGTCTGCCTTGGGTTCATTCCTGTACTGATGTTTGGTGAAGTCAAAATGAGTGCTTTGAATGAAATAATATATGGTATTGAGCTAAGGATGCCAGGAGAGAAATTGCAGAATTTGGGTTATTTCAAATTTGCTTATTATTTTTCACAATCAACAAGTTGGGTGTTGCTTCATTGTGTATAGAGAATTCCTCCTCAATACTTTGATTGAAATTGGAACATGTTCAAATAAATGGGGTGAATGTCCATTTATTAAATTGGAGAAAAGATCCTTGTTAGTATGTTTATTTCTCTTACTTTACAAAACGTGCTTTTATACACAAACACACATTAAATTTTTCTTAAGTTCTTAAAAAAAATAAACTCATAAATAAGAAAGGAGGCAGTACAACAAATTTCTCAGAAATAAAAAAGAATGAGAGATTATTATGAATAATTATACACTAATAACTGGAATGCTTCTAGAAATGAAGAACAGTAAAAAAAAAAAAAATGTGAAAACTCAAAGCAAGTAAAAATAAAATAATACATGAAGGGAATGTCAATCCACTCCAGTATTCTTGCCTGAAGAATTCCATGGACAGAGGAGCATGGTGGGCTATAGTTCATGGAGTTGCAAAGAGTTGGACATGACTGAATGACTAACACCACCACCACCACACAACTTAGATGAAAGAAAAAAAATGATGAGAAAAAAGAAAACATAATATATAAAACTTATGGCATATGGCAAAGCATCAATAACAGAGAAGTTCATAACAATAAATGTCTACCAGAATCCCTTAGAAATGGAGTAGCCATCATAGTCAACAAAGACTGTGAAATGCAGTACTTAGATGCAATCTCGAAAATGACAGAATGATATCTGTTCGTTTCCAAGGCAAACCATTCAATATCACAGTACTGCAAGTCTATGCCCTAACCTGTCATGCTGAAGAAGTTGAAACTGAATGGTTCTATGAAGACCTACAAGACCTTCTAGAAGTAAAACCCCAAAAAGATGTCCTTTTCATTATAGGGGACTGGAATGCAAAAGTAGGAAGTCAAGAAATACCTAGAGTGACAAGCAAATTTAGCCTTGGAGTACAAAATGAAGCAGGGCAAAGGCTAATAGAGTTTTGCCAAGAGAACACAATGGTTATAGCAAACATCCTCTTCCAACAACACAAGAGAAGACTGACACATGGACATCACCAGATGGTCAATACTGAAATCAGATTGATTATATTCTTTGCAGCCAAAGATGGAGAAGCTCTATACAGTCAGAAAAAAAGGGACCAGGAGGCGACTGTGGCTCAGATCATAAACTTCTTATTGCAAAATTCAGACTTAGATTGAAGAAAGTAGGGAAAACCAGTAGACCATTCAGATATGACCTAAATCAAATCTCTTACAATAATACAGTGGAAGTGACAAATAGATTCAAAGGATTATATATTATAGAGTGCCTGAAGAACTATGGATGGAGGTCTGTGACATTGCACAGGAGGCAGGGATCAAGACCATTCCCCAGAAAAGGAAATGCAAAAAGGCTAAATGGTTGAGGAGGCCTTACAAATAGCTAAGAAAAGAAGAGAAGTGAAAGGCAAAGGAGAAAAAGAAAGATAAACCCATTTTAATGCAGAGTTCTAAAGAATAGCAAGAAGAGATGAGAAAGACTTCCTCAGTGATCAATGCAAAGAAATAGAGAAAAACAATAGAATGGGGAAGACTAGAGCTCTCTTCAAGAAAATTAGAGATACCAAGGGAACATTTCATGCAAAGATGGGCACAAGAAAGGACAGAAATGGTATGGAACTAACAAAAGCAGAGGATATTAAGAAGAAGTGGCAAGAATACACAAAAGAACTATACAAAAAAGATCTTCATGACCCAGATAATCACGATGGTGTGATCACTGACCTAGAGCCAGACATCTTGGAATGTGAAGTCAAGTGGGCCTTAGAAAGCATCACTACAAAAAAAGCTAGTGGAGGTGATGGAATTCCAGTTGAGCTATTTCAAATCCTGAAAGATGATGCTGGGAAAGTGCTGCACTTTCAGTATTCCAGCAAATTTGGAAAACTCAGCACTGCCACAGGACTGGGCAAGTTCAGTTTTCATTCCAGTCCCAAAGAAAGGCAATGCCAAAGAATGCTCAAACTAGCACACAACTGCACTCATCTCACATGTTAGCAAAGTAATGTTCAAAATTCTCCAAGCCAGGCTTCAACAGTACATGAACTGTGAACTTCCAGATATTTAAGTTGGTTTTAGAAAAGACAGATGTACCAGAGATCAAATTGCCAACATGTGTTGCATCATTGAAAAAGCAAGAGAGTTCCAGAAAAACATCTACTTCTGCTTTATTGAGTATGCCAAAGCCTTTGATTGTGTGGATCACAACAAACTGTAGAAAATTCTTAAAGAGATGTGAATACCAGACCATCTGACCTCCTCCTGAGAAATCTGTATGCAGGTTAAGAAGCAATAATTAGAACTAGACGTGGAACAACATACTGGTTCAAAATTGGGAAAGGAATACATCAAGGTTATATATTGTCACCCTGCTTTATGTAACTTATCTTCAGAGTACATAATGAGAAATGCTGGGCTGTATGAAGCACAAGCTGGAATCAAGATTGCCAGGAGAAATATCAATAACCTCAGGTATGCAGATGACATCACCCTTATGGCAGAAAGTGAAGAAGAACTAAAGAGTCTCTTGACAAAAGTGAAAGAGGAGAGTGAAAAGTTGGCTTAAAACTCAACATTCAGAAAACTAAGCTCATGGCATCTGGTCCAATCACTTTATGGAAAATATATGGGGAATCAATGGAAACAGTGACAGATTTTATTTTGGGGGGCTCCAAAATCACTGTAGGTTGTGACTAAAGCCATGAAATTAAAAGACCCTTATTCCTTGGAAGAAAAGTTATGACCTACTTAGCATATTAAAAAGCAGAGACATTACTTTGCCAACAAAGATCCGTGTCATCAAAGCTATGATTTTTACAGTAGTTATGTATGGATGTGAGAGTTGGAATATAAAGAAAGCTGAGCGCTGAAGAACTGATGCTTTTGAACTGTGGTATTGGAGAAGACTCTTGAGAGTCTCTTCAACAGCAAGGAGTTCCAACCAGTCCATACTAAAGGAAATAAGTCCTGAATACTCATTGGAAAGACTGATGCTGAAGCTGAAACTCCAATACTTTAGCCACCTGACTTATTTCAAAAGACCTTGATGCTGGGACTGACTGAAGTCAGGAGGAGAAGGGGATGACAGTGGATGAGATGGTTGGATGGCATCACTGAGTCAAGGGACATGAATTTTAGTAAGCTCCAGGGGTGGTGATGGAGAGCGGAGCCTGGTGTACTGCTGTCCATTGGGTCACAAAGAGCTGGACATGACTGAGCAACTGAACTGAATTGAATAAACTGTGTAACCTAAAGGAAATGGAGAAACTTCTAGAAACATACAACCTACAGAAATTGAATCAAGATGAATCAGAAAAGTTTAAGCAGACCACTAACAAATAAGGAGCTTTAATTATCAGTAATCAAAAACTTCCCATCATAGAAAAGCCCATGACCAAGAGGTTTCATGGGTGATTCCTATCACATTTTCAAAGAAGAATTAATACCAATCTTTTAAAAATTCTTCCAAAAAAAACAGCAGAAGGATCCAAACAAGCTTTCAAAAGTCCAGAATTATCCTGGTACCAAGCAAAGACACCACAAGAAAATCACAGATCATTATTCATGATGAATATAAATGTAAAAATTCTCAACAAAATACTAGCACCCAAATTCAACACCACATCAAATGGATTATATATTACAACCAAATGTAATTATCCTTGGTATACAAGACTAATCCAATATAAGGAAATCAATGTAATATATCACATTAACAGAAAAAAATAAAATTACATGAATATCTCAAAAGATACAGAAAAAGTTTGAGACTAAATTCACACCCATTGACAAACAAAACTCTCATCAAAATAAGTATAGAAAGAAATTACCTCAGCCTAATAAAGACCATATATGAAAGCCTACAGCTAACACACAGCAATGAAAAACTGAAGACTTCCTCTACAACCAGGAACAAGGAAAGGATGCCAATTCTCACCACTTTTATTCAGCATAATAAAGGAAGTTATAGTCAATACAATCAGGTAGGAGAAGTAAGTGAAAAAGTTTTCAAATTGGAAAGGAAGGGCTAGAATAGTTTTGTTTACAAAAGGTGTTTTATATATAGAAAATCCTAAAGGATTCATTAAAAAAATCTTTAGAACTAATAAATTCTATGGAGTTGTAGGATACACAATCAACATACAAAGTTGATTGTGTTTAAATACACTAACAACTAACTATTATAAAAGAAATTAGGACAATAATGCAACTTAAAATAATATCAAAAATAATAAAACACTTAGGAATAAACTTAACCAAGAAGGTGAAAGACTTTATAATGAAAACCTTAAAACTTTAATGCAGAAAATTAAGCAAGGTATAAATGCACAGACAGACATCCAATATTCAGGGATTGGAAGACTTAATAGTGCTAAAATATTCATACTACCTAAAATAATCTATATATTCAATGAGATCTTTGTTGAAATAGAAATGGAATTTTTTTAATAGAAAGAGGAAAAATTCTAAAATTCATGAGCCACAAAAGACCCTGAAGAGTCAATCTTGCACAAGAAGAAAGCCGAAGGCATCACATGACTGATTTCAAAATACATTACAATGTTAACAATAATCAACACTGAAATATAAACAGGGGAACAAAACAGAAAGTCCAGAACATACAAAACAGAAAGTCAAGAACATACAATAAAGACTGGAGAGTCTCTCCACATATAGTGTTGGAAAACTATCTGTAGAACTGCAGAAGAATACAATGAAATGCTCCTTTGCACCATATACAAAGATTTAAGTCAAAATGGATTAAAGACTTAAATGAAAGACCTAGAACTGTAAAACTACTAGAAGAAAACAGGAGAAAATTTTCTTGATGTTGACCTTGGCAGCATATTTTTTGACTCTGACACTAAACGCACAGACAAGGAAAGAAAAATAAACAAATGGACTACATCAAATTAAAAGTTTCTATACAACAAAGGAAACAATCAACAAATTAAAAAGACAACCTATGAAGTGGGACAGAATAGCACAAACCAAAAATTTGATAAGAGATAAACATTGAAAATACATAAATAACTCATACAACTAAGCTTAAAAAAAAAAAAAAAAAACACTGTCAAAAATGGGTAAAGAACCTGTATTGACATTTCTCAAAAGAAGTCATCAAATGGCCACCATGCACATTAAAAGGTGTTCAACATCATTAACTTAAAGAAATGCAAATCAAAACCTCAATGAGACATCATTTAACACTTGTTAGAATGACTTATAAAAAAGACAAAAGATAACAAGTGTTGCCAAAGATGTGGACCAGACCACCTGACCTGCCTCTTGAGACCTATATGCAGGTCAGGAAGCAACAGTTAGAACTGGACATGGAACAACAGACTGGTTCCAAATAGGAAAAGGAGTACGTCAAGGCTGTATATTGTCATCCTGCTTATTTAACTTATACGCAGAGTACATCATGAGAAACACTGGGTTGGAAGAATCACAGGCTGGAATCAAGATTGCTGGGAGAAATATCAATAACTTCAGATACACAGATGACACCACCCTTATGGCAGAAAGTGAAGAGGAACTAAAAAACCTCTTGATGAAACCGAAAGAGGAGAGTGAAAAAGTTGGCTTAAAGCTCAGCATTCAGAAGACAAAGATCATGGCATCTGGTCCCATCACTTCATGGGAAATAGATGGGAAAACAGTGGAAACAGTGTCAGACTTTATTTTTTGGGGATCCAAAATCACTGCAGATGGTAATTGCAGCCATTAAATTAAAAGACGCTTACTCCTTGGAAGAAAAGTTATGACCAACCTAGACAGCATGTTGAAAAGCAGAGATATTACTTTGCCAACAAAGGTCCATCTAGTCAAGGCTATGGTTTTTCCAGTGGTCATGTATGGATGTAAGGGTTGGACTGTGAAGAAAGCTGAGTGCCGAAGAATTGATGCTTTTGAACTGTGGTGTTGGAGAAGACTCTTGAGAGTCCCTTGGACTGCCAGGAGATCCAACCAGTCCATTCTGAAGGAGATCAGCCCTGGGATTTCTTTGGAAGGACTGATGCTAAAGCTGAAACTCCAGTACTTTGGCCACCTCATGTGAAGAGCTGCCTCATTGGAAAAGACTCTGATGCTGGGAAGGATTGGGGGCAGGAGGAGAAGGGGACGACAGAGGATGAGATGGCTGGATGGCATCACTGACTTGATGGACGTGAGTCTGATTGAACTCTTGGAGTTGGTGCTGGACAGGGAGGCCTAGAGTGCTGTGATTCATGGGGTTGCAAAGAGTCGGACATGACTGAGCGACTGAACTGAACTGAACTATATACTATTGGTTCAAATGTATTTTTTTAATTTAATTTTATTTTTAAACTTTACAGTATTGTGTTAGTTTTGCCAAATATCAAAATGAATCCACCACAGGTATACATGTGTTCCCCATCCTGAACCTTCCTCCATCCTCCCTCCCCAAACCATCCCTCTGGGTCGTCCCAGTGCACCAGCCCCAAGCATCCAGTATTGTGCATGGAACCTGGACTGGCGACTCGTTTCATACATGATCAAATGTATTTTAAATAAGCAAACTGTTTCATTTTTTTCTAGTAAAAGTATTGAGTCTACCTAAAAGGCATTTTTATGCAAAAATGTCCTTTTCTGAAGAAAAGAAACATTAATTGGGAATGTGCTTAAAGAGGCTCAAAAAAAAAAAAAAGCAGTTAATTATGTAAAACATTCTTTTGTTGAATATGCACTTTGGATATATCCTCTTGGCCTAAAGTTTGATTTGAAGAGATATCAAAACTTGTGCTCTTTGAAATCCTTGCCCATATGCAATGTTTACTTCCCAAGAAGATCTCCTTGCTCAATATTTATTCATAACTTATTTATAGCCCTTTCAATCCAGTCAATATGAATTCCTGTTTTTTTGCCAGGAAAGGGTCTATCCTGAATTTCTATTTTTCTTATAGAATTTTCAGATGTTCAGGCATGGCCTGTCAAGGGAAATCATTGCAAACATTCTCTCCTCCATTGGCTTTTGGCAAGGTTTTCTGCCTTACAGTATCAGGCACATGGTATTATTTTTAATGAAATTAAACACAAAATAATGTATCCAGAGCCCCATGAATTGACAATCTATCTCTGGAGTATTAAATCACCCACAATATATACCATAGGAAATCATTCTAAATTATTTATTGCAAACTTAAGGGAAGAAAGTAAGTGAAACTCTTTTATTAACATTTTTTAAACTGCCAGCAGAAAACAAGATCTTGAAAAATAAAACAGAAAACTGTCAACAACACTTAACCTTCAGGCGTGACAAGAAGTAATCATTTTCTATAGCTCATTTTCTAGTCACTGATCACAATCTATGTTAAAATAAATAAGCCAATTGTGTATGTATTTTGTGGTAAGAGATAATTTCACTTTATTTTTTATATTTAATTTTTTTTCTCAATGGATTTGCTGTTTATTGCCAGTCATGCAGTTTATTTTTATTGTCAAATGTTTTTTAAGTAAATCTTGTGCACAAGACACAAAACTATTTACACAGGATTAGCTGACACAAAATATGGGGTTAAATCTTTGAAGACAAAACAATATTTCTCCCAATATCTATTCTAGGAGATTTCTTAAATCTGTATCTTACTATATGAACTTTGATTCACATAGCCTTGGATTTAAAATAGTTATTCCATTTTTAATCATGGGATCTTAAGACATATAATCAATCATTTTAAACTTCACCTCCATTATACATTAATAAGGATAACAACATTTATCTTTTAGGGATATTGCATGGGTAAGTGAAAATACACTTTATATTACTTATAATGTAATTTAACATATTAACATATGCAGCCAAATGATTATTAATAATACTAAGTAAAAATGATACCACTAAAGCTAATTAGATTTGAAAATAAGCTATGTTTGTTTCAATATTTATCCTAAATGTGAGAGCTAAGTTGTTAGAATACACACACACACACACACACACACACATATATTTTTGCCTGGAAAATTCCATGTACAAAGGAACCTGGTGGGCTACAGTCCATGAGGTAGCAAAGATTTGGACACAACTGAGCATGCACACCTGTATTACAGTTTCATCTTTTTTGTCTTATGAGGATCAGTTCAGTTCAGTTCAGTTGCTCAGTCATGTCCAACTCTTTGCAACCCCCTGAACTGCAGCATGCCAGGCCTCCCTGTCCATCACCAACTCTAGGAGTTCACTCAAACTCATGTCCATCGAGTTGGTGATGCCATCCAGCCATGTCATCCTCTGTTGTCCCCTTCTCATCCTGCCACCAATTCCTCCAAGCATCAGAGTCTTTTCCAATGAGTCAACTCTTCGCATGAGGTGGCCAAAGTACTGGAGTTTCAGCTTTAGCATCAGTCCTTCCAAAGAACACCCAGGACTGATCTTCTTTAGAATGGACTGGTTGGATTTCCATTATAATTTTGGTTAATTACTAAGTGAAAATTCTTCTTTTTACAATTCCTCTATAAAGACTAGAATAATCACTTTACCAAACTTCTTTGTAAACAAAAGTGAATGTTTAACAGTTATACAAATGAGCTGTCAAGTGTAAATATGCTGTGGGATGTTTGGGAAATATTTGCTTTCCTCTTTCTGGGAAATTCCGTACTTCAGTTCAGCTCAGTTCAGTTCAGATGCTCAGTCATATCTGATTCTTTGCAACTCCATGGACTGCAGTACGCCAGGCTTCCCTGTCCATCACCAACTTCTGGAGGTTACTCAAACTCATATCAATTGAGTCAGTGATGCCATCCAACCATCTCATTCTCTGTCATCCACTTCTCCTTCTGCCTTCAATCTTTCCTGGGTCTTTCCAAATGTCAGTTGTTCCCCATCAGGTTGCCTCATTCAGCTTCAGCATCAGTCCTACCAGTGAATATTGAGGACTGATTTCCTTTAGGATGGACTGATTGGATCTCCTTGCAGTCCAAGGGACTCTCAAGAGTCTTCTCCAACACCACAGTTCAAAAGCATAAATTCTTTGGCACTCAGTTTTCTTTATAGTCCAAGTCTCAGACCGATACATGACCACTAGAAAAACCATATCCTTGACAAGACAGACCTTTGTTGGCAAAGTAATGTCTCTGCTTTTTAAGATGCTATCTAGGTTGGAGTAAGCTTCTTTTAATTTCATGGCTATAGTCACCATCTGCAGTGATTTTGAAGCCCCCCAAAAATAAATAAATAAAGTCTGTCACTATTTCGACTGTTTCCCCATCCATTTGGCATGAAGTGATGGGACAAGATACCATGATCTTAGTTTTCTGCATGCTGAGTTTTAAGCCAGCTTTTTCACTCTCCTCATTCACTTTCATCAAGAGTTTTTTAGTTTTTCTTCACTTTCTGCCGTAAGTGTGGTGTCATCTGCATATCTGAGGTTATTGATATTTCTCCCAGCAATCTTGATTCTAGTTTGTGCTTCATCAGTCAAGAATTTCTCATGATGTATTCTGCATATAAGTTAAATAAGCAGGGTGACAATAATACAGCCTTGACATACTCCTTTCCCTATTTTGAACCAGTCTGTTTTTCCATGTCCAGTTCTAACTATTGCTTCCTGACCTGCATACAGATTTCTCAGGAGGCAGTTCAGGTGGTCTGGTATTCCTTAACATTTAAGAATTTCCCACAGTATATGCGCACAGTGATGTACACAATCAAAGGTTTTGGCATAGTCAATAAAGCAGAATCAGATGTTTTTGTGGAAACCTCTTGCTTTCCCATGATTCAGCGGAAGTTGGCAATTTGATCTCTGGTTCCTCTGCCTTTTCTAAATCCAGCTTGAACGTCTGGAAGTTCAAAGTTCACGTACTGTTGAAACCCGGCTTGGAGAATTTTGAGCATTTCTTTGCTAACGTGTGAGATGAGTCCAAATGTATGGTAGTTTGAGGATTCTTTGGCATTGCCTTTCTTTGGGATTGGAATGAAAACTGACCTTTTCCAGTCCTGTGGCCACTGCTGAGTTTTCCAAATTTGCTAGCATATTGAGTGCAGCATTTTCACAGCATCATCTTTGGATTTGAACTAGCTAACCTGAATTCCATCACCTCCACTAGCTTTGTGCATTGTGATGCTTCCTAAAGCCTATTGGACTTTGCATTCCAGGATGTCTGGCTCTAAGCGAGTGATTACACCATCATAATTATCTGGGTCATGAAGATCTTTTCTGTATAGTTCTTCTGTGTATTCTTGCCACCTCTTCTTACTATCTTCTGCATCTGTTAGGTCCATACCATTTCTATCCTTTCTTGTGCCCATCTTTGCATGAAATATTTCCTAGGTATCTCTAATTTTCTTGAAGAGATCTCTAGTCTTTCCCATTCTATTGTTTTCCTCTATTTCTTTGCAGTGATCGATGAGGAAGGCTTTCTCAGCTCTCCTCGCTCTTCTTTGGAACTCTGTATTCAAATGGGTATATCTTTCCTTTTCTCCTTTGCCTTTCACTTCTCTTCTTTTCATAGCTATTTGTAAGGCTTAGTCAGACAGCCATTTTGCCTTTCTGCATTTCTTTTTCTTGGGGATTGTCTTGATCACTGCTTCCTGTACAATCTCATGAACCTCCATCCATAGTTCTTCAGGCACTCTATTTTCAGATATAATCCCTAGAATATATTTGTCACTTCCACTGTATAATCGTATGGGACCAGTTATGCTGAAGAAGCTGATTTTGAGCAGTTCTGTGAAGACCTACAAGACCTTCTAGAACTAACAACCAAAAATTATGTCCTTTTCACTATGGGCGACTGGAATGCAAAAGTAGGAAGTCAAGAAACACCTGGAGTAACAGGCAAATTTGGCCTTGGAATACAGAATGAAGCAGGGCAAATTCTAATAGAGTCTTGCCAAGAGAATTCACTGGTCATAGCAAACAGCCTCTTAAAACAACACAAGAGAAGACTGTACACGTGGACATCATGAGATGGTCAATACTGAAATCAGATTATTCATATTCTTTGTAGCCAAATGTGGAGAAGCTCTATCAGTTCAGTTCGGTCCCTCAGTCATGTCTGAATCTTCACAACACCATGGACCACAGTATACTAGGCCCCCATGTCCATCATCAACTCCTGGAGTCTACTCAAACTCATCTCCATGGAGTTGGTAATGCCATCCAACCATCTCATCTTCTGTTTTCCCCTTCTCCTCCTGCCCTCAATCTTTCCCAGCATCAGTGTCTTTGCAAACGAGTCAGCTCTTCACATCTGGTGGCCAAAGTATTGGAGTTTCAGCTTCAATATCAGTCCTTCCAAAGGACACCCAGGACTGATCTCCTTTAGGACAGACTGTTTGGATCTCCTTGCAGTCCAAGGGACTCTCAAAAGTCTTCTCCAACACCACAGTTCAAAAGCATCAGTTCTTTGGTGCTCAGCTTTCTTTATAGTCCAACTCTCACATCCATATATGACCACTGGAAAAACCATAGCCTTGATGAGACAGACCTTTGTTGGCAAAGTAATGTCTCTGTATGCTTTCTAAGTTTGTCATATTTTTCCTTCCAAGGAGTAAGCGTCTTTAAATTTCATGGCTTCAATCACCATCTGCAGTGACTTTGGAGCCCCAAATAATAAAGTCTGCCACTATTTCCACTTTTCCCCCATCTATTTGGCATGTTTGTGGGACCGGATGCCATGATTTTAGTTTTCTGAATGTTGAGCTTTAAGCCAACTTTTTCCCTTTCCTCTTTCACTGTCATCAAGAGGCTCTTTAGTTCTTCTTCATTTTCTGCCATAAGAGTGGTGTCATCTTCACATCTGAGGTTATTGATATTTCTCCCGGCAATCTTGATTCCAGCTTCTGCTTAATCCATTCCAGTATTTCTCATGATGTACTCTGCGTATAAGTTAAATAAGCGGGGTGATAATATCCAGCCTTGACATACTCCTTTTCCTATTTGGAACCAGTCTGTTGTTCCATTTCCAGTTTTAACTGTTACTTCCTGACCTGCTTACAGATTTCTCAAGAGGTAGGACAGGTGGTCTGGTACCCCATCTCTTTCAGAATTTTCCACAGTTTACTGTGCTCCACACAGTCAAAGTCTTTGGCCTAGTCAGTAAAGCAAAAATAGATGCTTTTCTGGAACTCTCTTGCTTTTTTGATAATCCAACTGATGTTGGCAATTTTATCTCTGGTTCCCTTGCCTTTTCTAAAGCCAGCTTGAATACCTGGAAGTTCATGGTTGATGCATTGCTTAAGCCTGGCCTGGAGAATTTTGAGCATTACTTTACTAGCATGTGAGATGAGTGCAATTGTGCGGTATTTTGAGAATTCTTTGGCATTGCCTTTCTTTGGAACTAGAATGAAAACTGACCCTTTCCAGTCCTGTGGCTACTGCTGAGTTTTCCAAATTTGCTGGTATATTGAGTGCAGCACTTTCACAGCAGCATCTTTTAGGATTTGAAATAGCTCAGCTGGGATTACATCACCTCCACTAGTTCTGATCATAGTGATGCTTCCTAAGGCCCACTGACTTCCTCCAGGATGTCTGGCTCTAGGTAAGTGATCACACCATTGTGATTATCTGGGTCATGAAGAGCACTTTTGTATAGTTTTTCTGTATATTCTTTCCACCTCTTCTTAATATCTTCTGCTTCTGTTAGGTCCATACCATTTTTGTCCTTTATTGAGCCCATCTTTGTCCTTTATTGAGCCCATCTTTGCATGAAACTTTCCCTTGGTATCTCTAATTTTCATGAGGAGATCACTAGTCTTTCCCATTCTATTGTTTTCCTCTTTTCTTTGCACTGATCACTGAGGAAGTTGTTCTTATCTCTCTTTACTATATACAGTCAGCAAAAATAAGACCGGTAGCTGACTGGCTCAGATCATAAACTCCTTATTGCAAAATTCTGACTTAAATTGAAGAGAGTAGGGAAAACCACTAGACAATTCAGGTACGACCTAAATCAAATCCCCTACCTGCTGCCTTAAATATGTATCACTGGTCTTGTGCCAATGAAAAGTCATGCCAAAGGAGCTCCTAGTACCATTTTCATTGTGATCTGTGAACCTCTAATCAGTTAAATAAGTTTATTTTTTCTGCCATTTGCTTCTGAATGAATTACTAGTTGATAAATTTTATAAGGCTTATATCACCATTAAGTGATCCATAGATTCATAGATTTTAAATCCATATGGGAAGTTAAAGCTCTCCAAGTAAAAATGTTTTATATCTTTGTCGTACTATATTGCAGAAATAATAAAAGTCAATGTAGTTGCTTAAGTGTAATCATCTCATTACAATTAAACTAACATAATTTTCTGACATAGTGTTAGATTTTTGAAACCGTGTCTTTGATTTATGAAGTATTAATCAGATTGCCTCCCTTATACTTTATACTAAAGTGCTTAATTTTCATATTGATGAGATAGCTATTCTATGTAGACAATTTAGAAATAATTCCTTTGCTGAAAATATTTTGTTCAAAACAAAAATAGCAAGTTGAAACATTTCCTATATTGTTCCTTTAGTATTTTTTGTTGTTGTTATGCTTAGTTGCTCAGTGTTGTTCTACTCTTCATGGTCCCATGGACTGTAGACCTCCAGGTTCCATTGTCCATGGAATTTTTGAGGCAAGAATAGAATATTGGAGTGGTTGCCATTTCCTTCTACAGGGGATCTTCTCAAACCAGGGATCACACCAATGTCTCTGTGTCTCCTGCATTGGTAGGTGGACTCTTTACTACTAGCACCACCTGGGAAACTCTCATTTAATTTCAGACATGACAACGAGATACAGGGGTTGCACAGAGTCAGAAACAACTGAAGCGACTTAGCAGCAGTAATATAAATTTATTATATTTAATGGGCAGAGAGGAAGTAATCAATCTCCAGAAACTAAAAATAAGATTACAAATGAACAACAATAGTACTAAATATGATGTATAATAGATGAGATAAATATCTACAAAAGTAATTCTGTTTTATTAATGGTTTGTAATACATGAAAGAGGAGTTGAGAATATGCAGGTTCACTCAAAATTATGTGTAGAATTTTAGTTAGTGTAATTAAATCAACAATGTAGTTGAAGTTAGAGGGAGTATGACTGAAGATGTTTAATAAACATTTTATTTTAGTATTCTATAATTTTAGATTTATAGAAAAACACAAAAATAGTACAGAAAATTGCTATATATCTTATACTATTTCCTTTTACTAAAATCTTACATTATTATTATACATTTTTACAAGGATTGAACAGATATTGATATTTTATTGTTAACTACAATTCAAACATTTTTCATAAAATCACTCATTCCCTTCCATAATGCACTTTTTAAAAATTCACTATGTACAGCCTATGTAGAGAGTTATGTGCTTCACCTTCTTGAGGGCTATTTATACAAATTATTTGGAATTCTTCTGCTTGGGAGGTTTTCCTATTCTCCTGCATTTACTTATTTATTTAGTCACTTATTTTTATCTGTGTAAATTAATGGCTATTTAATTTATATTTATATAATGATTTCTTTTTTAAATTTGTTTATTTTAATTGGAGGCTAATTACTTTACAATATTGTATTGGTTCTGCCACACATCAAAATGAATCTACCATGGGCATACATGTGTTCCCCATCCTGAACCCCCCTCCCACCTCCCTCCCCGTACCATCCCTCTGGGTCATCCCAGTGCACCAGCCCCAAGGATCTTGTATCTAACCTGGACTGGCGATTCATTTCTTATATGATATTATACATGTTTCAATGCCATTCTCCCAATCATCCCACCTTTGCCCTCTCCCACAGAGTCCAAAAGACTGTTCTATACATCTGTGTCTCTTTTGCTGTCTCGCATACAGGGCTATCGTTCCCATCTTTCTAAATTCCATATATAATTATTTCAAAGCATTGGCTTATGTGATCATAAGATCTGTAGGCAAATCTGAAATTCATGGGGCAGGCCAGCTGACTGGAAATTCTAGGGATGATCTTTACTTAAAGTTAAGAGATTGTACATATTAATCACATTTACAAAGTATCTTCACAATACCTAGGTTTAGTGGCTGATTGAATAACTGAGAACAAGAGTTTAGTTGGCAGCATGTCAGTCTCATAATCTGAACATCCTGAGTTCAAACCTCAGAGAGGGCAGGCACTAGTTCAGGGCTTTCCAGGTAGCTCTGTGGTAAAGAATTTGCCTGTCAAAGCAAAAGAAGCAAGAGACATGTTTGATCCCTGGGTGGGAGAGATTTCTTGGAGCAGGAATGGCAACCCACTCTGCTATTCTAGCCTGGAAAATTCATAGACAGTGGAGCCTGGAGGGCTACAGTTCATGGGAAGAGTCGGACAGGGCTGAGCGCCTGAGAACACAGTGAGCGTGCGCGCACGCGCGCGCACACACACACACACACACACACAGAGTTTAGGTACTGCTGTTGCTGCTGCTGCTAAGTCACTTCAGTCGTGTCCGACTCTGTGTGATCACATAGACGGCAGCCCACCAGGCTCCCCCGTCCCTGTGATTCTCCAGGCAAGAACACTGGAGCGGGTTGCCATTTCCATCTCCAATGCATGAAAGTGAAAAGTGAAAGTGAAGTCGATCAGTCCTGTCGGTACATGGACCATTAAATCTGTCTCAGATATCTTGCAGTTATGTGTGTGTGTGCTCAGTTGCTTAGCTGTGTCTGACTCTTTGTCATCCCATGGGCTGTAGCCCCCTAGTCTCCTCTGCCAGTGCAATTTTCCAGGCAAGAATAGTGGAGCAGGTTGCCATTTCCCTCTTCAGGTTGCCATCTTTCCCTCCCAGGGATCAAACCAGGGTCCCTTGAGTCTCCTGCATTAGCAGGTGGATTCTTTACCACTGAGCCACCTAGGAAGCCCATCTTGCAGTTATACTTAACTGTTGATAAGAAAAAAGAAACTAATCCTGATAGTAGAATTTACAGAAATTTGGGTATGCATGGAATCTGACATAATTCTCACAAAATGCCGGCTAGGAAAATGCAATTACTGTGTCCACTTTACAGATGATAATTATGAAATTGATAGATGTTGAGTAAATTTCTAAAAATAAGAGTAGCTGGTCAAGATTCAATACACAATGGAGACAAGATCTGTCCAATTCTAAATCTCTTTTTGTTAAAGACATTGCCATAATTCATCACACACAAATAATTTTGCTTGCTTATATATTTAGTTGAGACTTTCTCAACTGTATTTAGCTAATACTTATTGAGTACTGCTACATGCCAGGGATTACAGGAATACATGAAGCACCATACCATAGCAGTTAAAGCATAGATTTTGTAACTATATTTCTTGGATGGAATCACTGCATTTTCCTCTCACAGTGCTGTGACCTTGAGATATAATCTTTTAATTTCTTCATTTGTGAAATGGACAGAAACAGCATCTAACTCATGTAATAATGAGGATTAAATGAGTTAATCAATGGAAAGAACAGTCTGTTCAGAGAAGAGACATAAGATACAAGTCGCTTTTACTGTTATTCATTTACTAACAGTTTCTTGAATTTTGTCCATGTGCTAGGCACACTACTAGGTCCTAATATTCAAACACAGAATGACAGATCTGTTGTTCACAACTTATTAAACTTTTATTTGACATTTTCATAATATTCACTTAAGCCTTCAGATAATATTTTTATAAACTGTATTTCTTTTCTTTTATTTTTATGTCTTGTACCTCTTAGTCATTAAAGATAAAACCACAAAACAAAAATTATGAAATTCATTCTGGCAGCAAAACCTGACCTGATCTGAATTGACACGAGTATACTGAGATTCCTTATTCAACTCACTAGTGTGAATATATATGTTTTGCTGATTAAAAAATATTATTTGATTGTAAGGGACTATCCAGGCCCTACAGAAGTATGCTGTGACATTTGGTATATGTTTATTTTTGCATACCTAAAATAAAAATTTATTTGAATTCTTAACATATGTGGTCCTCAGGGCTTTGAATAAAGAATTGAGAAAGTTCATCTGACTTTATCAAGTACTTATTTTGTGCCAGATTAAAAACACCATAAGACAAATATAATTCCAGTGAACCAATAGAGAGAAAAATAAAACAAAATGAAATAGAATAATTTTAGGTGGTAAAAACTGCCAGAGATAGAGAAAAATGAGTGTTGAGTACTTTCAATAAAGATGTCAGGAAAGACATCATAGTAAAGAATTAAACATATTATATGAATAGGTAATATTTTGTGTTCAAATATCTTAACCAATAACAAAACAGATACTGAATTTGGTGAATGCAAAATGAAAAAAAAAGTGTGTAATTATGATTAGCTATATAATGGCATGCCAATTTTGTCTTCCAAGGTAAGCATCCCTTAAAAAGCAGTACTTATAATGGTCATACAGAGCTCCTACAGTGATGTTACAAAGTCATAAATATTCAGTAGTGTATACAAGTGCATAAGCTGAAATTTTAGGGCAATTTCCAAGTTCAATAAAATTCATTAAAACCAGCAGTTATTTAAATATATAGAGAAAATGTATTAGGTGTAGATAAATAGACAGTCTATTACACTGGTAGGCTAATACCATTTCAAGGCTAAAATACATTCCTTTTCTTATATCTGCAGGGTTCATTGCAATAATTGTTATTCAAATCATCGTATCTATTAAATCAATTCAAATGCTGCTCCATCTGATTAGTACAGTGGGTTAGAACAAGGTATTATTAAGTGTGGTCACAGGTCTGGTCTCAGGTTAATGTGGAAGTCTGCATTGCCACCTCCCATAAAACAATGTAATGCACTGCAAGAGGTTGCTAATAGAATGAGGCAAACCAGATAAAGAGCTTAATACAAGTCCATTATATTGTCATTAAAAAAACAACTTTTTTCTGCTAGTTGTGCACAACAGTATTTTGGTTTTATGATTCTGAGTATTTCAAGGAAATGTGAGGAAATAACACTCTGTCTCAGATTACCAAATAATCGAATAGTTTCATTTCACACACACACATGCACACACACACAGGTAAATTTAATAAATATCTAAACCTAAATTCTTTTGGCTCTAGGACTTAACATTCAGTATATGAGCTTTAGAGATTTTGTTTGTTTGTCTTCTTTATGGTAATGCATTTTATAATGATAACTGACTAACTGCAATGTATAAAAGTAACATACTTAATTCTTCTAAGTGTTTGAATATATTAAGTATTAAAACCTCACAACATCCTTATGAGATAAATCCCCATAGCCCAGTTTTAATATTGGCCTTGGTTTAAGAAAAAGAAATGAAGAAACTGAGATAAATGAGTTTAAACAACTTGTTCCAGGTCACGTCACACATGAAGGTAGAGTTGTCCTTCAAACTCAAACAACCTGGTTCTAGAGTTTCAATTTTGAGAATATATTATATACAGCAAGTTTCAGCCTCTGATTCTTAGAAAACTATACACAGTAAATATCCTTTAGTTTGTAAAACACAAAGAAAATTGACCAAATAGCGTAAAATGAAGTAATGAACTTACTAGGTTATCTAAAAATCACAGTGTGCTATTATTCACAAGTTGTATAGCACTGATCAAGAGATGTAATGCCCATACTTTCACCTCCAATGAACTAGGGGTCTCACAAAATCTTCCCTATTTATGGCTCAGTGTTATAATGATCAAACTACATCAGTTAAGTGCACTGTAAGTTGCAAAGTATTAAGCAGAGATAAGATAGAGGTGAATCAATTAGTAGCTTCAAGAATTGGTGCCTCTAATTTATAAAATGTTTGTTAACTCCATAAATAAAATTGGTTAAATTTTAAGTGCATTTGGAGACAATAAGCAGGATATTGTCATTTTGACTGTGCATTAATCCTTTCTTTCCAACTAAAATCAAGCATGGCCTTTTTTTTTTTTTTTTTTATCTTCACCAAGCATTTCATTTAGGTCATTTAGGGAAAAAATCAATTCACATCTCTTACTGACAACTCAGTACTTCGCTTATTTTGCTGTAAGCAATCAAGTCAATGACTAGTTACTCTAGATGCAATCAGCACAGCATAATTGGGATACCTGAGCTGATCAGAGAAAATTAAATAATCATATTGCTTAATGCCCTTCTTTTGCCCATCTTACAAAGTTTTACTAATTACATTGAGTCAGTAAATGTCATCTCTAAATATTAACCAATAAAAAAGAAGGTACAGCTAAACAGTGAGATTTGAGGGCAAATATCACTATTTTTTAATCATCACTACTCTGTGACACTTCTATTTTAAAAAAGAAGAATTAAGCAGAGACTGTAATTCAAATGGATCCACATGGCTTCTGAATTTGGCTTGAAATCACAAATGATATATTGATTTGAATGAAGTAGAATAACTGTATATAGCTGCTCTAATGAACCAGCATCAGGCCATATTTTCCCCTCTTTTGTGTGTCTACCACCACAGAAAATCAGGGAAAGTGAATAGAGTGAGAGGCTGGTTTATCCTGGGTTTGCTTCAGACAATAGATACTGATTTTCTATCAACATCCTATTGTCAAATGGAAAATATTAGTTTCCTCTTAAGCTTAGCATAAGACTGTTTTCCTGTACTCGTCTAAGAACTCAAATTCAAAAATGGCGTCTGTGAAGAGATTCTATAAAACACATGGTAGAACACAAATCTCAGTGTATTTTGGCATAAGGCATATGGATTGCTGGAAAATAAAGGCCCCAAGAGATAATGGATGTGTTCATATATTTGATAAATACTGAGAGTCAAGGTAATTCATGGAGATATAATAAAATCATACCTTAAAAACATGGTGTTGGTATAACTGAAATTAGATCTTCCCTTTTCTAATGTCTTATTATTCCAGGATCATAGAATGCAGGATAATTTCTACCCTGAACAAAACTTCCAGTTGGATTAAAAATGTCTCATAAAAGGAACTAAATTGTTCTCTATCTCTTAATGTCTCTGTAAAATATTTACTGTGAATTGTGGAAGTTTTTATTCAATAAACAAATATTTGTTGTTATATAACATCTGCTAAATGTAGAATGTAACAATACATAAGAAATTCAACTAGCCTTTAAGCAAATTCATACGTCATGCATTAAAAATATATACTTCAAAAGTATATTTCACACTTTGTACTAAGATCTGTTGCAAAATGTCTTAGAATTCTGCCTACTACTGTTTTTTTTTTTTCCAACTACAATTTTATTTTATTTTTAAACTTTACAAAATTGTATTAGTTTTGCCAAATATCAAAATGAATCTGCCACAGGTATACATATGTTCCCCATCCTGATCCCTCCTCCCTCCTCCCTCCTCCCTCCCCATACCATCCCTCTGGGTCGTCCCAGTGCACTAGCCCCAAGCATCCAGTATCGTGCATTGAACCTGGACTGGCAACTCGTTTCATACATGATATTTAACATGTTTCAATGCCAATCTCCCAAATCTCCCCCCACTCTCCCTCTCCCACAGAGTCCATAAGACTGTTCTATACATCAGTGTCTCTTTTACTACTGTTTTTAATCTTTTTTTTTTTAAGTTATAAGGTAGGGTCCAGCAATCTGTGTGGTGATTCTAAGGTATGCTATAGTTTGAGAATTATTGTTTAGTTTTTCAGTAGTAAGATGGAGAAGAAATCAATTTCCATAAGGGCTGCTCTATTAATGCCTGAGAGTCAAGAGGAATATGTAATATGAGCGGAAGCTGTGACCACTTGAATACTCTCATTCCTCTTGAGGGCGTGTGCGCACACAAACACTCACATGCTACATATCACTAGGGTACTATTCATCTTTAGTTTTCCCACTACTTGATGATGGCAATATCCTCTGAGATGATGGTAGACTTAGGATTATTGTACCTGTTCATATTTGATGTCAGGTTATTTCCCTATAAACTCAGTTATAATAGACAGAATCAGTTCAGTTCAGTTCAGTCACTCAGTCGTGTCCGACTCTTTGCCACCCCATGAATCTCAGCACGCCAGGCCTCCCTGTCTATCACCAACTGCCGGAGTTCACTCAGACTCACGTCCATCAAGGCAGTGATGCCATCCAGCCATCTCATCCTCTGTTGTCCCCTTCTCCTCCTGCCCCTAATCCCTCCCAGCATCAGAGTCTTTTCTAATGAGTCAGCTCTTCACATGAGGTGGCCAAAGTACTGCAGTTTCAGCTTTAGCATCATTCCTTCCAAAGAAATCCCAGGGCTGATCTTCAGAATGGATGGGTTGGATTTCCTTGCAGTCCAAGGGACTCTCAAGAGTCTTCTCCAACACTACAGTTCAAAAGCATCAATTCTTTGATGCTCAGCCTTCTTCACAGTTCAACTCTCACATCCATACATGACCTCAGGAAAAACCATAGCCTTGACTAGACGAACCTTTGTTGGCAAAGTAATGTCTCTGCTTTTGAATATGCTATCTAGGTTGGTCATAACTTTCCTTCCAAGGAGTAAGCGTCTTTTAATTTCATGGCTGCAGTCACCATCTTCAACCATTTTGGAGCCCAAAAAAATAAAGTCTGACACTGTTTCCACTGTTTCCCCATCTATTTCCCATGAAGTCATGGGACCAGATGCCATGATCTTCGTTTTCTGAATGCTGAGCTTTAAGCTAACTTTTTCACTCTCCACTTTCACTTTGATCAAGAGGCTTTTTAGTTCCTCTTCACTTTCTCCCATAAGGGTGGTGTCATCTGCATATCTGAGGTGATTGATATTTCTCCTGGCAATCTTGATTCCAGCTTGTGTTTCTTCCAGCCCAGCATTTCTCATGATGTACTCCGCATATAAGTTAAATAAGCAGGGTGACAATATACAGCCTTGACGTACTCCTTTTCCTATATGGAACCAGTCTGTTGTTCCATGTCCAGTTCTAACTGTTTCTTCCTGACCTGCATACACACAGGCTTAAAAAAGTTGGCTTAAAACTGAACATTCAAAAAACTAAGATCATGGCATCTGGTCCCACCACTTCATCTCCGCACAAATAGCTGGGGAAACAGTGCAAACAGTGGCAGATTTTATTTTGGGGAGCTCCAAAATCACTACAATGGTGACTGCAGCCATGAAATTAAAAGACGCTTGCTGCTTGGAAGAAAAGTTATGACCAACCTAGACAGCATATTAAAAAGCAGAGACATTACTTTGCCAAAAAAGGACTGTCTAGTCATAGCTATGCTTTTTCCAGTAGTCATGTATAGATGTGAGAGTTGGACTATAAAGAAACCTGAGCACTGAAGAATTGATGTTTTTGTACTGTAGTGTTGGAGAAGACCCTTAAGAGTCCCTTGGACAGAAAGGGGATCCAATCTGTCCATCCTAAAGGAAATCAGTCCTGAATATTCATTGGAAGGACTGTGCTGAAGCTGAAACTCTCATACTTGGGCCCACCTGCTGCGAAGAACTGACTCTTGAAAAGACCCTGATGGTGGGGAAAATTGAAGGCAGGAGGAGAAGGGGATGACAGAGGATGAGATGGTTGGATGGCATCACTGACTCAATGGACATGAGTTTGCATCAACTCCGGGAGTTGGTGATGAACAGGGAGGCCTCACGGGGTCACAAGAAGTCAGACACGACCGAGTAACTGAACTGAACTGAAGTGACACAGGGTTGACAACTATTTTTTTAACAGCTATCTTATTTAAAATTATTATTTATGTTGCTACATATGTACCCTTCATGGAGAAAGTGTTACAGATTTCATTGGAGGAAACTGTGAGAAGTGTTACTGGAAGCAAATGCAGAAAATTAGTGTGGGATTTCCCTTTCATTTAATAATATAGATTATTCCTACATACAGCTTTGTCTATATTCCATACATTTAACTTTTATTCCATTCATTTATGGCCACGTTTAGACACAGACATATAGCAGCTCTTAGAAACCTTTGTCCTTCCCTTTGTATTTTAGCCCAAAGCTAGAAAACATCAGCATTCTTTAGTGTTAGGCAAGGACTATTCTCACCATGGGAATAAGAGAAAATTGTGTGCCATAGCTTGGCTAAGGCTTTTAAGAAAAAGGCATGTGTCTCTGATGTTACCTTTCCTTTCATTCAGCTGGATGATAATGGTAGAGCATAGCATAGATGGTTATGGCATCCTTGAATCACTTTGCGTAGGTTGAAAGTTACAATAGAGAATACCATCCTTAAGCTGATCAACAATGAGGATTAAATTTTTTTGTGCTCAAATTGTTAATTTAATACTTTTGGTAGATTACCATACATCTAGTATTACCTAAACTAATATACCTCCTATATATTCTAAGCATGCGTAGGTATGTTATTTTTTTCCCCTTGAAAGCAACAATTTTGGAGAGTGTTCAGTTTTCTTATTTTTCTTGGCTCCATTTTGAAAATTAATATATGCACTTTTATATTATGAGCAGAGAGAGGGATCTATGCAATTTTTTTCATCTTTGTAATCTTTAATTTTAAAAGAAAACATATTCTGTTTTATAAAATATTCTTAGGGATGAAACAAGAGATGCATTATTTTAGAATGCATGCTTTCATATGTCTATTCAAACATTATATGTATTTGAAATATCTGTATTCTTTGATTTTGTCTGGGTTCTTTATACAGACATTTCTTTTAGAATGCATGCTCCTAAATTTTATTTTGTATTTCTATGAGATTTTGAAATACCTTCCTGGAGAAAGGCATGGCAGCCCACTGCAGTATTCTTGCCTGGAGAATCCCATGGATAGAGGAGTCTGGTGAGCAATAATCCATAACAGTCACAAAGAGTTGGACACGATTGAAGCGACTTACCACAGCAGTGTACATGAAATACCTATATGTTATTTTACATGTATAAGCTTAAGCCATAATTATTAAAAACGAATTATGTACAGTATATTTAATCATTATGAAATTACCTTTTTTAACTCACATTTTTTTGCCTCAGTAGATATGCATTTTAGTTCTCTTGATCTATTTCTTTTTATCATAATAAATATATTTGGAACTTAATATATTTTTTGTTCTTATTTTGATGGATAATTACAAACTTTTCTCTCCCAAAACGTGTACAATATGATGGTTTGCTTTACATAGTGAAATGGTTACTGTAGTCAAGCTAATAATATATCCATCATCTCACATAGTTACCTCTTTGGGGGATTTTTGGAGACTAATAGTTGGTTTCATTTACTCAAAGTTAGTTTATTTCTTCACTAGATTATGGACTGTTGAAGGTAGGTGCTACATTTTGTCTCTTTTGGTTGATTTGATTTGATTTGGTTTTGAAATCTACTCTCTATACAACTTTCAGACATAACAACACAGTTTTGTTAGCTATAATCACCATGCTGTCCACTCCATCCCCAGGATTTATTTATCTAATAACCACAAGGGGTGTGTGTGTGTGTGTGTGTGTGTGTGTGTATGTGGTGAGAGCATCTGAATCTTCTTGTGTAAGTCCGACCATGCAGCATTTTTCTTCCTGTATCTGTAGGGCAGTATTTCTTAAAATACTGGTTCTAGATCCACCTGCTTCAGGAATAGCAAATTGGTAAAAGTGAAGCTTCCTTGGTCTGTGCATTCTACAACATGGTCATTTGAGAACCACTGTTGTAGCTATTTATTTTTTACTGTGGTAAAATATATATAAAATAAAATTATTGGTTTAACAGTTTCTGTTTTTGGAAGTGTTAAGTGCATCCGCATTATTACATAGGCGTCATCATTACCCAACTGCAGACTTTTTCATCATCCCAAACTGAATCTCTGTACCCACTAAAAAACAGTTTCTCAAACTATTTTCTCAAAAAATAGTTTCTCAGTTTAAAAAAAAAAAAAACAGTTTCTCAATCATCTGTCCCCCCAGTGCTTGGTAACCGCTATTTTACATCTGGTTTCTATGAATTCTGACTACTCTAATACTTCATATAAGTGGAATCATGCAATCATTTTGTGTCTGGCTTTCTTCATTAGCAAAATGTTTTCATGGTTCATCTACATTTTTAAGGTTGAAGAATATTTCATTGTATATGTATACCATATTTTGTTTATTATTTGCATTCATCATTTGAGGGACATTAAAGTTGTTTTCATCCTTTGCTATTGTGAATTATGCTATGAACATTCCTGCACAAATGTTCATTTAAATTCCTGCTTTCAATTCTTCTGTGTATATACCTACAAATGGAATTGCTGGATTATTTGGTAATTCTGTTTTTAATTTTTTGAGTAACCATCACCCTGTTTTCTGTACTGGCCAAGTCATTTTATATTCCCACAAAAGATGCAAGAGAGTTCATATTTCTCCACATCCTTGCACTTGCTTTTTTGCTGAATTTGGTAATAGCTTTATAATGGATTCCCTGGCTCAGAGGGTAAAGAGTCTGCCTGCAATGCAGAAGACCCGAATTCAATCCCTGGATTGGAAGATCCCCTGGAAAAGGGAACGGCAACCCATTCCCTTGTCTGGAAAATCCCATGGACAGGGAGGAGGAGCCTGACAGTCCACAGCATAAGGTCGCAAAGAGCTGGACACGACTGAATGACTTCACTTTCACTTTATAATGGACATGAAGTAGTGGACATTTTTATTCTTCCATTAAAAATTTTTGTTTATGTTAACTCTTATTTAATTTTAACAGCTTTGTTAAATGTAATTTATAAACCATAAAATTAAGCTATTTAACTTTCCAATTTAATATTTTTTTTGTAAATCTGCCAAGTTGTGCAATTTTCACCACAATCCAATTCTAGAACATTTCCATCTCCCCAACAAGTTTCATATTCATTCTCTATTTCCCTGACCAAGTTTCAGGCAACTATTATTCTATTTTCTCTACTATATATTTGCCTTTTTGAACATTTTATGAAAATGGAATCATATAATATATGCTGTTTTGTCTCTGGGCTTCTTTATATTAATGTACTATTCTTTAATCTTCCATATTATAACATGTACAATATTCTTTTTTATTTCTGTATGGAATTCCACTGTACAGATCTACTATATTTTGCAAGGGCTACCAGAAGGCCATTCTAGACAAGAAAGGACACTCAGGCTGTTTGCTTTGAATAGGGTGATTCTAAAGGACCATCTCAGGTACAGAGCTTTACATCAATTCAGCTAAGGCTTCCTGCATATTGCAAAGAAATTTAAATCTCTGTCTTCAAAATATTAGGGGAAAATAAACTGTCAACCTGGAATTCTACATTCAGTGAATGTATTTCCAAAAATAAGTGAAAAAACTGAGGCTCTATAAACTCTTTCTAGTTACTTTTTGATGGATTTCATCTTCCTCACTCTCCAGAACCCTGTATATGCAGGAAGATACAAATAAAGATGAAAGATCTGAACTGAGATAGAATCTGCCCCACTCAGCGTGTTAGATAGTGAGTAAAGGCAGACAGACTTTGGTGAGGAGTAGGTACTTGCCTGCAGGATGTGAGACAGGGAACTGTCCAAATAAGTCTGTGACTTTTAGCCTATGGTTAAGTGAAGTTTGCATTCAAGCACCATGGCCTGAGTGTGAAGGCGAAAACCTATAGATGTCTTGGTTTGGAAAATCAGAAAGCTATAGCCAGTACACACTGAGCTGAAGAGAATGGGAGTATCCTAAAAGTATAAGAGCTGGAAAAGGAATCTTTCATCTCTGTTATCCCATATCCTGACAGATCAATAAACTATGAATATGCAGAACAGATTCAAAGCAACTTGACTAAAAGGGAAAATATATCTGAACTGAGGCAAAATTGCTGCCTCAAAAGCAGAGATCCCAGTTCAAACCTAGCTATGAAAATTATCTTCTAAAAAAATCAAATAACATTTATTGTATAAACAAACTAGGATTCAGAAATCTCCACAATGTGACAGTGCGTGTCCAGGATATAATCCAAACAAGCAGATGGAATATAGCAGATGACTGTGAACTAATGTTAAATGAACCAAGTAGTAACCTCAATATCAGCCACTATATCAAACTTAGTGTTTTACCAGAATAGACCAACACAGTTTCTGGTACTTGACATGGAGGGTTCTTTTAAATCCTGATCACAAAGATCAAAACTAGTTCACATTCTAAATACAGGTCAAGATGTGGGACATATATACAATGGAATATTGGTCATAAAAAATAATGAAATAATGCAAGTTAACAATGGACCTAGATGTTTTCATATTGTGTGAAGTAAGTCAGAGACGATAAATATGTGATATCACTTATATGTGGAATCTAAAAAACAATGGTAGAAATGAATTCATTTATAAAACACAAATAGAGTCACAGATGTAGAAAACAAACATGATTAAGGGGGAAAGGGGAAGGGATAAACTGGGACATTGGGTTTGACAAGTACACAATACAATCAATAAAACAGGTAACCAAAGACTGACTGCACATCACAGGGACTCTACTCAGTAGTCTGTAATGGCCTACGTAGGGACAGAATCTAAAAAAGAGTGGATGTATGAATATGTGTAACTGACCACTTTACTGTATGGCAGAAACTAATACAATATTGTACATTAACTATACTCCAATAAAAATTACTTTTAAAATGTAGCTTACACTCACCTGGGAAGAATAGCAGTTCACAGTCTCTACCTGTCACAGAGTTACATTAACATTCAGGCTATCACATATAGCCTGAATCAAGAATGTAAGATTTTTCTAATATTTTGCAGCATTTTCAGGTATCCACTTCAATGAAGACGTAATGCTATTTAGATCTGCTTAAGTGGGAAGTATCGAGCATTTCCATGGCCCTAGTTAAACACATGCATGTGAGATGGTGATAGATAAACCCTATTTATTTTAAAGGCATGATGCCCATCAGTGTATGACTTAGAGTTAAAATTTAGGGTATAACAAGATATTCTGAAAAGATAAAAATAAAGAACAATACTAAAAAATATGGCAGAACACTTAAATAGGCTTTTTTTTTTTTTTTTTTTAGATTTAGGAAATAACATATACATAACATTTGGGGATATTTCTCTGACACATTGCCCAAAGATTCACAAAGTTGCCAGGTTTGAGAAAGAAACAAAAGAGAATAGACTCTTTCCAAGCTTTGGTTAAACTGCCTTGTCACTTGGGTTATATGAACTGTTAAATGCAGTGGTATTAAAGATATCCATTGAATCAAATATATTGGATTCCTAGGAAGCCTCAGAGGAGAGTTCTGGGTTCTGGAGGAATGCCGTGTTTTCTGTGACTGAAAATTACTCGTCATCTGAAAAGAAGCTCCTGGCATGACACTCACACCTAGCAGAGACTAAATGCCTGACTACAGGAGATAAGTGACTATGTAATTAGAATTGTCCATCAGAAACTTGGTATTGTAAGAACAATCAAGCCTTAAGGTCAGGGGAATGCAGTAGCAATGTATTGTTCCATGAAAATGATATATGAGGCCTGGACAGACCCACAGGTCACACTAAATGTTTCACAAAAGGTGGTTCAGAATCCCCATTCACTTATCTTCTGTGCAAAATTGCCTTTCTCACAGCTCATATTTACGGCCTCACACCTAATGTGATAGGCTGATGAAAGAGAGAACAAAATAGGGTCTGTTTCAGAGACGGTTAGTATTTTATGCAAGGCCTTGTATGATATTGCAGCCCAAATCAGTGTTAGCCTTTAGGACAGTGATGAGGAAACATTCCTCTGATTAGAACAGTACAATTGTGTGTGTGTGTGTTTCTTTTGTATGAAGAGATACAGGTCTAGGGTAATGAATGCACAAAATCTGGGATATTATCACGTGGTTTTATTGGCAGTGAGTGGCTGAGAGAAGCAAAATTTTTTGAGTAGAGACCACCATGAAATTCAAGGAATTGTGTGAGGACAGACTTGTGAAACTGACCTGCAAGTATGCAGGTCTTTATCAAGGTTGCTGGGAGAAACATCAATAACCTCAGATATGCAGATGACACCACCCTTATGGTAGAAAGTGAAGAAGAACTAAAGAGCCACTAGATGAAAGTGAATGAAGAGAGTGAAAAAGTTGCCTTAAAATTCAATATTCAGAAAACTAAGATCATGGCATCTGGTCCCATAACTTCATGGCAAATCGATGGGGAAACAGTGGAAATAGGGGCAGATTTTATTTTGGGGGGGCTCCAAAATCAATGAAGATGGTGATTGGAGCCATGAAATTTAAAAATGCTTACTCCTTGGAAGGAAAGTTATGACCAACCTAGATAGCATATTCAAAAGCAGTGACATTACTTTGCCAACAAAGGTCTGTCTAGTCAAGGCTATGGTTTTTCCAGTGGTCATGTATGGATGTGAGAGTTGGACTGTGAAGAAAGCTGAGTGCCGAAGAATTGTTGCTTTTGAACTGTGGTGTTGGAGAAGACTCTTGAGAGTCCCTTGGACTGCAAGGAGATCCAACCAGTCCATCCTAAAGGAGATCATGTTGGGTGTTCATTGGAAGGACTGAAGCTGAAGCTGAAACTCCAATACTTTGGCCACCTCATGAGAAGAGTTGACTCATTGGAAAAGACCCTGATGGTGGGAGGGATTGGGGGTAAGAGGAGAATGGGATGACAGAGGATAAGATGGCTGGATGGCATCACCGACTTGATGGACATGGGTTTGGGTGAACTCTGGGGGTTGGTGATGGACAGGGAGGCCTGGCGTGCTGTGATTCATGGAGTTGCAAAGAGTCAGACACGACTGAACGACTGATCTGAACTGAATACCATACAAAGTACGGGGTTGGGGGTGTTGGGTTTTGCAGGCATATGTTAAATCCTGAATATATGTGAAAAATGTTTTCAGTAAATGACATTTTTTTTAGCCAAACAAACTGTTTGTTTGTTTGTTTTTTAGGGATACTACGATTTTTATAATAAGGTTAATCAGTTTATATTTTAACTTCTTACCTTGTGACGCCAAAGGTGTAGACTTCAGAAACTATCATCGGTCAATTCTTGTACACATTTCTCAGGAGTAGAAATATGAAATTTTCACCTTTTTACTTTTTATTATTTGTCACCTTGGTTAGTTTTTAAAATGGGAAAATAATTTCTCTTTTAAAAAAGGAAAGGTGGGGAAAATAGCATTTCAAATTCTGAACAATGTTTTGGAAAAAAAAGAATAAGTGTAAAATGTTGCTGTTGTTCAGTCACTAAGTCATGTCTAACTCTTTGCAACACCAAGGACTGTAGCATGCCAGGCTCCCCTGTCCTTAACCATCTCCTGGAGTTTGCTCAGATTCATGTCCATTGAGTCAGTGATGCCATCTAACCATTCATTCCTCTGACGCCTCCTTCTCCTCTTGCCTTCAATCTTTCCTAGTGTCAATCTTGACTCCAGTCTGTGATTCAGCCAGCCCAGCATTTAGCATGATGTACTCTGATAGAAGTTAAATAAGCAGGTGACAATATCTAACCTTATCATACTCCTTCCCCAATTTGGAACCAGTTTTTCCATGTCTGATTTAAATTGCTGCTTCTTAACATGCACACAGGTTTCACAGGGGAAAGGTAAGGTGGTCTGATACTCCCATTACTTTAAGAATTTTCCAGTTTGTTGTGATCCACACACTCAAAGGCTTTAGCATTATCAATGAAGCAGAAGTAGATATTTTCCTGGAATTCTCTTGCTTTCTATATGATCCAACAAATGTTGCCAATTTGATCTCTGGTTCCTCTGGTTTTTCTAAACCCAGATTGTACATCTGGAAGTTCTTAGTTCACATACTGTTGAAGCCTAGCTTGAAGAATTTTGAGCATAACTCTACTGACATGTGAAATGAGCATAATTGTATTTTAGTTTGAACATTCTTTCACATTGCTCTTCTTTGGGATTGGAATGAAAACTGACCTTTTCTGACATATTGAGTGTAACACTTTAACAGCATCTTCTTTTAAGATTTTAAACAGCTCAGTTGGAATTGCATCACCTCCACTAGCTCTGTTCGTAGTAATGCTTCCTAAGGCCCTCTTGACCTCACATTCAAGGATGTCTGATTCCAGGTGAGTGATCACACCATTTTGTTTATCTGGGCCATTAAGATAATTTTTGTATAGTCCTTCTGTGTATTCTTGCCGCCTCTTCTTAATCTCTTCTGCTTCTGTTAGGTCCTTACCATTTCTGTTCTTTATTATGCCCATCCTTGCATGAAATTTTCCCTTGGTATCTCTAATTTTCTTGAAAAGATCTGTAGACCCCCTTCCCATTCTATTGTTTTCCCATTCTACTGTATTTCCCATTCAATTGTTTTCCTCTGTTCCTTTACATTGTTCATTTAAGGTGATCTTATATCTCCTTGCAGCTCTCTGGAATTCTGCATTCAGTTCGATAGCTCCCTTTTCCCTCACTTCTCTTCTATTAGTCCCTCATCTGTTTGTAAAGCCTCCTCAGACAATCATTTTGCCTTCTTGTATTTCTTTTTCTTTGGGGTGGTTTTGGTCACTGTCCAGCACAATGTTACGAAACTTCGCCCACAGTCCTTCAGGCACCCTGTCTACCAGATCCAAAATACCCAAATACTTCTTTCCAGGTTCAAGTTAAAGTCTGTCTTTCTGGAATCAGTAACAGAGGTCTTTGTATTCTTTGCCCTTAAATCAAAGAACCAACTTTTAAATTATTGCTTTCAAGCTACAAAACAGTAATTAGCAATGACAGACACTGCCAACTTGCAACAGAGTTTTAGGAGGTCAGATGAGATCAAGAGTTCCATAACTTGTACACTAAATTACAAAACACTTTAACCAATTGAAATCATCATTTTTAGGGGTTTGTTGGATTTATTTGGAACAATGCTATTGTTTTTGTACCCCATTATATAAAGCAGAAATTCAATCATCATATAACTAAATTAACAAAAAAAATCAATCTAAACTATCCAATAAAAATAATGAAATATAATGTCCTCTAATAAGTTACTGGAAGTCTAAATTATTCAAATTCCATGAAAATTGTGAGTACATTAATAACCTAAAGTGTTCATTATTAATACTTTCTTTTTTTCTATACAAATATAATTTTAAATGAGAACTATACTAAATTTTCCTAGAAATTTATTATGAAAAATTTAAATATAGAAGGCTGAGCACTGAAGAATTGATGCTGTTGAATTGTGGTGCTGCAGAAGACTCTTGAGAATCCCTTGGCCAGCAAGATCAAAGCAGTCAATCCTAAAGGAAATCAACCCTGAATATTCATTGGAAGAACTGATGCTGAAGTTGAACCTCTAATACTTTGGTCACCCAATGGGAAGAGCCTACTCATTGGAAAAGACCTTGATGCTGGGAAATACTGAGGGCAAGAAGGATACAGCAGAGGATGAGATGGTTGGATGGCACCATTGAAATCAATGGACATGAGTTTGAGCAAACTCCAAGAGACAGCGAAGAACAGAGAAGCCTGGTGTGCTATAGTCCATGGAGTCACAAGGAGTCAGACACGACTCAGTGACTAAACCATTACATGTAAAAATAATATTGTTTATAGATGAGGTTAGATGTTGAAAAGAAATGTGAGAAGCCATAATTCTAAAGTCTTTGGGAGGTGATTAGGTCATGAACACAGAGCCTACATGAATGAGATTAGTATCTTTATAAAAGGCTTCACTGATGGCTCAGTAGGTAAAGAATCTGCCTGCAAGGCAGGAGACACAGAAGACCTGGGTTCATTCCCTGGGTCAGGAAGATCCCCTGGAGGAGGAAATGGCAACATACTCCAGTATTTTTGCCTGAAAAATCTCATGGTCAGAGAGGCTTGGCAGGCTCAAGTCCAAAGGGTTGGACACGACTGAGCAACTGAGCACACTAAAGGCACCCCAGAGAGAGAACTGCCTTGTCCCTTCCACCCTCAATGTGAGGACACAGTGAAAATAACTGCTGTTGGTGAACCAGGATATGGGCTCTTGCAAGACTGAACAGGCACTTTGATCTTGGCTGTGAGAAATAAATTTCTACTGTTTATAGAACATAAACTAACATAAACTAATCACTTTATGTTAGTTCCTTATAGCAGCCAAAATGGGCTAAAACACTTCCTTTGTCTGTATACCAAAAGTACAACAATAAAAAAGGGATAAGAATTTTTCCATCAATTAACTGGGACATTTTCTCTAATCTTATGATCTCTTTAGAATATGTGACTAAAGTTTGCTACATGTATTAAAGACCAAAAATTAATTATATAAAATAAGTTTCATTTTATTAAGATATGTTACATCACAACTGACACTGAGAAGTTAGGAAGGTAAGGGTTTTTTTTTGAGATTAAAGCTATAACTAATGAAAGATAAACCAGAGTAGGGGAAAGATGATTAGTGAATGGAAGCATTCAGATTGCCGTGCGACCTGACACCTGTAAAAGGGAAAGCTGGGGCGGGCGGGGGGCAGAAAGCAGGACTGGGAAGAGAAAAGCTCAGTCCATGGTGCAGAACTGCCATAGTCCCAGGTAAACTGGAAGAAAGATGTGGAGCAGATTGCCCGTTAGGGGAGTCCTGGGTTGGACAGGAATGACCAGGCCTGAGGACTCCCAGCATGCTCAGTCATTGATTGGGTGGGGCTTCCTGGAGAGAGTGTGACCTCAGCACGAAAGCAGGAAAGGAAAAAACTCCTAAAGGCACTAACAGATGGAGTCTCTCAGCTAATTACACTTGTATGCCTTAATGGCAGGTATTTTTCACTTGATGTAAGAAGCAAGCAAGCAGTGCACCTCTTTGCTGCCACATTTGTTAAATTTATTCCCACCGAAAGAGAACTTGAATTTTTTTCCCAACTCTTAAAAATGGTGTAAAATAAAAATATAGAGCAAGCAGTACTTAAGTGTTAATTATTAATTAATTACAGAAAAACTAACTGAATGATGAGCATTTTCGAATCTTTGCCCTTGTCTATGTTCATCGAACTTCAGCTTCTAAAAATATTATACTCCCTGGTGGCCCCATGGTTAAGAATCCACCCTGCAATGCAATGCAAGGGAAACCAGTTCAATATCTGATCCAGGAAGATGGCACATGCCATGGAGTAACTAAGTCCATGCATTACAACTACTGAGCCTGTGCTCTGGACTCGCTAGCTGCAACTCCTGAGCACACACACTGCATCTACTGAAGCTTACATGCCCTAGAGCCTATGCTCCTCAAGAGAAACCACCACAGTGAGAAGCCCGCGCATCACAAATAATGCAGCACAGGTGCAGCAACGAAGACCCACCACAGCCAAGAAATAAAATAAATAAGTAAAACTTAAAAAAAAGATTATCAAGAGCTGATGCATTAGAATAACAATGCCTGAGATCGTTAAGCATAGACTAAACTGTTATTTTTTAAATTAAAGTCTCCCTGAACTATACTTAATGTAGAAGGATGTGTATTATTATTCAACACTTGGTAACATTATTTTTTCTACAACACATTGAGAGAATCAATTCCTAGGCAGGTTGATAAGAAGTCCAGGGTGCTGGAGGAGGACAAAGGGGTCTGGAATTCTCAAGGAGGCAGAAAAGACAAACATCTTTTTTCTCTGCATTCCTAATCTTAGTCAATAAAATGTTTTTTTCTTTAAGCTTGGAACTGATGATTACACAACAAACAACTCATTTTAAACACTGTACTATGGATTATATAACAACAATGTATCCTGCTTGAGAACATTTTCTCCTTCTTGAAAACCTTCTGATGAATCCTGTTAGCTTAGAATGTATATTATAGGAGTGGGTCTGGTAAGATCTTTACAACCTTGAGACATTGTTTTGATTTATTGTAATAACCAACTAAAAAAGTGGATCTTCCCTGCAACTCTGCAATGCAATTTGATCCCTCAGTCAGAAAGATCTTCTGGAGAAGGGAATGGCAATCCAATGCAGTATCCTTGCCTGGAGAATCCCATGGACAGAGGAACCTGGCGGGCCACAGTCCACGGGGTCACAAAGAGTCGAACACGACTGGGCGACTAACACTACTACTAACTGAAAAAGTGTATAATTCCCTTGCTAAAACTAGCAAGGCGGGCACTCTCTGTCCCCCTTCTGATGTCTATGCTGGAAGCTTTCTCTGTACCTTTTCACTTTAATAAAATTCTGCTCCACAAAAAGTCTTGAGTGATCAAGACTCATTCCTGGTCCCAAAGCTAAATCTTCTTCTTCGGAGATCACAAATCCAATGTTGTTCATGAATCCAACATCGTTCACCGTAAGCTATCAACATGCTCTACCATATTGGCCAGTTCATTTTTATAGCCAAACTTTTATTTTCACTTATTTTTTAATCATGTTAATAGAGTTTTATCTCTTGACCTAGTGAAGATATAGATCGTAATTTTCTCCACAAATTGTGAATTAATTGGTGATGGCAGCATTTAAAGAATAAAATATAAATATTCACCCCATTATTATAATAAATCTAAATTCACTGAGTTTAGTAATTGTCATATTTCCTTGTGATGACATTTATCTGAATGTTGACTGATCCAAGCCATCTATAAGTTATTTGAAAACAATTATATCATTTTTACACCTGTCAGTATTTTACTGCATGAAATACACAGTGTATACCAGGAGCTGTCAAATTTGACATTTGCTACTAATAAGCATTTTATATCATGTATCATAAATGAAACAAATAGTATTATGCCACTGAGTCAAAGAAAACCATATAGTTTTAAAAGTCACAAATGTATAGCACCTTTATATATGCATATTGATACTAAAATTATAAGGTCATACAATGCTATTTATATTGAAAATATAAAATTATCAATTTACTTATTTCATAGACCATTCTGTGATAACATTTATTTTTGAATTTTTTATTGTTTTCAAAGTTACAATAACTTTTAATGGCCTTGTTTTGTTATTGTGTTTTAGGATGATGATATAAATATTAATGTAAATAAAATAAATGATATATTATGTATATTTACTATGGTTACAGATTATGTATATTACTTCTATAGAAAGAAAAGAAAGTGAAGTCACTCAGTCATGTCCGACTCTTTGCCAGCCCATGGGCTGTAGCCTATCAGGCTCCTCTGTCCACGGAATTTCCTAGGCAAGAGGACTGGAGTAGGCTGCCATTTCCTTCTCCAGAGGATCTTCCCAACCTGAGGAACAAACCTGGGTCTCCCACATCGCAGGCAGATGCTTTATCATCTGAGCCACCATAATTCTTAGTAATCCTGACAAGAAATTATTACCAACTCTGTTTTTCAGGTAGTGAAATTAAGGTTCAGTGAGGAAATTACTTAGCCATTAGTAGATAATAGAACTGTAATTTTAGCAGTAATGTAATTTATTCAAGTACACTATTTTTCCAACTACAGTGCTGCCTTTAAAAAATTGAACACCAGAACCATGTCAAATGCCCAGGATTATGCCCTGATCTATGAAATAAATCAGGATTTTAAATAATGAAATATACATAGTAGTGATATTTGTACACAAATGGTTATAACAAGGTAAAGGAGTATAACTGGAATTCTCCAAACCATCAAAAATGAAACTCTGTGATGCTTCCCACTATACTCTATCATTCTAACTAATATTAGATCCATGAAGACTAAGCATATTTCAGCTTTCAGAATTTCATTAGTGGAGGGAGCAAATTTATTTCCTTTATTTCCACTTGTAGAATAAAGATTACTTGTTTTTTAAGAGCTCCATATCACTGAAGAGGAATCATACTTAAAAGATATCAGTTAGTTATTCTTGGTCTAGTTTTAAAAGTTAAAAAATTTAATTGAAATTATTATAGAAAAACCTCAGTGGCAGCAATTTTGCTGATGAGACCAAGTGAATAGCTGCATTTACCACAAGAGAGCTAATTGATGAATACTTTATTCACAACTATAAGCTTGAGTGTACTTTAATGAAAAAATATTTAATTATACTACTGAAAACTGCCCCATTTCTTGACATATATTAGATATCATCCTCCTGAAAATAAAATGTACATGTTAAAAAAAATATCACATAATGTGATTGATTTAGTTTTCCTCCCTGGTCACAAGTCTTCTAATAACTAATTAAAATCTTCACACTTTGCAACATCATAAGAGCAAGTACTGTTAAATATATAATAAATTCAGTTACAGATACCTTTTTAAAGGCTTTAAAATCAGCTTTACTCAATGTGCGCTTGCCAGAAATCCTTCACCAGAATTAACCAAGTGCTTGTTTAAAACATAAAGATCTAAACTTATTGAGGCCAACTGAATCAGAATCCCTAGATACGTATTTACAGATTCCCAAGAGAATTTTAAACACACTCATTTTCTTAATAGACTTTATATTTAGGGAAGTTTTATGCTCACAGCAATAACAGGACAAATACTAAGTTGCCATACACTCCTTGCCACCATACACTCCTTGCCTTCTTCACCAACACCCCAACCCAGGATGGGGTATGTATTATGGTTGATGGGCTGGAGTTTATATGAGGGCCCACCCATTGTGTTATACATTCCATGGGTGTGGACAAATGTATTTTGACTTGTGTCTACACTGTAGTACTACAAAAAGTAGTTTCACTATTCTAAATATCCTCTGTGCTTTGACTATCCATCCCTCCCTCCTACTACTACAAAATACTGTTAACTATTTTCTTCATAGTTTTGCCTTTTCCAGAATGTCATATGGTTGGAAACATAAATATGTAGGCTTTTCAGACTGAGCTTCTTTCATTTAGTAATATCTATATATTTCAGTTTCCTCCATATTTCTTCATGACTTGATAGCTCATTTATTTCTATTTCCAAATAATAGGGCATTGTCTACATGGACCAGGATACTTATCTGCTTATCTAATTAAGATCATTTCAGATGCTTCCAGGTTTTGGTAATTATTAACAAAGATATGTTGCATATATCCATGTGTACTTTTTTTGTGTGAACATAAGTTTTCAATACCAAGGAGTAAATACCAAGTAAATATCAAGGAGTATGATGTCTGGAACGAAGTAAGGAAAACCACTAGGCTATTCGGGTATGATCTAAATCAAATCCCTTATGATTATACAGAGGAGGTAATGAATAGATTCAGAAGATTAGATCTGGTAGACAGAGTGCCTGAAGAACTATGTACAGAGGTTTGCAACATTGTACAGGAGGCAATAACCAAAACCATCCCAATGTAAAAGAAATTCAAAGGCAAAGTGGCTGTCTGAGGAGGCTTTACAAATAGGTGGGCAAGGAAGAGAAGTGACAGAAATGGGAGAAAGGGAAAGATATACCGAACTGAACACAAAGTGCCAGAGAGTAGCAAGGAGAAATAAGAAGGCCTTCTTAAATGAACAATGCAAAGAAACAAGAGGAAAATAATGGAATGGGAAAGACTAGCGATATCTTCAAGGTAACTGGAGATACTAAGAGAACATTTCATGCAAGGATGGGTAAGATAAAGGATAGAAAGGGTAAGGATCTAATAGAAGCAGAAGATATTAAGAAGAGGTGGCAAAAATACACAGAAAACTCTACAAAAAAAGATCTTGCTGTTGCTCAGTCACTCAGTTGTGTTTGATTCCTTGCTACCCCATGGACTGTAACACACCAGGCTTCCCTGCCTTTCACTATCTCCTAGAATTTGCTCAAATTCATGTCCATTAAGTTGATAATGCCATCCAACCATCTCATCCTTTCTTGCCCCCTTCTCCTCCCACCTTCAATCTTTCCCAGCATCAGGGTTTTTTCCTATGAGTTAGCTCTTCACATCAGGTAGCCAAAGTATTGGAGGTTCAGCTTCAGCACATGTCCTTCCAATGAATATTCAGGGTTGATTTCCTTTAGGATTGACTGTTTTGAACTTCTTGCTGTCCAAGGATCTCTCAAGAGTCTCCTCCAGTACCACAGTTAGAAAGCATCAGTTCTTCGGTGTTCAGCTTGCTTTATGGTCCAACTCTCATGTCCATATGTGACTACTGGAAAAACCATAACTTTGATTGTACAGACCTTTGTTGGCAAAGCAATGTCTCTCTTTTTTTAATACACTGTCTAGATTTGTCATAGCTCTTATTGCAAACAGCAGGTGTATTTTAATTTCATGGCTGAAGTCACTGTCCACAGAGATTCTGGAGTCCAAGTAAATAAAGTCTGTCACTGATTCTATTGTTTCTCCATCTACTGTCATGAAGTGATGGGACTGGATGCCTTGATCTTAGTTTTTTGAATGGTGAGTTTTAAGCCAACTTTTTCACTCTTCTCTTTCACCTTCATCAAGTGGCTCTTTAGTTTCTCTTTACTTTCTGCCATTAGAGTTCTGTCAAGTGCATATCTGAAGTTACTGATATTTCTCCTGGCAATCTTGATTCCAGCTTGAGCTTCATACAGCCTGGCATTTTGTATGATGTACTCTTCATATAAGTTACATAATTTGGGTGACAATATACAACCTTCATCTACTCCTTTCCCAATTTTGAACCAGTTCGTTGTCTCATGTCCAATTCTAACTGTTGTTTCTTGACATGCATACAGGTTTTTTAGGAGGGAGATAAGGTGCTCTGGTATTCCCATCTCTTTAGGAATTTTCCACAGTTTGTTGTGATTCACACAGTCAAAGCCTTTAGTGTAGTCAACGAAGCAGATGTTTTGGGTCTTAATGACCAGGATAACCAAAATGATGCGCTCATTCACCTAGAGCCAGACATTGTGGAATGTGAAGTCAAGAGAGCCTTAGAAAGCATTACTATGAACAGAGCTAGTAGAGGTGATGCAAATCCTATTGAGCTATTTAAAATGCTAAATGATGATGTTGTTAAAGTGCTGCATTCAATAGGTCAGCAAATTTGGAAAACTCAGCAGTGGCCATAGCAGTGGAAAAGGTCAGTTTTAATTCCAGCCCCAAAGCAGGGCAAATCACTGTTAAAGAGTGTTCAAACTACCATATAATTGCACTCCTTTCACATGCAAGTAAAGTTTTGCTGAACCATGAACTTCCAAATATACAAGCTGGGTTTAGATAAGGCAGAGGAACCTGAGATTAAATTGCCATCATTTGTTGGATTCTAGAGAAAGCACAGGAATTCCAGAAAAACATCTACTTCTACTTTGTTGACCAGGCTAAAACCTTTGACTGTGTGGATAACAAGAAAGTGTGGAAAATTCTTATAGAGTTAAGAATACTAGATCACCTATCTGTCTCATAAGAAACCTGCATGCAGGTCAAGAAGCAATAGTTAGAACTGGAGGAAGAACAGGCTGGTTCAAAATTGGGAAAGGAGTATGCCAAGGCTATGTTTTGTCACCCAGCTTATTTAACTTATGTGAAGAGTCCATTACGTGAAATGCCAGGTGGGATGAAGCACAAGTTGAAATCAAGATTGCCAGGAGAAACATCAACAACCTCAGACATGCAGATAATACCACTATAATGGCAGAAAGAGAAGATGAATTAAGAGCCTCTTGATGACCGTAAAAGAGGAGTGTGAAAAAGCTGGCTTAAAACTCAACATACAAAAATCTAAGATCATGAAAACTGGTATCCAGTTCCATCCCTTCATGGCAAATAGAAGAGGAAATAGTGGAAGCAGTGACTGATTTTATTTGGGGGGCTCCAAAATCACTGTAGATGGTAACCACAGTCATGAAATTAAAAGACATTTGCTCCTGGAAAGGAAATGACAAACCTAGACAGCATATTAAAATCAAAGACATCACATTGCTGATAAACGCCTATACAGTCAAAGCTATGTTTTTTTTTTTTTTTCAGTAACCACATACAAAGGTGAGAGTAGGATCATAAAGAAGGCTGAGTGTCAAAGAACTGATGCTTTTAAATCATGGTGCTGGAGAATACTCTTGACAGTCCCTTGAACTACAAGGAGACCAAACAAATCAATCCTAAAGGAAATCAACCCTGAATACTCATTGGAAGGATTGATGCTGAAATTGAAGCCCCAATACTTTGGCCACCCAATGGGAAGAGCTGACTAACTGGAAAAGACTCTGATGCTGAAGAAGATGAAGATTACAGGCAGGTAGAGAAGGGGGTGACAGAGGATAAGATGTTTAGGTAGCATCACTGACCCACTGGACGAATTTGAGCAAACACTGGGAGATAGTAAAGGACAGGGAACCCTGGCATGCTGCAGTTCATGGGGTTGCCAACTGTCAGACATGATCTAGTGACTGAACAATGAACAACAATAACAATGACACTTTATATAGAGAACCCTTAAGTCTCCACCCAGAAACTATTAGACTAATAAATGAGTTCAGTAAGTTTGCATGACACAAGATTAATACACAGAACTGTTCTGTATTCCTATACAGTAATAATGAAATATCAGAAAAAGAAAGTAAAAATAAATCTCACTTAAAATTCCATGTAAAGAAATAAAATAACTACACATAAACTTAATCAAGGAGCTGAAAAACCTATATTTTGCAACCTATAAAACAGTGATGAAGGAAACTGAGCATGATACAAATAAATAGAAATATATCCTGTGTTCTTGGATTGGAAGAATTAATATTGTTCAGTTAGACACACTATCCAAAACAATTTACAGATTTAACACAATCCCTATCAAAATAGTCATGCTGATTTTTAAAAACTAAAATGAATAATGCTAAAATATACGTGGAACCACAAAGACCCCAAATTGTGAAAGCAATTTTGAAGGAGAGAAATGGAACTAAGTTGGAGGTATAACCTTCCTAGTTTTCAGAGTATACAACAAAACTATAGGAATCAAAACTGTGTGGTATTGGCTCAGAAACAGATACACGGGTCAATGGAACAGAACAGAGGACCCAGATATAAGCCCAGATTCATGATAAATTAATCTATTACAAAGAGACAAAAATGTACATGGAGAAAAGCAGTCTCTTCAACAAGTAGTACTGGAAAAGATAAACAGCCATATGTAAAACAATAACAGTAGAACATTCCCTCACACCACATATAACAATAAACTCAACATGGATTAAGTACATAAATGCAAGACCTAAAATCATAAAATTCTAGAAGATGAACACAGAAAACTTTTTGGCATAAATCATAGCAATATTTTCTTATGTCAATCTCCTAAGGCAAAATAAATAAAAGCAAAAATGAACAAATGAGATGTAATTAAACTTAACAACATTTGCACAACAAAGAAAATCACTGACAAAACAAAAAGACATTTTACACAAGGGGAGAAAATATTTGCAAAAGGATCCAACTGACAGATTACTATACAAAATCTACAAACAACCTATACAAGACTATATTAAAACAAACAAACAAAAAAACCCAAAGGGAAAATGGTCAGAAGACCTGGCTAGACATTTTTCCAAAGAAGACATGCTGCTGCTGCTGCTGCTAAGTCGCTTTAGTCGTGTTCGACTCTGTGCGACCCCATAGACGGCAGCCCACCAGGCTCCCCTCTCCCTGGGATTCTCCAGGCAAGAACACTGGAGTGGGTTGCCATTTCCTTCTCCAATGCATAAAAGTGAAAAGTGAAAGTGAAGTCTCTCAGTCGTGTCCGACTCTTTGCGACCGCATGGACTGCAGCCTACCAGGCTCCTCCGTCCATAGGATTTTCCAGGCAAGAGTACTGGAGTAGGGTGTCATTCATTGCCTTCTCTGAAAGAAGACATACAGATGGCTAATAGAACATAAAAAGATGCTCAACATCACTAATGATAGGAAAATGCAAGTCAATACCAAATAAGGTGTTTTATCACATCTGTCCGAAGAGCTATCATCAGAAGGTCTACAAACGGTGTGGCAAGGGTGTTATAAAGGAAACCCTTGTACACTATTGGTGGGAATGTAAGTTGGTATTGGAAAACAGTATAAAGATTCCTCAAAAAACTAGAAATAGAGCTTCTATATGATCTGGCAATTCCATTCCTGAGTCTACATTAAGAAAATAAATAAAATCACTACTTCAAAAAGATACACAAACCCCAGTGTTCATAGTAGCATTATTTACAGTAGTCAAGATGTTGCTGTTGTTGTTTAGTTGCGAAGTTGAGTCAGACTCTTTTGCAATCCCATGGGCTGTAGCCCGCCAGGCTCCTCTGTCCATGGGATTTCCTAGGCAAGAATAGTGGAGTGGGCTGCCATTTCTTTCTCCAGGGCGTCTTCCCGACCCAGGGATTGAACCTGTGTCTCCTGAATTGGCAGCTGGTTTCTTTACCGCTGAGCCACTAGAAAAGCCCACAGAAGCACCCTAAGTGTCCATCAACAGATGGCTAGCTTATGTTTATATACATATATAAACAATGTAATATTACTCAGCCATAAAACAGAATGAAATACTGCCATTTGTAGAAACATGGATGGACCTAGAGATTATTTATGCTTAGTGAAATGTCAGACAAAGTCAAATACTATATGACATCATTTATATGTGAGATCTAAAAACTAATATAAATGAATGTATATGCAAAACAGACAGACTTACATTGTTGGTGGGAATGTAAATTGGTGCAAGAAAGCAAACTTGCGGTTACCAAAGGGGAGAAGGAAGGTGGAAGGAACAAATTAAGTGTATGGAATTAACAGATATAAACTACTATAAAATAGATAAGCAACAAGCATATATTGTATTGCACAGAGAATGATACCAATTTTGCTGTAATAGTCTATAATGGAGTATAACCTGCAAAAATACTGAATCATTATGCTATACATCAAAAGTTTAACATAATTTTGTAAATCATCTATACTTCCATGAAGAATTTATTTTACAAATCATTTTCAATTATAAAATGTAATTTATCTCTGTTATAATGGGGCAATTTTGCTGTTTTCCCACAAATATATTCTCAGGCAAGTTTGCAATGTCAGAGCCTGTTAAAAATAAATATATATTTGTAAGGAATTATCAACAACAGACAGAGTAGGGACCAAGACTTCAGGTGTAGTATGGTGAATACTCTTCATTTGAAAGGCCTTCTGCTCTATCACATGCTAAAACAATTCAAAATCATTCATTTGTGCACTAGGTGAATAATACTGAATCTCTAGTCTGTGCCAGAAACTATGTTAGGTGCTGGCTGTAGAGTATGAAAGAAAGTACATTGTCTAATCTAAAAGCGATTTTATCATTGCTTTCATAAATAATGATATTTTTATGAAAGTTTTTCAACCTGACCTGTTTTCTTAAGAAAGTGGTATTTATCTTAGAGAAAGAATAAAAACTAGCAAAGAACAGAGTAAAACAAGCAAATTATTCATAACCCAAAAGACTCATAAAATGTAGAAAGCTTAAAAGTTAAAACAAACAGAAACTGCTTCAATCATCTGGCTCCTGTGGCCACCACAGTCCCCACCATCTGTCAGTGCTGAGAAGAGGGAAACATTGCGTATACACCACTGGAGCTTTTCTTGGAAGGCTGCGTAGCTTGCTGTGTGCTCACTTCTATTCTCATCAGCCCACCTTCCAGACCATAACTGGAGTAAGAATTGTTTGTTTTGTTCCTTTTTCCTTCACCACAGCTAATCTGTCTCATCTGGCTTTGGATCGAGCATCCACCTGCTGTGTAGTCTGACAGACTTTTTCTTATTTATTCCCTCATACCTTATTCAGAAAGTAAACACAATATTTTCACTCTCAAGGCAGTTGGTGTAGGGCCGCCATGTTATCATTTGCTCTACGCAAACAGTTTTTATTTTATTTTTTTTTTTCAGCCCCGGTCAGTGCTCCACTGGTGATGGAGTTCCAGGGATCTTCCTTGCCCCGAAGCCGCACCAGACCGCAGTCGATGGTGGAAAATAGGCCCCCCCACACAGCGAAGCTACCTCCAATCTGAGGGGCTCTGATCCTTACAGCATTGACACTGCCTCTCAATCGGTGCCGCATTCCGACAAGGGCATTGCGGAAGCCCTTAATGGCCTGGAAGACTCCACCGCCGATAACACCCATAGTGAAGGCTCCACTGCAATCATCCACAATTCTCCATGGGCAAGGTTCCCGAGCATACTCCTCCATGGCGCCCCGCAAACAGTTTTTAAAAAACTGTTATTGCTGCAGAATTCTAATGCTCATAAGCATAGCAAGGAATTGTGATAAAAGAAACAAATTGAAAAAAGAAAGTGTGAATTTGCTTGATATTTCTTGAATATTTCTTTAGTATTATTCTTCACGGCTGATAATTTTTAAACCGCTTGAAATTTTCTGTACAAAATGCAGTTCCAAAGTCTTTAATTATTTGCAACTAAAAATGTTTTTGAATAAGATTATATGCAATATTGCACTATATTAAGTTATTTTTGCTTGTAGTGTTTTATTAGAAATTCTATAAACCCACATTTAAAACAGAAAAGACTGCTGTTTGTATTTGAATTTAAAAATCTGTCATAAAATCTACTTCAAGTAGAAAAATGTATAGAGTAGGTAAAGCAACAGTCATTGAGAAAATTATGAAGGGCCCATAAACATTTGTAAAATTTTAATCATGCTATTTATCAAATAAATGTTAAGTGAAACTATGTGATATATTTTATAGTTAAAAATATGTAATGAAGATGGTTATAATGATAATAAATTTCTGTGAAATAGGAGAATGGCCAATGTTATAACATTTATCCAGAAGGAATATAATTTCATCCATTTTTCCTGGAAAGCAACCTCAGCACATGTCTACATAAGGTCTCTTCTTATTCAAAGCCAACCAGAGATATATTGAACACTATATATACACATATATGAAATGCATAACATTTTAATAAGAGTTTTATATCATTATAAAAGTAATATCAAAAGAATATGAAACAAAAATCACTAAAATAATTATTAAAATATTGTTTCTAATTTATTTTATACTGTTTCTACACCTATATTTTTAAATTTAAACTTAGAATTTCCAAATCTTAGGATTTTTTAATATTTGATCTTAGGACTACTTAAATATTTGAACTTTCTAAATTTTAACAAGAATTATTTGATGATGTTAAATATTTTATATTGGTAGGTAAGAAGTGCTTCTACACTATTTACCTTCTAACAAAGCTATATTTTCACCCACTTTCACAAAATAGAATCCATTGTAATTATTCAGGGCAATGTGTTGGAATGTGTCCAGTTTAATTTATGCTCATACAATCTTCTAAAACATTGCTCTTTCTGTAAAGCTAATCCTTTTTCCCTAGAAGATTTTGGTAGTTTCTACATCTATGTTTCAATTGCACGTTATTCAGTAACTATCATGTAAAGTTGTAAATCTTTCTTATTGTGTATTTTTTTCTACCAGATCCTAAACTTTTGCTTCTGATATTTTCAGTGTCTAGGAGTAAAGCACATTGTACACAGTGGGCATTTAAGAATATTTGTTGAACAATTGTCCTAATTAATAAATATAAAATATATAGAATTCACATACACTTCTTAATAAAAACTCTTTTCCCCATGCTTATGTTGGACTTTAATAACCAACTATGGCAGTCATTCAGAGAAGGCAATGGCAACCCACTCCAGTACTCTTGCCTGGAAAATCCCATGGATGGAGAAGACTGGGAGGCTGCAGTCCATGGGGTCATGAAGAGTCGGACACTTACTGAGCGACTTCACTTTCACTTTTCACTTTCATGCATTGGAGAAGGAAATGACAACCCAATCTAGTTTCTTGCCCAGAGAATCCCAGGGACGGTGGAGCCTGGTGGGCTGCCGTCTATGGGGTCACACAGAGTTGGACACAACTGAAGCGACTTAGCAGCATGGCAGTCATTTCTTCATCATCCATATTTAGCTTTTCTAGATGGAAGATTCCATGCAGAAAATGAGTGAGGTTCAGTTGATCAGGCATGTCCATCTCTTTGTGAACCCATGGATTAGAGCACGCCAGGCCTCCCTGTCCATCACCAACTCCTAGAGTTTACTCAAAATCATACCCATTGAGCCGGTGATTCCATCCAACCATCTCATCCTCTGTCATCCCCTTCTCCTCCCATGTTCAATCTTTCCCAGCATCAGAGTCTTTTCAAATGTGTCAGTTCTTCACATCAGGGAGCCAAAGTATTGGAGTTTCAGCTTCAGCACCAGTCCTTCCAATGAATATTCAGAACTGATTTCCTTTAGATGGACAGGCTGGATCTCCTTGCTGTCCAAGGGACTCTCAAGAGTCTCCTCCAACACCACAGTTCAAAAGCATCAATTCTTCAGAGATCAGCTTTCTTTATAGTCCAACTTTCACATCCATACATGACTACTGGAAAAACATAGCTTTGACTACATAGACCTTTGTTGGCAAAGTAATGTCTCTGCTTTTGTATATGCTATCTAGGTTGGTCATAACTTCCCTTCCAAAGAGTGTCTTTTAAATTCATGGCTACAGTCACTATCTGCAGTGATTTTGGAGCCCCCAAAAATAAAGTCGTTCACTATTTCCACTGTTTTCCCCATCTAATTGTCATGAAGTGATGAGACTAGATGCCATGAACTTAGTTTTCTGAATGTTGAGTTTTAAGCCAACATTTTCACTCTTCTCTTTCACTTTCAACAAGAGGCTCTTAGTGCTTCTTTGCTTTCTGCCATAAGGGTGGTGTCACCTGCAAATCTGAGTTATTGATATTTCTGCTGGCAATCTTGATTCCAGTTTGTGCTTCATCCAGTCCAGCATTTCTCATGATGTACTCTGCATATAAGTTAAATAATCAGGGTGACAATATACAGTCTTGACGTACTCCGTTCCTGATTTGGAACCAGTCTGTTGTTCCGTGTCCAGTTCTAACTGTTGCTACTTGACCTGCACACAGATTTCTCAGGAGGCAAGTCAGGTAGCCTGGTATTCCCATCTCTTTCTGAATTTCCACAGTTTATTATGATCCAAAAGTCAAAGGCTTCAGCATAGTCAATACAGAAGAAATAGATGTTTTTCAGGAACTCTCTTGCTTTTTGATGATCCAATGGATGTTGGCAATTTGATCTCAGGTTCCTATGCCTTTTCCAAAACAAGCTTGAACATCTGGAAGTTCTCAGTTTACATACTGTTGAAGCCTGGCTTACAGAATTTTGAGCATTACTTTGCTAAGTGTGAGATGAGAGCAATTGTGTGGTAGTTTGACCACTCTTTGGCATTGCCTTTTTTGGGGATTGGAATTAAAACTGACCTTTTCCAGTCCTTTGGCCACTGCTGAGTTTTCCAAATTTGCAGGCATTTTGAGCGTAGCACTTTCACAGCATCATCTTTCAGGATTTGAAATAGCTCAAGTAGAATTCTATCACCTCCACTAGCTTTGTCCGTAGTGATGCTTCCTAAGGCCTACTTGACTTCACATTCCAGGATGTCTGGTTCTAGGTCAGTGATCACACCATCATGATTATCTGTGTCACAGAGATGTTTTTTGTATAGTTCTGTGTATTTTTGCTACCTCTTCTTACTATCTTCTGCTTCTGTTAGGTCCATACCATTTCTGTTCTTTATTGTGCTCATCTTTGCATGAAATGTTCCCTTGGTGTCTCTAATTTTCTTGAAGAGATCTCTAGTGTTCCCCATTCTATTGTTTTCCTCTCTTTCTTTGCATTGATCACTGAGGAAGGCTTTCTTATCTCTCCTTGCTATTCTTTGGAACTCTGCATACAGATGAGTATATCTTTCCTTTTCTCCTTTGCCTTTGGCTTCTCTTCTTTCATAGCTGTTTTCACGACCTCCTTAGACATCCTTTTTGCCTTTCTTTTCTTGGGGATGGTCTTGATCACTGCCTCCTGTATATTTCTGTCCATAGTTCTTCAGGCATTCTGTCTGTCACATACAATCCCTTGAATCTATTTGTCACTTCCACTCTATATTCGTAAAAGATCGATTTAGGTCATGACTGAATGGTCTAGTGGTTTTCCCCACTTTCTTCAATTTATGTGTGAATTTGGCAATAAGGAGTTCATGATCTGAGCCACAGTCAGCTCCCGGTTTTGTTTTTGCACACTGTATAGAGCTTCTCCATCTTTGGCTGCAAAGAATCTAATCAATCTGAATTCAGTTTTGACCATCTGGTGAAGTCCACATGTAGAGTCTTCTTTTGTGTTGTTGGAAGTGGGTGTTTTCTATGACCTGTGCGTCCTCTTGGCAAAACTCTATTAGCCTTTGCCCTACTTCATTCTGTACTCCAAGGCAAAATTTGCCTGTTACTCCAGGTGTTTCTTGACTTCCTACTTTTGCATTCCAGTCCCCTATAATGAAAAGGACATCTTTTTGGATGTTAGTTCTAGAAGGTCTTGTAGGTCTTCATAGAACTGTTCAACTTCAGCTTCTTCAGCATTACTGGTCGGGGCACAGACTTGGATTATCGTGATATTGAATAGTTTGCTTGGAAACGAACAGAGATCATTCTGTCGTTTTTGAGATTGCATCCAGGCACTGCATTTTGTACTCTTTTGTTAACTATGATGGCTACTCCATTTCTTCTAAGGGATTGTTGCCTACAGTAGTAGATATAATAGTCATCTGAGTTAAATCCACCCATTCTAGTAGATTTAGGTTCGCTGATTCCTAAAATGTTGATGTTCACTCTTGCCATCTCCTGTTTGACCACTTCCAAATTGCGTTGATTCATGGACCTAACATTCCAGGTTCCTATGCAATATTGCTTTTTACACCATCAGACTTTACTTCCATCAGCAGTCACATCCACAGCTGGTTGTTGTGTTTGTTTTGACTCTGTCTCTTCATTCTTTCTGGAGTTATTTCTCCACTGATCTCCAGTAGCATACTGGGCACCTACCAGCCTGGGGATTTAATTTTCAGTGTCCTTTCTTTCAGCCTTTTCATACAGTTCATGGGGTTCTCAAGGCAAGAATACTCAGGTGGTTTGCCATTCCCTTCTCCAGTGGACCATGTTTGGTCAGCACTCTCCACCATGACCCTTGGTCTTGAGTGACCCTACATGGCATGGCTCATAGTTTCATTGAGTTAGACAAGGCTGTGGTCCATTGATCAGATTGACTGCCGGGGTCCAGCCCTGGTGGATCCAGGGAATTCGAAGCAGGGATGGCGTCGGCGAGTATCAGGAAACAACTGCTTAATTAAACGTTAATTAAGGACATAAAAAGTAATAGAATAAGGATAGCTCAGTGAAGAAATTCAGTGGAGAAAAGCAGCTGAAATAAGGATAGCTCAGTAGGAAAAATCAGTGAAGAAAAGAGGCTGAATAATTCAGCCAGAAGGTAAGAGAAAGAACGACATGGGGAGACCAAGTTTTGGTGAACAAGGCCCACACTTTATTTTCCAAAGTAGTTTTTATACCTTAAGTTATACATAGAGGATAATGGGGGCAGGGGTAGAGTCATGCAGTAAGCCAGGCTTTCTTCATATGCAAAAGTTTAGGTGATTTGAATCATCTTCTGGCCCAGAGGCCGGTTAACATTTTAAGACCCTTTCTTCAGAAAACTTATTTTTCTCTAAAGGTGACTAGTCAGGCGCCACCCTCCAAAAGCATTAAAGTTGCATTCCTATAGGGCAAAGGTATGGTGGGCTACAACAAGAAAAAGAATTAACTCAAGGGTCCAAGGTTACAAACATTAAAACTAGTACTTACACCAATCATATTAATCAATACACTGCCAGGGACACAGCAGGTAAGGGATATGGAAACTTAGCAGCAAACATTGGCCCAACAAGTGAAAAACCCTTCACCAATACAATTTCTAATCAATCTTTTAATCTCAAAGGAATCTGTGTTTAGACAGTTTAGAACATCTCCTGCCTCTCACAGTTGGGAGGCTCTGAACAATCACACGTGGCCGGAAAAACCTATTCAGGCAGGCTAGAGGACTTCCAAAGGAGTTCGTAGGTTGAAACACTATCACACCCAGGAACTTTATTAACAGGAGCTGTAAGTTAACTCTGTTTTTCAGAGAGAGGTAATGGGGGACAGCCCCCCGTAAAGTCAGAGGTGTAGGTGAGAGCACAAAGCAGAAAGCAGGCAGACTCTGGTTTTGGGGGTAGATGCTCGAGAATTTCCAGGGGGACTCCTGAGGCTCGATCCCGCCTTTGCGTATGCCGAGCCTCCTTCCTCACGACCTTTGCCACGGGCGGAGTTCCACACGCTGGCTCCCAGCAGTGATAGAATTCCAGTTGAGCTATTCCAGATCCTGAAAGATGATGCTGTGGAAAGTGCTGCACTCAATGTGCAATATGCAATATGCACTCAATATGCAATATGCCGGCTCCCGGCAATTGACCATGCAGCAATACCCTATGATTAATTTAGACATGCGTGCTGTCTACGCTCCCTATCTTAAAGCTTCTAAGTGATCTAAAGCTCTTGGCCTACCTATCACCACCAGTCAGTAGCTTCCTAGCTAATTATTTTTGTGCTTCTCTAATTCACATGAATAAACTTGTAGCCTGTCTTGATTGTGTCTAAGGCATGTGGAGAATCTTTAGCTGCCATATCCATTACCCCAGGAGACAACCCTCATTTCTGTATTTGCCATCTGTGATAAGGTCTTACTATTACAACAGTACCCTTCTCACAATATAATGCTGAGGCTATAGGAAGTTATGTTGCTCTACACATAGAAGATCAGTCCCACCAGCACCTGTGACTAATATATGTCTTCATGTATTTTTAACAATTGCTGCTCAGAATACTGCTCTAATCCTAAGCATGTCTCAAAGTGAAAAGAATAATATATAAGACCCTAAGGTTTTCCCTTAGGCCACTGCCAGGTGCATAAGACACAGAGGCACAATTCATTGACAAAGGATACATACTTTTGCCTCTGGCACCAGCATGACACACAAGGAAAATGGACTGCCATCCCTAAAGCTATCTCTGAGAAAAGAGATGGGGGATGATAGGCAAACAAAGCAAAATGCCAAGATGATCTTACACAAATGTATTACCTTCCTTCTCCTATAAAGAGTCTTTGGTTTTTATCAATCTTTAACTAGATTCCAGAGTTTCAGAACGTTGATTCTTAAAGCAGATGCCAGCCCAGCTGTTGCTTCAATGGAAAAATGAGTTCCTGGTATTTCTTACTCCACAGTTTTTAGTCCCAGGTAAATTTTTATCTTTCTACTTAGTTGCTCAGTCATATCCAACCCTTTGCTACCCCAAAGACTCTAGCTTGGAGAAGGCAATGGCACCCCACTTCAGTACTCTTGCCTGGAAAATCCCGTGGATGGAGGAGCCTGCTAGGCTGCAGTCCGTGGGGTCGCGAAGAGTCGGACACGACTGAGCGACTTCACTTTCACTTTCACCTTCATGCATTGAAGAGAGAAATGGCAACCCACTCCAGTGTTCTTGCCTGGAGAATCCCAGGGACGGCGGAGCCTGATGGGCTGTCATCTATGGGGTCACACAGAGTCGGACATGACTGAAGCAACTTAGCAGCAGCAGCAGAGTCTAGCTCGCCAGGTTCCTCTGTCCATGGAATTTCCCAGGCAAGAATACGGGAGTGGGCTGCCATGTCCTCCTATAGGGGATTTTACCAACCCAGGGATAGAACTCAGGTCTCTGGCATCTCCTGCATTGGTGGGTGGATGCTTTACCATTGAGCCATCAGGGAAGACTTTATTTACAAATTATTCTCTTTCCTCTGTCCTATCAGCCCACTCTTGGATTATAATAATACTTTCATAACAGATAAAGGAGGGGCCTTGGTTGTAAGGTGAGAATTTTGAATTTAACATAATTATTGTTAATATGATGAAAGATTTTACAAAATGATATAAACAAATCTGACATTTGGTTATTGAATTATCAGCTCTGAAATCTACAATATTGCCTTTAATTTTCCCTTTACATTCACAGATTAACCCCTTCACTTTCTAGTTTACCTTTCTGGGATCTGTTTCCTAGCTTTAGTATAATCTTTTGGGACAGGGTTTTTATCCCCCATAAGTAGGTTATATAGATGTTACTGAAGGGAAATATAAGATATTGACATAATTAAAAGGGGATACTTGTTATATAAATAAACTCATTTTTGTGTGTGTTTTGGGGTTTAGTGACAACAATCATATGACCATTACTTAATAATAATTTATTAGTTTCATTGTGTAAATAAAACCCCATTATTAATAATAATAATTTGACAATATCAATTTAGATTTACAATTTATGTATTTGAGGATGTAATTTTATAAAAATGATAGGTGTAAAAGATTTAAACAAACAGAATTAAATTATGTATTCTCAGAGATAGAGTTCTGTGATTATGGGTATATTCCACACATAACTATTCTTTATAGTTTGCTTTTTCTTAGATCAAATTTTAGTAACTTGAATTATGTTCAGTTTTTATGTCCCTATTCCTCCTAAATTGAGTATTTTGGAGAATCTAATATTTATGTCCTAAATATAGTATTTTTCATTAATTTTTATTAGAGTATAGTTTATTTACAGTGTTAGTTTCTATTGGGTGGCAATGTGAATCAGTTATACATATACATATCCTCTCTTTTTTAGATTTTTTTCACATAATGGTGATTAAGATTACTGAGTAGAGTTCCCTGTGCTATATAGTAAGTTGTTATTAATTACATATTTTAAATGTGTGCATCACAGATATTTGTTTCCCAGCTATTTATTTGTCGTGTTCAAATGTGTAAATATCTAAATGCTCTTTATATTGCTCCAGATAATTCAGGGCTTCTAATTTACTAGTTGCATGAAATCAGAGGGTTAAATTGCCAACATCCATTGGATCATAGAAAAAGCAAAGGAATTCCAGAAAAAAAAAAAAAAATCTACTGCTTCATTGACTAGGCTAAGCATTTGACTGCTTAGATCACAACAAACTGAAAAATTCTTAAAGAGATGGGAATATCAGACCACATTACCTGTTTACTGAAAAACCTGTATATATGTTAAGAAGCAACAGTTAGAACCAGACATGGAACAATAGACTGGTTCAAAATTGGGAAAGGAGTATGTGAAGGCTCTCTATTGTCACCCTGCTTATTTAACTTGTATGCAGAGTACATAATAGACTTGGATTACTGTGATATTGAATGGTTTGCCTTGGAAACAAACAGAGATCATTCTGTCGTTTTTGAGATTGCATCCAAGTACTGCATTTCGGACTCTTTTGTTGACTACCATCGCTAATTCATTTCTCCTAAGGGTTTCCTGCCCACAGTAGTAGATATAATGGTCATGTGAGTTAAATTCACCCATTCCAGTCCATTTTAGTTTGCAGATTTCTAGAATGTCAACGTTCACTCTTGCCTCATCTCCTACAAGACCTTTTAGAACTAACACCCAAAAAAGATGTCATTTTCATTGGAATGCAAAAGTAGGAAGTCAAGAAACACCTGGAATAATGGGCAAATTTGGCCTTGGAGTACAGAATGAAGCAGGGCAAAGGCTAATAGAGTTTTGCCAAGACAATGCACTGGTCATAGCAAACACCCTCTTCCAACAACACAAGAGAAGACTCTACACATGGACATCACCAGATGGTCAACACCAAAACAAGATTGATTATATTCTTTTCAGCCAAATATGGAGAAGCTCTATACAGTCAGCAAAAACAAGACCGGGAGCTGACTGTGGCTCAGATCATGAACTCCTTATTGCCAAATTCAGACTTAAATTGAAGAAAGTAGGGAAAACCACTAGATCATTCAGATATGACCTAAATCAAATCCCTTATGATTATACAGTGGAAGTGAGAAATAGATTAAAGGGCCTATATCTGATAGATAGAGTGCCTGATGAACTATGGAATGAGGTTCATGACATTGTACAGGAGACAAAGATCAAGACCATCCCCATGGAAAAGAAATGCAAAAAAGCAAGATGGCTGTCTGGGGAGGCCTTACAAATAACTGTGAAAAGAAGAGAACCAAAAAACAAAGGAGAAAAAGAAAGATATAAGCATCTGAATGCAGAGTTCCAAAGAATAGCAAGGAGAGATAAGAAAGCATTCCTCAGCTATCAGTGCAAAGAAATAGAGGAAAACAACAGAATGGGAAAGACTAGAGATCTCTTCAAGAAAATTAGAGATACCAAGGGAACATTTCATGCAAAGATAGGCTTAATAAAGGACAGAAATGGTAGGGACCTAACAGAAGCAGTAGATATTAAGAAGAGGTTGCAAAGAACTGTACAGAAGAACTGTACAAAAAAGATCTTCACAACCAAGATAATCATGATGGTGTGATCACTCACCTAGAGCCAGACATCCTGGAATGTGAAGTCAAATGGGCCTTAGAAAGCATCACTACGAACAAAGCTAGTGGAGGTGATGGTTGAGCTATTTCAAATCCTGAAAGATGATGCTGTGAAAGTGCTGTACTCAATATGCCAGCAAATTTGGAAAACTCAGCAGTGGCCACAGGACTGGAAAAGGTCACTTTTCATTCCAATCCCAAAGAAAGGCAATGCCAAAGAATGTTCAAATTACTGCACAACTGCAATCATCTCACACGCTAGTAAAGTAATGCTCAAAATTCTCCAAGCCAGGCTTCAGCAATACATGAACTGTGAACTTCCAGATGTTCAAGCTGGTTTTAGAAAAGACAGAGGAACAAGTGATCAAACTACAAACATCCAGTGGATCATGGAAAAAGCAAGAGAGTTCCAGGAAAACATCTATTTCTGCTTTATTGACTATGCCAAAGCCTTTGACTGTGTGGATCAAAAACTGTGGAAAATTCTGAAAGAGATGGGAATATCAGACCACCTGACCTGCCTCTTGAGAAACCCATATGCAGGTCAGGAAGCAACAGTTAGAACTGGACATGGAACAACAGACTGGTTCCAAATAGGAAAAAGAGTACGTCAAGGCTGTATATTATCACCCTGCTTATTTAACTTATATGCAGAGTACATCATGAGAAACGCTGGGCTGGAAGAAACACAAGCTGGAATCAAGATTGCTGGGAGAAATCTCAATAACCTCAGATATGCAGATGACACCACCCTTATGGCAGAAAGTGAAGAGGAACTAAAAAGCCTCTTGCTGACAGTGAAAGAGGAGAGTGAAAAAGTTGGCTTAAAGCTCAACATTCAGAAAACGATGATCATGGCATCTGGTCCCATCACTTCATGTCAAATAGATGGGGAAACAGTGGAAACTGTCAGACTTTATTTTTTGGGGGTCCAAAATCACTGAAGATGGTGATTGTTACTATGAAATTAAAAGACGCTTACTCCTTGGAAGGAAAGTTATGACCAACCTAGATAGCATATTCAAAAGCAGAGACATTACTTTGCCAACAAAGGTCTGTCTAGTCAAGGCTATGGTTTTTCCTGTGGTCATGTATGGATGTGAGAGTTGGATTGTGAAGAAGTCTGAGTGCGGAAGAAACGATGCTTTTGAACTGTGGTGTTGGAGAAGACTCTTGAGGGTCCCTTGGACTGCAAGGAGGTCCAACCAGTCCGTTCTAAAGGAGATCAGCCCTGGGTTTCTTTGGAAGGAATGATGCTAAAGCTGAAACTCCAGTACTTTGGCCACCTTTTGTGAAGAGTTGACTCATTGGAAAAGACTCTGATGCTGGGAGTGATTGGGGGCAGGAGGAGAAGGGGATGACAGAGGATGAGATGGCTGGATGGCATCACTGATTCGATGGATGTGAGTTTGAGTGATCTCTGGGAGTTGGTGATGGACATGGAGGCCTGGCATGCTGTGATTCATGGGGTCGCAAAGAGTTGGACACACCTGAGCAACTGAACTGAACTGAAGAAAGAAATGGTACTAAGAAAGAAAACTCAGATGTACTGATAGCTTTTGTCAAAGTACATTTTCCAAACATTATTAATGATTCATACAAATATAGGATGAATATGTGCCACATTTAGTGATTTAATGATTGAAACTGAACAATGGTAAATTCAGTTCAAAAGAAATTTTGATAGTACTCTGTGAGTAATGAATATATATTGTAGAGTACATAGTGAGTATGTGTCAGCATTGAAAAAATTTTAGAAAGAGATTAGCAATTGAGATGTAAAACAGGTCAATAGGATTATAAGGCAACAAAACAGTAACCTCTGGGTTACTATTATCTGATATACAGAACAGAAATAAGTTTTATCTCTACCAGACAAACATATGGAAGATATCATGTTATGCTAAAGAGCCTGAGTCAAAATTAATGATAAATATTCAATTAATCGAAGGCATTTTTTCTCTAGAAAATCAAATAACTCTTGGATAGCTTTGCTAAACACTTTGATCCTTTGAAAAGTTTTGGAGTCACTCTTTTGCCTAATTTTTAATTTAAGTGCAACTTTTTAATAGTTTCTTCAATGTTTCTCAAAACTGTTTAATTGAAAATAATATACCCAAGGTAGAAGAGCTCATAAATGCTAGAAGAAAGAGAAAATGAAGGTTTTTGAACTGTCAGTATCTTCATCATATTGCAAGCCTTTTACAAGTAATTTTCCAAAAATATTATCCTCAAAACTAAAACTATCTAAAAAGTAGTGTCCTGAAGTCAAGGACCACTTCTTAGACCTTAAACAGTTAAGGCAACAAGAAAAGTGTTCTTAGAGTAACTAAAATTGAAGTCAGTTTCTTAAACTTAGAACACCTGTTAATCATTCAGTTTTCCACTTTAAGTACTTAAAAATCTGTACTTAATATAAAATATGTAAAAATGAGTTTCTTATTTGTTCTAGCTAAAACAGTGCTATTGCTACAGAATGAAATAAATAGAATACATCCAGTAGTTCCTGGTATGGGGGACAGACTAATAAATTAATGGTAACTCTTTGCACTTAAATTAGTTGACAAATGAAAATGATATATGTGAAGATTTCTACAAGAAATCATTTGCTTATAAATGGATTTATAAAAATAAGATGGATGTTTTTAGAGCAGAAACATTTGTACAATATTCTTATAACACTTCAATATGCCAGATGGAGCATTTAATAGCAAAGACTCTACTTCCTGAAAGCACTAATAGTAAACACTTATTCAAAATGCTATTTATTTTCTAGACTTTACAGAGATGATTTTTAAAAGAAAATCATACTGCGCTTTGTGATGAGAAAGGACTTGTGAATAATCAGAAACAGGATGTTATTTCACACTGCATCCACTCAAACCTCGCAGACATAACTCTTGAAAAGGCCTGAAGTCCTCTTAAAGACATCTGCCACTTAAGGCCATTTTCACAGCATTCTAAAATTATAACAAAGACACGTCCCCAGATATTTCGATAGGAATATAAAAAGCTCATCTGGAAGGAAATGTTGTAATTTCAACTCTATTAATATTTCAAGGACAGTATGTTGTATTCTAGAGGGCTGTAGAGTTCAATCTTAAGTGCTGTGATTTAATATTGTAAGTACAAAAATCAAAACTGTTAGCTTATTGCATGTGAGAATGAAATACGTGAAAATTACAGTATTTTAGTAACTTAATACATTCATATAAATAATGACCAAATTAAGTCATAGTTGATTTAATCCTAAATCAACTATGTGATAGCTACATTTATTGGAATTTGGTTCCTAGTGCATTATTGGCCCTAAAGTTAAGGGTGATGAAAGCATAGATTGAATTGTGTGGTTTCTGGAGAGAAAGACAAAGTATTTTGAAAGTGAGTTACCACATACTAACAGATTTTCAAAGTGTGTTTCAGGAAACCTCTAGTGTTTTTCATTGATGCCTCAGAATTTTTTCATTATTTGATTCAAATATAAATGTAATTTAATATTTCTTAAAATGTAACAAGAAGAGTGTAAATCGGTATTTGTTTATATTAACCCTTAATATAGACAATGAATGTGTCAACTTTAGCTACCAGGTCAACCCAGAATGAAGCTTTTTAGTCATCTTTGAGCAAATGTTTAAACTTCTTATAAATGTGTCACTGTCTTGGAATGTTACAGCTCTGCAGCTCTATTTTTAAAAATGAAGTCCTGGATATGTCTATTCATGTAAAGTTTTACAAAGCACACTGGTAAAGCACAGATCTATTTATTCAAATAACTGGAGAAATTCAGATGAGTGTTCTTGAGGCATATACATATAATGGCATCAAAATATATGTAAAAACAAAATCATTTTATACATATGATACCCACTTCAGTTTTGAACACTTATTCCTGGCTTTCATATTTCTAGAGATTTTGAGTAACTTGTAGATATTTTTAATTTCTTGAATCTGAAACACTCTACTACTGATATGAGCCTGGCTGGCTTCAGTTCGGTCACTCAGTCATCTCTGACTCTCTGTGACCCCATAGACTGCAATTGACAGGCCTCCCTGTCAACAACCAGCTCCCAGAGTTGACTCAAACTCATGTCCATTGAGTCAGTGTTGCCATCCAACCATCTCATCCTCTGTTGTCCCCTTCTCCTCCCACCTTCAATCAGGACTGATTTCCTTTAGGATGGACTGGTTGGATCTCTTTGCAGTCCAAGTGACTCTCAAGAGTCTCCTCCAACACCACAGTTCAGAAGCATCAATTTTTCGGTGCTCAGCTTTCTTTATAGTCCAACTCTCACATCCATGCATGACTACTGGAAAAACCATAGCTTTGACTAGATGGTCATTTGTTGGCAAAGAAATGTCTCTGCTTTTTTATATTCTGGCTAGGTTGGTCATAGCTTTTATTCCAAGGAGCAAGTGTCTTAATTTCATGGCCACAGTCACAATCTGCAGTGATTTTGGAGCCCCCAAAAATAAAGTCTATCACTGTTTCCACTTTTTCCCTACCTATTTGCCATGAAGTGATGGGACCAGATGCTATGATCTTAGTTTTCTGAATGTTGAGTTTTAAGCCAATTTTTTCACTCTCCTTTTCACTTTCATCAAGAGGCTCTTTAGTTCTTTGCTTTCTGCCATAAGTTTGGTGTCATCTGCATATCTGAGATTACTGATATTTCTCCCGGCAATCTTGATTCCAGCTGTGCTTCATCCAGCCCAGTGTTTCTCATGATGTACTCTGCACAGAAGTTGAATAAGAGGGGTGACAATATACGGTTGTGGCTATGACTGGTGATGGAAGTAAAGTCCATTACTGGCTGGCTTATCTACCAATTTACCTGAAGTTGCAAGGTTAGGTATTAAAATGGGTAGTTTCAGATTTATTTTACATGACTTTTAAAAATATTACCAAAATACAGACAAAAGTATAATCTCTCAGTATTATACCAATATACTCACTTGCTATTAGCTCCCATTTCTGCTATGGGTTTCCCTAGCTATTCACATTCCAATCTCCAGATTAAATAGCACTTTCGAAAGAGTGCCGCAGATTACCCTATTTAAAGGTCTATTTCCTATCACTATTTGTTTCCTATACTTTTGCTTATATGTTTAATAAAGTATGTATTGATTTTGCAGCTGTATATTGAAGAATAAAAATTGTATATATTTATGGTGTACAGTGTGATGAAATATATCCACCACCTTATATGGTTGTCATTTTAAGCATGTGTGTATGTGTGCCTGTGTGTGTTGTAAGGACATGAAGATCTACTCTCTAAACAAGTTTCAAGTATACAATACAGTATTATTAACTATAGTCTCAGTTGATATATAAAATAATCTTAGTATTTATTTGTTTCAGTGATATTTATATCTTTTTATGTGTTATGCTATTAGTTTCATGAGGAGAGAGATTTTGTCAGTTTTATTCAAGAGTTTGAGGAAGTAAATATACAAAGGAAAGAAGACTAGGAGGTAAGGACAATAGGGTTGGAATAATGAGAATGTAAATATGCACAAAATACCAAAAGGATATCAAAATCCTCCAGAAAATTTAGTAGGTTTAATAACTATGACATTTTTAACCAAATATAACACATATATTTTGTTTCACAGTTCAAATTTATGCTGTATCATAGTATAAATATCAAAAAATATTATTCTTATATATAATCAGTGTGGGAAATTTAATATGTCAGTATTTCATAGTAAGTTTTTAAAAACATTTGTTGTTGTGTGTTAAGTTGCTTCAGTCATGTATGACTCTTTGTGACCCTATGGCCTGCAGCCCACCAGGCTTCTTTGTCCATGGGATCCTCCAGGGAAGAATACTGGAGTGGGTTGCCATTCCTTCCTCCAGGGGATCTTCCTGACCCAGGGATCAAACCCATGTTTCTTAGGTCTCCTGCATTGGCAGGCAGGTTCTTTACCCCTAGCCACCTGGGAAGCCCATTAAAAAAAAAAAAAAAATTCCATAAAGTATTTTGTACTTAGCCCTTCCCAGGTGATGCTAGTGGTAAGAAACCTGCCTGCCAATGCACTTTTTTTTTTTTTTTTTGCATTTTGTACTTAAGGCTTCCCATGTGACACGACTGAAGCATCTTAGCACTTTTTGTACTTACACATTTTGTACTTAGTGCTGTGGTCCCTAAAGATGGACTTTCCTTAAACACAAATTCTTCCTCTTCTTACTATTCTTTAAGCCATGACCCCTTATCTAGAATTCACCTTATTACATTTTAATTTGTAAATAAGATTATAGATTAAAATGTTCACCTGTAAAATATACAGGAGAAGCATTTGTTGAGTGTTGCATTTTTTCAGACACATTCCAGTTATTTAAATCCATAGGAAGTAGAGAATATCTGCATGCCCATTCAACTAGTAACATTGTGGAGGATTTTACCTACAATCTCTTTGACCCCATCTCTAAAGTAAGTGCTGCAGGAGAAAGCACTAAAAAGAATGAAGGAAGGAATTATGGAATTTTAAATATTATGAGGAAGACAAGCATTACAAATAACTTTAACATAAAGTAAATGTTTTACATTTTTTTAGAGACAAGATCATCATGTATATGGCACAAACCAAGCACAATATTATAAAGCAAATGTCTTGTAATAAAAAATTTAAAACAAAGATTATCCTGCAGTTGTTAAGAAAATAATTTGAAAATATGACTGAGTTCTCTCCCACAAAAGGAAAGTTTTCTGTATAATGGCAAAAGAAATAAATCGAGTGAACAATATAAAACTTGACTACAGAGATTATTTAGAAAGATAAAGATATATAATGGTGTGTGCTGTGTGTTGTGCTTAGTCACTCAGTCGTGTCCGACTCTTTGCGACCTGATAAACTGTTGCCCACCAGGCTCCTCTGTCCGTGGGATTCTCCAGGCAAGAATAATGGAGTGGGTTGCCATGCCCTCCTCCAGGGGATCTTCCCAACCCAGGGATAGAATCCACATTTTGCACATTGCAGGCAGATTCTCTACCGTTTGAGCCACCAGGGAACTAGAGGATTTATGAACACTAGAGTTGTATACAATACAAAGTGGTAATAAGTGAGCAGGTTTCAAAAAATAAAAATGTTAAAATATGAGTAGGTGATATTTTGAGATGTGATTTCAGAGGTGTATTTACTGGAAATGAACCTCTGATTGTTCACAGCAGCATAGTATATTTCTTCCTAGAGCCATCATAATGTATGTTATTTATAATTAATTATCCTATAGCAATTTAAAAATTTTGAAATGATCACTGCTGAAAAAGTGTGACCATTGTGCATTGCAAATTTAAATGAAATTAATTTTAGTATGAATGTAACAGGTCATCAAACACTAAATGTTTTCTTCTATATACTGTGTTCCTTACTTACAGCAGGCAGATTTCATTTCCTGAGTTAAAGTGTCATATTGTGGTGCTATCTGTAAGCACATAGTCTCACCTAGCCTTTCCCTTTACAAATGAAAAACAGAAAATGATTCACCTATTTATTTTCAATCATATTTGGTTTTTTTAAATAAAGTTTATATTTAAATTTCAGGTCAAACAAAGCATTGCCACCTATTGGGGAAAAAAATGCATGAGAGTTCAGGATTACTAGAGCACTACTCTAAGCTACTTGCAGAAGGGAATAAAAAGAAGAAATGCAAAAGGAAGAAAAGGAGTTAAGCTGTTAGTTCAAGTAAACAAAAAAGCTTTAATTAACTTTTAGGAGGTACCCTTTAACTTTAAAAAATAATTCAACTGCAAGCTTTAAGAACAGATATAAAAGCTGGTGTCAGAAAACACAAAACAGCTGGCAATCTTATGTATTAGAAGACAAAGGCAAGCAGTTGGATGCTAATTTCACAAAGGGTAAACTGCCACAATTCCAAAAACAGTTCAATTTACATGAAAATTATTCATCTTAGTCCCAGTACACAATTTTGGGGGAAAAAAAAAAAGTTTTTCAGAATGTTACATATCAGTAAAATAACATGAATTTTAACTCTAGAGACTCTTTTCAGACCATTAATTCATAAAGCGTTAGTACTCAAAGCACATTTTTGTTGTACTTATTTTTTTAGGATCAGAAAAACTACCATCTGAGCAAGTGTTTAATGTTTGACATTGACGTAAATGGAATGATTTGAAAATAAAATTTGCCAAATGCTTGAAAAATTTTCCCTACCTTTGAAACTATTGAATATTAATATGCTCATGAAATTTGTCATTCATACTGATCAAGATCATCTCCAGACAGATATTTTACCTGAATACTTTGGTTTTGACATATCCTTTGTTGAAACAGTAAATTATTTTTATTGTAAATAGTAAGCTATTTTATGTGATTGTCTGCTACTTTCTCACATCCCTTCTTCCATTTTCTAATCTACTTGTCCATCCTGAGGATCGCCTCATCCATAATACGCAGATGCTGTAGAGCTCCAGGATTAATACCTGACATGATGGGGATGTCAGTGATATAGAAAGCTTTCAATCTGATTGCTCTCCATCAATATCATATAGGTTTTTAAGTGTTTTGAATTAAATTCCAGGTTTGAATGACCTGGTGAGTTACGGTAGGTATATACATCATTTTTGACATTTCTTTATACATACTTCCAGGAATGTCCACTTGTTTAAATGTCATTAAAACATCATTAAAGGAGTACAGTTAGCAAATAATTGTTAATAGTATTTACAAATAAAGAATAATCCTTCATTTCTGCAAATATTTACTAAGCACCTATTTGCCAAAGCTACTTGGCATTTAGAATACTATGTTGAAAAATTTAGGTTCATTTTATAATATGACAGATAGTATATTTTATATCTTTATATGATATTAGGAGCTTTCCAAAGACCCATAATCAGAAATGCTTAGCAAAATAATATATAAAGATATCATGTACTTTAACATTTGTTATTTTTAGCATTCAATAATAATTAAATATAGAACATTTTCTGCCTGATATTGAAGCAAAATATCATGAATATGTAAAAAAAAAACATTCTCTGCATCTGCTAAATATTGGCTTTTCTACATGAATGGATTTTCATAAGTTCATAGGTTACCTTTTGGTAACCTAAGGAAAGAGCTTCTCTTTATTTTTTTTCTTTACAGGAATTTTCTAGCTTCAAATAACACCTATAATTTTGTGATTCTTTGATCTGATATATAAGACATTGTTCACGTTATATATGTAGCACTTATGCTGTTACTCATCAGCAACTTATAGTAATTACACTTGGAAAATGATAACTGTTTATTAAATTGGATACCCTGAAAGGTGAAATATAATCATATCCCCCAAAGTTATTCTGAAAGCCAACTCATTCTTTAGTTTTGAATCATGGTAAACATTGATGTAAAAAGGTAGAGATTATCAATTTATTTTTGTCAGAAAGCCAAATTAACCTAGAGATGTTTAAAGACTATAATAGTTTTTATATGTGCTCATTTGAAAATACTTAACACTTGAAAGAAAGGATAAAAATCTTTTTTCCTTTACTCTTCTTAGGATCTTGCCTGCTGCTGTTGCTGCTAAGTCGCTTCAGTCGTGTCCGACTCTGTGAGACCCCATAGACAGCAGCCCACCAGGCTCCCTGGTCCCTGGGATTCTCCAGGCAAGAACACTGGAGTGGGTTGCCATTTCCTTCTCCAATGCATGGAAGTGAAAATGAAAGTGAAGTCACTCAGTCGTGTCTGACTCTTAGCAACCCCATGGACTGCAGCCTACCAGGCTCCTCCATCCATGGGATTTTCCAGGCAAGAGTACTGGAGTGGGGTGCCATTGCCTTCTGGGGCCCTGCAAATTAGACTGACAAAAGACAAAATAACAAGAAAAAAACAGAGGACTTAGTGTTGAGTAACTCAAAGGAATCTGAGAACTTGGTTGCATATAGCATCTTCACAAAAGAACAATAAATTTGTAGAGGAGTGACAAAATAAAGAAAAGGACTTTGAGCTTCTAGAGGAGAAAAATTGTGGGGCAGTAAATCTATGCAGATACGTAATGGAAGATAAATACTAGTTAGTAAGTTTTGTTATGTAGGTTCTTCTGGTGCTGACTCCAGACTTATATGAGTCTGGAGTTGTCTCAGGTAATTAAGTATGGTCTTGCCTAGGAATGCAGTGTAAACAGTTTTTCTTGAATCTTCTTCTTTTCAGTTTCCCTTAGCTTAAAACAGGGAGAAGGCAATAGCACCCCACACCAGTACTCTTGCCTGGAAAATCCCATGGAGGGAGGAGTCTGGTAGGCTGCAGCCCATGGGGTCGCTAAGAGTCGGACACGACTGATCGACTTCACTTTCACTTTTCACTTTCATGCATTGGAGAAGGAAATGGCAACCCACTCCGGTGTTCTTGCCTGGAGAATCCCAGGGACGGCGGAGCCTGGTGGGCTGCCGTCTATGGGGTCACACAGAGTCGGACACGACTGAAGTGACTTAGCGATGTACTGAAAGGACTTAGCAGTAGCTTAAAACAATCATTATGCCAGAGTGGCATATTTTGGGGTAGCATATTCTGGAACACTTCAGATTCATCAACTTAAATGGAAATTGCAGGTAATGTTTTATTAATTTAGATTTATATTTGTTCTCTATCACTTTCAATATTTGATTTATATATTCACTGGGCAAACTTTTTTTGAATACTTAATATATTATAACAATGCATTACACTGCAGGAACTACAGTGGGCAAATCAAAGCCTCATCCGTAACAAAACTGATTCCTAATAGGTAGTTGCATAGTAAATAAACAAGAATAACATGTAGTATGTACTGAAAGGGAGAAGGCAATGACACCCCACTCCAGTACTCTTGCCTGGAAAATCCTATGGATGGAGGAGCCTGGTAGGCTGCAGCCCATGGGGTCGCTAAGAGTCGGACACGACTGATCGACTTCACTTTCACTTTTCACTTTCATGCATTGGAGAAGGAAATGGCAACCCACTCCGGTGTTCTTGCCTGGAGAATCCCAGGGACGGCGGAGCCTGGTGGGTTGCCGTCTATGGGGTCACACAGAGTCGGACACGACTGAAGTGACTTAGCGATGTACTGAAAGTGCTATGGAGAAAAGTGAACCAAGAGAGGGATGGTATAAAATATACTAGGTTTATGAGGGGAAGATATTGTAGGATAAAGAAAATGCAACTTACAATACCCTGAAGAATAGTAAACAGACCAATGTTTGAAACAAATTCGTCCAGAAAATGGAGATCATAAAATCAGAAAAGTAACTGGCATTGCAAAGGGCTGGCTACATATGAATTTATGTCCCTGTGTTGTTTGATAATGAAAAGTATTAGAGGGAAAAATTCTTAAAGAGTAATAACATCAGACAAATTTGTAAAAGATCATTTTATTTACCATGTTTCATACAGATATGCAAGGGCAGAACTAGGGAGAAGAATTAGAAGGTAATTGCAATAAAAATCTAGATTAGACTCTATGGTGAACTGGATTAAGAAGCAAATATGAAACTGGTGGGAGTCGGTAGGATTTTTAGTTCATTTGAAAGTAGAGCAAACAGTCTGCTGATGGATTGAATTTAGGATGTGAGAAAAACAGAGAACTAGGGAATGAACCAAAATTTTGTCCTTAGCAACTAAAATTAGGGAGTAGTTTGATAGCTCAGACAGTAAAGCATCTGCCTACAATGAGGGAGACCCAGGTTCAACCCCTGGGTCACGAAGATCCTCTGGAGAAGGAAATGGCAACCCACTCCAATACTCTTGCCTGGACAATCCCATGGATGGAGAATTGTGGTAGGCTACAGTCCATAGGCTCGCAAAGAGTGGGACATGACTGAGCGACTTCATTTTCACTTTCACTTTCACTTTCTACAACTGAAATGGAAAAGATGAGAGGAAGAAGGAACCATTTGGTAAAGATTAAATGGAGTCTCTTTTGGACTTGTTGAAGTTGTAACATCCATTAGACACTTCAACAAAGATGCCAAGAGAGTAGTTGAATATATTAATCTAGAATTCAAGGATGATACACATTATAGGGAATTTATAATAGCTCAATTATAATAGTTAAAGCAATAAAATTTCATGAGATCACCAAAAAGTAAAAGTAGATGGTTAAGTGATAAGGTCTAATTACTGAGCCTTGGAATTCTTCCACATTGTTATTCAGTTACTAAGTTGTGTCCTACATTTTGTGACCCCATAGACTGTAGCACACCAGTCTTTCCTGTCCTTCACTATCTCCTGGAGTTTGCTCAAACTCAGGTCCATTGTCATCCAACCATCTCACCTACTGTTATCCCCTTATCCTCCTGTTCTCAATCTTTCCTAGCATCAGGGTCTTTGCATCAGGTGGCCCAAGTTTTGGAGCTTCAGCTTTAGCATCAGTCCTCTCGATGAATATTCAAGGTTGATTTCCTTTAGGACTGACTGGTTTGATCTCCTTACTGTCCAAAGGACTCTCAAGAGTCTTCTCTAGCTCCAGAGTTCAAACGCATTAATTCTTTCACACTCAGCCTTCTTTATGGTCCAATTCTCAATCCATGCATGACTATTGGAAAAACCATAGTTTTGACTATTAGGAGATCACAGAAAAGAAAAAACAAAACAAAACAAAAAAGGAGACATGGAAGCAGAGGGAGGAAAGTAAGGTAGATGACCTGAATGCCAAATGGACACACATACAAAAAAAATCAGAGAGGAGCAGATGATCAACTTAATCCAATGATCTCAGTTCAGTTCAGTCGCTCAGTCATGTCCGACTCTTTGCAACTCCATGAACAGGAGTATGCCAGGTGTCCCTGTCTGTCACCAACTCCTGGAGTTAAGCAGCAACTGTGCAGCGCAGGAGTGGCTGAGAAGAGCTACCTCACATCCAAGGTCAGGAGCAGCGACCAAGAGGAGATACCCCATGTCCAAGGTAAGAGAAACCCAAGTAAGACGGTAGGCACTGAGAGAGGGCATCAGAAGACAGACAGACTGAAACTACAATCACAGACAACTAGCCAATCTGATCACATGGACCACAGCCTTGTCTAACTCAGTGAAACTAAGCCGTACTGTGTGGGGCCACCAAAGATGGATGGGTCATGGTGGAGAGGTCTGACAAAATGTGGTCCACTGGAGAAGGGAATGACAAACCACTTCAGTATTCTTGCCTTGAGAAACCCATGAACAGTATGAAAAGGCAAAAAGATAGGACACTGAAAGATGACCTCCCCAGGCCAGTGGGTCCCCAATATGCTACTGGAGATCAGTGGAGAAATAACTCCAGAAAGAATGAAGAGAGGAAGCCAAAGCAAAAACAACATCCAGTTTTAGATGTGACTGGTGATAGAAGCAAGGGTTGATGCTGTAAAGAGCAATACTGCATAGGAACCTGGAATTTTAGGTCCATGAATCAAGGCAAATTGGAAGTGGTCAAACAAGAGATGGCAAGAGTGAATGCTGACAATCTAGGAATCAGCGAACCAAAATGGACTGGATTGGGTGAATTTAACTCAGATGCCCATTATATCTACTACTGTGGGCAAGAATCCCTTAGAAGAAATGGAGTAGCCATCATAGTCAACGAAAGAGTCTGAAATGCAGTACTTGGATGCAATCTCAAAAATGACAGAATGATCTCTGTTCATTTCCAGGCAAGCCATTCAACATCATGATAATCCAAGTCTATGCCCCGACAAGTAACACTGAAGAACCTGAAGTTGAGTGGTTCTATGAAGACTTGTAAGACCTTTCAGAACTAACACCCCAAAAAGATGTCCTTTTCATTATAAGGGACTGGAATGCAAAAGTAGAAAGTCAAGAAACACCTGGAGTAACGGGCAAATTTGGCCTTGGAGTACAGAATGAAGCAGGGCAAAGGCTAATAGAGTTTTGCCAAGACAATGCACTGGTCATAGCAAACACCCTCTTCCAACAACACAAGAGAAGACTCTACACATGGACATCACCAGATGGTCAACACCAAAATCAGATTGATTATATCCATTGCAGCCAAAGATGGAGAGGATCTATATAGTCAGCAAAAAACAAGACCGAGAGCTGACTGTGGTTCAGATCATGAACTCCTTATTGCCAAATTCAGACTGAAATTGAACAAAGTGGGGAAAACCACTAGACCATTCAGGTATGACCTAAATCAAATTCCTTATGACTATACAGTGGAAGTGAGAAATAGATTTAAGGGACTAGATCTGATAGACAGGTTGCCTGATGAACTATGGACAGAGGTTCGTGACATTGTACAGGAGACAGGAATCAAGACCATTCCCAAGAAAAAGAAATGCAAAAAGGCAAAATGATTATCTTAGGAGGATTTACAAATAGCTGTGAAAAAAGAGAAGCAAAAAGCAAAGGAGAAAAGGAAAGATATCAACACCTGAATGCAGAGTTCCAAAGAATAGCAAGGAGAGATAAGAAAGCCTTCCTCAGCAATCAATGCAAAGAAATAGCAGAAAACAATAGAATGGGAAAGACTAGAGATCTCTTCAAGAAAATTAGAAATACCAAGGGAAGATTTCATGCAAAGATGGGCTCAATAAAGGACAGAAATGGTATGGACCTAACAGAAGCAGAAGATATTAAGAAGAGGTGGCAAGAATACACAGAAGAACTGTACAAAAAAGATCTTCATGACCCAGATAATCATGATGGTGTGATCACTCAACTAGAGCCAGACATCCTGGAATGTGAAGTCAATTGGGCCTTAGGAAGGATCACTATGAACAAAGCTAGTGGAGATGATGGAATTCCAGTTGAGCTATTTCTAATCGAATGATCTATCAACTACAATAAACATTGTGTTTGGCAATGTGGAGACCATTGATATGTTTATAAAGCAATTTCAGTAGAGTAATGGTGGAAAAGAGTTAATTAGAAATAGTTTTGATAAAGCATAGAGAGGAATTGAGAACTTGGAGCACAAGTGATTCTTTTGAGAATTTTGAGATAAAGGAAACTAGAAATGTGATAGTAAATTGTAGAGAAAATTAGGACATGTAAGAGTTTCTATTTTTTTTAAACTGAGAAATTTAGCAGGATTTAGTGTTATTATGAAAATTCCAGTAGACAAGAAAATTACTGTTGATATATGAGATAGACAAGACTATTGGTAGACATATATATCCTTGAGTCTACCAATAATCTTGTCTCTTTAGTACATCACCAGTGTTTTTCTTTCTTACTGGAATTTTCATAATTGATAGACATATGTTCTTGAGTGGGCTTCCCTGGTAGCTCAGCTGGTCAAGAATCCGCCTGCAATGCAGGAGACCCCAGTTCAATTCCTTTGTGGGGAAGATCCACTGGAGAAGGGATAGGCTATCCACTCCAGGATTCTGGCCTGGAAATTTCTGTGGACTGTATAGTCCATGGGATCATGAAGAGTCAGACACAACTGAGCAACTTTCACACACATGTCCATAAGTAGCAAATAAATAACAGAATAATGGGCACAAGTGAAGTTTCTGTTACACAGGAACACAGATCATCCTTGGTAACAGAAGGCAATGCAGAGTATCTGTGCAAGTCTTCATGTAAAGGGATAATTCACTGGTGGTATTGTGTTAAAGTTCTTTTTTACCAGCTCCTAATTTTTGTTTCAGAAATGAACAGTTGAGAATGACAATGAAGTGAGGCTTGGAAGGTTTCATCAAACAGAAAAATGTGACATTTACTTTTAGAAGTGTTTGAGATCAATAGATCAGAAAACAGAAATAAAACTACCTGGCATCACAATGAGCATGCTTTAAGTAGTGGTCATGAATTTAAAGTGAGCCTTGACAACAGGGTTGTGATTTTCTCTTGTCAGATTAGCTCTCTAGGGCTAGGTTTAGAGAAAGAAATAGTTGAATTTAACAGAGGTTTGCATTTTCCCAAGACCACAAAGAGACAGGGGGGCCTGAGGGGCTGAAGACAGAGACAGCAGAGTGATTATTGAAGTGAAGTTGCTCAGTCATGTCTGACTCTTGGCAACCCCATGGACTGTAGTCTACCAGGTTCCTGGTCCATGAGATTTTCCAGGCAAGAGTACTGGAGCAGGTTTTCATTTTCTTCTCCAAAAGCGCAGGAAGCACCACTCTTATTAGGGAAGGTAGTCTCTCAGCTAGTGATTATTAAAGAGCAGCAAAAATTGGTAACATAAAGGAGTGGGAGGAAATGAAAAGAGAGGGACAATAGACTGGTATTGCCAAAGGGTTGTTGTTAAAAGATAATAGAAATAGTGAGCTATGAAAACAGGAAGTTCTGATGGACAATGAGATCCTTAGTTAAAATACTGTTTTTAATAAATTTAAAAGCATGAGTTTTGTTCAAAAAGAAAAGTTGGCAAATTATATAAATTTTATGAATCCTCACTTTTCTCATTTGTAAATGAGGGAAAATAAATTTAGCTTAAAGAGCTTTTAGAATGGCTATAGAAAATCACAACCCTGTTGTCAAGGCTCACTTTAAATTCATGACCACTAGTTAAAGCATGCTCATTTAAACAATCCAGGTAACATGCTTAGGCCAGGGTCTGCACACAGTAATCACACTATTAGTACTGCAGTACATTTAACTAAAGTGCCATTGATCAGTGGTAAAACAGCCTTGATCTCTCTTTGAATATTAGATTCATAGGTTTCATTATAATCCATACCACAAGGGCAAATAATACTAGTTTTGAATTTCTTTCTATTAATATGTTCATGAAAATAGAATGCTAATTATGAGATTTAATTATGTAAAATACATGAGGCTTTAAATAAAAATATCACAGTAAAACTACTGTGAGAATGTTTTTCACATTCAAAAGGAGAAATTTCAAAAATTATTACCAAGTATTGATTTGATATCTAGTCCATGTTCAACACCAGGCTAGAAAAAAAGAGATGTGCTCTAATCTCTCAGAGAACTTATCAACAAATATGAGGCAAAATATATAATCAAACATGAAATAAATATATAAACAAAAATCCCACATCAATAATTCAATGATAAATTATGTAGGAAGTATTTTTAAAACTATTTATTTCCATTAAATTTTCTAGATTAAAAAAAAAGAGGTCACCTTCAATATATTAGCTTAATTATTTTGAAAATAATCATTCAACTTGAGGAAATTCCAGTTTTGGAGATTTCATGATTTGGAAATAATAGGAATGTATATTTTCAATCATTGATAACAGACATGTTTTATTTCTAGAGAAAAAAATATTGGTAGCCCCAAAAAGTAAAAGAAAATTTGAAAATGATCTTTTAAATTTTATCAGATTTTCTAAACACAAATATTGATATTTTACTGTTTTTGAATGACCCTGGAAACTCCTGCTCACCAATTATTGATTGCTGGTGCTGCTGCTGCTGCTAAGTTGCTTCAGTTGTGTCTGACTCTGTGCGACCCCATACACGGCAGCCCACCACGTTCCCCCATCCCTGGGATTCTCCAGGCAAGATCACTGGAGTGCGTTGCCATTTCCTTCTCCAATGCATGAAAGTGAAAAGTGAAAGTGAAGTCGCTCAGTCGTGTCCGACCCTCAGCGACCCCACGGACTGCAGCCTTCCAGGCTCCTCCATCCATGGGATTTTCCAGGCAAGAGTACTGGAGTGGGGTGCCATTGCCTTCTCCAACCAATTGCTAATATATAATTAATATAACCATATTTCAAGAATTTATTGATATCTGAGGCAACTCACTCTGAATAAAGTATTTTGAGTTGTAAAGATTAGAAAATAAGAATCAGTTAAAACTCAATTTCAGCATTTATGATGAGTGGATGAATATGGACAAAATATTGATGTTTTGGTAGCTCTTTTGTGGCAAAATTATGAGGTTCTGAAAGCTTTTTTGAAAGTTAGTGAGTCATCAACTTTCTATTTTTCTCTGTGATTTAATCAATATTTAGAACTCCAGCCATCTCATCTCATCTTTCCAGCAAATGAAGTATGGGGAATTAGCTGATCAAACTCCAAGAATTTTTTTCAGGTTTATCATTTAGGCCTCAAGCTTCACAATCATTCATTTATATAGCTTTTTATGGCAGCAGATTTCCAAAAAAATTCTGATTTATTTCTCAATAAAACAAACTTGACTCTAATAGGTATGATATAGATATCAGAGAATAAATATTATATATATATATATATATATATATATATATATATATATATATAGTGTGTGTGTGTGTGTGTGAGAGCATGTGCATGCACATGTGCTTCATCTCTCCCCATGGACTATTATAACCCACCATACTCCACTGTCCATGGAATTCTACAGGCAAGAATACTGGAGTGGGTAGCCATTCCCTCCTCCAGGGAATTTCCCAACCCAGGGATCAAACCCAGGTCTGTGCATTGCAGGTGGATTCTTTATCATCTCAGTCACCAGGAAAGTCTCTCTCTCTATATATATGTGTGTGTGTGTGTGTGTGTGTGTGTGTGTGTGTACACACACATATACATATGCATATATACATATACATAGATATGAATTTAATTGGAATATTTAGGTCATTTCCCTTTTACATCTTATCAAATTCACCTAAACAAAACCCTTGGGAGAGTAAAACATGGAGATGTTATTTTACTGAGAGAAATATGGTACATTCAGAATGCTCATAAAGACTTGTAATAAAATTCTTGAGAAAATTTGAGATAAATATTTTATTTATTTAAGTTCATTTCACTTTCTACCCTTTCATTTTCACATGTCAGTACAGTGACTGACCCATGGTTTCTCTTCAGTATGTACTGTTCTACTTCTGAATAAGGAAAGTTATTGGTGGCAAATGCCTACAAAATATCTCTACTAATTGTAAATATTCCTACAAGTTTGGCCTAAAGCATTGAAGCATATATATATATATATATTGCTGCTGCTGCTGCTAAGTCACTTCAGTCGTGTCTGACTCTGTGCGACCCCATAGACGGCAACCCACCAGGCTCCCCCATCCCTGGGATTCTCCAGGCAAGAACACTGGAGTGGGTTGCCATTTCCTTCTCTAATGCCTGAAAGTGAAAAGTGAAAGTGAAGTCACTCAGTCATGTCCTACTCTTAGCGACCCCATGGACTGCAGCCCACCAGGCTCCTCTGTCCATGGTATTCTCCAGGCAAGAGTAGTGGAGTGGGGTGCCATTGCTAGCTAGCAGCTAACAAATTTTGAGAGAAACAGAAACATGATAATCTGGAAATGGTAATGACTGTATTAATTTATTTTTCATCCACCTCTAGCATAAGCTCCAAAGCTGTTGGCAGATCCACAAAATAAAAGAACACTGGGTTAACTCTGTTGGCCATATTACTTTACTCAATAATCCTATATGTTTATACAGACATACACATTTCAGTTCTTACTTAATTTGATTCAGATTAACTTATTTAACTCATATTTTTGCTTTAAAATTGTGTCATTCAATTTTTAAAAGTAAGAATATTTTTAAAGGATTTTTTTTTTTAAGGCAAAACTACAAAGCAGTAGTAAACTAGTGGTTGACAGGGGTTTCAGGGTGGGGCCAGGGAATAATTAGGTGGAGTGCAGGAGATTTCTAAAGCAGTGAAAATATGCTGCAAAATATACACATGTGTGTGCTCCGTGCTCAGTCATGTCAGACTCTTTGTGATCCCATGGACTATACCTACCAGGCTCCTCTGTCAATGGGATTTCCCAAGCAAGAAAACTGGAGTGGGTAGCCATTTCCTTCTCCAGGGATATTCCTGACCCAGACATCAAACCAAACTAGGTCTCCTACACATTTTCTGCTTGGCATTTCTTTACCACTGAGCCACCTGGGAAGCCCCATAGCTACTATTATAAGATACATTTAATTGTACAATATTCAACAGAGTATATTATATATAATAAATAGTATAAATAAAAATTAGTAAATAGTAAATATAACTAGCAACAAAATAAATAATAAAAGGGTATATTTTAACAATTTCAGATATGTAAGAATGGTTCAATATTAGAAATATCTGTTAATATAATTAACATTTTTAATTAAAATATAGTTGACATGCTACTTTCAGGTGTAATACATATAGATTTGATATTTTCCTACATTATGAAATGAGCACAATCGCTTCTCGGCCTTTTGGCTAAGATCAAGTGTAGAAATGAGCACAACAACAAGCCTACTGACCATCTGACCGCATACAAAGCTATTACAGTATTATTCACCAGATTCCTCATGGCAGCATAACCTTGTGACTTATTTATAAGTGTAGATTTGGACCTCTCAATCTCCTACACCTTCAACCCTAACCTCTTCCCTTTTGACAATTACCTATCTGTTTTCTGCATCTGTGGTGGTGGTTTAGTCACTAAGTCATGTCCAACTCTTGCAATCCCATAGGCTGTAGCCTGCCAGGCTTCTCTGTTCATGGGATTCTCTAGGCAAGAAAACTTGAGTGAGTTGCTATATCATTCTCCAGAGGATCTTCCCAACCCAGGAATCAAACCCAGGTCTCCTGCATTGCAGGAAGATTCTTTACCAACTGAGCTACAAAGGAAGCTGTTCTCTGCATCTATTATTTCTGTTTTTCTTTTGTTTGTTTCTTAGATTTCACATAAAAGTGAGATAATGAAATATTTGTCTTTCTCTGTCTGAATTATTTCAATTACCATAATACCCTCTAGACCTATCCATGTTTTCCATAATAGCAAGATTTCAACCCTTTATGGCTGAGTAATATTCCATTGTGTATACACACAAACATACACACACGATGTTTAGGTGATGACTGACCTCTTACGTTTAAATGCATTCTAATAGTCCTCCTTTTTACTCCTCATGTTTTCTGTTTTTGAAATAATATTTAATATTGCTTTATTTTGTGTATCCTCAACTCCTTATTATAGATTGATGATTTTACTACTTTTGTCTTTAATCTTTCTACTAGCTTCATAAGTGGTTGATCTACTATCTTTATTGTATGCTTGCCTTTACCCGTGAGATTTTTATCCTTTTGTAATTTTCAAATTTCTAGCTGTGGTCTTTTTATTTTTTTTTTTCTATTTAAAGAAGACCTTTTAATATTTCTTATAAAGCTGATTTAGTGGTGCTGAATTATTTTAGTTTTTTTTTTTTTTTTTTTTTGTCTGTAAAATTCTGTGTCTTTCCAAATCTGTGATAGCCTTGCTGTAATCTGTATTATAGGTTTTTCCCTTGCAACATTTTGAATGTATCATGCTACTCACTTATGCCCTTCAAATTTTCTACTGAAAAGTCAGCTGATAGTCCTATGGAAGCTCCCTTGCACGTAACTAGTTGCTTTGCTCTAGTTTCTTTTAAGGGGCTCTCTTTATCTTTAATTTTTTACATTCTAATTATGTATCTTGATGTGGTCCTCTTTGGGCTTATCTTGTTTTGGACTCTGTGCCTCCTGGGCCTGGATATCTTCTTCCTTGGATTAAAGAAGTTCTCAGTTATAATTTCTTCAAATAATTTTTTTTTTTTTTGCCATTTTTTCTCTTGTCTGGGACTCCTATAGAATGAATGTTAGTAAACCTGATGTTATTCCAGAAACCTCTTAAATTATCCTCATTTTTAAGACTCCTTTCTTCATTTTTTCCTGTTCATCTTAGATGATTTCCACTATTATGTATTCCTGTTCACTGACTTATCCCTATATACCATTTAATCTGCCACCGATTCCTTTCAGTGTTTGGTTCTTCTTTATATTTTCTAACATTTTTTTAAACTTTCCACTTGTTCATCTTTTCTTCTGAGTCTGTTGAGAATCTTTTTGATCATTACTTGAACTGTATCAGATGGCTTATCTCCACTTCCTTTATTTTTCTAAGGTTTGGTTTTCATATTCATAGGGAACATATTCCTCTGTCTCCTCATTTTGCCTATTTCTCTGTATTTATTTCTATGTATTTATGTCAGTTGTGTTTCCCATCGTGGAAAAGTGGCCTTTTGTAGGAATACATCCTCTGGGACTCAGCAGCCCATGCTGCTCTGATCACCAGAGACGTATACTCTAGAGGCGCCCAATGTGGGCTGTGTGGGTCTTTCTATTGTGATGGGGCTGAGTACACTGGGTATACTGGTAGGCGAGTCTTGTTCTCAGCTAAGTTGGCTGCCAGGCCCTGTCTCCTGCAGTGGTTGTCAACCTACTGGTGGGCAGGGCCAGGCCCTGGCTTGGCTTGCCCTGCAGCTCAGGCGTCCCTAGGACTTGTGCTAGCGTTCTGGTAAGCAAGTAGGTTCTCAGGGGAAATAGGCTAAAAGAAGGACTCCAAAATTATATCCGCCAGCACCAGTGTCCTTCTGGTAGAATAAACTTTCCAAAATGGCTGCTCCCAGTATTTATGTCCCTACATTGAGTTTCAGTTGCCTCCTGCCTCTCTGCAGACTCTCTTAAGATCAGCAAGTGGGTCATACCCAGGTTATTTTTAAATTCCTGCCTCTACAAGGGAACTCAGGGCATGTGATATTTTGTGTGTTCCCTTTAGCCTTCCAAGCTCTCTCTTAGGCAAGATTTTCTGGCCTTCAAAGTTAAACATTCTGGGATCTTATCTTCCCAGCAAAGGACCCCTAGGCTGTGGAGCCTGGTGTGGAGCTCAGACTCTCTGTTCCTCTAGATGGATCTCTACAATTGTTATTATTGCCTTTTTAGAGTTTCTCTGGTGGCTCAGACAGTAAAAAAAAAATCTGCCTGCCATGAGGGAGACCTGGGTTCGATTTCTGGATCAGGAAGGTACCCTGGAGAAGGAAATGGAAACCCAGTTAAGTATTCTTGCCTGGAGAATCCTATAGACAGAGGAGCCTGGCGGGCTACAGTCCAAGGGGTCACAAAGAGTCAGACAGGAATAAGTGACTAACACTACCCAGTGGTATGTAATGGTATGTCTCTGCCCCCTCCTACTCATCCTGCAGTTCCCTTGTTATATCTTTAACTGTGGAAAATATTTTCTGTTCATCTTAAAGTCATTCCAAAGACAGTTCTGTAAATAGTTCTGATTATGGTGTGGTAAGGTAAGCTCAGTATCCTCCGACTATGCCATTTTAACCATACCCAGCTAACATACTTAGATCATACTAGATCAATATGACAACCCATATGCTCATCCCCATAAAGCATATAAACACTTTTAAAGGACTTATAATAAGATTATCAAGCTATATCTTTGAAATGATTAAAAAATGTAATCTCAGTACAAAAAAGTATTTAGCCTAAGGTTGATCATCAAAGCATTCCTGTTAAAGTCAGGAATAAAATCTGGAATCTATCACTAGTATTATTTACTATTAATATTGGAGTACTCACTAACACAATAAAATGAAATATTTTACAAGAATGGCCAAAATTATTATTAGGTGTGGATGTTATTCTTGTATGCTTATGAAACACAGGAAAACAAAGCAATAGCTATATGAAAAGTAAGTCAAGAGAAAGGTTAGAACTTAAATAAAAATCAGAAGAAATATTTCAACCTTGCTTATATGAAGAAGGTATAAAACTTTACTAATTCATGCAAGAGCCAACTCGAAAATATAGATGTTTTAAAAAAACATTGTTTATAAATTAATAAATGCATTCCCTGTAATTCAAGTTCTTAATAAACTTTTCATGATATGAAATAATCTAAAACCCTTCTTAAATAATGTGCAAAGCAAGGACAACAAAAAGTTTTAGCAAGTATATGAACATATAAGGAGAAAATTATTCATATCTGATAAGAATCATATTGAGGTCCTAATAATTAAAACAGTGTGATATCAGCATTGAAACAAAAGAACTCTATTAATTTGGCAGCAGGTTGTAGAATGCTTGATGAATGGTGGCTTAAATGATAATGATCTTTATTTTTTATCTGAGTAGCCTTGAAGTGAGCAGTTTGGGAATTTTTTCAGCAGTCCAGGATCTGTGTTGCAATTATTCTGGTCTTTCCTTCATCATTGAAATACCCTTGCTACAGCAACAAATATCAAGTCTTCACTCAACTATAAACCATAAGGAAAGGAAGGTATGGGTAGAGAGATAACTGTCTTCCTATATCAGCTTCTCTTATCAGGAAAGACATCTTCTCTCAACATACACGCTTGCTTCCTGTCTAAGCACCAGGGAAACAATGCAATTATAGTTACTGATAGAGGACTATTATGATTCATCTCCTGACATTTCCTCACAAGCACCTTTTCTTGTAGCCATAACTGAGATAATGTTAACACTGTTAAAAGGCAGTGCTGGATAGTGAATAGGCAAATCAGGTTCTCTTCCTTGCATTTCAATGTACCAGAACAGAGAGCAGAGATATAAAGCCAAAATCAAAGATATTTACTATATGATTAAAATATAGTATCTGTTCCCTGGAAGAAAAAATGAATACCCATGCATTGGTGTTAGGATAACTTCCCATGCCATCTGGAATCACAAGTAAAATAAATTTTCATTCTTTATGCTTTATAATAGAAGAAATACCAATTCAAATGATTTCAAAAAATTTAAAATTATAAGAAATGTAAAACAAAATAGTAGTAAAGTAGTAGTAAATAGTAGCACAGATATTTTTACTACTATTAAAAAACAAAATAGTAGTAAAGATATTTTTAACCTTGAATTGAAGAATGCCATTATAAATTGACCTTAAAACTTTAAAGGAAAATAAAAATATCTGTAAATAAATATTTAACAGTTTAAAATCATAAGACAAAAGAAAAAGCCATTTAAAAATTTAAAAGATAAATGAAAGAACATAAAATCAATATTACCACAATTAAAACTGTATGCAGGTCAAGAAGCAACAGTTAGAACTGGACATGAACAACAGACTGGTTCCAAATAGGAAAAGGAGTATGTCAAGGCTATATATTGTCACCCTAGTTATTTAACTTATGTGCAGAGTACATCATGAGAAATGCTGGGCTGGAGGAAGCACAAGCTGGAATCAAGATTGCTGGGAGAAATATCAATAACCTCAGATATGCAGATGACACCACCCTTATGGCAGAAAGTGAAGACCTAAAGAGACTTTTGATGAAAGTGAAAGAGGAGAGTGAAAGAGTTGACTTAAAGCTCAACATTCAGAAAACTAAGATCATGGCATCCGAGCCCATCACTTCATGGCAAATAGATGGGGAAACAGTGGAAACAGTTCCAAAATCACTGCAAATGGTGATTGCAGCCATGAAATTAAAAGACGCTTACTCCTTGGAAGGAAAGTTATGGCCAATCTAGATAGCATATTAAAAAGCAAAGACATTACTTTGCCAACAAAGGTCCGTCCAGTCAAGACTATGGTTTTTCCAGTGGTCATGTATGGATATGAGAGTTGGACTATAAAGAAAGCTGAGTGCAGAAGAATTGATACTTTTGAACTGTGGTGTTGGAGAAGACTCTTGAGAGTCCCTTGGACTGCAAGGAGATCCAACCAGTCCAACCTAAAGGAGATCAATCCTGGGTATTCATTGGAAGGACTTATGTTGAAGCTGAAACGCCAATACTTTGACCAGCTGATGCGAAGAACTGACTCATTGCAAAAGATCCTGACGCTGGGAAAGACTGAGGTCAGGAGGAGAAGGGGATGACAGAGGATGAGATGGTTGGATGGCATCACCAACTCAATGGACATGGGTTTGGGTGGACTCCAGGAGTTGGTGAGGGACAGAGAGGCCTGGTATGCTGCAGTTCATGGGGTCACAAAGAGTCGGACACGACTGAGTGACTGAACTGAACTGAATTGACATACTAATAATAAACTGAATATAAAAACAGAATAAATGGATAGAGCAAGTAGAAAAAGCAACTAACTAAAAAATAATTAAAATGAGGCAAACATGAATAATCATAGGTAAATATCAATTCCAGAATGAATATGATAAAGCAAATACTTCTATTAAATTATGAGTACACTACCTTTCTGAAACAGTATTTGAAAAAAAGTTATTCTATATAACCAATTTTTACCAGTATTAGTAACAAGATTTAATAAATATTGAGATAAATGAATGCATATTATTGCAAATAATTAATGCCAACAACTCAGTAAGACATGATTATACTAGTTGCTTTATGCACATAAGAAAATATACTCAGAAAAGTTAAGAAATTTGCTCAAGACATGGAGCAAATAAGTGGAAGAGTTAATGTGAGTCCAGACATAAAATGTGTCCATTTTGCACTAGAAATTTGTTTTTTAGTAATTTATACCAAGAAGACAGACTGTAAAAAGATATGCACAAGAGTGTTTATTCAACCACACCATTTTACAATAGCAATATTTAGAAACCACATAAATGTGCATCATAGATATTGGTGAAGTTACATTTGGTCCACACATTATAAAATTTTAAATAGCCTTAAAATAATAATGTAGCTCATTCATTTACATGGAAAACCAGAAAATGCCTGCAACATGCAGTTGCATACTAATGAATTGTATAATTAAACAGGGTAGACTGACAGCATTAATCTCTTCTTCCCCTCATAATACAATTAAAATACAGGTAATTGAATCATGTGTGACTGTGTGTGCCTCTGTGTGTATATCCTTAGAGGAAAAAAACAAAAATAGAACAAATTTTAAAAAATAGCAGAAAGACACAACAGGCTGGATGTGTGATGACAACACATTTTTGGTTGTGCTGCTGTATTTAAAAAATAGTGAATATTTCTGTTTGGTGAGAAAAGAGACCTTGGATGATGAAACAGTTTGACACATTCATTCCCCTGAAGTTTGGAGCTTAGCATTTTAACAGAATTGTTAATTTTGGAAAAAGTATCAAAAGAAATATGCATAAGTATATCCTATTAACTGATTCAGCTGTGAAAAATTTATATGAAATAAGGTTGTAATGTGTTTTTAACATTTGTATGCCATGGACATTTGTGATAGTCCATGTCACAAATGGAACCTACGGAGAAGGCAACGGCACCCTACTCCAGTACTCTTGCCTGGAAAATCCCACGGATGGAGGAGCCTGGTGGACCTCAGTCCATGGGGTCGCGAAGAGTCGGACACGACTGAGTGATTTCACTTTCACTTTTCACTTTCATGCATTGGAGAAGGAAATGGCAACCCACTCCAGTGTTCTTGCCTGAAGAATCCAGGGACGGGGGAGCCTGGTGGGCTGCTGTCTATGGGGTCGCACAGAGTCGGACATGACTGAAGTGACTTAGCAGCAGCAGCTGGAACCTATGGACCCTTTTTCAAATTGATGTTTTTAAGGTAGAAAACAAAATTGATGATGTTACAAAGGAAATTAGTCACATTTAAATATTATTCATGAATTACTAAAATATAATGTATTTAAATATGTGCTTCTTTATTCATTCAATAAATAATATTCACTGTAGACCTAATAACAGTGATGGATATAGTTGCTATTTTGAAATCCCTACAAAAACTGGAGTGTGATTTTAAAAGTATTACTACTATTGGTGCTAAAGTCACAAATACTGCTAAGACGACTTGATTTTTGTCTACAAAAATGTCTTTTCTGGGGAGAGGAGTCAAGATGGCAGAATAATATGAGGAATTCGCCTCTTCTACAAGTACATCAAGAACACATCTACAAATGGAACGATTCTCACACAGCGCTTGCTGAACACTAGCAGAAGACCTTGCACACCTAAAAGGACAAAAAAAATCTCCACACATAAGGTGACTGTGTCCTGATACAATGAATCCAGAAGTGTTCCATCTCTGCACCATTCTGGAATAGTTTCAAAAGGATAGGTGTTAACTCTAAATATTTGATACAGTTCACCTGTGAACACAATTGGTCCTGGAATTTTGTTTATTGGGAGTTTTTAAATCAAAGATTCAACTTTAGTATTTATAATTGGTCTGTTCATATTTTAGTCTTGGGAGATTGTACCTTTCTAACAATTTGTCCCTGTCTTCTAGGCTGTCCATTTTACGTAAGTCACATAGCTGCTTGCAGTAGTCTCTCATGATCTTTGTATTTCTGTGATGTCAGTTGTAAGAACCCTCTCCTTTTTTTCCTTGATGAGTCTGGCTAAAGAATTATCAGTGTTGTTTATCTTTTCAAACAACCAGCTTTTAGTTTCAATGGATCTTTTCTATTGTTTTCTTTGTCTTTATTTCATTTATTTCTGCTCTGATCTTTTTGATTTATTTCTACCTACTAACTTTAGGTTTTATTCTTTTTTCTCTAGTTGTTTTAGGTGTAAGTTTAGATTGTTTACTTGAGGTTGTTTCTTATTTCCTGAGGTACACTTGTATTGCTATAAACTTCCCTCTTAGAATAATCTTTTATTTATTTATTTTTTTTATTTGTTGAATCCCATAGGATTTGGATTATGGTATCTTCATACTCATTTGTCTCTAGGAAGAGCCAAGACAAGGAAGCCATTTAACTATCCACTGGCAGAAAAATGGAGAATGCAGATGTTGTATATTTATACAATAGGATATTACTCACCTACAAAAAGGAATGAAATAATGTCATTGGTCGTAACATGGACAGACCTGGAGATTATAATATTAAGTGATATACCAGAAAAAGACAAATATTATATGATATCACTTATATGTGGAATCTAGAAAATGATACAAATGAACTTGTATAAAAAACAGATATAAACTCACAGACATAGAAAACAAACCTATGGTTACCAAGAAGGAAAGAGAGAGAGGGATAAATTATGAGTTTGAGATTAGCAATATTCACACTACTCTATGTAAAACAGATAATCAATGAAGATCTATTAAATAGCACAGGGAACTGTTTCTCAATATTTTGTAATAACCTATAAGGGGAAAGAATCTGAACATGTATATAACTCAATCACTTTGCTGTATACTTGTAACTAACACAACATTGTAAATCAAGTATAGTTCAAAGTCATCTCTCCCGAGCTTCCCTGGTGGCTTAGTGATAAAGAATTCACCTGCCAAGAAGGAGAGCCAGGTTCAGTCCCTGGGTCAAGAAGGTCCATGGAGAAGGAAATGGCAACTCACTCTGCTATTCTTGCCTGAAGAATCCCATGGACAGAGAAACATTGCAGGCTATAGACCAGGGAGCTGCAAAAGAGACAGAATAAACAACAAACACCTTGATCATTTAAGTACAACTAGAAAAAGCAAAGTATTTATTCATGACATAGGACAACAACTGAAAAGACTGTAGGAAAGGAGCATTTTCCAGATAGTTTCTCATAACAAAGGTATTCATGATACTCAGAGACATGGCTGTGTCCTTTTTTTTTCAGTTCAAAATTACCTTCTCCACACTGTTCTCCATAGTGGGTGTACTAGTTTGCATTCCCACCAACAGTGTAAGAGGGTTCCCTTTTCTCCACACCCTCTCCAGCATTTATTGCTTGCAGACTTTTGGATCACAGCCATTCTGACTGGTGTGAAATGGTACCTCATAGTGGTTTTGATTTGCGATGGTAACAATAACCCTGTATACGAGACAGCAAAAGAGACACTGATGTATAGAACAGTTTTTTGGACTCTGTGGGAGAGGGAGAGGGTGGGATGATTTGGGAGAATGGCATTGAAACATGTAAAATATCATATATGAAACGAGTCGCCAGTCCAGGTTCAATGCATGATACTGGATGTTTGGGGCTGGTGCACTGGGATGACCCAGAGGGATAGTTCGGGGAGGGAGGGGGGAGGAGGGTTCAGGATAGTGAACACGTGTATACCTGTGGCAGATTCATGTTGATATATGGCAAAACCAATACAATATTGTAAAGTTAAAAAATAAAAAATTTTTACCTTCTCATAAATTGTTTTTAAATAAATTTCAATCAATTTGTAAACTCAAAAATGGCTTAGAGAAGTATATTACATAACTTCTAACTCTAAATTTAGTCTGTTTGATGAATATAAAACATAGCGGAGGAAGCTATAATTTCTAGCTCAAATAACAATAATTTTTTAAAGCAGCTCCAGGCTTATTTAATGAAAATTGGTATATTTTAACACTTAATACTCATCTATTGTAAATGCCTTAGCACTCACTCAAGTGAAACTGCATTGCTCTTTATTTAGCTCCAAATGATAGATAAGAAAAATAACATCATTCAAATTTATAATAATAGCTGTAATTATGACAGTATGTTCTTCTCTTGTACATGAACTGAAATAAAAGATGCATGTGACAATAGAAATGAAGTAGATTTATGAAATAATTTTTATAAATTAATTTTATTGTGAGATAATTTGAAATGTCATGTATATTTTTTTCAAGAAGTATTATTTTAATCACTAATATGTGCCAGACATTGTGCTAATAGTGGGAGATATTCTTCTGAAATAAGTCATTACCTCTTTCTTTGCAATTTTTTCAATAAGTATATGATTCTGAAATGTCACTGAGGTAATTTTAGGTATCATTACACATCTTTTCACATGGGGTAGGTTATGGTTTCATCATCAAGCCTTAGCACATCTTCAAATATCAGGAGAAAAGCTACAATTTGGAAAGCAAGTTCATGCTTCCTGGATTCATATAAATAGAGGATGTTTTAATTTCTGTGCTCTATATGTGATACAACTTCATGGGTTTGGAACTTTCACTGTTACAAAGGTCAAATTTACTTGGGTCATGAGGGGATTTTGGAGGACTTCATTTGGAAAACATAATTCATAATAATTCTATAATGTCACCTAAAATATTCCAAGTTATTAAGTTGAGATAGAAAGTACATTTGGAGAGTAAGACTGAAACATAGCTGAGACATAAGCTAGTTCTGTCAGTTTCCAACTGCTTCAACAAATTACTACAAAATTAGTCATTTAAAATAACATAAATTTATTTTCTTAAATTTCTGGAGAAAATTTCTGGAGGAAAAAGTAGCACTTGCAGGGCTAAAATCAAGGTGAGAGCAGAGCTGTTTTCTTTTTGGCAGCTATAAAGGAGAATCTGTTTCTTTGCTATTTCCAGCTTCTAGTAGCAGTCCCCAAACTGGACCAGGGACTGCTTTCGTAGAAGAAAATTTTTTTATGGACTGAGGCTGGAGAGAGGTGATGGTTTCTGGATGATTCAAGTGTATTATATTTATTGTGCACGTAACTTCTATTATTATTACATCAGCTCTACATCAGATCACCAGGTATTAGATCCCAGATATTAGGCACCCCTGTTAAAGGATGTCTATATTTTAGGCATGTGGCCCCATTCTTCTTTTTTAAAGTGTAACGTTGCCAATCTCTCTCTCTTTTCTTTTTCTAATTTCTCCTCCTCTGTAATCACATCTTCCTCCTTAGCAAAGCATCTTGGTCTGACCCTTTTGGCTCCTGTCTTATGAAAATCCTTGGGTCCATCTAGATAAGCTAGAATAATGAATCCAATTTAGGACTCTTAATCACATCTCTTGCCATAAGATGTTCATTCTTTTGCCCTATAAGGTAAATATTCACAGATGCCAAGGGTTAGAATGTGAACATCTTTGGGCATTATTCAACCTATCACACTGTGTGCACTTGTAGAAGCAATTTCAGTTTTCATGGCCTTAATTTTCTTATCACAAAAATAAAGGATTTAATACCACTGATGTTCTGAGTAAAAAATGAGGATATGGGTATATATACTGTATATCACTGATTACATTACTATATCTCTAGCTATCTATCTACCTATATTCTGTATGCCCAGTTAGCTATCTATTGTGTAGTTATCTATTATCTAACATAAAACTGTGCCTAACTCATAGTGTGACACATGACTTATGTAGTTCTTAACTAAAATATCTATAAGTCTGAATACATGCTGAATTTTACTTTTAAATAACTGTTCAGTCGCTAAATCCTGTACCACTCTTTGGGACCCTATGAAGTGCAGATGCCAGGCTTCCCTGTCTTTCACTATCTCCCAGAGTTTGCTCAAACTCATGTCCATTGAGTCGGTGATGCCACAACGTCCTCATTCTCTGTCATCCCCTTCTCTCACTTCCCTCAATCTTTCCCAGCATCAGGGTCTTTTCTAATGAGTTGGCTGAGGTGGCCAAACTATTGGAGCTTCAGCTTCAACAGTGAATATTCAGAGTTGATTTCCTTTAGGATTGATTAGTCTGATTTCCTTGCTGTCCAAGGGACTCAAGAGTCTTCTCCAGCACCACAATTTGAAAACATCAATTATTTGGTGCTAAGCCTTCTTTACAATCCAACTATCATATCCATACATGACTACTGGGAAAACCATAGCTTTGACTATATGGACCTTTGTTGGCAAAGTTATTTCTCTACTTTTTTTTTCTGTTACTGTTGTGGTACCTGGCACCATTTCTTAATTACGTTTCTCAATCATCATCTGGAAAGAAAACATTCTAGAATAACGTCATTAAAAACAGATCTGATAAAGCATGGTCACTACTACACATCATAAAGCAGGTACAAAATATTTTACATTCACAGAGGTATGATACAGTATTGTCCTACATCTATAATACTAGAGGATATAATTAAAAAGGCATTATTTGAGACTTGATTCCATAAGACTGTTCTATACATCAGTGTCTCTTTTGCTGTCTCGTACACAGGGTTATTGTTACCATCTTTCTAAATTCCATATATATGCATTAGTATACTGTATTGGTGTTTTTCTTTCTGGCTTACTTCACTCTGTATAATAGGCTCCAGTTTCATCCACCTCATTAGAACTGATTCAAATGTATTCTTTTTAATGGCTGAGTAATACTCCATTGAGTATATGTACCACAGCTTTCTTATCCATTCATCTGCTGATGGACATCTAGGTTGCTTCCATATTCTGGCTATTATAAACAGTGCTGCGATGAACATTGGGGTACACGTGTCTCTTTCCCTTCTGGTTTCCTCAGTGTGTATGCCCAGCAGTGGGATTGCTAGACCATAAGGCAGTTCTATTTCCAGTTTTTTAAGGAATCTCCACACTGTTCTCCATAGTGGCTGTAGTGAAAATGAGTATACTACCCAAAGCAATTTATAGATTCAATGCAATCCCCATCAAGCTACCAACGGTATTCTTCACAGAGCTAGAACAAATAATTTCACAATTTGTATGGAAATTTAAAAAACCTTGAATAGCCAAAGCTGTCTTGAGAAAGAAGAATGGAACTGGAGGAATCAACCTGCCTGACTTCAGGCTCTACTACAAAGCCACAGTTATCAAGACAGTATGGTACTGGCACAAAGACAGAAATATAGATCAATGGAACAAAATAGAAAGCCCAGAGATAAAGCCACGCATATATGGACACCTTATCTTTGACAAAGGAGGCAAGAATATACAATGGATTAAAGACAATCTCTTTAACAAGTGGTGCTGGGAAATCTGGTCAACCACTTGTAAAAGAATGAAACTAGAACACTTTCTAACACCATACACAAAAATAAACTCAAAATGGATTAAAGATCTAAACGTAAGACCAGAAACTATAAAACTCCTAGAGGAGAACATAGGCAAAACACTCTCTGACATATATCACAGCAGGATCCTCCATGACCCACCTCCCAGAATACTGGAAATAAAAGCAAAAATAAACAAGTGGGACCTAATTAAACTTAAAAGCTTCTGCACATCAAAGGAAACTATTAGCAAGGTGAAAAGGCAGCCTTCAGAATGGGAGAAAATAATAGCAAATGAAGCAACTGACAAACAACTAATCTCAAAAATATACAAACAACTCCTAAAGCTCAAATCCAGAAAAATAAACAACCCCATCAAAAAATGGGCCAAAGAACTAAATAGACATTTCTGCAAAGAAGACATACAGATGGCTCACAAACACATGAAAAGATGCTCAACATCACTTATTATCAGAGAAATGCAAATCAAAACCACTATTTCTCTACTTTTTAATATACTGTCTAGATTTGTCATAGCTTTTCTTCCAAGGAGCAAGTGTCTTTTAATTTCATGGCTAACTAACTGAGAATTTCTCAAAATCAGAAAAAAAAGTTTTAACAATAGATTATTGATAAATACATTAAACTTTGAAAAATAAATAACAGTTTAGTTCAGTTCAGTCGCTCAGTCGTGTCCTACTCTGCGACCCCATGAATCACAGCATGCCAGGCCTCCCTGTCCATCACCAACTCCTGGAGTTTACCCAGACTCACGTCCATCGAGTCAGTGATGTCATCCAGCCATCTCATCCTCTGTCATTCCCTTCTCCTCCTGCCCCCAATCCCTTCCAGCATCAGAGTCTTTTCCAATGAGTCAACTCTTCGCATGAGGTGGCCAAAGTACTGGAGTTTCAGCTTTAGCATCATTGCTTCCAAAGAAATCCCAGGGCTGATCTCCTTCAGAACAGACTGGTTGGATCTCCTTGCAGTCCAAGGGACTCTCAAGAGTCTTCTCCAACACCACAGTTCAAAAGCATCAATTCTTCGGCGCTCAGCTTTCTTCACAGCAAACTCTCACATCCATACATGACCACTGGAAAAACCATAGCCTTGACTAGATGGACCTTTGTTGGCAAAGTAATGTCTCTGCTTTTGAATATGCTATCTAGGTTGGTCATAACTTTCCTTACAAGGAGTAAGCATCTTTTAATTTCATAGCTGCAGTCACCATCTGCAGTGATTTTGGAGCCCAAAAAAATAGTCTGACACTGGTTCCACTGTTTCCCCATCTATTTCCTATGAAGTGATGGGACCAGATGCCATGATCTTCGTTTTCTGAATGCTGAGCTTTAAGCCAACTTTTTCACTCTTCACTTTCACTTTCATCAAGAGGCTTTTTAGTTCCTCTTCACTTTCTGCCATCAGAATGGTGTCATCTGCATATCTGAGGTTGTTGATATTTCTCCTGGCAATCTTGATTCCAGCTTGTGCTTCTTCCAGCCCAGCATTTCTCATGATGTCCTCTGCATATAAGTTAAATAAACAGGGTGACAAAATAACAGTAAGGACTTAATAATAATAATGGCTAGAATCTAGAGCACATGTGCTTGAGTACTTTTTGTCTCCCAATCCCATTCCCATCCATCTCCACCATTCCTCACAAGTTAAATATTTTTACATATTTATGTATCCTTGAGATTATATAGCACTGGCTTGAGTGTATATTTATTTTTAATTTACATAAATGGTACTTCTCTGTAGTTTTCATCATCTTGCTTATATTTTTGACACAGTGCTATCTTCTTTGAGAGCTATGACTAAAAGAACAATCTAAAATGATATGACAAAGAGTTTGTAAGAGCTCTATTGATTAATAGTCATTCAACACTGAGAAAATTGTATAATCTCTTTGTTGCTTTCTATTTCCAGGCTATTTCATATAGCTGCATGGCCAATATTTTTTTTTCTCCTGATGATGGACACAAAAGGCTCCTCTAATTCCTTTTATCATAAAAAATGTTAAAATGAACCTACTTGTTCATGTTTTATACGAACCCATGCTTAAAATACTGTGAGATACATACAAAAAATATCATAGTCTTTAATTTATGACCATACTTAATTTCAGTGACTGATACCAGTTTATGTTCATAAACTGGTATTAAGGCCACAAAAAAGGTAAGTACAATTTCTTCTATTAACTTTACAATGTTATAGATTTAGTCTTTACATTTAGGGGTTAGTTTGGTTTTAGAAATGGTATGTGCATGATTCTGCTTATTGTTTTTTCCACGAAGACATCATTTGTTTAAGCCATGTCTATTCTGTCTTTTTATGACTAGTATAAAATATAGACATAGTCTGTCTTGTTATAGATAATAGAAAATATAATCCCTACTATACATGAATTTCCACTAGATCCATGGATTTATATTTGGCTTCTCTGCTATTTTTTAATTGGAAAATTTGCTATAATGTGATAGAAATATTCTTAAATTATGTTCATTGTTACTATATCTTTGAAATAATAGGGTAAGTCTGTTTCTTCTTGAGCTCTCTCATAATTTCTTAACTACACATGGACATTTATTTTTTTCCAATCATAATTTTAATTATAATGGCAGTAAATTCATGAATTGGAGAGACAAAATATTTACAATTAATATTACATTTAGATATTACACCTGAAAAGAATATATCTCTTCATGCATTTAGGTATTTTATGTACTCAAATCAGTTTACAAATTTTGTTCATCAAGGACTTAGGAACTTCTTATTAGATTAAAAAATTATGTATAGCATTATTGTATTGCTCCTAAGAAAACAATCTAATTTTCTATCATGATTTCTATTTGGAACTTACTGGCGTAGATAAAAGAAATTTATCAAGGAGTTGATTCCATAGTTATCTTAAATAGATCCTATTTGGAGTGTGTGTGTGGATTTTGTTTAGATTTTTTTTTTCTTTCAGCTGTTACAGCACTTATTCCTATCTTTTTAATGGTTCTTACCAAGTCCTCTTACAATTAACAAGGATAGGCAAACCTGGTTCGAAGAATTAAAGAAATATGCCTTAAAAGTGCTCTTTTAAGAATACATGTATGTGTGTGTTTGTGTGTAACTAAACTGCTGTACTATATGCCTGAAACTAACATGACATTGTAAGTCAACTATACTTCAATAAAAATAAATAAAGAATGTATCACTTAAATTTAAAAAAGCAACAGGAATGAGAACAAAATGAGTTAAAAATTGACTTTTTTTGAAAATGATCAGGCAGTGGTGAAAAAAAAAATCTACCAACTAGCATTCTAAATCCAGCTAAACTATATATCTTCCAATAGCAAAGGTAAAATTGGCCCATTTCATAGATTTTCAGACTTATGCTTTTTCCTCAAACAACTGTGCTGAATTGTTATATGATGTACTACTTCAATAAGAAAGAAAATTTCAATGTTGTATCTATGTCTAGTGTTGTCATTAGCAGTTTAAAATGGATTACTGTTCAAAATTTTTAATTAACATTTTGTTTTAGGATAAACTGAGATTTACAGAAAAGTTCTAATGATAGTCCAGACAGTTTCCATATATTCTTTACCCAGTTTCCCACATCCTTATCATCTCACATTACCATAGTCAAAACTAGGCAGCTGACATTTTAGTGTATTACTTTTAATTGCATTCCAGATTTTATTTTTATTTTAGTAGCTTTTCTATTTTTTTTTTTTTTTCTGTTCCAGGAACAATCCAGTGTACTACATTGTAATTAATCATCACATATTCTTACTCTCTACTAAGTTTTTAATTATTGTTTTTAATAAACTTGGGATTCTTAAGGAATATAATCGGGGATTTTGTTGTTATTTTCATATCATGAGATAAGGATAATAGATTTTTGGAAAGAATACAACAGAGTTGAAGTGCTCTTCTAGCCATATCATAACCAGGTAATTGAGATCCACATGATTTCACTGGTGATATTAACTTTCATTACCTGGATCAGGTTAGGTTTGCCATGTTTCTCCACTGTAAACTTAATATTTAAGGTCACAGTTTTTTCCACTGTTCAGTTAATATTTTCAAGACCCATCACTTATAACCATCAAAGACTCTCAAGATCATGAAAATAATATAGTCTATTATTTCCTATATTTTTTGAATAACTTTGTATTTCAAACTCATGATAAACTAAGTTAGAATGAATTGCCACTTGAGAGTTGAATAAGTAAGCAAAGTGAAAGTGAAGTCGCTCAGTCATGTCTGAATCTTTGCGACCTCATGGACTGTAGCCTACCAGGCTTCTTTGTCCATGGGATTTTCCAGTCAAGAGTACTGGAGTGGGTTGCCATTTCCTTCTCAAATATCATGTCAAAGACGAGGTTACAGAGCAAGCAGAAGAGCTGCACAAAAATCAAAATTTTTATTCCTTCACGAATCCTATAACATAAGACACCCTCACTTTAGTATTTTTAGACATGACAATCATCATGCTGCTATTAGGGATGCTTCCTCACATGATCACCATAATTTGAAAAGTAGCTGTGCTGTCAAGTGAAGCATATGTAGTGTGGATCCTTCATGGAGAGTCCTTTGGTTACCAGAAAAATACTCATTCCCCACAACTATCAGCATTTAACTCTGGATCCATGACCTTGTTGCACTTTTTCTTATTTTGATTTTAACTTTATATTAATATGTATGTCAGAGTTTTGGATTTAAATGGAGCTATAAGCTTTTTCATTTTATCAAGATGAACCTTTTATATTAATATATTGTCAAAATGAACTTTTAAGGAATAATCACTAATAAACTGCCACTACCAAATAATAATAGAGAAAAAAAAAAAAAACCTTCAGCTTCAAGTGTATAAGGAAAAATGAAAGTTTAAGGTAAAATATTCTGAAGTTTCATTTTTATCTAAAATACATGCAGTGTAAAAACAAAAGAATACATTAAAAGATACTTTTCTAATTATTTCCATGTAATACAAGAAGACATTTATTCTTTCCAATAAGAGCGAAGCTGTTCAGTGATGTCAATAAGTTAAAGGGAAGTCTGCATAAAATGAATCATGATTATCAAAGTAAAAACCACATTGTGAGTAATGAGTAGAACTGACACTGTAGAAATTCCAGTTAGAAATTCACAGACTCCTTGAAAACATCCTCAAGACACAAAAGAGTAAAGTGGAGAAATGCAATTAAAGAATAAAATTTAAAAGATATGATGTCCAGATCTTGGAGACTCATTTTAAATATAGTAGATATTCACAAAGCGGAAAGTATCCCAAATGAATGAGACAATAATCTAGGGTACAATATGAGGAAAAATTTTGTAAGTTCAGAAGGATAACTATCATATTGCATGTAAATCTTATTAAGAGATGATAGATATATGCACACTCAAATAGTTATTTTAATTACAAATTCTGAAAATATCAAAGAAATATGGCAAAAATAAGTAAACCAGGTTTTCCTCCTTAATCTGCTTCAATAGTTTCCTCAGTATTAAAGGACAAAAACTTAAAAATAAATTTTTATGTCTGTTTTAAGATCCCAGGGTAAATATATTTTGGATTTAAACTATTTTAAATATTTTCAAATAATTATTTGTAAGTTGTAAAGACTATTATTTAGAATACACAAAAATATATATAATGGAACCAAATTTATTTGAATGAAATAGCCAAACTAAACATGATATATAGTCAAGAAAACTGTAGGAAGGGATAAACATATAGACAACTTTCACCCGTGGATAGAAGTAAAAACTTATATGATATAATATGAAGTAGGATTCAGAAATATATTAAAATAAGTTACTATGATAGAAAAGGTTTCATAGAAATTTTATTAATAGATTCTATAACACCATTACACCAAATAAAAAATTCAAACATATGTGATACTATTTACAATTAATTCATTAGAAAATAATTTAGTAAGCAGAAATAAAATGTTTGTACATACAAGATAGCATTTCTAATGAATATCAAATTTAATGTTAGGTATATTTCCAGTAGTCATGTATGGATGTGCAACTTGGACCATGAAGAAAGCTGAGCACCAAAGAATTGATGCAACTGTGGTGTTGGAGAAGACTCTTGAGAGTCCCATGGACTGCAAGGAGATCCAACCAGTCCATTCTAAAGGAAATCAGTCCTGGGTGTTCTTTGGTTTTTATTTTTATTTTTTTAATTTTATTTTATTTTTAAACTTTACATAATTGTATTAGTTTTGCCAAATATCAAAATGAATCCAGTTCTTTGGAAGGAATGATGCTAAAGCTGAAACTCCAGTACTTTGGCCACCTCATGCGAAGAGTTGACTCATTGGAAAAGACTCTGATGCTGGGAGGGATTGGGGGCAAGAGGAAAAGGGGATGACAGAGGATGAGATGGCTGGATGGCATCACGGACTTGATGCACGGGAGTTTGAGTGAACTCCTGGAGTTGGTGATGGACAGGGAGGCCTGGCGTGCTGCAATTCATGGGGTCCCAAAGAGTTGGACACGACTGAGCGACTGAACTGAACTGAATTGATATAATAAAAACTGTAATAGGGACATGTAAAAGTATGTGCCTATGTATATATATATCTCTTTCAGAAAGTTCTAAATAAAGAATAGAAATATGAGTCAAAACACTTTGAAAAGAAGGCAATACTTTTACCTGTCATACAAAAAATAAATTTGATTTACAGTTGAGTTTGTAAATGAGACCACTTGTGTTCTATTTCTAGCTCCAACTTACTTTGTGTGTATTCTTAAACAAACATCAAGTTAATTAACATCAAGTAATATTCCTAAACATCAAGTTCCCTATATGGAAAATGGAATAATAATCACACCCATATCATAAAACTGTTCTGATAAAATTAGGCAACCATGTTTTTATTAGTAACAGAGAAAGTAACATAGGCTAAGTTTTAAATGTGATTTTTAAATTTATGACTATTTTACTTATTAATCAAGAAAACAAACTCAGAGGGAGATTTAATAAGAAATTTCATAATTTTGAATGGACACAAACATTTTAAATATATCTGTATATGCTAATTTGATATTAACAAATAAAGTAGAATAAGTTAATTTGATAACTTGTGCTCAACAACACAAACAAAATTATAAAATGCTGATCCTTATAGATGTATAAATCATTATAGGAAACAATACAAACTACCACTGAGTTATTTAAAAATATAAAGGAATGGGAATGTTCACTATAATTGCAAACATTTAGACTGATGTGTATATTATTAATTCTTTTCTTTTAAACTTTTAATAAAAAGTTTACTTTATAAATATTTGTGACTCTTTCATATTAAAGATTTACCTAAATAAGTTTCTAAAGTAACATTTGTAAGAATAATCAGACATAAAGGGATAAGAAAGTAAATAAACACTTAAGGGATTAATTATCTTGTGAGATATATATATATATAATGTTTCAATATAAGTAATAAAATAATGGTCATACAAAATAATATTCAGTAATTATAAATACTGTCAACAAAATAATAAAATAAGAAGTCATGAGCCCAAGACACACTCAAGACAGTGTTAATGTCAAAAAAGGCTTTCTCCATGCTCCTCATTGCCAGACTCTTACCTTATCCCAATTATAAAAGTAACAACTACTCTATGATTTATTTTCTTATTCCTTATTTTTCTTTAAAACTTGACTAACAAGATATCAGTATCATACTCTAAGAATGCTTCAGAGATGTTTTTTTCATTGAATATTGTTTCTAAGATTTATACACATTGTGTAGCCATAGTTATTTACTATATAGTTTTATATTTTAAGAAGGACAATGCATTTGTTCTGTTTCCTATAAGTGGACATTTGTAATTACTAAAATTGATAAGATGAGCATTATATATCTGTACTGTTGTAAACATGGAGAAGTTTATATAGATGAAATAATGTTAAAAGAATTGCTTGTCTCACAATTTATACTGTGTGTATATGTATGTGTGCATATGCACGTGTGTGTCTGTACCTAACTTTAAAATGTGTTCCAAAATCATTTTATCACTTTATAGAAGTATTTGCCAGAAGACAATGTTAAGAAATTTTCTTAAAAAAAAAATAGGAAGCCTTCTCGTGCCATATAGTTAATGATGACAGACAGACTTAAAACTTGGCAGTCTGGGACTATGAAATTGTAGCTAATGATGATTTTACTAGTTAAGTCTTAATTTTTCAATAAGGATTTAATATTAAAATAGATTCTAAGGATTAGATCTGATAGACAGAGTTTAGTTCAGTTCAGGCACTGACTCTTGGCAACCCCATGGACTGCAGCACGCAAAGCTTCCCTGTCCATAACCAACTCCGGAACCTTACTTAAACTCACATCCATTGAGTCAGTGATGCCATCCAAATATCTTAACCTCTGTCTTCCTCGTATCATCCTGCCTTCAATACTTCCCAGCATCAAGGTCTTTCCCAATGAATCAGTTCTTCACATCAGGTGGCTTTGCAAAGTATTGGATTTTCAGCTTCAATGTCAGTCCTTCCAATGAATATTCAGGACTCATTTCCTTTAGAATTGACTAGTTGAATCTCCTTGCAGTCCTAGGGAATCAAGAGTCTTTTCCAACACAACAGTTCAAAAGCATCAATTCTTCAGTGCTCAGCTTTCTTTATAGTCCAACTCTCACATCCACATATGACTACTGGAAAAACCATAGCTTTGACTAGACAGAAATTTGTCTGCAAAGTAATAGCTCTGCTTTTTAATATGCTGTCTAGGTTGTTCAAAGCTTTTCTTCCAAAGAGCAAGTATCTTTTAAATGGCTGCAGGCACTATCTACAGTGATTTTGAAAACTAAAAAACTAAAGTCTCTCACTGTTTCCATTGTTTCCCCATCTATTTGCCGTGAAGTGATGGGACTGGATGCCATGATCTTGCTTTTTGGAATGCTGAGTTTTAAGCCAACTTTTTCACTCTTTTCTTTCACTTTCATCATGAGGCTCTTTGGTTCTTTGCTTTCTGCCATAAAGTTAGTGACATCTGCGTATTTGAGGTTATTGATATTTCTCCCAACAATCTTGATTCCAGCTTGTGCTACAGCCAGACCAGTATTTTGCATGATGTACTCTGCATAAAAGTTAAATAAGTAGGGTGAAAATAGATAGCCTTTGTGTACTCCTTTCCCAATTTGAAACCAGCCCATTGTTGCATATCCAGTTCTAAATGTTTCTCCTTTACCTGCATACAGATTTCTCAGGAGGCAGGTAAAAGGTGGTCTGGTACTCCCATCTCTCTAAGAATTTTCAATAGTTTGTTGCGATCCACACAGGCAAAGCCTTTGGTATAGTCAATAAAGCATAAATAGATGTTTTTCTGGAACCCTCCTGTTTTTCTATGATCCAATGGATGTTGGCAAATTGACAAAGCTTAAAATTCCTGAGGGCTTTCTGAAGTGTAGTGAAAATCACTCAGTTGTGTCTGACTTGTTGCGACCCCATAGCCTATACAGCCATGGAATTCTCTAGGCCAGAATACTGGAGTTGGTACTTTTCCCTTCCTCAAGGGATCTTCCCAAGCCAGGGATCGAACCTAGGTGTCCTGCACTGCGGGCAGATACTTTATCAGCTGAGCCACAAGGGAAGCCCAATAGACAGAGTGCCTAAAGAAATATGGATGGAGTTCATAACACTACACATGAGGGAGAGGAAAAACAAATGCAAAAAGCAAGACGGTTAGGCCTTACAAATTGCTGAGAAAAGAGAAGTGAAAAGCAAAGGAGAAAAGGAAAGATAAATCTGTCTGAATGCAGAGTTCCAAAGAATAACAAGGAGAGATAAGAAAGCCTTCCTCAGTGATCAATGCAAAGAAATAGAGGAAAACAATAGAATGGAAAAGACTAGAGATCTCTTCAAGAAAATTAGACATACCAAGGGAACTTTTCATGCAAAATGAGCACAACAAAGGACAGAAACAGTATGGACCTAACAGAAGCAGAGGATATTAGGAAGAGGCTGTATGAATGAACAGAAAAACTATACAAAAAATATCTTAATGACCCATATAACCACAATAGTGCAATAAATAACCTAGAGCCAGACATCCTGGAGTACAAAGTCAAGTGGGCCTTAGGAAGCATCACTATGAACAAAGCTACTGGAGGTGATGGAATTCCAGCTGAGCTATTTCAAATCCTAAAAGATGATGCTGTGAAAGTGTTACACTCAATATTCAAGCAAATTTGGAAAACTCAGCAGTGGCCACAGACTGGAAAAGGTCAGTTTCCCTTCCAATCCCAAAGAAAGGCAACACCAATGAATATTCAAACAACTGCACACTTGCACTGATCTCACACACTAGCAAATAGATGTTCAAAATTCTCCAAGCTAGGCTTCAACATTACATGAACCGAGAATTTCCCTATGTTCAGTTGGATCTAGAAAAGGAGAGGAACCAGAGATCAAATTGCCAACATGCACTGGATCATGAAAAAAAAGCAAGAGAATTCCAGAAAAAACATGTAATTCTGCTTCATTGACTACGCCAAAGCTTTTGACTGTGTAGATCACAACAGTGCAAAACTCTTAAAGAGATGGGAATATCAGACCACCTTACCTCCCTCCTGAGAAATCTGTGAATGCAGGTCAAGAAGCAACAGTTAGAACTGGACATGGAACTATGGACTGGTTCAAAGTTGGGGGAGAGTATGTCAAGGCTATATATTGTCACCCTGATTATTTAACATCTATGCAGAGTACATCATGCGAAATGCCGGGCTGGATGAAGTACAAGCTGGAATCAAGATTGCAGGGAGAAATATCAATAACCTCAGATATGCAGATGACACCACCTTAATTGCAGAAAACAAAGAGGAACATAGAGCCTCTTGAAAGTGAAACAGGAGAGTGAAAAAGCTGGCTTAAAAAACTCAACATTCCAAAAAATAAGATCATGGCATCCAGTCCCATCACTTCATGGCAAATAGATGGGGAAACAATGGAAACAGTAACAGACTTTTTTTTTTGTTTCGTCTCCAAAATCACTGCAGATAGTGACTGCAGCTATGAAATCAAAAGATGCTTGCTCCTTGGAAGAAAAGCTATGACCAACATAGACAGCGTATTAAAAAGCAGAGACATTACTTTGCCAACAAATGTCTGTCTAGTCAAAGCTATGGTTTTTCCAGTAGTCATGTATGGATGTGAGAGTTGCACCATAAAGAAACTTTAATGCTGAAGAATTGATCCTTCTGAACTACGGTTTTGGAGAAGACTCTTGAGAATCATTTGGACTGCAAGGAGATAAAACCAGTCAATCCTAAAGGAAATCAGTCCTGAATATTCATTGGAAGGACTGATGCTGAAGCTGAAAATCCAATACTTTGCAAAGCCACCTGATGCAAAGAACTGACTCTTTGTGAAAGACCCTGATGCTGTGAAAGATTGAAGGCAGGAGGAAAAGGGGACAACAGAGGATGAGTTGGTTGGATGGCATTACCAACTCAATTGACATAAGTTTGAGCAATCTCTGGTAATTGTTGATGAACAGGGAAGCCTGGTGTTCTGCAGTCCATGGGGTCTCAGAGTTGGACAAGACTGGGCAACTGAACTGAGCTGAGATGGTTTTACTATTTGTTGTCTTTTTTTAATGTGTTCATATCCCTGTGTACTATATTGAACTTCTTCCTTGTTTAACAATTATTTGTGTTCACTTTTATGTGAAATGCCTCCTCAAGACTCTGGTTCATTTTCCTTTTTGATTCTTTTCATGTTCTTATTCTTTTTAGGAGCCCCTTATATACTCTGTAAGCAATCTGTTGTCAATTGCTGCTCTATCTCTCCCAGTTTATGACTTGAGGTTTTAATAGCATATGGTATATCTTCATGAAAAGAAAGGATTATTATTCCCTAACCCAAGGTAAAGTTTTCTTTTATTTATTACATAAGGAGTTTTTTCCTACATAATCAATACTCATGTTTACATTGAAGAAAGGATTCAGTATTTTTTCTTTATTTCAAAACAATTGAGCTGCTACTATTTATTGAATAGCACATATTTCCACTGATCTTCACACTGTATTGATTAAATACTTTTTATGTGAGTGAATTACATCTTGGGTGCTCTTTCTCATTGTCTGGCAATCCCTGCACTTAGGTCACACAGTTTTTGTTTTAAAGCTACTTACTGAGGTATGATTGACATGTAAAAAGCTGTACATGTTAAAAGTACATAACTGGATAAGTTTTGGGGTAAGTATATACCTTGAAAACATCAACATTATCAAGGCCATATATAGTCATCACCTCTCAAAATCTCTTCCCATCTCTACTACTACTACTACTATTATTATTTGTTAAGAATACTTCACATAAGTGTTAATCTCTTAGGAAATTTTAATTATACAATACAGTAATTTTAGCTATAGGCTGTATGCTATATAGCAGACTTTCAGCTGCCAACTTCTTATCTTAAATATCTGCAACTTTGCCCATTTTCACCTTCCCCAGCCCTTGGTAACTACCATTCTCTATTTCTATTAGTTGGACTATTTTAAATTGCACATATACATGAAAACATATAGTACTTGTCTTTCTATGTGTGGTCTATTTCACTTAGAATTATGTCTTCCAAGTCCATCCACATCCTTTAATGGAATAGGATAGAAAACCCAGCACCTATAAAAGAAAGGATTATTATTATTTATTATAAATAAATTCATGCACCTCTGGCCAATTTACAACAAAGAAAGCAAAACTATTCATTGGGAAAAGACAATTTCTTCAGTAAATGGTGCTGGGAAAACTGGACAGCTACATGTAAAAAAATGAAATTCAAACATTCATTAACACTATACAAAAAAATGATGAGGTCTTTTGAAACAAAATTGACAAACCCTTTGCTAAACCAACTAGAGAGAAGCTTCAAATAAATAAATAAAATCATAAATAAAATAGGATTCATCATAACTGCCACAACAAAAATCCAAAGACTATAGAAGCCTATAAACAAATATTAAACAAAAAATTGTACAACCTTGAAGTGTTCAGAAGTGGTTAATAAATTCCAGAAACAAGCAACCTACCAAGACTAATTCAGATATAAAGAGAAAATCTGAACAAGAAATAATGACAGTAATGAGACTGAGGCAGTAATCAAAGTCCTGTCAACAAAGAAAAGCCTGGGATTAGATGTCTTCAAGGGTGAGTTCTAATACATTTTAGAAGCAGAACTGATGCCATTCCTTCTCAAAATCTTTCAAACAATTGAAGACCAGGGAATAACTGCAAAATTTATGAAGCCAGTATTACTTTCATATCAAAGGCAGATAAGGACACTAGAAGCAAAGAAAATCACAGGCCAATATCCATGATGATGACATATACAAAGACCCTCACACACAAAAAAATACTAGTAACACAAAATTAGATTGATTGCTCATGCATCATGACCAAGCAGGATTTATCCTGGGATGAAAGTATGGCACAAAATATCCAAATCAGTAAAACGAAAACATTTACAGAATGAAGGGTAAAAATCATACCATCTCAATAGACACAGAAAAAGCATTTAACAAAATTCCATATACACTTATGATAAAAACTTTCAGCAAAATAGGTGTGGAGGGAACATACTTAAAAATAATAACCACCATATAACAAGGCCGCAGCTACCATACTATAAACAGAACTCCAGCATTTATAAAGAGTCCAATATCATTATCTTTAACCTATTGTGATCAGGCCATCATATATGGCCTGATAACACCCATCCATATCACCTCTTTCAAATGGATGATAAAAATCTATTTTCAATAGCAATGAGATCTATAAATCTGATCCTTAAAGATGTGTGCTAAGTCACTTCACTCATGTCCGACTCTTTGCAATCCTATGGACTGTAGCCTGCCAGGCTCCTCTGTCCAGAGATTCCCCAAGCAAGAATACTGGAGTGGATTGCCAAGTCCTTCTCCAGGAGATCTTCCTGACCCAGGAGTTGAACCTGTGCCTCTTACGTCTTCTCTATTGGGAAGCAAGTTCTCTACCACTAGCACCACTAGATCAAATGATGTCTTTTTTTCTTCAAGATTTCTAGAAAGCAAAATGAAGAGAAATGCTGTCATTATTGTTATTCAGATAATATTATTGAGGGAAATAAAAGTTCAGAATTTCATGAGTCACCTATAAGAATATGAATCAAGGGCTAAGTAAAAAGCAAGTAGTTAAATAGAAAAAGAATTTTTATATTCATAAAGTTAGCAATGGTAGTGATTTAGTCATTAATTCATGTCCCACTCTTTTGTGACCCCATGGACTGTAGCCCACCAGGTTCCTCTGTCCATGGGCTTTTCCAGGTAAGAAATATTGGAGTGGGTTGCCATTTCCTCCTACAGGGGATCTTCTGGAAATAAGGATCGAACCTGCATCTCATGCTTTGCAGGATTATTTTACCACTGAGCCACAAGGGGAGCCCTGAAAGTAAGTTGTTGTTCAGTTGCTAAGTCATAGCAAGAATACACAGAAGACTGTACAAAAAAGGTCTTCATGACCCAGATAATCATGATGGTGTGATCACTCACCTAGAGCCAGACATCCTGGAATGTGAAGTCAAGTGGGCCTTAGAAAGCATCACTATGAACAAAGCTAGTGGCGGTGATGGAATTCCAGTTGAGCTATTCCAAATCCTGAAAGATGATGCTGCGAAAGTGCTGCACTCAATATGCCAGCAAATTTGGAAAACTCAGCAGTGACCACAGGACTGGAAAAGGTCAGTTTTCATTCCAATCCCAAAGAAAGGCAATGCCAAAGAATGCTCAAACTACCGCACAATTGCACTCATCTCACACGCTAGTAGAATAATGCTCAAAATTCTCCAAGCCAGGCTTCAGCAATACATGAACCATGAACTTCCAGATGTTCAAGCTGGTGTTAGAAAAGACAGAGGAAGCAGAGATCAAGTTGCCAACATCTGCTGGATCATGGGAAAAGCAAGAGAGTTCCAGAAAAACATCTATTTCTGTTTTATTGACTATGCCAAAGCCTTTGACTGTGTGGATCACAATAAATTGTGGAAAATTCTGAAGGAGATGGGAATACCAGACCACCTAACCTGCCTCTTGAGAAACCTATATGCAGGTCAGGAATCAACAGTTATAACAGGACTAGGAACAACAGACTGGTTGCAAATAGGAAAAGGAGTACATCAAGGCTGTATATTGTCACCTGTTTATTTAACTTATATGCAGAGTACATCATGAGAAATGCTGGGCTGGAAGAAACACAAGCTGGAATCAAGATTGCCAGGAGAAATATCTATAACCTCAGATATGCAGATGACACCACCCTTATGGTAGAAAATTAAGAGGAACTAAAAAGCCTCTTGATGAAAGTGAAAGTGGAGAGTGAAAAAGTTGGCTTAAAGCTCAACATTCAGAAAACGAAGATCATGGCATCTAGTCCAATCACTTCATGGGAAATAGATGGTGAAACAGTGGAAACAGTGTCAGACTTTATTTTTCTGGGCTCCAAATCACTGCAGATGGTGACTGCAGCCTAAAAGACGCTTACTCCTTGGAAGGAAAGTTATGACCAACCTAGATAGCATATTCAAGAGCAGAGATATTACCTGCCAACAAAGGTCCATCTAGTCAAGACTATGGTTTTTCCAGTGGTCATGTATGGATGTGAGAGTTGGACTGTGAAGAAAGCTGAGCCCCGAAGAACTGATCCTTTTGAACTGTGGTGTTGGAGAAGACTCTTGAGAGTCCCTTGGACTGCAAGGAGATCCAACCAATCCATTCTGAAGGAGATCAGCCCTGGGATTTCTTTGGAAGGAATGATGCTAAAGCTGAAACTCCAGTACTCTGGCCACCTCATGCGAAGAGGTGACTCATTGGAAAAGACTCTGATGCTGGGAGGGATTGGGGGCAGGAGGAGAAGGGGACGACAGAGGATGAGATGGCTGGATGGCATCGCTGACTCAATCAATCTGAGTGTGAGTGAACACCGGGAGTTGGTGATGGACAGGGAGGCCTGGCGTGCTGCAATTCATGGGGTCGCAAAGAGTTGGACACGACTGAGAGACCTAACTGAACTTGAACTTTCTTTGCCATTACCTTTCTTTTTTTGGGATTGGAATGAAAATTGACCTTTTCCAGGCCTGTGGCTATTTCTGAGTTTTCCAAATTTGCTGGCATATTGAGTGTTGCACTTTACCAGAAGCATCTTTTGCAATTTAAAATTATGGCTCTGCTGGAATTCCATAACCTCCAGTACCTTTGTTCATAGCAATGCTCCCTTAGGCCCACTTGACTTTACAGTCCAGGATGTCTGACTCTAGGTGATTGATCGCACTCTAGGTTATTAAACATACCATCATAGTTATCTGGGACATTAAGACCCTTTTGTATAGTTCTTCTGTGTATTCTTACCACCACTTCTTAATCTCTTCTGCTTCTCTTAGGCTTTTGCATTTTCTGTCCTATATTGTACCCATTTTTGCATGAAATATTCCCTTGGTATCTCTAATTTTCTTTTTTTTTAAATTAATTTTATTTATTTATTTTTTAAACTTTACAATATTGTATTAGTTTTGCCAAATATCAAAATGAATCTGCCACAGGTATACCTGTGTTCACCATCCTGAACCCTCCTCCCTCCTCCCTTCCCATACCCTCCCTCTGGGTCATCCCAGTGCACCAGCCCCAAGCATCCAGTATTGTGCATCGAACCTGGACTGGCGACTTGTTTCATACATGATATTATACATGTTTCAATGCCATTCTCCCAAATCTCCCCACCCTCTCCCTCTCCCACAGAGTCCATAAGACTGATCTATACATCAGTGTCTCTTTTGCTGTCTCGTACAGGGTTATTGTTACCATCTTTTTAAATTCCATATATATGCATTAGTGTACTGTATTGGTGTTTTTCTTTCTGGCTTACTTTACTCTGTATAATAGGTTCCAGGTTCATCCATCTCATTAGAACTGATTCAAATGTATTCTTTTTAATGGCTGAGTAATACTCCATTGTGTATATGTACCACTGCTTTCTTATCCATTCATCTGATGATGGACATCTAGGTTGCTTCCATGTCCTGGCTATTATAAACAGTGCTGCGATGAACATTGGGGTACACGTGTCTCTTTCCCTTCTGGTTTCCTCAGTGTGTATGCCCAGCAGTGGGATTGCTGGATCATAAGGCAGTTCTATTTCCAGTTTTTTAAGGAATCTCCACACTGTTCTCCATAGTGGCTGTACTAGTTTGCATTCCCACCAACAGTGTAAGAGAGTTCCCTTTTCTCCACACCTTCTCCAGCATTTATTGCTTGTAGACTTATGGATCGCAGCCATTCTGACTGGCGTGAAATGGTACCACATAGTGGTTTTGATTTTCATTTCTTTGATAATGAGTGATGTTGAGGACAACGTGGAAGAAATGGACAAATTCTTAGAAAAGTATAACTTTCCAAAACTGGACCAGGAAGAAATAGAAAATCTTAACAGATCCATCACAAGCACAGAAATTGAAACTGTAATCAAAAATCTTCCAGCAAACAAAAGCCCAGGTCCAGACGGCTTCACAGCTGAATTCTAATTTTCTTGAAGTGATCTCTAGTCTTTCCCATTCTAATGTTTTATGCTATTTCTTGAATTGTTCATTTAAGAAGTTTTTCTTATATCTCCTGAATATTCTCTGGAACTCTGCATTCAGTTGGGTATATCTTTCATTCTCCTTTGCCTTTTATTTCTCTTTTTTTCTCAGCTATTTGTAAGGCCTCCTCAGAGGCCTACCATTTTGCCTTTTTGCGTTTCTTATTCTTTGTGATGGTTTTGGTCGCTGTACAATGTTATGAACCTCCATCCATAGATCTTCAGGCACTCTATCAGATTTATTCCCTTGAAACTCCTGTTACTCCACTGTATAATCATAAGGGATTTAATTTAGTTCATACCTGAATGACCTAATGGTTTTCCCTACTTTCTCCAATTTAAGTCTGAAGTTGGAAATAAGGAGCTCATGATCTGAGCCACATTAATCTTTGCTAACTTACTTCATTACAGATGCTACCAATATCTGTCCAAATGCTACAAATAGCTGTTGTTTCTTTTACTGCATAAAGTTTAATATACTTTACAGTGTCCAAGATTCATAAGCCTCTGCAAGGTGAAGTTCTGTTTTTTCTATGAATTTAGTAAAATTATCACTCTTTATCAATACAAACCCATTTGTATTGGGTTTCCAACACATTTAACTCATTTCCAACTCATTTAACATTTTTCCTTATGAAATATCTGTTTTTTAATCCCTTCTTTTCCATTTTATCGTATACATTTCTTCATTGGAAAAAGACCCTGATGCTGATAAAGACTGAGGGCAGGAGGAGAAGGGTGTGATGGAGGATGAGATGTTTGTATGCCATCACCAACTCAATGGACATGAGTCTGAGCAAACTCTGAGAGATAGTGAAGGACAGGACAGCCTGGTGTGCTGCAATCCATGGGATCACAAAGAGTCAGACATGGCTTCTAAAGAACAACAATTTCCTGATTTTATACATGTCTTTATATATATATAAAGACATATGTGCATGCTAACTTGATTGAGTTGTGTCCAACTCTGCAACCCTGTGGACTATAGCCGACCAGGATCCTTTGTCCATGGGAATTCTCAAGGCAAGAACACTGGACTGGGTATATATGTCCCTTCATTTAAAACTCTTTCCAGTCTTCAAAAATTGTAATATCATAGAGTTGTATTTTGTAAACAAAGAATGCTCAAACTATCACACAAATGCACTCATTTCACATGCTACTAAAGTCATGCTCAAAATTCTCCAAGCCATGCTTCAGCAATAGGTGAACCATTAACTTTCAAATGTTCAATCTGGTCTTAGAAAAGACAGAGGAATCAGAGATCAAATTGCCAACATCCACTGGATCATCGAAAAAGCAAGAGAGTTTCAGAAAAACATCTATTTCTGCTTTATTGACTATGTCAAAGCCTTTGATTGTGTGGATCACAATAAATTGTGGAAAATTCTGAAGGAGATGGGAATACCAGACCACCTAACCTGCCTCTTGAGAAACCTATATGCAGGTCAGGAAGCAACAGTTAGAATCAGACTAGGAACAACAGACTGGTTCCAAATAAGAAAAGGAGTACGTCAAGGATGTATACTGTCACACTGCTTATTTAACTTATACACAGAATACATCATGAGAAACGCTGGGCTGGAGGAAGCACAAGCTGGAATAAAGATTGCTGGGAGAAATACCAATAACCTCAGATATGCAGATGACACATCCTTATGGCAGAAAGTGAAGAAGAACTAAAGAGCCTCAGTGAAAGTGAAAGAGAATGAAAACGTTGGCTTAAAGCTCAACATTCAGAAAACTAAAATCATAGCATCTGGTCCTATCATTTCATGGTAAATAGATGGGGAAACAGTGTCAGACTTTATTTTTGTGGGCTCCAAAATCACTGCAGATGGTGATTGCAGCCATGAAATTAAAAGACGCTTACTCCTTGGAAGGAAAGTTATGACCAACCTAGATAGCATATTAAAGAGCAGAGACAGTACTTTGCCAACAAAGATCCATCTAGTCAAGGCTATGGTTTTTCCAGTAGTCACAAATGGATGTGAGAGTTGGACTATAAAGAAAGCTGAGCTCAGAACAATTGATACTTTTGAACTGTGGTGTTGGGGAAGACTCTTGAGAGTCCATTGGACTGCAAGGAGATTCAACCAGTCCATCCTAAAGGAGATCAGTCCTGGGTGTTCTTTGGAAGGACTGATGCCGAAACTGAAGCTCCAATACTTTGGCCACCTGATGCAAAGAACTGACTGATTGGAAAAGAACCTGGTGCTGGGAAAGATTGAAGGCAAGAGGAGAACGGGATGACAGAGGATGAGGTGGCTGGATGGCATCACCGACTCAATGGACATGGGTTTGGTTAGACTCCAGCAGTTGGTGTTGGATAGGGAGGACTAGCGTGCTGCAGTTTATGGCGTTGCAAAGAGTTGGACATGACTGAGCGATATATATATATATATATATATATATATATATATAAACATTTATATATATATATCATGTTTATATATATATATATAAACATGGTAATTATAAAAATATATTCAGTATCTGATAAAAGATTTCCTTCAAAAATATTAATTCTTTAAAAATCCTAAAAAATAATTTGAACTTTAAATTATCACTTCATGGTCTCTTTCCCATTCATATTTGTGAATTTTATTGATATCTGTAAGGCTTCTCTGGTGGCTTAGATGGTAAAGAATCTGCCTGCAATGTGGGAGACCACGGTTTGATCCCAGGGTAGGGAAGATCTCTTGGAGAAGGAAATGGCAACCCACTCCAGTATTCTTGCCTGGAGAAGTCCATGGACAGAGGGGCCTGGCTGGCTGCAGTTCATGAGGTCACAAGGAGTTGGACACAACTGAGTGACTAACACACACACATACACATACACACACAGACACACACACACATTGATATCTATAAAATTAATTCATATCAGGAGAAATAATCTGAAGTATATTTTGTCTAAAATATATATATATATATATATTTACCACATTATTTAGCTTTACTCTATTAAAACATACGAGAAAATAATCTTTTATTTTTCTTCATGATGAGTTTTTTTTTCCTTCCAACTCCCTATCCACCAGTGAAAATACCATTCAAGAATATAATTGAACATAATGATTGTGAAAAATCAACCAAGATAAAATCTATGCAGTTTAAAGGAACAAACTAACACATTAAATGAAACTTCAGCAAGTTTTATTTGAATTATATTAAAATATCATGAATGCCATCAGGAATGCCTAACAAATCCTTTAATAAGGATTTGACCTTCATGTGTAGGAGTTATAGTCATTAATCCCAAGGTTCCTCAAGAGTAGAAAAATTACATTTTTATAATGTCAAGCACCAAGTTTACAGAATTTATATATTTCTGTTATTTGAAAAATAACATATGGCATTTCTCTGATGTTATGACCTATATTTATGTATATTAGAAGATAAGTCAGTTTAGCTATTCTTATATTAGAATTGTTAGTGGAAAATCACATTGGCATCTGGCAATGAAGAGAGATGTGGTACAGGCTCTTCTGCCCTCCTAACAAACAATTCTTTGAAATACAAATTAGATACAGTTTTTTTCCCTGTCATAGTTTCAGTATATTCTCCCTGAAAAATTGACTTCTATAATTTCAACTTTATCAAAATAATTTAGAAATGTGATATTCATTCTTTATAAAAAGTTGATAAAGAATGTTGATGCAGAACATAAATAACATGTATTCATTTTTTCTGAAGTGCAATTCTCAGAAATACTGATACATTAACTAAAAGAAAGATCAAGTAAGAGTTGATGTACATTTATTTGCCTTTGTAGCCAACTGGAAAATGTGGGTACAAGACTTTTTTTTAATATAAATTTATTTATTTTAATTGGAGGTTAATTACTTTACAATATTGTATTGGTTTTACCATACATCAACATGAATCCACCACAGGTATACGTGTTCCCCATCCTGGACCCCCTCCCTCCTCCCTCCCCATACCATCCCTCTGGGTCGTCCCAGTGCACCAGCCCCAAACATCCAGTACGATGCATCAAACCTGGACTGGTGACTCGTTTCATATATGATATTATACATGTTTCAATGCCATTCTCCCAAATCATCCCACCCTCTCCCTCTCCCACAGAGTTTTAAATTTACTGTGATTTGCTTTTTTTTTTTTTTTTTTTTGTATGCTTTACCTTGTTAGACCAAATATTTGGCTAATTTTTCCATTCTGGGTCAACATGACTTAAGACACAAGAAAACCAAAGTGTAATTCAAAATAATCCATTTCTGAACCTTAAGGTCAGAAGTTTTCAGAATTCTTTTGTGTATTTAAGAGGCAGAAGTTAGAGCACTGCACACACATTTGAGAGTAAGGCATTCTGTGGCACCACTTATGGCTTTCCATTGTTTTAAGAGGAACTCAAAAGTAATATTCTTCATTTTAATCCTTATTAGAACATTGCTAACCTATATGTGACTAATCTAGTAGATAAAGACCATTTTAAAAAAATACTTTACTCTTTTTTATTCCATATTTTTTTAAAGTGAAAGTCGCTCAGTTGCGTCCAAATCGTTTGCAACCCCATGGACTATACAGTCCATGGTATTCTCCAGTCCAGAATACTGGAGTGGTAACCATTCCCTTCTCCAGGGAATCTTCCTAACTCAGGGATTGAACCCAGGTCTCCCACATTGGCAGATTCTTTACCAGCTGAGCTACAAGGGAAGCCATTTTTTAAAGCCAACTCTTAATCAATTTAAAATCTATCCATGTTTTGATAGATTTCTTTTTGAAGGAAAGATGTTGAACTTGATAGAACTCTTTTTGGAAAATTGAATAGTATTAGTTTGTAGATATCATAGAATACAAAGTGTTTTCCTTTAGAGGAGAAGAAAAGAGCTTGCAGTTTGAAGAACACCATTCTTGGAGAAAACAGAACTATTAGTAACATTTTTGTGTTAATCCTAATAGCAGGCAGTCATCATGATGTTTTAGGAGGGCCTGCTAACTAATAGCATTTTCATAATTAATATCCCAGTGTAACTGAAATGAACAAACTCCCAGTTAAAGAGCGAGGATGTGTGTGTGTGTGTGTGTGTGTGTGTGTGTGTGTGTGTGTGTGTGCGCGCGCGCGTGCTCAGTCACTCAGTTGTGTCTGATTCTTTATGACCCCATGGACTGAAGCTTGCCAGGCTCCTCTCTCCATGGGATTCTCCAGGCAAAAATACTGGATGGGTTGCCATGTCCTCCTCCAGGGGATCTTCCCAACTCAGGGATTGAACCCAGGTCTCCTATGCCTCTGGCATTGACAGGCAGATTCTTTACTGCTGAGCCACCTATGGAGCCTGAAGAGAAAGGGATATAGATATAAAAATTAGGGGGGAGAAAAGGACAGAAGCATAAAGCAAAGACAGTGGACAATGAGTGCAGTAGTCTTACTTTTTTTAAGGAAGAATTCTTTTTTCTGAAAATCAATCAAAAGCATTATGGGCAGGGCTTCTCTATCTCTCTCTGAACTGACCATTGGTCCCTGCTGTTTCTGTCAAGAAAAAAGACACTGTAATTTCTAGTGTAATTTTAAATCTTGTGTTATGATTGGCAGTCTGCCCTTCCAGCAAACTGGAAGATCTCACACTTGAATGAAAGGCAATTTTACCTCTGTCACAGGGTGATGTTGTAAGACGTGACCTTCTCAAAGAAGGATAATACAAAATCTTACAAAACATTGCAAGATGTTGATTGAATCTTAACTTCAAATAAATTTATTATATCATATCTACCATGCTTATTGACCACCCAGGAAAAGAAATGATTTAGAAAAATTGTTTAGGAAATCTGTCAAATTTAATAAAATCACTGCTAAATAATTTTAAATAGCTGACTACATAGTAACACTATTAGTACATATTGTTTATTTTGAAATTAATAGAAGAGAGAAGGTTAATAATTAGGCTTAATTAATGAACATGGAATACCTTTAGTTATAACACTAAACCCCAGCAGTATAACAATTAAGTAAGCTACCCTGTTATAAGACTGTCTCTAAAAATTGATTTTAAGTATAAAAATAAGAATTAGCTGTGTCTACCTGTGACTATCTTCAGGAAACACTGACTGGCATGTTTTTAATATTGTATATTAAGTTTTAAAATATTAGATTACAGACAACTTATTTTTTTAACTGTGCAAATACTGACTGTTTTATTTATTTATTTTACTTTATAATATTGCATTGGTTTTGCCATACATTGACATGAATCCACCACGGGTGTACCTGTGTTCCCTGTCCTGAACCCTCCTCGCACCTGCCTCCCCATACCTTCCCTCTGGGTCATCCCAGCGCACCAGCCCCAAGCACCCTGTCTCATGCATCGAACCTGGACCTGTGATTTGTTTCACATATGACAATATGCATGTTTCAATACCATTATCCCAAATCATCCCACCCTCGCCCTCTTCCACAGAGTACAAAAGACTGTTCTATACATCTGTGTCTCTCTTGGTGTCTCTCATACAGGGTTATCATTACCACCTTTCTAAATTCCATATATATGCATTATTATACTGTATTGGTGTTTTTCTTTCTGGCTTACTTCACTCTGTATAATAGGCTCCAATTTCATCCACCTCATTAGAACTGATTCAAATGTATTCTTTTTAATGGCTGAGTAATACTCCATTGTGTATATGTACCACTGCTTTCTTATCCATTCACCTGCTGATGGACATCTAGGTTGCTTCCATGTCCTGGCTATTATAAACAGTGCTGCGATGCACATTGGGGTACACGTGTCTCAATTCTGGTTTCCTCAGTGTGTATGCCCAGCAGTGGGATTGCTGGGTCATAAGGCAGTTCTATTTCCAGTTTTTTAAGGAATCTCCACACTGTTCTCCATAGTGGCTGTACTAGTTTGCATTCCCACCAACAGTGTAAGAGGGTTCCCTTTTCTCCTCACCCTCTCCAGCATTTATTGCTTGTAGACTTTTGGATCGCAGCCATTCTGACTGTTGTGAAATGGTATCTCATTGTGGTTTTGATTTGCATTTCTCTGATAGTGAGTGATGTTGAACATCTTTTCATGTTTGTTAGCCATCTGTATGTCTTCTTTGGAGAAATGACTGTTTACGACTTTGGCCCATTTTTTGATTGGGTCGTTTATTTTTCTGGAATTGAGCTGCAGGAGTTGCTTGTATATTTTTTAGGTTAGTTGTTTGTCAGTTGCTTCATTTGCTATTATTTTCTCCCATTCTGAAGGCTGTCTTTTCACCTTGCTTATAGTCTCCTTTGTTGTGCAGAAGCTTTTAAGTTTAATTATGTCCCATTTGTTTGTTTTTGCTTTTATTTCCAATATTCTGGGAGGTGGATCATAGAGGATCCTGCTGTGATTTATGTCAGAGAGTGTTTTGCCTATATTCTCCTCTAGGAGTTTTATAGTTTCTGGTCTTACATTGAGATCTTTAATCCATTTTGAGTTTATTTTTGTGTATGGTGTTAGAAAGTGTTCTAGTTTCATTCTTTTACAAGTGGTTGACCAGTTTCCCCAGCACCACTTGTTAAAGAGATTGTCTTTTCTCCATTGTATATTCTTGCCTCCTTTGTCAAAGATAAGGTGTCCATAGGTGCGTGGATTTATCTCTGTGCTTTCTATTTTGTTCCATTGATCTATATTCCTGTCTTTGTGCCAGTACCATACTGTCTTGATGACTGTGGCTTTGTAGTAGGGCCTGAAGTCAGGCAGGTTGATTCCTCCAGTTCCATTCTTATTTCTCAAGATTGCTTTGGCTAGTTGAGATTTTTTTGCATTGCCATACAAATTGTGAAATTATTTGTTCTAGCTCTGTGAAAAATACCGTTAGTAGCTTGATAGGGATTGCATTGAATCTATAGATTGCTTTGGGTAGTATATTCGTTTTCACTATATTGATTCTTCTGATCCATGAACACGGTATATTTCTCCATCTATTAGTGTCTTCTTTGATTTCTTTCATCAGTGTTTTATAGTTTTCTATATATAGGTCTTTTGTTTCTTTAGGTAGATATATTCCAAGTATTTTATTCTTTTCATTGCAATGGTGAATGGAATTGTTTCCTTAATTTCTTTCTTTTTCTCATTATTAGTGTATAGGAATGCAATGGATTTCTGTGTGTTGATTTTATATCCTGCAACTTTCTTATATTCATTGATTGGATCTGGTAATTTTCTGGTGGAGTCTTTAGGGTTTTCTATATAGAGGATTATGTCATCTGCAAACAGTGAGAGTTTTACTTCTTCTTTTCCAATTTGGATTCCTTTTATTTCTTTTTCTGCTCTGCCTGCTGTGGCCAAGACTTCCAAAACTATGTTGAATAGTAGTGGTGAGAGTGGGCACCCTTGTCTTGTTCCTGACTTTAGGGGAAATGCTTTCAATTTTTCACCATTGAGGATAATGTTTGCTGTGGGTTTGTTATATATAGCTTTTATTATGTTGAGGTATGTTCCTTCTATTCCTGCTTTCTGGAGGGTTTTTATCATAAATGGGTGTTGAATTTTGTCAAAAGCTTTCTCTGCATCTATTGAGATAATCATATGGTTTTTATTTTTCAATTTGTTAAGGTGGTGTATTACATTGATTGATTTGCAGATATTGAAGAATCCTTGCATCCCTGGGATAAAGCCCACTTGGTCATGATGTGTGATCTTTTTAATGTGTTGTTGGATTCTGATAGCTAGAATTTTGTTAAGGATTTTTGCATCTATGTTCATCAGTGATATTGGCCTATAGTTTCTTTTTTTGTGGCATCTTTGTCAGGTTCTGGTATTAGGGTAATGGTGGCCTCATAGAATGAGTTTGGAAGCTTACCTTCCTCTGCAATTGTCTGGAAGAGTTTGAGTAGGATAGGTGTTAGCTTTTCTCTAAATTTTTGGTAGAATTCAGCTGTGAAGCTGTCTGGACCTGGGCTTTTGTTTGCTGGAAGATTTCTGATTCAATTCCCATGCTTGTGATGGGTCTGTTAAGATTTTCTATTTCTTCCTGGTCCAGTTTTGGGAAGTTGTACTTTTCTAAGAATTTGTCCATTTCTTCCACGTTGTCCATTTTATTGGCATATAATTGCTGATAGTCTCTTATGATCCTTTGTATTTCTGTGTTGTCTGTTGTGATCTCTCCATTTTCATTTCAATTTTATTGATTTGATTTTTCTCCCATTGTTTCTTGATGAGTCTGGCTAATGGTTTGTCAATTTTATTTATCCTTTCAAAGAACCAGCTTTTGGCTTTGTTGATTTTTGCTATGGTCTCTTTTGTTTCTTTTGCATTTATTTCTGCCCTAATTTTTAAGATTTCTTTCCTTCTACTAACCCTGGGGTTCTTCATTTCTTCCTTTTCTGGTTGCTTTAGGTGTAGAGTTAGGTTATTTATTTGACTTTTTCTTGTTTCTTGAGGTATGCCTGTATTGCTATGAACCTTCCCCTTAGCACTGCTTTTACAGTGTCCCACAGGTTTGGGGTTGTGTTTTCATTTTCATTCGTTTCTATGCATATGTTGATTTCTTTTTTGATTTCTTCTGTGATCTGTTGGTTATTCAGCAGCGTGTTGTTCAGCTTCCATATGTTGGAATTTTTAATAGTTTTTCTCCTGTAATTGAGATCTAATCTTACTGCATTATGGTCAGAAAAGATGCTTGGAATGATTTCATTTTTTTTTAAACTTACCAAGGCTAGATTTATGGCCCAGGATGTGATCTATCCTGGAGAACGTTCCGTGTGAGCTTGAGGAAAAGGTGAAATTCATTGTTTTGGGATGAAATGTCCTATAGATATCAATTAGGTCTAACTGGTCTATTGTATCATTTAAAGTTTGTGTTTCCTTGTTAATTTTCTGTTTAGTTGATCTATCCATAGGTGTGAGTGGGGTATTAAAGTCTCCCATTATTATTGTGTTATTGTTAATTTCCCCTTTCATACTTGTTAGCATTTGTCTTACATATTGTGGTGCTCCTATGTTGGGTGCATAGATATTTATAATTGTTATATCTTCTTTCTGGATTGATCCTTTGATCATTATGTAGTGTCCTTCTTTGTCTCTTTTCACAGCCTTTGTTTTAAAGTCTATTTTATCTGATGTGAGTATTGCTACTCCTGCTTTGTTTTGGTCTCTATTGGCGTGAAATATCTTTTTCCAGCCCTTCACTTTCAGTCTGTATGTGTACCTTGTTTCGAGGTGGGTCTCTTGTAGATAACATATATAGGGGTCTTGTTTTTGTATCCAATCAGCAAGTCTTTGTCTTTTGGTTGGGGCATTCAACCCATTTATGTTTAAGGTAGTATTGATAAGTATGACCCCATTGCCATTTACTTTATTGTTTTGGGTTCATGTTTATACACCCTTTCTGTGTTTCCTGTCTAGAAAAGATCCTTTAGCATTTTTTGGAGAGCTGGTTTGGTAGTGCTGAATTCTCTCAGCTTTTGCTTGTCTATAAAGCTTTTGATTTCTCCTTCATATCTGAATGAGATCCTTGCTGGGTACAGGAATCTGGGCTGTAGGTTATTTTCTTTCATCATTTTAAGTGTGTCCTGCCATTCCCTCAGGGCCTGAAGAATTTCTATTGAAAGATCAGCTGTTATCCTTATGGGAATCCCCTTGTGTGTTATTTGTTGTTTTTCCCTTGCTGCTTTTAATATTTGTTCTTTGTGTTTGTTTGATCTTTGCTAATTTGATTAATATGTGTCTTGGGGTGTTTTGCCTTGGGTTTATCCTGTTTGGGACTCTCTGGGTTTCTTGGACTTGAGTGATTATTTCCTTCCCCATTTTAGGGAAGTTTTCAACTATTATCTCAAGTATTTTCTCATGGTCTTTCTTTTTGTCTTCTTCTTCTGGGACTTCTATGATTCGAATGTTGGGATGTTTAACATTGTACCAGAGGTCTCTGAGATTGTCCTCATTTCTTTTAATTCGTTTTTCTTTTTTCCTCTCTGTTTAATTTATTTCTACCAGTCTATCTTCTACCTCACTTATCCTATCTTGTGCCTCCCTTATTCTATTGTTACTTCCCTCCAGAGTGTTTTTGATCTCATTTATTGCATTATTCATTATATATTGACTCTTTTTTTATTTCTTCTAGGTCCTTGTTAAACCTTTCTTGCATCTTCTCAATCCTGGTCTCGAGGCTATTTATCTGTAACTCCATTTTGTTTTCAAGATTTTGGATCATTTTCACTATCATTATTCGGAATTTCTTATCAGGTAGATTCCCAGGAAGAAGAGATATCTTCCTCTTTTGTTTGGTTTGGTGGGCATTTATCCTGTTCCTTTACCTTCTGGGTATTTCTCTGCCTCTTCATCTTGTTTATATTGCTGTGTTTGGGGTGGCCTTTCTGTATTCTGGCAGTTTGTGGAGTTCTCTATTGTGGAGTTTCCCCGCTGTGGGTGGGGTTGGACGGGTGGCTTGTCAAGGTTTCCTGGTTAGGGAAGCTTGTGTCGGTGTTCTGGTGGGTGGAGCTGGATTTCTTCTCTCTGGAGTGCAATGAAGTGTCCAGTAATGAATTATGAGATGTCAGTTGGTTTGGAGTGACTTTGGGCAGCCTGTATATTGAAGCTCAGGGCTATGTTCCAGTGTTGCTGGAGAATTTGAGTGGTATATCTTGCTCTGGAACTTGTTGGACCTTGGGTGGTGCTTGGTTTCACTGTAGGTATGGAGGCATTTGATGAGCTCCTATCAATTAATGTTCCCTGGAGTCAGGAGTTTTCTGGTGTTCTCAGGATTTGGACTTAAGCCTCCTGCCTCTGGTTTTCAGTCTTATTCTTACAGTAGCCTCAAGACTTCTCCATTTATTACTTCCAAGGCATTTCCCTCTGTTTTAGCTTCTTCTGTTTGCTGGTCTCTTCAGTGTCTAATTTCTGCCCTGACACAAGGGGGTGGTGGTGGACACTTTTTTAGGTTCACTTGTTCAGTCCTGCTGTGGGGAGGGAGGAACACTGCAAACAAATAACACTGGCATGTGTTCCCAGTGTCTCGGCCACACTGGGTTTTCCCCCGCTCACGGTGTGTGTGCTTTCCCTGTCTACACTGCTTAGGCTGTAGGTTGCTCTGCAGGGAACTGTCTGAGGCCAGCCCTGGGTTGTGTGCACTTCCCAGGTCTAAGCCATTCAGGTTCAGGTACTCAGGTACTCCTCAGAGGCACAGACTCGGTTGGGCCAGCGTTTTGTGCCCTTCCCAGGTCCAAGCAGCTCAGGTGACCAGGTGCTTGGCAAGCACAGTCACTGCGACTTATCGCCTCCCCTGTCCCTGCCACTCAGTTTTCTGGGTGTACAACTGGCACACCTTCTCAGGCAGATGTCGACCATCCAGAATCCCAAGAAGTCTTGGTTAGCAACGAAGCCTGCTTGCAGTTTGGTAGATAATGCCTCTCTGGGGCCATGATTGCCCCCTACTGGCTCTGGCTGCCCTCGCCTGCCTGTCTCCAGAGGGGGATGGGCTGGTCTGCAGCTGGCTAGCTCTGCTCAGTCCTTTGTTCTGTGAATAGGCCTAGTGATGTCTTAGGTTAGGGTTTTACACCTGGTAGCTATCCCACAGTCTGGTTTGCTATCTCAAGTTAGTTCCCTCAGATTGCCCTCAGGGCATTCAGGCCGGGTCCTTACTCTAAGCAATGCAGCCTGCGCCTCCCTGCCCAGTCCCTGCTTGCTAGTAGCTGATGCAGGCATCTGCACTGCTTCTCCACTGGGAATTACCGTTGGGCATGTAATCTATGGGTTTTAATTATTTATTTATTTTTCCTACCAGTTATGTTGCCCTCTGAGGTTCCAAGGCTCACCACAGACTCACCAGTGAGAGTGTTTCCTCGTGTTTGAAACTTCTCTTTCTTTTTAAGACTCCCTTCCCAGGACAGATCTCCGTCTCTACCTCTTTTGACTCTCTTTTTATCTTTTATATTTTTTCCTACCTCCTTTCGAAGACAATGGGCTGCTTTTCTGGGTGCCTGATTTCCTCTTCTGGCATTCTGAAGTTGTTTTGTGGAATTTACTCAGCATTCAAATGTTCTTTTGATGAATTTGTGGGGGAGAAAGTGGTATCCCCATCCTATTCTTCTGCCATCTTAGGACCACCCCCCCAGACAAGTTATTTTTAAATTCAAATTTCTTATTTACTCCAGCCCTTCCCTCAAAGTATTTATGAAAGAATCATTTGGATTTTAAGAAATCTATATTTGTTACAATTCAGTAATGTATTGAAAATTTTCTTGAATTATGCTAATGCAGAAAGAATGCAAAATCATACCTTCTTTATTGGAAATAGGTATTTTTGAGCAAACTGGTTGTTTAACATATATTCAGCATTGCTCCATTTAATTCACATAAGAACTTAATGAGTTATTAGTAACTTCATTTTACAGATAAGAACAGAGCATCTCAGAGAGAACACAGACTTATTTATAAGTAAAAAACAAAAGAAGTAGAATCTTTGAAAATACCCCAAATCAGATGCCAATGATCCTTTAGATGATCATTTCCCATCAAACCATAGTTATACAAAATTTACTGGATATTTAAGAATAAAATGGGCTCTGGAGTTTTTGTCAAATGTTGTGTCATAATTTAGATGAAGTTTTGTTACTTGAAGTTTTCTAAGCACTTTTGTTATTCATGTATATTAAGATTATGCCAGGGCTTCCCAGGTGGCACTAGTAAATAACCCGCCTGCCAGTGCAAGAGACTAAGAGACACAGGTTCGATCCTTGCATTGGGAAGATCCCCTGAAAGAGGGCATGGCAATCCACTCCAGTACTCTTGCTCGGAGAATCCCATGGACACAGGAACCTGGTGGGCTACAGTCCACAGGGCTGCAAAGAGCTGGACACAATTGAAGCAACTGAGCATACATGCACACAAGATTATCCCAAACATATTTTAACATGTAGCCCATTTGTTTCTCTCCTTGGAATACTCTGTCACTGATATTCAATAAAACACAATCTAGAAAAAAGCTGTTTAGGCAATTCAGTGATTGATCTAAATTTTATTGATTGTTTAATTTGTCAAGTACTTTGCCAAGCACTAGAAAAGCAGTTTCATAAGGTAGCGTCCCGCAAAGAACTTACAGCCTAGAACTGAGCACTAAAAATCCTCTGCACTGTAATAAAGATAGAAGTAAATTCAGGGAATTGTGGTACCACACAAAAGTAGCACCTATCACAGCATGAATTTAGGAAGAAATGTATGCTAGAAGGGCTATTTAAGATAATTTAAACAATGATCAAAATGATTCTTTTTATATACATTATTTGTATAACTAATTTATGAATATTATTGTGTTTTGTTTTGCATCTCATATAATGAATATTATACCTGAGAAATGTCTGAATTTGAATTTGTATTTTTGTTCTTTAATCCTGTATAAATTAACTGTGGATTTCATATATGTTTCTTTTATTGCCAAAGCACATTATTTATACCTCATGGTGACAAACACCAATATTCTACATTCAAGCATGAAATGTTATTTACATTATCTTTGGTTAAACTACATTATGAATGAAATAGAAAACAATTTTACATAAGTTCCTATTCATGGTATTGTTTATCACCTAGAAACCCAACAACAATAAAGCAGTTTAGGAATAAAGTTACAAGCCAGAGGTAAAATGGATAACTTTTATTCATTTTCTTTAATTTATATTAGAATTATAATCCTGGTTAAAACAAACATATGGTGACTACAGTAGAGTGAATAGATTTATGTGTCTTAACTTCTCAAAGCAACTAAAATACTCAACAAAATTGCCAAGAACAGACATTTTTTGGAGCTCTGGAAATAAACCAGACAAACAACAGATTCATAAGAATTTGTTCATGATAACCTCTCAGACTTCCAGGAAGAATAGCCAAGGTGTTCTTGCCTTGGGCTTCTCTGCAAGAAATTCTATAGAAATTGTTCAGGCTGAAATCAAAGACACTAGTTAGAATATAAATCTGCAAGAAGAAATTAATGGTACCCATAAAGGTAATTAATAGACAAATACAAAAGAGTATAAATGCATGCTTTTTATAATTCATTTCTTCTATTTGATATAAAAGTCAACTGCTTAATGCAATAAATTTTAAATATATTAATAAGACTGTAATTTATAAAGATGTAATTTATATGACAATGATAGCAAAAAAGAGAAGGAATAACAAAATTATACTGCAACAACTTTTTATACTATCAAAATAAAATTTTACAAATGAATGCAAAGGCATATGATTCAGCAATAAAAAGGAACTATAGACATATGGTCTAACATAGATAAACATCAAAAACCTTATGCTGAATGAAACAAACCAAATACAAAAGATACTACATTTATATGAAATTTTCTAGACAGGCAAACCTATAGAGACAGTAGTTGCCTGCAGCTGAGGATGGGATTGGAGATTGACTGAAAATAAGACACAAGGGAACATTTAAAGGTAATGGAAATGTTCTAAAACTAAATGATGTTCTGGCTACATAGCTTTATAAGTTCACTAAAGATACTGAAATTTATGCTTATCCTATGTAAATTATACTTCTATAAAAAGAGCAGATTGTTCATATTACTTTATGTCTTAAAATGTATGCAACCAGTACACATTAGCTTCCAATCCCATAATTTCTTTGACTATTTCATAAATTGCTGCTTCTAGATCCATGTCAAGTATACAGAGAAAGCTCCTGATGCATGAGATCCTCATTATAAGCTGTGGAACAATTAAAAATCACAAAGAATAGATTCTATTTCACATAGAATTATGAATCTAATTTCTTACAAGAGCATAAAAAAGGTTTAACTGCTGGCTTTGTATGATAAACAACTCAGATTATTATTCATATGATAAATGCTATTCCTTATAATGTCAATTATTCTAAACCTATGAAACAGCCCTGTGTTTGTAAAATTACAATAGAAATAGGATAGAAAAAGTTTGTCACATGAATTTCATTACTCATGTGACCTTAAAAGATTCTTGAAATCAGAAAAGGAAAACATTTCTCTGTTTCAATGTTTTCAAAGAGCAGAAGGGTACAGATCAATCCCAGTGTTTAAGTTGAATTTGGGAGGCTGCAGGAAGCTTTGTCATATTATCTATCTTAGTTAACAATGTATTGATTCTCAGCTAAAAATATGCATACATATAGTATATACACATGTGTATATAATACATGTATATATATATAATATATAGCATATATAGGTAGTTGCTCAGTCATATCCAACTCTTTGTGATCCCACTGACTATAGCCCACCAGGCTCCTCTGTCCATGGAATTCTCCAGGCAAGAATACTGGAGTGGGTAGCCACTCCCTTCTTCAGAGGATCTTCCCAATCTAGGGATCAGACCCTGGTCTCCTGCATTGCAGGCAGATTCTTTACCATCTGAGCCACCAGGAAATATTCGTGTATGTGTATGCATATATTAAATATTCATGTGTATATACATACACTTTCCCATAATATACAGAATTCCTTTAACCATCTCTCCTTCATAGTGAGCACAACATACAGTAAGTTTTCTCAGTAGAGGACACTAGAAGGTACTGAAAAAGAAAAGCGTTGCCTTAGGTTTCCAGCTGTTGCTTATCGAATCAGTGATGGGGCGGTGGGGGTGATAAAGACATCAAGTGGAGTTCTGCCCAAGCCTGTGACTAGCAAGCATGCTCACCTGGTGACATTGTAGCCCAACGTGGTCTAGTGATTACCTCCATGTGGTCCTCTTGACACAGAAATCAATGCCCGAGAGACCTTCTATCCACACTGGCAATCTGATTCCTTCTGCATGTCCCTGAACTGCTTGCCTGCAGTCCAGAGGGTTCTTTCCAAACCACTACCCCTTTTTGGTAACTGCACCATCATCTACTGATGAATTGTGCCCTTCTTGCTCTTTGAAGGTTGCTTACTTCTACTAGTTCTGGCTATGCAAATCCATGAATATTTCAGACACCTAGAATTGGGATCCCAGCCTTCAGGAGTAGGGAAGTCAGTTCTCTCAAGTTTTTCCTTTTCCTCTCCCTCAGCTGTAAGGTAACCGAGTTTCTTTATATTAAGTACTTTCTGTTTTACTCACTGTGTGGTTTCAACTTAGACACTGCTGGGTCTAACATAGCTAAGTGGTATAGCTGGTTATATAAGAGCATTTTTTCCTTTTCTTTTCTCTCTCTTTTTTTTTTTTTTTTTTGCTGCTGAAATTGGCACCATTTATTACTTTTCTAGTGTTAAAACATGACAGTGTTTATTCTTAAATAAAATGGGGAATACACTTTGCAAGGACATAGAGGAAAATGAGTGATTACCAGATTGTGGTATGGGATGTTCAGAGGTGGAGAGACATTTTTCCACTATACATATTTTTTTGCAGTAAAATATACATAAATTTTCCACGTTAGCCATTTTAGGTATACAATTCTACAACATTAAATATGTTAACATTAGTACTATGTGTTTTCAGAATTTTCTCATCTTCCCATAGATAAACTCTATATGCACTAAGCAGTAACTCATTATTTACCCACACCTCCAGTCTCTGGTAATCTCTGTTTTACTTTCTGTCTCTCTGAATTTGCCTCTTCTAGATACTCAATTTAAGTAGAATTGTATTTGTTATTTTGTGTCTGGCTTATTTTACTTAGCATATTTTCAGGGTTTATCCTTCATATGGCTGAATAATATAACATTGCATGGGTATAGGACTTTTTTCAATCCATCATGTATTGTTGGACATATACATGTCACAGTGATTGTGATGATCTTGGATTTTTTTTTTTTTTTTTGATCTTGGATATTTCTTGTGTTAAGTTTTTTTTCAGCAGATAGCTACAAAGTATTTTGAGAAATAATTAATTCCTCCAAATTTGTATGAGATTAGGAAGATGATACATGGTAGAAATCTTTTTAAGAATATTTTTCTTGAATTCAAAATGGAAACAACAGTGAGAAAGGGAAATGGAAATTTAAATGTATGATTGTATTAGTTATTGATAGGCAGTGCCTGAACACCTGTTCCAAACTGTGTTTCTTTTCCCTGTTAGCAACTGCATCTAAGGCTAAGGATGGAGCTGTGGTAGTAAAACTTGTCTGGAGTCCACAGATTTTTAAGACACATTTGCTAATGCCTGCAATGCAGGAAACTCCAGTTTGATTCTTGAGTCGAAAAGATCCCCTGAAGAAGGGACAGACTACCCACTCCAGTATTCTTGGGCTTCCTTTGTGGCTCAGCTGGTAAAGAATCCGCCTGCAATGTGGGAGACCTGGATTCAATCCCTGGGTTAGGAAGATCCCTTGGAGAAGGGAAAGGCTATCCACTTCAGTATTCTGGCCTGGAAAATTCCATGGACTAAAGAGTCTGACACAACTGAGCGACTTTCACACTTCACTTCACACTTCACTGGGGTTTTAGTCATAGGGTGTGAAAATTTGTATCAATGAATGCATAAAGCTAGTATGAGAAGAAACTATCTTTTAAAGATACATACAATTTCACAAGTTAAAGAAGTAAGTCTCTAGAATTTTAATTAGAAATGCAAAGGCTCAGGAGGTTATTGAAAATAGGAGTCTGTCACAGACACAGAGAACAGAATTGTAGTTGCTCAAGGAGGTGGTGGGGGGAGTGAGATGGAGTGGGGATTTGGGTTTGGTAGATGCAAGCTATTACATATAGGGTGGATTACAATAAGGTCCTCTTGTACAGCTCAGGGAGCTATATTCAATATTCTATGATAAAATAAAGTAGAAAAGAATATAAAAAAGAATTCCTATAATTGAATTCCTTTGCTGTATAGCACAAATTAACACAACATTGAAAATCAAAAAAGAAAATATAGGAATCTAGATGACTATGTTTCTGATAATCAAATTTGTTTTAGGATTCAAAGATAAATATTTTTAAAGAAAAGTTGTGTTGACTTCAAATGGGAACAATAGTGAAAAAGTGAAAGGGAATTAAGTAAACAAGCTAATTATGTTGGCAGAAGAAAACAAAAGTCCTTAGGGGAATGGTAAAAATCTCAAAGACCAAAGAAGATAAATGTGAAAGGGAAAAGAAAATATCCTTTACTGCCCTTGTTGATGGGTCCAGTTTTTGTTTGTTTGTTTGTTTGTATGTTTTGTTTTTGTTTTTGGTTCTGAAGATATAGCCATTTTGCTAGGTAGAAAGTTAGGCGTGAGCAATGAGGGGTGGCCTCACTGAAAAGGATACAAGCAGTTCTAAACCCCACCCCAGACAAGCCCAGGAGAGCTCACAGATATGCTACACAAATAACCACAAAGACTTTTCTAACTCTTGCACATGTGCCCTAAAAGAGCATTCAGTGGATAGAAATCAACCACAGGGGCTTCTCCAACTCAGGCACATGCACCCTTGATGCACAGCTGTGTCCTCAAGTAACTTTATGCAGCTAGGAGACCATTAAGGTTTCATAAATATTCTATACATACATACATCTGATTATAACAGACGGAATGATGGGAAAGACATGCAGAATTAGAGCCTTTTGTTATGTAACTTGCAACTGTCAGTCAAAACTCTCAGTCCATCCCAACCCTGATAAATATGTAAAAGCCCTATTTTATATGTGCCCAGACATGCCCCTTCCCTGATTGGCCTTGAGGGTATGCCTATTTGCATTTTGCACAAAGCAAAACCAAGAGGAAGAGACAGGGAGTATAAAAAGGGAAGCTAAGATGGATCATGGCCACTCCTTCAGGGTCAGCCCACTCCCACATTTCAGGAGTGTACTATCCACTTTCTGTTTAATAAAAGATCTGATTGACCTATAACTGAGTTGTAACCAATCTATTGTTTTGAATCTTGCTACAACAAGACAGGAGCTGAGAAATCCTGCTTGCTTGATCTGTAATTAATCAGTCATTCAAAATTTTTGTTGACGAGACAAGAATCAAGGGAGAGAAAGAAATTGACCTGACATTTTGACTCTAGAGAAAAATGAAGGCTGACTAACTGAAATCTAGAAATACATTTTTTAACAAATTGCAATGTCTGACATAAGACATTTAGTATTTTAAAGTATATAAATGGAAAGATATTTTATAAACATTGATAATATATAATTTATCAGAAAGGATAGGTTAGGTAATGCTGCAATAACAAAACACCCTGACATTTATGTTCACTATAACAAAGATTTAATTTTCATTCATATCAAATATCTATCATACATTAATTGTGCTTTCATGCTTTTCATCTTTACTCTAGGACTGAAGGTGATGACAAACTATAATCTGGAAGATGCTCACCTGGAAGAGGGAAGAGAGAGTTCTGGGGGGTCTTCCAAAGGCAGTTAAATAATCTAGACTGAAAGTGATATTCAATACCTCTGCTATCATCTACTGACCAGAAGTAATCATAACAGCTCATTCAACCACAAGGAGGAAAGAAAGCTCAATTCAGTCTAGTATCCCCAAGGAGAAATAACCAGAATTAATTGATAATTAGTAGATAATTCAGTAACATTAAAAACTATGTATGTAACCATAGGTGTGCTAAAATTGGCTCACAGCCGCTTGGAAGAGTTGGTTTTGTGAATTTCTTCCCAAATCCTTATTAGCAATATCTCTGGAAGCTTGGATGTCTATAACATGAATATTGGCAGACACTACAAATTAGGGGTTTTTTCCTTCCTGAGAGCAAATTGTTAAACATTTACAGCACACCAGTGAGTGTAACTTTATGAAGACACACAAACAAATATGCCAAAAAGTAAGACCAGAAAAAGAAGAGCAATTATTTCAAGCTCATATTTTGACAATTTCAAAGATATCTGTGTGTCTCTTACACTGTGTCTCCTACATTTGTAGAAAGTGCTTATGAATAAGAAAACAGCCTAATTGAAAATTGCATCAATTCTGCCTAAGTTATTTTCTAATATTCTTAGATAAACAGATGTCCTTGATTTTCTCCATAGTTAATAACAGCCAGTTTCAGCTTCCTCAGAAACAAAAACAGCATACTGAGACCCTGATGAAAATGCACATTTTTAAACTCCATGATAATGTAGACTAGATCTATATGCACTGTCAAAAGTTTTCCAGTGCTGGAGAGAACTTATATTCATCACTGAGCTAATATTACCTTCAGTGTCTTACAAATTTCATTACAACATGTTAAGTCACAGCTAGAGAAATTCATTATTCAATTTCTTTAAATTTTAACTATATTCAACTACTTCAAAGTTATTTTCCCTAGAAATTTGCTTCTCTAAGTTAAAGCAAATAAATTTATAATTTTCAAATTAGCTATAATGTCTTGTTTCTGACAAAATTAGATGACTGTTAATTAAACATCCTCTGAATATACAGAAAGAGAATTTGAACCAGACAAGTTAAACTGGCTATTCAAGACTAGCACAATAGGGAAGACAGATTGAATTCTATCCCATAGAAAGAAAAGGTGCATGGGATCAGGCCCTTTAAAAAAAAAAAAAAATTGGAATATAGTTGCTTTACAATTTTGAGTTAGTTTCTGTTTTACACCAAACTAAATATATATATATATATATATATATCTTTTGAATCTCCTTCCCATATAGGTCACCACAGATCACTGAGTAGAGTCTCCTATGTTACACAGTAGGTTCTCATTAGCTATCTATTTTATACATGGTAGGTCAGGAAGATCCCCTGGAGGAGGGCATGGCAACCCACTTCAGTATCCTTGCCTAGAGGATCCCCATGGACAGAGGAGCCCAGCAGGCTACAGTTCATGGGGTAGCAAAGAGTCGGACATGACTAAGCATGGCACAGCACCGTATATATACAAAGCTTCCCTGGTAGCTCAGCAGTAAAGAATTTGCCTGAGATGCAGGAGACACAGGAGACTTCGGTTCAAACCTTGGTCAGGAAAATCCTCTGGAGGGAATGGCAACCCACTCCAGTATTCTTGCGGAAAATCCCACGGACAGAGGAACCTGGCAGGCTACAGTCCATAGGGTCGCCAAGAGTCAGACACAACTGAAGTGACTGAGCATGCACAAACACAAGGTATACATGTCAATCCCAATTTCCGAATGTGTCCCACTCCCCACTACGGTAGCCATAAGTTTGTTCTCTACATCTGTGATTCTATTTTGCAAATAAGTTCGTCTATACCATTTTTCTAGATTCCACATATAGCAATATTATACAATATTCGTTTTTCTCTTTCTGGCTGACTTACTGACATACTGACTCTGTATGAAAATCTCTAGGTCCATCCACATCTCTGCAAGGGGCACTATTCCATTCCATTTTGTCTGAGTAATGTGTTTGTGCATGCTCAGTCGTGTTTGACTCTTTGTGACCCCATGGCCTGTAGCCCACTAGGCTCCTCTGTCCATGGAATTTTCCAGGCAAGAATACTGGAGTGGGTTGCATTTTCTCCTCCAAGGGATCTTCCCAACCCAGGGATTGAACTCACATCTCCTGTGTTTCCTGCACTAATACTCCATTGCATATATGTACCACATCTACTTTATCCATTCCTCTGTTGATGAACATTTAGGTTGCTTCTATGTCCTGATTATTGTACATATTACTGTAGGGAACATCAGGGTGCATGTATCCTTTCAAATTATGGTTTTCTCTGGATATATGCCTAGGGATGGTATTGCTGAATCATAGGCAGCCCTACTTTTATTTTTTTAAGGAACGTCCATACTCCTCTCCATAGTGGCTGTACATTCCCCTAAAACAGTATAGGAGGTTTCCCTCTTCTCCACACCCTCTCTAGCATTTTTTGTTTGTAGATTTTTTGATGATGGCCATGCTGACTGGTGTGAGGAGATAACTCATTGCAACTGACAAGGGTTGAACCTTCACCCCTTGAGTAAATGGGTGGAAGACTAAATATACATTTCATCAAAGAAGACATACAGATGGCTAACAAACACATGAAAGGATGTTCGACATCACTAATTATTAGAGAAATACACAAGCTTTTAAGTGCTTTCCTGAGCTAGTGAAAAAGTAGTTGAGGATACTAGGGGGAGAGAGGGAGATGGGTCAAAGTGATTAGGCCATCTATTCTTGTCAACTGGCACTTACCTTCAGAGACAGAAAGAGGTAGGCTTTATCTTCCTTGATGAATATTTTAGAAAAGATAACACAGGTCCTTCAGAAAGATACTCCAGAGTTGTACAACTGGCAAAGTATTAGGAGAACATTTACATCACAAAGAATAGAGAAAGAATCTGTACTTCAAGGTTTTCTAAAGTAAATGTGTGGGGGAAAAAAATAAGGAGACTGGCTTTCTCCTGTTTAGTCAAGATGAGGAATCTTTAAGACTTTGTGATCACTCTTAATACTTAAAAATAAGAGTGTATCCAATGAGTTTGGTGTTAGTCAATGTGCGCGTGTGTTAGTTGCTCAGGAGAGTCTGACTCTTTGTGACCCCATGGACTGTAACCCAACAGGCTCTGCTATCCATGGAATTCTCCAGGCAAGAACACTGGAGTGCATAGCCATTTCCTTCTCCAGAGGATCTTCCTGACCAAGGATTGAACCCGTATCTCTTTACGTCTCCTACAATAACAGGCAGGTTCCTTACCCTGGTGTTAAAGGTAGTAGCGCCACCTGGTGTTAGTCAATGGTCACATAAAATTGAATTTATTTTTTGCATAAACCACTCCTCTATCACTTTCCCATTTGTATTTGTCATTCTCATGTATAAGACTGTATTTGCAAGTTGATTCAGTAATAAAGAAAACAACGACTTGTAGCTCAGGAAAACACTGGAACTAAATGATTGTCTAAAGAATTATCAGTTCAGTTCAGTTCAGTCGCTCAGTCGTATCTGACTCTTTGCGACCCCATGAATCGCAGCACGCCAGGCATCCCTGTCCATCACCAACTCCCAGAGCTCACTCAAACTCACGTCCATCAAGTCGGTGATGCCATCCAGCCGTCTCATCCTCTGTCGTCCCCTTCTCCTCCTGCCCCCAATCCCCCCCAGCATCAGAGTCTTTTCCAATGAGTCAACTCTTCGCATAAGGTGGCCATAGTACTGGAGTTTCAGCTTTAGCATCATTCCTTCCAAAGAAATCCCAGGGCTGATCTCCTTTAGAACGGACTGGTTGGATCTCCTTGAAGTCCAAGGGACTCTCAAGAGTCTTCTCCAACACCACAGTTCAAAAGCATCAATTCTTTGGTGCTCAGCTTTCTTCACAGTCCAACTCTCACATCCATACATGACTACTGGAAAAACCATAGCCTTGACTAGACAGACCTTTGTTGGCAAAGTAATGTCTCTGCTTTTGAACATGCTATCTAGGTTGGTCATAACTTTCCTTCCAAGGAGTAAGTATCTTTTAATTTCATGGCTGCAGTCACCATCTGCAGTTATTCTGGAGCCCCCAAAAATAAAGTCTGACACTGTAACTATATGTTAGTCCTTGATTTTGATGTCTCTATGGACTGAGTATTTCTGCCCCCCTCCAAATTTGTATGTTGAAATCCTAAAACAAAATGTTATTATATTTGGAAGTGGGGTCTTTAAGAGGTAAAGAGAGTAGAACCTTAATGAATGGGATCATGTCTTTATAAGAGCTTCCCTGGTGACTCACTTGGTAAAGAAGTTGCACAAACTGCAATGCAGAAAACCCAGGTTCAATCCCTGGGTGGGAAAGATCCCTTGTAGAAGAAGTGGCAACAAACCCCAGTATTCTTACCTGGAAAACCCCATGGACAGAGGAGCCTGGTGGACAACAGCCCATAGGGTCGCAAAGAGTCACACACGTTAACCACTAAACCACCTTACCTTTATAAAAGAGAGTCCAGAGACATCCTGGACTTTTTGGCCATGTGAGGACACAGCAAAAAATGGCTGTATATGACCTAGAAACCAGACACTGAATCTGCTAGTAACTTGATTTTAGACTTCCCAGCCTTCAGAACTGTTATAAATAAATTTCTGTTGTTTAAAAGCCACTCAGTTTGCAGTATTCTATTATAGCAGCCTGAATCAACTAAGACAGAAATTGCTACCAAGAGGTGGGATGTTACTATAAGATAAATATCTAAATGTATGTAAGCAGCTTTGGAAATGGGTAATGGGTAGAGGCTGGAAGAGTTCTGAGGTGAATGCTAAAAAAATCTTACATAGCTATGAATGATTCTAACGAGAGCTCAGAAAGAAAAGTCAAGAGCTAAAAAAAGCCTCAGTTTTCCTAGAGATCATCTAAGTAGTAATAGTAATATGGTAGTAATATGGATGGCAAATGCTATTGTGATGCAGTCTCAGATGAAAATGAGGAACATGTTACTGGAAACTAGAGGAAAATTGATCCTAGTTATAAACTGGCAAAGGACCTGGCTGAATTATCTTTGTCCTTTGTGGATGACAGAATGTGAGCAATGAAACTGAATATTTAGCTGAGGCTTCCCTGGCGGCACTAGTAGGGCGGGGTCTTTACGAGGTAAAGTGCCAATGCAAGAGACATACAAATCACAGGTTCAATCCCTGGGTTGGGAAGATCCCCTGGAGAAGGAAATGGCAACGTACTCCAGTATCCTTGCCTGCAGAATCCCATGGATAGAGGAGCCTGGCAGGCTACAGTCCATGGGATTGCAAAGGGTTGAACACGTCTGAAGTGACTGAGCACACACTTCTAAGCAGTGCTGAGAATATGGCTTGTTTTCTCCCGATTCCCTCCAGTAACATTCAAGAAGAGATCAGTGTCTTAAAGATGGAATTGTTAATCCAAAGGAAAGTAAAATTTAAAGGGCTGGAAAATTCTCAGCTTATCAGTACTCCAAAAATATGAGAACATTAAAGATGTACCCAAAGATCCTTTGACAGTGAGATTAGTATGGATCAGCCATATCAACAGAAGCCAGGAGCTATTCTTTAAAATGTGGAAGAATGACCCCGAAGACAATTCAAAGATCACCCAAGTTGTCACTCCCATCATAGGCCCAGAGTGCAAAGAAGCAGAGCAGTTTCCAAAGAGGGGCTGCCAGTGCCTGTGGGACCTCAATGAGTATGGCCTGGCACTGCCTCCCATCATAGGCTCCCTTCACTCTGGTTCCATGCTCCTTGGTCACTCCAAGTGAGGTTCTGGTAGGTCCTGTTATGAGATGGGCCACAGTGGCCACCTCTCTGGAGGGTGCAAAAAGCAAATTTTAGTAGATTCAGTATGGCATCATTTCTCCACCAAGGAGATACATAATCCCTGCGGGTATGTCTCTCCCTACCTTTGTTTTAAGAATAGAGCTTCCTGGATTAACAGATGTGCAACACAGGCACAGAACTGCTTCCAAACGGGACCGTATCAGAGAAACACCATGGAGGTAGGACCTGGGGACAAAGGCACTATTGAGTCAGGGCCACCCAAGCTGTGGGGCAGGGATGACCAGCTGGCTACAATGATCAGGACTGCCCCTGCAGTGCGTGTCCAGAAGATGGTTCTTCCACCCCAGGGTGGCTGGAGAGTAAAGTCAAGACAAGGAGGATTATTCCTGAGCCTCAAGGTTTAGTGAATTATAAGGGAATTGTTGGTCTTTTTTTTTTTTTTTCCTGTGTCTCTCATTCAGAATAAGAATGCCTATTTTATGCTTGTCACACTATTGCATTTTGAAAGTACATAACTTATTTGAGTTCACCAGTTCACAACTGGAAAGCAATTTGCTTCAGGATAAATTGTACATTGAGTCTCACCCATATCTGATTTAGATGATATTTTGATGAGACTTTGGACTAAGACTTTAAAGCTGATTATGGAATGAGTTAAGACTTTTCAATTGATGTGGAATAAATATATTCTGCATGCAAGAATGACTTGATTTGGGACACCTGGTGTATAATACAATAGAGTGGATGTTTGTATCCCCCAAAAAATTTTATGTTGAAATCATAATTCTCAGCATAATAATATTTGAAGGTGGAGACTTTGGGAAATTATTAAGTCATAAGGAAGGAGCTCTCATGAATGGGATTAGTGCCCTTATAAAAGGGAGTCCAGACACGTGTACCCTAGTGTTCATCGCAGCACTGTTTATAATAGCCAGGACATGGAAGCAACCTAGATGTCCATCAGCAGATGAATGGACAAGAAAGCTGTGGTACATATACACAATGGAGTATTACTCTGCCATTAAAAAGAATACATTTGAATCAGTTCTAATGAGGTGGATGATATTGGAGCCTATTATACAGAGTGAAGTAAGCCAGAAAGAAAAACACCAATACAGTATACTAAGGCATATATATGGAATTTAGAAAGATGGTAACAATAACCCTGTATGCTGCTGCTGCTGCTAAGTCAATTTAGTTGTGTTTGACTCTGTGTGACCCCATAGACAGCAGCCCACCAGGCTTCCCCATCCCTGGGATTCTCCAGGCAAGAACACTAGAGTGGGTTGCCATTTCCTTCTCCAATGCATGAAAGTGAAGTCGCTCAGTTGTGTCCGACTCTTAGCGACCCCATGGACTGCAGCCCACCAGGTTCCTTCGTCCATGGGATTTTCCAGGCAAGAGTACTGGAGTGGGGTGCCATTGCCTTCTCTGAACCCTGTATATGAGACAGCAAAAGAGACACTGATGTATAGAACAGTCTTTTGGACTCTGTGGGAGAGGGAGAGGGTGGGATGATTTGGGAGAATGGCATTGAAACATGAATAATATCATATATGAAATCAGTCGCCAGTCCAGGTTCGATGCATGATACTAGATGCTTGTGGTGCACTGGGATGACCCAGAGGGATGGTACGGGGAGGGAGGAGGGAGGAGGGTTCAGGATGGGGAACACGTGTATACCTGTGGTGGATTCATGTTGATATGTGGAAAACCAATACAATATTGTAAAGTTAAAAAATTTCAAAAAAAGTTTAAAAAAATTTAAAAAAGGGGGGGAGTCCAGGTCCTTTGTCCTTTCTGCCATGTGAATACAGTGAAAAGACAGTCACTAGGAACAAGGAAGCAAGCTCTCATCAGACACAAATCTGCTGAAACATTGATCTTGGAATTCCCAATTTTTAGAACTTTGAAAAATAGATTTCTGTTGTTCATGAGCCACCCAATCTATGGCATTCTGTTATAACACTCTGAATGGTCTAAGATATATATTGAGGCTTGCCTTTTCCATAATTATGTGTCATGATACAGCTACTAATAATATTGATAGCTATGCTATAAACTATTTATTTAAAATGCAAATTGGAAAAACTAGAAAATTGAGTTGAAGTTCATTTGGTGGTTAAAATGGATAATAACCAAGGAATCCCTGGAGAAGATTAGATGTTAATAAAAACAATGACATATAAATAGAAACAGTTCCATGCAGAGATGGTCATTTGATTTATGACAGAGGAGGCACTAGCAATCATTTGACATTTTTTAAAAAAGCTCCTTCAAATACTACTGATATAGTAAAAAATTAAATTTTGTCTCTTCTGTACACTATACATAAAATCTATTTTTTGTGTATCAGAGCTCTACAAGAGAATAATTATGAATATTTTAGAAGGTAATAAAATATTTTCATAACTTAAGGGTAAGAAACAATTTCATAAAACTAAACACAATTAGTTATCAATAAAGATTAATCCATTCAATAGCATTACAAATAATTCTTTTACAAAAACTGTAAAAAACACTGTGTGAAAAAATATTTACAATACTGACAATTAAAATATATTGAAAACTTCTACAATTAATTAGAAAAGTGAGAGAGAATCTACTTAAATATAGGCAAAAGTCTTAAAGGGCCACTTCACAAAAGAGGAAACCCAACTAGGCAACTAAGAAATGTGAAGATGTAAACAAGTCAGTAAAAATTCAAATTAAAATCCCCATGTAAATCTATTCCACATACATCAAATGGGAACAGATTTAAAATTCTAATTTGACTAGAATGTAGATCAAGGGAAACACTCATTGCTATTTTAAGTATCTAAACTATTATCACCACTTTGGAAAATATTTGAAGTCATCTAATAAATCTGCATTCTTGCATACACTACATTCCATCAATCTCAGTCATAAATTTACACGTTAGGTAAGTTCTCATACATTTAAACTAGGATATTTGTATAAGAGTATAGAAAACCTCATTAGTCATCACAAGAAAAGCAGAAACAACTTGTCTCCACCAATAAAAGAATGGGCAACATGTTACTATGAAATAGATAGTGAGATGGCATACATTAAAATGATTAAGAGTTCAGTACTTGGAGCCAGATTACAGAGATTCATATCTGAGATTCATCTCAAATAAACTCAACTTGATATATTTAATAATAATATCTACAGTTAATATGAGAGCAGTATCATAATCATCATTCATTGTTAAAACAATGAAATTGAATGAACAGTCACATAACAGAACTAGATGGCTGTAGTAAACATTAAATAGAGTTAAAAAAAAAGACAAACATGAATGTGTACAGTATAATTCTATTTGTACAAACTTCTGTGTCAGAAACTAGACATTGATAGGGGATATGCTTTTGAACTGTGGTGTTGGAGAAGACTCTAGAGAGTCCCTTGGACTGCAAGGAGATCCAACCAGTCCAGTCTGAAGGAGATCAGCCCAGGATTTCTTTGGAAGGAATGATGCTAAAGCTGAAACTCCAGTACTTTGGCCACCTCATGCGAAGAGTTGACTCATTGGAAAAGACTCTGATGCTGGGAGGGATTGGGGGCAGGAGGAGAAGCGGACGACAGAGGATGAGATGGCTGGATGGCATCACTGACTCGATGGACGTGAGTCTCAGTGAACTCCGGGAGTTGGTGATGGACAGGGAGGCCTGGTGTGCTGCAATTCATGGGGTCGCAAAGAGTCGGACACGACTGAGCGACTGATCTGATCTGTTCTGATACATACAAAGAGTAAATCTAAAACAAAGTAAAAAAATGTAATCCAATTGTCAACATAATAAATACTTTTAGGAGTGGTAGGCAAATGTGATGTGATCACAAATACCAAACCAAAATATCCCCCAAAACAGCATTAGGGTTATTGGAAAGTTCTTAATTTATGGACAAGATGGTAGTAAATGACTATGTTCTTATATTAGGCATTAGCTCATTAAGATTTTACTCACTATTCTATGCATATATCTCCTAATTAAAAATACACTAACAAAAACAAATATATAGGTATATTAAATCAGAGTACATGCGAAGCTATTTTTCTACAATAACATAGAAACTTGCATCCAAAATGCTTTCTTGAATAGCAGAGGAAATTAGGTATATCAGCCAGAAATTAGGTACATGCCAATAGCTATATGTGACATGTGATCAGCTGGGTTCAGATGGGAGGGAATACCATTTCTGACTTAATTTGTTGTTTTGTAGACCTAGTGAATATAATCATGGATTCCCTCAGAGAAATGTTTCAGGTTAATAATTCGTTTTTCATTGTTAATAATGGTCTTTCCATGAATCCTTCATTCCACTCAGCCTGGAAGGTTTGCTTTTAAATCGCAGGTAACACTGGGCTTCCCTGGTGATTCAGTGGTTAAGAATACACCTTGCAATGCAAGGGACATGGTTTCAATCCTTGTTTCAGGAAGATTCTACACACTGCAGAGCCACCTAAGCCTGTGCACCACAACTACTGAGGCTGTGTTCTAGAGCTCCTGAGCTGTAGCTATTAAAGCCCACACCCTAGAGCCTGTGCTCTGCAACAAGTAAAGCCATCACTATAAGAAGCCCGCACAACACAATGAAGAGCAGCCCCTTCTCACCACAACTAGAGAAAGCCCATGTGCAGCAACAAAGACCTGCTACAGCCAAATAATAAAATAAATAAATAAATCTAAAGCACAGGTAATACAAAGCGTTCACTGTGCTCAGTGTAAAATTATCCACTGTGTGAAAAAGGCATTTTTTAAAAAGAAGACAACTTGTTACAACAGGAAGTTTACATGTGTATTAATCTTAATGTTGCTATTGTAAACTGAAGTTATAATTGCGAAAATCTCCTACACAGTAAAACACAGTGCCTCAGATAAGTTGGCAACAGAAATTATTTTCATGTCTACAGTTTGGGCACGAGCTAGGTGAACTGGCTAGCATTTAGACATGCTTCACCTAGCACTATTCTCAAATAGCTCTAATTATTTTCTTACCATCATCGAGTACATCTGAATGGCACTGGACATTTTAAATCTGGCCTATAAACAGCTTTATATTATGTATACCTGTGTTTTGCATAGGTTGACATTGGCTTAAATTTTGAAATAAAAGTCACATTTTTCAGAGGCTCTTACTCCATAGGTACAGTGTGTTACACAAAAAGATAGAGGAATAATTCTTAAGTTCCTACAAAAAGGGAATTTAGCCTGTGTTTATATGACTCTTATATGATACCACCAGTACTACCCGCAAAACAAATGAACAAATTGTATTTACATAATATATCTTTAAAAGAGTCAACTTATTATAATGGTTGAAAGTTTAAAAGTCTTGAAACAGAATCTCTCATACACGAATTAAACTTTTCTTCACTAGTGATAAATAAAAATTCTAAAGTTAGAAAGTATGATTTTAGAATGTATGTTTGTACTGTAAGCCTGAATTATTTTCTCAACCAAACAAGTTGTCATGAATAACAAGGAGTAAGTGAGTAAGTGAAAGTCACTCAGTCATGTCCAACTCTCTGCGACCCTATGAACTATACAGTCCATGGAATTCTCCAGGCCAGAATTCTGGAATGGGTAGTCTTTCCCAAGGAGAGCAGAATACAATGAAAATTTCTCCAGTGTCCATACTTAACAGTGCTGTGAGGGATATTAGAAACTGTCAGCTTGAAAAATCTTCCTCTTAAGGAAACTGAGCTTCTAATAGGATAACAATTTGTCCAAAATAGTTACTAAATTAATGTGAACTAGAATCTGAGTCTGCTAATGACTAATTTATAGCTTTATTTGACAGCAAGTTGTTGAAGAGTGCATTTATTTTATGAAGCTACGCAGTTCTTTTCCAGCAGTAATATTTCTTTTTCCTAAATTTCTTTTGCTCTTTTCTTCAGGCGTATTCTCTTCTGGGATATTATATAAATTAAATTATCATTTTAGCATTATATAAAAAGTTATAAAAATGAGGCATGTCACAACTAGAGATTCTATTCTAAACACAAACTTGATAGTCACACTGAAATAGCATGATGACTCATCACCAGTGGCTCTCCAGAAAGGCTAAGAGCCTGTTTAAAAGTTAATAAAATTTTTCATCTTATCCTCATTAGTCTTGGCTGACAGTCTCAAATCACAATTTCATATAAAAATAGAATCATGGAAATTTCAAAAGCTGCAGGACCAGAGTTAAAATTGACCAATGCAAAGAGCCAAGTCCGTGAGTTTGCAACATTTATTGAGTCCCTACTCTGGGAAAGGTTAAATTCTGTTGACAATGATGAACCAAACTAACTCTCACTCCTTCTGCCTGAAAAAAAGAAGCTCACAGCCTAGAGACAGATAATAATAACTAGCAGCTGTTGAATTCTTGTTATAAATTAGCATCATCTCTATCACCATATTTCATGCACACTCAATAACATACACTTCCATTCTCATCTACTAATGAAGGGTACAAGTTTTTTTTAAAAAAAGCACACAAAAGGAATTGAGGTACAGATCATATAATTGCATTGCCCAAGTCAATAAGCTAGTCTATTTGTTCAGCTTATATATTATCTATAGGCCGAAGATAATTAAATATAAAATTGTAGTCAGCTTTGGAGATACTGTTTTCCGTAGTTTGATACTTTGGAAATCATTTATTTTTCTCAATAACTTACTTTAAAACTATCAGTTAAGTTACCTATCCCCAAATTACTTAATTACAATTTTCCTGTAAGTCTTTCTCTGGTTGTAGTATCTCTTTTTAACTTTTACCCAACTCCTGGGATCTATGCCTGGACCTGAGTATTATTCATCAGAAAGTTTATCAAAGATATTTTAGACTGAAAGTTACCCTAGAATTCTTTAGAATTAATATTTTCACTTTGTTCCTTCAGGTGAGGAGACTAAATCTAGAAAAACAAAACACTTTCAAAACATGATAAAGCTACATAGTTAATGGAAAAGTTTGGGGTAAGGAAAAGGATGAGAATTAAAACCTGGGTTCCTGTCTCTGATCTTGTATTGCTTTTCTGCATTTTATTGTTTGCTAGTAGATACTAAGATAACCATTTTCACTATTTTCCAAAATAAATGCTAATAGATTGTAGATGTAAAACTGTCTTTTTAGTATTCTATTTCCATCCAAGTTTATTTTATGAACATTTCATTCTAAACACATATAACAGCTATTATTTTCACTTTTAAGCCACATGTTTTATTTTGTTAATTTAACAGATATTATCTGTTAATCATAACACATACTGAATATTACAGAATATATATTTTTATTAATCTCTCAAAATTTAGTGCCTTAGTTACTCAAGATATCAATTCAACTACCATTTAATACAGTAGTTCTTATCTTCAAATCAAAGTAATAAAAGATTTAAGTAATATAGGCTCATTAGAGAATATAAAATTTAATTTTTTAAATAATTAAATCAAGAATTTTATATTAGTTGCAATAATAGCTAAAATTTATATAGCATATAACATATGCTGGGGAAAGTGGTAAACACTTTACAAATATTTTCTAATTTATTCCTCAACATAAGCTATGGAACTGGCATTAATTTTATTTTATAAATGAAGTCACCAAAATTCAGGTAGGTTAAATAATTTACTCAAGTCCATGTGTAGCTCCCTAAAATGTAGAAATTCAAAACTTCTCATTTTTATAGAAATATCAGCTTCCTTTGCTTTATTCTCCCCAAAGAGAGCTGAGTATGTTCTACAATCCAATATGTTTACTGACTTAAATGTCAGTTGCTAGAAACAATAACTTGGAATACATTTTCTAAAGATGATATGTAATGTGGTGAAAATAGAATTTTAAAAACAATAATTTGATTAATGAGGAATTTGTACAGAAAATAAAATTCTTTAATAAGCCATTCTAACCATGTGGTTCTTGGATTCAAACCAGAGGTGAAGAAGGTGTAAACTAGGCATATGTCATCCATCCTTGCCAATCAAATTTGCAAATATTCAAACAAGATCAATTAAAAGATAGAAATGGACAAAACAGATCATATTTCTTTACTGTATATCTTTAAAGAGCTCTTAAGCTATGTTACCTACAACTATGACAACTATAACAATTTCCCAGATATAATAATGTATCTGTACAGCTACATATCTTCACTAGAAGTTTCTACTAACTTAAAAGGATTTCTTGATAGAATATTCGATAGATAAAAAATACCACAAAAGCCATGGAGAGAGCTTTTCATAGTTAGTGGATTTTAGCTTCAGGTTTGAGAAAAAATTTTAGGTTCGCAGAGGTTATTTGTTATATTAGGGCTGCTAAATGGGGACATGCTAAACTTTAATAAAGTCTTTCTGCTTTAATAAAGATGTACTTATTTATTTTCTGTAACTATTTCTTTAAGATCAGGATTTGCAGGTATAACTGAGGTTTTACCTTGGATTGAAAGTACTTCCCCAAGGATTGATTGATATAAAATTTTTAAGAACTCCCACAACTCTGAATTATCATACCTAATAAATCTCACTATATTGGCAGTCATGTTACAGCACACAAATGTATCAAAGTAACATGCTGTACTGTTCATAGGGTTCTCAAAGCAAGAATGCTGAAGTGGTTTGCCATTCCATTCTCCAGTCCACATAGTCAAAGCTATGGTTTTTCCAGTAGTCAGATATGGATGTGAGAGTTGGTCCACAAAGAATGCTGAGTGTCAAATAACTGATGCCTTCAAACTGTGCTGTTAGAGAAAACTCTTGAGAGCCCCTTGGACTGCAAGGAGATCCAACCAGTCAATCCTAAAGGAAATCAGTCCTAAATATTCATTGGAAGGACTGATGCTGAAGCTGAAGCTCCAATAATTTTGTTAACTGATGTGAAGAGCCAACACATTGGAAAGAACACTGATGCTGGGAAGCATAGAAGGCAGGAGGAGAAGGGGATGACAGAGGATGAGATGGCTAGATGGCATCACCAACTCAATGGACATGAATTTGAGTAAACTCTGGGAGTTGGTGATGGACAGGGAAGCCTGGCATGCTGCAGTCTATGGAGTCTCAAAGAGTCAGACACAACTGAGTGACTGAACTGTACTGAACTGAACAACTCAGTCAAGCTTTTTTGCTTAGCTTGAGATTCCTCTCTTCGCACTGACCCCTGGAAAATGCCTTAAAGAGGAAAGGTCCATGTCTTACCCCTGATTACAGGTTTTACCACACTGTCTCTCTTCTCTTAGGGATCACAGTTGATGCATTGCCTGTTGTCCAGTGTCTGAATAAAATTATTTCATACATTTTTCACTTTGTTGCCAGTTTTATGGCAGGAGGAGAAATCTGGCCCTGTCTCTGTCCATTAGCAGAAGGCCCTATCCTTATTAATACATTTTTTAAAACTATTTAAAATCATTTTATATATTAAATAGTTTTTGATGTTTTTTTATTTGTAGAAATTAGATATCTATCTGATTCTTATTTAATATACTTCAAATAACTGGCTTTAAAATACTTATATGATACTCAAAACTTGTGATTATCTGTCCTTTGCTACCTATCATTTCTTACAAGGCTCGTGAGTTCTTTCTTCATCAATCCTCTTATATATTTTTCATGGAAGAAAGACAGTGTTTAAACTCAATTTGCTAAAGATTGAAAAGCATCCCACGTATAAAGTGGATGAATAATATAAAATAACTTACATAATTTTTTACTTATAATCAAGGTAAATAATATTTTCAGAGTAGCATGACATAATTTAATACATACAAACCAAAGCTTCAGTCTTAGCTGTTGTTATTAGCTTTGTGTCCATACCCAAGTTTTAATCCTTTATGAACTGCAGTATTCTCCTAAAATGGAAACAGTAATCCTTCTCTCAATGGGATTAAAAGAGATAAAGTATGAACCTCCTAAACAGTCAATATTATGATAGCACCATCATTTGTTTTTACTGTCATTTCTATTTTTATTGTGAGTTTCCTGAAAGGTATGTTACTTAACTTCTAAGTACAAAGGAAGAGAATGAATCTTTCTTTTATCCTTATAAAACGAATTGATTTTTGTTTTGAATTTGTGGCATTGTATAGACATCACAGTAATCAGGGACTTTAAATATATTATCCTTTTTTTTGGTGTTAATGCCTCTATAGCTCAACACATCAAATTTATAGACAATTGTGTGCAGCAATGTAGTTTCTGAGCTACTTCATGTGTCTTGAGTCTGCTCCAACCACTAAGATGTATCCTTAGTATAACAAGAGAAACCACTGATAACACTGCAATACTATATTAAGAGATATCTAATTTATTGGTAATGTGTATATTTGTAAGAAAGGGAGTATTTCCTGCCATATCAGTAAACAAGGATGTCACACTCATCAGTGATTCTAGCCCTCTGATGTGAGTTCCTGAGTCCTAAGGGCACTCAAGAAGGAGAAGAATACCTGGCATCTAGTAGCCATCAGACTGCAGCCACTCCCTACTGTGAGCTCTGAGTAACTCAGGATATGAAAGACAAAGATACTGGGCCCAGATAACTGAGATGGATGTGAAAGGAATGATATGAGGAACCCAGACTCCTACATCTTCCCATGCACGGAAAAGCTGCTGCTGCTGCTGTTAAGTCGCTTCAGTCGTGTCCGACTCTGTGCGATCCCATAGACGGAAGCCCACCAGGCTCCACCGTCCCTGGGATTCTCCAGGCAAGAACACTGGAGTGGGTTGCCATTTCCTTCTCCAATGCATGAAAGGGAAAAGTGAAAGTGAAGTCGCTCAGTCGTATCTGACTCTTAGCGACCCCATGGACTGCAGCCTACAAGGCTCCTCCGTCCATAGGATTTTCCAAGCAAGAGTACTGGAGTGGGGTGCCTAAATTCCTTAAATTGGGATATCTGATTTCCTTTAACTAACAATAATATTTTGATGTTCAGACTACTGGCCCTTTGTTGCAAAACTTCTATGTAACCTGGCTCCTCCCCTCACCTCTTTGGGGCAATTCTCTCAGGGTTACCTGAAATGCTATCTCCCAGGCTGGAAGTCCTAAAAATTCTTAGCAAATAAAACATAACTCTCAACTTTTAGGTTGTGAATATTTTTTAAGTTGACATTAGCAAAAAGATGAATAAGACAAATTATTCTGTTAGATGAAGGTCCTTGTTTTTAAGGTCCCTACAGAAATGCAGAATCAGCTACTTTATTATTCTGACACTTCCTGTTAATGGTAACAAGTTTCAGTAAATTAAAACATTCTCTAGTGGGCTACACATCCATTATGTTAATACAGGTATAGAAACATAATCACAAAAGATACAAACTGTGGCAAATGTGACTGTGATATGCAAGGATGATTTTACAGACTGATTCTAACTGGTACTGTAATACATGTTAGCTGGACAATTCATTTTAATATGGAAGAAATTGTGAAATTAGACATCAATGAATCAAAGATATAAACATAAAGTCCTTAGTGATCTATTGCAATTAAATAGAAGAAAAATTTTAAGAGATTCAGTAATCATAGAGGGTGATTTGGGAATATAAAAAATATATTTTCCATTTCAAAGATGGTATGTTTTTTAAACCCTACATAATAAAGCTTTCAATTTTATTGTAATAATTATTATAACACTGTTGGCCTGATTGCTAGATATAAAGGGCTAATTTTTCTTTGAAATATTTGTTTCTAATTATCAGCATCTGAGAGAGAGAATGAATTACCACCAACTTTTTTTCTTAATGAATGTAAAGGGTATTCTTAAAAAACCTAGAAGACATTACATCTATCTTATTTCAGTCACATAAAATTTACCATGACCTAAAGCTTTATAAAAAAAGAAAAACAAAGAAATATTAGAACAGGTATTAAAAAATGATGCAAAACAACCCTTGTACACTGTTGGTGGAAATGTAAATCGGTTCAGCCACTATGGAAAACAATATGGACTTTCTTCAAAAAATCAAAAAAGTAACCATTAATACCATACGATCCACCAATCTCATTTCTGGATATATATACAAATGAAATGAAAATAGGTTATAGAAGAGATATATGCATTCCCATATTTATTACAGAATTATTCACAATAACTATTGTGCAAACAACCTAAATACACATTAGGTTTAATCCTTGGTCAGGGAGGAAACCAAGATCATGCAAGCTGTGAGGCACAGTCAGGAAAATAGGAAAAAAAAGAAGAAGAAAAAGATGTGGCGTATACTATGGAAAACTATTCAGCCAAGAGAAAGAAGGAAACTCTGCCATTTGCAACAACAGTGATGGACCCTGAGGACATTATGCTAAGTGAGGGAAGTCAGACAAAGATAAATATTGCATGGTATCACTTGCATGTGTAATCTAAGAAAGCTGAACTCCTAAATATAGAGAAAAATTATAGTTGACAGGGATTGAAGAATGGAAGAAATTCTGTCTAAGGGGACAAAAACTTGTAATTAGTAGATAAATAGTCCTTGAGATCTAATCATAGTACAGTGACTATAGACACCAATAATGACTCTTTAACAATGTGAGGTTTAATCTGCATAAAACTTATAGTTAACCCTTTTTCTCCACAGTTCCTCTGCATCCTCAGATTCAACCAACCACTACCACATAGTACTGCAGCATTTACTACTGAAAAATATCCAAGTATAAGTGGACCCCTGAAGTTTAAACCCATGTTATTCAAGGGTCAGCTGTATTGTATCACAAACGTCAAACTTACTAAGAAACTAGATCTTAATTATTCCCACAACAGCAACAAAAAAATGACAATTATATAATGTGACAGAGATGCCATCTAACTCTAAAATAGAAATCATACTGCAATGTATAAATATATCAAATCAACATGGCATACATCTTAAATCTGCATAATGTTATATGCCAAATACGTTTCAATAAAATAATTTGTAAAGTTTCTTTAACATGGTCCTCTAATCCAATTTTTTTCTATTGAGTTTTTCTCTATTTTAAATAGCATTTAAAGAATAACATCTAATTATAATGAATGAAATTAATTATAATTAACTATAATAATTATAACATTTCCAACATATTTTTAATCATGCTAGCTTCATAGATTTCCTTTTATGTATCTGATTTTCTTCACAGCATATAGGTATGTTCATCAAAAATATGTAAGAATACCTGAGATACATTTCATAACTTAAGCATCTGTAAATTCAACATGCAACTTTCCATCAGTTTTTACTATATGATTTAATTACTTGAAATTATAGATATACTATCTAGTTTCAGGTAAAACAGAGTTGCCAAGAGAATGCACTGGTCATAGCTAACACCCTGTTCCAACAACACAAGAGATGACTCTATACATGGACATCACCAGATGGCCAATACCAAAATCAGATTGATTATATTCTTTGCAGCTGAAGATGGAGAAGCTCCATACAGTCACAAAAACAATACTGGGAGCTGACTGTGGCTCAGATCATGAACTCCTTATTGCCAAATTCAGACTTAAATTGAAGAAAGTAGGGAAAACCATTAGGCTATTCAGGTATGACCTAAATCAAATTTCTTATGATTATAGAGTGGAAGTGACAAATAGATTCAAGGGATTAGATATGAAGAACTATGGATGGAGGTTCATGGCATTGTACAGGAGGTGGTAGTTAAGACCATCTCCAAGAAAAAGAAAGGCAAAATGGCTGTCTGAGGAGACATTACAAATAGCTGAGAAAAGAAGAGAAGCTAAAGGCAAATGAGAAAAGGAAGGATATACCCATCTGAATGCAGAGTTCCAAAGAATAGCAAGGAGGGATAAGAAAGCCTTCCTAAGTGATCAGTGCAAAGAAATAGAGGAAAACAACAGAATGGGAAAGACTAGAGATCTCTTCAAGAAAATTAGAGATAACCAAGGGAACATTTCATACAAAGATGGACACAATAAAGGACAGAAATTATATGGACCTAACAGAACCAGAAGATATGAAAAAGTGGTGGCAAGAATACACAGAACTATACAAAAAAGATCTCCATGACCCTGATAACCATGACGGTGTGATCACTCACCTAGAGTCAGACATCCTGGAGTGCAATGTCAAGTGGGCCTTAGGAATCAACACTACAAACAAAACTAGTGGAGGTGATGGAATCCAGCTGAGATAGTTCAAATCCTAAGAGATGATGCTGCAAAAGTTCTGCATGCAATATGGCAGCAAATTTGGAAAACTCAGCAGGGGCAACAGGACCAGAAAATGTCAGTTTCATTCTAATCCCAAAGGAGGGCAATGTCAAAAATGTTCAAACCACTGCACAATTGCACTAATTTCACATGCCACCTAAGTAATGTTCAAAATTCTCCAAGCTAGTTTCAAGAGTACATGAACTGAGAACTTCCAGATGTTCAACCTGGATTAGAAAAGGCAGAGGAACCAGAGATCAAATTGCCAACATCTGGTGGATCATAGAAAAAGCTAGAGAATTTCAGAAAAACATCTACTTCTGCTTTATTCACTACACCAAAGCCTTTGACTCTATGGATCACAACAAACTGTGGAAAATTCTTAAAGAAATGGGAATACCAGACCACCTTACTTGCCTCCTAAGAAATATGTATGCAGGTCAAGAAGCAACAGTTAGAACTGAACATGGAACAACAGACTGTTTATAAATTGGGAAAGGAGTATGTCAAGGGTGTATATTGTCATCCTGCTTATTTAACCTATATGCAGAGTACATCATGAGAAATGCTGGGCTGGATGAAGCACAAGCTGGAATCAAGATTGCAGGGAGAAATAGCAATGAAACAGCCCTTATGGTAGAAAGTGAAGAGGAACTAAAGAGCCTCTTGATGAAAGTGAGACAGGAGAATGAAAATGCTAGCTTAAAATTCAACATTCAGAAAATAAAGATCATGGCATCTGGTCCCATCACTTCATGGTAAATAGATGGGGAAACAATGGAAACAGTGACAGACTTTATTTTCTTGGGGTCCAAAGTCAGTGCAGACGTAACTGCAGCCATGAAATTAAAAGAAGCTTGCTCCTTGGGGAAAAAAAGTTATGACAAATCTAGGGAATGTATTAAAAAGCAGAGATACTACTTTACTGACAAAGTTCCATCTAGTCAAAGCTATAGTTTTTCCAGTAGTCATGTATGGATGTGAGAGTTGGATCATAATAAAGGCAGAGCACTGAAGAATTGATGCTTTTGAACTGTGATGTTGGAGAAGACTCTTGAGAGTCTCTTGGACTGCAAGGAGATCCAACCAGTCAATCCTAAAAGAAATTAGTCCTGAATATTCATGGGAAGGACTGATGCTGAAGCTGAAGCTCCAATACTTTGGCCACCTGGTGCAAAGAGCTGACTCTTTTGAAAAGACCCTGATGCTGGGGAACATTGAAGGCAGGAGACAGGGATACCAGAGGATGAGATGGTTGGATGGTATCACTGATTCAATGGATATGAGTTTGAGTAAGCTTCAGAAGGTGGTGAAGGACAGGGCACCTGGCATGTTACAGTCCATGGGGATCTCAAAGAGTTGGACAGTACTGAGTGACTGAACAACAAGAGGTATAATAAAACTAAGGATCACTCTTTCTTGAGGAAATCACAAGTACATACAATAGTTTTGGACATAAGAATTATACTATTTAGATGGCCATTATGCCACACTTTTCAATATTCATTCAGATTTTAATGTATACTACTTGGGCTGACACAAGCTATGTAGTATTTTAGTTAATAGAATATTTATAAATAATCTATATACTATATTTGGTTGTAGGGGAAAATGTTTTTTCACTTCTATTATTAGACATTAAGTCTGTTGCTGATATTGAAATATACGGCAACATTAACTTTTAGAAGAAAAAAATTTAATGTCAGAAAATTACTTCCTTCAGAAAAGAGGTTCCACTCAACAAATTAATCATATGACATAAAAACGGACTATCTGATTAGATAAAGATAACTGATTAACTTGACTACTAATTTGACTAGGATTCATCAGTCTTGCTCTCTTTAGAAACGAAATGGGAATTCGGACATTTTTCGACACAAAAAGGAATGCAGTCTAGGTTGGACCAAATCCACTGAAAATATGTGCACATGGACTCTGCAATTGATCACTGGAACTGATGTGAAAAAGTCATGCTTTAGAAGGAAAAATGGCATCTTTTTTTTAAGGCCACATGTACATGTACCATTAGCATGATTAAACCCAAAGGCAAGTTAAATCCTGAGGAAAAATATATTTGCACAGATTGATCCTAATCATTAAACATACTTTTCAACTTTGTGCTTCTCCTACCCCCAAAAGAAAACCTGAAATAGTCATGCTATGCCATGCTATGCTAAGTCACTTCAGTCGTGTCTGACTCTGTGCAACCCAATAGACATCAGCCACCAGGCTCCCCCGTCCCTGGGATTCTCCAGGCAAGAACAATGGAGTGGGTTGCCATTTCCTTCTCCAATGCATGAAAGTGAAAAGTGAAAGTGAAGTCGCTCAGTCATGTCCAACTCTTAGCGACCCCATGGACTGCAGCCTACCAGGCTCCTCCGTCCACGGGATTTTCCAGGCAAGAGTACTGGAGTGGGATGCCATAGTCATAGTCATAGTCAATTTCTACCATTGACTGGGTGGCTCATAAAGTATAGGAAATTATTTCTCACAGTTCTAGATGCTAGGAAGTCCAAGACCAAAGCAAAATCACATTCTGTGTATGATCAGATTCTGTGTATGATCAAAACCTTTTTGCTGTGTCCTCACAGGGTGGAGGACAGAAATGGTATGGACCTAACAGAAGTGGAAGATATTAAGAAAAGGTGGTAAGAATACACAGAAGAACTGCACAAAAAAGATCTTCACGACTAAGATAATCATGATGGTGTGATCACTCATCTAGAGCCAGACATTCTGGAATGTGAAGTCAAGTGGGCCTTAGAAAGCATCACTATGAACAAAGCTCTTGGAGGTGATGGAATTCCAGTTGAGCTATTTCAAATCCTGAAAGATGATGCTGTTAAAGTGCGGCACTCGATATGCCAACAAATTTGTCAAACTCAGCAGTGGTCACAGGACTGGAAAAGGTCAGTTTTCATTCCAATCCCAAAGAAAGGCAATGCCAAAGAATGCTGAAACTAGCGCATAATTGCACCCATCTCACACGCTAGTAAAGTAATGCTCAAAATTATCCAAGCCAGGCTTCAGCAATATGTGAACCATGAAATTCCTGATGTTCAAGCTGGTTTTAGAAAAGGCAGAGGATTCAGAGATCAAATTGCCAACATCCACTGGATCATGGAAAAAGCAAGAGAGTTCCAGAAAAACATCTATTTCTGCTTTATTGACTATGCCAAAGCCATTGACTGTGTGGATCACAATACACTGTGGACAATTCTGAAAGAGATGGGAATACCAGACCACCTGACCTGCCTCTTGAGAAACCTATATTCAGGTCAGGAAGCAACAGTTAGAACTGGACATAGTATAACAGACTGGTTCCAAAGAGGAAAAGGAGTTCATCAAGGCTGTATATTGTCACACTGCTTATTTAACTTATATGCAGAGTACATCATGAGAAATTCTGGGATGGAAGAAACACAAGCTGGAATCAAGATTGCTGGGAGAAATCTCAATAACCTCAGATATGCAGATGACACCACCCTTATGGCAGAAAGTGAAGAGGAACTAAAAAACCACTTGATGAAAGTGAAAGTGGAGGGTGAAAAAGTTGGCTTAAAGCTCAACATTCAGAAAACAAAGATCAAATACTTGAGGAGATAATAGTGGAAAACTTCCCTAAAATGGGGAAGGAAATAATCACCCAAGTCCAAGAAACCCAGAGAGTCCCAAACAGGATAAACCCAAGGAGAAACACCCCAAGACACATATTAATCAAATTAACAAAGATCAAACACAAAGAACAAATATTAAAAGCAGCAAGGGAAAAACAACAAATAACACACAAGGGAATTCCCATAAGGATAACAGCTGATCTTTCAATAGAAACTCTTCAAGCCAGGAGGGAATGGCAAGACATACTTAAAATGATGAAAGAAAATAACCTACAGCCCAGATTATTGTACCCAGCAAGGATCTCATTCAAGTATGAAGGAGAAATCAAAAGCTTTTCAGACAAGCAAAGGCTGAGAGAATTCTGCACCACCAAACCAGCTCTCCAACAAATACTAAAGGATATTCTCTAGACAGGAAACACAAAAACGGTGTATAAACTCGAACCCAAAACAATAAAGTAAATGGCAACGGGAACATACTTATCAGTAATTACCTTAAATGTAAATGGGTTGAATGCCCCAACCAAAAGACAAAGACTGGCTGAATGGATACAAAAACAAGACCCCTACATATGTTGTCTACAAGAGACCCACCTCAAAACAGGGGACACATACAGACTAAAAGTGAAGGGCTGGAAAAAGATTTTCCATGCAAATAGGGACCAAAAGAAAGCAGGAGTAGCAATACTCATATCAGATAAAATAGACTTTAAAACAAAGGCTGTGAAAAGAGACAAAGAAGGTCACTACATAATGATCAAAGGATCAATCCAAGAAGAAGATATAACAATTATAAATATATATGCACCCAACACGGGAGCACCACAGTACGTAAGACAACTGCTAACAAGTATGAAAGGAGAAATTAACAATAACACAATAATAGTGGGAGACTTTAATACCCCACTTACACCTATGGATAGATCAACTAAACAGAAAATTAACAAGGAAACACAAACTTTAAACGATACAATAGACCAGTTAGACCTAATTGATATCTATAGGTCATTTCATCCCAAAACAATGAATTTCACCTTTTTCTCAAGCGCACATGGAACCTTCTCCAGGATAGATCACATCCTGGGCCATAAAGCTAGCCTTGGTAAATTCAAAAAAATAGAAATCATTCCAAGCATTTTTTCTGACCACAATGCAGTAAGATTAGATCTCAATTACAGGAGAAAAACTATTAAAAATGCCAACATATGGAGGCTGAACAACACGCTGCTGAATAACCAACAAATCACAGAAGAAATCAAAAAAGAAATCAAAATTTGCATAGAAACGAATGAAAATGAAAACACAACAACCCAAAACCTGTGGGACACGGTAAAAGCAGTCCTAAGGGGAAAGTTCATAGCAATACAGGCACACCTCAAGAAACAAGAAAAAAGTCAAATAAATAACCTAACTCTACACCTAAAGCAACTAGAAAAGGAAGAAATGAAGAACCCCAGGGTTAGTAGAAGGAAAGAAATCTTAAAAATTAGAGCAGAAATAAATGCAAAAGAAACAAAAGAGACCATAGCAAAAATCAACAAAACCAAAAGCTGGTTCTTTGAAAGGATAAATAAAATTGACAAACCATTAGCCAGACTCATCAAGAAACAAAGGGAGAAAAATCAAATCAACAAAATTAGAAACGAAAATGGAGAGATCACAACAGACAACACAGAAATACAAAGGATCATAAGAGACTACTATCAACAATTATATGCCAATAAAATGGACAACGTGGAAGAAATGGACAAATTCTTAGAAAAGTACAACTTTCCAAAACTGGACCAGGAAGAAATAGAAAATCTTAACAGATCCATCACAAGCATGGAAATTGAAACTGTAATCAAAAATCTTCCAGCAAACAAAAGCCCCGGTCCAGACGGCTTCACAGCTGAATTCTACCAAAAATTTAGAGAAGAACTAACACCTATCCTGCTCAAACTCTTCCAGAAAATTGCAGAGGAAGGTAAACTTCCAAACTCATTCTATGAGGCCACCATCACCCTAATACCAAAACCAGACAAAGATCCCACAAAAAAAGAAAACTACAGGCCAATATCACTGATGAACATAGATGCAAAAATCCTTAACAAAATTCTAGCAATCAGAATCCAACAACACATTAAAAAGATCATACACCATGATCAAGTGGGCTTTATCCCAGGGATGCAAGGATTCTTCAATATCCGCAAATCAATCAATGTAATACACCACATTAACAAATTGAAAAATAAAAACCATATGATTATCTCAATAGATGCAGAGAAAGCCTTTGACAAAATTCAACATCCATTTATGATAAAAACTCTCCAGAAAGCAGGAATAGAAGGAACATACCTCAACATAATAAAAGCTATATATGACAAACCCACAGCAAACATTATCCTCAATGGTGAAAAGTTGAAAGCATTTCCTCTAAAGTCAGGAACAAGACAAGGATGCCCACTTTCACCATTACTATTCAACATAGTTTTGGAAGTTTTGGCCACAGCAATCAGAGCAGAAAAAGAAATAAAAGGAATCCAAATTGGAAAAGAAGAAGTAAAACTCTCACTATTTGCAGATGACATGATCCTCTACATAGAAAACCCTAAAGAGTCCACCAGAAAATTACTAGAAATAATCAATGACTACAGTAAAGTTGCAGGATATAAAATCAACACACAGAAATCCCTTGCATTCCTACACACTAATAATGAGAAAACAGAAAGAGAAATTAAGGAAACAATTCCATTCACCATTGCAACGGAAAGAATAAAATACTTAGGAATATATCTACCTAAAGAAACTAAAGACCTATATATAGAAAACTATAAAACACTGGTGAAAGAAATCAAAGAGGACACTAATAGATGGAGAAATATACCATGTTCATGGATTGGAAGAATCAATATAGTGAAAATGAGTATACTACCCAAAGCAATTTATAGATTCAACGCAATCCCTATCAAGCTACCAACAGTATTCTTCACAGAGCTAGAACAAATAATTTCACAATTTGTATGGAAATACAAAAAACCTCGAATAGCCAAAGCGATCTTGAGAAAGAAGAATGGAACTGGAGGAATCAACCTACCTGACTTCAGGCTCTACTACAAAGCCACAGTTATCAAGACAGTATGGTACTGGCACAAAGACAGAAATATTGATCAATGGAATAAAATAGAAAGCCCAGAGATAAATCCACGCACATATGGACACCTTATCTTCGACAAAGGAGGCAAGAATATACAATGGATTAAAGACAACCTCTTTAACAAGTGGTGCTGGGAAATCTGGTCAACCACTTGTAAAAGAATGAAACTGGACCACTTTCTAACACCATACACAAAAATAAACTCAAAATGGATTAAAGATCTAAACGTAAGACCAGAAACTATAAAACTCCTAGAGGAGAACATAGGCAAAACACTCTCCGACATACATCACAGCAGGATCCTCTATGACCCACCTCCCAGAATATTGGAAATAAAAGCAAAAATAAACAAATGGGACCTAATTAACCTTAAAAGCTTCTGCACATCAAAGGAAACTATTAGCAAGGTGAAAAGACAGCCTTCAGAATGGGAGAAAATAATAGCAAATGAAGCAACCGACAAACAACTAATCTCAAAAATATACAAGCAACTCCTACAGCTCAACTCCAGAAAAATAAACGACCCAATCAAAAAATGGGCCAAAGAACTAAATAGACATTTCTCCAAAAAAGACATACAGATGGCTAACAAACACATGAAAAGATGCTCAACATCACTCATTATCAGAGAAATGCAAATCAAAACCACTATGAGGTACCATTTCACACCAGTCAGAATGGCTGCGATCCAAAAGTCTACAAATAATAAATGCTGGAGAGGGTGTGGAGAAAAGGGAACCCTCTTACACTGTTGGTGGGAATGCAAACTAGTACAGCCACTATGGAGAACAGTGTGGAGATTCCTTAAAAAACTGGAAATAGAACTGCCTTATGATCCAGCAATCCCACTGCTGGGCATACACACTGAGGAAACCAGAAGGGAAAGAGACACGTGTACCCCAATGTTCATCGCAGCACTGTTTATAATAGCCAAGACATGGAAGCAACCTAGATGTCCATCAGCGGATGAATGGATAGGAAAGCTGTGGTACATATACACAATGGAGTATTACTCAGCCATTAAAAAGAATACATTTGAATCAGTTCTAATGAGGTGGATGAAACTGGAGCCTATTGTACAGAGTGAAGTAAGCCAGAAGGAAAAACATAAATACAGTATACTAACGCATATATATGGAATTTAGAAAGATGGTAACAATAACCTGGTGTACGAGACAGCTAAAGAGACACTGATGTATAGAACAGTCTTATGGACTTTGTGGGAGAGGGAGAGGGTGGGAAGATTTGGGAGAATGGCAATGAAACATATAAAATATCATGTAGGAAACAAGTTGCCAGTCCAGGTTCGATGCATGATGCTGGATGCTTGGGGCTGGTGCACTGGGACGGCCCAGAGGGATGGTATGAGGAGGGAGGAGGGAGGAGGGTTCGGGATGGGGAGCGCATGTATACCTGCGGAGGATTCATTTTGATATTTGGCAAAACTAATACAATTATGTAAAGTTTAAAAATAAAATAAAATTGGAAGAAAAAAAAAAAAAAAAAAGAAAAAAAAAACAACAAAAAAAAAAGAAAACAAAGATCATGGCATCTGGTCCCATCACTTCACGGGAAATAGATGGGGGAACAGTGGAAACAGTGTCAGACTTTATTTTGGGGGGCTCCAAAATCACTGCAGATGGTGACTGCAGCCATGAAATTAAAAGATGTTTACTCCTTGGAAGAAAAGTTATGGCCAACCTAGACAGCATATTGAAAAGCAGAGACATTACTTTGCCAACAAAGGGTCCGTCTAGTCAAGGCTATGGTTTTTCCAGTGGTCATGTATGGATGTGAGAGTTGGACTGTGAAGAAAGCTGAGTGCCGAAGAATTGATGCTTTTGAACTGTGGTGTTGGAGAAGACTCTTGAGAATCCCTTGGACTGCAGGGAGATCCAACCAGTCCATTCTGAAGGAGATCAGTCCTGGGATTTCTTTGGAAGGAATGATGCTAAAGCTGAAACTCCAGTACTTTGGCCACCTCATGCGAAGAGTTGACTCATTGGAAAAGACTCTGATGCTGGGAGGGATTGGGGGCAGGAGGAGAAGGGGACGACAGAGGATGAGATGGCTGGATGGCATCACCATCTCAATGGACGTGAGTCTGAGTGAACTCTGGGAGTTGGTGATGGACAGGGAGGCCTGGCATGCTGCGATTCTTGGGGTCTCAAAGAGTCGGACACGACTGAGGACTGGACTGACTGAGTGACACAGGGTGGAAGGGGCCAGAGGGCTCCTGAGCCTCTTTTATAAGACCACTAATCACATCCTGAGGGCCCTACCCTCACAACCTAATCATCTCCCACGTCCCAATGCCACCAATCTGGGGATTACATTTCGGTGTACAAGTTTTGAGGGGACAGAAACATTCAGACCATAACCTCTTACAAATGATCAGTAGTATCATGTAGATTAAGCCAAATGAAAGAGAAAAAGGATTACAAGGAAAGCAAATAAGCTCTGAAAGCAGGGCTTCCTCAGTGGCACAGTAGTAAGGAATCCACCTGCAATGCAGGAGACACAAGCTTGATGCTTGGGTCAGGCAGATCCCCTGGAGGAGGAAATGGCAACCCACTCCAGTATTCCTGCCTGAGAAAGCCCATAGACAGAGGAGCCCAGTAGGCTGAAGTCCATGGGTCATAAAAGAATCAGACACGACTTAGGGGCTAAACAACAACAATCTCTTAAAGGATAGGGGAAAGAAAGGAGAATTGGGTATGAAAAACCTCAAAACATCTGCAACTCCTTAGTTGATCAGGAATAGTGAGTCCTTGTCCTACCATGGTGCTGTTTCATTGATGAGGACTTTCTAGGATGCCCAGGCCGAGATGGACCCTTCACACAATCACAGCTATAGACTGTGGCTACATTCCCACATTGGTTCTCTCTTTTCCAGTTATCTGCAAAGCACACTTTTATGGCTGTCATATTATATAAACTTTAGTTGAGAGGATACATCTTTGGATGGAAGACGGAATAATTTTTTTTCAAGGGCAAGATGACACAATAAGCCTTACATGGCCACAGTACCATCCTTACAGACGTATACAAAATAACCTTACTTGAAGACAGTGATGAGATACAAATGCCAAATTTGAGAAAACCTACCATATATGGAAATCATATATTCCAAACCAAGGTTGGGTTTTAGCTAACACACTCACTCTCAAAGTTAAAAGATTAAAAGAACTAAGACTGGAAAGTCTATTAATGGGGCCATCCAAACAGACTGCAGGTAAATTTTTAAAAAGATTTTTTTCCCTAATAATGTATGCATTTCTTTATTTTTGTTTACTTTTTTCTTGTTGCTAGCCTTCAGTTCATCCTGAAAAAAAATATAGATTTTCCAGAATGTGATCAAGATGATTAGGCAGGAAAGTGTGGTGATGCAGTCACCGATCTCGGTCCAGTATAGGAGTTGCCCTGGTAGAACTCACAGAGAGGTAGAAACAGTAGTTACTAAGGATGGTCTTCCATTTGGGCCATATTCTCACAGGTAATTATCAAATGAAATATCCTTACACAGTGCTGAGGAACTAACATAAAAATTAGGTAAAAAACAAAGAGAAAAAAGACTAACTTACATCTCTGTCCAACTGTCAGGTTAAAACATGTATATTAGTGTTCTATTGTTGCGGTAACACATTACCACAAATCTAGTGGACTAAAATAACACACATTTACTATCTCACAGATTTTGTAGGTCACAAGTTAGGATGGATCAGGGTTTCATAAAGCTGAAATCAAAGTGTTGGCAGGGCTGCCTTTCTTAATGGAAGATCTGGAGAATAATCTGCTTCTAAAGTCATTCAAGTTGTTGGAAGATTCTACTTCCTCGTGACTGCAGGACTGAGGTCCCCATCTGTCTCCTTTGCTGTCAAAGATTTGTCATCGCTCCTAAATACTATCTGTGGTCTTTCTCATGCTTTCCACATGCCCTCCAATAAGAGTGAGTCAAGCTGCTCTCTTGCTTTCAATATCTCTGAAATTCATCCTGTTACATCTGACTCCAGTTTAGAAACTTATCTGCCTTTAGAGACTCATGTGATTAGACTGGGATCAGTGAGATAATCCAAGATAATATCTCTATTTTAAGGTCTGTAACTTTTAATGACAACTGTAAAATCTCTTCTGCTGTATAATGTAACATATCCATATATTCTAGGGATTTTGATGTACACATTTTTGTGAATCTATTCAGATATACACACAGCAAATTTCCTAAGTACACTTTTAAAATCAAAATGAAATTATCCAAATTACTCAAATTTGAGTACATGTAAAATGTTTACACATGTATATAAACTTATATTCATAAAAATGCATGTACACATGCATTTATATGTCTAAATCACTAATGTCTAAATCACTGATGTCAAGATACATGTTTCCATCTACTCCCTAATTGCTTCAACTCTACATTTCACTCAAATGTGTGGAAAAATCAAAATATATTTTAAAAATTCAAACACCTTTGAGCAATTTTGATATAAAAAGGCATCAAACAAATCTCATTAACAAAATATCAAGGGACTCTCACAATATTTATATTTAATTATGTACCTGTTCATCAACACAGATAATAATTCTTCCCTTTTCTATTGAAGGATATACTAGCTGGTTCCAAATTATGGTTAGATTTTATGGCTTATATTCAGGTAAACAATATTGTTTTAAAATAGACTGCATCAGCTTGCATTTCTCTTCAGGAAATTCTGGAAGAAATGAAAATGATTTTAACTACTGTACCACTGCCTACATCAAAATAGAATTATAATTATGCTGTAGGTAGCAAACTACTCAAGGTACCTGCAGTGTGCAGATAAAGTGCTTCATTGGCCATCCATTTCCCAGGTGGTTTAGCTTAATCTGCAGAGTACGTATAATGCATATTAATCCAAACAGACCTGAACTCCAGCCATTTAGAGAAAGTACACCTGTTTTGTAATATGATTTTTTTCCTGGTTCTAATCATTAGTACTGGGTATTTTTAAATGTATCTGGAAGCCCATATTGTTACTCTGAAAACACTTATCCAGAATTTTCACCCTTTCAAGATTACCCTACAACAAAGGGAGCAATGATGCCCTGCATGCATGCCTGCATGTTGTGTCAGAAGATGTTCAAAGTATCACATCATAGCTAAAAATATGCAAACTCCCAGTCAGCATAAATATATCAGGTAGATAACTCCAGTTAAGTAGAAAATTCCTACAGTATGAGTTATTATATCCTTGTTTAAAGTAATAGTGTCAGAAAAAGAACAAAAAATCCCATTTCTACAAAAATATTTATGGTCTATATACCAAACTTTCACATATATTTTAAGATACTATGACATTATGCCAGATGGGCTTGTTCATTTGCTCTGTTGATTACACATCATGTATAATAGGCTGACAAGTAGCTTGTGCCTTGGAACACAAATAACAATCTAACAACAAGCAAATATGATGCCAACTACCATTTATAAATCTATGTTAGCTCTAATTTATTGAGATTTACATATTGGCATAATATTTTTCAGTTTTCAGCTGACTGTTTCAATGTATTTCAGGTAAAATATCTATAAAGATTCCTTAATTCCCAATATCATTTTTAATACTTTAACACTTCTTGAATTAAGCTACAGAACAAAATAAAATATTATTAAATTAAATATATTTTATGTGGAAGAGAATTCTAAATAAAAATAACTTTGAACAGATTTATCTGTAAAGTCTCTCTACTTTATGATTTCTAGTCAAATTAAGACCAAATGATTAGACTTAGACATGGGGAAATTTAATTTTCTTATATCAGCCTTGAAAATTATCTTAAAAATATTCAAAAATTTTATATAGTTCACAGGCTAGCAAGGTAATGCTCAAAATCATTCAAGCTAGGCTTCAACAGTATGTGAACTGAGAACTTCGAGATTACACAACTGGATTTGGAAAAGGCGGAGGAACCAGAGATTAAATTGCCAACATCTGGTGGATCACAGAAAAACTAGATAATTCCAGAAAAACAACTATTTCTGCTTCATTGACTATGCTAAAACCTTTCACTGTGTGGATCACAACAAACTGTGGAAAATTCTTAAAGATATGGGAATATCAGACCGCTTACTTGCTTCCTGTATGCAGGTCAAGAAGCAACAGTTAGAACCAGACATGGAACAACAGACGGGTTCCAAATTGGGAAAGGAGTATGTCAAGGCTGTATATTGTCACCTTGCTTATTTAACCTATATGCAAAGTACATCATGTGAAATACTGGGCTGGATGAACCACAAGCTGGAATCAAGATTGCAGGGAGAAATAGCAATAACCTCAGATATGCAGATGACACAGCTCTTATGGCAGAAAGTGAAGAGGAACTAAAGAGCCTCTTGATAAAAGTGAAAGAGAGTGAAAAAGTTGGGTTAAAACTCAACATTCAGAAAACTAAGATCATGGCATCCAGTCTCATCACTTCATGGCAAATAGATGGGGAAACAATGGAAACAGTGGCTGGCTTTATTTTTCAGGGCTCCAAAATCACTGCAGATGGTGACTGCAGCCATGAAATTAAAAGACGCTTGTCCCTTGGAAGAAAAGCTATGACAAACCTAGACAGCATACTAAAATTGCCAACAAAGGTCTGTATAGTCAAAGCTATAACTTTTCTCAGTAGTCACATATGGCTGTGAGAGTTGGACCATAAAGAAGGCTAAGCACCAAAGAATTCATGCTTTCCAACTGTGGTGTTGGAGAAGACTTTTGAGAGTCCCTTTGACTGCAAGGAGATCAAACCAGTCAATCGTATGGAAATCAATACTGAATATTCACTGGAAGAACTGATGTTGAAGCTGAAGCTCCAGTAATTTGGCAACATGATATGAACAATGTTGGCTCAATCATCGGAAAAGATCCTGATGCAGGGAAAGATTGAAGGCAGGAGGAGGAGATGTCAGAGGATGAGATGGTTGGATTTCAACACTGACTCAATGGACATGAGTTTTGAGAAAGTTTCAGGAGATGGTGAGAGACAGGAAAACCTGGCATACTGCAGTCCATGGGGTCGCAAAGAGCTGGACATGCCTGAGAGACTGGACAACTATAATAAGTATCCATGAATCACACCATTATACACAAATGGCACTTTTGGCTAAGATTAGTTACTCCCATTTTCTCCTCAAGAATCTTATTTAGCAGGGAAACAAAACATTAATTAAGGCTTTTAATAAATATGTCATTAATAAATGGAACTTTTCAAATAGGTAAATATTAAAAGGAAAGTAAGGAAAAATTTTTTTCATTTGACTTTAGAGAATACTCTCATTAAACTCATCATTTTTCTTTTATTCTTGCACTTACAGGCTTATATTCTTGACTGGGATAAATCTTTACCCAGAAAATTAATGAAACATAAAGATATAATGTTTTATCTATCTTTTTCTCTCAAGTTAAAAAATAAATTTTAATTAATTTTAAAAGGATTTAAATCTATAAAATAATTTAAATATATTCTATAATATACAGAAATGGTTTTCAATTTTTTAACATAATTTTAATATTTTGTTCTGATATAATTTCACAATTGAAACCAAATAAAATTAATTTTATGAATAATCAAAAGAAAACAATGTTACATATGAATTAACTAAGCATCAGCCCTGATATACAATTTTTATTTTCATACTTCTTGTATAACATGAAAGAAATCTCTCCAACTCAGTCAGCAACAATTTTTATAGCTGGCATCTTCACTGCATAATTTGAGGATTTGGGGAATGCTTGAGTGACAGTGAATGGGCTTGCTATATCTCCATCTAAAAATTAACATTCTAATTGAAAATTAAATGTTATTACTTCCAATCATTAAATGATCATCATTTAAAACTTAATTGGCTCACATTTCTAAAACAAGTATTTTCAATGGATTTTGTTGGGATACAAAATTCCAAATGATAGAATTTTTGTGAATACAATGATGGACTTCAATCTCAAAAACACTAAACAAGTCAGTAATAACTGTGTTGAAATCATTATTTTCTGGTATATTTCATGGCTTCTATAAACAGTGACAATGCTGTCTTTGTTCATTTGGCCATCCTTCAAACCTGTCACTGAAGTTTCTATTTGAGTCCTTATCCCTTTCTATTAGATTCCAGGGAGGAAGTTTTTAAATTCATTTTAAAGTCTTGTCTCTTAATCTTAGTAAGGCATGTCCAGTCTAGACAAATCCTTGGCAGACATCTCCATAGTATTATACACAGTTAGTTGAGGGAAAATATATTTTGAATGCTTATTAATATTTGGCATCTGTGAAAGATTTCAGTGCATTATTATCTAGGACACAGTGCCTGATACTGTTGTACAAGAAACACCAATGACTAGCAAACATTGAGGACCCCATTCTGAATGGGGAATGGCAGCTTTTCATACTATTCTTTTTTATGCTTTCTACAGGTATGATTCCTATCTTTAAATATTATCTTAGGATGCATAGTGAAGGACATTATCTTTCTGATACCTTTTATTATCTTAAAAGTTATGTCTAAAGTGTTTATGGGTATTAGTCTATGGTTACTTTTTTCTAAATATTTACCTAATTGGAAGTGTTTACCATGATTTTCTAATTTTAAATGTCTACAACCTTTGTATATCACTGTATCTTTGTATATCACTGTATCTTTCCACAGACATTTAAACTATTGGAACTGTACTAACATTAGAGAATGTTTGTTTTTAAGATTAGTGTATAACTCATAACTTTTCTCACTTTTTTTTTTCAGATTGCACAATTAACTTATCATTACATAATCTTATATATATAATATGTACATATATAGTATATGTCAACACAGTATTATAATTGTCCTTTAATTAAAAATTAAAATATTACAGAATTCTTCAAAAGAACAAAATCAGTGGACTAGCACAAATATAACCAAGCACAATTAAAATAGTAAATAAGTGTTAAACACCACAAAAATAGGCAGGCAAAACAGTAGAACAAAATTAAAAATAGAGATTAATTAAAATAGATACAAAAATTAAAGATATAATTAAGGCAACATCTCAAATCACTAGTTTTTTATGAAAGAAAACAGCTAAAACAATAATTCATATGACTTCTCTGAACATAACACATGAGACTTTCAAATGCAATATAATTTTGAATAAGTCACCATCTCTTTAGTATTGCACCCATTTCTGTTTTCCTCTCTTTCCTTCCTCACTCCCTTCTGTCCACTTCTACTTTACTGAAACTACACCCCTTCCCTTAATAAAGTGTTAGCACATTATATTATTCTCTTGGGTTATATTTTCCAGGTAATCTAGGAAATAAAAATATTTCTTTCATTAATTTTATATATAGGAAATATTTTGCCTTTTAAAAATAATTTTAGCATAGAGATATTTAAATTTTATACTATCAATTTATCACATAAAAGATTTTCTCTAAGAAATATTATTTGGAATCCATTTTTTAATGTATCAAATGTCATCTTTAACAATTATGAATAAATATTGTGGTTTCTGCCTTTGGATTAAACTAATATGTTTTCTAATACTGAAGCCTATTTTCAGTGCCTTTAATGAGATCACCTTGGTTTTGATATTTTATTCTCTTAATATACTAGTGGATTGTACTTGCTAAAATTTTATTCTAGGAGTTGTTACTAGTATTTATATTAGAAATTAACTTTTGCATATATGTCAGTTTTTATTATTAACGATATCCTGAATTTACATAAAAATAAAGCATCCCTTCTGCATTCTGATGAAGGATCTGAATAGAAATGGAATTATGTTTTTCTTGAGGTTTTGATAGAATAATTATGTAAACACATGAGTCTGGTACAAAGCCTTGGGCAGAATATCCTTGATTCCATTCTTAAATACTTTGTACAAATGTCTTAGGTGTTTATTATAATTGGTAAATTTTTATTTCTTTGTATTCAGTGTTGCTTTACTTATAATCTATTTTAGTTTCCCCTCATTTACTACTTGTCTGGAGAAGCCAAATATATCACTGGCTTTTGGAAAATCCCTGAACAATAAACATATGGCCAATCCTAAGGGAAGCAGATAATAACCAAAAACTCACTCTTTTGGACAAGAAATTGTACAAGCACCCCTCATCAGCCACTACCCCACTTTCCTTTTTCAAAAATGCATAGGACGTGAGTGTATCCACTTGGTTGCAGAACTAATGCCATCTGCTTGACTTATGCGTATGGCTCTTTACTGATTCCACACTTGGATACTTACTTTTTTTTTTTTTTCCATCTCTCAAACTTATAATTTGAGACTTTAGTTTGCACTTAGATAAAGGAGAATTTCAGTATTTGTAAGTATATGCTGTTTGAGCTTACAGAATTGAGGTAAAGACACTCTGCATTGAAGTTTGCCACCAAAGTCATGGCCAGTTAATTGTTACTCTGTTCAGCTGGCTTTGACTTCTATACTTCTGCATATGTTTTCACATATGCTGCATATGTGAGCATAGGTAGCTCACAAGGAAGAATGTATGGTTGAGAGCAGGATTAGGGTATACGGCAGTGTCTTGATACATACCCACACCAGTATTCTTGGGTTTCCCTTGTGGCTCAGCTGGTAAAGAATCTGTCTGCAATGCGGGAGACCTGAGTTTGATCCCTGGGTTGGGAAGATGCCCTGGAGAAGGAAAAGGTTACCCACTCCAGTATTTTGGCCTGGAGAATTCCATGGACTGTATAGTCCATGGGGTCGCAAAGAGTTGGATGTGACTGAGCAACTTTCACTTTTACTTTGATACATAATAATGCCAACTCATTCTTATCAGTATTTCTAATTTTGTAGTACCTGTTATTAAGTCACCTTATATACTGAATCATTCTACTTTCTCCATAATGTGAAATTTGCTATTGCATATGAAGATACCCTGTTTTCCCTTCTTTGCTAGTATTCTGTATCTTTAGACCAGCTACATAAGACGGATCAATTCTTTAAATCCTTTCAGGTACTCAAGACAAGCATATGGTTTACTCTTTCGCTGTTTATTTATTTTGCTTTTTATTTTGTTCTGAAATACATAATGGAAAAGAAGAAGGCAAAACTACACAGACATGCTACTGGCATACTGCAATGAACCATAGGTTAAAATGAAACTCTTACACACTTCTTAGACACAGCTTGACTTGTATATTTTAAGACTCCTTCAGTTGGAGAAAGAAATTCTATCATTGGAGTTGACAGAGACATTTGTAGAACAGCAGTGAGAAACAGTTGTTTCTAGGCAATTATTTTATGAAGGGAAAAAAGAAATAATTAAGTCCAAGTTGGAACCTACTTATTTGGTTTAGCATTTCATAGCCATATCTAACGGAGAAGGCACTGGCACCCCACTCCAGTACTCTTGCCTGGATAATCCCATGGACGGGGGAGCCTGGTGGGCTGTCATCTCTGGGGTCGCACAGAGTCGGACACGACTGAAGTGTTGTGTCCGACTCTGTGCAACCCCATAGAGGGCAGCCCACCAGGCTCTGTCGTCCCTGGGATTCTCCAGGCAAGAACACTGGAGTGGGGTGCCATTTCCTTCTCCAATGCGTGAAAGTGAAAAGTCAAAGTGAAGTCGCTCAGTCATGTCCTACCCTCAGCGACCCCATGGACTGCAGCCTACCAGGCTCCTCTGTCCATGGGATTTTCCAGGCAAGAATACTGGAGTGGGGTGCCATTGCCTTCTCCGTTAGCAGCAGCAGCAGCAGCTATATCTAAAACTAGCAGTTTTCAAAATATCTTACTGAGGTAATTAATATTTTTTGTTCATAATTATATATTCTAAAAGAAGGTTTAAAATATGATTTAAAAATATCATCTATATTTCAAGTGAGTTTCCTTTGACAATGGCAGGCATTGATTTTGCTCTATTTCTTAAAAAACTTAATGACATTAGAAAATATTTTTTATGATGAAAGATGGTATGGGGAGGGAGGTGGGAGGGGTGTTCAGGATTGGGAACGTGTGTACACCCGTGGCAGATCCATGTTGATGTATGGCAAAACCAATACAATATTGTAAAGTAATTAGCCTCTAATTAAAATAAATAAATTTAAAAAATTAAAATAAAAAAAGATATGGCTCATAACCCTACCATCTGGTAATCAGTTAATATTTAAAAGGCCAGAAAATTTATTTATATATATTATATATATAATATATATATATATAATGCATAGCTTAAAAAGTGTTTAACATTTGGTTGCCACATGCATGGATTCTCTTTGATTTGTTTTAGTATATCTCTATGGTAAAGTTCTCTTTTATTTGTGTATTTTTTTTCTAATTTCATTAAATTGTCTTTTTCTGTTTTCTTATGGTTTATAGCTCTAAACTTCCTTAAAAGATTTTAGGGAACTTTTTAGTCTTGCCCCTGTTCCCTGCCCCATCCCCTTCTCTCACTTCTTCTCCAAGTGGTGATAAAGGAGAGGCAGAGTTAGAGCAGCCATGCTCGCTGTAATGAATGATTCTCCCACCTTGAGGGTAGGACTCCATGTGAGCCTCTGCCCATGTGAGAGGTGGGACCCCCCCGCCAAGTGTCCAGAACCAGCAGCCCCCACCAGGTCCTTAGAGGAGGAGGAGGGAGAGGAGGAGAGGACTGGTCTGTCACCCATTCCATTCTTCTCTTTTATCTTACTGTTGCCACAGTAACACTAGAATTGGCAACATGGCAGAATTCTCTCTGCCCCAGTATGAGGTGGGTTCTTGGGACTGCCATTCAGCCAACACAACTCCTGTGGCTTCCATGGACTCTCCTTAATTCTGTAAGGACTGGAGAGCTGTGGAGGCCCAGCTTGCTGAACTGGTAGGGCCATCTCCCAGAATCCCCACCCCAGGAGTCTGTACACAGATTGAAGAGTGGCACTATGGGGGCCCACTGTGTCAGTCCCAATGATCCAGACCTAGAGAGAACAGTAGGTCTACCCAGGCTGTGGAGTGGGATGGGGGTGATAAAAGGACAGAGCAGTAAGATGGCCAGTAAAACCAAAGCCAACCCTGAAGGTGATGGCCCAGGGCCACCTTCTGGCCAAAGGGGTGACTGGTGTTCACTATTAGATCCTGTGCTGTGTGCTAAGTCATTTCGGGTGTTGTCCGACTCTTTGCAACTCCATGGACTGTAGCCCGCCAGGCTCCTCTGTCCATGGGATTCCCCAGCTAAGAATACTGGAGTAGCCCTTCTCCAGGGTATCATTCTGACCCAGGGATCGAACCCACATCTGTTATGTCTCCTGCAATGGCAGGCGGGTGCTTTACCACTTCTGCCAGCTGTGAAGCCCTGACATGGATGTAAAACTTGGCCAGGTGACTCTGTGAAACCCCTGCATTGCCCCAGGATAGCTTTCCAAGAGCTTCAACTTTAATACCATGCATGATGGTAGCTCAAAACAGAGACTTACGTGATGAAAATGTGAGAGCCTCAGTAGACTCACTATTTCAGGGTTTCAATGGCATGATATTTGTTTATGGCCAGATAAGCACTGGCAGGACATACCACGCAGGGGGCCTAGATAGAATCCAGGTGACAAGGTCATCCCCAGTACCTCTGAGCACTTCCTCTATTTCTTGCATCCCTACTCTCAGCAGTGCCTGGTCCAGTCCTCCCACCTGGAGATATACCTAGAAGAGATTTGAGACCTGCTCTCCAAGGAGTCCAGCAGGAACCTAGAGCTAATGGAGAATGCTGAGGCATCTACATCAAGGATCTCTCCTCCTTTGTAACTAAGAATGTCAAGGAGATTCAGCATATGATGAACCTATGAGAGCAGACTCAGGTCATGGGCAACACACACATGGATGAAATCAGCTCTTGCTCCCACTCTACTTCCTCACAACCGTGGGGTACAGTGGCTGTGATGTCCAGGACCACAGCTGTTTGGAAAAACTCAACCTTGTTGAACCTGGCCAGGAGCAAGAGATAGAACAAAGCACATCTCTACTTAACTGAAGGGACAGCCACACAGTCCACGGGTAGTGATGACACTGGAGATGGTGGAAGAGAACAGCACAAGGAAGCTTCCAAAATAAACCTCTCTCTGTCTTCCCTGGGCAATGTAATCACTGTCCTGGTGGGCAACAGGAGCACCCACATCCCCTATTAGGACACCAAGCTGATTTGGCTGCTCTAGAACTCTCCTGGGGGCAAAGATAAGATCATCATAGTGGCCACACAGGTGCCAGTTTCTTACTGGCTACAAAAAGAGCCTCTCCAACCACCACTTTGCCAACAAAGACAAGGAAATCAAGAACAACCCCTGAGTGCATGAGGACCCCAAGGACACATTGCTGTATGAATTCCAGGAGATCACCTACCTGAAGTCTCATCTGGAGAAGAAGGAGATGCTGGAAAACTGGCTATGGAGGAAGAGCAGCAGCATAAAGAACACTAACATAAAAAGTAGCAGTATAGAAAGCACTATGTCAGCCCTTGGAGAAAGCAATGGCACCCCACTCCAGTACTCTTGCCTGGAAAATCCATGGACAGAGGAGCCTGGTAGGCTGCAGTCCATGGGGTCGCTAAGAGTCAGACACGACTGAGCGACTTCACTTTCACTTTTTACTTTCATGCATTGGAGAAGGAAATGGCAACCCACTCCAGTGTTCTTGCCTGGAGAATCCCAGGGACGCTGGAACCTGGTGGGCTGCCATCTATGGGGTCGCACAGAGTCGGACACGACTGAAGCGACTTAGCATAGCATAGCATAGCATAGCATAGCACGTCAGCCCTGGTAGGTTACCAGGAAGGGCCAGTAATCAAAGTCTGGGAGGCCAAAGAGGCAGATAACAACATCAACCACCACCACCCCACCTGCCCCAGCCTCCTGGAGCTAGCCTTGGATGAAAATATGTTTAATTACCTTCAGGTGTAGAAGCAGTGGCTCATGGAAGAGAAGGTGACCAGCCAGGATGACTGCAGTCTTATGAGTGAGAACAGGCAGAAGCTGCTAGGGATGAAGGAGAGGACACTGCAAGACCTATGGCAGGAGCAGAAGGCCATGGAACCGCTTGCAGTCAAGTACAAGACCATGGAGAGTGAGCTTCTCCATTGAGGCAAGAACATCAAGAATCACACCAAAGAGAAGTAGAAGACATTGAAACTGAAGAGTGATGAGACTGCAGAGCAGAAATACCATGAACAGGAAATACAGCAGGAGGTGATGATCTGAGATGAGGAGGCAATGTAGTTTCAGGCTATATACACATCCATGCAGCAGGACATAGAAGTCAAACCCAGGAAACTCATGAAGTTCCAAGTCAAACAGCAGGTTGTGAAGGCAGAGACCTGGGGCCAGCATGATGAGTATATCCACATGTAGCAGAACCTGAAGAAGGCAAAGAATGAGGAGACCTAGGAACTCAGGTTAAAGTATGTAATCACTGAGAGCTTCATCCCACTTGAGGAGAACAAGATTATAAACCTGCTTTTCCTGGACTATGAAGAAAAGCAATAGAAGGGCCAGCCAGTTGTGCCAGGTGGATTTAATAACAGCCAAAAGAAGCATCCCATGTTTGCAGTGGGCTACACGAGGTCTATCAGCCAGTACTCTTGGAGTGCCTTGCCACCCCAGCTACATGGCTGAAAGTATGGGTTGACCTTTTTGGAGCTGGATATATCCCCTCCAGCTGTGTTTATGTTGGAATTCTCTCATGGTCAAGAACAAGACCCCCCATGCACTACATATGGAAAGGCTCATGCAGTTAAGACAGATTTCTGGAAAGAACATCTACCTGTAAAGTCTGAAAGTCCAGATCCTGGTCCCAGAGTCCTCAGTGGCCTCCAGGTGCCAGCATACATACCCCAGTGGCCTTTTCTATGCTGCACACCATGACAATTGTGGACCAAAATGACAATCTTCAGTCAGGCTACCCATCTGACAGACTCCTGGGATGATGCAGCTAAGCCTAGGGAATCTGTCCTGAAAGCACAACTGGCAGTGACCACGTCTCCTCCGAGCTGACCGATCCATTGACCAGCAGGCCAGACACTAAGTTCTACCTGCAGGGGTCTGCCGGCTTTGCCCTCAGTGTGCTCTTGAAACAAAAGGAAACTCCAGAATCTTAAGTTCAGAATGTTAGGTAGTTAGAATAGGGAAAAGGAATCCAAAATGGTGGTGGCTAACAGACAAAGAAGGGAAAAGCCTCTGAAAATAGAACAAAGGAAGGTCCGAAGACTGGAATGAGGACCTCTGGTAAAACAAACAGCACTCCTGGCTAGTCCAATTTACAAAGGGTAGGCCCAGTGGGAGGAGAAAAAGCATATATAAAGAGGAGCCAAAATTGTGCCGGAGCCTCTCTTCTCTTTGTGTCTTTTGGGTTGGCATGCCCTCACACCTCAAGGATGTATTTTCCTTTACCTTCTAAATAAAACTGAGCTGTAACACAGAGCTGTAACACTGCTCTGTCACTTTAAATTTTTGTTGCCAAGAGACAGAACAGAACCAAGGAAATTACACACTCTCCTGAGTAAGATGGGGGCAAGGGTGGAGTGGAGGTGAGGGTGGTCTCCTTATTGACCTCTGACTTCTGGTACATGTCCATCCCTGAGATAACAGGGTTCAACACGGCTGACGCTCACCTTCGTGGATATGCCTCCTGTGCTATTTGTGTATGGAGTTTTTGTGGTTGTTGCTGTTTTGCGAGTTTACTTTGACACCTAGGGTGTAGATAATGGTTTCCTTGTTGTTGACTTCAAAAAGTTCTCTTTCCTCTAGACAAGAATTCCCTAGAGAAAGGGAGCACACCTGTTCAAGGCTGCAACAAGCGGGGAGGGGCCTCCAACCTCGGGCCCACGGGATAAGGGGCAGGGACCACGCAGTTTGAAGAGGCTGGCAGGGCTGGGTTACCACAAGAAAACAGGCCAGCGGCCTGGCAGCCAGAGAGAATGATGCTCTCAGCAAGCTGGAAGTGCTGACGGTGGGGCTGCTCCGTGGGAGCGGCTGCAGCAACAGAGAGTGGATGCGGGTTCCCCCCCACCCCAGGGTGCAGCGGCTGGCTGGCTGGCTTGCTCAGGTGGTACTTGCCCACCGCTCTGAGGAGCTACCCGCAGGTGGGCCTCGCAATTTCCTGCGCATGCCCAGTGAGGCGGGGCCGCGCCAACTCTCTTGACGCACAAACTTCTGGAACCCCTGCCGCCGGCAAAGGTTCCTATACGTGGTGAGGTCTCAGCCCCCAAATTTTCTCACAGCCTGCATAATAGCACTTGGGCTTCTTTGAGGAACCGAGGTCAGCGCTACTTCGGCCCTGTCAGTAACCTTCTTTGAGGTCAGGCTTGCTCTAGCCTGGTTTCTTGCTCAGGCTCCAGTTCGACAGGGGCTGAAGATCAGGCTTGTTTCTCGCGGGGCTCGCTGGAGGGGGCCGTTGGGGTGGCTGCACTGCCGCACAGGGGCGGGTGGTGGAGGGTGGTGGAGTGCAGAGGCAGGGGTTCCTTCTACAGGCCTCCAATTTGCAGTCTGCAAGGGCATGCGGCTGCGCTTGCTGATTGAAGTCCTCTGGGACCCCTGCTACTGGAAAGTGGAAAGCCCTGCCCTTGCCTTCTTGCCGCAGGGCAGTGTGATGGGTCAGCAGCTGCCTGGGCCCTTCTGACCATGTGCAATCAAGTACCCGAGCAAGGAACAAGAAAGAAAAGAACCAACTTCTAGTTATAAAATAAGTAAATAATAGGGATGTGACACTACAACACGGAGACTAGTTAATACTTTTTGTGTGCTTAAAGCTGCTACGAGTGTGGATCTTCTCACCACAAGAGAAAAACCCAGCTATTTTTAATTCTTTATCAGGATGTTTTGGGAATTGATTACTAGAAGATTGCTGCGATCCCTTGTTGGGGTCATGTTTCCATGATTTTTACATTTTTTTCCTTAAAGTTCTTGCAGCTGCTGTCCTTCCATTAGAAGTAGCAGGCACTTTCTCCAGTCTTTACTGGCTGACTTTAGGAAAAAAAATACCTTCCCACTGCTGTACTGGGGATTCTGAGGCTTCCTCAGTCTCTCTGTGGTTACACCTGGGTCATACTTCTTGCTTCTTCTTTTGGCAAAAATTTTAAGCTTCTTTCCATCTTGCAGCTCACCAGGTGGGTTGCTGACAGCTTCCCTTTGACTTTTCCAGTGGTGACTCTAAAGCTCAAATTTGTGGTTGCTTCCTGGTCTGCAGATTGTGGCTGATTGTATGCAATGCTTACTAGCCATCTGCCAAAGCTTATTCTTCCTGCCATTAAGAGTATGTACAGGGAACGGGCCACACCGTTAGAGGGTGTGTGGGTGAGTTGCACAGAGCACTGGGGGTGCCCATGGGCAAGTTGGGAAGAATCACAGTTAAGCCTTCTCCAGTGGCTCTTGGATGGGCTTCCTGATGGTGCACAAGAAGCATTTAACAATTTCTGGATCCACATCCCTTCAGTGCCCTCTGCCACTCTCCCAGCATCTTCCCTGCCCCAAGTAGTACAGCTCATGACTCAGTTCTCTGGATGAAGTGAAAAAGAAATGATCATCTTGGACTGCATCTCACTTGCCTGGGGAATCTTGAGTACTCATTCTCATGCTTTCACTTTCCCCAAGTGAGAAATCATGGTCCAGGGTGGTCTCCTTTAGCACTAATGTGTGCTGCCTTGGGGGAGGGGTTGTGCAGGTAAAGTCAAACTGTCCTTCTTTCCCTTTCCAATGCATCCAAATTCATACGTATGTATTTTTTAACCTCCAACAGTTTGATGGAACTACTCAACTGGATTCCTGGACTTCTGCGAAGGCTCTCTCATCCATGGGTCTAACTGTTCTCTGGGGGGGCATGCTGAAGAGCAGGAGCCAGTTAACAAGGCATTGCAGGTTCTACCACCAGGACCAAGGTGTGTATGCATAGTACCTGAAGCACTTTACGATGGTTGATATGGACTGGGTCCCAGTGACACTGACGTTCTGAACAAAGAGAAAACCCAGCACATTCTGGATGTCCTGATTTGATTTGTGATTGGTTGAACTTTGAATCATAGGAGTATGATATTCTCATAACTGCTGAAATTAATATTCCATGGATCCTTAAAATCAAAAGAAAACCAAGTTCAGTGTTATTTTTCTGTATAGCAGTCCTATTAGTAATTACTTATAAATAGACTAGATTATCTAAAGTTAAAAGAAGGATACCTGATATTGCTTTTGTGTTTCTTGCCTTTATTACCCTTTGTGGTGCCATACGGACTTGAGTAAAATTGGTAAATATTTTCTATAGACTCCCACTGTCATTGATTCAATGATCTATTAATATTTACTCAGTGTTTATTACTTTTAGTGAGTTTTCAATAGAATATCATGTTTAATGTAATTCAAAATATTGAATATATTCTTTTTGACTTTTCAAAAAGAAATAGGTTTATTATCATTTTTTAAAGTTTTATTGGAGTATATTTAATTTACAATGTTGTGTTAGTTTCAGGTGTCCAGCAAAGTGATTCAGTTATATGTATACTCATTCTTTTTCAGATTCTTTTCTCATGCAGGTTATTGCAAAATATTGAGTTGAGTTCCTTGAGCTATACAGTTAGATCCTTGTCGGTTATCTATCTTATATATGTGCTAAGTCACTTCAATCTTGTCTGACTCTGCGATACTATGGATTGTAGCCCTCCAGGCTCTTCTGTGCATGGGATTTTCCAGGCAAGAATACAGGAGTTGGTTGCTATTTCCTTCTCCAATCTTATATATAGTAGTGTGTATATGTTAATCCCAGTCTCCTGATTTATCCCTCCTCGCCACATTTCCCCTTTGGTAACCATAAGTTTGTTTTCAATATCTGTAAGTCTGTTGAAGTTTTGTAAATAAGTTCATTTGTACCATTTTTTTTTTAAATTAGATTCCACAAATGAGTGAATTCATATGATGTTTGTTTTTCTCTGTTTGACTTACTTCGTATGATAATTTCCATGTCCATGCATGTTGCCGCAAATGGCATTATATCATTCTTTTTATAACTAATATTCCATTGTATATATGTACCACATCTTTATCCATTTCTCTCTTGATGGGGATTTAGTCTGCTTCCTTTTCTTGGCTATTGTAAATAGTGCTGCTATGAACATTGAGGTGCATGTAAAATTTTCAAATTATGGTTTTCTTCTGATATATACCCAGGAGTGGTATTGCTGGATTATATGATAGTCCTATTTTTAGTTTTTTAAGGAACCTCCATACTGTTCTCCGTAGTGGTTGTACCAATTTACATTCCCCCCAAGAGGGTAGAACAGTTCCCTTTCCATCACACCCTCTCCAATAAGCCCCTTTATTGTTTGTAGACTTTTTGATGACAGCCATTCTGACTGGTGTGAGGTGATAACTCATTGTAGTTTTGATTTTCATTTCTCTGATAAATTAGTGATGTCAAGCAGTTTTTTGTGTTCCTGTTGGCCATCTGTATGTCTTCTTTGGAGAAATGTCTACTTAGGTCTTCAGCCCATTTTTTTTTTAATGTTTTATTTTTTTGATACAGAACTGCATGAACTGTTTGTATATTTTAGAGATTAATCCCTTGTCAGATGTTTCATTTGAAGATATGTTTTCCTATTCTATGGATTGTCTTTTTTTTTTTTTTTTTTTATGGTTTCCTTTGCTGTGCAGAAGCTTGTAAGTTTAATTAGGTCCCATATGTTAATTTCTGGTATTATTTCCATTACTCTAAGAGGTAGGTAAAAAAAAAAGATGTTGCTGTGATTTATGTCAAAGAGTGCTCTGTGTTTTCCTCTGTGATTTTTATAGTGTCCAGCCATACTTTTAAGTCTTTGATTCATTTTGAGTTCATTTTTGTGTATAGTGTTAGAGAATGTTCTAATTTCATTCTTCTATATGTTGCTGTCCAGTTGTTCCAGCACCAGTTATTGAAGAGACTGTCTTTTCTCCACTGTGTATTCTTTCTTCTTTTGTCACAGATTAGGTGACCATAGGTGTGTGGGTTTATCTCTGGACTTTGTATCTTATTCCATTGATCTATATTTTTGTTGTTGTTTTTGCACCAGTATCATACTGTTTATTAAGGTAACTTTTTAGTATAGTCTGAAGTCAGGGAGCCCGGCTCCTCCAGTTCCATTTTTATTTCTCAAGATTGCTTTGGCTATTCGGGATCTTTTGTCTTTCCATACAAATTTTAAAAAAAAATGTTCTAGTCCTGTGAAAAATCCCATTGGTAATTTGATAGGGCTTGCATTGAGTCTGTATTGCTTTGGGTAGTCTAGCCATTTTCACAGTACGGAGTTACTGCTTTGTGCTGGATCCTAGTATCTGTGATTTTATGTGTGCCCTCCAGGAGTGGAGCCTCTGTTTCCCCCAGTCCTTGAACCTTCTGCACTCAAGCCCCACTGGCTTTCAAAATCTGGGTGTTCTTCCTCCTGATTCCAGACCCTCAGGTGAGCCTGATAGGGTTCAGAATTCTCACTCTTGTGGGAGAACTTCTACAATTTAATTGTTTTCCAGTTTGAGAGTCACCCACCTGGAGGGTGTAGGATTTGATTATGTTGTGACAGCACCTCTCCTACCGTCTCATTGTGACTCCTTCATTGTCTTTTGAATGTAAAGTATTCTTTTTTATAAATTCCAGTGATTGTGTGTGTGTGTGTGCGTGATGGTTGTTCAGCAGTTAGTTGTGATTTTGGTGTTTTCTTGAGGGAAGATGAGTTTGAGCTCAAGTCATTTTACTTCATCATCTTTTCTCGAATAGAGGGCCTGCTTTTAGTTTGGGTGCTTGCTGTCTCTTTTCGGTGTGTGCTGGCCATTATCCCCTTAATATGGGGTATGCAGTTACAGCAGCCCTTGTGCACTCTTGGGATGGTAGGGCAGCACTTGGCACCTGCTTATAGGTCTCCTAGGCTGCGGCTGCTGTCCATGCATTCCCAGTTTAGTGGGGGCAGTGCTTTTTGCCTGCTCGTGAATCTCATAGTTGCAGCCTATGTTCACCTCTGGAGCCCATAATGTGGTGGCAACTTTGGAGAAGATATTTAACTCTCTTGGGAAATAGAAAAAAAAATATTATGTTGATACCATAAACAGTGGTCCCCAACCTTTTTGGTGCCAGGGCTGACTTCATGGAAGAAAATTTTTCCATGGTTCAGTGGGAGGGATGGTTTCAGGATGATTTAACTGCATTGTATTTGTTGTACACTTTATTTCTATTATTTTTACATCAACTCCACTTCAGATCATCTGGCATTAGTTCCCAGAGGTTGGGGAGCCCTGCCATAACATACATTTCCCAAGTGCTTCTTCTAACCAAACAGTGAACTGTTCAAGTATATTCACTGCATGCCTCATTGCAAAGTTGACATATAATATTTAATTCATGAATGAGAGTGAGATATGTCACTTGGAATTCAGTGGTTTTCAAAGCAGTCTTCACAGAAGACTCAAAATCCTAAGGCCTCTGCATTAATCTTAATATGAAATGCAAATAACACATTTGAACAGTTGTTCTGCCTTAGGACAAAATATTTCTGACCTAATGCTAAAATAGGACTTCAGTATAAAGGCAAGAATGAAGGTTCTTAAATAAACACACAACAATAAATTTCATTGATTTTGCCTATGCTTTAAATATTTATATATACAATTAGGTTGTGATTCAAATGATTAAAATGTATTAGTTCATCTCGTTTCTGCATTTCAGTACATTATGGATACTCTTTGTGTCAACTAATGATTACTTTGCCTCTAGTTAATATGCTGTATTATTTTTGTTGTAAAGTATGTTAAACTGAGTTAATCATATATACATATATTTATATGAAAGTATAGGTATTTTTATAATTCATTAAAATGTTATTAAATTCTGATGTCAAGTAAGTTTGTTTTTCCATTAGTATATACGTCAGTTAGGATACTTATAGTGGTGACAACACTGAATCTCAGAGTAACTTAAAATCAGTTAATTTCTGTTCAAATTATTGCAGAAATTGCTCTTTTAGCTGACAAAGAGTAATAAAAGCTAACATCCTTCCTCAGCATCCATCTTAATTGCTTCAAATAACTGCTTAATTTATATGTCTCACTATGAGGTTATTATGAATACTCGGGCCAGTCGGTTTCAGGTTCATTTCTGTAGGTTGAGGTAAATTACCTATCAAATGAGTGAGTAGCTTATCTGAAACAAAAAAATGGTTTTCATTATAAGGAAAAAGGATAATGAATTTTCAGAGGTAATAACACTCAGTTTCCATAGCCTGATTCTATAGCCTTATCAACTTCAGCCTACCCTTCAGGGATTTGGCTTCAAACTATACGCATAACCTCTGACAGTCTTGGGAGCTTTGATCTTTTTCAGTCTACTGCTGCTTTCTATACGCAATAATATTTGAGGAAGTCTACCGTAGGTCCCAAGATTGAAAGTCCTTCAATTTCTCCAGTACAGAAAGATCTGAGTGTTTTATTGCCTTGATGAAAACCACCGAACCCTTCATTGCTCTTAGTATAAGTCTTATCATAACTCTTTCTTTTGGTTTATTTTCTTATTCTTATATCTTTCCAGATATATCTTTCAAAAACTCCACATCTAGAGCTCTGTTCTTCAGTAATATTGAATTTTTTAGTTAAAAGTACTATAGTCATATAACTCTATTTCATTTGACTTCTGAAAATGCTCATCCCTCTGTTAGGACCCATCTATGTGCTTCAGTGTCTTCACTAAGCTAACCTATATAGTCACTTGTATGATTTTATCATATATCATTTAATCTGAGAAATGCATTCCTCTGAAATAAAGCTGGCAGCCAATTGGTCAGCTTTTCCAGTTACATTATAAATTTGATCCTGTGCCTTTTTTCCCAACATTATATACATACTTTATAAAATAAAAATAAAACACATATTAGGGCCAAGATATTAAGATGCCCATGAATATGAACACACGCCCAAGTCTGAACTCTGTATACTAAAGTTTAGGGCAAAGGTCTTCATGTTATCATTAGCAAAAGTTATACTATGAAGGCAGTTTTCAAATTCTGGAAACTATGGAACTTTCCTATTTCTCATAGTTCTAGTCAGTGAAATGGTTGCTTTAACTTATAAAATTATGTATATGGATATATATTTTTCTAGGTATGCCAAAATGTAGTGTGACTTTAAACATTAAAGTGACAGAATCAAGATAAGTTCTCCTCCTTATTCTTACAATGCTTCACAATTTTATCTATGTCTGTGTGCTGTTTTTATATCTGCCACAATCCAATATAAGTTTGTTCCCACATGTTAATGTCAGTAACTGGATGGCCTCCTGATTTAGAGATAAGCAAATATGCTGACATTTCATGCACTCAGAAGTTAACAAATGTTCCTCAAATTATTGATAGAATCAGTTGTTCACTCTCCCTTGCAAAAATTTTAGAATAGTAAACTGATTCCTCAGCTATGCTCAGTGAAAATGTGTTAGTCACTCAGTTGTGTCTGACTCTTTGTGGCCCCACTGACTGTAGCCAGCCATGCTCCTCTGTCCATTGAATTTTCTAGGCCAGAATACTAGAGTGGGTAGCTGGTCCCTCCTCCAGGGGATCTTCCCAACCCAGGGATCGAACCCAGGTCTCCCACATTGCAGGCAGATTCTTCACTGCTGAGCCACAAGGGAAGCCCTTACCCACAGTCAAAACATAAAACATTGTTCATCTCCCCAGAAAGTTCCTGTGTGTCACTTTTCAGGCAGCCCTTCCCTAATCCCTGATTCAGACAACATCTGCTGTGACTATAGATTAGTTTTGCCTCCTCTAGAATTTTATATACATGATATATTAATTTCTGAAGGCATCTATAAAAAAAATAGCCACAAACTTGGTGGCTTAAAACAGCAGAGCATATTTAATTTATAGTTGCTCTGAGTAAATGGTTTTCTTAAATAGAAAATACAGAAGATAAATGTAGCAAAATATATATAAACACTGTATACTGAAAATACTAAACATTGGTATAAATAAATTAAAAAAATCTTATTTCCCTTTTATTTGGGGAATCCATCAGAAGGGTACACCTGAAGGGAGTATAACATAAAGCATGAGATTTCACCTACCATTTTTGGAGGAAGTGGGAATATATGGAAACATGAGAAAGAAGGTGGGTGGCCTTTAGGAGCAAAGACCAATCTTTTGAGCTAGCAGGGAAATGGGTCCTTACCACAAGTAAGGAAGGTAAGAAAATTAATCCTGCCAATTGAATCAATTTGGATCAGATTCCTCCCTAGAGACTCCTGAAATGAGCACAGACCTAATAGATATCATAAGCAAAAGCAGAGAGATTTATGGTATATTAGACATCTGAAGATGTTTAATGGAGAAGGCAGTGGCACCCCACTCCAGTACTCTTGCAACTCCAGTACTCTTGCCCTCCTCATGGGCAGAGGAGCCTGGTAGGCTGCAGTCCATGGGGTTGCTGAGAGTCCAACACGACTGAGTGACTTCACTTTCACTTTTCACTTTCCTGCATTGGAGAAGGAAATGGCAACCCATTCCAGTGTTCTTGCCTGGAGAATCCCAGGGATGGGGGAACCTGGTGGGCTGCCGTCTATGGGGTTGCACAGAGTCCAACACGACTGAAGTGACTTAGCAGTAGCAGCAGTATAAGAGACAAGAGTCAGAAGTTACAGTGTATTTACTTTCCCCTTTTATTCCATGGAAAGCCAGGGCTTATATTCCTGATGCTAGAGGGAAAAAAATAGGCATAGCAAATGTTGGCTGTTAAGTACCTTTCCTTCTGTTGCACTTTTTCTCATGCAAGTGAGTTGTTCCAAATTTATGTCAATAATGGACACTCTTTAGATACAAAAGAAACAGAAACAGTACTTGCCTGTGTAAACAAAAGGTTAAAATGAAATAGCAAAAGAAAAGGAAGCTGAACAAAATTAGCTTCTGGCTGATTTATTTGCATTCTAAAAGTGTTTTTTTTTTTCAAACGGCTTATAATTTAAATTATAGAACTTTTATTAAAAAGTTTTATATGCCTCATTTTATTGCTGTAGAATTTAGAAAAGAGTAATAAATGATGGCTTACCCAAAATTGCAGCTAGAGAGGAGAATACTATAATCTGTAATAGAACCTAGGACCCCTCTTCCTCTAAAAGTAAATATCTGTTTCCAATTTTAACAAAAATATAAATTACATTTCTGTACATTATATTTTGTTAGATAGTTGTATTTATAGTCAATGGTTAATCTGAAAATGTTACTTTAAATTGTATGTTAAAAATGCTGAACATTAATACAAAATATATTAAAACAATCTATTAATTGCAAAATAACAGCCATTAATTTCTCAACACTGTGTGATTCTTTTGCTTGCTTATTGAGCCTAGTATTTGACTATAGTGATAAAATGCATTATAAAAGTTATTACAGTAGTTAGTCATGATGCAGCCAGTTTGGAAACCAAACCAGGCGTAAATGCAGCAATAATCACAGAGTCCAGAGGACTAGTTTAATCTAAAATGAAAACTTTCTAATCATTCACATCTATTCCAAATTGAACTTACATGGTTAAAGAGTGTATCTAGAGAGTTTCTTTCATTAAAATTATCATTAACTTTAATTTTTAAAGATTATTCCTTTATATGACAAGAAGTATCTACTTAGAGACTTCTGTAAACCAATATTCAAATCGCTGTCAGGATTTATAATTGAAGTGTTTTAAATTTAATTATTGTAATTGCACTGCACTTGATGGTGTGAGTAGAGCTGACATGGGCTAATGTACATTTTGTGTCTGCTGATAGAGATCCCTATATGTCTCCAATGCTGCATAATGTCTTGCTTAAGCATAGTTCTTTGGGAAAGTGGACAGAAATATGAAAAGCAAATGGGATAAAGAGAATAGTTAAAAAAGAAAAGAAATGAGAATGAAAACTCTTTACAGAGGAAAAATGAAGCGAATGATTTCTAGACTTCAAAGTCTAATTGCTACCATAAGATTGCATAGGTTACAGTAGTCTAATGTGAATTATAAACAAATGGAAAGTATTGGTTTGAGCAGACTTACATAGTGTCAGTATTTATGATAAACTTGAGTTTAAAGAAGAACCCTCTAAACAGTGTTGTTGTTGTTTAGTCACTAAGTGGTGTCTGATTCTTTTGTGACCTTTTGGACCATAGTCCACCAGCTCCTCTGTCTGTGGGATTTCCCAGGCAAGAATACTGGAGTGGGTTGCCATTTCCTTCTTCTTGATGCTGCTGCTGCTAAGTCACTTCAGTCGTGTCTGACTCTGTGTGACCCCATAGACGGCAGCCCACTAGGCTCCCCCGTCCCTGGGATTCTCCAGGCAAGAACACTGGAGTGGGTTGCGATTTCCTTCTTCTTAGAGATGACTTAAATGATGCCCTCAAGCATAGCATAGCACTAAATTCTAGGTGAACATTAGTATTAAACATAATATAAAGATGTGCTTTATCAAGGCACTCCAAGTTTTGTATCAAACATCATAAATATTTTATAATTTGATAAACTTTGTATTATGTTATTTTGAATATGCCTATCCAAAAGTGAAGATATAGTTTAAAAATAAAATAGCTACAGATTTTAATGTTGGTTTCTAAAAACATTCCAGATATTTATGCGTGAAGTCCCTTCAGTCGTGTCCAACTCTTGCGACCCCATGGACTGTGGCCTGCCAGGCTCCTCTATCCATGGGATTCTCCAGGCAAGAATATTGGATGCCCCCATGCAAAGGCATGGTTGCCATGCCCTCCGCCAGGGGATCTTCCTAACCCAGAGATCAAACCTGTGTCTCCTGTGGCTCCTGCACTGCAGGCAGATTTTTTTTTTTTACTGCTGAGCCACTAGGGAAACCCAAGATATTTATAGCATGAGTTTTACCAAGACACTAATCAAATAATGAATACAATTTAGCATTATATAAGAGGTTTCCATTCTTTCACTATTATCACCGTATTTGGTGGAGAAGGCAGCATAATGTAATAGTTCGTGGGACTTGGCATCAGTGAGATCTCTATTGGTATCTCATTTCTGTGGTTTATTGACTTTTTGAACTTGATGTTACTTATACTCTTGGGAAACCTGTCTCCTCAAATGCAAACCTTGGTTAATAAAGACTGGGTTACATAGAGGATTAAATATGTGAAGGAAATGGTATGTGAAATGGTGTCTATCTTCTTTCCTTTTACTTTTTTCATCGGGATAAGGAGCCCTTGTATATCTGAGAAAGGATGTACCCTGTTAATTTATGTGGCCCTTAAAACAATTTTTATAATTATATGCCTTGAGAGAACAAAGGGAATATTAGGAATAATAAGTCAGAGCATTCACTTAATGGCTAAATGAAAATTACCCTTTCCCCACCCAACATTGGAATACTTGAATAAAAAGGATTCAACTGAGGACTATGAGTATTCTGGACCTCACTGAATCCTCTTAACTGAGTGTGGGAGGACCAAGTGACCAGAAACTGCTTATTAATCAAACTGCTGAACTCTCAAACTCTGAAGTAGGTGGCCCATGGGAAAAAAGCTAAAAGGTGATCTAAGATAGATGCAAGAAAACAAAATTTGAAATGACTAGCTATGTTGATTCTGTTTCTTCTGACTCCTGATATCAAGCTCAGATAGTTAACATTTGTTTGGAACAAACATCCTCAAATATTTATTTTCAAATTAATCATTTGTGAGAACTTGTCAAATATTGTGAAACAACTGCTGAAGTGCTGAATAAAAACCATAATTAATCAGGCAAGTATGTAAATATTTATAAAGGTTCTGACATAAGTACAAGTTTATGTTTGGGGACCATTGTCTAGAATAGAGAATGACTTTGCCAAGAAACAAATTTGTAACTTGTAACCGACTGAATAATATATTGCAAGTAATTGACCCCTCACGTCTTAGGACGAGTCTTCACATGAATAATGAAACTTCTCAGGAATCCATTAGTTGATATACTCATACTCATTAATTTATATACTTTTACAAATGTTATTATAGTATATGGGGAATGGGATTGTTAGCATAATAAATTTTGAAAAGACATTGAAGATGATAGGTTGTTCAGCTCATTGATCCTGCACAAGAGGAAAAAATTTAGAAGCCTCACCAGGAAGGTATGATTTGCTTCAGTGGAATGTATTTACAGAAGGCTGAAGAATGTATTTGTATAAGACAGAAAAAAATATAGCCTAACTAAACCTGTTTGAAAACATTTGACTGCAAAAGAATAGTTTCATATCTATTCTATATTAAATTTGCAAAAAAAAAGAGAGCTTAGAATAAAGTATATGTTTAAAAACCTTAATGTATTTAATTTCCATTTAAGAAACAAAGATATTGCTACTCCTAATTTGGGTCATAAAACAATCTTGAAAAATATTGGAAAAAATTATTCTTCAACTAATTGTGAGTTCTATGACTCTCTTATTGGTGATCAAATTTTAGGGTAGGAAGGTCTACTTTTTAAATTAATATTTAATAATATGGAGCCGAAATGAATTAAAAACTAATAGTATCATTGCTGTGTCAAATGGGTTCCATGGTTAATTAATTATTGGTTTTCCCCTTCTTTATGTAAAACAAATATGTAAAATAGGTAAGAGTCCAGCTTTTGTTGGTGTTAAAGTGAAAGTCACCCAGTTGTGTCTGACTCTGCGACCCCATGGACTATATACTCCTTGGAAATTTCCAGGCCAGAATATTGGAGTGGGTAGCCTTTCCCTTCTCCAGGGGATCTTCCCAACCCAGGGATCGAACCCAGGTCTCCCACATTGCAGGCAGATTCTTTACCAGCTGAGTCACAAGGGAAGCCTTGGTTGGTGTAACTCAAGAGTTATTGTTGTTCAGTAGCTAAGTTGTGTCTGACTCTGCAACCACATGGACTGCAGGACTCCAGGCTTCCTTGTCCTTCACTATCTCCTGGAGTTTTCTGGAATTGGTTTAAACTCATGTCCATTGAGTCAGTGATGCCATCGATCCATTTCATGCTCTGTCCCCCACTTCTGTTCCTGCCTACAATCTTTCCCAGAATCAGAGTCTTTTCCAGTGAGTTGGCTCTTTGCATCAGGGGACCAAAGTATTGGAACTTCAGCATCAGTCCTTCCGATAGAAGGATTCAGGAGTTAGGGAACATAAACAAGTGCCTACTCGCTTACCCCTCTCTGTTAGAGGGATGAGAATAGTTTGAAATCTACCCAGCTTGTATTAAAAGAGTACATTAAATACAAATACACATTCTTGGTATTTGAGAACAATAGAAACAACTGTTTTAATATTGAGCAGAGACTTAGGAATTCTAGGATGAATGTGTGTTTAAGTGCTCATATGTGTTTGTAATGTGATACTTATATATTTGTAAATTTTGGTAGAACACCTGCAGCTTTATTATAGGATCATTTCACTTAACTAATAAGTAAATCTTCATACCATCTATGTTTCATCACAGGTTGCTTATTCGGTTATTCATTTCTTATTTGGTTCCCTGGGTTGTAAGTAAAAAATTATGAATAATAATATGTATTTCTTAGAATTACCTAGAAAAGCAAGATACTCTCCTTGCAAGATACAAAAATGAAATGGCAAAGCAAAGCTTCTTAACTAGAATCTAGAAGATTTTGATAAGTCTGCTTGTGACTCAGAAAGCTCATGCTCTATATAGAAATAGAGAAAATTTTCATAAAATATTCTAACCTGCATGTATAGTTGTTTACAGCTTAAAAGAATTTATGAGAGTTAAAAAGATAATGTGTATTATGAAGACGTGCACAGGAAATATGTGACTCTGATGCAAATATAATTTAGGAAGAAGCCAGAAGCCTGTTTAAAAAAAAAAAAGAAGAATCTATGTAGCCACAAGTGCTGCAGGTACCAGCACAGTATTTGAAGCAACCAAATCTGTGAGCAAAGATTGGTTCAAGAAATTTAAGAACCATTTTAATTTGCATAATGTGAAGTTAATAGAAAAGGAGGTATCAGTTGAATATGTAACTGAGAAAGTATTCCCTACTAAGGTAGAAATCTAACACACAGAGATGAGCCATAGGCAGAATAAATTTCAGTTAGAATTAAATCATTCAAAAATGGAAGAAAATCTGTTTCTAAATATATATTCATGATGTTTGTAGTGAGCACATAGTACACAGGATACAGCAGCAAGTTTTAGGTTTGACAGTTCAGCTCATAATTAATATAACTATGATAATCATTAAATTACAGAATATTATTTATTTTATAAGAAAATATTAATTCAATATAAAATCAACTAAATCAAATTAATATTTCCTGCCTTGCTTTTCAAAACAGTTTGTGTTTCTTATAATATTTTATGAGAGGCTTTGAATATATTAGTGATTTTCACAAATGTGAGTACCTGCAAAGGTCTTGTAAAATATTACTAATATTACTAATATTGCTGGTTATTCATATCTTTAAGATAATAAATAGAATACTTTTATTTTAAATTGATATTATTTTATGTAAATTTTCTGTATAACAAATATGACTTTCAAAAGGATAAAAGAAGTTTTCACTTTCCTAATTGTGTTATGTATATGGACTTTGCTTTACCTTTTTCCACTAAAGAACTTCACCAGTCTAATGATTATTTGAGTTATCTGGTTAAGTTTTTTTTTTTTTTCTCCCTGTGAAACATGGACACCTCTATACCTATTCTTGGTCTAAGGAGATTATTTCAACTTCTATATGCATCATCATAATTTAGGCCTATGCTGTAGTACCTATTATTCTGCCAAATATCAGTGGTTAGACAAAGCAAAAGTGTATTTCTTGCTCATTCTAATTGCAATACAGTTTCAAATATTTCTTAGCAAAATATGTCTTCCATGTGGAAGCTCAATGGAAGTTCAAATAATTTCCATTTTATGACTCCACTCTTTAGAGGTAAAGCCTTTGCAGGGGAGGAGTAAGAGAATAGAACTCTGTGATGACTTGTATTCTGTCTTACCCTAGGAAAAACACGTTTCTCCCACTCATTTTAATGATGAGAATTAATCACATGACCCTGTATAATTAAAATAAATATCATACTGCAGTCTCTTTTGTACAAGAAAAGGAAAAATAGATATAACAATGAAGACTAGCAATCTCTACCTCAAAAATTTAGCTGAAATTTAGTGTTTTTTGGCTTAAGAAAGTAAAATAAGTCAAATACTAGGGAAATGACATGAAGAACTAGATAAAATTACTGTTTATAGTATCATTTACTTTACTTACCATAGTTAATTTGACTTGAAAACAAATGAGAGGAAATATCCAATTTTAAAGAAAATATTGGATAGCATAGCCATTGCCTCCTAAATATAAAGTTTTTCCACATGACTTCCACTTCTAACCCATGCCTAGAACATCATTAGGAGACACAGTTTCTAAAAAGTCCAATTTACATATAGAAGAAAACATCCAAAACCAATGTAACCCACTCTGTAACCTTTTTTCTAAGTGGAGTAACAGGAATATTATCTGTGAGAGCAACAGAATTCTTGCAGTAGGAGACACAGATAGCACATGGTTCAAGGAGTAAGTTTGACACTGAGTGACAGAAAAATTGGAACATGGTAAATGCCTGTGGATCAGAACAATGACGATTAGTGAACCCAAAGGAAAGACTGGACCATATGTGCAGTCAAATGTAAAAATGTGAAAAAGATTTGAGAGGATGATAGAGGCCACTTTAAGAGGAGGCATTATTAGAAACTCAGTAATGAAGAGATAAACAGGGGGGAAGCAGTGACAAATATGGAACTTTCAGAAACACTAATATCATAGCATCAAAGAGATACTATATTTCCTTGCCTCCGATGCAAATACAGGAAAAAGTCAACAGTTAGTAAAGAAACTTCACTGTGCTATACAAATATGGTAAACTTGAATGAAGAATCTTGGCAAGCCATTCAAACCACTCAGCCTCATCTATATATGATTTGCTATAATTAATGTTTAAGAACAATAAAAGGTACTTTTAAAATACACAGGAAAAGTCACATTGCATTCACTTCAAATCTACTACAAGGAGAAAGTGACTGTCAAAACCTTTCAGTAGATGAAAACACACCAGCCACAGTTACAAAGCAGAAGAAAATTATAATACAACTCTATAAAATAAATAACACTAAATAAGCAGTGGCAAAAATGAAGGAACAATATGAATCAGAGTCAACAACTTAGAGTATAATTGATTCATAAATAAGCTTAAAAACAGGGAACATGAATTAATCTTAAACAATGTACTGAGCTAAAGAAGCCAGTTGCAAAAGACAACATGTTGTATGTTTCCATATATTGACATGTCCAGAATAGGCAAATTTTTAGAGATAGGAAGTAGACTAATGGTTATCTGGGGCCAAAGATGGATGGCAGGTAACTGTTAATGCACATTTTTTTGTGTGTGGAAGAGTAAAATGGTCTGAATGATGATTGAAGAATTCTATAAATATCCTAAAAACCATTGAATTATACACTTTACATTTTTGAATTTTTTAGTATATGGATTATTTCTTTTTAAAATTCTATAATGGTTAATATTACAGTATAATAATTTATTTACATGTCTGCCTTCCAAACTATATGTGAGTTCTTCAGCGTCAAGGACTATTTATAATTATTTCTGCATGTCCCAGAGTCTATTGCTCAGTGCTTGGCATATAGTCATTGTTGGCTAATGGGTGTGTTATCTCTTCAGGCTGTAAAGTACACACACACACAAATTTGAAATAAAATTGTCTAAGGAAAAAATCCAAAGAAAAGATAAAAACAAAGACTGATTTTAAAAATTATCAAGGGAGAATAATTTGAAAGTATATTAAGGGAACTTGAGGAAAGGAATAAAAGCAAAGAAGATAATTACATACAATAGGAGAGGAAAAACTTGAGAGATAGGCATAGTTTGAAACGTAGCGAGCAAAGACTCATCATAAGTATCATGAGAATATCTGTAAAGAAAATGCAAGAATAAAACTGAACTAATGTTTAGAATTATAATCAAGGAAATGTCTCTAGAATTCAAAGATAACTAAAATCAACATTTTAAAGGGATTCACTTTAGTTCCTGTTAAATTTTACTCGAAATGATGAATGTTGACATAAATGTATGTAACTAATAGATTAAAAGAAAAAGTAACCGAAATCTGTTAATCTTCCAGGTAAAATGACTAATCACTTACAAAGGAAAGAAAAGAAGGATGATATATGTAGTAACAAGCAAGCCAAGTGATAATGACATAGTAATGTCCATTAATGTCTTACTATTACTGTATTATTGTCAATTTCTCCTTTTATGTCTGTTAGTATTTGCTTTATATACAACATCCCTGTGTAGACTGTGTGTGTCCAGTGGTTTTGGCATGAGGGCTTCGTTTGGTAGGACACAAGCTAGGTCTTTCCTAAGGGTGTGCTGTCCATTATCCTCTTGATAGGAGATGTGGTTTTTGTTGAAGTATCTGATTTATGTACCAGGTGTGATACAAGACTTCCTTTTTGCTCCATGACTGACCCTGCCCTGTCATGGGTGCAATCTCCTTCCCAGTTGTTGGAAGCAAACCCCTGAGGGTCAGGTTCAGTCATGCTCCCTTGCCCTTGAGTGCATGTCCTGCCTCCAAGAAGGTAATTGTGGAAGCAAGTGAGGTCTCTGCCATCAGAGACGACTTTTGTGCTGCCTGTATAGGCACCTACAGTTTCATCCATAAGAAGCCCAAGGTCACATCCCTTTCTCTAGTTTGTTAATCCCAGATCCAGTGCAGGACTGCAGTGTGGAAGAGGCTGAACCTGAGGATCAGGGAATTGTGGCTTTAGGAATTGAGGTGGCTGCACTGCCACCAGAAATTTGGGCTGACTCTCTGGCAGTCTTTTCCCAGGATCACTTCAGTTCAGTTGTTCAGTCATGTCTGACTCTTTGCGACCCCATGAACTGCAGCACACCAGGCCTCCCTGTCCATCACCAACTCCCAGAGTCCACCCAAACCCGTGTCCATAGAGTCAGTGATGCTATCCAACCATCTAATCCTCTGTTGTCCCCATCTCCGCCTTCCCTCAATCTTTCCCAGTATCAAGGTCTTTTCCAATGAGTCAACTCTTTGCATCAGGTGGCCAAAGTATTGGAGTTTCAGCTTTAGCATCATTCCTTCCAATGAACACCCAGGACTGATCTCCTTTAGGATGGACTGTTTGGATCTCCTTGCAGTAAGGAACTCTCAAGAGTCTTCTCCAACACCACAGTTCAAAAGCATCAATTCTTAGGTGCTCAGCTTTCTTCACAGTCCAATTCTCACATCCATACATGACCACTGGAAAAACCATAGCCTTGACTAGACAGACCTTTGTTGGCAAAGTAATGTCTCTGCTTTTGAATATGCTATCTAGGTTGGTCATAACTTTCCTTCCAAGGAGTAAGTGTCTTTTAAATTCACGGCTACAGTCACTATCTGCAGTGATTTTGGAGCCCAGAAAAATAATGTCAGCCACTGTTTCCACTGTTTCCCCATCTATTTCCCATAAAGTGATGGGACCAGATGCCGTGATCTTAGTTTTCTGAATGTTGAGCTTTAAGCCTACTTTTTCACTGTCCCAGGATCTGTCTGCCCCAAATGTAGTGCTTATCTGCAAAGTGTAATGGCAAATCTGGAGTACTCTCACTGGGAGAGAAGTTGCTGCATATGCCCAAGTGTGCAGACAATGTCTACTATTGCCCTTCCTAGATCACACTATAGGTGTCCTGGGCTATCTCTGTGTAGCTAGGTTGAGTCCTCTCCCAGGATCTGTCTGCCCAATATTCAATACTTAACAGCCTTGCACTGCTGTGGTACCCCACTGTGTGCACTCTGACAGTGTGCACCATGACTACACCAGGATCACACTCAAGGCCTCCGTGGTCCTTCTCTGCATAGCTAGGCTAAATTATTTCTCAGGGCTTGGTGAGCCCAGATTTTGCACCAGGCTGTGTTGTATAGTGAGCAGGGCCAGTGTGTTTACTCCATTTGGATTGAGAGTTGCAGTGAGGTGGCAGTCACCATCACACAAGTCTTTCTCTGCCTTGATTGTTGGCAAGCTAGTATATACACACACCTCAAAAATAGGATCTAGGATCTAGGGTTCTCCTGTCCTTCTGTCTGTTCTTGCAGTTATCTTAATAGGTTAGGGGGCTTGTCACTTCCATGCAGGACCCTAGGACCAGGATGACAGATCATAATTTGACTAATTTGCTCCCCAGGATGGGAGTTCAGTCATGTGGATCTTCTCTTCCTTTCATATTTCTCCCAAAGATTTAGTTCCCAATAAAATGCCTCTTTCCCCCCATCTTACCCAGTTACATGGAGATCTTTTCTGCAGCTTTCTTTGTACAGAAATTCTTCTGCCAGTTTCCAATTAATTTTCCATGAGATTTTTTCCACTTGTACATGGATTTTGTTTGTTTGTGGGAGGATGTGAGCTCCATGTCCTCTTGCATCTTGATCAAAATCAAGAGACTCACTTTATATTTAAGCCACGCATAGGTTGAAGGTAAAAGAATGGGGAAAGATATTACATGCAAATAGTAACCAAATGAGATTAGGTGTAGCTATAATCAGGAAAAAAAAAAAAAAACTTTTAAGTAAAAAACTGTTTCCAGAGAGAAAAAAGGATACTGTATATAAATGATCAATTATATAAAAGGATCAGTCCATCAAGGAGATACAAAAGTTATATATATATATATATATATATATATATATATATATATATGTAGCAAATATCAGAAGTCCTAAATATATGAAGAAAACATTGACAGAATTGAAGAGAGAAGTGTACAGTTCTACAGTAATAGTAGTAATCTTCAGTATTCTAGTTTTAATCATAAAAAAACTGGACAAAAGATCAGTAAGGAAACAGAAGACTTGAATAACACTATGGAAAATTGGACATAATAGACATTTATAGAGCACTCCATGCAACCACAGAATGATACACAGTGTGCAAGATGGACCAAATATTAGGTCACTAAATGAATCTTAATGTATAAATGATTGAAATCAAAGTATCTTTTCTGATATCAGTGGAATAAAACTAGACGTGAACTGAAATGTGTGGGAAACTAGAAAAGTTACAAGTATGTATTAATAGAAATTAAAAATGCATAGTCTTAACCAGTGGATGAAAGAATAAATCACAAGAGAAATTTTTAAAAATCATGAGATAAATGAAAATAAAACATAGAAACTTCCAGGATGCAATGAAAACAGGTAAGGATATTGATAGCTGTAAATGCTTACATTAACAAAATCTCAACAACATAAATTTATACCTAGAATAACTGCAAAAGGGATAAACTAAACTAAATCCTTGAAAAGATAAGGAAATAATAAAAAACAGATTAATAAAAAATGAGAATAGAAAAATAAATGAAACTAAGATTTGATTCTACAAAATAATTAATGTAAATTTAAGAAAAAAGATGCAAATAAGTGAATTCATAAGTGAAAGGGGAAATTACTACTGATTTTGTAGAAATGAAAAGGACTAAAAAAGTGCTATAAATAATTGTATGCAAATAAAATATATAACCTAAAATGAAGCAGATTTTTAGAAAGAAGCAAGCTACCAAGGCTGGACCATAAAGAAATTGAAAATTTGAATAGGATTGCAACAAGTAAGAACATTAAATCAGTCATCAAAAATTTCCCAACAAAGAAAAGCCCAGTACCTGTTGCCTTCCCTGGTGAATTCTGCTATACACTTAAAGACTTAATACCAATTCTTTTCAGTCTTTCAGAGAATTGAAGAGGACATAACACTTCCAAAGTCATTAGTCTGATACCAAAGCCAGACAAAGATAATACAAGAAAGCAAAATTGTAGACCAGTACCTAATCTGCCTGCCAGTGTCGGAGACACAAGAGACGTGGGCTCGATCACAAAGATCCCCTGGAGGAGGAAATGGCAAACCACTCCAGTATTCTTGCCGGATGGGCTACAGTCCATGGGGTTGCAGAATCAGACATGACTGAGGATGCACCTCTGATGAATGTTGAAATAAAAATTATCAAGAAAATACCAGCAAAGAGAATTTAACAGCATGTTAAAATGATTATACAACATAGCCAAGTAGAATTTATTCCTGAAAAGGAATAATGTTTCAACATATGAAAAGTCAATCATGCAATGCATCACATTAATGGAAGGAAGGGGAAAACAATTCAGCTCAACTTATGTGGAAAAAGCATTTGCCAAGATTCAACACCTTTTAAGGATAAAAACATTCAGCACACTAGAGAAAAATAAGATAATTAAAATCATGTATGAAAAACTCAGTGTCATACTTGATGGTGAAAGATTGAAAGCTTTTCCTCAACAATAAGGAGAAAGACTCGGATACTGGCTATGACCATTTATAGTCAAAATGTGATTGAAAGTCCTAACCAGAGCAATGAAGTGAAAATAAAATGACATCCAAATTGAAAAGGAAGAAGTAAAATTATCTCTGTTCACAGATGTATTATATGTAGAAAAACCTAAAGATTCCATTCCCTCCACACAATACCTGCTAGGTCTAATAAATGAATTCAGCGAAGTTGCAAGAATAATTTGTAATTTTATACACTGTCAAAGAACAGTCACAAAAGGAAAATAAGTTTTATTTATAAGAGAATAAAAAATGAAATATTTAGGAATAAAATTAATGAAAGAGATGAAAGCCTTGTATACTGTAACAAAATTTGGGTGAAAGATTTAAAAAGGAATGAATAAATGGAAAGATATCACAGATTCATGACTTGGAAGACTTCATATATTTATGTCAGTACTAAAAGCAATTTAGAGATTTAATAATATATCTGTCAAAATCCCAATGATGTTTTTTACAGATGTAGAAAAATTCATTTTAACATTTACATGAAATCTCAGTGGACTCCAACTGACATAGAAATCTTGAAAAAATAATGAGAAAATCTCAGGCTTCCTGAATTCGAAATTTATCACAAAACTACAAAAATTAACAGGGTAGTATGACATAAATGCAGACATATGAAGCAATGGAGTGGAATGCAGAATACAGAAATAAACCTTTGCACATGTGACCAAATGATTTTTGGCAAGGGTGCCAATTCTTTTCAACAGGGAAAGGACACTTTGAAATTGTGTTGGAAAAACTGAATATTTACCTGCAAAATAATGAAGGTGGGTTCTTACCTTAAACCATCTATGGGAAAAAAAAAAAAAAAAACACAGATCAAAACCAAAAGGTAGAAGCTAAACTCTAAAACTCTTAGGAGAAAACATAAGGGGAAACCTTCATGACATTAGGTTTGGCAATAATTTATTGGATCTGACACTAAAGCATAGGCAACAATATTTTTTTTAAAAAAGATAAACTTCAAAATTGAAAACTTGTGCATCAAAGAGTGCTATCAAAAGACTGAATATCAACCAGGAAAACGAAAGTGTTTGCAAACCAAGTATCTGAAAAAGAATTAATATCCAGAGACTCCTACAACAATCAACATCAAAAAAAAAAAAAAAAATCTCAGACAACCCCTTTACAAAATGGGCAAAGGTCTTCAATAGACATATCTCCAAGAAAGTTATGTAAATGATTACTAAACACATGAAAGATGTTCAACATGTCTAGTAAAATGCAAACTGAAACCACAATGACACAACGCCTCACAACCAGTAAGATGGCTATTAATGAAAACAAAGAAATAAACAGAAAATAACAAGTGTTGATGGTGCTGCAGAGAAACCAGAACCCTCCTATATTGCTACTGGGAATGTGAAGTGGTACAGCTACTCTCTTTTGGCATTGTGAAAAATATGCCAGTCATAAAAGAATACTGTATGATATCACTTACATGAGGTACCTAGAGAACTTAGCTTCATAGAGACAGAAAGCAAATGATAGATTCCAGGGCTGGGGGTCTTATTGTTCAATGGTTATAGAATTTTAAGTTTAGGAAGATGACAGAAGCTTAGAGTTGGACTGTAGTGATTTTTAAATCACAAAACAATGTGAATATATTTCAGTTCAGTTAGTCGTTCAGTCATGTCCGACTCTATGCGACCCCATGGATTGCAGCACGCCAAGCCTCCCTGTCCATCACCAACTCCCGGAGTTCACTCAGACTCATGTCCATCGAGTCAGTGATGCCATTCAGCCGTCTTATCCTCTGTTTTCCCCTTCTCCTCCTGCCCCCAATGCCTCCCAGCATCAGAGTCTTTTCCAATGAGTCAACTCTTCACATCAGGTAGACAAAGTATTGGAGTTTCAGCTTTAGCATCAGTCCTTCCAAAGAATACCCAAAACTGATCACCTTTGGAATGGACTGGTTGGATCTCCTTGCAGTCCAAGGGACTCTCAAGAGTCTTCTCCAACACCACAGTTCAAAAGCATCAGTTCTTTGGTGCTCAGCTTTCTTCACAGTCCAATTCTCACATCCATACATGACTACTAGAAAAACCATAGCCTTGACTAGACGGACCTTTGTTGGCAAAGTAATGTCTCTGCTTTTGAATATGCTGTCTAGGTTGGTCATAACTTTCCTTCCAAAGAGTAAGTGTGACATTGTACAGGAGACAGGGATCAAGGCCTCCCCATGGAAAAGAAATGCAAAAAAGCGAAATGGCTGTCTGGGGAGGCCTTACAAATCACTGTGAAAAGAAGAGAAGTGAAAAGCAAAGGAGAAAAGGAAAGATATAAGCATCTGAATGCAGAGTTCTAAAGAATAGCAAGGAGAGATAAGAAAGCCTTCCTCAGTGATCGATGCAAAGAAATAGAGGAAAACAACAGAATGGAAAAGACTAGAGATCACTTCAAGAAAATTAGAGATACCAAGGGAACATTTCATGCAAAGATGGGCTCAATAAAGGACAGAAATGGTAGGGACCTAACAGAAGCAGAAAATATTAAGAAGAGGTGGCAAGAATACACAGAAGAATTGTACAAAAAAGATCTTCACAACCAAGATAATCATGATGGTGTGATCACCTAGAGCCAGACATCCTGGAATGTGAAGTCAAGTGGGCCTTAGAAAGCATCACTATGAACAAAGCTAGTGGAGGTGATGGAATTCCATTTGAGCTATTTCAGTTCCTGAAAGATGATGCTGGGAAAGTGCTGCACTCAATATGCCAGCAAATTTGGAAAACTCAGCAGTGGCCACAGGACTGGAAAAGGTCAGTTTCCATTCCAATCCTAAAGAAAGGCAATGCCAAAGAATGCTAAAACTACTACACAATTGCACTCATCTCACACGCTAGTAGAGTAATGCTCAAAATTCTCCAAGCCAGGCTTCAGCAATACTGTGAACTCAAAATTCTCCAAGCCAGGCTTCAGTGAACCGTGAACTTCCTGATGTTCAAGCTAGTTTTAGAAAAGGCAGAGGAACCAGAGATCAAATTGCCAACATCCGCTGGATCATGGAAAAAGCAAGAGAGTTCCAGAAAAACATCTATTTCTGCTTTATTGACTATACCAAAGCCTTTGACTGTGTGGATCACAATAAACTGTGGAAAATTCTGAAAGAGATGGGAATACCAGACCACCTGACTTGCTGCTTGAGAAACCTGTATGCAGGTCAGGAAGCAACAGTTAGAACTGGACATGGAACAACAGACTGGTTCCAAAGAGGAAAAGGAGTCCGTCAAGGCTGTATATTGTCACCCTGCTTATTTAACTTATATGCAGAGTACATCATGAGAAACGCTAGGCTTGAAGAAGCACAAGCTGGAATTAAGACTGCTGGGAGAAATCTCAATAACCTCAGATATGCAGATGACACCACCCTTATGGCAGAAAGTGAAGAGGAACTAAAAAGCCTCTTGATGAAAGTGAAAATAGAGAGTGAAAAAGTTGTCTTAAAACTTCAGAAAACTAAGATCATGGCATCTGGTCCATCACTTCATGGGAAATAATTGGGGAAACAGTGGAAACACTGTCAGACTTTATTTTTTTGGGCTCCAAAATCACTGTAGATGGTGATTGCAGCCATGAAATTAAAAGTCGCTTACTCCTTGGAAGGAAGGTGAATATATTTAAGACCATTGAAATATTTACTTGAAATAATTAAAGTAGCAAATTTTATGCTTTATTTATTTTACCAAAATTTAAAACAGAAAAGAATCTATTTTATAGATAGTTGAGCTGTAGTAAACAAATTTAGTAAAACTCACAGACTACTATTTCTAAAAAGCTTTTCTAAAAATTGAGTTATGCCAAGATTCATTGTATTAAAAAACTACCACTACATAAAAGGAAATACTTGGAAATGCACAGCAGTCACTGAATCATAGCAGTAATAAATCATTGCTGGACCCAGTGTGGAAAATCTCTCAGCCTTGGCATAACAGGATCCTAAATCTGTCTTGTGAGAGTAACTCAGTATACTCCAAAGCCTTCTACCATCCTATGGGACTGTTCCTTTTACATTATTATCCATATGTGTGTGTGTGTATGTATATATATATAAATATATATATATATGAAGTAACTTCTAGGGTATGTCTTTCTTTGGGGGTTTCCAAGCTTTTAGGGTTTATTTCTTACAGGTTCAAATTTGGAGGTTGAGTATTGATTTAGGATTAAAATAAGCAATTCATTTTTTAATTGGCTGTGATGTATTGACAAAAAAATTCCTCAAAGACACTGAGCTTCAGATCCATGTAATGTGCCAGGAACCACCTAACCATATTCAAAATTCTTTCCTAATGCTAATCTTAAATTCTTTATTCTCTCTCTCTCTAATGCCAAATACATTTGAAAATATCAAGGTTATCTCAAATAATAGGGCTATCCAACCAGTTTATCCTAAAGGAGATCCGTCCTGGGTGTTCATTGGAAGGACTGATGTTGAAGCTGAAACTCCAATATTTTGGCCACCTGATGCGAAGAGTTGACTTATTGGAAAAGACCCTGATGCTGAGAAAGATTGAGGGCAGGAGGAAACGGGGACGACAGAGGATAAGATTGTTGGATGGCATCACCGACTTGATGGACATGGGTTTGGGTGGACTCCGGGAGTTGGTGATGGACAGGGAGGCCTGGCGTGCTGCAGTTCATGGGGTCACAAAGAGTCGTACACGTCTGAGCGACTAAATCAACTGAACTGAAGTTAGAAAAACTCTTAATCTGAGCTTTGCACAAAGCTGTGTGATTTTGTTTCCCTGAGAGTCTGTTGCTCAAATCTGTTGCTTGAATATGACTGTTATAAAGCCAGAAACAGAATTTTCCAAACTTTTGAGAGTCTCTTAATAGTAGAACTCTTTGTTTTCTTTGATCTTATCTATTTCATAAAATATCTTCTGGAGGTAGAAAATAAAAGTAAATTCATACTATCATTTTAATTTTCACATTTCCTTGAACTGGAACTTGTGTCATGTGGTCAGTCTACTAAGTTAGGACACAAGGGCAACAGCTTTAAATGAGGTATTGCCACTGTCCAAGGAGTTGACAAGTTTCTGAGCCAAGATATAAATTTCTTAGACATATATCTGATTGCTAAGTCTTTTCCACATAGTTTATGATTATACTGTAAAAACATTTCACTTCAATTTACCATTTTTGTATTAATTAAGAAGGCACTATTGCTTTTTAACAGACAAAAGTGTGTGATGGCACAGTCATAACAGAAGTTTATTTTAAGCTCATATGAAGTTCATTTATGTCTTCAATCTATTGATTCTTCTCATCCAAGACATGATAAAACACCAAACGTATTCTGTTGTGATGGAAGATACCTATACTATCCTTACCATGTGTCTTTCAGAGTTACAGTACATATTTAATCTTAAAACAGTACAAAGAGAAGGAGAATAGAAAACAATTCAGGACCAGTTTTTATGGTTACAAGTGGCCACATATCTTGTGATCACATTCTGTTGATCCAAATTCTTCAAGCAACATGTTATTGTTACCTTGTGCTTAGCATTAGACCTGAGGTGGCTTGAAAGTTTTCTGTGTTCCTGTTCCACTTTCTGCTTTCAGTTGCTTCTGCACAGCTGTGCTTGTGCACAGAAATAGGTTCTCTTTCCGTGCTCTGTCCAACAGCAGTACACATTTCTCCTGGTGTGCCCTCATCTTGGTAAGGGTCTATATACCTAGGATATGGGAATAGATAGCACTGCATGTAAATATTGGATTAATGTTTTTTTCTCTCACTAGACTACATTGTTCACAAGGATATATTTTTAACATTATTTTCCTAATACTAATAGCACTATCAAAAACAAGCCCTCAAATAATTATTGAATCAATCAGTAAATGCCAAAGAGACAAAATAGGCAACATCAGTAAGATAACAGAAAAAGCATAAAATAACACAGCATTTTCATTTCAAACATACAAAGAAGTTTAGGCAATTATATTTGAAGGAGATGTTTGAAAAATTCAGTTCATACTCTTTGTTGTATACACGAAGAAATTAAGGACAGGAGAAATTAAATGACTCTTCTAAAGTCACAGAATTCATCAGTGGCTGAGCTTGGAGTAGAAACTAGGTCTGCTGACTCTAAATCCAATGCTCTCTTGACTTGGCTGCTCTGAGCAAAACACTTTGGTATATGGACCTAAGTGTCCATGTTGACAAATCAGGGAAAAGGTAGATAGCCTTCTAAAATATGTCTAAGCCGTGGTACCCAAACAGATGGCTGTGTTGCAGCAGCTCTCTCAGGAAAGTTATATTCAGAAAAGGCAACACATCAGCAGGTCTCTTAATCCCAATGGGCAGTAAATGATTTCACACTGTATCAGGCAGCACAGCAACTGGCATTTCAATATTTCCTCCTGAAGGGAAGGTGAATACAAAATAACTTTACTTTCATGCTCTAACTGGTGATTTCTCTGCTGTGCCCTTCATAACATTGGTAGAAAAAAATAAAAAGAAGGACATGAATAGACTTTGCCAACCATTCCAGGTATTCATAAGCTCAGGAAAAAAGCTAAAGTTTCTATGAATACAAATCATTATTTAATACTAATAGTAATGATTCTTAATATTAACTGTAACACAATTTGATTATTACCTAAATTCTTAAAACTTTCCACCAGCAATCATAAAATACCAACAGCCTTTTCTATATAATTAACTGACAAATTCATAGGCTTAGACAGTTTAAGAATCTCAGAGAAGTTAGAAGTGGTAGGACTAAAATTCAAATCTAATTGATTCAGTTGCTCAAAGTTACTATAGTATGCATAAATAATACAGGCATAGAATGTAAACATGTAATTAATGTATGGATCTCTAAAGTATTATCCAGATGCCTTTGTTAGTTTCTTGATTGTCACAGTTAAGGTCTAAATTTGGTGTCCTGAGACAAAATCATCTCCCAAGAAACTGTATGATGGTTTTCAAACCACCATCTCTATCAGCTCTGACCAATATAGACCTATTTAATTTCACTTTTTTTTGTTAACCACACTTTTAAAAGTAAAAGAAAACAGATAATAATAAATTTTATAATATATTTTATTTAACCTAATATATCAAAGATATTTTTCAATTCAACTTATAATAAAAAAAACTATGTGAAATGATTTACATTTTTAATACTAAGTCTTTGAAATCCACTGTATTATTTTTCAATTATATTTTACTTTGAAGTAAGCTTTGTTCTAGTATATAATTTCTATTAATGTATGTTACATTTACAGAGGGCTGTAGTGTCTTTAAAATATAGACATTTGGAAGAAAATGTCAAATATATAGTTGTATTTAGATTCTCCAATAAGCCATGCTTGAATTGTCTTTTGATCTGAATATTAGATTTTTCACTATAATAGAATAAATTCCATTTTTCCTTTTTTTCTCATATATTTTGCAAGTTAGAAAAACAGTTTTGAATAGTGCATCTCTTCTCTGTTCAAGTCGCAGCTAACTCCTACGCTGCTGTCTGCTATTAAGTGTAATTGTTCTTTCCATTACCTGGTGTCTGAGTCATTTTCTGTGTCTGTGAATACTGTCTTCATTACCATCTGTCTGACTTCCTTTAACACAGCTTCTCAACCTGACTAACTTTAGACGGTTATCATATTTATTTCCATACTGTGAAAATTTTTCTGTAGTCTCTACTCTGATAATCTTTTTTTTTTTCCAAAAGGTGATAATTTTCCCAGGAATCTCATTGTTAAGTATCTTCTTAAATCTACTTTTCAGTTGTTCCTTATATCTTGTTGCCTTCAAATTAATCAATACTTTCAATTAATCATGTTACTATGTCATAATATTGCTTGTATATATTTTGTCATATCCCCATACTGGTGCCGAATTTCACTAGAAAAAAGAAAGTTGAACTTCTATAATCAGAAAAGGACCATATCTTTCAGCAGTTTGGAATGCAAAATAATAGAAAGTAAATTAAGAAGAAACTCAATAAATAAGTATGCCCCATGATATAGTATTGCTTATGCAAAATAAGAACCATTCTTATAGCAAATGGTATTTTATAATGGTCAAAATTATTTCATAGCAATGAAAAAAGTAAGTGAAATAGGGACTGTAATATTGCTTGGTACTGACTATGGCAGGGTGCTGAAACTCAAATCAAGGCTCACTCATAAGGAAGTGAAAATCAGTTTAATAATTTCTAAAAAATCTGTTTCATACTATTCTATGAATATAAAAGTAGCCTATCTTGTAGAGTAGATGTTGGATATTTCAGAACTAGTAATTATGAACCTGTAATGCTGCAACTCCATGAAATTATCCATTCAACTCCATGTCTGTCTTTTTTCATCTGATCATACACGTTCACTTTTCTCTTTTGTCTCATTCTTTTCTTCTTCACTCAATCTCTGATTATTAAATCATGCATCCTAAATTTATCTAAATTTATAAATGTAAATTTATTTCACATGCTAGTAAAGTAATGCTCAAAATTCTCCAAGCCAGGCTTCAACAGTATGTGAACCATGAACTTCCAGATGTTCAAGCTGGATTTAGAAGACACAGAGGAACCAGAGATCAAATTGCCAACATCTGTTGGATCATCAAAAAGCAAGAGAGTTCAGCAAAAACATCTACTTCACCTTTATTTACTATGCCAAAGCCTTTGACTGTGTGGATCACAGCAAACTGTGGAAAATTCTTAAAGAGATGGGAATACCAGGCCACCTGACTTGCCTCCTGAGGAATCTGTATGCAGGTCAAGAAGCAACAGTTAGAACTGGACATGGAACAACAGACTGGTTCCAATTAGGGAAAGGAGTATGTCAAGGCTGTATATTGTCACTGTGCTTATTTAACTTAATATGTAGAGTACATCATGAGAAATGCTGGGCTCGATGAAGCACAAGCTAGAATCAAGATTGACAGGAGAAATCTCAATAACCTCAGATATGCAGATGATACCACCCTTATGGCAGAAAGAAAAGAAGTAAAGAGCCTCTTGATAAAAGTGAAAGAAGAGAGTGAAAACAGCTGGCTTAAAACTCAACATTAAGAAAACTAAGATCTTGGCATCTGGTCATATCACCTCATGGCAAATAGATGGGGAAACAATGGGAACAGTGACTGAGTTTATTTTTTTCTGCTCCAAAATCATTGCAGATGGTGACTGCAGCCATGAAATTAAAAGACACTTGTTCCTTGGAAGAAAAGTTATGACCAACCTAGACAGCATATTAAAAAGCAGAGATATTACTTTGCCAACAATGTCTGTCTAGTCAAAGCTATGGTTTTTCCAGTAGTCATGTATGGATGTGAGACTTGGACTATAAAGAAAGCTGAATGCTGAAGAATTGATGCATTTGAACTGTGGTGTTGAAGAAGACTCTTAAGAATCCCTTGGACTGCAAGGAGATCCAACCAGTCCATCCTAAAGGAAATCAGTCTTGAATATTCATTGGAAGGACTGATGCTGAAGCTGAAACTACAGTATTTTGGCCAACTGATGCAAAGAACTGACTCATTGGAAAAGACCCCTGATGCTGGGAAAGATTGAAGGTGGGAGGAGAAGGGGATGACAGAGGATGAGGTGGTTGGATGGCATCACTGACCAAAGGACATGAGTTTGAGTAAACTCCAGGAGTTGGTGATTGACAGGGAGGCCTGGCTGCAGTCCATGGGGTCACAAAGAGTTGGACACGACTGAGCGACTGAACTGAACTCAACTGAAATTTATCTATGCCCGTACTCTGTGTCGGAGAAGGCAATGGCACCCCACTGCAGTATTCTTGCCTGGAAAATCCCATGGATAGAGAAGCCTGGAAAGCTGCAGTCCATGGGGTCGCTGAGGGTCGGACACGACTCAGCGACTTCACTTTCTCTTTTCACTTTCATGCACTGGAGAAGGAAATGGCAACCCACTCCAGTGTTCTTGCCTGGAGAATTCCAGAAATGGGGGAGCCTGGTGGGCTGCCGTCTATGGGGTCACACAGAGTCGGACACGACTGAAGTGACTTATCAGCAGCAGCATACTCTGTGTCTCACAATAGACAAGGGGACAGGAATGACCAGGAAAAAATAATATTGAGGAAAAGATACAAAGAAATGATTTTACAAAAAGATAAATGGGCAAAGATCTACTTTGCAAAGGAAGACTCCACCTTCTGGTGTCTTCCTTGCTTGCTTGTGGATGATAACTCCAGCCAGCTAACATGCATTGTGTGATAGCTCTGTGCCAGAAACTTCATCATCTTTTATAAATATTAGCTAATTTAATTCTCAAAAGTCTGGAGGATATCAAATTATTATTTCTATGTTGTAGATACTTTTAAAGCCTAGAAGAACTAAGAAATTTTTCCAGAGTCACATGGCTAGTGAGTACTATTGCCAGGATTTGACTGCAAAGTGTGGTCCCAGAGCCTGAACATGATTAATAATTCATGATCTTCTGCTCCTGATTTGGGAAATTTTATATATAACAAAGTATAGTGACAAAATTTTACAAAAAGCTTCTTTTTACTAGCTAAGTGATTGAGAGCTAACTGTAGATATGTTCATAGTACCAAATATTATTTCCTTTACTACATTAATGTATATTGTGAATCTCCAAGAATGCGATACAAAGTATTTCATTTTACAAATTCATTTGACCTCATTATTATTGAAGAAATTATTGAAGAAATATCATTCTTTGATATAAATAAAATATAGAAAAATTGAAATACTGAATTTAGAGATAACACACTTTGATTTTGGATTTATAATACATTATTACAGTGACCTTTGATTGTCAATTAATTTTAGTAAAGTTCCTTCACCAAGCTGTGAAGGGTGAAATTTGCTTATTTAGCATATTTATAATGCAGTCATTGCTGACATTGACACTTCTCATATGAAACACTGCATTTTTTTTAATAGATAAGGACTACCATAAAATAGATTTGCCACTTGATAGAAGGTACATAACCTCTCTAGGCCTCAGTTTCTTTATTCCCACATAGGGAATTCATTGCAAAGAATTGTTGCCCATATAAGATGTTATCCCACTTAAAGTCAAGTCCTAGACTATCCCAGAAAATGCCCCTGCAGCTACACTGACACCACAGAAAAATCTCGTGTCCAAATTTACATAATAGTTGTGTTTTTTTTTTTTTTTCAAAATAGGATTTTAAAAATCAGTATTAGGTTCACAGTGGAAGGAACAGAGATTTTGTAATATAGACTCTGCCTCCAAAAATGAATAGCCTACCTCATTGTCAACATCCCCCTCTAGAGTGGTACACATTTCAATATACAGCCTTATATTGACACACCATTGCCATCCAAAGCTCATAATGTGCATTATGGTTCACTCTTCGTTTTGCACATTGTATGGGTTTGTTGCTAAGTCACTTCAGTCGTGTCCAACTCTGTGCAACCCCATGGACTGCCACCTACCAGGCTCCTCCGTCCGTGGGATTTTCCAGGCAAGAGTACTGGAGTGGGGTGCCATTGCCTTCTCCGTGTATGGGTTTAGACAAATGTATAATGACATGTAATCACCTTTGTGGTATCATACAGAGTAAATAAGCAAAGCCCTAAAAGTCCTCTGTGCTTTGTTTATCTTTCCCTCACTTGTAATGCCTAGCAACATATGATCTTTTTGCAATCTCCAAAGTTTTGTTCTTCGAGAGTGTTATAGAGTTGGAATCATTAAGTAGGCAACCTCTTTAGTTGATCTTTCATTTACTAATATGCATTTGTTTCCTTTGTATATTTTTATGACTTGATAGCTCATTTCTTTTTAGCATTGAACGAGTATCCAGACTTGTTTGGATACTTTATTTATCCAATTTATTTGGATACTTTATTTATCCACAATTTATTTATCCATTCACTGGCTGAAATACATGTTGATTTCTTTCAAGTTTTGGTAGTTTTGAATAAGAAAGCTATAAACATCCATGTGCATTTTTGTGTAGATATAGGTTTTCAACTCCTTTGGGTAAACACCAAGGAGCATGATTACTTAATAATGTGGTAAGATTAGTTTCGTAAGAAAAACCATACTTCCAAAGCAGTGTACCATTTTGCATTCCCATAAGCAATGAGTAACAGCTCCTGTTGTTCTATGTCTGTATTAGAATTTGTCATTGTCAGTTTTCTGTATTTTGGCCATTCTCCCAGGACTATAGTGGTACCTCCTAGTTACTTAAGTTTTGTGTCTGATTTCCATCAGATAAGCTAGCATTTGCATTCTACCTTTAAATCCAGAGCATTTGATTTGATGTTACGGCTTTACTCTCTGCCTAGCTAACTTTCTGTTTTGCCCTCCAGTATAATCATTCCCATTTTCCTTGGCTCTACACGGGACTGTTTTAATATCATTATTGAACCACTTTGCTACCCAATTCAGTTTCCTATAAGCCTTATCTTTTAACTCAAATCTGAAGTCTTACACACCTAGAAGGGTAAAATAAGTAATCACCCCTTACCTGAAAATAATCCAAGCAATAGAATATCAGATATCATGCCAGTTTTTGAGGAAAATAGCAAGGCTCCACAGCCAGGTATAGAAGATTTTATTTATCTGTTGTTTGGTACACTGACCCTAAAATCAGTGTTGTTTGTTGTGCTGGTTTATCTGTTGTTTGGTATCCTGAGGGCTTTTCTGATAGCTCAGTTGGTAAAGAATCTTCCTGCAATGCAAGAGTGAAAGTGAAAGTGAAGTTGCTCAATCATTTCCAACTCTTTGCGACCCGATGGACTGTAGCCTACCAGGCTCCTCTGTCCATGGGATTTTCCAGGCAATAGTACTGGAGTGGATTGCAAGAGACCCTGGTTCAATTCTTGGGTTGGTAAGATCTGCTGGAGAAGGGATTGGCTACTCACCCCAGTATTCTTGGTCTTCCTTTGTGGCTCAGCTGGTAAAGAATCCACCTGCAATGCGGGAGACCTGGGTTCAATCCCTGGGTTGGGAAGATACCCTGAAGAAGGGAAAGGCTGCCCACTCCAGTATTCTGGCCTAGAAAATTCCATGGGCTTGCAAAGAGTCAGACAGGAATGAGCGACTTTTACTTTCTGGGACACTGAATGGCAAAATGCAGACATTTTGTCTTAACAATAGTGTTCGAAAGTGAAATTATTAACTGAAAAGAGTAAGGGCTTAGAGTGACTAGTGTAGATTATAGAATTTACCACTTACTAGCTCTTTGATCTTGGACAACATAATATGCTCCTCTCTACCTCGGCTACCTCTTTATGTTGTTCAGTTGCTAAGTCCTGTCCAACTCTTTGCAACCCCATGGACTGAAACATGTCAGGCTCCTCTGATATTAACAGACAATTTACAAAAAATACTTATAAAATTTGTCCTCAGATACACAAAAAGTATTCGAGCTCACTCAAAGGTATGTCATACATACCTGGGATGATAGTGTTGAACCAAATTGGGGGAAAAGCTTGTATTTGAAAGCAGGATGGTCCCACCTGCCAGTTTAAAGCCTCCATCATTTATAATGAAATGTATAAAATATAAGGTGTTGTAAATTGGTAGTTTTAACTGGGAGTGGATTTTTAAAATATGCTGAAGAGAGATGCTAGCATATATATGCACTCACACACACATGTATTTATTTTTCTTTAGAAAAACTACTCCTGGCAGTTGGTCTAATTCACTGATACCTGTTTGTACACAATAATATCCACAGGTTATTAAAAGTAAAAAGCATGATGACACATTCTCTTTGTGAGGCTTAGGAAAACAGGTCTCTTTTATGTCGTAAACATTAAAGCTGATGCCTGTTGTGTTAGATTGGGATCCAGGAAACAGATACTGTGATGGAACATGGCATGAAGGAATTAAGACCTGAGAGAAAGCAGGGGGAAAGCAAATCTGGATGCAGGAAAGAATGTGACTGTGATGTAAGACCAACAAAATCTAACCAGTCTACAGGAAGACATGGAGCATATATAACCCCTAAGAATGGTCATTTGGAAGCATTTTTGCATTTCTCCAATGAAATATGTGTGGTTATTGGATTTTGTGCATTTGCTATGTCTTGTGTTTAAGTTGGACGCCACCCTCTCACTTCCCCTTCCACACTGCTTGTCTCAGGATACTTCCTTTTTATCACCGCATCACCCAAAACTCTGCTTTGCAAACATGTAGACACATCGAAACATGGAACACAATCTGATGTTAAAGCTGCCGATTACCTGAAGCATATTACTGCACAGTGCCTGACAGATGGCACTGTGTTTCCCTTCTTTAGATTTCTTGATGCTTTAAGGTGTTCCCAAACTGAGAATTTTTATTTGCTCTATTTTCTGCCTGGATTTCTTCCTGCTCTTCTTCACATGTGGGTGTGTTCTCTTAGCCCGTGTTTTCTGCTTAAATTTACAAAGCATTTTTAATAACTATGGGATTCACTTAACTGAACATTTTATCTAAAATGCTTGAATATATGTCCATAAGTGAAAAAAGCTTTGATTTTCTATTCTTGTACTTTTATTATGGCTCTCAAATGCTACACAAGCTTCTTAAAAAGTATAGTGTGCAATAAAATGGGTTTATGTAATCCTTGATTATTAGGTGAAATTTACCAGGAAAAAAAAAGAAACACACAGGACTAAGGTGGGGCAGTGACATTTTAATTATTTTATTTTATTGTTTTTTACTTACTAAAAAGTAGCTTACTCATGATTTCTGTTTTCCTGTGAATTTTTCTATTTTCTATTTTTACGTAAGTACTTACCTTTCAAATATATTTGCAAATTTGTAAAGATTAAATTTATTATAGTATTATTTTATCATTTTATACATCTCTGATATGTCTGAAGCTATTTTAGCAAGAATACACAGAAGAACTGTACAAAAAAGATCTTCATGACCCAGATAATCATGATGGTGTGATCACTCACCTAGAGCCAGACATCCTGGAATGTGAAGTCAAGTGGGCCTTAGAAAGCATCACTACGAACAAAGCTAGTGGAGGTGATGGAATTCCAGCTGAGCTATTCCAAATCCTGAAAGATGATGCTGTGAAAGTGCTGCACTCAATATGCCAGCAAATTTGGAAAACTCAGCAGTGGCCACAGGACTGGAAAAGGTCAGTTTTCATTCCAATCCCAAAGAAAGGCAATGCCAAAGAATGCTCAAACTACCGCACAATTGCACTCATCTCACATGCTAGTAAAGTAATGCTCAAAATTCTCCAAGCCAGGCTTCAGCAATATGTGAACCGTGAACTTCCTGATGTTCAAGCTGGTTTTAGAAAAGGCAGAGTAACCAGAGATCAAATTGCCAACATCCGCTGTATCATAGAAAAAGCAAGAGAGTTCCAGAAAAACATCTATTTCGGCTTTATTGACTATGCCAAAGCCTTTGACTGTGTGGATCACAATAAACTGTGGAAAATTTTGAAAGAGATTGGAATACCAGATCACCTGATCTGCCTCTTGAGAAATTTGTATGCAGGTCAGGAAGCAACAGTTAGAACTGGACATGGAACAACAGACTGGTTCCAAATAGGAAAAGGAGTCCATCAAGGCTGTATATTGTCACCCTACTTATTTAACTTATATGCAGAGTACATCATGAGAAATGCTGGACTGGAAGAAACACAGGCTGGAATCAAGATTGCCGGGAGAAATATCAATAACCTCAGATATGCAGATGACACCACCCTTATGGCAGAAAGTGAAGAGGAACTAAAAAGCCTCAATGAAAGTGAAAGTGGAGAGTGAAAAAGTTGGCTTAAAACTCAACATTCAGAAAACGAAGATCATGGCATCCGGTCCCACCACTTCATGGGAAATAGATGGGCAAACAGTGGAGACAGTGTCAGACTTTATTTTTCTGGGCTCCAAAATCACTACAGATGGTGACTGCAGCCATGAAATTAAAAGACGCTTACTCCTTGGAAGGAAAGTTATGACCAACCTAGACAGCATATTGAAAAGCAGAGACATTACTTGGCCAACAAAGGTCCGTCTAATCAAGGCTATGGTTTTTCCTGTGGTCATGTATGGATGTGAGAGTTGGACTGTGAAGAAGGCTGAGCACCGAAGAATTGATGCTTTTGAACTGTGGTGTTGGAGAAGACTCCCGAGAGTCTCTTGGACTGCAAGGAGATCCAACCAGTCCATTCTGAAGGAGATCAGCCCTGAGATTTCTTTGGAAGGAATGATTCTAAAGCTGAAACTCCAGTACTTTGGCCACCTCATGTGAAGAGTTGACTCATTGGAAAAGACTCTGATGCTGGGAGGGATTGGGGGCAGGAGGAGAAGGGGACAACGGATGAGATGGCTGGATGGCATCACTGACTCGATGAACGTGAGTCTGAGTGAACTTCAGGAGTTGGTGATGGACAGGGAGGCCTGGCGTGCTGCGATTCATGGGGTCACAAAGAGTTGGACACGACTGAGCCACTGATCTGATCTGATTTTACATTATTTTGATGTTTGTTCAGCTATATTTTCTTTCTTCTTATGAATTTTAATAATGCCTACCAAGATTTATAAATCATACTATTTTAAAGAATGAGCCTTTTAAAAATTAAAAAAAAATTTTTTTAAATAGTTCTTGAATTTACTCACCCATTATACCTTGAGAGTTTCCTAAGCTTGCTATCTTTCTTCCACTCTTATTATTTCAAAGTAATCTGTCATATTTATATGTTAATCAATACCACAGAACTAAAAAAAAAAATCTCTCACTGTAATAAATGTCCATCATCTTATTTACTATAAAGAGACGTTTTCTTTAAATCCTCTTAACCAAATATCTCACTATAACTACCATTCTTTTCTTTTTTTCTGATACCTTTATACTAAAAGTCCTACATACATTTATCTATACTATTGTCCCTATTTTGTCTTCTCTTATTTTGCCTTGATCCCATTCCAATAAGAATTTTGACCCCATTAGAACAATGAAATATACTTTGTCAGTGTCAACAATGACATATTATATTCAAGGTCAGGTTTCAGTTTTCATGTTATTTATCTGGATGTAACAAATTATTGGAGAAGGAAATGGCAACCCACTCCAGTGTTTTTGCCTGGAGAATCCCAGGGATGGGAGAGCCTGGTGGGCTGCCATCTATGGGGTCACACAGAGTCGGACACAACTAAAGTGACTTAGCAGCAGCAGCAAATTATCCAGGTAAATAACATGAAAACTGAAATTTGACCATAGCAAATTATTGGAGAAGGAGATGGCACCCCACTCCAGTACTCTTGCCTGGAAAATCCCATGGATGGAGGAGCCTGGTGGGCTGAAGTCCGTGGGGTCGCGAAGAGTCGACATGACTGAGTGACTTCACTTTCACATTTCAGTTTCATGCATTGGAGAAGGAAACTGCAACCCACTCCAGTGTTCTTGCCTGGAGAATCCCAGGGACGGGGGAGCCTGGTGGGCTGCTGTCTATGGGGTTGCACAGAGTCAGACACGACTGAAGTGACTTAGCAGTTAGCAGCAAATTATATGATTGCTCATTCTTTTTTTTTTTTTTTTTAATCTATGTGTTTATGATTACACTGGGTCTTGGTTGTTGTGGGTGAACTTTCTCTTGTTGCAGCAAGCAGGGGCTGCTCTCTAGTTGGAGTGCACAGGCTTCTGATTGCAGAGCATGAGCTCTGGGGTGCACAGGCTTCAGTAGTTGCAGCACACAGGCTCAGTAGTTGTAACTTGTGGCCTCTGGAGCATAGGCTCAGTATTGTGGTGCAGGGGCTTAGTTGACCTGAGGCATGTGAAATCTTGCTGTATCAGGGATTGAACCTGTGTTCCCTGTATTGTCAGGCAGATTCTTAACCTCTGGACCCCCAGGCAAGTCCCACAATTGCTCATTCTTGAAGCACATCCTTAGCTTGTCTTCTCCGATGCTACTCTCAGTCCTCTAACAATGTTAATCTTATCTCTTAGTTGTGTTGTTTGTTCTCCATCTTTAATGTGACACCATTCTCATAGGATTAAAAAACCCATGTTGAAACCATGTTTCATAGTGTTAACAGAAAGTAGTGACTTTCAGAAATTCTTGAGCTTGTCTTACAGAACAGCAAATAAGGAAACAGCTGGTTAAAAACCCCTCCAACTTGCTAAAACTGGTAATGGAACCAATGTGTGAAAATCAAGTCTTTGCAGAATATACTTGCTTGTCCATAGGTGACCTTCTGTTGTCACAGCCCCATTCCCCCACATGTTTAATACCAACACCCTAAATTTGCACATATGATTCTTGAAGAAGCATGAAACCTATCTGTATCTATGTATAAGGACTTCACAGCACTTCCTTGAATTTTGTAACCAACTATTGTCTCCTTTTTTCACCACTTCAAAACTCTAACCCTTAAATATCCACTTATAACTCATCACCATGGAGATGGACTTGAGCCTTGCCTTCTGTCTTCTTGTCAGTCAGTTTTTCAATAAGCCTTTTCTTTTCTTAAAAGCCAGTGCTATAGTACTGGCTTCTATGTGCATCAGGCAGTGAACCCTTTGCTGACTTGTATACATGTTCAGTTCAGTTCAGTCGCTCAGTTGTGTCCGACTCTTTGCGACCCCATGAATCGCAGCACTCCAGGCCTCCCTGTCCATCACCAACACCTGGAGTTCACTCAAACTCATGTCCATTGAGTCTGTGATGCCATCCAGCTGTCTCATCCTCTGTTGTCCCCTTCTCCTCCTGCCCCCAATCCCTCCCAGTGAAAGGTTGTTGTTGAATCACGCGAATACACCGGGATTCTTGGCCCCCAGAGGAGAAGAATTCGATTTGGGGCCAGAGACGAGGCTTGATCGCTCAGAGCTTTTGTGTAATAAAGTTTTATTGAAGTATAAAGGAGATAGAGAAAGCTTCTGACATAGGCATCAGAAGGGGGTAGAAAGAGTACCCGCTTGCTAGTGTTAACAATGAGGTTATATAATCCAAAGAATGTCTGGAGGTTGTAAAGACCTCATCAGACCTACTCCCATAATTTACATTTTAAGATAACACTGTCCTCAGGCAAGATACATCCTTGTAAAGACCAGGTCTACTCCCATAATTAACATTTTAAGATAACAGAAGGTTGAATCCAAAGACTGTCCTTAGGCAGGATACATTATTGGTATATAATCCTAAGGAATGTGGAGAAAGAAAAAAAGTTTGTCCTTTCTTCCTCCTTGAGAATTCCAGACCCCTCTCTCCTTGGGGACCCCTAGACTCCCTATCAACCTGCCTAGGAACTGACTCTCTCACCAGCATCAGAGTCATTTCCAATGAGTCAACTCTTCGCATCAGGTAGCCAAAGTACTGGAGTTTCAGCTTTAGAATCAGTCCTTCCAATGAACACCCAAGAAGGATTTCCTTTAGAATGGGGATCTCCATGCAGTCCAAGGGACTCTCAAGAGTCTTCTCCAACACCACGGTTCAAAAGCATCAATTCTTCGGTGCTCAGCTTTCTTCACAGTCCAACTCTCACATCCATACATGACCACTGGAAAAACCATAGCCTTGACTAGACGGACCTTTGTTGGAAAAGTAATGTCTCTGCTTTTTAATATGTTATCTAGGTTGGTCATAGGAGAAGGCAATGGCACCCCACTCCAGTACTTTTGCCTGGAAAATCCCATGGGTGGAGGAGCCTGGTAGGCTGCAGTCCATGGGGTCGGTAAGAGTCAGTTACGACTGAGCGACTTTACTTTCACTTTCACTTTCATGCATTGGAGAAGGAAATGGCAACCCACTCCAGTGTTCTTGCCTGGAAAATCCCAGGGACAGGGAAGCCTGGTGGGCTGCCGTCTATGGGGTCGCACAGAGTAGGACACGACTGAAGCGACTTAGCAGCAGCAGCAGCAGCAGGTTGGTCATAAATTTCCTTCCAAAGAGTAAGCGTCTTTTAATTTCATGGCTGCAATCACCATCTGCAGTGATTTTGGAGCCCCCCAAAATAGTCTGACACTGTTTCCACTATTTCCCCATCTATTTCCCATGAAGTGATGGGACCAGATGCCATGATCTTAGTTTTCTGTATACATGTAGTAATACTAAAAATTCTTCTCTCAGGTCTAATCGCTATATTTATTTGCATGGTGATAATTGCCTATATTTATTTTCCTTAAATTCATGTTCATATTCAATATCCTATCCAGTATCTCCACTTTACTGTCCAATAAACTTGTCATATTCAATACATTAAGTCATTCTCTGATCCTTTCCAGCCCTTGTTCCTGGCCTGTTCTGTGTATGAACTTTGTAATCTCAGCAAATTTTTGTACTCTTCATTCATGTGCTAAGGACCAAAAAAAAAAAAAAAAAGTATGTTATCCAAATCCAAAGACTTGAATGTATAAAAATAGTTTAACAAATTAAGGCTGTTAAGTTTTAGAAAACTTCACAAAAGTAGAAACTTCTAAAAATGCAGATTTTTTATAGTTTGGGGAAGAATTCATTAACTTTTAATAGCACTAACAAGGTAAAACTTTTCACCTAAAATACAAACAATATTATGTATTAGAAATATTCATATGTTATTATATGAATTATATTATTATAATTGTTAAAGTTATAGGACCACATATAGGTTCATAAAAAGAGTAATAATGTGAACCAGGATGACATGAGGGGCTTTGACAGGGCCATAGGAGTTATGTTTTTCCCAAATGCTGCAAGATTTGGAGTTTGTTCATATAGCTATAAATACAATTTTGTTTTCTATGTGTAAACAGATATTAGATATCCTACTATCAGTAAAAAGAACTCTAAAATACTGTCTGAGTTCAGGAAAACAACTTGAAAATTTAGTAGAACCTACTTACTATAGCATAAATTTTTACTTTAAAATTCAAATAATAAGCAAAGTCAACAAATTAACAATACTAAAGAGACCAAACAGATGAGAATCTACAAAGTAGCTATAAAATATTAATTTCAGTTTTACTCACCATCTGTAGTTCTGGCTCTATTTCTATTAGATTTTACTACTTTTATGTAATTATAAAGCAATTACATGAAACATGTAGTTGTGGGAAATCACTGGAGCCCAAATAATTATGTTTCTAATCAAGAGGAAAAGCATTAAGAAGGCCCTGTTTCCTATATTTGAAATTGTGGTAAAATATAAAACTGGCTGTAATCCTAATTTTCTAAATGTTTCCCGTTAATATAGAAGTTGACAAAAATTTACAACCTCTTAATCTAAAAGTGTTCATAAAATGAAACTCAGAGTTTCACCCAGTGCTAGTCTTGTCTCTGTTGCAATTCTGTGATAGACAACATTTAAGATGGTCCTGTTTTCAAATGCTTGTAAATCCTCTCTGCCTTGTGTGTGGGCTGAGTCTAGTGATTCACTTCATTCACTTCCAGTGAACACAGCAAGTGATGGGATGTTATTTCAGGGATTAGGTTTCAAAGTACTGACTTCTGTCTTGTTCTCCCTTCTCTCACTTTCTCTGATGGAAGAGTTCACATGTGAGATGCTCCATGGAAAGTGCACATGTCAAGGAATGGATGTTGCTGGCTGGCACCCAGGAGGATCTAAGTTCTACCAACAATTCTGCTTGTAGGTGAACTTTAAATAAGACTTCACTCCTCATATTGCCTTCATATGAAAGCCCTTAAGACAGAACTAACCTGTACACAGATGACTAACCCAGGAAAACTATGAGATAATAATTGTTTGTAGTTTTAAGCCACTGTTTTTTTGGAATAATAAATCTATTATGTGGATTAATAGATTTGGGGTAATCTATCTAATAGATAACTAATATAAATCCCAACAGAAATAGTATTTCCATATTTGCTTTTAATCTATGAATTTGGAATAAATGATATTTCAGGTACTGTAACCTTCAACTGATTCACTTGTATTTGTTGTGTGGCACATGGTTCATGATCAGTAACTCTCAGTAAATATTAACATTTACTAAAGGAAAAAGCATATGTTATTTAGACATAAAACAAGGAGGGACAGATTTTTACCTTCTGTTTGGCAATAATTCTTCTGAAATGTTTATGTATAACATTTTAAGGGCTGACTCAGTATATGTTTAATAACTGACTGAACTACTATTGTAGACTAGTAGAAGGTATGAAACACTTAACTGATAATGTTAAATAAAGGCTGGCTGGGGTTAAATAATATTGCATTCAGGATGAACATAGTAAATGTTTTTGTAATTAGAAATGCTTCAGGGTCTCTTGTAGTACTTTTTGATTGTGTGGTTTGTTTATTATACAAACACTGAGAGTAGAGAGAAATTTAGAGAGAAAAAAAATAGGGATGAGAGCTATCTTTCAAAATAAATTAATCATTACAGGATAACATTAACAAAGTGTGTAGTACCATATTTTCTTATTCATATAGTTGATTTATAATGTTGTTAGAATTTCTGCTGTATAACAAAGTGATTCAGATAAACGTATATACATATACACACACACATACACACACACACTCTTTTTTAATTTCTTTTCCATTATAGTTTATCCCAGGAGTTTGGATATATAGTTCTCTGTACTATAGAGTTCAGTTCAGTCGCTCAGTCATGTCCAACTCTTTGCAACTCCATGGACTGCACCATGCTAGGCTTCCCTGTCCATCACAAAATCCTGAGCTTACTCAAACCCATACCCACTGAGTCAGTCATGCCATCCAACCATTCTCTGTCATCCCCTTCTCCTCCCACCTTCAGTCTTTCTCAGCACCAGGGTCTTTTCCAATGAGTTACTTCTTCACATCAGGTGCACAAAGTATTGGCGTTTCAGCTCCAGCATCAGTCCTTCCAATGAATATTCAGGACTGATTTCCTTTAGGATGGACTGGTTGGATCTGCGTGCTGTCCAAGGGACTCTCAAGAGTCTTCTCCAACACCACAGTTCAAAAGCATCAATCTTCGGTGCTCAGCTTTCTTCACAGTCCAACTCTCACATCCATACCTGACCACTGGAAAAACCATAGCCTTGACTACATGGACCTTTGTGGCAAAGTAATCTAGGCTTTTCCATATGCTATCTAGGTTGGTCATAACTTTTATTCCAAGGAGTAAACATCTTTTAATTTCATGGCTGCTGTGACCATCTGTAGTGATTTCAGTTCAGTTTAGTCGTGTCTGACTCTTTGCGACCCCATGAATCGCAGCATGCCAGGCCTCCCTGTCCTTCACCAACTCCCAGAGTTCACTCAGACTCACGTCCATTGAGTCAGTGATGCCATCCAGCCATCTCATCCTCTGTCATCCCCTTCTCCTCCTGCCCCAATCCCTCCCAGCATCAGAGTCTTTTCCAATGAGTCACCTCTTCACATGAGGTGGCCAAAGTACTGGAGTTTCAGCGTCAGCATCATTCCTTCCAAAGAAATCCCAGGGCTGATCTCCTTCAGAATGGACTGGTTGGATCTCCTTGCAGTCCAAGGGACTCTCAAGAGTCTTCTCCAACACCACAGTTCAAAAGCATCAATTCTTCGATGCTCAGCCTTCTTCACAGTCCAACTCTCACATCCATACATGACCACAGGAAAAACCATAGCCTTGATTGGATGGACCTTTGTTGGCAAAGTAATCTCTGCTTTTCAATATGCTATCTAGGTTTGTCATAACTTTCCTTCCAAGGAGTAAGTGTCTTTTAATTTCATGGCTGCAGTCACCATCTGTAGTGATTTTGGAGCCCAGAAAAATAAAGTCTGACACTGTTTCCACTGTTTCCCCATCTATTTCCCATGAAGTGATGGGACCAGATGCCATGATCTTCGTTTTCTGAATGTTGAGCTTTAAGCCAACTTTTTCACTCTCCACTTTCACTTTCATCAAGAGGCTTTTGAGTTCCTCTTCACTTTCTGCCATAAGGGTGGTGTCATCTGCATATCTGAGGTTATTGATAATTCTCCCAGCAATCTTGATTCCAGCCTGTGTTTCTTCCAGTCCAGCGTTTCTCATGATGTACTCTGCATATAAGTTAAATAAACAGGGTGACAGTATACAGCCTTAACGGACTCCTTTTCCTATTTGGAACCAGTCTGTTGTTCCATGTCCAGTTCTAACTGTTGCTTCCTGACCTGCATACAAATTTCTCAAGAGGCAGATCAGGTGATCTGGTATTCCCATCTCTTTCAGAATTTTCCACAGTTTACTGTGATCCACACAGTCAAAGGCTTTGGCATAGTCAATAAAGCCGAAATAGATGTTTTTCTGGAACTCTCTTGCTGCTACCATGATCCAGCAGATGTTGGCAATTTGATCTCTGGTTCCTCTGCCTTTTCTAAAACCAGCTTGAACATCAGGAATTTCACAGTTCATATATTGCTGAAGCCTGGCTTAGAGAATTTTGAGCATTGCTTTACTAGCGTGTGAGATGAGTGCAATTGTGCAGTAGTTTTAGCATTCTTTGGCATTGCCTTTCTTTGGGATTGGAATGAAAACTGACCTTTTCCAGTCCTGTGGCCACTGTTGAGTTTTCCAAATTTGCTGGCATATTGAGTGCAGCACTTTCACAGCATCATCTTTCAGGATTTGGAACAGCTCAACTGGAATTTCATCACCTCCACTAGCTTTGTTCGTAGTGATGCTTTCTAAGGCCCACTTGACTTCACATTCCAGGATATCTGGCTCTAGGTCAGTGATTACACCACCGTGATTATCTGGGTTGTGAAGCTCTTTTTTGTACAGTACTTCTGTGTATTCTTGCCACCTCTTCTTAATATCTTCTGCTTCTGTTAGGTCCATACCATTTCTGTCCTTTATCGAGCCCATCTTTACATGAAATGTTCCTTTGGTATCTCTGATTTCCTTGAAGAGATCTCTAGTCTTTCCAATTCTGTTGTTTTCCTCTATTTCTTTGCATTGATCGCTGAAGAAGGCTTTCTTATCTCTTCTTGCTATTCTTTGGAACTCTGCATTCAGATGCTTATATCTTTCCTTTTCTCCTTTGCTTTTTGCTTCTCTTCTTTTCACAGCTATTTGTAAGGCCACCCTAGACAGCCATTTTACTTTTTTCATTTCTTTTCCATTGGGGATGGTCTTGATCCCTGTCTCCTGTACAATGTCATGAACCTCATTCCATAGTTCATCAGGCACTCTATCTATCAGATCTAAGCCCTTAAATCTATTTCTCACTTCCACTGTATAATCATAAGGGATTTGATTTAGGTCATACCTGAATGGTCTAGTGGTTTTCCCTACTTTCTTCAATTTAATCTGAATTTGGCAATAAGGAGTTCATGGTCTCAGCCATAGTCAGCTCCTTGTCTTGTTTTTGCTGACTGTATAGAGCTTCTCCATCTTTGGCTGCAAAGAATATAATCAATCTGATTTCAGTGTTGACCATATAATATTATGCATCTACAAATCACAGACTCCCAGTGCATTCCTCATCCTCCCTCTTCCTTGGCAATGAGAAGTCTTTTTCCTATGTCTTGAATGTGTTTCTGTGTCACAGATATGTTTATTTGTGCCATATTTTACATTCCACATATAAGTGATATCATATGGAATTTATCTTTCTCTTGCTTACTTAGTATGGTAATCTCTAGGTCCTTCCACATTGCTGCAAATGGTGTGATTTCATTCTTTTTTATGGCTAGGTAGTATTCCATTGTGGAGAAGGCAATGGCACCCCATTCCAGTACTCTTGCCTGGAAAATCCCATGGACAGAGGAGCCTGGAAGGCTGCAGTGCATGGGGTCGCTGAGGGTTGGACATGACTGAGTGACTTCACTTTCCCTTTTCACTTTCATGCATTGGAGAAGGAAATGGCAACCCACTCCAGTGTTCTTGCCTGGAAAATCCCAGGGACGGGAGAGCTTGGTGGGCTGCTGTCTATGGGGTCGCACAGAGTCGGACACGACTGAAGTGACTTAGCAGTAGCAGCAGTATTCTATTGTACATAAGTACCATATCTTTATCCATTCATCTGTCAATGAGCATTTAGATTTTTTCCATGTCTTGGCTATTGTGAATAGTGTTTTCATGAATACAGGGGTGCATGTATCTTTTTGAATTACAGTTACGTCTGGATGTATGCCCATGACCTGGATTATATGGTAATTCTGTTTTTAGTTTTTTGAGGATCTTCCATACTGTTTTACAACTTATTATACATTCCCACCAACAGTGTAGGGGGGTTCCCTTTTCTCTGTACTCTCTCTAGCATTTATTTGTAGACATTTTAGTGGTGGCTTTCTGACAGGTGTAAGGTGGTAATTCATTGTAGTTTTGATTTGCATTTCTCTAGCAATTTATAATGTTGAGCATCTTTTCTAGTGCCTATTGGCCATATGCATATCTTCTTTGCAGAAATGTCTATTTATATCTTCTTCCCATTTGTCAATTAGGCTGTTTATTTTGTTGTTGCTTTTAGTTGTATGAGCTGTTTGTTTATTTTGGAGATTAAGTCCTTGTTGGTCACATTGATTGCAAATATTTTATCCCATTTTTTTTTTGTTTGTTTTCTTCAGGATTTCCTTTAAGGTACAAAAGCTTATAAGTTTGATTAGGTCCCATTTGTTTATTTTTATTTCTATTTCCTTGGTCGAGTGAACAAAGACATTGGTACAATTATGTCACAGGATATTGTGCCTATGTAGGTGTTCTATGGTCATGTCTTATATTAAGTCTTTAAGCCATTTTGAGTTTATTTTTGTGCATGGTATAAGAGTATGTTCTAACTTCATTGATTTACCTGCAACTGTCCAACTTTCCCACCACTACTTGTGGAGGTTCTTTTCCCATTTTATATCCTTGCTTCTTTCATTGAAGACTAATTGAGAATAGGTGTGTGGGTTTATTTCCAGGCTTCCTGTTTTATGCCATTGATCCCAATGTCTGTGTCTGGTTTTTTTTGTTTTTTTTTTTTTTAACCAATACTGCTATTTTGATTAGTGTAGCTTTGTTAGTGCAGCTTTGTATTGTTGGCTTAAGTATGGGAGTGTTATGCCTCCTGCTTTGTTCTTTTTTCTTTGTATTGCTTTGGCAACATATATGAATTTTTTGGATTATTTGTTCTAGTTCTGTGAAAAATGTCCTGGGTAATTTGAGAGGGACAACATTAAATCTGTAAATTATAGTATTGCCATTTTCACATTATTATTATTTTTTAATCCAAGAGCATGGGATATCTTTCCATTTCTTTGAATCATCTTTAGTTTTCTTTCTTCATGTTTTATATCTCTCAGCATGTAATTCATTCACCTCCTTGATCAGATTTCTCTGAGTATTTTATTTTTGGTGTGGTTTTAAAAAGTACTTGTTTTTAATATTCATTTTCTGGTATTTCTCTCTTAAGGTAAAGAAATACAACTGGTTTCCTAACATTAATATTGTAGCCTGCTACTTTATTGAATTGGTTTAATCTGTTCTTATACGTTTTGTGTAGATTCCTTAGGATTTTTTATATGTAGTATCACATATTTTAATCCTATATATATGTATATTTTATATATACTATTATCTGCATATAGTAATAATTATACCCCTTCCTTTCATTTTGGATACATTTTATTTCTTTTACATGCCTAATTGCTGTGGCTAAGACTTCCAATACTATGTTGAATAGAAGTTGTGGGAATAGTCATCTTTGTCTTGTTCCAGATTTTAGTGAGAAGGCTTTCAGCTTTTCAACATTGAGTATTATACTAGCTGTGGATTTGTTATATATGGCTTTTATCATACTAAGATATGTTTACTCTATACCAACTTGAAAAGAGTTATTATCATGAATGGATGTTGACTTTTGTGGAATGCCTTTTTCCTATTGAGATGATCATGTGGTTTTTGACTTGTGTTGATGTATATTACGTTGATTTCTGTTGAACTATCCTTATTAACTTTGAATGAATCCCACTTGGACATGGTGTGTAATCTTTTTTATGTGTTGTTAGATTTAGTTTGCAAACATTTTACTGAGAATTTTTACATCTATATTCAAAAATATTGGCCTTTAATTTTCTTTTTTGGTGGTATATGTGAACTGTGAACTTCCTGATGTTCAAGCTGGTTTTAGAAAAGGCAGAGGAACCAGAGGTCAAATTGCCAACATCTGCTAGATCATGGTAGCAGCAAGAGAGTTCCAGAAAAACATCTATTTCGGCTTTATTGACTATGCCAAAGCCTTTGACTGTGTGGATCACAATAAACTGTGGAAAATTCTGAAAGAGATGGGAATACCAGAACACCTGATCTGCCTCTTGAGAAATTTGTATGCAGGTCAGGAAGCAACAGTTAGAACTGGACATGGAACAACAGACTGGTTCCAAAGAGGAAAAGGAGTCCGTCAAGGCTGTATATTGTCACCTTGTTTATTTAACTTATATACAGAGTACATCATGAGAAACGCTGGACTGGAAGAAACACAGGCTGGAATCAAGATTGCTGGGAGAATTATCAATAACCTCAGATATGCAGATGGCACCACCCTTATGGCAGAAAGTGAAGAGGAACTCAAAAGCCTCTTGATGAAAGTGAAAGTGGAGAGTGAAAAAGTTGGCTTAAAGCTCAACATTCAGAAAATGAAGATCATGGCATCCGGTCCCACCACTTCATGGGAAATAGATGGGGAAACAGTGGAAACAGTGTCAGACTTTATTTTTCTGGGCTCCAAAATCACTACAGATGGTGACTGCAGCCATGAAATTAAAAGACACTTACTCCTTGGAAGGAAAGTTATGACAAACCTAGATAGCATATTCAAAAGCAGAGACATTACTTTGCCAATAAAGGTTCGTCTAGTCAAGGCTATGGTTTTTCCTGTGGTCATGTATGGATGTGAGAGTTGGACTGTGAAGAAGGCTGAGCATCGAAGAATTGATGCTTTTGAACTGTGGTGTTGGAGAAGACTCTCGAGAGTCCCTTGGACTGCAAGGAGATCCAACCAGTCCGTTCTGAAGGACATCAGCCCTGGGATTTCTTTGGAAGGGATGATGCTAAAGCTGAAACTCCAGTACTTTGGCCACCTCATGCGAAGAGTTGACTCATTGGAAAAGACTCTGATGCTGGTAGGGATTGGGAGCAGGAGCAGAAGGGGACAGCAGAGGATGAGATGGCTGGATGGCATCACTGACTCGATGGACGTGAGTCTGAGTGAACTCCGGGATTGGTAAAGGACAGGGAGACCTGGCGTGCTGTGATTCATGGAGTCGCAAAGAGTCGGACATGACTGAGCGACTGATCTGATCTGATGTCTGGTTTATGTCTTTGGGAGTCTTCCCTCCTCTTCAGTATTTTGGAAGACTTTGAGAAGGATCCATATAATTTCTTCTTTGTATATTTAGTAGAACTCATCTGTGAAGCTAGGCTCCCCAGAAGGCTCAGTGATAAAGAATTATCCTGTATGCAGGAAATGTGTATTCAATCCATGGGTCAGGAAGATCCCCTTGAGGAGAAAATGGCAACTCACTGCAGTGTTTTTGCCTGGAGAATCCCATGGACAGCAGTGACTGGTGGGCTATGGTCCATAGGGTCAAAAAGAGTTGAACACAACTGAAGTGACTTAGCATGCATGCATGCAGTGGATCTTCCATCTTTCTTGGAAGGCTGTGGATTTCTAAGAACTGATTTTTGCTGTTTCTCATAGATTTGGTATGGTTGCATGTTCATTGTCATTTGTCTTAAGTTATTTTTTTTTTAATTTACTTTATGATTTTCTTGTTCTTATTGGGTTTTTAGTACATGTTGTTTAGTCTCCATATAATCATTTTTTTCTCATTTATTTTTCTGTGGTAGATTTCTAGCTTAAGTCAGAGAAGATACTTGAAGTAATTTCTGTACTCTTTAATTAGTTGAGGTTAGTTTTGTGTCCTAGTATGTGGTCAGTCCTAGATAATGTTCTATGTGCACTTGAAAATAATATGTATTCTGTTTTTTGTATGTCCTGAAAATATCTTAAGTCTCACTTAAGATTGTATCATTTAAGATCTCTACTGCTGTATCCAGCACAAGCTGGGATCAAGATTGTCAGGAGAAATATCAACAACCTCAGATATGCAGATGACACAATTCTTATGGCAGAAAGCAAAAAAGAACTAAAGAGCCTCTTGATGGAAGTGAAAGATGAGAGTTTAAAAGTTGACTGAAAATTCAACATTCAGAAAACTAAGATCATGGCATCCAGTCCCATCACTTCATGGGAAACAATGGAAACAGTGACTGACTTTATTTTGGGAGGCTCCAAAATCACCATGAAATTAAAAGATGCTTGTTCTTGGAATAAAACCTATGACATGGGAAACAATGGAAACAGTGACTGACTTTATTTTGGGGGGCTCCAAAATCACCATGAAATTAAAAGATGCTTGTTCTTGGAATAATACCTATGACCAACCTATACAGCATGTTAAAAAGCAGAGACATTACTTTGCCAACAAAGATCCGTCTAGTCAAAGCTATGATTTTTCCAGTAGTCATGTATGGATGTGAGACTTGGACTATAAAGAAAGCTGAGTGCTAAAGAATTGATGTTTTTGAACTGTGGTGTTGAAGAAGACTATTGAGAGTCCCTTGGACTGCAAGGAGATCCAACCAGTCCATCCTAAAGGAAATCAGTCCTGAATATTCATTGGAAGGACTGATGCTGAAGCTGAAACGCCAATAGTTTGGCCATGTGATGTGAAGAAGTGACTCATTGGAAAAGACCCTGATATTGGGAAAGATTGAAGGCAGGAGGATAAGGGGGATGGCAGAGGATGAGATGGTTGGATGGCATCACCCATTTGATGGACATGAGTTTGAGCAAGCTTTGGGAGTTTGTGATGGATGGGGAAGCCTAGCGTGCTGCAGTCCATGGGGTTGCAAAGAGTTGAACACGACTGAATGACTGAACTGAACTGATTGCCTTATTTCTCTGTCTTGAATATCTGTCCATTGATGTGAGTAGGTTATTAAAGTCTTCTACTCTTACTGTATTCCCATCAATTTCTCCCTTTTTGTTTGTTAGTATTTATTTTATGTATTTGTGTGCTCTTACATTAGGCTTCCCTGGTGTCACAGATGGTAAGGAATCTGCTGGCAATGTAGGAGACCCAGTTCCAATCCCTAGGTAGGGAAGAGCCCTTGGAGAAGGAAATTGCAACCCACTCCAGTATTCTTGCCTAGAGTATTCCATGGACAGAGGAGTCTAGTGGGCTATAGTCAGTGGGGTCACAAAGAGTCAGACACAACTGAGTGATTAAAACAGTCACACACACATTAGATGCATATATATTGATGACTGTAAAGCCTCCTCTTTTACTGATCCTTTTTATTATTAGTATCCTTCATTATATTTTTCATGGCCTTTGTTTTAAAGTGTATTTTTTTCTGGTAAGTATTGCAACTCCCACTTTCCTGTCCTTTCTGTTCACATGAAATATATTTTTCTATCCCATCACTTTTAATCTGTGTGTGTGGGTCCATTGGAGCCAGCATATTATAGACTTTTAAAAAAAATTCTACCTACCACTCTATGTCTTTTGATTGTAGTATTCAGTCATTTAAAGTAATTATTGATACATATGTATGTATTACCATTTTAAACCTTGTTTTCCAGTTGTTTCTCTGCCTTTTTTTTTTCCTTTTGTGTGTGTGTGTGTGGTTTGGAGGTTTCCTTTTATTTTAAGCTTGTGTTCTATTCTTTTTGGTTTTTGTGAATCTTTCTCATCCACATTTCATTATTTTAATATCCTTTTTTACATCTTTATGATAATATTTATGCTCTTTCTTTGTGTTTCATTGCTTTCTTATATAGTCTTTTTTTCCTTTTGATCTGAATACTGGCTTGTTTAAGTGATTTACTTTACAACTGTGATTTCCTGTTTCCCATATCTTCTTGCTTCTTTTCTATTTAGAGAAGACCTTTCAATATTCCCTGGTGGCTCAGACAGTAAAGCATCTGTCTACAGTGCAGGAGACCTGGGTTCAGTCCCTGGGTTGGGAAGATCCCCTGGAGAAGGAAATGGCAATCCACTCCAGTACTGTTGCCTGGAAAATCCCATGGACAGAGGAGCCTGGTAGGCTACAGTCCATGGGGTCGCAAAGAGTCAGACACAACTGAGCGACTTCACTTTCACTTTCAATATTCCTATTAGTGTAGGTTTACTATTGTTATATTCTTTTGACTTTTGCTTGTCTGAGAAAGTGTTTATTTCTTTTCCTATTCTAAATGATAGTCTTGCTGTGTAGAATATTCTAGACCACAGAATGTTTCAAGACCTTGAATAAATTTTTCCACTCCCTTCTGGCCGTCACTGTTTCTGTAGAGAATTCAGCTGATAACCTTAGGGAGATTTCCTTGCAATTGACTCTGTTTTTCTCTTGCTGCCTTTAGAACTTTTGACTTTTTTTTTTTTTAATCTGTCTTGTAAGTCTGTTTGATTTCATCTTCCTTGGGATCCTTTGTGTTTTCTGTGTCTGGATATCCTTTTCCTTCTTTAGGTTTGGGGAATTTTCAGCCGTGATTTCTTTAAATACATTTTCGATCCCCTTTTTATTCTCCTTCTGGATTTCTTTGTAGATTGGCATACATTATATTATCCCATAGGTCTGTTATAGTGCTTTCACTTTTCATTTGGCTTTCTGTCTGCTATACTGATTGTGTAATTTCCATTATTCTACCTTCTGGATAATCTTCTTTCTTTTGCATGATTCATTCTGCTTCATTGCCCATATACCAGCTTTTAACTTGGCAAAATAATTTTCTAATTTTTCTTGGCTCCTCCTTATAGTTTATAGTTTTTTATAGTAATCTGCATTTCTATTGATAGCTTTTCTTCATTCCCTCAGTATTTACATTCTTTTTTTGAACTCAGTGTCTGTTAGTATGAAGATGTCTTTTTAATTGTTTGTTCCTTCAGGGAAATTCTCTTGATCCTTTAGCTGGGAGTGGTTCATCTCCTTCCTTATTTTACCTTTATTTCTCATACTTTGTGAGTTTAGTGCTTCCCTGATAGCTCAGTTGGTAAAGAATCAGCCTGCAATGCAGGAGACCCTGATTCAATTCCTGGGTTGAGAAGATCCCCTGCAAAAGGGAAAAGCTATCCATTCCATTATTCTGGCCTGGATAATTCCATGGATTGTATAGTCCATGCGGTCACAAAGAGTCAGACATGGCTGAGTGGCTTTCACTCGTGAGTTTAGGGAAAATAGTTCTTTACTATAGTCTTGGAGGGCTTTTCCAGTCAGGAATATCCCTGAGTAGCTTATGTGGGTTTAATTTTTTTTTTTTTTTAATGTGAGGGCTACTTTTATTTTGGATGTTAGCCATCTCTTTCCTTGGCATATGCTGGTCATTATCCCTTTGATAGGGAGTGTTCAGGATGTTTGATGGTTCATGCAGTCTCCTGGGCAAGAGGAGGCATGACCAGCACCCACTTACAGGACCCTTGGCAATAGTAGGGATCTGTGCCCACCTCTGGAATCTGAGATAGCAGCAGCAACTCACGCCTGTCCTTGGAGCTTGTTCAGCTGGTCCCCTGCTGCTTGAGAATGCATGCACAGTCCTTGATAAATATAACTTCTTTCTCAGTGTTTCTGACATAGTTTTACAATGTTAAGAAATTTCTTATGTCTAGTGACTGTAGGCTTTCTACAAAACCACTTTGAGCCTTCTCACCAGACATGCAGCAAAGCCAGTCTACTGACACCAGGTTGTGGTGAGGGAAAGTACAGTGTTGGTTGCAGAGTACCAAGCAAGGAGAATGGAAAGCTTGTGCTCAAAAGACCCAAATTTTCTGATGGCTTTGGGGGAAGTGTTTTTTAAAACCAATGTGATGGAGGGGTTGTAGGGTGCATGATCAGCTCATGCACAGTTCTCTGATTGGGGGTGAGGTAACAGGATGATTCAGGAATCTCAGACATCAGCCTTCTGGTTGCACCTGGTCTGGGGTCTTTGTGTTGGTGTTCAGCATGCAGTTAACCTCCTCTACCAGATGGGGGTTTTAGTATCAGCAAAATAACTTGAAGACATGGCTCAATATATTATCTATGGCCTTTGAGGAGGAACTAAGGGTCCTGAACTTTGTTTTATGGCTAAACTATTATTATTTTGTCTTGCTTGAGTGCTTTCCTTTATTTTTGCCTTTTCTCACTTTTCTGATTAAATTTGCTCTTTGTAACTCAGGGAAGGCAGAAGAAGATAAAGCTTTTCTAAAAACAAGAGCTAGGGGACCTGGGGTTGTATGTGTGTTGGGAGAAGGCAGTCTGTTCCCAAGAAGGCCTTATAGGATCCTGTTGGTTTCCGTTTGAATAATTTTCTTTTATGTATGTAAAACTGAGGCCTCTGTGCTGGTGTTCAGTCACTTAGTGGTGTGCAACTCTTTGTGACCCCATGGACTGTAGCCCACCAGGCTCTTCTGTCCATGGAATTTCCCAGGCAAGAATACTGGAGTGAGTTGCCATTTCCTTCTCCAGGGCATCTTCCTGACCCAGGGATCAAACTCGCATCTCCTGCATTGGCAGGCAGGAAACCTTTGTATGTTAAAGTATTAGAGCTAAATTTAAAAGGGGGAATGTTTTCAGCAAGACTGGGGTCAAATTCTTCTTAGACTAGAATATTTCACATAGACTGGAACTGCCAGTGAAAGTCTAATGTGAACACATGCCATTTAATGTCCATTGAAGTTGCAATATTCTGAGTAAAACATGCCTATGAGTAAAATAATAAAATATAATCAGAATAGCATTACAGTAGTACCCTACTGGGATTTAGCCACCAGCAGTGGAAGGGGCTGTTCCAAGAGCATCTGTCTTTTTGGCAAAATTCAAATGCAGATGCTCTCCTTACTTTCATAATGCTACTGAGATTTCCATTTGATTACAGAAATGGTTCCTGCCCTCTGTTGCTAGACCTGAGTCATTTGTTTGCCCTACCTGTTATGTTGAGTTGTCAAATTGCTTTTAATGAGAAAAAAAAAAAAAAAACTTCCTGAGAAAAGCCCAATGAAAAGCATTAGCAACTGCTTATAATTTAAACCCAGATTTGCCAGCATATATCCTTTTCCCAAATATCAGCTCTATTTGTATTTCCTATATGATGGATGGCAACAGTTGCAAGCTCAGATTATTGTTCTTATCATGCCATGGTCTCCTATAAATGCTGTCCTATAAATGCTGACCTGTTATATATTTCTGCTGTCCAGTTATTTCCTTGTAAAGGACTGATAAGTTAAAAATATTTAGAAACTCAGGACTTTCTTATAATGCAAAAATAAAAGACTAATATTTTATCCTCTAAAAGTGAGATTATAAGAGTCTGTGTACACAAGCCTTAAAATGCAGTGATGTGTGTGTAAACTATTGAGATGGTAAATCTGGTTGGAATTGGTATTTCATCATTATTTTTTTGCTGATTGTCAGCATACATATGATTTATGTTTCAGTTTACTCATTTGAAAAATATTGAGATAACGCATATGTTAAGAAGATATACATTAAAATTTCTTTAAATAGAATATATGTGTATTAATCTGATTAACTATATCTCTTAAGACACTATAGGAGTACAACTGACTACTAGATGATGGATATCTCATTTAAATGGTTTGTCTTCTGGAGAACATTTTTTATCAATATACCTCCTTCTAGTTATCTAAAAAAGTGACTTGTGGAAAAATTATCTCTTGAAATATTTGTTTTCTTCTGGATTCATAATTTTACGTGACAAAAGGGGACAATACAGAACAGGTTAAAATTTATAAATAAAAGTAAAACCAGTCAGGATTTTAGACAGAACATTACTCAAAAGAGAAATTATGGTTAGTTGATTATGGAAATTGAAAGAGCAACACGGGTGCAGAGGTTAAGTGGAAATTATGCAGCCAAAATTTAAAAGAAGCATACAAGAAGTGTTTGAAAATGAAGGATTGTTATGGCAAGTCAGAATACCAATAAGAGTATGAACTAATTATATTATGTAAATTAAAGCATAATGAATGAAAGAATCTTCTAAAAGCTATCTTATTTTCAAATAATATAAGAGATAATCTTTGTGGACTATGTGAAATGACATCATTAGTGCATAAAATATTCAGAGTATCACATCCCTGCAATTAGCAGTTATGTTGAATATTTTTTGTTTACCCTTTCTGAGATATATTTTCCACATTTCTCTAATCTATTCTGTGCCTTGGTAATGTCAGTCTCCTGTCAGAACTCCTTTACCCACATCTAGTTGGGTGACAGAGTTTTTTAGGCATATTACTAAGGACAGGAAGATAGCCCAGTCAGAACATGCTATCTGCTTATTTCCTTATCTGCCATGCTATGGATTCCTTCCCTAGACCTCAGCCCTTAGCATCTGTTGGGCTACATGTTTTGTTCTTTTACATGCAAAATGGGAGAAATTATTTGTATTAACATAATTACTGTATTTGGAGAAGGAAATGGCAACCCACTCCAGTGTTCTTACCTGGAGAATCCCATGGACGGAGAAGCCTGGTCGGCTGCAGTCCATGGGGTCGCACAGAGTCGGACACGACTGAAGCGACTTGGCAGCAATTACTGTATTATCCCACTGTGGTAGATTAGTCAATTATATGTAAACCTAGAAACAAATAATGATGTAACAACTTTAAAAAGTTAATAATATAAGAACAAAGTATCAGAAATAGAAGTTAAAGAAAGAATTCCATTTATTTTGGGGTCAAAAAGAAAACAAAAAATACTTAGGAATAAACCTACCTAAAGAGGCAAAAGATATCTACTCCAAAAGTTATAAGATACTGCTGAAGAAATTGAAGACAACCACTTTTCTATTTAGAATGGAAAAGTAACACACCAAAGTGAAATTTTTTGCTGCATTATTTACTTCCTATGTAATTTTCATTTCTGTTAACCTTAGTTTTCTAACCTGTAAGATAGTTTTAACAACTAAATTTTCATAACAGTTGTAAAGAGATCATATTAAGAATGTAAGACAGATGGCTGGAAAGCACTGTTCTGGTACACAGTAGGAATCTGCTATGCCTGAGACACCTAGAGTACAATTTACTAAAATAATTTGTAAAGAAATTAAACTTTGCGTTTTTATTTTTTTATTTCTTCCCTTTGAAAAATTATTTCTATAATCCTGTGTTTAATGTGTTGTGCTTTCTTATTATTTATGCCTTAAAACTATGTGACCAACCATCATGATTTAGAATTGCTCTGGTATAGTTCAAATTTTGATTTTCTCCAGATTTTCTTCCAATAGAACTTGTTTTTTTGGAAAGCAAATGTTTTTGAGTTTTTTTTTTTTTTATCTTTTAAATTATCTTTATAGATTAAACACAGTTATTTGATTCTAATCTGTTATAGTAGTTACCTTATTGGATTTTGACTTACAATTTACAAACAAAAGCCAGTATTTAATAGAATTTCCAATCACATTCACCAGTCAAAAAGGAGCTAAATCATTTCTGAACCTAGAATATCTAGAAGTGGAGACATAGCCTTAGATTTTCAGTAATCTAAGTTCATTATCCAATTATTTAGTATTTGTCTTGGATGTTCATAAAGGTAAATAATACTGCTATGTATCTGGACTTTTGATGCTTAGTAGTGGAACAAAAGTTTTAAAAGGATATTCACCTGAGTAAGAATAGCTCTGGAGAAACATATTTTGTGACTACCATTTTATTCTTATGAGTAGGCTCCTCATCTCATGCTCTCTACTCAACAAACATCTTCTATAAATCCCCTTCTATTATTTTCCTCTCCTTTGCTCTACCTTTATTTTCCTTACAGTTTCACTCTCTACATTCAACTTGATATCATCAATTTTCATTGCTTCAATTGTCAGCTATATACATATATGTGTCTGTGTATATACATATATACAGATATATATATATCTGTATATCTGCATTCTTCTGGCTCTTACTTGATATATGGACCTAAAACTCTATGAATTCAGCATCTCCACTTAAAATTTCTCAGGGACCTCAGAAACTCCACATGTGTCAAACTCAAATCACTCAGCCTAAATTTATTATCTTGTGGATTAGTATCACTCACTCCACTGTTGAGCCAAAAATCCATTCTTCCTTGACTTATTCCTCCTTCTTATCTTTCCCATAGCCAGTAAGAAATCCAACCATCTAATCCTCTGAGTCCTATCATCCAAATATTTTTTTGAACCTATTCATTCTTCTGTCCCATTTGTCCAAGATTTCTATCATGATTTAGAACACAGCCACTTCTTTCCTGGATTAATGTTTAGCCTTCTAATAAATCTCTCTGTTCTGAGTTATTTCTGTGTCCACACAGTCTCCACATGGTAGCATGTTCTTGCTTTCTTTTTGATTATCATTCATTTGCTAAAATGAAGTTAAAAGGAAGCTATTGTTGGATATTAATATCTTCAGTTATTAAAAACTAGTCTGACATTCATATATAGAGAGTTTGTCCAAACTCCAGTCTAAGTTGTTTTCCAGTGATTCTTATCAAAAGGAATATCACAAAGCCAGTTGTGAGTTGGTGGGAGAAGAAGCAATGGTTGCAAAATGATCTGAGCATTTGAGGTACCCATTCCTCCATTCCTGATTCAACCGGAATAGTTCTGCATTTATCTTTTGGTATATTTTAGTTCTGCATTATTTTTTCTTGAAGGAAAGATGTGACAATGTTTGGAAACCATTATTATGTCATTTTCCATATAAAATTATTCTTTATTAAAAACTCAATACAAGTATGCTTACTAGAAAATATCCTGATAAGCAAATCCATATATCATATTCTATCCCCTCAGAGTCCTAAATTTCCTTGGACATTAGTTTTGTTTTCAATAGAGTATAGTTTATTTCATTTTTCTTATGTTAGGTCTATTTCTTCTCTCTCCCAGACGCAAATCAACTTCTCAGTCAAAACTAATTTAACTTATTAAATGTATTCTTCTTTTAATTATTTTTTAATTGAAGGATAATTGCTTTACAGAATTTTGTTGTTTTCTGTCAAACTTCAACATGAATCAATTATAGGTCTACATATATCCCCAATGCAAAGATAAAATTTTCAAAAATATTTCCATAGGTGTGTGAATTTATCTCTGGGCTTTCTATTTTGTTCCATTGATCTATATTTCTGTCTTTGTGTCAGTACCATACTGTCTTGATGACTGTGTCTTTGTAGTAGAGCCTGAAGTCAGGCAGGTTGATTCCTCCAGTTCCATTCTTCTTTCTCAAGATTACTTTGGCTATTCGAGGTTTTTTTAATTTCCATACAAATTGTGAAATTATTTGTTTTAGTTCTGTGAAAAATACCGTTAGTACCTTGATAGGGATTGCATTGAATCTATAGATTGCTTTGGGTAGTGTACTCATTTTCACTATACTGATTCTTCCGATCCATGAACATGGTATATTTCTCCATCTATTAGTGTCCTCTTTGATTTCTTTCACCAGTGTTTTATAGCTTTCTATATATAGGTCATTAAAGGAGGCAAAAATATACAATGGAGAAAAGACAATCTCTTTAACAAGTGGTGCTGGGAAAACTGGTCAATCACTTATAAAAGAATGAAACTAGACCACTTTCTAACACTATACACAACAATAAACTCAAAATGGATTAAAGATCTAAATGTAAGACCAGAAACTATAAAATTCTAAGAGGAGAACATAGGCAAAAAACTCTCCAACATAAATCACAGCTGCTACTGCTGCTGCTAAGTCGCTTCAGTCGTGTCCGACTCTGTGCGACCCCATAGACGGCAACCCACCAGGCTCCCCCGTCCATGGGATTCTCCAGGCAAGAACACTGGAGTGGGTTGCCATTTCCTTCTCCAATGCATGAAAGTGAAAAGTGAAAGTGAAGTCGCTCAGTCGTGTCCGACTCTTTGAGACCCCATGGACTGCAGCCTACCAGGCTCCTCCGTCCATGGGATTTTCCAGGCAAGAGTACTGGAGTGGGGTGCCATTGCCTTCTCCGAAATCACAGCAGGATCCTCTATGACCCACCTCCCAGAATATTAGAAATAAAAGCAGAAATAAACAAGTGGGACCTAATTAAAATTAAAAGCTTCTGCACAACAAAGGAAACTATAAGCAAGGTGATAAGACAGCCTTCAGAATGGGAGAAAATAATAGCAAATGAAGCAACTGACAAACAACTAATCTCAAAAATATACAAGCAACTCCTGTAGCTCAATTCCAGAAAAATAAACGACCCAATAAAACTGGGCCAAAGAACTAAATAGACATTTCTCCAAAGAAGACATACAAATGGCTAACAAACACATGAAAAGATGCTCAACATCACTCATTATCAGAGAAATGCATATCAAAACCACAGTGAGGTACCATTTCACACCAGTCAGAATGGCTGCAATCCAAAAGTCTACAAGCAATAAATGCTGGAGAGGGTGTGGAGAAAAGGGAACCCTTTTACACTGTTGGTGGGAATGCAAACTTAGTACATCCACTATGGAGAACAGTGTGGAGATTCCTTAAAAAAATGGAAATAGAACTGCCTTATGACCCAGCAATCCCACTGCTGGGCATACACACTGAGGAAACCAGAATTGAAAGAGACACATGTACCCCAGTGTTCATCGCAGCACTGTTTATAATAGCCAGGACATGGAAGCAACCTAGATGTCCATCAGCAGATGAATGGATAAGAAAGCAGTGGTACATATACACAATGGAGTATTACTCAGCCATTAAAAAGAATACATTTGAATCAGTTCTAATGAGGTGGATGAAACTGGAGTCTATTATACAGAGTGAAGTAAGCCAGAAAGGAAAACACCAATTCAGTATACTAATGCATATATATGGAATTTAGAAAGATGGTAATGATAACCCTGTATGCAAGACAGCAAAAGAGACACAGATGTATAGAACAGTCTTTTGGACTCTATGACAGAGGGTGAGGGTGGGATGATTTGGGAGAATGGCATTGAAACATGAATAATATCGTATAAGTAACTAGTCACCAGTCCAGTTTCGATGCAGGGTATAGGATGCTTGGGGCTGGTGCACTGGGATGACCCAGAGGGATGGTATGGGGAGGGAGGTGGGAGGGGGTTCAGGATGGGGAACATGTGTACATCCTTGGTGGATTCATGTTGATGTATGGCAAAACCAATACAATATTGTAAAGTAATTAGTCTCCAATTAAAATAATAAATTTAAAATAATAAAATATTTCCACAAGTATATACTCAAGAGAACTTGATTTTATAGTGAAAATACAAGAAGTAGTCCAAATAAACTATTTTTTAAAGTACTTTCTCACTTTTTATAAAGTCTGATATTTCTTTCTTTTTTGTTTATGATTTTATATGCTGGTATTTTGGGTATGAATAGCTCTAGGCTTGAGGCACGGGTTATAGACATTACTAATTTGGTTAGGATTATAGATTCTTCTATGCACCAATAGTTTTGTTTTGTTGGTTCTTTTACTGAAAAGCACTTTGATCCCTGTGTGCTATTCCCTGGCTCACATTCCAAAAGCTAACAGGAATACTTGCACCTTTGTTTCCAGGAACCAGTGGCTTGTCTATTTTAAACTGCATTCTGGCATCTATGACCAAATCAGTTAAGAATAATACTCAAGGTAGAATCTATTGGCCACACCAGCTCAACTTTTATTAAATTTTTATTAAATATTTGCCCCATCATTTGGACCACATAATTTTGGAGTTAATTCTGCTAATAATTGCTGGGTTAAAGAAGAATTTTCTCATTTGTAATATCTTCATGCTCTCTCTGACCTTAAATCTCTCCATCTTTTACTAGGACAGAAAAGTTGGGGAAAAAAAGGTTCCCAAAGATATCCATCCTCTGTGGCCTCTGCTAGTTCCCTTCAATCAACACAAGAGTGAATGTATCTCATCACTATGGCAACCATCTGCTTTCAGTAAGTTATTTCTACTATCTCTGCTTTTCATTTCAGACTCTGTTTTAGTAACTCTTTACTAAAATAAGATTGCTGTGCTTAGCATATTCCTAACCTGAATTCTCTTATTTCTTAAATCTGCAACTTTCTACTTTTAAACAATTCTGAATAAATTTTACTTCAGTAAACATTTTAAACAAATAGTATAGTTTTGTCAAAAGGACAAATATACTATGCAGTGGCACAAAAATAGTTGCTAATTGGATTTAAAGATAAAGATAGAATCAATGGTTTATGGAAATGGGTATCTTCAAAATATTCCTTATTTGACCTTGTTAAGAAGTTCCACCAACTCCTAAACCAATTTTAGAGTTAACATTTGCTGCTACTGTAGGTGATTTGACTACATTTCTTGGTTACTTACTGACTGGTGCATGGCAGAAATTTCCAGAGGGTTCTCTCAGTGAAAGTTGAATTATTCAATTCAGTTTAGTCGCTCAGTCATGTCCGACTCTTTGCGACCCCATGAATCGCAGCACACCAGTCCTCCCTGTCCATCACCAATTCCCGAAGTTCACCCAAACTCATGTCCATCGAGTCGGTGATGCCATCCAGCCATCTCATCCTCTGTCGTCCCCTTCTCCTCCTGCCCCCAATCCCTCCCAGCATCAGAGTCTTTTCCAATGAGTCAACTCTTCGCATGAGGTGGCCAAAGTACTGGAGCTTCAGCTTTAGCATCATTCCTTCCAAAGAAATCCCAGGGCTGATCTCCTTCAGAATGGACTGGTTGGATCTCCTTGCAGTCTAAGGGACTCTCAAGAGTCTTCTCCAACACCACAGTTCAAACACATCAATTCTTTGGTGCTCAGCTTTCTTCACAGTCCAACTCTAACATCCATACATGACCACTGGAAAAACCATAGCCTTGACTAGACAGACCTTTGTTGGCAAAGTAATGTCTCTGCTTTTCAATATGCTATCTAGATTGGTCATAACTTCCCTTCCAAGGAGTAAGCGTCTTTTAATTTCATAGCTGCAGTCACCATCTGCAGTGATTTTGGAGCTCAAAAAAGCAAAGTCTGACACTGTTTCCACTGTTTCCCTATCTATTTCCCATGAAGTCATGGGACCAGATGCCATGATCTTAGTTTTCTGAATGTTGAGCTTTAAGCCAACTTTTTCACTCTCCTCTTTCACTTTCATCCAGAGGCTTTTGAGTTCCTCTTCACTTTTCTGCCATAAGGGTGGTGTCATCTGCATATCTGAGGTTATTGATATTTCTCCCGGCAATCTTGATTCCATCTTGTGCTTCTTTGAGCTCAGCATTTCTCACAATGTACTCTGCATATATGTTAAATAAGCAGGGTGACAATATACAGCCTTGACGTACTCGTTTTCTTCAAGGGAAGCACAAAACAGAAGTTAACCACATAAATATTAGTGAATAATAAATTATATCCAATATAAAATTTATGATATAAATAAATGATATATTTAAAATATAAATAAATTATGCCTGTGAACTGTAAGTTTGTATTGGAAGAATCAATGAAGAGAAAGCAAAAGATAGTAATCAATGAATTTTATTGCATTTACTCTTTTTGAGAATAATTTCTCTTTGGAGAACCATTTTTGTCTAATCTCAGTATTGATAGATACAAAATCATCACCTATCCTTCTTTATTTTTCTTTTTGTTACCACAAAATATCATGATTTTTAAAAACATGGCTTTGTAGTGTAATGTTAGGAAATCAAATTTTCCAATTTTAGTTGTGCCAGCATTGAGTGTATTTTATTAATAGTACAGGAAATTGAGTGTAGTTGAGTTATGCAAATGCAGAGTCAGACCTTTTCTTTATTTACAAATTTTGTATTTTGCTCCTCATTGATCTTTTGCATTAAGTTGGATTTTTAAAATATTGCATTTTAGACATTCATCTTGAAAGCTGAGTTATTTGCCCCATCCTAAATCCTGCACCTGAAGTGAATGCCTATCTTCTCTTGCCCCAGCCACAGTTCTGTTATTACTAAGATCCCTTTAGAAATTTGAAATATTAATTTATAATATTTAAAGTTTTGTTACTAAAACTGCTAAATGATCATTTATGATTCCATGAAAATGTTATTTTTAAAAAACATTTTTTCCATAATCAACAATAACAACATGTGCATACTAGCAAATCATTTTGGCTTTTCTTCAGATGACTTATTTGGAAGGTAGGAAATCATAGTAAGCAGATAAGAAAATAATTGTCTTATGGAGCATCTGATTATAATAACTGAAATTGTTTTTATTTGATGCCTTTTTCAAAAGAGAAAATCCATTTACTTATATAAAAGTTGTATTTTTATCTAGGATGGGCTTTTCAAAATGAATGAGTCTAGATCGAGTCAGTCTTATGCTAGTTACAATGCCACCGATATTTACAGAAGAAATACAGCTTAAAATTTTTTTTATTCTAATTTGACCTATAACATTTTCTAGTGGTCTCTTCCTCATTTTAAAAAGGAGATTTCCATATTTAGTTGCATATTTAACTAGCTTTGCCATTAGCAAGGCAATGACAATTAAGGTAAGGAGAGTTTAACATATGGTGAATTGTGTGTTAAATTTATCTATTCCATTGAAGTGATACTGGGAGAGAGAAAAAAAATCTGATAATAAATATTTATTTCTCTAAGACTTGAGTCTTTATTATTTGCAGTTAGAAATAAGTAATTACTGAAGTACCATAATGTCCCTGCTGGATTTTATGAATCTAAGGATTGTGTGATTTAATTTTGATATTTCATATATTGCTTGATATTTCGTAATTACTGTGAACACTGGTACATCTGTAGCATTTTTAATTCTTTGATAAATGAATTAAAATATTTTACATTCGTAGCAAGAAATATGCCAGGGGCAAAAAGTTCATGAGAGGGAAATAATTATATCAAATAAAAGATTGAATTCTGTTTCTCTGATGCAGTGGATTGAATATTTGACTTGCTAGTAGAAAAATTACTTAAGAGAGCTATGTAAGTGAAAGCAGGTTGTTTTTTTTTTTTTAGCACTTGGCTCTTACTGTTCTTTTAAGAAATTATGTGTTCCTATTCTTTTCATTAATGTGAATGGGAAGAATTAGCTCAGTGTGAATGTATTTCACAGCATGATGTGCTATAGGAAATAATGCCAAATACACAACAAGTAGAATTAGTAATTAAAATTAAGCATATATCCATTATCACAGTATGAATATATATATATATATATATATATATATACTCTTACAAGCATCAATGAAGATGGCACTGAGAATATGTGAAAAGTTCATTTCATAATTCAAGACAAATTGTAATTTTCACTGAGGACCTCAGTAACAACTGAGCAGATTTTGCTGTGTGTGCTTGCCTGTATCCTGATTTTCATAGAGGACAGTAGTGCAAGTAGTTACCTGATTATGGTAGTTTCTACAGTCACCAAGGACAAATCCTTTATACAAAATAAGTCATTAATTCAGAAAACTTTGTTACTGTCTGTTCACTTACTAAATAAATAAATAACTATAATACCTAAGTAAGTCTTATAAATCAATTTCAAATAGAAACAGGCACCTCACAAAAGAAGAAAACTAAATTTTAAGTAAGAATAAATCCCAATATGAATCAAATTAATGTGCAGTTAAAACAACAATAGAACATGTGTCCCACTAGTGAAAATTTAAATGTAATGAAAATAAGCAGGCTGGTGAGGTGGGGAAATTGAATTCATTATAATTACTGGTGGAAATGTGAGTTGTAGAACCCTTATAAACTGTCAACTAAGATACACATACACTTTAATCATTACTGTTCTAGAAATATGTCCTATTAGAAATACAGTTCAAATATAGAGATAAAATAAGCTCAACTCAATTTTATTTTAATATTAATATATAAGAATAATATAAAAGATCAATAATCAAATCTAATGTATACTTACATAAAGGAATAATAATATGAAATTTTGAAAAAAAAAAACCAAACTGCTGTTATAGGAGAACAGGGGAGAGTATATAGTGAGCAGATGTGAATAGTAGATATTCTTTGTAATGAAGAAGATAATAATGTAAACCAGTACAGGGATAGATTTTTATTTTATATGGTATCTCTGCTTAATCCACATCATGTATGCATGTGTGTGTGGAGGCCAATGGCCTCCAGAGCATGAAGCTATACAGTGCTTGCAGAAGTGTCCACCATGAGGAAGCAGTGACTGTGGACAGTAGTTATTGTTATAGTGAAACTGTAGGAACATAAAAAGAAGTAATCTTTACAACTTAAGACTTGAAAGACTAGATATTTCACAGAAGTCTAATTTGTTCTTTACTGAAAATGTTTATGAGTAAGGTTATACTAAATTTTGGTTGCTACATTCACTAGTATTTTTTTCAGACTTTAATTTCCCACATCCATTGATACAGCTGAGCACATCTTACATCAGAATATGCTTCCCACCATTCCAACATTCAGTGGCCTTTGACAGTTTTCTACTAAATAGTCTCTCATCTGTTTTATCACATCTTAGTCCTCTTTGTCCCTGTTTTTTCATCCAAAATTTTAAAAATTTATATTCTACAAGGTTTCAATATAAACTCTCCTGTTTGTACCTAAAACACTCAAACTTCGCCCCTGTTCTTCACTGAGGACCTCAGTAACAACTGAGCAGATAAGTTTATAACCACCTTTGCATGGATAACTATTGATTTTACTTCTTTGCTCTAGACTTTCCATCAGAGTCAGCTACATATTTTCAACTACTAGTTTTCAACACCCGGTTCAGAATTCTTTACTCTGATCGTCCTGGTCCCTAAATTTTATATCCTGTGCTCTTAACCTTTCTTTCATATTTTAATATAGTCTCATATAATTTGAAATTGATTTATTTATACTTTCATCTCCACATTATAGAGAATTAGGGTTTTGTTGTTTTTTTTTTTTTTTTGTAAGAAATGCCTAATTTTTTCTCCTTTGCACAAGAACTAGATCACATTAAGTCATTAAATAATCATTTAAAAGAAAAGAGTTTCCTAGTGAAATACTACCACTGAGTGACCATCGTTCAGACAGCATAACTTCCTATGTCTGTTCCTCTAGAAGAAAACCTAAAAAGATGTTTTATCTAGAAATATGATTCTTTGACATATTAAAGTAAAAGTGTGCCTTCCTAATAAATCATCTTGCAAGAATTTCATGTCACTACTAAAGGTTATAATGCATAAAATGTCTTGAAGCAAAATCACTGAAGAATAAAATAATAAAAGAACCATGCAATAAGAACAAAGTATATTTTCTTGCTTTAAGAAAAAAAAACAAAAACTAGTTTTAGGGCAGGATCTAGCATAATTAAGTTGCTTTCTAAACACTTAACTCTGATGAAAAATGAATTTTGATGATTTAAGATGATTTAAGAGATTTAAGATGATTGATAATTTAAGAGAAAGTATCATTCCAGTCATTACTTTCAAGGTTTTAAATATTTCAACAGCAGGGATCACAAAAAACTGAGAATGCAGTAAACAGAGAAATAGTATTGCACATTTGAGTTTTAAAATGAATGCACCGTGAAGAATCCAGCCCTTGCAAAACATTGGTTGTGTGTAGTCTGCTCAATGACCAACAATGAAAAAGTCATAACAGGTGCTGTTAATCTGCCAAATCACAGTCTTTTTTTTCTAGCTCATATTGGATGAAATAAGAGAAAATGGAGCGTCAGACAGTCTCCCTGGACCAAGGACTCAGAAATGCTAAGAAACAGACTGAAAACAAAGAATACCGGTGCCTAATATCCTGCTTTGCTTGTAACATATACCAGATGTAGTAGTCCATTAGTTGCCAAATAAAATTATTCCCAAATGAAGATATGTGTCATTTCTAATGAGGATTATATAATAATTGCTCAAGGAATTAGATTAATCAGCTGGAGAATTAGTACAGTTCAGTCGCTCATGTCTAACTCTTTGCAACTCCATGGATTGCAGCACACCAGAATTCCCTGTCCATCACCAACTCCTAGAGCTTGCTCAAACTCATGTCTACTGTGTTGGTGATGCCATCCAACCATCTCATCCTCTGTTGTCCACTTCTCCTCTTGCCTTCAATCTTGAAGAGCATCAGGGTCTTTCCCAAGGAGTTGGTTCTTTGCATCAGGTGGCCAAAGAACTGGAGTTTCAGCTTCAGCATCAGTCCTTCCAGTGAACATTCAGGACTGATTTCCTTCAGCATCGACTGGTTTGATCTCCTTGCAGTCCAGGGACTTTCAAGAGTCTTCTCCAACATCATAGTTCAATAGCACCAATTCCTCAGCACTCAATTTTCTTTATAATCCAACACTCACATCCATGCATGATTACTGGAAAAGTCATAGCTTTGACTAGATGAACTTTTGTTGGCAGAGTAATGTCTCTGGTTTTTAATATGCTGTCTAAATAAGTAATAGCTTGTATTCCAAAGAGGAAGCTTTTTTTTTTTTTTTTTTAATTTCATGGTTGCAGTCACAATCTGCAGTGATTTTGAGCCCCCCAAAATAAAGTCTCTCACTGTTTCCATTATTTCCCATCTATTTGCCATGAAGTAATGGGGCCAGATACCATGATCTTCGTTTTTTTAATGTTGAATTTTAAGCCAACTTTTTTACTCTCCTCTTTCATCAGGAGGCTCTTTAGTTCTTCTTTCTGCCATAGGGTGGTGTCATTTGCATATGTGAGGTTATTGCTATTTCTCCTGGCAATCTTATATCCAACTTGTGCTTCATCCAGCCCTGCATTTCGCATGATGTACTCTGCAAATAAGTTAAATAAGCAGGGTGACAATAAACAGCCTTGACATACTCCTTTCCCGATTTGGAACCAGTCTGTTGTTCCATGTCCAGTTCTAACTGTGGCTTGTTGACCTGCACACAGATTTCTCAGAGGCAGATGAGGTGGTCTGGTATTCCCATCTCTTTAAGAATTTTCTACATTGTGTTGTAATCCACCTAGTCAAAGGCTTTGGCATAGTCAATAAAGCAGAAGTAGATGTTTTTCTGGAACTATTTTTGCTTTTTCAATGATTTAGTGTATGTTGGCAATTTGATCTCTGGTTCGTCTGCCTTTTCTAAATCTAGCTTGAACATCTGGAAGTTCATGGTTCATGTATTGTTGAAGCCTGGTGTGGAGAATTTTGAGCATTACTTTACTAGTGTGTGACATGAGTACAGATGTGTGGTAGTTTGAACATTCTTTGGCATTGACTTTCTTTGGGACTGAAATTAAAATTTTCCAGTCCCGTGGCCACTGCTGAGTCTTCCAAATTTGCTGATATGTTGAGTGCCGCATTTTCACAGCATCACCTTTTAGGATTTGAAACAGCTCAACTGGAATTCCATCACCTCCAATAGCTTTGTTCATAGTGATGCTTCCTAAGGCCTGCTTGACTTCACATTCCAGGATGTCTGGCTCTAGGTGAGTGATTACACCATCATGATTATCTGGGTCATGAAGATCTTTTTTGTATTGAACTTCTGTGTATTCTTGCCACCTCTTCTTAACATCTGCTTCTGTTAGGTCCATACCATGTCTGTCCTTTATTGTGGCCATCTTTGCATGAAATGTTCCCTTGGTATCTCCAATTTTCTTGAAGCAATCTCCAGTCTCTTCCATTGTATTGTTTTCCTCTATTTGTTTGCATTGATCACTGAGGAAGGCTTTCTTATCTCTCCTTGCTATTCCTTGAAACTCTGCATTCAAATGGGTATATCTTTCTTTTTCTACTTTGCCATTCACTTCAGTTCAGTCACTCAGTCGTGTCCGACTCTTTGCGACCCCATGAATTGCAGCACACCAGACCTCCCTGTCCATCACCAACTCCCAGAGTTCACCCAAACTCATGTGCATCGAGTCAGTGATGCCATCCAGCCATCTCATCCTCTGTCATCCCCTTCTCCTCCTGCCCCAAATCCCTCCCAGCATCAGGGTCTTTTCCAATGAGTCAACTCTTCACATGAGGTGGCCAAAGTATTGGAGTTTACATCATGAGAAATGCTGGGCTGGAGGAAGCACAAGCTGGAATCAAGATTGCCGGGAGAAATAGCAATATCCTCAGATATGCAGATGATACCACCCTATGGCAGGAAGTGAAGAGGAACTAAAAAGCCTCTTGATGAAAGTGAAAGAGGAGAGTGAAAAAGTTGGCTTAAAGCTCAACATTCAGAAAACGAAGTTCATGGCATCTGGTCCCATCACTTCATGGAAAATAGATAGGGAAACAGTGTCAGACTTTATTTTGGGGGGCTCCAAAATCACTGCAGATGGTGATTGCAGCCATGAAATTAAAAGATGCTTACTCCTTGGAAGGAAAGTTATGACCAACCTAGATAGCATATTAAAAAGCAGCCATATTACCTTGCCAACAAAGGTCTGTCTAGTCAAGGCTATGGTTTTTCCACTGGTCATGGATGGATGTGAGAGTTGGACTGTGAAGAAGGCTGAGTGCCAAAGAATTGATGCCTTTGAACTGTCGTGTTGGAGAAGACTCTTGAGAGTCCCTTGGACTGCAAGGAGGTCCAACCAGTCCATCCTAAAGAGATCAGTCCTTTTCCATTAGTTTCTCTTCTTTTCTCAGCTATTTGCAAGGTCTCCTCAGACAACCATTTTGCCTATTTGTATTTCTTTTTATTGGGGATGATTTTGATCACCACCTCGTGTAGAATGTCACAAACCTCCGACCATCGTTCTTCAGGCATTCTGTCTATAATATCTAATCCCATGAATCTATTTCTCACTTCCACTGTATAAGCGTAAGGAATTTGATTTAGGTCATACCTAAATGGTCTAGTGGTTTTCCCTACTTTATTCAATTTAGTCTGAATTTGGCAATAAGGAGTTCATGATCTTAGCCACAGTCAGCCTCTCTTCTTGTTTTTGGTGACTGTATAGAGCTTCTCCATCTTTGGCTGCAAAGAATATATTCAATCTGATTTCTGTATTGACCATCTGGTGATTTAGACTATCTGGAGTAAATCTGGGGAATTACTTATAGGACTTATGGAAAGGCAGATGAAATATGAAATAACTTAAAATAGAAGGGGAAAGAGATAAGCACAAAATGTTTTGTCACTTATTTTGGGATATTCTGATCAATTTTATTTATATATTCTTCAGGTAAATCTTATACAGATAAAGTGAACCATAAATATTGTGTTCCTTTACATTATGGGTTATTTTTAATATTTTATGAATCACTACAATAAGACAATTTATGAACACTGAAGTAAAGATGAACCAGAAGTAAAAATCAGGGTCAGCATTCTGAAGAGTTGTTATTTTCCCAGATATGATATCTGCTGAAATTGTCAAATGAGAATAATGTTTTTATGGATTTGCAAGAACAATTCTTCAGCATATGAAATGTTTAGGGATTCAAAAGCAAAGTGATGTAGTTGACTAGATTCATTGTCAAAGCATTTTGAAGTTCTTTTTTACTTGCAAATTGTTACTAGGGATCATTAATATTTAGGATGCAAGATAAGGTTTACATGAACCACAGTCTACTAGAATTTCATCAGACAATTGGACCACCAAATAAATGTGCCAAATATTTCAGGTAATTAATGAAAACTATTATCAGGCTCTCTGTATAGGTTTTATTAATAAACCAAAAACTGCTTTTGTAGAAAATCAAAATGTTCCAGACTCACTGTGATATTCATACTGATTTCATAAGTGTACATAATCATTTTTAGCTTCATAAGGGAAAAGTTTCATCTGGAACACATTAAAGAAGAGTCTAGGAACTAAGCAGCAGCAGCAGCAGCAGTAGTAGTGGTGAGATAAATGTAAAGATCCAAAGATTTTCACTAGAAATGAATCTATAAAAATAATATACTTGCATCCATTTATAAAGTAAAAGAAATTGAGACACAGTATATTTAACTCTTATCTCAAAGAACTGCTGTAAAATGTGACCAAGATTATTGAAGCAATAGTTTTGTGCTAAGTGGGTACATATATTTCACATTTATCTGACAAGATTATAGCTTTTCACACTGTGCAAAGAACTCAAAGATGAATAAACTATGATTCTTGTTTGCATAGAAGAAAAGTAAAGTGCATACATTTTCACATAACTGTATCTATTCCAATAACTTGGAAATATATGCATGTGTATACACATTATAAACATGAAAACCATCCCTTCCCTATTTCATGAATAGAAGGACCTATAAGTATCACTGTTAGGCCTGAGCAGTTCTGAAAAAGCTCAATACATTGGAGAGAAAGTACACTTCAGCACTGCTTTTCATCTTCTTGCAGTCTTTTGTCATGTAGTAAAATGAGCAAAATCTTTAACAGCAGAGGAGTATCAGTAGGTGACCAAGAGGAGACTGGCACGATTAGAATAAATACTAAGTAGTGGGACAGGGAAATTACTGTTGAGAGAGACCAGGAAAAAATGGGGGGAACATTGAAGTTTGTTAGCTCACAACTGCTTTGTTTTATAGGGATTCAACGGTTTATCAGTAAATTAGTGAGGCTGCTAGAAGACGTGTGTTACTTTGGTTTTGGTTTACTTTAGTTCCAAATGTAGATCCTCATTAACAATATATTTACTGTTGATTTATTTGTATTTTTATTTTTTAACTATAGTCAATTCTTTTAATATTCATACTCTGGGAGGGAAGGTTGGATATAGACACAGGAAATTCATATATATAAAATTCAAATAAATATATATATATGCTTCACAACAAACTGTGGAAAATTCTTCAAGAGATGTGAATACCAGACCACCTTATCTGCCTGCTGAGAAATCTGTATTCAGGTCAAGAAGCAACAGTTAGAACCAGACATGGAACAGCATACTGGTTCCAATCTTGTATTAAATGCCCAAGGACAACTGATGAAGGAATCTAACATAATCCTAAGGAGAACCAGCAAATCACAGGGAGGAATGAAGAGAAGAAAGGAACAGTGAGGAATTACCAATTAAAAACAGGAAGCAAATTAGCAAACTGGCAGTAATTTTATACCTATCAGTATTTACTTTAAGTGTAAATGGACTGCATTTGTCAGTCAAAAAGTGGCTGAATGGTGAAAAAGACCCATCTGTATGCTGCCTATAACAGATTTATTTCAAAAGAAAGGACACAGAAAATGAAAGTTTGGGAAAAAATAATTCATGCAAATAGAAATAAGAAGGCTGGATTAGCTCTACTCATATCCAACAAAATAGATATTAAAACAAAGACTAAAAAAAGACAGAGTACTATATAATGATAAAATAATTAATCCAGAAGGAAGAAATAACATTGTAAATGTATATGCACCCAAAAAAGGAACACTAAGATATGTAAAGCAAATATTAAAGGACCAAAACAGAAATTTTCAGTAATATGATAGGGGGCTTTAACATGTACTTACACCAATGGGTAGATCATCTCTACAGATTCTCTACAGAGAATCAATAAGGAAATAAACTTAGATGAATAATTAGATCTGATGAATTCAATAGACATAAAGGTAACATTCCACCCAAAAGCAACAGAATACACATTGTTCAGTTCACACGGAAAGTACTTTAGACTAGATTACTCATTAGGTCACAAAACAAGTTTCAGTAAATTATGAAGATTGAAATTTTATCAGGGATCTTCTGAGATCACATTGTATGAAACTGGGAGTGGCTGCCCACTCCAATATTCTTGCCTGGAGAACTCCACACACACAGGAGTCTGGTGGGCTGCAGTCCATACGGTCATAAAGTTGGACACAACTGAGCGACACACTTCAGTTCAAAAATCAATCATAAGAGTAAATAGGAAAAACTACAAAACATAGAGATTAAAAAACCTGCTACTGAACAACCAATGGATCATCAAAGAAATCAGAGGGGAATAAAAAATACCTAGAGAAAAATGAAAGAAATATGACATAACAAAATTATGGGTTGCAGCAAAAATGGTTCAAAGAGAGAAGTTCATAGCAACACAGGCCTACTTAAAGGAACTAGAAAAAGAGCAATTGTAGCTCAAAATTTTAGGAGGAAGGAAATAAGAGACAAAATAAGTGAAACAGAGACTGGAAAGAGGTATACAGATATAATCAATCAGTGTTTTATATTCTGAAATGAGTAGTTCTTTTCATACTCAGAAAAATGATTTATATTGTTAATATCAAATAAGAAACATTAATCCAGTCCAATAATCAAGTTATTAGTGGACTGTCCTTATATATACACAGACTTTTATTTTGTACAACTTTAAAACTATATAAGCCTGTGTATATACATAGAATAAGCATACTTGAATAATAGTATAATATAAATTTGATCAAAGTAAACAAAATGTAACTGTTCAAAACTAATGACTATTCCTATATTTGATACTGTATTTGGTAAAAGAGATTCATTGGTGAGACACAGACCTTTGGACCTTTCTAAGATGACTCAGAAGGTAGTGTGATATTTTTTAGTTATAATGCATAACTAAGGATTCATTCATTTAATTCCTCTGTTCATTTATCCATTTGTGATGTAATCCTTTATCTACCCAACAGATATAGTTGAATACAAAGTTAGTGCATGAGAGTTATATCCAAGTTTAAGAAGAATTTCACATAAACAGAATTATTGGTGCATTTTTGTTTAAATAACAAGTGAGATACAAAAAAGTCCACATAACTACATTGTTTTCTAAATATTAATAACATTATATTTGAAATTCATCAGAGCAAATCTTTATTTAAAGGTATCCTGAGGAAAAGCACATTTTGAAATGGAAATAAAAAGTTCTTAATTTATCCAGAGTATAGAATATTCAAATGAGGTATCTTTAAAATACAGGATTTTATTTTAGTGCCAGGAAAAAAAGGCAATGTTTATTCTTAGAAATGCTTTTCCTTTAGGATATGTTATCAGAAACTTAGGAATTATCAGTTTACTACTTATAGTTCTGTAGATCAGAAGTCTGAGAGGGGTCTCACTAGGCTAAAATGTAAGAGTTAGAGAGCTATATTCCTTTCTGAAGAAATTAGGTAAACTCCGTTTCCTTGCCCTTTCTAGATTTTCACATTCCTTGGCTCATGGACTCTTCCTCCATCTTGAAAGTCAACAGTGTTGCATTTTTCTGATCTTCCTTTCATCTCACATCTTTCTGAACATAGTCTGGAAAATGTCCTCTATTTTTAGCAAGAAATAAATAATAACTCCTGTGATTAAATTTTGTCCACAGTCATCTCCCCATCTTAAGGTCAGTAAATTGAATTACATCTTCAAAGTCCCTTTTACCATGTAAGGTAACATAGGTTGCAAACATTCGGATGTGAACATTTTTGAGGGAAGGGCATTATTCTGTTTCCTATGGGGGGAACAGTAGAAAAGAATTGAGATGATGGGTCAATCTTTGGAGAACTAGATATGTTCATCTTGATCTGAAGATGTGCCTGACTACCAGACAAGGGGCTGAAATAGGAATAGAAGACTTGAGTTGGTGATGGACAGGGAGGCCTAGCGTGCTGCAATTCATGGGGTCACAAAGAGTTGGACATGACTGAGTGACTGAACTGAACTTGCTTAGATAATGGAGAATGGATAATGAAGATATAAGCCTTCAGATATAGTACCATCATTTCTTGTGGTTCACTTTCAAAATCATCTTCTATCTAAATAGTATGGTTATGAATGTAAATGTATTTTATCTGTATCTGTCAGATATATGTCTGTCTGAGGGAAAAAATATTTCCCTTCAAGTCTGGTGAAAGAGAAGGTATTTCTCTACACCAGAAGCTCATATTAAATATATTTTTTTTAATCTCTTAAAATTATTCATGAAAACAGAAAAGCTTCCAGAGATTCTGCCATCATGAAGGCAGATGGTAGGGAGTCGTGCAGGGAGAGAGTGGAGGTTAAACTCGGAGATAGACAGTAAAGAAAAAAAAAAATAATAATAAGAAAGGGACCCTTACTCCTACCATTAGTTTTTATCCTAGCAATAAAAAAAATGAGTATAAATATAGATATTAACTTTTGACTATATTAAATAGAACTTAATATGATGCCAAGTGTTGATTCAATCAGTATCTTTTAGTATCATAATACAGGCTTTCTTTAATCTCCTAAAGCAGAATAGGAAAATTAAAAAAAAAAAAACAATTTGGTGTTTAGGAATATTTACTGACTACCTTAATAAATCTTTATTCATGCCTAGAGCTGCTATGGGGAGAAGGCAATGGCACCCCACTCCAGTACTCTTGCCTGGAAAATGCCATGAGCAGAGGAGCCTGGTAGGCTGCAGTCCATGGGGTCACTAGGAGTTGGACACGACTGAGTGACTTCACTTTCACTTTTTACTTTCATGCATTGGAGAAGGAAATGGCAACCCACTCCAGTGTTCTTGCCTGGAGAATCCCAGGGAGGGCGGAGCCTGGTGGGCTGCCATCTATGGGGTTGCACAGAATCGGACACGACTGAAGTGACTTAGCAGCAGCAGAGCTGCTATGAAATTAGGAATTCTGTCATGAATTGCCAGACATTAATATACAGCTCACTAGGGACTGGTGTATATACAGTGATTATTGTTGGGTGTTTATTTGGGGCTCATCACTATTCTGTTCAGACACAGCTACTGGACAGAAGATCTTGTTTTAAGTATGTGCTTCACTTCTATCCCAAGATTTTTTTTTTCATACTTAGAGATGCACAGCTATTTATGATATGAATCAGATAACCACAGTAACAGCAGCCTTTTAAAAAATATTTGAGATACTTTTAGAATTTTTTTGCACAATTCCATAAAGGATAATTTAATTTTTTAATGTGGAATGGAGTAGTTTATATTGGGAAAGAAAAGTAAAATTTTAAATTTTAAACTGACTATTCCATATGTATTAGGAAAGACACTGTTATTTTCCTCTGCAACTCCTTTTGGACATTCAGAATGGATATCATGTATACCAGTATTCCCACTTCTCTATGGCATAGAAAATACATGTCAGAAACCTGAAGTGCCATGTTTGCATGTGCAAATTGTATACTACCCCTTCTAGAAGACTCCATTTGTATGAGTCTTACAAATATGTATGTGTGGTTGTCATAATAATATCATCAAATGACCATAATGTACTTGGGATAACACTACTTATACTGTAATTATTTTTAACAGCATATTCAGACTGTCTATATTCAAAGCCCAATATTAACTAAAATTCCTGTACTAAACCACCATCATTGTATTTTAAAATGCTTTTCTTTTATTAATAGTTCAACTGGAAATTGTTATACTAGGCACTAGAACTATAAAAAAATTTAAAGAAGTCATTGGCTACTCTTTAAAGTTATTGAAATCTTTCAGTGAATTCAAATATGCATATTAATAATTAACAGGAAACTAAATAGAAAATATGTATCAAGATTCAAATTATGAAAAAATCACCATCATGTTGTATTAATTTAGAACCCTCCATCCTAAAGGAGATCAGTCCTGGATGTGCATTGGAAGGACTGATTGTTGAACCTGAAACTCCAGTACTTTGGCCACCTGATGCAAAGAGCTGACTCTTTTGAAAAGATCTTGATGTTGGGAAAGATTGAGGGTAGGAGGAGAAGGGGACAACAGAGGATGAGATGGTTGGATGGCATCACCGACTCAATGGATATGAGTTTGGGTAGGCTCTGAGAGTTGGTGATGGACAAGGAGGCCTGGCATGATGCAGTTCATGGGGTTGCAAAGAGTTAGACATGACTGAGCAACTGAACTGAACTGAGGGCATTTGAAATTATTTAGACTGCAGTCACACAGTAGCAGTAGGACTCAAGTCCCTAAAATTGAATTATACATTACTTCTGACTGTGTCCCTGGTAATTTCACTGGAAAGTCAAAGTTGAATCAGAACAAACTCAAAACATAAAGACACTGAAGTTTTGCTGGTCTTTCACAGTTGAAAAGACATCTATTCCTTTTAGCTGGTGATATGACTTTATAACCCTGGAGAAGAGAATGGCAATCCACTTCAGTTTCCTTGTCTGGAGAATCCCATGGACAGAGGAGCCTGGTGGACTACATACAGTCCATGGGGTTGCATGGAGTCAGATATGACTGAGTGATTAAAACACACACACATGACTTTATAATCAAGAAGTGGTATTAGTTAATAAGATAGCCATATATCTAAGACATGACAGTAAAAAAAATAAATAAAAACACAAATTTGTTTCAAGTGACAGAATTCAGTATCTATTTACCGTAGATCTGCTTGTCTGGCTTTTCCTGGCAGTTCTGTGCTTCCTTCTTTTCTTTTAGTAGGGATTGTTACCCTGCCCACTTTGCCTCACCTCCTTTTTCTGTTCCACTGAGGAGTAACCTACTTTGTTGTGTCTTATTACCTCTTCACTGTGATTGGGGCAGTTAAGAGAAGGAAGGAGAGACAGACAGATTGGCTCAGACTTTCTATTTTGTCTCATTTGGAGAATTTGGGAGAAATGGTGGGAAGAGAAAGTTCAGATCAGTCGCTCAGTCGTGTCTGACTCTTTGCAACCCCATGAATCGCAGCATGCCAGGCCTCCCTGTCCATCACCAACTCCTGGAGTTCACTTAGACTCACGTCCATTGAGTCAATGATGCCATCCAGCCATCTCATCCTCTGTCGTCCCCTTCTCCTCCTGCCCCCAATCCCTCCCAGCATCAGAGTCTTTTCCAATGAGTCAACTCTTCACATGAGGTGGCCAAAGTACTGGAGTTTCAGCTTTAGCATCATTCCTTCCAAAGAAATCCCAGGGCTGATCTCCTTCAGAATGGACTGGTTGGATCTCCTTGCAGTCCAAGGGACTCTCAAGAGTCTTCTCCAACACCACAGTTCAAAAGCATCAATTCTTCGGTGCTCAGCTTTTTTCACAGTCCAACTCTCACATCCATACATGACCACAGGAAAAACCATAGCCTTGACTAGATGGAACTTTGTTGGCAAAGTAATGTCTCTGCTTTTGAATATGCTATCTAGGTTGGTCATAACTTTCCTTCCAAGGAGTGTCTTTTAATTTCATGGCTGCAGTCACCATGGGGAAGAGAAAAAGCAAGTCTATTTTAGCCCTTGGAGTACATTGTCCTCTATCTAGGTTTTATACATAATCTCAAAATATCCAAACACGTTCCTTAATTCTTGGTCACTGGCTGAGAACATCCTCGATCCCCCTCATTCATACATTTCTCAAAATATTCATCCTATTCCTTTGCTTTTCCTCCAGTTACTTTAGATGACATATGCATGCATTTATGTATTGTCAGTCCCTTCATTTATGCAGTAAACCCAATTTAGGGTCTTATCTACTCCAGACCATTACTCCAAAAATTTTCCCTGATTGAAATCCTACATGATTATCTTTCACACTTTACTATATTTGTTTCATCATTTTAAAGCATGCTGGTGTTTTTTCCATCTTAAAATGAAGACACCACAAATGAATAAATTTTATCCTGACTCCTTTCTCCACTTTTGCACACCAACTACTGCCCCATTTCTTAAGTTATCTTCCTAGCAAAATTCCTCAAATAAATTGTCTATTTTCACTTTTCCAATTTTTCTCTTTCATTTCTCACAAGCATACTCCAATTAGGCTTTCTTAATTACCATTCTACCAGGCTGATCTAATCAATGACTAATCAGAGTATTTAAAACTATTGGCCACTCTCCTGTCTTTAATATACTTTCTTAGTCTGGATTCCAGAATACCATGATTTTCTTTCCAGCAGTATATAAATCAAGTTTAAAAGCCTCTTTTAAATTGCTCCAAGAGTGTAGGGGCCATGACTATTTACTTCAACTCTGCCTAGTACCTAAAATGAATGTTCTGCATGCAGAGCCCAATAACAAGTAAAAGGTGGAAGTGTTTATTCTAGGAGAAAGAATCATGAAAAAATACATTAAAGCAAACTTAAGACTTTATGATCAATAAAGGATGGTTTTTTCCTACATATATTTTGTTGACTTTTGGCTCTGTTATGGTTGCAAATGATTATGAGGGATATTAGGACAAATTGTTTATCTGTAAGTTTGCATATACCGTGCTTGTTTTCATAACTCAGGTTAAAAATGTATAATTCTATAAAGTCTAGTTATTCTTCTGTGTAGGTCTTACTCTAGCATTTTGCAAAATGCTGGAGATTAGAGCATGAAAAGAATTATGTGAAATTCTTCATTAGACCACTTTTGGACTACGCTCAATGCAAAACTCTCTGTGGAGTTTTATGATTTTATTAGACTAAAGCCTCAATTGTTAAGGAAAAAATCATTCTAACATTTTAAATATCATAAAGAAGACTTTATTCAGGACTATCGTATTAGGTGTTAAGACTATCCTAATAAGGGAGAGAGATGGAACTCAATTCCAAATGCAGGAAAAGCAGCAGGTGACTTGTAGTCAGTGAGCAGAATGAGGAGATTTCAGTGGATAGATAATTACTGTGAGGAGATCTCAAGATTATGGAGATGCTTGCAAAACTGACTTAGCAGGATTCTTATTCAAACTGGGCTGAGCAGGTTAAAGATAAGGCCCAAGGATGAGGTCTAGACCAAAAAAAAAAAAAAAAAAAGCACAGAGAAACCTGTCTCAACCTTACTCAAGGAGAAAATCTTTGTCACAACCTCCATTTATTAAATATTTAAGAGCTTCCAGATGTCATATTGCTGTTACTGTTTCATAATGTTACAATTGATCAAAATTATCCGTAACATCACCACACCTTTAATAGCTCTATATTAAATCACATACTTCAGGCTTGCAACCAGGGTACCTCACTCCAGGGTAAATATTTATCATCCTTTCCAAACCCACTCCTTGTTTTTCAGTTTTATTCATGAGGTTCATTTGTAATTTTTAAACTTTGGTATATCTTTGGATTACTGCTTACTTTGTTTTCTAATTAGGACATTTCTAAGTTGTTAGATTTCATACCAGTATCATAAACCAGCCTGTTGCTGCTGCTGCTGCTGCTAAGTCGCTTCAGTCGTGTCTGACTCTATGCGACCCCATAGATGGCAGACTACCAGGCTCCCCCGTCCCTGGAATTCTCCAGGCAAGAACACCAGAGTGGGTTGCCATTTCCTTCTCCAATGCATGAAAGTGAAAAGTGAAAGTGAAGTCGCTCAGTAGGGTCCGACTCTTAGCGACCCCATGGACTGCAGCCTACCAGGCTCCTCCGTCCATGGGATTTTCCAGGCAAGAGTACTGGAGTGGGGTGCCATTGCCTTCTCTATAAACCAGCCTGTTAGGTATTCTCAATAGAAATATTTCTCATAAGCACTGTCTTATTTCAGTACCAAAGCTTTATCCTTGTCTCAGAAGAATATCTTGGGAAAATTGTTGGACTGATTCAATATTTTTGTTTATTCAACTAAGCTATTTTATTTTATTAATGGTGTTATTAATTATAGTGATTTTAATTGATTTTTACTTAATTTTTAAATGTAACTACCCTCATTAACTGACTTCTTTGACATTTTATTTTTGTTAATAAATTTTGAAAACAGTGTTTAACACATACTTGATTCCACAACTTCTTCCCTCACCCTACCAAACTGTAACCCTGAAAGGTTTAAGCAGTGAACTTAGCATCAACTTGGTTTAAGGAAAAAAAAAAAAAAAAAACTTCAGCAGAAGAGGAAGTGTATTAGAAACAATAAGTCAAGCTGGTTGTAAGATATGGATCTGTTATCTATCATGGTTCCTTTTGCAGTATGCCTATAGCAACTTGTGGATATGAAATATGTTCTTACCTCCTTTATTGATTCAGTCACTGAGTGTGATTTTTATATCAAACACCTCACTGAATGAACAATGAGTTCTTGTGACAGTCAAAGACTGAAGATGTTTTCTGAACCACAGACCATGTGTTTAACACTCAAACAAAATTTCCAGTTTCTTCTGTATCTTTCTTCATATAGAATGGAATCTATTCAATATATTAAATGAATTATCTCTGGAATCTGGATATATAATCCTATCGTATCTAGGATCACGATGCTACTGATCACTGAACAAAATTCTCTTACTCTTTGTCACACTGTTGCAGAAGAGCCTATATTTTCTAGCTATTCATCCAGTAAAATGTAATTTTCTTGAGAGCAAGATATTCTTGTTTAACAAAACTCAACCAAATAATAATAGTGAGGAAAAAAAAAAACACAACCAGAAATATGAAAATTAGGACAGGAAAAAAAATCTCATTGATAAAAGCAAATATACAGTAAATATAGTAGGTCAACAACTTATAAAACTAGTAGGAAGACTGAAAGATGGGTAGTAAATCATTACAGCATAAGTAGTTAAGGGATAAACAAAGCAAGAAGATATAAAATATGATGTGAAAAGAGAACATATGGGGATGAAAGTGCAGATTATAAAAAATGTTTTCATACTTGAAATAATCAATTTAAAATAGCAAAACTAATACAATATTGTAAAGTTTAAAAATAAAATAAAATTAAAAAAAGAAAAAATAAAATAATCATATATATATAGGATTATATATAGTTATATATGAACCTCATGGTAAACCACAAGCCAAAAGTCTGTAATAAATATACACAAGATATAGAAAGGAATCCAAACATAGCACTAAAGTTAGTCATCAAATCACAAGGTAAGAGAGGAAAAGAAGAAACAAAAATAACTGTAACAACAACCTGAAACAAATAAAATGGCAACAAGTACATACCTATCAATAATTACTGTAAACGTAGCTAGAGTAAATGCTCCAGTCAAAAGACACAGAGTGGCTGAATTAAGAAAAGGAAGGTACATATACCTGCTACCTGCAAGAGACTTTCCTCAGGTCTAAAAATGCATCTAGACTGAAAATGAGCATATATAAAAAAAAGATATGACATGCACATGGATACAAATAGAAAGCTGGGTAACAATACTTACAGCAGACAATATCAGTTCAGTCACTCAGTCATGTCCAACTCTTTGAAACCTCATGGACCTGGAGCCTGCTCAAATTCATGTCCATCGAATTGGTGATGCAATCCAACCATCTCATCCTCTGTCGTCCCCTCCTCCTACTGCCTTCAATCTTTCCCAGCATCAGGGGCTTTTTCAGTGAGTCAGTTCTTTGCATCAGGTGGCCAAAGTATTGGAGTTTCAGCATCAGCATCTGTCCTTCTAATGAACGTTCAGAACTGGTTTCCTTTAGGATTGACTGGTTTGATCTTGCAGTCCAACAGACTCTCAAGAGTCTGCTACAACACCCCAGTTAAGCATCAGTTTTTCAGCACTCAACTTTCTTTATAGTCCAAATCTCACATGCATACATGACTACTGGAAAAACCATAGTTTGGACTAGATGGACCTTTGTTGGCAAAGTAATGTCTCTGCTTTTTAATATGCTGTCTAGATTGGTCATAGCTTTTCTTCCAAGGAAGAAGCATTTTTTTTTTTTTAATTTCACAGCTGCAGTCACTATCTGCAGTGATTTTGGAGCCCCCAAAAATAAAATCTCTAACTGTTTCTCACAGATAACCATGATGGTGTGATCACTCACCTAGAGCCAGACATCATGGAATATGAATTCAAGTGTTCTTAGGAAGCAACACTACAAACAAAGCTAGTGGAGGTGATGGAGTTCCAACAGAGCTATTCAGATCTTAAAAGATGATGCTGTTAAAGTGCTACACTCAATATACCAGCACTTGGAAAACTCAGCAGTGGCCACAGGACTGGAAAAGGTCAGTTTTTATTCCAGTCCCAAAGAAGGGCAGTGCCCAAGAATATTCAAAGATAAGTCGCTCAGTTGTGTGTGACTCTTTGTGACCCCATGGACTGTAGCCGGCCAGGCTCCTCCATCCATGGGATATTCCAGACAAGAATACTGGAGTGGGTTGCCATTTCCTTCTCCAAGAGATCTTCCTGATACAGGGATCAAACCCAGGTCTTGGGCACTGCAGGCAGATTTTTAACATCTGAGCCACCAGGGAAGCCCAAGAATGTTCAAACTACTGCACAATTGCACTCATCTCACACACTAGCAAAGTAATGCTCAAAATTTTCCAAGCCAGGCTTCAACAGTACGTGAAACATGAACTTACAGATGTTCAAGCTGGTTTTAGAAAAGGCAGAGGAAGAAGAGATCAAATTGTCACCATCCGTTAGATCATTAAAAAATTAAGAGTTCAAAAAAATCATCTACTTCTGCTTTATTGACTACGCCAAAGCTTTTGACTGTGTGGGTCACAACAAACTGTGGAAAATTCTTAAAGAGATGGGAATACCAGACCACCTGATCTGCCTCTTGAGAAACCTATATGCAGGTCAGGAAGCAACAGTTAGAACTGGACATGGAACAACAGACTGGTTCCAAATAGGAAAAGGAGTAGGTCAAGGCTGTATACTGTCACCCTGTTTATTTAACTTATATGCAGAGTACATCATGAGAAACGCTGGGCTGGAAGAAGCACAAGCTGGAATCAAGATTGTCGGGAGAAATGTCAATAACCTCAGATATGCAGATGACACCACCCTTATGGCAGAAAGTGAAGAGGAACTCAAAAGCCTCTTGATGAAAGTGAAAGTGGAGAGTGAAAATGTTGGCTTAAAGCTCAACATTCAGAAAACGAAGATCATGGCATCTGGTCCCATCACTTCATGGGAAATAGATGGGGAAACAGTGGAAACAGTGTCAGACTTTATTTTTGGGGGCTCCAAAATCACTGCAGATGGTGACTGCAGCCATGAAATTAAAAGATGCTTGCTCCCTGAAAGAAAAGTTATACCAATCTAGACAGCATATTAAAAAGCACAGACATTACTTTGTTGACAAAATTCTGTCTAGTCAAAGCTATGGTTTTTCCAGTAGCCATGTATAGATGTGAAAGTTGAACTATAAAGAAAGCTGAGCTCTGAAGATTGAACTCTGAAGTTGGACTATAAAGAAAGCTGAGCTCTGAAATCTGAGCTCTGATTCTTTTGAACTGTGGTGTTGGAGGAGACTCTTGAGAGTCCCTTGGATGGCATCCAGTCAACCCTAAAGGAAATAAGCCCCGAATTGTCATTGGAAGGACAGATGCTGAAGCTGAAACTCCAATGCTTTGGCCACCTGATGTGAAGAACTGACTCATTGGAAAAGACCCTGATTCTTTCCAAGATTAAAGGCGGGAGGAGAAGGGGACAACAGAGGATGAGATGGTTGGATGGCATCACTAATTCTATGGACATGAGTTTGAGCAAGCTCTGAAAGTTGGTGATGGACAGGAAAGCCTGACATTCTGTAGTCCATGGGGTCACAGAGAGTTGGACACCACTGAGCAACTGAACTGAGCTGAACTCACTCTTTCCATTGTTTCCCCATCTATTTGCCAGGAAGTGATGCATCCGGATGCCATGATCTTAGTTTTCTGAATACTGAGTTTTAAGCCAACTTTTTCACTCTCCTCTTTCACTTTCAACAAGAGGCTATTTAATTCTTCTTCGCTTTCTGCCTTAAAGGTGGTGTCATCTGCATATCTGAGGTTATTGGTATTTCTCCTGGCAATCTTGATTTCAATGTTAATTGATAACAGACAATCTAGACTTCATAAAAGACTGTTTTATGAAAGAAAAAGAACATTACATAAAGGAATCTGTTCTACAAGAAAGAAGATATTTTTCAACATGCTGCTGCTAAGTCACTTCAGTCGTTTCCAACTCTGTGCGACCCCATAGACGGCAGCCCACCAGGCTCCACCATCCCTGGGATTCTCCAGGCAAGAACACTGGAGTGGGTTGCCATATCCTTCTCCAATGCATGAAAGTGAAAAGTGAAAGTGAAGTCGCTCAGTCGTTTCCAACTCTTAGCGACCCCATGGACTGCAGCCTACCAGGCTCCTCCACTCATGGGATTTTCCAAGCAAGAGTACTGGAGTGGGTTGCCATTGCCTTCTCCGATTTTTCAACATAGGGTTATATAAATACATATATAATATTTATGTACAATGTAAATGCATTATACTATATAAATAGTGATGAAAGGAGGGATAGTCACATGATACTAGTGAAAAATTTAACACATCTCTATGGACAGATCATATAGATAGAAAATAATTGTGCGGACACTGGCCTCAAGGGATATATTAGACCATATATACCAACTAACTAACTATGTAGATATATATGTCTGAAATATATAACAGTCCATTTGAAAGAAGCAGAATACACTTTTTCCAAGTGAACATGGAACTTTTGCCAGGATAGGTCACATGCTGTGTCACAAAACAGGTCTCAATAAATTTTAAAAGTTTGAAATAATATCAAGCATCTTTTCTGACATCAATGGTATGAGACTAGAAATCAATTGTAAGAAAAGCACTGTAAAAATATAAACATGGAGGGTAAAAAGCATACTTATACTTCGGCAGTACAAATGCAAAATTGTATAACTGCTATAGAAAAGTTTTAGACTTTCTTATAAAATGACATATGCATTTACCATATGACACAGAAACCCCACACTTATATAGGGGAGTGAAATGAGAATTCATGTTCAAATCAAAACCTATAAACAAGCTTTACATCATTTTTATTCATAACCACCAAAAAATGGCAACCATCATTATATCCTTCCTAAATGTGTGGATCAAGAAACTGGTACATTCATACAATGAAATACTTAACTCCTCAATGAAAAGAAATGAGCTGTTAATAACACATAATGCCTGGGTGACTCTGAAAGATGTTATGCTAAAAGAATAAGCCAGTCTGAAAATGCTATGCACTATCTGATTCCTGTTGCTGCTGCTTAGTCCCTTCAGTCATGTCCAACTCTGTGTGACCCCATGGACTGTAGCCCACCAGGCTCCTGTCTATGGGATTCTCAAGGCAAGGGTACTGAAGTAGGTTGCCATGCCCTCCTCCAGGTCCTTTTTATATGACATTCTAGTGAAGATAAAACTATAAGACCAGAGGAAATAGGAAATATTGATGGTTTCCAGTGGTTAGGGTGAGTGAGTGTTTGACTACAAAGTGAATATCAAGAGGAAAATTTTGGAGGTGATGGAAAGTGTTATGTATACTGATTGTGTTCGTGTTTATACAAATCTATGTAAACTCATTATTTAATTTATATAATTGCAAAGAGACAACAGCAAAAATTTAATTTTACTGCATATTCCCATGTATGTGTGTGGTAGAAAGGTGCTTTGCTTATCATATAAATGCCAGTCTATTTTGAAAGAACAGCCACCATCTCTAATATTGCCACTCACCCTTCCAAGGGGAATAAATTAAAAAAAAAAAAAAATATATATATATATAAGCATGTAATGTTGCTTAATGCTTCTTTCTGAATGTTATACTCGCCATTTCTACTTATATGTCTTAATAAAAAAAGTCACATAACATATATAAGTTGTTGGACAGTTTTACACAGCCTTGTCACTAGAAGGAGACAGCTGAGAACAGTCTGAATGACCACCACACTTACTGAACAATGGACATACTCAGAGCAAATGTATTGTACTATTAGGAAATGTATTTCTTTTCATTTGTTTTTTCTTTTTGGAAAGGAAATGCAGAGATGTCTGGCCATTTGTCAGATTGCAAATGCATGTTAGTATTTTTTGTAAGCTGAATTGGTGCTTTATCATAACCAAAGGTTTGGTCTTATTGCACAATAGCAGTGATCCTTGGTCTGGGTAGGAATAATCTCAAATTGACTTGAAATCTCCTTCTCTATAATTTGAAAATAAGTATTACCCTACTTCCTACATTGCAGAATTACTTTGGGTGAAATTTTAAGATAGTGAATGTGAAAATAATTAGAATTATAAAATACTATTCAACTATTAAAGTTAATAATTAATATTTTGTTTTATATATTATTATAGTCATTATAATCTTAAAGTGTGTAATGCTTGAAGAGGTCTAAGTAATTTTACCTGTATGACTTCTTCACATTTCAAAATAGTAGATGCATTTCTTTGGTCTTTATAAGCAGAGAAAATTGGATTCTTTAAAAAAACAGATATTTTTGAAGATTTTTATTTTCAAGCCTTCCTGAAGAAAGTTTCTTTGATTTCCTTAGATAAATATTATTTCAATTTGGGTCATAACAAACATTATCTTTTAGTAATGTATATTCATTTCCTACTGGTGTTTATCAGTTAGTTATCTTTGGGTTCAGAATACCAGTATTTAATATCTATAGTCTCAAAAAAATGTTTTTTCTTTCCTCTTTGCTAAAGCCATGTGTCCTTATAAAGGATTTTCTTTTAAATAGAAATTGAAAGATTACACATAGACAGCAAAACAAACAGATCATAGAACTGTATGATCTTTAAAAGTGACAAATGGAAAAGATTAAAATAATTTATAAAAACTATTCTTTTCTAGAAAATTTAATCATATTGATGAACCCCACATACAAATAAAATATTTTTAGATGATTTCTCCACAAGCTTTGAATGAACCAGCATTACAGAACATTTTCAAGTCCTTTTCCTTTGTATATACCAATACCATATCTCTCCATGATTGAACTGGATGAGGGGTGATGAGTTTGCTCATGTACTGTATAAAACCATTGACCTGAAACACAATAGTAAAACTCAGCTTTGCATCAAATAGTTTCTTTCATGTCTTTCTCTTTCTCTGAAAGATTGATTTCTTAAACATGACAGTGTTTGCTTTATAAAATACTGCTGGTTTCGTCCCAGAATAAGACTTTAAATAGGATCCTATGAAAAATCAATTTATTGAGTAAGAGATCTTGATAATGTTTTTATTTTCTGTTGTTTATATACCATTACCTATGGTGTATTTCTGTGAAAATAAGAATCCTCCATCAACATAAACTAATCAAATAATATCTCTAACAGAAATCATATAGATCAATAATGGCTTTTTTTAAAGTAATGATCAAATATTATTTAGACTTTGCAGAAAGCACACAGTGCACAAAGACTGAATTCTAAATATGTGATTTGAGGAGTTTTTTATTTTAGTATTGTGACTTGAATATATTAGAAGCTAAAAGGCCCTGAAATTCATTAGGACAAAGAGCAGAAGAATGATGATAAGAGCTGTTTACTGAAATATTTTAGTTGCTGGCCTTTATTTTGTGCTGAGCCATGCAAGTCTCTATTCATCCCTATATATTAATCCCTGTGACTGTTGGTTGAACTCTATAGCTTTCTCTGGAGTGATGATCTTACATGCCTTCTAGACTCATTTTTCTTTGAGAGTGACTACTGAGGAAACTGTAATAGTCAGCCAAGCACAGCAAAGCTCATGGCACCAGAAGCCACAAACAGTGCCAACTAACACTTGCAGGAAATTACTCCAACTAAGGTTAGAAAGAATGCTCTTTACCTGTGAACTGAATTTATTGCCCAACATATGTTGGTGCTGAAACTACAGTACTTGGGCCACTTGATGCAAAGAGCTAACTCATTGTAAAAAAGACCCTGATAGTGGGAGAGATTGAGGACAAGAGGAGAAGCGGGCAACAGAGGATGAGATGGTTGGATGGCATCACTGACTCAATCAATGCACATGAATATCAGGAGGATAGGGAAGGACAAGGAAGCCTGACGTGCTTCAGTTCATGGAGTTGCAGAGTCAGACACAACTTAGCCCCTGAACAACAACAACAATGGTGTATCATTTCAGATGAATTTTCAATCTATCTCATAAACAGACATTTCTGTATTATCATCTATAGTATCCACACACTTTCTATGTAGGCAACCTCTACATGTTCCTATAAACTCTTCACAAAGCACTGCTTCTTTAGATCTCAGTATTTATACCTGTTGTTGACAAATGGAATGATAATCTCTTAAATTCCCTCTAGTGTTAACATCCTTTAATTCTATGTCATTTTATTGTGCAAAATAAATATTGAGTGAAGACTAACTCCAACCTTGAACTAAATAAAAGGGTAGCAGGAGAAATTTATAACTATGCAAGCCTTTTATCATAATATGAATTACATATGAATTATATGAATGTGATTCATAATAATAAATTATATAAAATTGTATAGATGCCTGACAAAGAAAATATATAGGTGATAGTTTATTTGGTTTTATTTCCACAAACTAAAATTGCTTTGATATAGCCACCAGGGAAACCCATCACTAGCACCACCTGGGAAGCCCATGTAACTGCCACAGATACTTAATTATGGTCAGATAGAATGGCTTATCACTAACATTTCCCCTACCAGCCCAAATTTCATTTTTGGTAAATTTCACCTAATATTTAGCAATATGGCAATAAACATATTAATTAATGGATCAAAGATTATATTCAGTGACTTAATGTGATAGTTAAACTCTATGGGCATTTTTAGTTCATTTTCTCCTGCAATTCCTCCTTCCATCCTTCTCTTCATCCCCACATCACCCTTTCTTACTCTCTCCACAATCCCCCCACACACCATTCACTATTAGTGCTTTTGTGCACTCACAGAAGCCTCATGTTTGTTTTGTTTTTGTTTTTTTGATAGGAATTCAAACCTCTGAGCTCATCTTTTTATTTCTTCATTCTGTCCGGGGACAGTAGAAATAAACAGCCAATCTCATTATATTTGTTAGTTTTCCAGAAATGTTCAAAAGTATCACTACACAGTTATCCAGTTCCTTGATGCTTATGAGTGGTTGACTGGGACTACCCAGTTGAGGTATTTTGAAAATATATATTGACAGATTGCACAGTGGACTATCACTGCTCTCTCTACTATTAGAAATAGAGTCATTAGTGTTTTAAAATTTAATCACATTACAGGTCAATTCCAGAAACTTGAGAACTAATTCAGAACACTCATCTGTAAAATCCTATTTCTCCAGAATTACTCTTGAGATAAAACTTTGTATTAATATAGTATCTCCAGAGATAAACAGCTGTAGTCATTTTCTTTTTCCCTTCCTTCCTCTCTTTCTTCCTTTCCTTGTTTCCCTCTTTCTTTCTCTGCCCCCCTCATAGATATTGATAGATTCATAGATAAATATTGAAATAGGTATAGGTTCATTAAGTTACAGAGATTGCAGAGTCCCAAAATCTGTAGCCCAACAAGGTGCAGACCCAGGGGAACCCATAGTATAATTCCAGTTTAAATGGGAAGACAAGACAGGGTAGTTGTCTATCGGGCAGATGGACTGGAGAGGATGGACAACTTTTAGGTAGAAGGAATTCTCATTTGTGGGAGGATCAGCCTTTTTGTTCTATCTGTCCTTCAACAAATTGGGTGAGGGCTATGCATATTAAGAAAGACAATCTGCTTTACTCAGTCAATGAATTCAATTATCAAGCTTATCCAAAAATATCCTCATGGATACATATGGAATAATGTTTCACCAAACACCTGAAAGTCCCATTGTCTAATCAAGTTAACATATAAAGTTAACTATCACAGCTTGTGATTTATTACTGGATTTTTAAAATAAACTAAATCTTAAAAGTAATCTATTAAGAATTATTTTTAATTTAGCTCTAGCCCTATTTATATATTTTCCTTTTTTGAGTAAAATGATGTGTGTTTATTAATGTCCATAATTCCATCCTCTGTAATGAAATTTATAAGCATACACTGGTTTCTCCATTTGTATAGCTTGAATTCAATTATTTTCTAGATAGCAGTCTCTATTACTTTTTGAAAAATAGTGACCACTACAGTAGTTATACTTTATTAAGCTGTAGAGTCACTTACAGAAGTGTTATTTTCACTGTTTCCAAGTAGTTAGAAATGGTTTGGGTATATTGTTTTGTGGTTAAATTCAATTTTATTGCTTTGTTTTTATACAATATGGCTTATATTATTTCTAAACTTAAGACTTCAGTCGTTCCAAGAGACTTGATATATACTATATTAATAATTAGGTCATGCCAAATAAAACTTTTCTTTGTAGGACTTAAATTTTATGATATAACTGTTCATTCAAGCTGAGTTATCTTTAGTCTGACTGATCTTTTAAAAAGTGAGAAACATTAAAATCTTTCACTATATATATATATATATATATATATATATATATATATATATATATATATAATGGGTTTATATACACATATTGGAGTAGAAAATGGAAACCCACTCCAGTATTCTTGCCTAGAAAATTCCATGGACAGAGGAGCCTGGCAAGCTTACAGTCCATGGGTCTCAAAGAGTCAGATATGACTGAGCATACACTCATGTTCATATACACATGTATTTGTGTATACATACATATATAAAATATATGTAAACCATATACATTTGTATATGACTACATTTATAATAATGAATATGTTCTCATATATATGAAAACCGTATATAGATATATTTGTTTCCCCTGTATTTTCCCTTTTTATTGAGGTACAGATGTTTTACAATATTATATGTTTCAGGCATACAACATAGTGACTCACAAATTTTAAGATCATATTCTGTGTATAATCATTATAAAATATTGGCTGTATTCCCTTTGCTATACTATATATTCTTGTGGCTCAGACAGTGAAGAATCCACCTGCAATGCAGGAGACCTGGGTTCAATCCTGGGTTGGGATGATCCCCCGGAGAAGGGAATGGTTACCCATTCCAGAATTCTTGCCTGGAGAATTCCATGGAGAGAGGAGCCTGGTGGGCAACAGTCCATGGGGTCACAAAGAGTCAAGCAGGATTAAGTGAATAACACTTTTGTGTATAATCATTCTAAAATATTGCTTGTATTCCCTGTATTTATATTCTTGTAGCTTATTTATTTTATACATAGTAGTTTATACCTCTTAATCTTCTATCTCTAACACGTCTCTTCCTCTTTCTCTATTCACATCCATAACCACTATTTTGTTCTCTATATCTGTGAGTCGGTTTTTTTGGTTGTTGTTGTTATATTCACTACCTTGTTTTATTATTTTATATTCCACACATTATTGATTCTGTACAGTATTTCTCTTTCTCTGACTTATTTAACTTAGCATATATACCATCCAAGTCCATCCGTGTGATTGCGAATCATTAAACTTTGCTCTTCCCTATGGCTGAGTAAGTATCCCATTACCCCCACACCCATACACACACATCAGGTCTTTATCCATGTGTTTGATAATGGGTCCTTAGGTTGCTTCCATATTTCCATTTTTGAGTTATAAATAATGATGCTATGAACATTATGGTGTGTATATATTTTCAAATTAATGTTCTCATTTTTGGCATTAGATACCCAGGAGTGGAAATGCTGGGGCATATGCAATTTCAATTTTCAGTTTGTGGGTAAGCCTCCATTCTCTTTTTCTATCGTGTCTATACCAGTTTGTATTCCAAACAACAGTGATTTAGGTTTTCCTTTTCTCCACATTCTAGCCAACATTTCCTATTGCGGTCTTTTTGATGATAGCCACTCTGAAAGTTATGAGGTAATATCTCATTATGGCCTTAATTTGCATTTCTCTGATAATTAATGATGTTGAGCATCTTTTTCTATGTCTGTAGGCCATCTGGATATCTTCTTTCAAAGAATGTCTATTCAGGTCCTCTGCCCATTTTTTAATTGGAATATTTATTTTATTGAGATTGAGTTATTTATATCTTTTGAATATAAACTATTATTGGATATATCATTTCAAATATTTTATTCAATTCAGTAGACTTTTTTGTCCTGTTGATGATTTCCTTTGCTGTGCAAAAACTTTTTAGTTTGATATAGCCTCATTTGATTATTTTCGGTTTTGTTTCCTGTAGCTGGGAAGATATATACAAAAAATATTCTTAAGATTTATCTCAAAGAGTGTTTGACCTATGTTTTCTTCTAGAAGTTTTAGGCTTTCCAGTCTTATATATAGGTCTTTAATGCATTTTGAGTTTACTTTTGTATATGAAATTAGAGAATGTTCTGATTTCATTCTTTTACATGTAAATGTCCAGTTTTCACAGCACCACTTAATGAAGAGATTGTCTTTTCTCCATTGTATACCCCTTGTCATAGATTAACTGACCATAAGTGTGTGAGTTTTCTTTCTGGGCTATCTGTTCTGTTCCACTGATTTATGTATCTGTTTTTGTGCCAGTACCATCCCATTCCAAATTTGCTGGCATATTGAGTGCAGAACTTTCACAGCATCATCTTTTAGGATTTAAAATAGCTCAACTGGAATTCTATCACCTCCACTAGCTTTGTTGGTAGTGCTGCTTCCTAAGGCCCAATTCACTTAGTATTCCACAAGGTCTGGCTCTAGGTTAGTGATCATACCATTGTGGGTGTGATTATAAAGGTTTTTTTTTTTTGTATATTTCTTCTCTTTATTCTTGCCACCACTTCTTAATATCTTTTGCTTCTGTTAGGTTCATACCATTTCTGTCCTTTATTGTACCCATCTTTGCATGAAATTTTCCCTTGGTATCTCTAATTTTCTTGAAGAGACCTCTAGTCTTTCCAATTCTATTGTGTTCCTCGATTTGTTTTCTTTGATAACTGAAGAAGACTTTCTTATCTCTCCTTGCTGTTCTTTGGAACTCTGCATTCAGATGGGTATATCTTTCCCTTTCTTCTTTGCCTTTCACTTCTCTTCTTTTCTCAAGTATTTGTGCACACCAGGATCCAGAGTCCCTGCAGAGACTGAGTGAGTGTTTGAGTGTCTCCTGTAGATGCACAGGTCAGCAGTGGCCTGCCATAGGGACAGAGGCTCTAGCTGCAGCAGACCTTGGACACATGGTGTGTGGCATAAGCCATCTTGGAGGAGGCTGTCATTAGCCCCACCATAGAGCCGCAGAATAGACAACCCAGAAACTGCAGAACAAAAATACCAAAGAAATTATTACAATAAAACTATAATATGTTGAATCAAAGTAGCAAGAGTTGAGATCTTTGTCTTATTCCTGATCTCAGAGGAAATGCTTTCAAATTTTTGTTGAGTGTGATGTTAGCTCTGGGCTTGTCATATGGTCTTTATTATGTTGAGATACAGTAACTCTATGCCTAACTTCTGTAGGTTTTTTTTTTGCTATTAATTGATATTAAAGTGAAGTCGCTCAGAAGTGTCCTACTCTTTGCAACCCCATGGACTGTAGCCTATCAGGCTCCTCCATCCATGGGATTTTCCAGGCACGAGTGCTGGGGTGGATTGCCATTTCCTTCTCCAGGGGATCTTCCAAACCCAAGAATCGAACCTGGGTCTCCCGCATTGCAGGCAGACACTTTACCAACTGAGCCACCAGGGAAGCCCAATTGATATTGAATTTTATAAAATATTTTTCTACATATATTGAGATGATATAGTTTTTAGTCCTCATTTTTAATATAGTATGTCACATTAATTAATTCACTGATTTGAAAAATCCATGGATCTCTGTAATAAATCTACTGGATCTTGGTATATAATCATTTTAATGTATTGTTGAATTCGTTTTCTAATATTTTGTTGAGGAAATTTATGTCTATGTCCATCAGTGATGCCTGTAATTTTATTTTATGTGTGATATCTTTGTTTGGTTCTGGTTTCAGGGTGATACCAGCTTCTTAGAATGAGTATAGAAGTACTCCTTCCTATGCATTTTTGGAATTGTTTGAGAAATAAATGTTAAATCTTCTCTAAACATTTGTTGAATTTCCTCTGTAATGTCATCTGGTCCTGAACTTCTGTTTGTTAGATGTTTTTTGTTTTGTTTTGTTTTGTTTTTAAATTACCGATCCAGTTTAAGTCCTGGTAATTCTTCTGTTCATATTGTCTATGTCTTCCTTGTTTGGTCTTTAGAGTGCACATTTCTGGGAATTTTTCCATGTCATTGGCATACAGTTGTTTACAGTATGTATTTCTGTAGTGTCAATTTTAACTTCTACTTTTTCATTTTTGATTTTATTTTTTTGTGTGTTCTCTCTTTTTATTGATGAGTCTGGCTAATGGTTTTCCTCTGTAGTATTTAAGGTTTGAGATATAAGTGTTCAGTCAAACTCATTTATCTCTTGTCTGCCTGATCTCTCAAAGAGTGAAAGAGACATTGAAGTATCCTACTCAATGTATCTATTATATATTTTATATACACACACAAATATATACATACATGTATAATATAGATTCATATATATGAAAATTGGTAATATGTATATTTATTCTTCCTGGTACTTTTAATTAACTTTATTTTTTACAAGTTTTACCTTCCCACTGCAATATAGTCACTAAGAGAGACTCACTGGAGGTAAAATAACAGATGTGAATTCATCTCCTGGCCAAATTACTTAATTCTTTATGTTTCTCTTTTCTCCTAAGTTAGAATGATTATTCCACATGCATGGTTCATGGCCAGCATTGTTAAGTCTCATTTTGAGGAAGACAGCCTGTGTGTGTCTGCATGTGTGTGTGTGTATAAACCCATTGAAGATGCCATACTTCCAAATCAAGTTACAGCAAAGCAAAGAAACAGGATAGGAAAAGAGAGAGAGAAACAAGCTGCACTAGCTTGAGTCACCTGGAAAATGAGAAAATAAAAATATTTAGGCATTTGAGGAAATCATGTGGAAAGCTTTGAACATTTAAAGATCATGGAACTAGGAGTATTAGCCAAATATACATGTAAAGACAGATTTGTTATATTGTTTAAATACATATTCTGGAGTCTAATTGCCTGCATTTGGTCTTTGACTCTGTCATTTATTAGTTTTGCAGATTACAAAACATCTCTGTACCTCAGTTTCCTATTTGTAAAATTGGGATAATAATAATAGTTACTTCATTTATTGATTTGAGGTTAAAATGAGTTACCACATGCAAAGTTCTTTAAATAGTGATTAGAGCATTATAAATGATAAGTAAATCTTTTAAGTAGTAGGATTTTCAATTATTTGTTATTATATATGAGGATAAGAGGAATTCGAACACAAACTAAGGGAAATACTATTTTAATCAACATTGTCTACTTGCAGAATCATTCAATTTCCATTGTGCTTAATTACTTCATATTCAGTTCAGTTCAGTAGCTCAGTCGTGTCCAACTCTTTGCGACCCCATGAATCGCAGCACGACAGGCCTGCCTGTCCATCACCAACTCCCAGAGTTCACGCAGACTCACATCCATTGAGTCAGCGATGCCATCCAGCCATCTCATCCTCTGTCGTCCCCTTCTCCTCCTGCCCCCAATCCCTCCCAGCAGCAGAGTCTTTTCCAATAAGTCAACTCTTTGCATGAGGTGGCCAAAGTACTGGAGTTTCAGCTTTAGCATCATTCCTTCCAAAGAAATCCCAGGGCTGATCTCCTTCAGAATGGACTGGTTGGATCTCCTTACAGTCCTTGGATTCTCAAGAGTCTTCTCCAACACCACGGTTCAAAAGCATCAATTCTTCGGCACTCAGCCTTCTTCACAGTCCAACTCTCATATCCATACATGACCACAGGAAAAACCATAGCTTTGACTAGACGAACCTTTGTTGGCAAAGTAATGTCTCTGCTTTTGAATACGCTATCTAGGTTGGTCATAACTTTCCTTCCAAGGAGTAAGTGTCTTTTAATTTCATGGCTGCAGTCACCATCCGTAGTGATTTTGGAGCCCAAAAAAATAAAGTCTGACACTGTTTCCACTGTTTCCCCATCTATTTCCCATGAAGTGATGGGACCGGACACCATGATCTTCATTTTCTGAATGCTGAGCTTCAAGCCAACTTTTTCACTCTCCACTTTCACTTTCATCAAGAGGCTTTTTAGTTCCTCTTCACTTTCTGCCATAAGGGTGGTGTATTCTGCATATCTGAGGTTATTGATATTTCTCCCAGCAGTCTTGATTCCAGCTTGTGCTTCTTCCAGTCCAGCATTTCTCATGATGTATTCTGCATATAAGTTAAATAAGCAGGGTGACAATATACAGCCTTGACATACTCCTTTTCCTATTTGGAACCAGTCTGTTGTTCCATGTCCAGTTCTAACTGTTGCTTCCTGACCTGCATACAGGTTTCTCAAGAGGCAGATCAGGTGTTCTGGTATTCCCATCTCTTTCAGAATTTTCCAGAGTTTATTGTGATCCACACAGTCAAAGGCTTTGGCATAGTCAATAAAGCAGAAATAGATGTTTTTCTGGAACTCTCTTGCTTTTTCTATGATCCAGCAGATGTTGGCAATTTGATCTCTGGTTCCTCTGCCTTTTCTAAAACCAGCTTGAACATCTAGAAGTTCACGGTTCACATATTGCTGAAGTCTGGCTTGGAGAATTTTGAGCATTACTTTACCAGCGTGTGAGATGAGTGCAATTGTGCGGTAGTTTGAGCATTCTTTGGCATTGCCTTTCTTTGGGATTGGAATGAAAACTGACCTTTTCCAGTCCTGTGGCCACTGCTGAGTTTTCCAAATTTGCTGGCATATTGAGGGCAGCACTTTCACAGCATCATCTTTCAGGATTTGAAATAGCTCAACTGGAATTCCATCACCTCCACTAGCTTTGTTCGTAGTGATGCTTTCTAAGGCCCACTTGACTTCACATTCCAGGATGTCTGGCTCTAGGTGAGTGATCACACCATCGTGATTATCTGGGTTGTGAAGCTCTTTTTTGTACAGTTCTTCTATGTATTCTTGCCACCTCTTCTTAATATCTTCTGCTTCTGTTAGGTCCATACCATTTCTGTCCTTTATTGAGCCCATCTTTGCATGAAATGTTCCCTTGGTATCTCTAATTTTCTTGAGGAGATCTCTAGTCTTTCCCATTCTCTCGTTTTCATCTACTTCTTTGCATTGATCATGGAAGAAGGCTTTCTTATCTCTTGTTATTCTTTGGAACTCTGCATTCATATGCTTATATCTTTCCTTTTCTCCTTTGCTTTTCGCTTCTACTTCATATTAGTCTTTGTTTAAAAAAGTAACACATATCTTCCAAGTTAAAAACCCTTTACTAACTGTAAAATGCATAAGTAATAAACAGGTATATAAGCCTATAAAATAATCAAGAAAAAATCAAATAGAAGCATGTGTTTTCTAGATAATTTAAAATAAGTAAGTGAATGTGATTGCAATGTAAATAATGACTAGGTGGCTATTTTAGATATGGGGATTAGAGAAGAACTCTCTAGGGAGGTGGCATTTAAGCTGAGGTCAAACAACATGAGGGTGTCAGCATTGTGAGATAGATAAGGAAGACTCTTACAGGCAAATGAAAAAAACAATATATTAAAGGCTTTAAAGTAAGAATTATATTGGATTCATCAAGGACTATAAATGCACTGCTAATGGGACTAGATTATAGTGGTAAAGGAGTATTGGAAAGAGATGCAATCAGAGAAGTAAGTAACAGCCACGTAATGTAAGGTTATGTGTTTTAAATGTGCTGGTAAAGTTTCAGAAGGTTTAAATAATAGATGAGAACTTTTTAAAATTTGTTTTGAAAAAAAATCACTTTACCTCTACAAAAGCAATGCATTTCAGGGGTTAAGGTGTGTACAGAGAAAGACCAAGTAGCTGGCTATTATATAAAATGAGGGGAACAGTTTAGGAAACTTGAGTTAAGCATTCAGTGGTAAAGATAAATGGACAGTGAAATAAAAGAAGGCCAGAGAATCAAATGTAATGATCCAAAAGGGGAGATGTAATTAACTGGGTGAAATGGAAAAGAATAGCTATTAGTGATACTTCTAAAGATTAGAATAGATTTAGAAGGATTGTGAGAGTAAAATATAAGTAGCTTTTCAGAGAGAGTTTGGTCAGAATTGAAGATCAAAGTTATCAAAATAGTAAAAAGACAACTTTTAGTTATGAAATGAAATGCATTAGTAGAAAAGAAAGTAACATGCAACCCTCTAATTAATAATGAATCAGGATATAAACAGATTTTGGCAATGGCATCCCACTCCCATACTCTTGCCTGGAAAATCCCATGGATGGAGGAGCCTGGTAGGCTGCACTCCATGGGGTCGCGAAGAGCTGAACACGACTGAGCAACTTCACTTTCACTTTTCACCTTCATTCATTGGAGAATGAAATGGCAACCCACTCCAGTGTTCTTGCCTGGAGAATCCCAGGGACAGGGGAACCCGGTGGGCTGCCGTCTATGGGGTCGCACAGAGTCGGACACGACTGAAGTGACTTAGCAGCAGTAGCAGCAGCAGTATAATAGAAGACAAATAATTATGACAATTATTTTATTTTGTTAAAGTGATTATAAAGCATAATTCTTTTTTCTAGAATTCATGCTGTGAATCTAACAGTCACATTGCAGTAAATTAAACATGATTTTTGACATTTTCAAAGCTTATTAAATGTAACTTTTATATTCACTACAGTGTGTTTTTTAACATTGGTTTTATGTATTAATGTGAAAATCCCATAGTAGTACTTAAGATCATAAATTATGAAAAATTTATCAGGAAAATAGTTTATCTAACAGATATAAGTACATATTATCCTAACAAGTCCCACTGATAATATATTGCTAGGGATATATAAGTATATAGTAAAACTATGAATAAAAGTAAGGGAATGATAGAGTATTCAGTTTAGAATCATGGTTACCTGTGAAAGTATGAAGTTGATGGAGGAGCATACCCAAAGCTTCAACAATATTGGTATCACCATCTTCCTTAAATTGCCCAGTAGCTACAAGGGCATTACTTTTATTTCCATGCTATGTCATTTTCATTCTATATACATATATATTTGTATAAATTTCTTCAAAATTAAAAAGTTAATACAAAGATTTCAACATTGATATGTAAGAAAGTTGGAATGTCTTATTTTTTTTTAATTTGTGAAAAGAAAAGGCAAACCAAAACAAGTATCAATGACTTTTCTTGAACCTATGATGTTAGAATTATTCCAAAAGTTAAATTTATCTTGAAAAGCAGAAACACCACTTTGTTGACAAAGGTCCTTATAATCATCACTATGGTTTTTCCAGTAGTCATGTATGGATATGAGAGTTAGACCATAAAAAAGGCTGCATGCCAAATTGATGCCTTCAAACTGTAGGACTGAAGAAGACTCTTGAGAGTCCCTTGGACAGCAACGAGATCAAACCAGTCAATCCCAAAGGAAATCAACCCTGAATATTCATTGGAAGGACTGATGCTGAAGCTGAAGCTCTAATACTTTGGCCACCTGATGCAAAGAGGTGGCTCATTGAAAAATACCCTGATGCTGGGCAAGATTGAAGGCAGGAGGAGGAGTTAATGACAGAGGATGAGACGGTTGGATGTCATCACTGACTCAATGGACATGAGTTTGAGCAAACTTCAGGAGATGGTGAAGGACAGGGAAGTCTGGCTTTCTGCAGTCCATGGGGTTGCAAATAGTCAGACATGACTGAGTGACTGAACAGCAATGTCATAATCAGAACAGCATGGTAGTGGCATAAAAAAAGGCACATAGATCAGTGGAACAGAATAGAGAGCCGATAAATAAATCCACATTTTTATGGACAATAAACCTCTAATGAAGATAAGAATATACAGTGGGATAAAACCTCTTCAGTAAATAGTGTCGTGAAAGCTAGAGAACTGCAAACAAAAGAATCAAACTGAATGTAAGATCAGAAACCAAAAAAACTCCTAAAAGAAAACATAGTTGATAAGATTGACATCAGTTTTGGTAATTAATTTTTGGATTTAACACTACAAGCAAAGGCAGCAGAAGCAAATATAAACACATATAAACTACATCAACCTTATAACCTTCTGTACAGCAAATAAAACCATCATCAAGATGAAAGGACAACTTATAAATGGGAGAAGATATTTGCAAGCTTATCAGATAAGGGTGGTTAATGTCCAAAATTTATAAACAACTCATACCACTCAACAACAAAAACAACAAAAACCAAACAACCATATTTTAAAATAAACAGAGGATCTGGCTAGGTATTTTTCAAGAAAAATACAGATGTATACAGATGACCAACAAGAACATGAAAATATGCTCAACATTACAGATCATCAGGGAGATGTAAATCATATCCACTGTGAAGTATCATTTGACACCTGTTAGAATAGCTGCTTTGAAAAGACATGAAATAATGTTGGTGAGAATATGAAGAAAAGGGAGCCTTCATGCTTTATAGATGGGAATGTAAATTGTTGCAGCCCCTATGGAAAACAATGTAGAATATCATCAAAAAATTAAAAATAGAACTATTGTGATATAGCAATTATTCTGAATATTTATCTGAAGGAAACAAAATCACTAACATAAATAGATATCTGTAGTCCTGTGTTTATTGAAGCATTATTTGCAGTAGCCCAAACAAGGAGACAGTCTAGGTTACCAGCAGTGGTTAAATTGACAAAGAAGATGTAGCGTGTGCACACACACCCACACATACACACGGACACAGGGCTATTACTCAGACATAGAAAAGAAAGCAAGCCTGCCATTTTTGACAATGTGGATGGGTCTTAAGGACATTATTCTATATGAAGTAAGGGAATGACAAATATCATATGATTTCACTTATATCTGGAATCTTACCAAAAATTAAAAGCACTTTATAGATACAGATTATAGCAATTTGTTGGTTGCTAGAGGCTGGATATAAGGGGTGGGAAAATGAGCGATGAGGGTCAAATAGTATAAATTTCCAATATTATATAAATAAATCATGGGGATGTAATATTCAGCATGGTGGCGATATGTAATACATATGAAAGTGAAAGTGAAGTCGCCCAGTCATGTCTGACTCTTTGCAACCCCATGGACTGTACCCTACGAGGCTTCTCCATCCATGGAATTTTCTAGGTAATACATATACACTATATTATATATTTGAAAGTTGGTAAAGAGAGTATATCTCAAAACTCATCAGTAGAAAAAAATTGTAACTATGTATGGAGTTAGATGTTAATAAGACATACTATGGTGATTATTTTGCACCATATACATTTATGAAATTATTACTTTGTGAACCTGAAACTACCATGTTATATATCAATTATATCTTATTTGAAAATATAGTAGAAGAGAGATAGATAATAAAATAATATCTAGCATTTTAATATTAATAGTATTAAAATATCTATAGAAAATAGTATTATAGTTACAACATTAATATTATATTATTATATATTAGTATAATAGTAGTAATAAAATAAATCATAGCATAATAAAACAATGTATCTACAGAAAAGGTCAAAAATCCATTTTACTTTTTAACTATTGTATTAGTATTATAATAGTATTATAGTTAATATTATTAGTATTGATTAACAGCATTATAATAAAACAATATATCTATAGAACATTAATGTTAATATTTTAAAATATGAATTATAATATATCTACAGAAAAAGAGTTCAAAACCTTTGCATACTGATTAATTTTCAAATACTTTAGTTCATATTCTTATGGACTAAGAGATAATAAAATGTCCTTCCTGTTTAAAGCTCATATATGTGATAGTAAGAGTGTATTATTTTAGATATCTTAGATATAGTGAGCAAGGCATTGAGTTTTTCAGAGTCCCCTTAAACTGTTAAGATATTCTCAAACTGATTTAAACTTATTTATTTATTTTTAGTAAATAATTATATAATATTTTATATACCTGGCCTTGTCCTAGAAAATATATGTCTTACTACTTAATTTTCATAATAGTGTATGATTCAGTCATTGCTATTATTCATACTTTAATAATGAGGAAATTGAGACACAGAGAGTTTGAGTAATGTTTCCCAAGGTCTGAGAGCAAGGATATGACATTGCCAGGATTTGAATCCAGTCTGCAGAACTTGTCTCCTAATAATATATTATGTTGAAAACAACAAAATAAAAGCTGATAGGTGACAATGTTCTTTTCAAATAATATTATTAGATTTTTTATGATAAAATTTCATTATGTGTAAGGAAATGTGTAGATTAAAATTTTTCCTTTGTAAGCATTCTGATTGCTGAGAAGTCATATAACATTAAAATAGACTATCATGGTCAAATAGTTCCACCGAAAATACCATAAAAATATTTTCAAAATTTACAACAGAAATATTAATGTTTTTTGTTATGAGTTGGAATGGAGTCTCTCAAATAAGTAGTGTAGAGCAATGAATGTGTTAAAGTACTATATTTGAGAATTAAATAAAATTTAATTTTATTAGAATTTCAGTAGATCTGGCATCAGGTACTTAACAATCCACTTAATGTGTTAAAACATTGCTACTTTTCTTTGAAACTTCTGTTATTTCTATGAATAATTATTTGTCTTGTTGGTTTAATATTAAAATGAAATAAGAAAATGATATTTAAAAAATTAATATATCTGAATGATTTGTATGATTTAGAAATAGTATCAAACAAGAAAAGAAGGAGCATTTATAATAGAACTTTTTTAAAAAAATTAAAATATAAGACTAAAAAAAAGGTAATACTTTGTACATATTTTAGGGAGGTAAAATAATAGATTGGGATTTGAAGAATAATAAAGTCCAGGGTTAAGTGATGTAAAATGCCAGTTAAAAGATCTTAAATCACATATTGAAGTGTCAAATAATTGAAATAGGATGTAAGAAGTAGCCAAACCATTATAGAAAAGAAGACAAAATAATCATTTTGCACAAGATATTGTCTCAGAAACATATCCACATACTAAAGAGAATCAATAGAAGTTATTAGACTTCAACTTTTTTGTTGTGTTTTTAGATGTAAATTAAAAGTTAGTTTTTAAAAAATGACAATAGATTTCCTACATAACATTTACATTGACCCATGAATGGATATAGAAATTGTGTTACACATATACAATGGAATATTACTCAGCTATAAAAAGGAACACATTTGAGTCAGTCCTAATGAAGTGGATGAACCTAAAGCCTATTATACAGCCTGAAGTAAGTCACAGAGATAACTATTGTCTGTTAATGCGTGCATATGGAATCTAGAAAGACGGCACTGATGAACCTTATTTGCAGGGCAACAGTGAAAACTCAGACAAAGTGAACAGAACTTGTGGACATAGTGAGCGAAGAAGAGGTTGGGACAAATTAAGAAAATAGCATGGAAACATATACATTACCATATGTAAACTAGATAACAAGTGGGAATTTGCGCTGTGACACAGGGAGCTCAACCCGGTGCTCTGAGACAACCTAAAGGGGTAGAGTGGGGAGAGATGAGAACGAGGTTCAGCAGGGAGGGGGCGTATGTACATCTGTGGCTGATTCATGTCAAAATATGGCAGAAACCAACGCAATATTGTAAAGTAATTATCCTCTAATAAAAAGGCAAAAAATAAAAATGAAAACAAATTAGGTTTGTTCACATAAAAATATACATACATAATACACATAAAATGTTAAAACACTATACATTAATAAAGAAAAATCTATAATTTTATCAAGAAGCAGAAAAGGCCAGAATAAATAGAAATTATTTGAAATACACTCTTAATTTCATTTTATATGTTAATAACTCTTAAGTAACTGAAATATTATTTAATAAGCAAATACAGGAATGTCATTATGGTTTCATCAGTTCATTTTTATTTTTAAAGATGTAGTAGTTTTTAGGTGTTAACTTGAAATATTCAATTTTCCTGCACTTCTGAAAAAATAAGAAATCACTTAGTAGCACCTGACTCTTAGGAAGTTATATCACTGTTCAAAGGGAAAAAGAACTGTACTATTTATTGACAATTCAAGTCAGTTCAGTTGCTCAGTAGTGTCCGACTCTTTCTGACCCTGTGGACTACAGCACGCCAGGTTTCCTGTCCATCACCAATTCACAGAGTTTGCACAGACTCGTGTGCATCGAGTCGGTAATGCAATCCAACCATCTCATCCTCTGTTGTCCCCTTCTCCTCCCACCTTCAATCTTGCCCAGCATCAGGGTCTTTTCCAGTGAGTCAATTCTTTGCATCAGGTAGCCAAAGTAAGAGAGCTTCAGCTTCAGCATCAGTACTTTCAATGAACATTTGGTACTGAATTCCTTTAGGATTAACTGGTTCAATCTCTCATTCCAAGAGATTCTCAAGAGTCTTCTCCAACACCACAGTTCAAAAGCATCAATATTTTGGCTGTAGGCTTCCTTTATGGTCCAACTCTCACATCCAAATATGACCACTGGAAAAACCATGGCCTTGACTAGACAGACCTTTGTTGGCAAAGTAGTGTCTCTGCTTGTTAATATGCTATCTAGGTTGGTCATAGCTTTTCTTCCAAGCAGCAAGCGTCTTTTAATTTCATGGCTGAGTCACCATCTGCGGTGATTTTGGAGACCGAGAAAATAAAAGTCAGTCACAGTTTCCCCATCTATTTGCTATGAAGTGATGAGACCAGCGGAGAAGGCAATGGCAACCCACTCCAGTACTCTTGCCTGGAAAAGCCCATGGACTGAGGAGCCTGGTGGGCTGCAGTCCATGGGGTCGCGAAGAGTCGGACACGACTGAGTGACTTCACTTTCTCTTTTCACATTCATGCATTGGAGAAGGAAATGGCAACCCACTCCAGTGTTCTTGCCTGGAGAATCCCAGGGATGGGGGAGCCTGGTGGGCTGCCGTCTATAGGGTCACACAGAGTCGGACACGACTGAAGCGACGCAGCAGCAGCAGCAGCAGCAGCAGCAGATGAGACCAAATGCCATGATCTTAGTTTTCTGAATTTTGAGTTTTAGGCCACCTTCAAACTCTCCTCTGAATTTTCACATTCATCAAAAGACTCTAGTTTTTCTTCACTTTCTGCCGTAAGTGTGGTGTCATCTGCATATCTGAGGTTATTGATATTTCTCCTGGTAATCTTGATGCCAGCTTGCACTTTATCCAGCCCAGCATTTCACAGGATGTACTTGGCATATAAGTTAAATAAGCAGGGTGACATTATACAGCCTTGACATACTCCTTTCCCAATTTAGAACCAATCTGTTATTCCATGTCCAGTTCTAACTGTTGTTTCTTGACCTGCATACAGATTTCTCAGGAGGCAGGTCAGGTGGTCTGGTATTCCCATCTCTTTAAGAGTTTTCCACAGTTCGTTGTGATCTACACAGTCAAAGGCTTTAGTGTAATCGATAAAGCAGAAATAGATGTTTTCCTTGAACTCTCTTGCTTTTTTGATGATCCAGAGGATGTTGGCAATTTAAACACTGGTTCTTCTGCATTTTCTAAATCCAGCTTGAACATCTAGAATCTCATAGTTCATGTAATATTGAGGCCTGGCTTGGAGAATTTTGAGCATTACTTTGCTAGTGTGTGAGATAAGTGCAATTGTGAGGTAGTTTGAACATTCTTTGGCAATGCCTTTCTTTGGGATTGAAATGAAGACTGAGATTTCCCAGTCGTGTGGCCACTAATGATTTTTCCAAATTTGTTGGCATATTGAGTGCAGCACTTTGACAGCATCATCTTTTAGGATTTGAAATAACTCAACTGGGATTCCATCACCTCCACTAGCTTTGTTCATAGTGATGCTTCCTAAGGCCTACTTGACTTCAAATTCCAGGATATCTGGATCTAGGTGAGTGATCACCCCTTTGTGGTTATTTGGGTCATGATGATCTTTTTGTATATTTCTTCTGTGTATTCTTGCCACCTCTTCTTAATATCTTCTGCTTCTGTTAGGTCCATAGCATTTCTGTCCTTTATTGTGCCTATCTTTGAATGAAATATTCCCTTGGTATCTCTAACTTTCATGAAGAAATCTCTAGTCTTTCCTATTCTATTGTTTTCCTCTATTTCTTTGCATTGATCACTGAAGAAGTCTTTCTTATCTCTCCTTGCTTATCCTTTGGAACTCTGCATTCATATGGGTATATCTTTCCTTTTCTCCTTTGCTTTTCACTTCTCTTCTTTTCTCAGCTATTTGTAAGGCCTCCTCAGACAACCATTTTGCCTCTTTGCATTTCTTTTTCTTGGGGATGGTCTTGATCTCTGCCTCTTGAACAATGTCATGAACCTCCTTCCATAGTTCTTTAGCCACTCTATCTATTAGATCTAATCCCTTGAATCTTTTGTCACTTCCAATGTATAATCATAAGGGATTTGATTTAGGTCATACCTGGATGGTCTGGTGGTTTTCCCTACTTTCTTCAATTTAAGTCTGAATTTGGCAATAGGGAGTTCATGATCTGAGCCTCAGTCAGCCCCTCTTGTTTTTGCTGACTGTATAGAGCTTTGCCATCTTTGACTGCAAAGAATATCATCAGTCTGATTTCAGTATTGACCATATGTTGTTGTCCATGGGTAGAGTCTTCTCTTATGTTGTTGGAAGAGGGTATTTGCTATGATGGGTGTGTTCTCTTGGGAAAACTCTGTTAGTATTTGTCCTGCTTCATTTTGTACTCCAAGTTCAAATTTGCGTTTTACTCCAGGTATCTCTTGACTTTCTAGTTTTGCATTCCAGTATCCTATAATGAAAAGGAGATCTTTTGGGGGTGTTAGTTCGAGAAGGTCCTGTAGTTCTTCATAGAACCATTCAACTTCAGCTTCTTCAGCATTACTGTTTGGGGCATAAACTTGTGTTACTGTGATATTGAATGGTTTGCCTTGGAAATGAACAAGAGATCATTCTGTTGTTTTTGAGATTTCACTCAAGTAATGCATTTTAATATTAATCTCTTTTGAGCATGAGGGCTACTCCATCTCTTCTAAGAAATTCTTGCACACAGTAGTAGATATAATGGTCATCTGAGTTAAATTCACCATTCCAGTGCATTTTAGTTCGCTGATTCCTAAAATGTTAATGTTCACTTTTGCCATCTCCTGTTTGACCACTTCCAATTTACCTTGATTCATGGACCTAACATTCCAGGTTCCTATGCAGTTTTGTTCTTTACAGCATTGGACTTTACTTCTATCACCAGTCACACCCACAACCGGGTGGTGTTTTTGCTTTGGCTCTGTCTCTTCATTCTTTCTGGAGTTATTTTTCCACTCTCCTCCAGTAGAATATTGGGCACTTCTTGACCTGGGGAGTTCATCTTTCAGTGTCTTATCTTTTTGCCTTTTCATACTCTTCATGGGGCATGATTAAACAATTAATTTTCATCATTATACATGCATTTTAATTTTTTTCAACTTTTTATTTCGTATTGGAGTATAGCTGATTAGCAATGTTGTGATAGTTTCAGGCAGACAGCAAAGGGACTCAGTTATACATATAGGAATATCCATTCTCTTCCAAATTCCCCTCCTATACAAACTGCCACATAACATTGAGCAGAGTTCTCTGTGCCATATAGTACATTCTTGTTTGTTATCCATTTTAAATATAGCAATGTGTAGTGTCTATCCCAAACTCCCTGATTATGCCTTCCTGCATCCTTCCCCCTATATATGCATTTTTAATTTTTTATAAAAACAGAGTATCTGCACAAATGACACACTCTACATTACAAAAAAATTTTTAAACATCTTACATGTTTTTTCCAAGTATGCAAAGATGTTCACATACAATTCTGATTTCCATATAGAAAGAGTTATTAAATTTATTAATATAAATTCATATTAGTTTTCTAAGTCATTTTTTGCAGTAGTTTTCCTTTAAACATTATCTATAGGAAAGAATTAAGCTAATTCTAGAAAATTGAATTCCAAAATTAAGTTACAGTTTTGTTTTCTGTTCATAGAAACTTCATAAGTGTAAATATCATTCTCTAACTTGCTCTAGGTGAGTCTTAAAGAAATTAAGGCAGATGTTTTGGTTAGTGAGCATTCTTGTCTGTCTCCTTCCTCTGCTTTGGAGGTAACCATGAATGGGCTTTGTTGGGAAGGAAACGATTGATAGGAGAGCTGTCACTTTTCCACACAAGGAAACCTGGAGAAAATGAACTGCTAGAGCAGACCACCTGATAAAGGTCTCTCTAAACAAGTTAATAGTGGTGGTGGTTTAGCTGCTACGTCATGTCCAACTCTTGCCACCCCATGGACAGTAGCCTGACAGGCTCCTCTGTCCATGGGATTCTCCAGGCAAGAACACTGCAGTGTGTTGCTGTTTCCTTCTCCGAGAGATGCCAAGGAATCCGTAACTCTGAAACATTATTTTTGCAGTATGTACCTAGTCTTTCTAGCTTGTGTATTGCTGTTAAAATAGGAATGTATACACTTACAGGAAATGAGAAACTGGAGAATGAGAGGCAAATTATTAGAAAAAAAATTTACGATTTGTATGGAAACTCAAAAGACCCCAAATATCCAAAGTAATCTTGAGAAAGAAAAACTGAATTGGAAGAATCAAACTCCCTGACTTCAGACTATACTACAGAGTTACAATAATCAAGATTGTATGGTATTGGCCTGAAAACAAATACAGATCAGTGGAATAGACTAGAAAGTCCACTCACCTGTGGTCACCTAATCTATGACAAGGGAGGCAAGAATATACAATAGAGAAAATACTGTCTCTTCAATAAGTATTGCTGGAAAAACTGGACTGCTACATGTAAATGAATGAAATTAGAACACTCCCTAATACAATATGCAAAAATAAATTCAAAAATGGATTAAAGACTGTAATGTAAGGCTAGATGTATGCATGCATTTGTGCTCAGTTGCTTCAGTCATGTCCACCTCTTCGGGACTTTGTGGACTGTAGCCTGCTGAGTCTTCTGTCCATGGGATTTTCCAGGCAATAATCTTGGAGTGGGTTGCCGTGCCTTCCTCCAGGGAATCTTCACAACCTAGGGATTAAACCCAAGTCTCCTTCAGTGCAGTCAGATTCTTTACACACTGACCCACCTGGGAAGCCTGTAAGGCTGGATACTATAAATATAAATTGCAGCTAAGTCTTTTTCAATCCATGACCTAAAGTAATGAAAATAAAAAGAAATAAATGGAAGCAAGTTAAACTTAAAATCTTTGGCACAGCAAAGGAAACCATAAATAAAACAAAAAGACAACCCTCAGAATGGGAAAAAATATTTTCAAATGAAGCAACCAACAAGGGATTAATCTCCAAAATACACAAGCAGCTCATGTAGCTCAATATCAAAAAAACAAACAACCCAGTGAAAAAAGGGGCAGAAAATCCAAGTAGACATTTCTCCAAAGAGGACAAATTGATGGCCAAAAAGCACATGAAAAGATACTCAACACTGATAATTGTTAGAGAAATGCAAATCAGAACTAAATGAGATATCATGTCACATGTGTTAGAATGGCCATTATCAAAAAAATCTACAAATAAATGCTGGAGATGGTGTGGAGAAAAGGAAACCCTCCTAGACTGCTGCTGGGAATGTAAGTTGGTACAGCCACTATGGAGAACTGAATGGAGGTTCCTTAAAAAACTGAAAATAGAGCTACCATGTGACCCAGTAGTCCCACTCCTAGACATGTGTCTGGGGAAAACCGTAGCTGGAAAGGATGCGTCCATCCTGATGTTCTTTGCAGCACTATTTACAATAGCTGGGAGAGGGAAACAACCCAAATAGCCTTCTAAAGAGGAATGGATAAAGAAAATGTACATATATGCCATGGAATATTACTCAGACAATACAAGGAACAAAATAGTGCCATTTGTAGAGATATGGATGAATTCAGAGACTGCCCTCCAGTGTGAAGTAAGTTAGAAAGATAAAAACATATTTAATATTGCTTACATGTGGAATCTAGAAAAATGGCACAGATGAACGTACTGGCAAAGCAGAAATAGAGTCACAAATGTAGAGAACAAATTTATGGTTACCAAGCAGGGAAGGAGAGGACAATCTGAGAGATTGGGATTGACATATATATACTACTATGTGTAAAATAGATAACTGATGCAAATCTTATGGTTAGCATAGGGAACTCTACTCAATAATTTGTGGTGACCTAAATGAGGAGGAACTCTAAGAAAGAGTGGGGGTGTGTGTATGTATCTGAATCATTTCTTCACAGAAGAAACTAGCACAGCATTGTAAAATAACTAAACTACAATATAATTTTTTAATGTTTAAGACTCTTAGCTATCTCCCTTAGATCTGGAGCTAATTGTTGATATTGGGAGAAACCATCAGATATTTTTGTTCCAGTTAAGGGAAATTTTACTCATGCTGATTTATGGATTTCAACTGAAGGAATCCACCTTGATTTTTGTTGTTTATTTACCAAGTCGTGTCTGACTCTTTTGTGACCCCATGGACTGTAGCCTGTCAGGCTCCTCTGTCCATGATTTCCCAGGCAAGAATACTTGCATGGGTTGCCATTCCTTTCTCCAGGGGATCTTCTTGACCCAGGGATCAAACCCATGTCTACTGCATTGGCAGGCAGATTATTTATCACTGAGCCACCAGGGAAGCTCCATCCACCTGGATAATCAGGAGAAAAGTAACACAGTACACCTTGATATCTTAACTGACTCATATGTGGCCAAAACTACCATATGGCCCATGATTTATATTTTACCATTTTGTTCATCATGCAGCAAAAATACTTCTCTTTTACATAGCACAGCAACAAGTAACTAATATAGCCTTAACTGACTTCCCAGAAGGAGTCCTACCTTTGCTTCTCTTTGTTAAGGAAAAATGTGATCACTTTTCAGGGAGGGACTCTCCATCATCTCCCAGTGTCAGAGACTCCATCTGGTGACTGTCACTCATTACCTTACCAGGGCCCCCTAAATGGTAAACCCTGACCTGTGATCACATGGTCTGCGAATTTCAGTGCTGTGGGCTTCTATGTGGTGAGCATATGTCTATTAACCTGGATGACAGGCATGCAGAAATCACACCTCATAAGTAATATTTTCAATGTAAAAAAAAAAAAAAATACAACTCCTAAAATGCTTGGGGTAAAGGTTCTTGAACTTCAAAGCACATTATGTTGTTATGAATGAAGCTGATTCATCAAGACAGCTGCTTGGTTATTATAAGAAACAGATTCCTGGGACCTGCCATATATGCTAGAGCTTGATGTGTTCTGTGAGTGTCGATGGAATTTCTTTAATAGCCATATTAGAACCTATGGAATTTTTGTTGGAAATGGTCTTGCAGATGCTATGATAGTCATGTATCATTAATAATAGTGGCTCAGTGATGGGACAGCCCTTTGGCACACACAGTGTGAACTATGAAATATACCCAAATGATATTTTCATGTAGGTTTGCAATATTCTTGTGTGCATATGCATACCTAAGTGTACCCATAGAATGATTCATCAGAAATAACAACAAATATTGTGACATGACTGCCAAAGACCAAACCAGGCCACATTACCTTTTCTTTTCTATCCCCCACCCACTAAATTCTTGTCTTTAATACTTGGTGTGATACCTAACTAAATAAAAGGGATTTTAAAACTATACTGGAGGAAGAAATTTCAAATTCATGTGTGTCAATTCCATTTAAGACTTGGTTACTGAGTCTTTAAGAGAAAAAGTTACACTTTTTGAATCGTGCAAATAAATGTATTCACCTCTTTTTATTTAATATTTAATAATTGTAGAGACTGATAGTGTGCTAGATGCCAGGCCTGCAATGTTACAAATTCAGATACGGTATTTCTGTTAGTTTTTAACTACTCTAACATTTTACCACAAATTAGTAGCTTAAAACAACATGACTTTATTATGTTCAAACTCTAAAAGTCAAAAGTCTGAAATAGGTCTCATTGGGCTAAAGTCAATGAGTCGTCAGTGCTGTGTTCCTTCCTGGATGCTCTAGGCAAAATTCTGGCTTTTTCCCCGCCCCCAGCTTCTAGCCTTCTGCTTTCCTTGGCTCACGTTACCCTTCCATCTTCAAAGCCAGCAATAGCTGGTTGAGTCTTTCACATCACATCCATCTAACACAGACTTCTGTCTCCCTCATCCACATTTAAGGACTCTTTATGATCACATTGGACATGCCCATATAATCTAGGAAAACATCATGAAGGTCAGCTGATTGGCAACTTTAATTTCATCTGCAGCTTCAATCCCCATTGTCATATAAAATAACATACTCCTGAATTCAGGGATTAAAACATTTTGCAGAGCCATAATTCTGCCTATTATAGTATTATCCATAAAGTCCAAATTCACTCATATCTTATATTCATCCTTCTGACTCTGATGGCTTTGTTTAAAATAGCCACAAAATATGTTTTTGTTGTTTAAAATAGAATGTATCATACAAATTAAATTAATAGTCTTAATTTCATTGGAAATCTATAAATTATGATTTGTATACCTTGCAGTGTATGTGTTGCCAGCAACACTATAGTACTAAGTAACCTCCCTATAGAACCAGCAATGCAAGTCAGGCTTATTTTTTTGTCTCCATTTTAAGAAGGAGAAAATAACTATGATGCAGAAGAGTTTTGTGATTATCCAAGATCACAGAGCTAGAAATACTAGAGCTAAAATACATAGTTTTGTATTTTTAAAGCCTTTGTATTCCAATTTCACTTCAGATGTTCTATATATTTTCATAAATTGACTTCCATTCATCTTTATATGGTAGCTAGGGTTAATCCATTGCTACTAAGGAAACCCCAAATTGCCTTCAAATTTTTTCTCAAAGGTTATCTCCTCCAAGTAAACTTCCTAGACCCTATCCATCCAAAACTAGTGTTTCCTTTCTCTAAAACCCCATGTTTTTTGTATTTGTATAAGGGTACCTCTGATTAATGTTGATTATATTGTTTCTAAGGTTTAACTTAAAACTCTGTGAACTATGTCTAGCACTATGCACTCACAGAAACTGATTCAATACAGGGTATATAAATTTTAGTAGTAGCTGAATAACTTCTACCTTTCTCATTTAAATGTCATAGTCCTATTCAACATTGAAAATTAGTAAAGTTGAGAATTGTTTTTACTTATCATATGAATTCAGGAAGTCAAGATAGACTTACTAAGTCTTGCTATCCTTATCCATGTTTTCCTCTGAACAAACAGGTTGCCTTATTATGGGTCTTCTACTTGAAAAAGACCAAGCATACCAACATTTACCAAAAAAAAAAAAAAAAAAGGCCTTTTCAAAGAATAATATAGGCAATTGTATTGGCTTGTTGCATGTTTATGTCTTTTATAGTACTTATCCTTTTGTGGTTATTTGGAAAAATAGGGGCGTGGGTTGCCACATTTTAACTTATCTTGCAAGCAACCGAGAAAAAAAAATACTGATAATGTAATACTTAAATATGCTTCAACAAAAACAGCAATAATTTACTATCAAAAGGGAATACATTTTGTCTTGAATTATTTTTGAGGTTGTTAAGAAATAAAATTTTTTAAAATCTCATGTTTAGTGTTACTAATATTGATTTTAAAGGAATTTTACCCTGATCTGATTTCTTCTGTGAATGATTACACACTAAGTGTGTGTGATTATAATGTAGCTTCATATTGCTGGGTAAATTAATCCAATTCTATGTAAAAACAAAAGCAAGATCAAATAGCATACAGATTTTCCCTTTTTCCCTACTCTGTGTGTGTGTGTGTGTGTGTGTGTGTGTGTGTGTGTGTGTATTTATGGGCTGGGGTGAAGTCGCTCAGTCGTGTCTGACTTTGTGACCCCATGGACTGTAGCCCACCAGGCTCCTCCATCCATGGGATTTTCCAGGCAAGAATACTGGAGTGGGTTGCCATTTCCTTCTCCAGGGGATCTTCCCGACCCAGGGATCGAACCCAGGTCTCCCGCATTGCAGGCAGACGCTTTAACCTCTGACCCAAAACCTTTAATGCTATCTATATGTATATGTATATATAAAATTTGCTTTCTCAACTTGTAAGAGGATTTTGATATTTGTATGTAGTTAATATAAGAGATAAAATAGGAAATATAGAGAATATAGATTTTACTGTTGAGCACTCCAGCTGTGAGATATCAGAAACCCAACACAATTTATTCTTCCTCTTCTTTGTGGGGTCCTAGGGAAGCCCAAGTTGTTCACACATTTCCCTAAACAAGTTTTACATTTCTTTGTTTTACTGGTGCTGATGTCTGCTTTCTTGTATCACATAAAATCTGTAATATGACTGCTGATGTTACCACCATTTCTGACACTGGGAAGTGCTACACTATTGCATGTCATTACTGCTACTCCAGGGCTCCCATAATCACCAGTGACCCAGACTCCAGTGATTCTTTCTGATGTTATTGACAGATTCAGGTTGTTACTAACCTAGATCACATTCATTCCTCATACCTCATCTCTTAGATGAGCTAATGGTAAACTTTAATATCATAGCTACTGGTGGTGTTCTTACTGAATTAAGAGAAAGCCCTCTCCCAGTTGACTTAAACAGGTGGTCAGTCTCCCCCAAATGATACTCTTTAGTGTATTAAAGTGGTTATATTATTATGTTATTTTATGTACTTTCATTTAACCCCTTCCGTAAAAACAATGAGATAGCTTTCCTCAGAAAATAAGTAGCATTGAATATTTTAATGCCACAAATTACACAGTACCCCAATACACACACACATAATTACAAGACTCATAGTCCTGGAAACAGCTCTAGGACACTAATTCTCTCTTCAGTTCAGTTCAGTTGCTCAATCGTGTCCGACTCTTTGTGACCTCATGAATCGCAGCACGCCAGGCCTCGCTGTCCATCACCAACTCCTGGAGTTCACTCAGACTCACGTCCATCGAGTCGGTGATGCCATCCAGCCATCTCATCCTCTGTCGCCCCCTTCTCTTTCTGCCCCCGATCCCTCCCAGCATCAGCGTCTTTTCCAATGAGTCAACTCTTCACATCAGGTGGCCAAAGTTCTGGAGTTTCAGCTTTCGCATCATTCCTTCGAAAGAAAACCCAAAAATCTGAAGAAATTCTGATCTTCTTCAGAATGGACTGGTGGGATCTCCTTGCAGTCCAAGGGACTCTCAAGAGTCTTCTCCAACACCACAGTTCAAAAGCATCAATTCTTCATCGCTCAGCCTTCTTCACAGTCCAACTCTCATATCCATACATGACCACTGGAAAAACCATGGCCTTGACTAGATGGACCTTTGTTGGCAAAGTAATGTCTCTGCTTTTGAATATGCTGTCTAGGTTGGTATATATGAAGAGAGTTTCATATAAATACTTTATTTCTCAAGTATATATCCAATGTTTAGACATCTCTCCATTAACAAGCATTCCCTCATGTTTAAAAAGTATGATATAATGGTGGAGTGATTAATGGCTCAGATTCAGAGGCAGGTCTGCTTCTTTCAAATTCAGCGTATATTCTTTGTCAGCTCTTTGAGGCACATTTCTTGAACCCCATGTGCCTAAGTTTCCTTATCAGAAAAACTGTATAGTAATAAAGTAAGGGAATAAAAAGAAGTTATGACATAGAGCATAATTTAAAATATATGACATGATAAGTGCTCAATAAATGTCATTTTTATTATTTCCAAGTTCAAGATGGTCTTCTGATATTTACCATTTTGTTATATAAATTATCAATTAAACCAATTTTTAAATAAATATTCACAGTGAGTTCAGCACTTTATTAGGCACCATGAGCCCATAAGAAGTTTGTAAATTAGTACATGATACATGCAAGGCTTGGCGTTATGAACTTGACAAGGATGTGCTAGAATGGTTTCTTAGAATGAATTTAGCTTAACCATATTGCAAGTCTGCAGGCTGCAGCATAGATCCTCTGGGCAGGACATGTGTGCAGGTTCAATGTCAGCAAGATACCCATTCACTTTCTGAATGCTGGACTAAAGTAGAATCGCTATCAGCAGGGAAGATTGATGAAACATTCCTAAGTTTCACTGTGAAAGAACTTCAGACAGACACAGACATTGACTGCTAGGAAACTGTATCTTTTGGCAGACCAATGGAGCAGGCAATTGCCATTTGGAGCTAAGTGTCTCAAAGCTGATGAAAGAAGAAACAGAGCCTGCAACAATAATAGGTTGTATCAGGCATGACACTCCAGGGACCAGTGGATGAATGAACACAACTAGTGTGGAGACCACTGAGAGATGCTACAGGCACAAGGTCATATGGACACAATCACTATTAAACATGATATTACTACTTACCTGCAATCATGTGGCATGTTATAATTAACAAAGCAGTTTCCCAATACTTATCCCAGTAGACTCTTACAATAATACTGTGAGCTAGATTGACAGTTCTCATTTTGTAAACTGGTAAAGTGAAGCTGAGAGAGTTGAAGTTAGGTGCACAATCCATAAAGCGGCCAAACTATATCTAAAGGCAGGTTTTAAAAATTCTTCTTTTAAAAATTCTTAGGAGTTATTTTTATTACACTAACTTCTATTTCATTTGAGAAAATAACTGTGAATTCATCAAAAAGAAATGACACAGATAAAGAAAAGTAATAAAAGTAATAAACATTGTACAGTACAGAAGAAATCAGGGTGCCGGGAAAGTATGATTATTGACAGTGCTTCAGACTGAATCTTCAGATGTATTCTTCTCAGTTAATGAAAGTATTCTTAGTCTGGCAAATAAAGGAAATTGATCCACACTTAAAATTTCTCTCCAGCTATTACATAGACAGTATTACTTATATTTGAAAAATTCAATTTTAAGAATAGTCATTAAATGTTAATTAGAATGGTTCAGTAAAATGTACTGAATGGTTTGGGAGACTTTACCTGTACCATTTTTGCATCTGTTAGTTAGCATATAAGTAACCTTTTCTAAACCACTACATGTAATACAAAGAATATTTTTTTTTTCTTTTGCTTGAGACATCATTTATAGCTGCTCTGTTTGCAAACTCTTTGGATCACATGAGGCTGTGTATATATCCATAAATTTCACCAAAATAAAACAGTGATACCTAAAGTATTCCGCTTTGCTGATTTGCCTTGCTTTTAGGATGGAAGTTTTGTTCAGTAGTTCTCTGAACTATACCAACTAATGATTGGAAAGGAAAATGACACAATTTTTGTCTAGCTAAGATATAGCTTAAAGAAATAAACTTAATTCGGTTAATAACCTGTCTTTCTGGGAATCAAAGAGCAGTTTTCACTTTATCTCTTCTCAGCATGGATAGAGCCACAGCTCATTTAGCAGAATTATTTTCCTCTCCCCTTGTCGTGCTAGGCAATTTGTGACACAGGCCTCATAACTGGAATACCAGCTATAAGAATATATCCCAGTAATAATTAGATATCTATACATATTTGCTTCAGAAAACTTACCTAAACTGTTTCACTTGTAAATTCTTTAAATTATTGAGATATTTTATTGAAATTTATTCTACAACTACTTAATATTTTGTGAACCTATGAAACATCTTGATGAAAAGGTTCTTTCTTTGTTTTTACCCTATTCTTACTAAAAAATGATTTTCTAAGCGAGACTTTTATAAGGACTGAATGATATTAGATACATAAAGCAGAGAAGGCAATGGCAACCCACTCCAGTACTCTTGCCTGGAAAAGCCCATGGATGGAGGACCCTGGTAGGCTGCAGTCCATGGGGTCGAGAAGAGTTGGACATGACTGAGCGACTTCACTTTCACTTTTCCCTTTCATGCATTGGAGAAGGAAATGGCAACCCACTCCAGTGTTCTTGTCTGGAGAATCCCAGGGGTGGGGGAGCCTGATGTGCTGCCGTCTATGGGGTCACACAGAGTGGACAGGACTGAATCGACTTAGTAGCAGCAGCAGCAGTAGCAGATACATAAAGAGTTGACTTGGACATAGTAGACTTTTAGTGGGTAGTTATCATTAATATTATAAAATGGACCATTTTCACTAAGCATTTAGACTTAACCTCAGGATCTTTTCCTGTTAAGTGCATGTCCACAATAACCTGTAAACCCTTCAAACTCTCACTGCATTTAGTGATGATAAAAGTTATTTTAATAAAATTTTGAATTTAAAGGATGTCAATTTTAATGTTCTTATCTTTCACATACTAGAGTACACTAGCCTTCAGAGTCAATTACAAGTCCATTATTCAAAGAATTTTTACTGACATTACTTGCACACGTTAAAAAATAAAATTGTATTTACTTGAAATATATTTGAAAGAAAAAAAGTAGAAAAAAGTCAAATTCTCCGTTAATATAGAATCAGTTTAAATAGAAAGATGCATGCTCAGAAAATAAGTTATTAAATTTAACTTTAGGTCTCAGATGGTCAGTAAAATGCAAAAAGACAAAACTTTACAGCTCAGAGTTTTCTTAACAGTTAAATGGCACGATGTCAAATGCAAACCATTCCAATATCAGGAAGTAAGCAGAAATAATCGGCTTTCTCCTAGTATATGGCTAATTGTACATGGTACCATCTGAATAATCATTGAGAATACAGCAATGCTCTGGTCGTAATGACCCCCCTTGAAATTTTCTATGGAACATGCTTTTTAATCACTTGCACCTACACTGAAGCCACTGGTTTAACAAAATATGTTCCTGCAGACTTTTTGTAGTCCTAGCTCAATGTGTAGGATTAAAATGCAGTTAAACCTATGAAATCTAAGGAAGATAGAGTTTGGGACTTGATGAGAAGAAAGGGTCAGAAGATTCCCAACACATGAAGTAAATATTTGGTAAATTAGGGACAATCAAAATAGAAAAAAAGATAAATTTTCTCAAAGAATGGAACTAATATACATGTAATCAAACAAGACTGGCTAAAATTAACATTACATACTTCCATTTAGTGTAATGGCTACACATTTATAATGTAGCAATAAAAATATTTCCAGGGACTCAGAGTTACTAATCAATGACTTCATTGTTCTTTTCTTTTTCCTTTTTTTCCCTTGTATACAATGAACAGCACGTATTAAAAGTGTCCAATTTAATGAGGGTGTTGTATGTACATACCAGTGAAATCATCCCTGCAGTCAGCATAGAGACATCATATCCATCACCCCTAATAGCTTCTTCAAGTGCCTTGTAATCAACTACTCTCCCCATCTTTTGTGCCGTCCACTATCTGGGTCTCCTGACATACACTGATGTACTTTCTGTCACTGTAGATTACTTTGAATTTTCTCGGGTTTTATGTAAATTGAAGTTTATAGTGTGCACTATGTTTTAAATCTTTTTTCTGTTTGGCATAAACAGCTTAAGTTTCATTAATTTTTCTGCATATTAATAGTCTGTGTTTTATTCCTGAGTAGCATGCCATTGTATCAATATACCATAATTTATGAATTAATTCAATGGTTGAACCTTTGAGTTGTTTCTAATCATTAGGTATTGCAAAGAAATTTGCCATGGATGCTTATGTACATGTCTTTATATGCCCAGGTGTTTTCATTCACTTTGAGTAATTAACTTGGAGTAGAATGGCAATATCATACAGTAGGTGTATATTCAACTTTTTAGGAAACTATCCAAATGTTGCACAATAGAATTGTACTGTTTTACATTCGCACCAGAAGTGTATGAAAGTTCCAGTTTCTTCACATCTTTGCTAGCACTTGTTATGGTTAGTCATTGTAATAGGCATGTAGTGGTGTCTCATCATTATTCTAATTTCATTTCCCTAATTACTTATGATTTTGAATATTTTTAATATGCTTATTTGTCATTCTTATAATTTCTTAGGTTAACTGTCACTTCAAATATTATCCCCAATTTTAATTGGGTAGCATATTTAATTGAGTTATGAGAACTTAGAGTTCAAATTTACTCTTTTACACAGTTTCCTTATTCTGCATTCTCACCAATATGAATTTTAGAATCACGCTATAAATTTCCAAAAAATATCAAGGAAAGATAAGAAAGCTTTCTTAACTGAACAATGCAAAGAAATAGAGTAAAAGAAGAAGAAAGACTAGAGATTCTTTCAAGAAAATTGGGGATACCAAGGGAACATTGCACACAAATATGGGACAGAATATGGGACAATAAAGGACAGAAACAGTAAGGACCTAACAGAAGTAAAAGAGATTAACAAGAGGTAGCATAAATACAAGAAGAACTGTACAAAAAAGATCTTAATGACCCAGATAAACATGATGGTATAGTCACTCACTTAGAGCCAGACATCCTGGATTGTGAAGTCAAGTGGGCCTTAGGAAGCATTACTATGGACAAAGCTAATGGAGGTGATAGAATTCCAGCTGAACTATTTCAACTCCTAAAAGATGATGCTGTGGAAGTGCTGCACTCAATATGCCAGCAAATTTGGAAAACTCAGCAGTGGCCATAGGACTGGAAAAGGTCAGTTTTCATTCCAATCCCAAAGAAGTGAAATGCCAAAGAATGTTCAAACTACTGTACAATTGCACTCATTTTACATGCTAGCAAAGTAATGCTCAAGTTTCTCCAAGCAAGGCTTCAACAGTATGAAACAGAGAATTCCAGATGTTCAAGCTGAATTTAGAAAAGGCAGAGGAATCAGAGATCAAATAGCCAACATCCATTGGATCATAGAAAAAGCAAGAGAATTCCAGAAAAACATCTGCTTCTGCTTCACTGACTATGCTAAAGCCTTTGTGTGGATCACAACAAACTGGAAAATTCTGAAAGAGTTTGGAATACCAGACCACTTTACCTGTCTCCTGAGAAACTTGTATGCAGGTGAAGAAGCAAGAGTTAGAACCGGACATGGAACAAAGGACTGGTTCAAAATTGGGAAAGGAGTACCTCAAGGATGTATATTGTCACCCTTCCTATTTAACTTGTATGCAGAGTACATCATGTGAAATGCTGAGCTGGATGAATCACAAGCTGGAATCAAGATCGCCGGGAGAAATAACAATAACCATAGATAATCAGATGACACCACCCTAATGGCAGAAAGTGAAGGGGAACTAAAGAGCCTCTTGATGAAGGTGAAAGAGGAAAGTGAAAAAGCTGGCTCAAAACTCAACATTCAAAAAAAATGAAGATCACAGCATCCAGTCCCATCACTTCAAGGCAAATAGATGGGGAAAAAATGGAAACAATGACAGACTTTATTTTCTTGGGCTGCAAAATCACTGAGGATGGTGACTGCAGCCATGAAATTAAAAGACACTTGTTCCTTGGAAGAAAAGCTATGACAAAACTAGACAGCATATTTAAAAGATCCATATAATGACACCTATGGTTTTTTCCAGTAGTCCTGTACAGATTTGAGAGTTAAATCATAAAGGCTGAGTGCTGAAGAATTGATGCTTTCCAACTGTGTTGCTGGAGAAGACTCTTGAGAGGTCCTTGGACCAAGGAGATCAAATCAGTCAGTCCTTAAGGAGATCAACATTGAATATTCATTGGAAGGACTGAGGCTGAAGCTGAAATTCCAACACTTTCACCACCTGATGCAAAGAGCCAACTCACTGGAAAAGTCCCTGATGCTGGAAAAGATTGAGGGCAGGAGTAGAAGGGGACAACAGAGGATAAAATAATTGGATGGTATCATTGACTTGATGATACCATCAAGTATGCACATGAATTTGAGCAAACTTCAGGATATAGTGAAGGACAGGGAAACCTGGCATGCTGCAGTCCATGGGGTCACAAAGAGTTGGACACAGCTGAATCACTGAACAACAACTGTTAAATTTCTACAACTGATGGTTACTGGAATTTTAATTGGGATTGTGTTGAACCTATAGATCCTTAGGGAGAATTAATGTTTAGGAATTTGAGTCTATGAATATGTTACCTATCTCAATTTATTAAATAACCTCTTTAATTTCTCTCTTAAATAATTTCTACTTTTCAGTGTGTATGCCTTTTATGTTCTTTGTCAGATTTATTCCTAAGCATTTCATATTTTGATACTACTGTCAATGGTATTTTTCATATCTTCTAATGCTAACTAATTTTGGGCCCATCACTCTATCATTTATTAGAGAAGAGGAATTCAAATCACTATAATTGTTACTGTGTTTCTCTATGAACTTATATCAGTTTTTGTTTCAAGTATTTTGCCTTGTTCATAAACATTTAGGATTATTATATCCTACTGAATTTTGACCTCTTTTCATTATCAAATGACTTTTTTATCACTGGTATTGTCCTTTGCTTTGAAATCTACTTTGTTGACTGTTATTTTAGCCACTGCCATATTCTTTTGAATAGTATTGGCATTATAGATAGTTGTCCATCCCTTTACTTTAGCCTATTTTGTTCTCTTGAGGTTTGTTTCTTTGAGGCACTTTATAATTGGGTCATACTATTTTATGCAATCTGAATATGCTACCTTTTATGTGTTGCATTTAGACTATTCATATTTAATGTAATTATTGGTACAGTTACCATTTTTTGTGTTTGTTTCCTATAGTTCCATCAGTTCTTTGTTTTTCTATCCTTTTTGTGCTTTTGACATTTTTACTATATCTCTTTTGCTGATTTATTAGCTATAAATCTTTGTTTTGTTATTTTTGTGATTACTGTAGAGTTTAAAGTATGGTAATACACCATTAAGGGATATTTTCACAAGTGTATGACTAGTAGCATAGCAGTTTCTCAAAACTATTAAAACTGGAATTACCGCATGATCCAAGAAATCTGTTCTGGGATATATGCCCTGAAGAATTAAAAGCAGAAGCCTCAATAGGTATTTGTATACCATTGTTCATAGCAGCATTATTCACAATAAATAAAATGTGAAAGCAACCCAAGTATTCGATTAGTAGATGGATAGATAAAAAGAATGTGTATATATGTACAATAAAATATTATTCAACCTTCAGTTAAGTCTCTCAATTGTGTCTGACTCTTTGTGATCCCATAGACTGCAGCATGCCAGGCTTCCCTGTACAAACAAACTCCAAGAACTTGCTCAAACTCATGTCCATCAAGTTGGTAATGCCATCCAACCATCTCATCATCTATCATCCTCATCTCCTTCTCCTCATGCTTTCAAGCTTTCCCAGCATCAGGATCTTTCCAATGAGTCAGTTCTTCGCATCAGGTGGCCAGAGTATTGGAGCTTCAGCATCAGTCCTAACAATGAATATTCAGGACTGATTTCCTTCAGGATTGACTGGTTTGATCTCTTTGCAGTCCAAGGGACTCTCAAGAGTCTTCTCCAATGCTACAGTTCAAAAGCATCAATTCTTCAGCACTCAGCTTTCTTTATGGTACAACTCTCACATCCACACATGACTACTAGAAAAACCATAGCTTTGACTATATGGACCTTTGTTGGCAAAGTAATGTCTCTGCTTTTTAACATGCTATCTAGGTTGGTCATAGCTTTTCTTCCAAAGAGTAAGCATCTTTTAATTTCATGGCTGCAGTCACCATCTGCAGTGGTTTTGGAGCCCAAGAAGATAAAGTCTGTCACTGTTTCCATTGTTTGCCCAGCTATTTGCCATGAAGTGGTGGGATGCCATGATCTTCATTTTTTGTATGTTGAGTTTTAAGCTAGTTTTTTCACTCTCCTCTTTCACTTTCATCAAGAAGCTCTATAATTCCTCTTTACTTTCTGCCATAAGGGTGGTGTCATCTGCATATCTGATATTATTGACCACAGACCTAAATATAAAACACAAAACTCTAAAACTCCTAGAATATAACAAATAGCAAAATCTTGATGGAGTTGTGTATGGTGATGCCTTTCTAGATACACACCAAAGACACAGCCTATTAAAGAGATAATCAATTTGCTGGACTTAATTAAAATTTAAAATTTCTGCTCTGTGTTAGTGTCAAGAGAATGACAAGGTAAGGCATAGATGGGAGAAAATCCTTGTTGAGTACATCATGCGTGCGTGTGTGCTAAGTCACTTTAGTCATGTCCGACTCTATGTGACCCTGTGGACTGCAGCCTGCCAGGCTCCTCTGTCCATGGAATTCTCCAGGCAAGAATACAGGAGAGGGTCACAGTGCCCCCTCCAGGGGATCTTCCCAACCTAAGGACCAAACCCACATCTCTTATGTCTACCTGCATTGGCAGGCGGGTTCTTTACCACTAGAGCCACCTGGGAAGCCCAAATATATCATAAAGAATTTTTATTCAAAATATACATTGACTAATAAAATGAAACAATAAGAAAACAATCACCCCAATTAAAAATGGACCAGAACCTTAACAGACACCTCATCAAAGAAGATAGATGTACTGATGACTAACATAAAAATATTATACACATCGTAAATCATCAGTGAAATGCAACCTAAAACTCTAATGAGATACCACTGTCCACCTATTAGAACAGCCAAAATTCAGAATACTGAGATCATTGAATGCTGATAAGGGATATTAAACAATAGGATTCTTTGTACATTCTTTGTACAAAACTATTCTTTGTACATTAAGACAGTAGAAACTCTTTGTAAGTTACTGGTAGAATACCAAATGATCCAGTCATTTTGGAAGACAGTTTGGTGGTTTCTTAAAAAAATATTCCTATCATATTGCCTAAAACTTGTGCTCCTTGGTGAATACTCAAAGAATTTGAAAATCCTATATATGTCTACACATAAATCTTCACCCAGATATGTATCCACATACATTTTTATCCATAATTGCCAAAACTTTGAAAGGACTAAGATGTCCATTAGGTTAAAGGATAAGAAAACTGTTGTAATTGACAAAATAGTATTCAGTGCCAAAAATAAATGAGCTATTAAATGATGGAAAGAAATAAGGGAACATTATGTGCATATTACTATTGGAAAAACCTTATCTAAAAAGTTACATACTACATGATTAAAACTGAGTAATATTCTGAGAAGGAACTATGGAGACAAGCTTAGTGGTTATCAGGGATGGGAAAGGGCAAAAAATGATAGGCAGAGGACCATGGTTATTTAGGACAGTGAAAATACTCTATATGATGTTATACTGTTATATATGTTATTATACATTTATCCAGACCTATAGAGTGTATAGCACCAAAAGCAAATCATAATGTAGATTGTAGACTTTTGATGATAATGATGTGGCAATGCAAGTTCATCATTGATAAAAACAGAATCACTCTCATGGGTGATGTTAATAATGGAAGAGACTGTATGTATGGGATCAGGAGGTATATTGGAGATCTTAGTACCTTCCTCTTAATTTTGTTGTAGAATTAAAAGTGGCCTATAAAAACTAAGTCTTGGAATTCTGAAGAATATTCTATTAAAATATAGGGGGGAAATGTGGATTATGTCAAAGAAGTAGGTTTGAATTCTTAATTATTCTTAAGAGAAGCAGGTTTTAATTTTTATTTTTCTTTTTTTTTAATTTTATTTTATTTTTAAACTTTACATAATTGTACTAGTTTTGCCAAACATTAATTGTGCTGTTAAATCTGATAAATTAATCCAGATTAGCTCTTTTTGAATTTTTATCCCTTACTGTCTAATGCTATTCTTGTTTTTCCCTTAACATGCTACTTATGTTAGTGTTGATGATAACTTTACTAATAATGTCTCCATTTGTGTATTGTAGCCAATCCTCCATAAATTATCAGTTGCATGGAACAGAATTATCAAGACCCTTAGTTAATGGTAGATTGTAGGGGTTAATAGAGAACATATATAAATGGCCCATGCAGAAGAAAGAAAAATGCTTAAAAATCCCTCATCAAATAGATAGTTCTTATAAGCAAAATATAGGCATAAATAAGGCAATATATGCAAAATTTTTGATCTGAAGGCTATAAACTGCTAGGTTTTCTTCACTTTGTTACTAATGTCTTTCAATTAAAATTACTTTCCTAGAGTAATTCTACAGTATATCTTTCTTGTGGCCCAATGTCTTCAAGCCTACAATGATGCTGACATGTTGGAAATTTTCTATTATTTTGGAATGGGAACATGGCCTTTTTATTAGATATATCTATTTTTAATTATATTTATCATATAAACTTTATTTTGATTATCTTTATACATTATGGAAAGATGTGTGTGCTAAAACTAAGTTACTCTGACATTGACAATTCCTGGTTTGCTTGTGTTTTTTCTCCAAAAACCATATGGTAGATGATTTCATTTTATTGATATTGTGGCCCATAAGGAAAATTTCTGTGACCTATTTAACACTAAGTTTTCCCAGCTAGACTAAGAAACCCATTGCATTTTGAGAAATTATTCTCTTTTACAGCTGAATAATGAATAAAGTAGGAAAGTAGATGTTGAATCAAGCAGTTTCTTTTAATTTTTGCTTTATAAATTATAAAAGTATAATACATTTACAGGAGACTTGAAAAATGCAGAACAAGCTTACATATAGTTCTATTATACATTACAATTATGTTTTATGTAGATTAATTAAGATTTTTAGTTAGAGTTTCATTATCAAGCTCTCAAAAATTAATGGAATGAATAGAAAGAAAAGAATAAGCATATAGTAGACCTGAAAAGTACTATGAACCCATTCAACATAATTAAGATGTATACAATTTTCACACATCAGGATACAAATTCTACTCAAAGTTCCCATAGACTATAAACCAGGATACACTGGAACATATCCAGGGCCATAGAAAAAGGTGCAAAAGTTTCATGATCTAAAAGTATGGAAATAATACAGAGTCTGTTCCCTTATCACTGTGGAATTATGTTAGAAATTAATATCAAAAGATATCTGAAAATAACCCACATATTTTCACCTACAATGTGACATTTACCAAGAGAGATCTTTGACTTAACTGTTGAAATCTTAATAAACTTGAAAGACTGAAAAAACATGGAAGGTGATTGCAGAGAAGAAAGCACTTAGATGGGAAATTAATATCAAAGATACTTAAAAATATATATATTTGGAAGTTAAATATCCAGTATTAAATGATGAGTATATCTAAAAAGCCATAACAAGGAAAATTAGAAAATATTTGTAACACAATAGAATGAGAATTTATCAGAATTTGTGACATGCAGCTCAAGCTGCTTAATGCAACTAAATACAGTGTGTAATTTTGAATAAGATATGAAAACAAACAGTGGGAAGTAGCATAAATTTTTTTGAAATTTGAACAAAGTCTGTGTTTAGTTAGTAATACTGTATCACATGTTAATTTCCTTGGTTTTTTTTTTTTTTTTTTTTTCACAACATAGTATTTCTTTATATTCTCAGAATTGGATTATAAGTTTCAAGCTTTTTTAATATTAGAATTTTCAAAAAATTCAAATTTTTTTTGGTAAAGAATCACTAATCTTTCTAGACTTTTAGCCATAATACTATATGCCCAAATAAATGGGACTATATCAAATTTTTGAGTGAATATAATTTGAAATCTTGCATTCTATTCATACTTAGTCAAACAATGGAACCAAAATATAAATTTTTTAGCTAAGCAAAAATTCATTGTTTTCTAAAATACACGTATTTTATTATATGTACTATATGTATATGTATATATGTACAAAAGATTTTCTACTATACTTGATAAATGCTTGAGAAAGAAAAACAAGAAACAGGGTACAGAAATTGGAAAACATAAACTAAATGAAATGGGAGCTTTGAATATGAAATGGAAAAAGTGAAACAATTTAGATAAAAGATCATCATATAAGAGCAGTTGTTTTTAAACATGGCTGCTCATTAGAATCACATCTGAAGCTTTGGAGAAGAAAACAATACCTGGGCATTTGTATTCTTCAAAAAAAATGTCCAGAATAATACATGTTTACAGATTTTTCTAATAAATGGTAGCTTTAGTGATACATAATTCTATTATTTTGATAAAGTCATGATAAAGTAGTATTAAAATGTATAATAGTCACATAATCACAGTAGTATGTTTATCAGTTTTCACAATCAATAGCCAGATAAAATATTAAATAATTACAGTTGCAAGCCATAATGGAAACATTTTTAACCTAACAATATAAAATAATTGCATAGTATTTGGAGCTTTGAGTGATGTGGTAAGTGGAAGTCAATACATGCACATGTTTTTATCTACCCAGTCAGTCCATGTCTTTTTGGTTGATACATTTAATCCATTTAAGGTAATTATTGATATGTATGATTCTATTATCATTTTCTTAATTGTTTTGGGTTTATTTTTTGTCTTTTCCTTTTCTGTGTTTCTTGTCTAGGAATGTTCCTTTAGCATTTGTGGGTTTTTTTCCTATTTTTTCAATTTAAGCTTTATTTTTAATTTTTACAAAGTTGTGGTTTCTTTCATACAACAATGCAAATCAGCCATAATTATACATATATCCCCTTCCTCCCTAGTCATCCTCTCTCCTTTCCCTCCCCTCCCCCCATCCTATCCCTCCAGGTCATCACACCACACCAAACTGGGCTACCTGTGCCAAACAGCAACTTTTCAGCAGCTGTCCATCTCACACCTGATAGTGTATATATATATTGATGCTACTTTCTCCATTCATCCAACTCTCTCACTCCCCCTCTATGTCCACAAGTCCAGTTATCTACATCTGCATCTCCATTCCTTCCCTGCAAATAGGTTCATCAACACCAGTTTTCTAGATTCCATATATATGTGTGTATTAATATAGGCTCATCCACCTCACTAGAACTGATTTGAATTTGTTCTTTTTATGGCTTAGTAATATTCCACTGTATGTATATGTGTGTGTGTGTATACCACATCATCTTTATTCATTCATCCATTAATGGACATCTAGGTTGCTTCCACATCCTGGCTGTTGTATTCATTGCTTCTTCTGAACACTGAGGTACATATGTCTTTTTCAATTCTGATTTTCTCAGGGTATATGCACAGTAGTGGGTTTTTGCTGGGGCATATGGTAAAGCTGGGCTTCCCAATTGACTCAGTAGTAAAGAATCTGCTTGCCAATGCAGGAAATGCAAGAGATGCAGTTTCGATCCCTGTGTCAGAAAGATCCCCTGGTGTAGGAAATGGCAACCCACTCCAGTATTCTTGCACGGTAAATCCCAGGGACTAAGAAGCCTGGTGGGCTGCAGTTCATGGTCACAAGGAGTCAGACACAACTGAACACAACAACATGGTAAAGCTAGTTTCATGGTGCTGAATTCTCTTAACTTTTGCTTGTCTAGAAAGCTTTTGGTTTCTCCATCAAATCTGAATGAGAGTCTTTCTGGGTAGAGTATTCTTGGTTGTAAGTTCTTCTCTTTCATCACTTTAAATATATCATGCTATTCCCTGCTGGCTTATAAAGTTTCTCCTTATGGGAGATCCCTATATGTTATTTGTCACTTTTCTCTTGTTGTTTACAATATTCTATGTCTTTAATTTTTGTCAGTTTGATTACTGTATATCTTGGTGTGTTCCTCCTTGGATTTATCCTGTCTGGGACTCTGTGCTTCCTGGACTTGATTGACTATTTCCTTTTACATATTTGGGAACTTTTCAGCTATTATGTATTCAAGTATGTTCTTGGGTCCTTTCTGTCTCTCCACTCCTTATGGGACCCCAATAATGCGAATGTTGTCCCAGAGGACAACATTTTAATGTTTAATGTTGTCCCAGAGGTCTCTTAGGCTGTCTTCATTTTTCTTCATTATTTTTTCTATATTCTGTTTTGCAGCAGTAACTTCTACCATCTTCCAGGTCACTTACCTGTTCTTCTGCCTCAGTTATTCTGCTATTGATTCCTTCTAGTGTATTGTTCATCTTTGTTTGTTTGTTCTTTAGTTCTTCTAGGTCTTTGGTAAACATTTCTTGCATCTTCTCCATTCTATATCCAAGAAGTTGGATCATCTTCACTATCATTATTCTGAATTCTTTTCCTGGGAGGTTGCCTGCTTCATTTTATTTAGTTGTTTTTCTGGGGTTTTATCTTGGCCCTTCATTTGGGACATAATCCTCTACATTTTCATTTTGAGTAACTTTTGTGATGTGGTTTTCCTTCTGGCATTACCCAGGATTGTATTTCTTCTTGTTTCTTGTCTGCTCTCTGGTGGATGAGGCTAAGAGGCTTATGTAACCTTTCTGATGGTGGGACTGGCAGTAGGAAAAACAGGATCTTGCTCTGATGGGTAGAGCTATGCTCAGTAAAAATTTAATCTGATTGTCTGTTGATGAGACAGCTACAATTCCTCTCTGTTAGATTTTTTGCAGGAGGTGTCCCAGTCCTTGAGTCTACAGGCTCTATGGTAGGGTTTTAATGGCAGTCTACAAAAAGGCTCGAGCCAAGGGACACCTCCTAGGACTGCTTCTGCCACTGCCCTCATCCCTGAGGTGATCCACTACTGACCCACACCTCTGCAGGAGCCCCTCCAACACTAGCAGGTAGATCTGGTTCAGTCTCCTGTGGGGTCACTGCTCCTTTCTGCTGGGTTCTGGTGCACACAAGATTTTTGTTTGTGTCCTCCAAGAATAGAGTCTTTGGTTTCCCCAGTCATGAGGAGAAGTCCTATAATCAAATCTTGCTGGCCTTCAAAGTCAGATTCCTTGGGGATACCTAGTCCCTTTGTTCAGAGAAGGCAATGGCACCCCACTCCAGTACTCTTGCCTGGAAAATCCCATAGATGGAGGAGCCTGGAAGGCTGCAGTCCGTGGAGTCACTAAGGGTCGGACATGACTGAACAACTTCACTTTCACTTCTCACTTTCATGCATTGGAGAAGGAAATGGCAACCCACTCCAGTGTTCTTGCCTGGAGAATCCTGGGGACCGGGGAGCCTGGTGGGCTGTCGTCTATGGGGTCGAGCAGAGTCGGACACGACTGAAGTGACTTAGCAGTAGCAGTAGTCCCTTTGTTGGACCCCCAGGCTACAAAGCCTGACATGAGGCTCAAAATCTTCACAACAGTGGGGAGCTCCTTTGGTATTACTGTTCTCCAGTTTGTGGGTCACCCACCCAGCAGGTATGGGATTTGATTTTATCAGGATTATGTCCTTCCTACATTTCCCATGGCTTCTCCTTTGTCTCTGGATGTGGCGTATCTTTTTTGGTGGGTTCCAGCATCCTCCTGTCAACAGTTGCTCAACAGCTAGTTGTGATTTTCTATTTCAATTTTATTAACAATAGCAAACCCAATTTCTAAAATAAATTAGTTGAATATATTCCATTACTGGTGCTGAAGACAGGATTAACCCCCACGTTGTAGATTATTGATAATATTTCTGTAAATATAATATGAAATATTTTATGTTAAACAAGAAAATTAAACTTACAGTACTATGCAGGATATAAAAAGCAGCAAGTCTACCTAATTACATTTATAGTTTAAAACATGACATTTGTTATTACATCCTGGATTTAGAGGATTTAGAAATTAGTCTCCTCCTTAAAAATGGTTATATGGTACCTATATTTAGTTTCCTGTGGCTCCAGTAATAAATTGGCACAAACCAAGTGATTTACAAAAACAGAAGTGTATTCTCCTGCAGTTCTTGAGGCCAGACAAGTGAATTCACAATGTTGTTGTCAATAGGGATGTATTCTCTGGGAAGGCTTTAGGGGAGAATCCTCCTTGGACTATTCCAGTTTCTAGTGGCTTCTGGTGTTCCTTGGCTTGTGGCTGTATAACTCCAACCTCTGCTTCTACCTTCATGTATCCTCTTACTCTGTTCTTTCTTTTTCTCTTCTGTTTCTTATATGGATAAATGTCATTGGGTTTAGGGCCCATCAGATAATGCAGAATAGTCTCATCTCAAGATCCTTAATTTAACTACACCTGCAGGGACCTTTTTGCCAGTAGGGTCATATTCATAGGTTGTGAAAGTTAGAATATAGACAGTCTTTTGGAAAGGAGGGGGGAGGCCATAATTCAGCCCACTACATTGCCTACACATTCATATACTTTGTTCCTGAGTAAAGCCTCATCAAAGTTATGTTTATCTAAAATCTAGATTGCTGCTGCTGCTGCTGCTGCTAAGTCGCTTCAGTCGCGTCCGACTCTGTGCGACCCCATAGACGGCAGCCCACCAGGCTCCCCCGTCCCTGGGATTCTCAAGGCAAGAACACTGGAGTGGGTTGCTATTTCCTTCTCCAATGCATGAAAGTGAAAAGTGAAAGTGAAGTCACTCAGTCATGTCCGACTCTTCGCAACCCCATGGACTGCAGCCTCCCAGGCTCCTCCGTCCACGGGATTTTCCAGGCAAGAGTACTGGAGTGGGGTGCCATCACCTTCTCCAAAAATCTAGATGAGGCATATGAATTTCACATGTTTTTTTATATATCAAAAATATAAATGTTTTTACCTTAAGTTATCAATATTCAAATAAACATAAGTTTCCTATCATCCTCCTCAGAAAATAAATATTAAATACAGCATTGAATAATCAGTCAAGTACTTAGACATGCCTGGAGAAAACAGGAATAGAAAGAGGAAGCATCAGTCAAAATGTGCAGGACAGTGTACTTGTGTTATCTGTACTATGAAATTTACATTTTCTGGGGCAGATTGGGAAAGATAGAGGTCTTCCAGGATCAGTTCAGTCAGTTCAATGTCTCAGTCATGTCTGACTCTTTGCAACCCCATGGACTACAGCATGCCAGGCTTCCATGTCCATCACCAAATCTCGAAGTTTGCTTAAACTCATGTCCATCAAGTAGGGGGTGCCATCCAACCATCTCATTCTCTGTCTTCCCCTTCTCCTGCCTTCAGTCTTTCCCAGTATCAGGGTCCTATCAAATGAGTCATTTCATTGCATCAGGTGGCCAAAGTATTGGAGTTTCAGCTTCAAAATCAGTCCTTCCAAATGAATATTCAGGACTGATTTCCTTTAGGATTGAATGGTAGGATCTCCTTGCAGTCCAAGGGACTCTCAAGAGTCTTCTCCAGCACCATAATTCAAAAGCATCAATTCTTCAGCACTCAGCTTTCTTTATAGTCCAACTCTCACATCCATACATGATTACTAGAAAAACCATAGCTTTAACTAGACAGAACTTTGCCAGCAAAGTAATGTCTCTGCTTTAAAATACGCTGTCTAGGATGGTCATAGTTTTTCTCCCAAGAAACAAGCATCTTTTAATTTCATGGCTGCACTCACCATCTGCAGTGGTTTTGGAGACCAAGAAAATAAAGTCTGTCACTGTTTCCATTGTTTCCCCATCTATTTGCCATGAACTGATGCAACTGGATGTTTTAAGCCAACTTTTTCACCCTCTGCTTTCACTTTCATCAAGAGGTTCTTTAGTTCTTCTTCGCTTTCTGCCATAAGGGTAGATATGCATATCATCTGCATATCTGAGGTTACTGATATTTCTCCCAGCAATCTTGATTCCAGATGTGCTTCATCCAGACTGAATTTCACATGATGTACTCTGTATAGAAGTTAAATAAGCAGGGTGACAGTATACAGCCTTGATGTAATTCTTTCCCAATTTGGAACCACTCTGCTGATCCATGTCCGGTTCTAACTGTTGCTTCTTGACCTGCATGCAGATATCCTCAGGAGGCAGGTCAGGTGGTCTGGTATTCCCATCTCTTTGAGAATTTTCAACAGTTTATTGTGATCCACACAGTCAAAGGCTTTGTTATAATCAAAAAGCAGATGATGATGTTTTTATGAAATTCTCTTGATTTTTCTGTGATCCAACAGATGCTGGCAATTTGATCTCTGATTCCTCTGCCTTTTCTAAATCCAGCTTGAACATCTGAAAGTTCACGGTTCACATACTGTTGAAGCCTGGCTTGGAGAATTTTGAACATTACTTTGCTAGCATGTGAGATGAGTACAATTGTACAGTAGTTTGAACATTCTTTGGCATTGCCCTTCTTTGTGATTGGAATGAAAACTGACCTTTTCCAGTCCTGTGGCCACTGCTGAGTTTTATAGATTTGCTGGTATATTGAGTGCAACACTTTCACAGCATCATCTTTTAGGATTTGAAATAGCTCAACTGGAATTCCAGGAGAAGGCCATGGCAACCCACTCAAGAACTCTTGCCTGGAAACTCCCATGGATGGAGGAGCCTGGTAGGCTGCAGTCCATGGGGTCACGAAGAGTCAGACATGACTGAGCAACTTCACTTTCACTTTTCACTCTCATGCACCGCAGAAGGAAATCGCAACCCACTCCAGTGTTTTTGCCTTGAGAATCCCAGGGACGGGGGAGCCTGGTGGGCTGCCGTCTATGGGGTCGCACAGAGTTGGACATGACTGAAGCGACTTAGCAGCAGCAGCAGCAGCAGCAGCAACTGGAATTGTATCACCTCCACTAGCTTTGTTTGTAGTGGTGCTTCTCAAGGCCCACTTGACTTCATATTCTAGGATGTCTGGCTCTAGGTGAGTGATCACACCATCATGGTGATCTGGGTCATTAAGATCTCTTTCGTATAGTTCTTCTGTGTATTCTTGCCACCTTTTCTTAATATTTTCTGCTTCTGTTAGGTCCATACCATTTCTGTCCTTTATTGTGCCCATCTTTGCATGAAATGTTCCTTTGATATCTCTAATTTTCTTGTATAAATCTAGTCTTTATCAAGTCTTATCAGGATAAAGTAAAAAATATGTCCAGTTATGTGAACTCAGAAGAATTTCCATTAAGAAAGTTTCAAATGGTTGGCAGAAGGGGTTATAAAATAACCCTGAGAAGTTCCAGAAAATTTGTTGGTCTAACATGTGGTAATAGATGCCAGCAAAATTCCTGTATTTTGTCCACAGTTTTTTTCTCCGTCCCTTCCCTGTAAGATTTTCTAACCCTTCCCATTGCCTTGTGACTTTTCCTTGCCTCCTATTGGAAGATAACACATTTTTGAAGCCCAAAACTCATGGTTATCCAAGAGACTTGACTTGCCCATGTGATGTCTTGATCAGTGAATTCTGAGCAGGTAGATAAACAACATGTCCAGTGGAAACTTAAGATGCAGCATAAGCTTTAACATGTAGCCATAAAAAAGCATGATCTTCATATGGACCACTCTAAGGGTCCCACATCAGAGGTACAGCCTTTAGCTGACTCACAATCTAGCTTCAGCTAAGAAATTAAAATTTGTTAATATAAGCCACTGAGATTTGAGGACCATATACTACCAGAGCAAAATTAACTAATACTGATATAAGTAAAATGGCAATATAAAATACACACCTTGTATTTCCCAAACTCATACTGTTAAACACAACCCTATACTACTGTTTAAAAAGTTCTTGTTTAAGATCAACATTGGTTCTAAACACTAGAGCAGGGAGAGACTAAGAAAGGAAGGCATGAGATCCCATTTATTGATAGTAGGGGGAAATGGCAGCTGTTAACCCAAGTGCTTAGAAGGATGTTGCCTACTATTTTTAATAATACATTGCAATCATTACTGGATTTTGCTCATATTAAACAATAAAATTATATATTTATCAGGTAACACAGCATGGGATATCCATGACCAAAGATCAATTTATTTTTTCCAAATAAAATTTTGCAGTTGCCACTGTATCCTTACGTACAAAATATCTCCTTGTTCTATATTTTACCTGACATAGAAGCTCCTGTTGGCTGTTTGTTGTTGTTCTTCAGTTGATAAGTCGTGTCCAACTATTTGAGACCAAATGGACTATAGCATGCCAGGATCCTCTGTCCTCCACTGTCTTCTAGAGTTTGCTCAAATTCATGTCCATTGAGTCAGTGATGCTATCTAACCACCTCCTCCACTGCCACACCCTTCTTCTTTTGCCTTCAGTCTTTCCCAGCATCAGGGTCTTTTCCAGTGAATCAGCTTTTCCCATCAGATGGCCAACGTATTGGAGATTCAGCTTCAGCATCATTTCTTCCAATGACTATTCAAGGTTAATTTCCTTTAGGATTGACTGGTTTGATCTCATTGGAGTCCAAGGGATTCTCAAGAGTATTTAGCACCACAATTTGAAAGTGTCAACTTTTTGGCTTTCAATCTTCTTTATGGTCCAACTCTTGCATTCATACATGACTACTGGGAAAACCATATCTTTGATTGTATGGACTTTTATCAGCAAAGTGATGTCTCTGATTTTTAATACACTGTCTAGGTTTGCCATAGCCTTCCTTCCGAGGAGCAAGCATCTTTTAGTCATGACTGCAGTTACTGTTCTCAGAGACTATGGAGTACATGAAAATAAAATCTGTCACTGTTTCCACTTTTTTCCCCTCTATTTACCATGAAATGATGGGACTGGATACCATAATCTTAAGTTTTTTGAATGTTGAGTTTCAAGCCAGCGCTTTCACTCTCCTCTTTCACCCTCATCAAGAGGCTCCACTTTCTGCCATTAGAGTAGTATCATCTGCTTATCTAAGGGTGTTGATATTTCTGCCTGAAATCTTGATTCCAGCTTGATTCATCTAGCCTGGCATTTCACATGATGCACTCTGTATAGAAGTTAAATAAGCAGAGTGATAATATACAACCTTATCTTATTCCTTTCACATTTAAATCAGTCCATTGTTCCATATCCAGTTCTAACTGTTGCTTCTTGACCCACATACAGGTTTCTCAGGAGACAGGTAAGGCAGTCTGGTACTACCGTCTCTTTAAGAATTTTCCATAGTTTGTTGTGATCCACAAAACTCAAAGACTTCAGTAGTCAATAAATCAGAAGTAGATGTTTTCCTGAAATTCCCTTGCTGCTCCCTGATTCAACCAGTATTGGCAATTTGATCTCTTTTTCTTCTGCCTTTTCTAAACTCAGTTTGTAAATCTGGAATTTCTCAGTTCACATACTGCTGAAGGCTAGCTTGAAGGATTTTGAGCATAATCTTGCTGGCATATGAAATGAGCATGACTGTTCAGTAGCTTGAACATTCTTTCCCATTGCCCTTCTTTGGGATTGGGATGAAAACTGACCTTTTCCAGTCCTGTGACCACTGCTGAGTTTTCCAAATTTGCTGGCATATTGAATGCAGCACTTTAAGAATATCATCTTTTAGGATTTGAAATTGCTCAGCAGAAATTCTATCACCTCCACTAGCTTTGTTCATTGTAATACTTCCAAAGGCCCATTTGACTTCACATTCCAGGATGTCTGGCTCTAGGTAAGTAACAACACTGCTGCAATTATCTGGGTCATTAAGACCATTTTTGTATAACTGTATATTCTTGCCACCTCTTCATAACATCTTCTACTTCCATTAGGTCCATATTGTTTCTGTCCTTTATTGTGCCCATCCTTGTATGAAATGTTCCCTTGATAGCTCCAGTTTTCTTGAAGCGATCTCTAATCTTTCCCATTATATTTTCCTTTATTTCTTTGCATCATTCATTTAAGAAGGCCTTTTTGTTTCTGCATGCTAGTCTCTGTAACTCTGCATTCAGTTGGTTATATCTTTCCCTTTCTCACTTGAGTTCCACTTTCCTTCTTTCCTCAGCTATTTGTAAGGCCTCCTCAGACAACCACTTTTCCTTCTTCCCTTTATTTTTCCTTGGGATGGTTTTGGTCACTGCTTCCCGTACAATATTACGAACCTCCATCCATAGTTCTTCTGGCACTCTGTCTACCATATCTAATCCCTTAAGTCTATTTGTCACCTCCATTCTGTAATCATAGGGATTTGATTTAGGTCATTTAGGGCTTCCCAGGTGGCTGTAGTGGTAAAGAACCTGCCTGCCAATGCAGGACACATAAGAGATGCAGTTTAGATCCCTGGGTCAGAAAGATCCCCAGGAAAAAGAAATGACACTCCACTCCAGTTATTTTGACTGGAGAATCCATAAACAGAAGAGCCTAAGACCATAGGGTCCCAAAGAGTTAGTATGACGGAAGTGACTCAGCATACATAACTGAATATGACCTAGCGATTTCCCCTATTTTCTACAATTTGAGGCTGAATTTTGCAATAAGGAGCTGATGATCTGAGTCACAGTCAGGTCCTGGTCTTGCTTTTGCTAAGTGTCTAGAGCTTCTCCATCTTTGGCTGCAGAGAACATAAACAGTCTGATTTCGTTATTGACTATTTGGTGATGTCCATGTGTAGAGTTGAGCTATTTCAAATCCTGAAAGATGACGCTGTGAAAGTGCTGCATATTTGCAAGCAAATTTGGAAGACTCAACAGTGGCTACGGGACTGGAAACGGTCAGTTTACATTCCAATCCCAAAGAAAGGCAATGCCAAAGAATGCTCAAACTACTGCACAATTGCACTCATCTCACACATTAGTAAAGTAATGCTTAAAATTCTCCAAGCTAGGCTTCAGCAGTATGGGAACTGTGAACTTCCAGATGGTCAAGATGGTTTTAGAAAAGGCAGAGGAACCAGAGATCAAATTGCTAATATCCACTGGATCATCAAAGAAGCAAGAGAGTTCCAGAAAAACATCTATTTCTGCTTTATTGACTATGCCAAAGCCTTTGACTGTGTGGATCACAATAAACTGTGGAAAATTCTGAAAGAGATGGGGGTACCAGACCACCTAACCTGCCTCTTGAGAAACTTATATGCAGGTCAGGAAGCAACAGTTAGAACTGGACATGGAACAACAGACTGGTTCCAAATAGGAAGAGGAGTATATAAATGCTGTATATTGTCACCCTGCTTATTTAACATATATGCAGAGTATATCATGAGAAACGCTGGGCTGGAAGAAGCACAAGCTGGAATCAAGATTGCTGGGAGAAATATCAATAACCTCAGATATGCTCAAACTACCACACACTTTATTTTTCTGGGCTCCAAAATCACTGCAGATGGTGATTGCAGCCCTGAAATTAAAAGATGCTTACTCCTTGGAAGGAAAGTTATGACCAACCTAGATAACATATTAAAAAGCAGCCATATTACCTTGCCAACAAAGGTCCGTCCAGTCAAGGCTATGGTTTTTCCAATGGCCATGTATGGATGTGAGAGTTGGACTGTGAAGAAGGCTGAGCACTGAAGAATTGATGCCTTTGAACTGTCGTGTTGGAGAAGACTCTTGAGAGTCCCTTGGACTGCAAGGAGATCCAACCAGTCCATTCTGAAGGAGATCAGCCCTGGGATTTCTTTGGAAGGAATGATGCTAAAGCTGAAACTCCAGTACTTTGGCCACCTCATGCGAAGAGTTGACTCATTGGAAAAGACTCTGATGCTGGGAGGGATTGAGGGAAAGAGGAGAAGGGGATGCCAGAGGATGAGATGGCTGGATGGCATCACTGACTCGATGGACGTGAGTCTGAGTGAACTCCGGGAGTTGGTGATGGATAGGGAGGCCTGGCGTGCTGTGATTCATGGGGTCGAAAAGAGTCGGACATGACTGAGCGACTGATCTGATCTGATAAATTAATAAGGAAAAACTGATTAGAAAGATATTTTGTATTTTAAAGCCAACAGACTAGAAGAGAAAAGAATAAGGAGTTGGAAATAATTTCAAGTACCATTAAACTTTTACATAATTCTTTTGTGTTTTATACCTTTAAAGTCCAAATTAAAAGGAAATCTGTTCATGTATAAAGTATCTACTTTCCAACAGCCTAATCAATATCACAGTGAAGATGCATGCATGCAAATTGGAGAACATCTTTAGTGTATGTGCTTTGATTCATGCTTTTGGAAAATGTTCCACAGTACTACAGACTGATATATTGTAGGCCTATTTAGTTTCACTCTTAGAGGCCCATAGATTCAGAAGATTGATGACAGCTCTGGACCATATGTTTTCTTGTCAGTGTTTAGAAAAGAGTTTTCTGTAGGGGTCTGAAAATAATGTTTTATTAAATTGGAAATTGGACCTATGAGAAGAGGAAACAACACTGGGTTTTCTGACATTGGTCTAATTATCTCAAGCCACCGCTCTTAATCCTGTATCTACTGACTTGTCTTTTTTTGGAAACCCATTCCTTTTTATAGTTAGTGGAAAATAAATAAACATATGTCTTTAGGCTCAGTGGAATACAAACAACTATGAATAACTAAGAGTCTTATAGAAGAGCATCTTATTGTTTAGCTCTAAATTTTGTTAATACTCCTACACCTTATATTAGTCAAAGTATTTATTTAGGCAGTAAATACAGTGATGATGAAAGCAAGATAAAACCTAGGAAGCAGAAATAAATTTAACAGAGGGAAATGCATGCTGTAATAATAATAATTCTGCATAAATGAGGTAAAGTGTTTCCATGTGTGACTTTTAGGATGGTCTGATTTGCATTATAGTATATTTATATCATAATCATCTCTCACTTAGGAAATTCAATTATATTTGCCTTGCAAAAAATTAATCAGTGAGACAGGGAAGGAGGGAGGAATGAGAATATGCCTGAGAGTAAGTGTGACATAGGAAATATGAATTCAATTCATAAATTATATGAACTGAAATTTTATTTCTCCAGTACCTATGTATCTCTTATAATATGAACATCTCATTATGTTGATTACTTATTGTTAAAACAAGACCTTGGGTTATTTCATCTAGTGCTTAACCAAAGGAACAGCTATCTATCCAACAGTGAAGGCAAAATTGGTTATGTTAGTTTTAAAGATGGAGAAGGCAATGGCACCCCACTCCAGTACTCCTGCCTGGAAAATCCCAAGGACGGAGGAGCCTGGTGGGCTGCAGTCCATGGGGTCTCTAAGAGTCGGACGTGACTGAGTGACTTCACTTTCACTTTTCACTTTCATGCCTTGGAGAAGGAAATGGCAACCCACTCCAGTGTTCTTGCCTGGAGAATCCCAGGGATGGGGGAGCCTGGTGGGCTGCTGTCTATGGGGTCGCACAGAGTAGGACACAACTGAAGCGACTTAGCAGCAGCAGCAACAGCAGCTTTAAAGAGGACCACTATGTCTATCTTTAAATGATTTCTTCATAAGGAAATTTTGAGGGGATTTTTGACCATTTGCAAAGTTTGCTTTTTCTGGTCTGTTTAGAAAGAACTCAGTTCATGCATGTTCTTCCTCTCCATTGGTTTAGGCCTAATAATCTCAACTATATTTTTGCAAGCTGAACATTAGCTGTTGATTTCAGTGCTCACCACATATTCTTCTCTTTTGGCATCATTCAAGAAAAGATTAATTTATAGTAAAACAGTAACATTTAAAAATTATTTGCATTTACATTTAAAATTAGGAAACATGATAACTTAAAAAAAAAAGACATTTCTGCTTGCTATTTCCTGTGTCTATGATATGGCTGAAACTTCTTGACTTTAAGATAATTTATTTTTGGTAGAAACTCCAGGTACAAAACAATGCTAGGTGTGTTTTGGAATTTTGTTTTTCAGTATTTTCTATACCTGTTAGCATACACAGCAATACAAACACAAAGAAAACTGATTTCTTTATAGCTATAGAAAATATTTTGCAGATTAAATTAGATACATTATTTGCTGCAGAATGAATGATTATGGTCTTCCCAAAAAACTGTCCTGAAACCTAATCCCACTCTAATGGTATTTGGAGTTGGGGAGGTGGGGACTCTTGGAGGTAATTAGGTCAAAAGGGCCGAGCACTCGTGAATGTGATTAGTACTCTTATAAAAGAGGCTCCAACTTAGAGAACCAATGTTCTATGGCAGCCTGAATGGGACAGGAGTTTGGGGGAGAATGTAAGCATGCATGCTTAGTTGGGTCTTGACTCTTTGTGATCCTGTGGACAGAAGCTCCCCAGGCTCCTCTGTCCATGGGATTTTAGAGATAAGAACACTGGGGTGAATTGCCAGTTCCTCCTCCAGGGGATCTTCCCTACCCAGGGATCAAGCCCGTGTCTCCTGCATCAGCAGGCAGATTCTTTACCACTGAGCCACCTGCAAAGCCCTTTAGTGGGGAATGGATACATGTGTATGTATGGCTGAGTCCCTTCGCTATTCACCTGAAACTATCACAACGTTTTTAATCTGCTATACCTCAACAGAAAATAAAAAGTTAGAAAGAAATCCCTATGTAATATTAAGCATTCACCAAAGATCCAAGAGATATTTCCCTGTGTATGATGCTTTGAGCTTCAATCCCAGATAAATACCCACCAAAACAAAAAAAGAAAAGAAAAACAGATACTCCAGAGATCTCTCTCCACTCTTCAGTCTTTTGAGAAAATATCAAAAAGATGGCCAGTTATAAACTCACAATCAGGTTCTCACCAGGCCCAACATCTGGTGAGGACTTGATTTTAGATTCCCCAGATTCCAGAATTGTAAGAAATAAATGTGTGTTGTTTATAAGCCACCCGGTCTATGGTTTTTTTGTTATGGCAGTCTGAACAGATTAAAGCAGCATTTCAATAAAAATCTGAACACATGTTAAAGTACATCTTACCTATTTTAAAATACATGTAATAAAATTTCATCAATACTCTTCAGTTCTCTCTCATGAGTTTTCCAATCTGTAGCCAAACCAGACTGCAGAGTTAGCAGGTTTGGAATGGTAAAGTATGGGGAGCTAACTTTTGGACACAGTAAGATTAGTTTCCTACCACAAGTGAAAAAAAGAATAGTTATCTACCTAAGTCTATCCAGTTCAGTTCAGTTCAGTCGCTCTGTCATGTCCGACTCTTTGCGGCCCCATGAACCGCAGCACACCAGGCCTCCCTGTCCATCACCAACTCCCGGAGTTCACCCAAGCCCATGTCTATTGAGTTGGTGATGACATCCAACCATCTCATCCTCTGTCGTCCCCTTCTCCTCTGGCCCTCAATCTTTCCCAGCATCAGGGCCTTTTCAAATGAGTCAGCTCTTTGCATCAGGTGGCCAAAGAATTGGAGTTTCAGCTTCAATATCAGTCCTTCCAATGAACACCCAGGACTAATGTCCTTTAGACTGGTTGGATCTCCTTGCAGTCCAAGGGACTCTCAAGAGTCTTCTCCAACACCACAGTTCAAAGCATCAATTCTTTGGCACTCGGCTTTCTTTATAGTCCAACTTGCCAAGCATATATGAATCTTAGAGATTTGTTTGAAATGTTGAAATATGTCAAACATATTCATAAGGATTTAAAGTATAAAGATTATATCACATAGACTAATAGGCATAGAAAACAGAAGCTAAGGATCGAGCTGTAGAGCATTTCCAAATTTTGAACTTAAAAAGATGAGGGAAAGCCAGCAAACAGTGATCAAGAAGTAGAAACCTGAGAAATAGAATGAAAATTAAGTAAAGATAATAGTTTAGAAGCCAAGTGAAGAAACTGTTTCAAGACGCGGAGAACAACCAACTATGCCAAATTCCCCTGACAGTTGACTAAGATGAATATTGGGAATTAGTTGTGTTTACTATATATTTCTATATGTTTATATATGTAAACATATAAAGCTACATACAGCTACACATTGTTTAATGATATCAAGCCATTGTCATTTGTTAGGCGATGTTCTAAATACTATATATATATGTACATATATTTATATAACTATTTTAAATGTATAGCAATCATATGAAGTAAATATCATTTTTATTCTCATACTATAGATGAATATACTTACATGCACACACACACAACACACACACATAATAAGTAGGTTGTAAGCTCCTTAGGGTCACACATATTGTAAGTGGTACAGCTAAGATTCAAACCCAGGCAGCCTGTATAAACTTTCAGCCTGTATAAACTTTCACAAGAACAGTTCTATTCCAGTTTTGTTGTCTTTTTAGAACTTCATATATGGATGTTTCTGACCCAGACAATCAAAGAAACAAGCATGAATTTGATGCTTAAAGGATTTAAGCTAGTGTAAAGCTCCCCATGGATGGAGGAGCCTGGTGGGCTGCAGTCCATGGGGTCGCTAAGAGTCCGACACGACTGAGCGACTTCCCTTTCACTTTTCACTTTCATGCATTGGAGAAGGAAATGGCAACCCACTCCAGTGTTCTTGCCTGGAGAATCCCAGGGACGGGGGAGCCTGGTGGGCTGCTGTCTATGGGGTTGCCCAGAGTTGGACATGACTGAAGTGACTTAGCAGCAGCAGCAGCAGCATATGATGTGATTACACTACCTTTTAATTGTGTGGCAAACACAAAATGGAGAATGATTTAATGAGATAACACCTGCAGTCACAAATTACAATTAGAAAATTCCCCTAGCAATCGAGGCAAAGAATGTGATAGAAGTAGTAATTGGTGATGGAAAAAGTAAACAGATTTTAGGGCTACTTAAGGATGCTTAAAGAGTCACTAATAATCTCAATATTTGATTGGAATAACTAAGTGGATGATGATGCCATTTATTGGCAGAGAGAAAGCTAAAGGAATAAGTTTAATGGAAGAAGCATAAGGAAAAGCTAATTTTAAATTGATCAGTTTGAGATACTTGTAGAACTTTAAAATGGAGATTTCAATAGACAGTGTTATAGAGTAGCTAATGATGAGATGCTTGGTTTGAATGGAAGGTACTCCTTTATTTTTTTTATTTCATAATTTTTATTAGTGTATCATTGATGTGCAATCTTGTGTTAGTTTCTTCTGTACAGCAAAGTGGATCAACTATGCAAATACATACATCTACTCTTTTTTAGATTCTATTCCCATATACGTCATTACAGAGTATTTCATACAGTTCCCTGTGCTATATAGTAGTTCCTTGGTAATCTATTTTATATATAGTGGTGTACATATGTCAGTCCCAATCTTTGCAGTGTTTCCCTGCTGCCCTCCCCCCTTGGTAACCATAAGTTTGTTTTCTATGTTTGTGACTCTATTTCTGTTTTGTAAATAGACTCATTTGTATCATTTTTTTCTTTTTAGATTCCAAATATGTGCTGTGCTTAATTGCTCAGTCATGTCTGACTCTTTGCTACCCCATGGACTGTAGCCCACCAGGCTCCTCTGTCCATTGGGATTCTCCAGCCAAGAGTACTAGAGTGGGTTACCTTGTCCTCTTCCAGGGGATATTCCCAACCCCAACTATCAAACCCAGGTCTCTGGCAATTGCAGGCAGTTTCTTTACTATCTGAGCCACCAGAGAAGCCCAATATATTTGTCTTTCTCTGTCTGACTTCACTCACTATGACAATCTCTAGGTCTATCCATGTCACTGCAAATAGCATTATTTCATTTTACTTTATGATTGATATATATTCCATTTTACATATATATCACATCTTCTTTATCCATTCCTCCATTGATGGATATTTAGATTTATTCTGTCCTATCTATTGTAAATAGTGCTGCAGTGAACACTGGGGTGAATGTATCTTTTTGATTAATGGTTTCTTTGGCTGTATTACCAGGAGTGGGATTTCTAGGTCATATGGTAGTTCTATTTTTAGTTTTTTAGGAACCTCCATCGTTCTCCATAGTGGCTCTACCAATTTACGTTCCCACCAAGAGTTTAAACAGGATCTTCTTTTACACACTCTCTCCAGCATTCATTGTAGATTTCTGACCAGTGTGAGGTGATACCTCATTATAGTTTTGACTTGCATTTCTTTAATAATTAGTGATGTTGAGCATCTTTTCATGTGCCTCTTGGCCATCTATATGTCTTCTTTGGAGAGATTAGATCTTCTGCATTTTTTTTTGATTGGATTGTTGTGCTTTTTTTTTTTTTTTTTTTTTTTATTGAGCCTGAAAGACTGATGCTGGGAGGGATTGGGAGCAGGAGGAGAAGAGGACGACAGAGGATAAAATGGCTGGATGGCATCACTGACTCAATGGACGCGGGTCTGGGTGAACTCCAGGAGTTGGTGATGGACAGGGAGGCCTGGTGTGCTGCGATTCATGGGGTCGCAAAGAGCCAGACATGTCTGAGCGACTGAACTGAACTGGACTAAATGAGCTATTTGTATATTTTGAAGATTAATCACTTGTTAGTTGCTTTGTCTGCAAATATTTCTCCCATTCTGTGGGTTGTCTTTTCATTTTGTTCATGGTTTACTTTCCTTAAAGCTGTGCAAAAGCTTTTAAGTTTAATTAGATCCTATTTGTTTATTTTTATTTTCCTTACTTTAGTAGGTGGGTCATAAAAGACCTTGCTGTGATTTATGTCAAAAACTGTTCTATGTTTTTCTCTAAGAGTTTTAAAGTATCTAGTCTTACATTTAGGTCATTCTGAGTTTATTTTTGCATGTGGTGTTAGGGAGTGTTCTAGTCATTAACATGTAACTGTCCAGTTTTACCAGCACCACTTATTGAATAGACTGTGTCTTCTCCATTGTATATTCTTGCCTGCTTTGTCATAGATAGGTGACAGTGGGCATGTAGGTTTATCTCTGGGCTTTCTACCCTGTTCCATTGATCTATATTTCTGTTTTTGTCTCTGTACCCTGGTGCTTGTATGATTGTAGCTTTGTAGTATTGTCTGATGCTCACAAGGTTTTGTTTGTATCCTTCCAGAGTCTGTTTCCCTAGTCCTGTGGAAGTTCTGTAATCAAATCCCACTGGCCTCCAAAGTCAAATTATCTGGGCGTTCTCAGTCCCTTTGCCAGGTGCCCAGGTTGGGAAATCTGTTGTGGGTCCTAGAACTTTCTTAACAATGCAAAAATTTCTTTGGTATAATTGTTCTGCAGTTTGTGCTCACCAGGAGCCAGGAGAAAGGAGCAGTGTCTCCGCAAGAGACTGAGCCAGACTTGCCTGTTTGTGTCCAGGAATCTCCAGTGGAGGTGTGGGTCAACAGTTTGGTCTCAGCCCAAACAACAGGAAGGGAACACAGCCCCACCCATCAACAGAAAATTGGACTAAAGATTTACTGAGCATGGCCCTGCCCGTTAGAACAAGACCCAGTTTCCCCCACAGTCCGTCTTTGCCATCAGGGAGCTTCCATAAGTCTCTTATTCTTATTCACCAGAGGGCAGACAGAATGAAAACCACAATCCAGAAAACTAACCAAACTGATCACATAGATCACAGCCTTGTCTAACTCAATGAAACAATGAGCTGTGCTGTGTAGGGCCATCCAAGTCAGATGGGTCATGGTGGAGAGTTCTGATAAAACATGGTCCACTGGAGAAGAGAACAGCAAACCTCTTCAGTATTCTTGCCTTGAGAATCCCATGAACAGTATGAAAAGGTGAAAAGATAGGACACTGAAAGACGAACTCCCCAGGACAGTAGATGCCCAATATGCAACTGGACAAGAGTGGAGAAATGATTACAAAAAGAATAAAGAGATGGAGCCAAAGCAAAAACAACACTCAGCTGTGGATATATGACTGGTGATGGAAGTAAAGTATTGCATAGGAACCTGGAATGTTAGGTCCATGAATCAAGGTAAACTGGAAGTTTTCAAATAGGAGATGGCAAGAGTGAACATTTTAGGAATCAGTGACTGGGCAAATTTAATTCAGATGACCATTATATCTACTACTATGGACAAGAATCTCTAGGAAGAAATGGAGTGGCCCTCATACTCAACAAAAGAGTCTGGAAGGCAGTAATTGGGTACAGTCTCAAAAATGACAGAATGATGTCTGTTTGTTTCCAAGGCAAATCATTCAATATCACAGTAACCCAAGTCTGTCCCCAACCACTAATGCCAAAGAAGCTGGAGTTGAAAGGTTCTATGATTATCTATAAGACATTCTAGAACTACCACCAAAAAATATGACCTTTAAGAAGCTGGGCAAAGGTTAAAAGAGTTGAAAAGGATTAACAGAATGGCAACCCACTCCAGTCCTCTTGCCTGGAAAATCCTATGGAAGGAGGAGGAGCCTGGTAGGCTGCAGTCCATGGGGTCACTAAGACTCAGGCACGACTGAGCGACTTTACTTTCACTTTTCACTTTCATGCATTGGAGAAGGAAATGGCAACCCACTCCAGTATTCTTGCCTGGAGAATCCCAGGGACAGAGGAGCCTGGTGGGTTGCCGTCTATGGGATCGCACAGAGTTGGACACGACTGAAGTGACTTAGCAGTAGCAGCAGCAACAGAAACAGTGAAGTGATACAGAGGTAGTAATTTCAAGAAACAGCTACCATTTTAGGGCTATACAAATAAAAGAGAAGTTGTATTAGGCTTGTCAGAATCTAACATTTATGTCTCTTATGAAGGGGAGCCACCTACTGGGTACTTCAGAAGCTTAGAGGATTGTTTCCATAGGTGAGATCCCAGATGTCTGACTTCCCTGATACATTTGTATGTGTTTGTGTGTGTGTGTGTTTGGTAGATGTAACTCGTTAAAGGTACTTTAGTCCTCAGAATGCTCTTTTCCTACATCTTCTTCTTCTGACTCTTAACTTACAAAGTAGATGTTTTAAAGAAATTCTATAAGAAATGTCACACATTATAACCTCAAGCAGATTGTTTCAATGTAAGTTCTCTCACAAACTGATATTGAAAGTGAAAAGTCAAGTAGGGGAAAAAAAAGGGTTTACCAAGTTGAAAGAATGCCTCTGCATAATAAAGAAGGAACTAGCAAGTTTCTCTTCATACAGGAGCACAGAGATGAAAAGAATACGTTTTTCCTGTTTCTTCTTTCCAGCTTGGCTTTACTGTTTTATGTCTAAGCTTATGTAAGGAATCAACAATTTCTCAATTAGCAAACAATATTTCTCTCCAGAGGTTTTCATGTCATTAATTGATCTTTAATCTCTTACATTATAGATATTACTTTTTATCTATATTTTTGTATCAATTCAATATAAAGGGCAAGTAAGCAATTTAGAAGCAGCTAGTAACGCTGGGCTGGAAGAAGCACAAGCTGGAATCAAGATTGCCAGGAGAAATATCAATAACCTCAGATATGCAGATGACACCACCCTTATGGCAGGAAGTGAAGAGAAACTAAAAAGCCTCTTGATGAAGGTGAAAGAGGAGAGTGAAAAAGTTAACTTAAAACTCAACATTCAGAAAACGAAGATCATGGCATCGGTCCCATCACTTCATGGGAAATAGATGGGGAAACAGTGGAAACAGTGGCTGACTTTATCTTTTGGGCTCCAAAATCACTGCAGATGGTGACTGCAGCTATGAAAGTAAAAGATGCTTACTCCTTGGAAGAAAAGTTATGACCAACCTAGATAGCATATTAAAAAGCAGAGACATTACTTTGCCAACAAAGGTCCGTCTAGTCAAGGCTATGGTTTTTCCAGTGGTCATGTATGGATGTGAGAGCTGGACTATGAAGAAAGCTGAGTGCCGAAGAATTGATGCTTTTGAACTGTGGTGTTGGAGAAGACTCTTGAGAGTCCCTTGGACTGCAAGGAGATCCAACCAGTCCATTCTAAACGAAATCAGCCCTGGGATTTCTTTGGAAGAAATGATGCTGATGCTGAAACTCCAGTACTTTGGCCACCTTATGCGAAGAGTTGACTCATTGGAAAAGACTCTGATGCTGGGAGGGATTGGGGGCAAGAGGAGAAAGGGACGGCAGAGGATGAGATGGCTGGATGGTATCACTGACTCAATGGACGTGAGTCTGAGTGAACTCCGGGAGTTGGTGATGGACAGGGAGGCCTGGCGTGCTGCACTTCATGGGGTCGCAAAGAGTCAGACATGACTGAGCGACTGAACTGAACTGAGGTAGTAGTAACCATCAATTAAAAAACTATAATTTATTTCATTAATAACCTGCCTACCTGATTTTATATCATTCTGAATACAGAACAGGAGAGCAGTGATAGAATACTTATTTGCTAGTGAGAGGGTAAAAGGCAAGAAGGCCAGGGGTCTCCAAACAGAGGAAATAGGCTGCAAATGTCAGATATTTTTTATCTATCTCTTAAGAGGCAGGAGGAAATAAACTAATGAGATATATATATATATATATATATATATATATATATATATTTTTTTTTTTTTTCCCCTTCTCTATACAAACTTAAAAAGAGATTTCTCTTAAAATACTGTGTTGCCATAATGACACCTGGTTCTACCTGAACTTAACTTTTCTCAAATTTGAGTTAACCAATGCATTTTTCTTATGGAAATGTTTGTTTTATGCTATATTAATGTACTATGCATTTACCCCAGACTCTGTCTTCAAGTTGGTTCAGCCTAATGGCTCAGAACCCACTTGACAAACCAGTATGTTATACTCAGACATTGTTACCCTAATCTATGGAAATGAAACTATTTGTATGGTAATCTGCCTTTCTACAAGATTCAAATCAATCCTTTTAGGGCATGGATGACTCACCTGGTGCCAAGATTATCCCAAAATACATATTATTGATGAGGGGCCTGGTGCCTTTCTCTGAGTTTTAAGACATTTCTTTAATTAATAGACTGTTAGTAACTATATCAGTTCAGTTCAGTTGCTCAGTTGTGTCCGACTCTTTGTGACCCCATGAATCACAGCACACCAGGCCTCCCTGTCCATCACCAACTCCCGGAGTTCACCCAAACCCATGTCCATCGAGTCGGTGATGCCATCCAGCCATCTTATCCTCTGTCATCCCCTTCTCCTCCTGCCCCCAATCCCTCCCAGCATCAGAGTCTTTTCCAATGAGTCAACTCTTCGCATGAGGTGGCCAAAGTATTGTAGTTTCAGCTTCAGCATCAGTCCTTCCAATGAATACACAGGACTGATATCCTTTAGGATGGACTGGTTGGATCTCCTTGCAGTCCAAGGGACTCTCAAGAGTCTTCTCCAACATCACAGTTCAAAAGTATCAATTCTTCAGCTTTCTTCACAGTCCGACTCTCACATCTATACATGACCACTGGAAAAACCATAGCCTTGACTAGATGGAACTTTTTTAGCAAAGTAATATCTCTGCTTCTGAATATGCTATCTAGGTTGGTCATAACTTTCCTTCCAAGGAGTAAGCGTCTTTTAATTTCATGGCTGCAATCACCATCTGCAGTGATTTTGGAGGCAAAAAAATAAATAAATAAAGTCTGACAATTTCCACTGTTTCCCCATCTATTTGCCATGAAGTAATGGGACCGGATGCCATGAACTTCGTTTTCTGAATGTTGAGCTTTAAGCCAACTTTTTCACTCTCCTCTTTCACTTTCATCAAGAAGCTTTTTAGTTCCTCTTCACTTTCTGCCGTAAGGGTGGTGTCATCTGCATATCTGAGGTGATTTTATTTCCTCTGGCAATCTTGATTCCAGCTTGTGTTTCTTCCAGTCCAACGTTTCTTATGATGTGCTCTGCATATAAGTTATATAAGCAGGGTGATATACAGCCTTGACGTACTCCTTTTCCTACTTGGAACCAGTCTGTTGTTCCATGTCCAGTTCTAACTGTTGCTTCCTGACCTGCATACAAATTTCTCAAGAGGCAGGTCAGGTGGTCTGGTATTCCCATCTCTTTCAGAATTTTCCACAGTTTATTGTGATCCACACAGTCAAAGGCTTTGGCATAGTCAATAAAACAGAAATAGATGTTTTTCTGGAACTCTCTTGCTTTTTCGTTTATCCAGCAGATGTTGGCAATTTGATCTCTGGTTCCTCTGCCTTTTCTAAAACCAGCTTGAACATCTGAAATTTCACGGTTCACGTATTGCTGAAGCCTGGCTTGGAGAATTTTGAGCATTACTTTACTAGCATGTGAGATGAGTGCAGTTATGCAGTAGTTTGAGCATTCTTTGGCATTGCCTTTCTTTGGGATTGGAATGAAAACTGACCTTTTCCAGTCCTGTAGCCACTACTGAGTTTTCCAAATTCGCTGGCATATTGAGTGCATCACTTTCCCAGCATCATCTTTCAGGATTTGAAATAGCTCAACTGGAATTCCATCACCTCCACTAGTTCTGTTCATAGTGATGTTTTCTAAGGCCCACTTGACTTCACATTCCAGAATGTCTGGTTCTAGGTGAGTGATCACACCATCATGATTATCTTGGTCGTGAAGATCTTTTTTGTACAGTTCTTCTGTGTATTCTTGCCACCTCTTCTAAATATATTCTGCTTCTGTTAAGTCCCTACCATTTCTGTCCTTTATCAAGCCCAATTTTGCATGAAATGTTCCCTTGGTATCTCTAATTTTCTTGAAGAGATCTCTTGTCTTTCCCATTCTGTTGTTTTCCTCTATTTCTTTGCATTGATTGCTGAGGAAGGCTTTCCTATCTCTCATCCAGCTAAAAACTAGCAGGGGGTACTCTTTCTGCCCCCTTCTGATGCCCATATCAGAAACTTTCTCTATCTTTTATACTTTAATATAACCTCATTACACAAAAGCTCTGAGCAATCAAGCCTCGTCTCTGGCCCCAGATTGAATTCTTCTCCTCCAGAGGCCAAGAATCCTGGCATTTTTATGGTTCAACAACAACCTTTCACTAGCATCATGGATTGAGGGAATTAAGTATGAAGACAGGGACATAAAATCTGTATTTCAAGTTTATAATCCCAATTTCTTCCTCAGGTAGAAAAATCTACATTCAGAATATAGAATATTATACAAATATTTAAGATTTTTAAGCATAAAGCAAAGCCTGTATTTAAGGCACTCTGAGGTTAATAATTTCTGTCATTAGCTTATCAGCCAAAAATATGCCAAATACAAAATTATTCAAATTTACATTACCTGAAACCTTTTTAAAAATAGAATAGGTGAAGCAATACAGAATTTTATTCATTTATCTCTCATTGCAACTGACCTTATTCTTTTCGCGCTTTCTCCACCATTTTTAGGAAGCAGGTTTTAGGTTAAATGGGGAAAAATTGAAGAATTTGTTAACACAAAATCACCAAGTAATAGTGTAAGAAGCAATTATCATTAGGAAGAAAAGGGTGTGGGGTTTCACTCTGAAGAGCCAGCAAGCCTTTGTAGACCACAAGACCTGAGGAATGTAAAATCCTCTTCCAGTTCCCCTCCTTGACATCCACATTGGAAAAATCTTTTGTTTCCCTTCCCACCTTAGTCAGAGATATCCCATGCAACAATTAACTGAAATTGCTGACCCCATGCAGACAGGTGTAGACAATGAAGGTGAAGAGGGATATCCAAGAAAGTAAATGGAAGGAAAGAAAAAAAAAAAACAGTCAAAAGATTCAGAATTTGATGGCCTGGTTTAGTGGATAAAGTAAATAGCTTTTTAAAATTGTATTCTGGTCTCCATGAATGCTCATGATTATCCAATAATTTTTATATCAGTTGTTATGTAGTTAGAGTAGGAAACAGGAGTCCAAAATGGTGGTGGCTAAAAGGCAAGGAAGGGAAAAGCCAGTGAAAATAAAACAAAGGAAAGTCAAAGGAAAGTCCGAGGACCTCAGGTAGAATAAATAGCACTCCTGGTTAGCCCAATTTACATAGGGCAGGTCCACAGGGGGAGAAAAAACATAAAAAGAGGAGCCAAAGCGCTCTCGCTCTCTTTCTCTCCATGCACTGGGGCGCTCTTTTCATGTCTTTGGGTCGACATGCCCTCAAGCCTCGAGGATGGATTTTCCTGCTATTTTCTAAATAAAATAGAGCTATAACACGGAGCTGTAATGCTGATTTGTTTAAGAGCTATGAGATGGTCTGTCCAAGACCCGAGAACTGTGACACGCTGAGGGCTTTAATGTCCATCACTCCAAATCTTTGTTGTGACGAGACAGAACCAAGGAGCATATACTCGCCTGACATAGTGAACCCTTCCTTCTTATCTTTCTAGATACTGCAGGGCATAATTATGAGATTAAGCTAATTTCAATTTATTCTTCATTTAAATCACATTCTGTTTTTTTGTTACTATACACATGCCCTGTTAAGAATTCTGGCTTTATCTGAACTTAGCTCTGGATTGCTAGGGCAAGTGTTATGAGACTTCCTTGGGTCTCAGTATGAATCAAGGGTGAGTCCTGGATGGACTTAATAAGTCCTGGAGGACTTAATAACCTCCTATTCAGTTTAAGAATATATAATATTAATGTTCTTGAAGAGAATTCTCCTCCTGGAGGTTAAAAATGGGTTGCTTTGGAAACCATACTATCTTTATAAAGCTTCCTGTATTGCTTATAAAAACTATTATTATTTGAGAATGAACTTTGTGCTACCAGGAATTGTGCTACTCCCTACAAGTACAAAGATGAATGCAGAACTGAGTTCTTCCCCTCAGAAACTCACAGTCCAGTGAAGGACACAGAAATGTGTAATCTTAACGCTTTCCAAAAATAATTGTAGTTGAAGAACAGAATTTCAGGAAGGCGGTGGTTATTTCAGACAAAAATCTTGCATGGATCCTCAATTTCTCCCAGTAGTTTTTTCCTGCCTTAGTGTTCTGTTTGGGCTTTCCAGGTGACTCAGTGTTAAAGAATTTGGCTGCCAATGCAGGAGATGCTGGGTTCGGTCCCTAGGTGGGCAAGATCCCCTGGAGAAGGAGATGGCAACACACTCCAGTATTCTTACCTGGAAAAACCTATGGACAGTGGAGCCTGACGGGTTACATGGGTCACAAAGAGTCAGACACAACCTAGCAACTGAGTGTGCACACATGCCCAATATCCTATTTACCTACAGACCTGTCCAGCAAGTACCAGAGGGAGCTAATCAGTCACTCATCCTGAAAGTGCATTTGGCTCAACCAGCTGGGGAGTTTCCAGTGTCCCATCACTTCTAGGTGGTAGAAGAAACAACATATCTTATGACCTAGGATCTAGTGCCATAAGCAGCAATGTAAAGTGCCAGATAATACAACCTGAAAGAACAAAAAGGTTCCGTGAGATGAACTCTATCCAATAGAAAACAGGATGGAATGGAGGATTTTGTTTCATTTCTTCCTTACTACCATGGACTTCTGCAAAGCATGGCTACTCCATGTAGCCTGTGTGAAAAAGTGTTGCACACTGAACAAACAGACCTACTAAATGTCCTTCTGGACCTTTACCTGGTTTATACTGAAGCAGTAGACATCAAGAAAACATAAAATTTCCAGTTGTTTCATATAAAGTTTCAGCATCTTACCTCTTGTCTTAGGATCTTAGAAGATATGAGTTAATTGGATTGGCATGGTTCTATAAAATATACTCTTAAGGTGGAATTTTTTTATTTAGATTGTCCATTTATCTGAAAGAAAGAGAAACACCACTATTTTCAGTACAAAAGACTCTAATAACTCCTGTTGTGTAGTAATATCGCCCTTAATTTTTCACCTGTGGAAAAGTAGGATGACTTGAAGGAAGAAGTCAAGGCATTGACAAATAAATTAACAAGTGAGAGTAGTATGTAAATTGACATGGAAATTTAGGATTATGGAATAATCTATGCTTCAGACACAACTAGAGATTTAGGAAAAGAAAATAAACTCAGAAAAATCAGTTGTTCACTCAGAATATCCTTTAAAAGACAGAAGGTCACTATAACACCTTTAAAGGAAAGCCTTATCTATTGCAGCCTCAAGAGAAACTGCCTTAAAATATCACCTGAAATTTAACAAAAGTCCAAGATTATAATGATAGTAAAGCCGCAAATTAGACTAACTGGACAGTTGCAAAAGATTTTCTATGTACACTTCAGGCATCTGGTCAGGACAGGTTAGGATCAAGACATGGGATGGAGGTTTGGGGATGGTCCAGGTTATCCTGAACATGCCTTGCTGTAAAAATCAGTGTTATACTCCTTTCCTGAAGAGTTTAGCCTCCCCTCAGGTAAATAAAGGGTAATTATTTCCCCTACCAAAGTGCCTGTAAGATACTTGTGTGTAGTTAGCTCTATAACCAATGTCTACTCTATGATCTATTGGGGAAAAGAAGTAGAAAACTGTTGCAGAGGGGAAAAAAACAACATATAAAAGAAATTTTAGGCCCAATTCTGGGAAGAACCCAGTAAACACATATTGTTGTTGTTGTTCAGTCACTGAGTTGTGCCCAATTCTTTGCAACCCCATGGACTGCAGCACACCTGGTTTCCCTGTCCTTCATTATCTCCCAGAGTTTGCACAAACTCACTGAGTCAGTGATGCCATCCAACCATCTTATCCTCTGTCACCCCTTCTCCTCCTGCCCCCAATCTTACCCAATATCAGGGTCTTTTCCAATGAGTTGGCTCTTCACATCACATGGCCAGAGCATTAGAGCTTCAGCTTCTGCCTTGGTTCTTCCAGTGAATATTCAGGGTTGATTTCCTTTAGAACTGACTGATTTGATCCCCTTGCTGTCCAAGGGACTCTCAAGAGTCTTCTCCAGCACCACAGTTTAAAAGCATCAGTTCCTTGATGCTCAGCCTTCTTTATGGTCTTACTGTCATATTTGTACATGGCTACTGGAAAAACCATAGATTTGACTACATGGACCTTTGTTGGCAAAGTAATGTCTCTGCTTTTTAATACAATTTCTAAGTTTGTCTTATGGGAGTAGATATAATAATATTGACATAGCCACAGAGAAACCTGTCCCTAGGTGTCCCAGAAGTGTCCACAGGACATCCCCTTCACCAAGGCAGTTAATAATGTGCTGTGTGGAGGGAATTGGTCTTTCTACAAAAGCAACAATAGTAACTCTCTATTGTAAGCTAAAGATCTTGATAAGTGATACTGCCAAAGATCTGTACTCTTTAGTATCAGTGAGAATCATGGAATCCTACAATGGCTGGGTGATAGTAGTTAACCATCAGAAGAAAAGTAGGCATAATCACCAAAAGGATCACAGAGTCAAAGTGACAGAGAAACTAGATCCACAGGAATCCCATGACAGTGGCTAAATCTTAGGAATGAAGACCTGGTTTATGTAAGCCATCAAAGACTATCCAATATATTAGCAGAAAATGAGGAGAATACAGAATGGGTAGAGACGAAGGAGGATGAATGTTAATTATGATTTTAAGACCAGATAGAGCAGCAGAGATTTTTATCTTGTTTCAGTAACTCTCTTACTAGAATCTTCCTGGGGATAATAACTGGGCTCTAACTCAAAGAATGTGTGCTTCTTCTATGAGGGAGGAGTAAAGACTTCCTTATTCTTACAAAAGATGGAGGCTCAGTATTTTTAAATGAAACCTATCCTTTATGCAAGGGCATGAGTGATTTGAGTGGTGCAAGAAGTAGACTGCATTAGTTTTCTTAACTGCCTTTCCTTCTGAATATGTCATTTCTAGACCATGCAGCCACAGCCATGGCATAATCACTTGTTCAAGGACAGCAAAGCACAGCCAACCAGCTTATACTCTGTGTTTTGTTTGTGTGTCTTCTTGAAATTTTCAAACTTGGAAGAAATGTATATGAAATCATGGTATATGACATCCTGGACAGTCACTTAAGTGGCCATATGATGCAAATTAGATGTGAAGAGAAGTTAACTTTCTATGGGGTAAAGTTTAACCAATAAGAAATTAGGAAAAAAAGAAGTTTGTCAGGGAATCCTCCTTCTTTCCTTTTTTCCATAAGTACTCCAAAAGACAGTTGCTTCTGGTCATCTTTTCCGAGAAGTCCTATATGCCAAGTAAATGTACCTTTTGATGATCTGTTTACATTGCAGTGTACCAGAAGCATTAGCCTAGAAAGTAACATAGTTTTTTACATTGCCTCTGAACTTTCTTTTCTTTGACTTTTTACATGTGCTTTTGTTTTGAACCTTTCAAATAATATATGAACGTGTTAATCCTTGTATTAGTTTCAGGTTTTTAGAGGATCAAGACTAATAGAGTAGTCTATTGCTGGATTTTTATTGAGACATTAAATATTTATATATTCATGTGTGTGTGTATATATATATACACACACACACACATGCTAAGTCATTTCAGTCATGTCCAACTCTTTGTGACCCAATGGACTGTGGCCTGCCAGACTCCTCTGTCCATGAGATTTTTCAGGCAAGAATACTGTAGTGGGTTGCTATACCCTCCTCTAGGGGATCTTCCTGACCCAGAGATCAAACCTGTATCTCTTATGTCTCCTGCATTGGCAGAAGGGCTCTTTAGCACTAGTGCCACCTGGGAAGCATCTCTCTCTCTCTTTCTCTACATATATATATGTAACAGCAGATAAGCACATGAACTTTAAAGCACCCATTTGAGTTAAATCTCAGTTACCTATCAGCAATATGTCCCTGAACATCATCTAATATTTTGTGATCCTCAGTTTTCTAATCTGTAAAAAGTGATAACATATAAAGAGAGAAAAGGTAGTAAATAAGTAAGAAATATATAAACTACCTTTTGAATAGCTGTGTGTAGTGAACTCAATCCTTTTACATTAAGTATCTCCCTACTCTCCATTTAAATTTGTGATTAAATAAGCATACTCAACATTGTAATACATTATACAGATTCTATACACCAGTGATTTGTCTTACATGTGTGCATATAAACAAGACTAGTTTAATCAAAGTTTTTCTTGGACACTTTTGAACTAAAAAGAAGAAAGAGTTCTGCCCTGGGAACTGAAGATATGTTATAAAAGCCAGAAGTTGCCATTGACTTTGTTTCCTATCATATGGAGAAAACACATTCTGTGAAAAGAGAGACTCTGACTTGCTTAAAGGGATAGAGATGAGAAACTGAGACAGACTCCTGATCACTGCTAAATCCCAGAGTCTAGTCATTGATGAGACTTGCCTTTAACTTTGCTTTTAAGAAAGCCTATATCTTCATGCCCAATTTGTTTTTTTTAAGCCAATAAATTTCCAGTTTTGTGTAAACTAATCTTAGTTGCATTTCTGTCAATCACAGCTTAGAAGAAAAATATGTAAGCACTTAGCAAAATGCTTATCACATACAAAGTTCTCAGTAAATGGTTTTACACATTTTTAGTATAGTTGATTCATCAAAAAAAAGCAAAAGATAAAAATTTTAACACTTTTTGGGCATTTATGAAGTTCCTGTTTAACTTGTAACTGTAGAAACATTGGTCTTTTAACTATAAGTCAGAAGAACAATTTGGGAAAATAATCTCCTGAAGGGAAGAAATAGCTGACAATGGAGTTAAATAATGAAAAAGATGAGCATTGACTTAGATGAGATCTCTTTTCAACTCTTCCCCAGTGGTTATCCAAGTTGAAAGTGGCAACAGCAATAGAAAAATCCTGAGGCATTTTTCTGAAGAAGTAAAAAATAAAGAGAATTCCCAAGCCCATACTTCATCATTTCATATGTCAGTTTCTGATTTAAAAGAAACATTCAGCTTGAAGTCTGGGAGCCTTTTTTTTTTTTTTTTACACAATTAAAGCATATTTCCAGGATTAAATGCATATAGGATATGTCCACATAGAACAAGCAATCTACCTTGTCTTTGGTGATTTTAAGGATTTTTATCCTTAGTAAAATGAATGTCTGTGCATATATAAATATGTTCAAACAAGAGAAAAAGTAGAGAGAATGGGGATAGTTGGGAAATTCCTATATCACAAAGATAGATTCAATAGTACTTATTGAGTTTTCTTTGTACATTTACACTGTACTAAAAAGATAACTAGGGATTTTTGAAAATGACATTCTTAAAGTAAACTACAGTAAATATTATGTCACTTAAATTTACCAAGTAACCTACCATAAGCAACAGAACATGGTGGCAATAAATAGCTTATAAAGGTATAACTGTAAACTCTGGTGATGACACTGATTTTCTTCAAAATGTAAAGGAAGATGTATGCTTTACATCAGATAGAGAACATTGTTTTTAAATCACATTCTTCCAGCACAGCCACTCACAAAGAATGAATAAGAGATAGTTATTTGGCGATGATTCCAAAAATCCAAGTAGATTTACATGCTAAAGTATATCCCTCAAAAACTGTATTTTGTATGTTGAAATTTGCTAATTTTACAATCAGATGGAAGGAAGTAAGAAGCAAATGAAAACTTCTGAATATGTGAAAATACTGCAGGGTTGAAGGAATTATTCCAAGAAGATGAAGCAACAAAGAACAGTTATCAGGAGGCTGCCATACTTTTCTTTTTTAAACATTTATTTATTCAATTATTCACTTGTTTTTTCATTCAGATAGCTAGTTGTGCTGGGACTTAGTTTCTAGTTGTGGTATATGGGATCTTTAGTTGTGGCATGTGAACTCTTATTTGAGTTGCAACATGTGGATTCTAGTTCTCTCATCAGGGATCAAACCCAGGCCCCTTGCATTGAGAGCACAGAGTCTTAGCCACTGGACCACCAGGGAAGTCCCTGCCATATCTTGTGTGTTTCTTGTGAGACTACCCAATCCCTAAGACAATTTCTGTCAGTTCTTAACCACATCATCCCCACTCCTCCCTTATTCCTCTCCCTACTAAACCCTGCCACTTGTATGGTTGTGACGCTGAATTTGTGATCAGCCTTAATCTTCCTGGATACTTCCTCTCACTTCAACTGGCCAGGATCCCTAAAAACATCTCAAAATGAAACTCACACCACACACAGCACTGTGCCAGGAGATGATCTGTATAGACCTTCTTCATGGCCACCATCCAGACATTAGCATTTCATCATTTTCTGTCTTAAAAAAAGAAAAAACAGTTTTGCTGAAAATCATGGGATCCATGTACATCGCAATTACAGTCATGATGCTGTGCTGTGCTTAGTCGCTCAGTCATGTCCAACTCTGTGTGACCTTATGGACTATAGCCCGCCAGGTTCCTCTGTCCATGGGGATTCTCCAGGCAAGAATACTGGAGTGGGTTGCCATGCCCTCCTCCGGGAGATCTTCTGAACCCAGGGATCAAACCCAGGTCTCCTGCATTGCAAGCAGATTCTTTACTGTCTAAGCTATCAGGGAGCCCAGGAATACTGGAGTGAGTAGCCTATCCCTTCTCCAGGTGATCTTCCAGACCCAGGAATCAAACCAGGGTCTCCTGCATTGCAGGAAGATTCTTTAGCAGCTGAGCTACCCAGGAAGCTCCATTGCTGTTGTGATCTCCTCTTTATTCTTTCTTATGAGTAGAAGGCTGAGTGCATCTACATCACATCTATCCATATATTCACACATGTTGTCTTTGTTGTTAGAAATGACATATCTGTGTCCTCACAGATCCTTGGCATCTTCATCTCAACCCACCCTTCCTTCTACCACACCCTCAGGGCACCACAGCCCATGTTTCTGTGCATGAGCTTGTCTCAGTTTATCTCCCCATTGTCTTTGAAAATCTGTCTCTTGCTTCCTATGCGTAAGAGTCATTGTTCTCCCTTCTGTAACCCAAATAGGAATGTTTTTATTCAGTTTGAAGGCTGACTCCAACTATTGAATTGTAGCCAAATGAGAAGATTTTAAATAGCATCGTATTTTACAGACCACTTAAATTGTTCATTATAGGGAAAGTTTATTATTCTGATTTACCATGGTAAAACAAAGAAGTGAAACCTTCCATGGTATATTCACCCTTGGCAACAATCCTGACCAAGCAATTAGTTTTGTCATTTTCATCATTTTCACTCATTCCAACACTAAAGGAAACACCACACTCCTCCCAGGCCCGATTTGTTAGATTCTTTATTTCTAAATTTGTTCAGAGGAGTTACGTTATCTCTGCCAACACAGGCCAACTTTAGCCTTTCACAATTAAGTTTCCTCAGTTCTAGGCCTGTCAGCGTCTTATTTTTTGCTTTTATTCCTGATTCTTGCAATTCAACACTGCCTCTCTTTCTAGCCTGTGTTAAGACCTGCTGAGGCCTTGAATTCTGTCTACCCCTCCGTTTCTGGGGTTAAGCTTTCAGTTTTAATATGTGATATACAAATTAGCTGTTTATTTAATTCTACAAGTTAAGTGGAGATCTCCTCTTTTACAGTTTAAGATCAAGTAATATATCTTCCATTATATGGAGATCTGCTCTCTATTAGCTTCAGCAACTCACTTGTGTTTATTATTGCATGTATATATGTGTCTAACTATTTCTCTATTTTTGGAGATATTTCCAATAAAATAATAGTTCACAATCTGAATTCTTACACTGATGATCTTAATTCTTAATTACACTTTATTTCTTGTTTCTTCTTAGCCTGTTTTACTCATAAAGATCTTTGGAAGATACTAAAAAAACTGCATGACTATACATGTAATGCAAGTTATATTTTTTCTTCAAATTTCAAGCTTATTTTGTGTGTTTGATATTTTGTAGCAATATATGTATTATTCCAAATTGCATTCTCCATTTTCAATACTTGGAAATTGCTATGTGTCTCTTAATTTTTATGTTATCTGGTGGTTGTTCAGTCACTCAGTCATGTCCAATTCTTTGTGACCCCATAGACTGCAACACACCAGGCTTCCCTGTCCTCTGCCATCTCCCAGAGCCTTCTCAAACTGATGTCCATTGAATCGGTGATGTCATCCAACCATTTCATCCTCTGTCGTCCCCTTCTCTTCCTGCCTTCTATCTCTCCCAGCATCAGGATCTTTTTCAATTAGTCAGCTTTTCCCATCAAGTAGCCAAAGTATTGGAGCTTCAGCTTCAGCATCAGTCCTTCCAATGAATATTCAGGACTGATTTCCTTTAGGATGGACTGGTTGGATCTCCTTGCAGTCCAAGGACCTCTTAAGAGTCTTCTTCAGCACCACAGTTTGAAAGCATTATTTCTTCAGCACTCAGTCTTCTTTATGGTCCAGCTTTCATATCCATACATGACTACTGGAAAAACCATAGCTTTGACTAGAGAGATCTTTGTTGGCAAAGTAATGTCTCTACTTTTTAGTATGCTGTTTAGGTTTGTCATACCTTTTCTCCCCTCCCCCCCCCCCAAAAAAAAGCTATCTGGTTAAGAACTTGTTTTCCTGGTCATTTTACCCCAATTATTAATGAGAAATGATTGTTAATAAATTAAACCAGGCACTGGAGTGCATCTGTAAAATATGTTGCTTTATTAATCCATCTCACAAGCTTATGAGCTAGGTATGATTACCTTATTAACAATAAAAATTTAGGCTTCAGAGATACTAAGTGATGACTACATTTTCCAACAATTTAATGCTAGAACTGGAATTCAACATTAGTTGGGCCCAGTTTAGGGTGTTGCTTGTTCCAAAACAGTACTTGAGATTTTCTGTTTAAAGCTGTTAGTCAGATCGCAGTTCTTATGATAAAAGTTCTTCATAGCCTTGAGAGATAAATTTACAAGGCTGTCATAGAATACTATATTCCGGAAAACCAAAGGCTGGCCCTTAATGCCTTCTATATAATGAACTTGAACTTTTTATTTCACATTTGTTTTTTTCATCCAAATTAACAAAGAGAAACAATAAGAACTGAACTGTTTTTGTAACTTATTTCTGTTTATATGGACTTCCCTGTTGGCTCAGATGGTAAAGCGTGGGCCTGCAACGCGGAACACCTGGGTTCGATCCCTGGGTTGGGAAGATCCCCTGGAGAAGGAAATGGCAACCCACTCCAGTACTATTGCTTAGAAAATCCCATGGACAGAGGAACCTGGTGGGCTACAGTCCATGGGGTCGCAAAAAGTCGAACACGACTGAGCGACTTCATTTCATTTTCTGTTTATATCTTTCTTTTTTTTTTATTTTTTTTATTTTTATACTTTACAATATTGTATTGGTTTTGCCATACATCAACATGCATCTGCCACGGGTGTACACATGTTCCCAATCCTGAACCCCCCTCCCACCTCCCTCCCCATACCATCCCTCTGGGTCATCCCAGTGCACCAGCCCCACACGCTACTTTTTTCATAAAATTTATTCATCCTGATATAAAATCTGTCTTTAATCTGCCCATATAATTTTTCATCTCAGGCATATGTTCAATTTGAGAAACTTAATATACATGTATATATACACATGCATACATACTTGCAGATACATATGCAACATGTTTCTTATATGTCTTTATGAAACATTTTTAAATGAACATGTTGTTATGTAATATACTTGTTATGGACTAAACTGTTGTTTTCTTCACTTCTAAAACATATATTTAAGCCTTAACCCCTAGTACTTAGAAAGTGAATGCATTTGAAGACAGCGCTTTAAAAATAAGTTAAAATGAGCCCTTAGGAGACAATCTGACTTGTGTACTTTTAAGAAAAGCAAGAGACACTGGAAATGCATGTGAATAGAGGAACAGTCATCATCAACTCAATGGACCTGAGTTTGAGCAAACTCCAGAAGATACTGAAGGACAGGGAAGCCTGGCATGCAATAGTTCATAAGGTCACAGAGTCAGACACAACTGAGTGACTGAACAACAGAGGAAAGATTATGTCAAGACATTATGATAAGGCCACCTTCAATAAGCCAGCAAAAGAGCTCTCACCAGGAAACATCCTGCTAACACCTTCATCTTAGACTTCTGGTCTCCACAATTGTGGGAAAACAGATTGCTGTTCATTAAGCCACACATTTGTGGCATTAATTTGTGCCACATTTGTGGCATTTTGTTATTATGGCCCTAGCAAAATAATATTAATACATTAGTTCTTTCAACTTCTGATATTGTGGATTGCATATCTGTATGTTTCATATGTGTCAGTAATGGATCAGTTTGGATTGGTTGTATTTTTTCTTTTTTATAGGTCTTATTATTTCTGTATATGTTTTATAGTTTAATTGAATGCTAGCCATTATAAATTCAGAATTTTAGGGTCCTGGATATTTTTTATTCTCATTTATCTTCTTTGTTCTGAAACACATTAAAGTAACTTGAATAAAGTTTGACATTTTAGGTCTTGGTTTTAAGATTTGTTAGGTAAAACCAGAATAGCATTTGGTTTAAGACTAATTATTCCCCACTATAATGGCAAGACAGTTTTGAATACTCTAGCCAAAGTTCTTGAGTTATGTAATTTTTTAGCCTGGTTCTTGGGAACAGGAACTAGTCTAAGTATTCCAGGGAATATCAGGTACTGTTCCCTCTAATCCTCTCACATCTTGGGTGGTTTCCTCACAAGTTGATCGCATCTTGGGTGGTTTTCTCATAAACTTGTCAATACTCTGATGAATATTAAAGGGCCACCTGTTGAAGGTCTTTGGAGTTCTAACTCTGTGCAGCTCTCATTTCCAGAACTCAGCCTTACAAATTCTAGCCCCCTTGGTTTTCCCAGATTCTCAGCTCTGTCACTTAAACTTGGGGAGTCTTCTGCCTTTGTCCTTCTTCAGAATATCAACTCAATGCTGTTCAAAAAAGATGAACTTTAAAGACAAATATTTGATTGACCAAAAAGTTTGTGTGAGTTTTCTACACCATCCTATGGAAAAACACAAGATAACTTTTTGGCCAAACCATTATAACTGATTGAGTTTTAGAGGGTGGGAGGTGGTAAATTTCATACAATAAGAATAAACAAATCTTAAGGGCACAACCACAGCCTTGTCTAACTCAATGAAACTAATCAAAGAGGACACTAACAGATGGAGAAATATACCATGTTCATGGATTGGAAGAATCAATATAGTGAAAATGAGTATGCTACCCAAAGCAATTTATAGATTTAGTGCAATCCCTATCAAGCTACCAACAGTATTCTTCACAGAGCTAGAACAAATAATTTCACAATTTGTATGGAAATACAAAAATCCTCGAATAGCCAAAGCAATCTTGAGGAAGAAGAATGGAAATGGAGGAATCAACCTGCTTGACTTCAGGCTCTACTACAAAGCCACAGTCATCAAGACAGTATGGTACTGGCACAAAGACAGAAATATAGATCAATGGAACAAAATAGAAAGCCCAGGGATAAATCCACGCACCTATGGACACCTTATTTTTGACAAAGGAGGCAAGAATATACAGTGGATTAAAGACAATCTCTTTAACAAGTGGTGCTGGGAAAACTGGTCAACCACTTGTAAAAGAATGAAACTAGAACACTTTCTAACACCATACACAAAAATAAACTCAAAATGGATTAAAGGTCTAAACGTAAGACTATAAAACTCCTAGAGGAGAACATAGGCAAAACACTCTCCGACATGCATCACAGCAGGATCCTCTATGACCCACCTCCCATAATATTGGAAATAGAAGCAAAAATAAACAAATGGGACCTAATTAAACTTAAAAGCTTATGCACAACAAAGGAAACTATAAGCAAGGTGAAAAGACAGCCTTCAGAATGGGAGAAAATAGCAAATGAAGCAACTGACAAACAACTAATCTCAAAAATATACAAGCAACTCCTACAAGCTCAATTCCAGAAAAATAAATGACCCAATCAAAAAATGGGCCAAGAAACTAAATAGACATTTCTCCAAAAAAGACATACAGATGGCTCACAAACACATGAAAAGATGCTCAACATCACTCATTATCAGAGAAATGCAAATCAAAACCACTATGAGGTACCATTTCACGCCAGTCAGAATGGCTGCAATCCTAAAGTCTACAAGCAATAAATTCTGGAGAGGGTGTGGAGAAAAGGGAACCCTTTTACACTCTTGGTGGGGGTGCAAACTAGTACAGCCACTATGAAGAACAGTGTGGAGATTCCTTAAAAAACTGGAAATAGAACTGCCTTATGATCCAGCAATCCCACTGCTGGGCATACACACTGAGGAAACCAGAAGGGAAAGAGACACGTGTACCCCAATGTTCATCACAGCACTGTTTACATAGCCAGGACATGAAAGCAACCTAGATGTCCATCAGCAGATGAATGGATAAGAAAGCAGTGGTACATATACACAATGGAGTATTACTCAGCCATTAAAAAGAATACATTTGAATCAGTTCTAATGAGGTGGATGAAACTGGAGCCTAATATACAGAGTGAAGTAAGCCAGAAAGAAAAACACCAATACAGTATACTAACGCATATATATGGAATTTAGAAAGATGGTAACAATAACCCTGTGTACGAGACAGCAAAAGAGACACTGATGTACAGAACAGTCTTTTGGACTCTGTGGGAGAGGGAGAGGGTGGGATGACTTGAGAGAATGGCAGTGAAACACGTATAATATCATATATGAAACGAGTTGCCAGTCCAGGTTCGATGCACGATACTGGATGCTTGGGGCTGGTGCACTGGGTCGACCCAGAGGGATGGTATGGGGAGGCAGGAGGGTTCAGGATGAGGAACAAGTGTATACCTGTGCCGGATTCATGTTGATATATGGCAAAACCAATACAATATTGTAAAGTTAAAAAAAAAAAGAAACTAAGCCATGCTGTGTAGGGCCACCCAAGATGGCCAAGTCATGGTGGAGAGGTCTTACAGAGTGTGGTCCACTGGAGAAGGGAATGGCAAACCACTTCAGTATTCTTGCCTTGAGAACCCCATGAACAGTATGAAAAGTGAAAGTGAAGTTGCTCAGTCGTGTCTAATTCTTTGCGACCCCATGGACTGTAGCCTACTAGGCTGCTCTGTCCATGGGAATTTCCAGGCAATAATACTAGAGTGGATTGCCATTTCCTTCTCCAGGGGATCTTCCCTACCCAAGGATTGAACCCAGGTCTCCCACATTGTCGACAGACGCTTAACTGTCTGAGCCTCCAGGGAAGTCCATGAACAGTATGAAAGGCAAAAAGATAAGACACTGAAAGATGAACTCCCCAGGTCGGTAGGTGCCCAATATGCTACTGGAGATCATTGGAGCAATAATTCCAAAAACAATGAAGGGATGGAGCCAAAGCAAAAACAACACCTGGTTGTGAATGGGACTGGTGATGGAAGCAGGGTTCGATGCTGTAAAGAGCAATATTGCATAGGAACCTGGAATGTTAGGTCCATGAATCAAGGCAAATTGGAAGTGGTCAAACATGAGATGACAAGAGTGAACATCGACATTCTAGGAATCAGTAAACTAAGATGGACTGGAATGGGTTAATTTAACTCAGAAGACCATTGTATATACTACTGTGTGCAGGAATCCCTTAGAAGAAATGCAGTAGTCATCATGGTCAACAAAAGAGTCTGAAATGCAGTACTTGGATGCAATCTCAAAAATGACAGAATGATCTCTGTTCATTTCCAAGGCAAACCATTCAATATGACGGTAATCCAAACCTATGCCCCAACCAGTAACGCTGAAGAAGCTGAAGTTGAACAGTTCTATGAAGGCCCACAAGACCTTCTAGAACTAACACCCAAAAAAGATGTCCTTTTCATTTTAGGGGACTGGAATGCAAAAGTAGGAAGTCAAGAAACACCTGGATTAACAGGCAAATTTGGCCTTGGAGTACAGAATGAAGCAGGGCAAAGGCTAATAGAGATCTGCCAAGAGAACGCACTGGTCATAGCAAACATCCCCTTCCAACAACACAAGAGAAGACTCTACACATGGACATCACCAGATGGTCGACACCAAAATCAGATTGTTTACATTCTTTGCAGCCAAAGATGGAGAAGCTCTATACAGTCAGCACAAACAAGACTGGGAGCTGACTGTGGCTCGAATCATGAACTCCTTATTGCCAAATTCAGACTGAAGTGAAGAAGGTGGAGAAAACCACTAGACCATTCAGGTATGACCTAAATCAAATCCCTTATGACTATACAGTAGAAGTGAGAGTAGATTTAAGGGACTAGATCTGACAGACAGAGTGCCTGATGAACTATGTGTGGAGGTTTGTGACATTGTACAGGAGACAGAAATCAAGACCATCCCCAAGAAAAGAAATGCAAAAAAGCAAAATGGCTGTCTGAGGAGGCCTTACAAATAGCTGTGAAAAGAAGGGAAGAGAGGCAAAGGAGAAAAGGAAAGATATACCTATTTGAATTCAGAGTTCCAAAGGATAACAAGGAGAGATAATAAAGCCTTCCTCAGGGATCGATGCAAAGAAATAGAGGAAAACAATGAAAGACTAGAAATCTCTTCAAGAAAATCAGAGATACCAGGGGAACATTTCATGCAAAGATAGGCTCAATAAAGGACAGAAATGGTAGGGACATCTCTGTAGAAGCAGAAGATATTAAGAAAAGGTGGCAAGAATACACAGAATAACTGTACAAAAAAGATCTTTGTAACCCAGATAATCACGATGGTGTGATAGCTCACCTAGAGCCAGACATCCTGGAATGTGAAGTCAAGTGGGCCTTAATAAGCATCACTACAAACAAAGCTAGTGGAGGTGATGGAATACCAGTTGAGCTATTTCAAATCCTGAAAGATGACGCTGTGAAATATGCCAAGTCAATATGCCAGCAAATTTGGAAAACTCAGCAGGGACCACAGGACTGGAAATGTCAGTTTTCATTCCAATCCCAAAGACAATGCTAAATAATGCTCAAACTACTGCACAATTGCACTCATTTCACATGCTTGTAAAGTAATTCTTAAAATTCTCCAAGCCAGGCTTCAGCAATACTTGAACCATGAACTTCAAGATGTTCAAGCTGGTTTTAGAAAAGGCAGAGGAACCAGAGATCAAATTGCCAACATCTGCTGGATCATGGAAAAAGCAAGAGAGTTCCAGAAAAAAAAAAAATGTGCTTCTGCTTTATTGACTATGCCAAAGCCTTTGACTGTGTGGATCACAATAAACTGTGGAAAATTCTTAAAGAAATGGGAATACCAGACCACCTGACCTGACTCTTGAGAAACCTGTATGCAGGTCAGGAAGCAACAGTTAGAACTGGACATGGAACAACAGACTGGTTCCAATAGGAAAAGGAGTTTGTCAAGGCTGTATATTGTCACCCTGCTTATTTAACTTATATGCAGAGTACATCATGAGAAACGCTGGGCTGGAAGAAGCACAGCTGGAATCAAGATTTCCAGGTGAAATATCAGTAACCTCAGATATGCCGATGACACCACCCTTATGGCAGAAAGTGAAGAGGAACTAAAAAGCCTCTTGATGAAAGTGAGAGGAGAGTAAAAAAGTTGGCTTAAAGGTCAACATTCAGAAAACTAAGATCATGGCATCTGGTGCCATCACTTCATGGGAAATAGATGGGGAAAGAGTGGAAACAGTTGCTGACTTTATTTTTTGGGGCTCCAAAATCACTGCAGATGGTCACTGCAGTCATGAAATTAAAAGACACTTGCTCCTTGGAAGGAAAGTTATGACAAACCTAGACAGCGTATTAAAAAGCAGAGACATTATTTTGCCAAGAAAGGTCCTTCTAGTCAAGGCTATGTTTTTTCCAGTGGTCACATATGGATGTGAGAGTTGGACTATAAAGAAGGCTGAGCGCTGAAGAATTGATGCTTTTGAACTGTGGTGTTGGAGAAGACTCTTGAGAGTCCCTTGGACTGCAAGGAGATCCAACCAGTTCATTCTAAAGGAGATCAGTCCTGGGTGTTCATTGAAAGACTGATGTTGAAGCTGAAAGTCCAATACTTTGGCCACCTGATGTGAAGAGCTGACTCATTTGAAAAGACCCTGATGCTGGGGAAGATTGAGATCAGGAGGAGAAGGAGACGACAGAGGCTGAGATGGTTGGATGGCATCACCAACTCGATGGACATGGGTTTGGGTAGACTCTGGGACTTTGTGATGGACAGGGAGGCCTGGAGTGCTGTGGTTCATGGGGTCACAAATAGTAGAACATGACTGAGCGACTGAATTTATATAAAGGGCACAACTCAATGGATGTTGACAAAATGTACTCTGCCACATAAAATAATACTTTAACCAAACTATGTAATACCTTCCATACTTAAGAAAGGGGCTTCCCTTGTGGCTCAGCTGGTACAGAATCCACTTACAATGTGCAGACCTGGGTTTGGTCCCTGGGTTGGGAAGATTCCATGGAGAAGGGAAAGGCTACCCACTCCAGTAATCTGACCTGGAGAATTCTTGCAAAGAGTCTGACATGACTGAGCAACTTTCACTTCACTTAAGGAAGTCTCCTCTTATCCCCTTTCAGTTAGTATGCACACCTCCATTGGAAACCATTGCTATGATTCCTATTACTTTGTTATTTTGCTTACTTTTATTTAAATGTAATCATATATTGTGCCCTCTTTGGTGTCTGATTTCCATCCTTGAAAATAATGTTTTTGCAATCCATTTATGTTCTTGTATTTACCAGACAAACAATTTTCTATTTTATGAAATTCACAATTTAGTGTATTTTTTTCTTGATGGACATTTGCACTCTTCCAATACTTGGATCATTATTGATAGTCTTGCTGTTGATCATTCTTGTGAAAACTTTATACACATGTAAGTGTTTCTTTTCGCTTTGGCAAATTCTACCTCGGAATAGAATTACTGACTCGGTGGACACATATGTTAATAGTAAAAGAAGCTGCCAAACAATTTAAGTAAAAGATTATATTATTTAGCTCCTTCACTAACAGTGTTTGAGCATTCGAAGTACTTTATATCTTTGCTAATATTTGGTGTTGTCACTCCTTAAAACTTAGTGGTTCTAATAGGTAGATTGTTGTATCTTACCATAGATTTTACTTGCATTCCCTTAGGTGTAATACTTTTGAACACATTTTCATATGCTTACTTGCAATTTATATATCTCTGATTTTGAGATTTCTATTGAAGTAGATAACCCATTTTTAATGTTTTTCTCTTTTTACCTTTTTACCTTTTTTGTTATTGACTGATAAGAGGGTTTTGTTGTTGTCGTTTTTAATAATAGTAGGCAAATTAGGCAAGACACAAAATTTTATTCTTGGTTAAGAAAAAAGTTAAATGATCTCCCAAGGTTATTTAAATTTGACAAGGGTAAAGATTGAAGCATTGTTTGAGAAATTTTTACCTTCTACATTTTCCTATCAGTTCCACACACACACACACACACACACACACCCATACATACATATATATTTCTAGGCTTTCTATTCTGTTCCATTAGTCTATGTGTTTGTGTTTATGCCAGTACCATACTGTTTTAGTTACTGTAACTTTGAGATATAGTTTGAAATCAGAAAGCATTATGGCTTCCACTTTACTTCTGGTCTTTTTTTGGTTGGGAGGTGTTTGATTACTGCTTCAGTCTTTTTGATGTGGTTTGTTGAGACTTCCTCTTTCTTTATAATTCAGTCATGGTAGATTTTATCTTTCTAAAAATTTAAGAAAATTTTATCAAAATAGATGATCAAATGAGCAAAAATACAACTTACAGAGTGGAGGGAGATATCTCAAAAAGGGTTTAACACTGGTCCAGATTATTCTTAAGCAGTGTTTCTAAATAATTTCTACACATTCTAACATCATCATTTTATTCTTTGAGTAATGACAGATTTTGCCAACCTGCCTTTTTGTGTATTTTCATGTAGTTGTAATTCAGGAGTAAAAGAAATATGTAAGTAAACCTTGATAAATATAGGAGATAAGTTAGGAGGAATATAACCAAGCTATACCACAGGTGACCTTACAATTTGAGGTTGGTATTTGGCTGTTGTTTAGTTGCTAAGTCATGTCTAGCTCTTTTGTGACCCCATGAACTGTAGCCTGCCAGGCTCCTTTGTCCATGGGATTTCCCAAGCAAGAATACTAGAGTGGGTTGCTATTTTCTGCTCCAGGGGATCTTCCAAACTCAGAGATTGAACCATGTGTCCCTCATTGGCAGACAGATTCTTCACCCTTGAGCCAGTAGGTGAGCCCAGCATTTAGCTATATTGACAAGAAGTATTATTAATTTGTTTTTAAAATATTGCCAATCTCATATATTGTACCACATATTTTACCAAACATAGAATAAACAAAGCTTCTTGGTTTTTACCGCAGTAAGAACACATCATGAGATCTATCCTTTTAACAAAATTTTTAAGTATAAAATAAATATTATTAACTATAGGCCCAATGTTATACAGATTTCTAGAACCTAATCATCTTGAATAACTGAAACTTTATATCCATTTCATGTGAGGCTCCTTTCTTAAGGAATTCATAGCAACTGTAGGCAAGCAAGTCTATAAAACAAAGTATAGTGAAAAACAAAAGCTCTTTCTGAGTTGTTTATATGCAAGTTGTTTATATGACAGTTGAAACATCAGAAAGTATTCAGTGAACTACAGTTTTTGAGGATGGTTGAAATAAATTAGAGTATTTCAGAGAATTACAGGAGATGCAAAAAGAAAGTTTCAACACTGATTACTTTATGAAGTATCTTGCTGTGCTAATCTGGGGATTATTCTGAAATCAATGGAGAGATAATGCAGAATTTTAAGCAGTGCTCAAAAAATCATATTAGTGATGCAGAAAGATCATGTCATGGAAGGTTTCTGTGTGGAATGATATTTTAGTTGAAATATATACGACAAGGAGCCAGCCAAACAACATACATGGGGTGGGGGGAAATATTATAATTACAGTAAGAAGAAGAACAAATAAGCTCTATACACCTGCCTCTCCCTATCTGCAAGCTCTGCATTCATGCATTCAACCAACAGAGGATCAAAGACACTCAGAAAAAAAGAATTCAGAAAGTTCCAAAAGCAAAACTTGAATTTATCATATTCTGACAACTGTGTCCATAGATTTACCATTATATTTAAAACTATTGAAGGTGGTTTCACAGTGGATTGGATTAATTACAGGCTATGGGAGGATGTGTGCAGGGTTATATGAAGATACTATATCATATTATAAAGGGACTTGAGCATCCAAACTCTTGGCATTTGCAGGGATCCTAGAACCAGTCTTTCAAAGATCCTGAGAGACTGCAGTATATAAGTGAAGTTTGGGATGTTTCATCTGAGTTAAATTTACCCAAACCAGTCTGTTTTAGTTCGCTGATTCTTAAAATGTTGATGTTCACTCTTGCCATCTCCTGTTAGAGCATTTCTAGTTTGTCTTGATTCATGGGCCTAAAATTTCAGGTTCCAATGCAATATTGCTCTTTACAGCGTCGGACTTTACTTCAATCACCAGTCACATCCACAACTGGGTGTTGTTTTTGCTTTGGCTCCATGTACTCATTGTTTCCAGAGCTATGTCTCCACTGATCTCCAGTAGTATATTGGGCACTTACCGACCTGGTAAGGTGGTAAAGCATCTGTCTACAATGCGGGAGACCCGGGTTCAATCCCTGGGTTGGGAAGATCCCCTGGAGAAGGAAATGGCAATCCACTCCGGTATTATTGCCTGGAAAATCCCAAGGACAGAGGGGCCTGGTAGGCTACAGTCCATGGGGTTGCAAAGAGTTGAACACAACTGAACGACTTCACTCACCAACCTGGGGAATTTGTCTTTCAGTGTTCTGTCTTTTTGCCTTTCCATACTTTTCATGGGGTTCTCAAGGAAAGAATAATGAAGTGGTTTGCCATTCCCTTCTCCAGTGGAACATATTTTGTGATAATTCTTCACCATGACCCTTGGTCTTGGGTGGCCCTACACAGCATGGCTCATAGTTTCTTTGAGTTAGACAAGGCTGTGGTCCATGTGATCAGATTGGTTAGTTTTTTGTGACTGTGGTTTTCATTTTAGGAATCAGCAAACTAAAATGGACTGGAATGGGTGAATTTAACTCAGATGTCCATTACATCCACTACTGTGAGCAAGAATCACTTAGAAGAAATGGACTAGCCAACAAAGCCAACAAAAGAGTCTGAAATGCAGTACTTGGATGCAATCGCAAAAATGACAGAATGATCTCTGTTTCCAAGGCAAACCATTCAATATCACAGTAATCCAAGTCTATGCCTCGACCAGTAATGCTGAAGAAGCTGACATCGAAAGGTTCTATGAAGACATACAAGATCTTCTAGAACTAACACTCAAAAAAGATGTCCTTGTCATTGTAGGGGACTGGAATACAAAAGTAGGAAGTAAAGAAATATCTGGAGTAACAGGTAAATTTGGCCTTGGAGTACAGAATGAAGGAGGGCAAAGGCTAATAGCATTTTGCCAAGAGAACATACTGGTCATAGCAAACATCCTCTTCCAACAACACAAGAGAAGACTACACATGGACATCACCAGATCATCAATACTGAAATTAGATTGATTATATTCTTTGCAGCCAAAGATGTAGAATCTCTATACAGTCAGCAACAACAAGACTGGGAGCTGACTGTGGCTCAGATCATGAACTCCTTATTGCAAAATTCAGACTGAAATTGAAGAAAGTAGGAAAAACCTCTTGACCTTTCAAGTATGACCTAAATCAAATCCCTTAGGATTATATAGTAGTAGTGACAAATAGATTCAAGGGACTAGATCTGATAGACAGAGTGCCTAAAGACATATGGATGGAGTTTAATAACATTGTTCGGGAGGCAGTGATCAAGACCATCCCCAAGAAAAAGAAATGCAAAAGGGCAAAATGGTTGTCTGAGGAAGCCATACAAATAGCTGAGAAAAGAAGAGAAGCGAAAGGGAAATGAGAAAAGGAAAGATATACCCATCTGAATGCAGAGATCCAAAGAATAGCAAGAAAAGACAAGAAAGCCTTCCTCAGTGATCAATGCAAAGAAACAGAGGAAAACAATAGAATGAGAAAGACAAGAGAGCTCTTCATGAAAATTAGGTATACCAAGGGAACATTTCATGCAAAGATGGGCTCAATAAAGGACAGAAATGGGATGGACATACAGAAGCAAAAGATATTAAGAAGAGGTGCCAAGAGTACACAGAAGAACTATACAAAAAAGATCTTCATGACCCAGATAATCATGATGGTGCAATCATTCACCTAGAGCCAGACATCCTGGATTGCAAAGTCAAGTGGGTCTTAGAAAACATCACTATGAACAAAGCTAGTGAAGGTGATGGAATTCCAATTGTGCTATTTCAAATCCTAAAAGATGGTACTGTGAAAGTGCTGCACTCAATATGCCAGCAAATTCTGAAAACTCAGCAGTGGCCACAGAACTGGAAAAGGTCAGTTTTCATTCCAATCCCAAAGAAAGGGAATGCCAAAGAATGCTCAAACTAACGCACAGTTGCACTCATGTCACACACCAACAGAATAATGCTCAAAATTCTCCAAGTCAGGCTTCAACAGTTTGTGAACTGTGAACTTCCAGATGTTCAAAGTGGATTTAGAAAAGGCAGAGGAACCAGAGATCAAATTGCCAACAACCGTTGGATCATTGAAAAAAAAGCAAGAGAGTCCAGAAAAACATCTACTTCTGCTTTATTGGCTATACTAAAGCCTCTGACTGTGTGGATCACAACAAACTGAAAAGTTCTTAAAGAGATGGGAATACCAGACCACCTGACCTTCCTCCTGAGAAATCATCTGTATGCAGGTCAAGAAGGAACAGTTAGAACTGGACATGGAACAACAGACTGGTTCCATATTGGGAAAGGATTATGTCAAGGCTGTATACTGTCACCCTGCTTATTTAACTTTTATGCCGAGTAGATCATGTGAAATGCTGGGCTGGATGAAGTACAAGCTGAAATCAAGATTACCAGGAGAAATATCAAAAACCTCGGGTATGCAGATGACACCACCCTTATGGCAGAAAGCAAAAAGGAACTAAAGAGCCTCTTGATGAATGTGAAAGAAGGGAGTGAAAAAGTTGGCCTAAAACTCAACATTCAGAAACTAAGATCATGGAATCTGGTCCCATTCCTTCATGGCACATAAATGGGGAAACAATGGAGACAGTGACAGACTTTATTTTGGGGCGATCTAAAATCACTGCAGATGGTGACTGCAGCCATGAAAGTAAAAGAAGCTTGTTCCTTGGAAAAAAAGTTATGACCAACCAAACAGCATCTTAAAAAGCACAGACATTACTTTGTCAATAAAGGTGCATCTAGTCAAAGCTATGGTTTTTCTAGTAGTCATGTATGGATATGAAAGTTGGACTCTAAAGAAAGCTGAGCACTGAATAATTGATGCTTTTGAACTGTGGTGTTGGAGAAGACCCTTGAGAGTCTCTTAGGAAGTTGAATCTGTCCATCCTAAAGGAAATCAGTCCTGACTATTCATTGGAAGAACTGATGCTCAAGCTTTGGCCACCTGATGCAAAGAACTGACTCATTAGAAAAGACCCTGATGCTGGGAAAGATTTAAGCCTGAGGAGAAGGGGATAACAGAGGATGAGATGGTTTGATGTCATCACCAACCTAATGGAAATAAGTTTGAGTAGGCTCCAGGAATTGGAGATTGACAGGGAAACCTGGTATGCAGCAGTCCATTGGGTTGCAAAGTGTTGTACATGACTGAGTGACTGAACTGAACTGAACAGCATGTTTCAGCTTCCCTGTAGCTCGGATGGTAAAGAATCTGCCTGCAATGCAGTATGCCCAGGTTCATTGCCTTGGTCCGGAAGTTCCTGTAGAGAACAGAATGGCAACCCACTGCAGTATTCTTACCTAGATAATCCCATGGACACAGGAGCCTTGTAGGCTACAGTCCATGGGGTTGCAAAGAGTTGGACAACTGAGCAACTAACACTACTACAGCATGTTTCAGGAACAGAAAATAAAGTCAGAGTGGATAAAAAGAATAATATAAGAAAAAAGGTCAGTTTTCATTCCAACCCCAAAGAAAGGCAATGCCAAAGAATGCTCAAACTACCGCACAATTGCACTCATCTCACACGCTAGTAAAATAATTCTCAAAATTCTCCAAGCCAGGCTTCACCAATACGTGAACCATGAACTTCCTGATGTTCAAGCTGGTTTTAGAAAAGGCAGAGGAACCAAAGATCAAATTGCCAACATATGCTGGATCATGGAAAAAGCAAGAGAGTTCCAGAAAAGCATCTAATTCTGCTTTATTGACTATGCCAAAGCCTTTGACTGTGTGGATCACAATAAACTGTGGAAAATTCTGAAAGAGATGGGAATACCAGAACACCTGACCTGCCTCTTGAGAAATTTGTATGCAGGTCAGGAAGCAACAGTTAGAACTGGACATGGAACAACAGACTGGTTCCAAATAGGAAAAGGAGTCCGTCAAGGCTGTATATTGTCACCCTGTTTATTTAACTTATATGCAGAGTACATCATGAGAAACGCTGGACTGGAAGAAACACAAGCTGGAATCAAGATTGCCAGGAGAAATCTCAATAACCTCAGATATGCAGATGACACCACCCTTATGGCAGAAAGTTAAGAGGAACTAAAAAGCCTCTGATGAAAGTGAAAGTGGAGAGTGAAAAAGTTGGCTTAAAGCTCAACATTCAGAAAACGAAGATCATGGCATCCCGTCCCACCACTTCATGGGAAATAGATGGGGAAACAGTGGAAACGGTGTCAGACTTTATTTTTCTGGGCTCCAAAAGCACTACAGATGGTGACTGCAGCCATGAAATTAAAAGACGCTTACTCCTTGGAAGGAAAATTATGGCCAACTTAGATAGCATATTCAAAAGCAGAGACATCACTTTGCCAACAAAGGTCCATCTAGTCAAGGCTATGGTTTTTCCTGTGGTCATGTATCAATGCGAGAGTTTGACTGTGAAGAAGGCTGAGCACCGAAGAATTGATGCTTTTGAACTGTGATGTTGGAGAAGACTCTTGAGAGTCCCTTAGACTGCAAGGAGATCCAACCAGTCCATTCTGAAGGAGAACAGCCCTGGGATTTCTTTGGAAGGAATGATGCTAAAGCTGAAACTCCAGTACTTTGGCCACCTCATGCAAAGAGTTGACTCATTGGAAAAGACGCTGATGCTGGGAGGGATTGGGGGCAAGAGGAGAAAGGGATGACAGAGTATGAGATGGCTGGATGGCATCACTGACTGGATGGACGTGAGTCTGAGTGAACTCCGGGAGTTGGTGATGGACAGGGAGGCCTGGCGTGCTGCGATTCATGGGGTCACAAAGAGTCGTACATGACTGAGCAACTGATCTGATCTGATAAGAAAAAAGTATAAAAAGAATAGTAGAAATTGTACTTCTAAGCAAAGGTCAAGTGATTTTAGATTTGAAAGTCAGATTAAGGAGTTTGGATTTTCCTCTAAGTGTAGTTTAAAACAATTGAAACATGAACAGCAGAGTAAATTTACCTCTTTATGTTTTAAAGTATTTATTCCACCTTTTGGGTAGAGAGCAAATTGAAAAAATGTATGTGTAGAACTATAGAGTGGAAGAAAGAGTTGACATGTCTCTAGGAAACTGTTGATAGTAGTAGGGAGGAAAAGAAGTGGAATGGTTTGTGAAGTGGAGTAAAAAGCATACAAGACTAGAAGGATATTGAGTTGGGGATATGATACAGAGAGGGAAATTTAGCTTTCCTGGTGGCTTAGGTGGCAAAGAATCTGTCTGTAATGCGGGAAGACCCAGTTTCTATCCCTAGGTTGGGAACATCTCCTGGAGAAGGGAATGGCAATCCACTCCAGTATTCTTGCCTGGAGAATCCCGTGGGCAGAGGAGCCTGGGGGGCTTCCATCCATGGGGTCACAAAGAGTTGGACACAAAAAAGTGACTAACACTTACTTAAGTTTGTGGTGTTAAACTGTTGGCAAATTATAGCAACATTCACTGAAATAGGGACCCAGAAATGAAAATTAAGGTACAGTTGGAGGTGTCATGTAGGTAGCAATGAAATTGAATCCAGAAACATGGAGAAAGCTGAGAGCTAGAGACGTGAAAATCATTGAGTATGTAAATAGCAGTACAACTAAGAGTCCGGAAAAGATGATTTATGATATGATATTAATGAAAATATTACCCACTACATTGGATTTTGGGGTGATTAAATAAGTTAATATATTTACAGTTCTTTCAACAGTCTCTGTATTAACATTTGTATTTTTATTTTTAGGTCTTGATAACTAGTTAGATGTCTATAGTAAGCAATAAATAGTAACTGGAAATACATTTATAGATTTCAGATTATGTGGTAAACAAAAATTTTTCATATAGGTTAAAGCTAGGTGAGGCATTCTGAGGCAGTAGAATATCTTAATTAAATTCTCATGACCTAGCATCAAAAATAATTATGTTCATACTTCTGCTATCTACCTTACTATTATGCATGTGTATGACTGTGCACAACTTGAATAAACTTTAGTTCTTTTCTGATAGTCATACAATTATGATTCTTACAGAGTTCTTGTAAGGGTTAAATATATTAATGCTTGCAAAGACCTGCAAAATGCTAGGTACATACTAAAATCACTCTGTTTCTCCCTTTCTGTGTCCGTCTCTCTATGGATCTAGAGTGTAGAATATATGTCAGTACTATAATTACATGTAATCACATTTTAGAGTGACTATAAAAACCGAGGATTCTGCTCAGAAGAGCACATGTTTTAAAGAGAAAGTCATATGATCATAAAAGAGACTGAGTAAAAGAAGCTAAGGAACTTCAGAGAAAGTGTATTTTTCTAAATTCCGAGAAATGGCACTGAATATTCAACAGAATGCTAAGAGTATCCAAAAAGTGGCATACAGTAAAAGTCATCAATTAATCTGTCAAATGATGCCGGTAATGTGTCATTTATGTATTTAGGGAGATGGAGACAAAATTCAGATAGCTAGACTCATAGCAAGTATTTATTATGGACCAGAAAGTTAAATAATATTGGTATATGTTTAAAAGATTTTTTTCTAAAGAAGTTATGCTATATTAGATAAGAAATAAGAGATGATTTCACTTAACATTTTTGTCAACAGTCTCCTTCAAGGCTGACTCAAGGATTCAATCCTGAATGATTTCATTACAGTATTCATCATTATATAAGCAGTAGATTTGTGGTAAATAGTAAACTTTCAAAGAGCCCTAAAACTATCATAAACAGTTCAACATACAAAATACAATTTTAAAAAGCCAATGTTTTCCATAACAGATACTTTTCTTTTCCTGTCCTCTGAAATGAAGCCATATTGAATTAAGCTTTTGTGTATCTTTTAGATTTGACTTTAAAAAAAAGAAAATAACAATATCAAGATTATATCAGCTAAAATAAATTTGGTCATATTCTTAAATCATTAGAATGGGTCTGATTTCATTTTCGTTATAACTTTGACTGTGTGGATCACAATAAACTGTGGAAAATTCTGAAAGAGATGGGAATACCAGACCACCTGACCTGCCTCTTGAGAAACCTATATGCAGGTCAGGAAGCAACAGTTAGAACTGGACATGGAACAACAGACTAGTTCCAAATAGGAAAAGGAGTACGTCAAGGCTGTATATTGTCACCTTGCTTATTTAACTTATATGCAGAGTACATCATGAGAAACACTGGGCTGGAAGAAGCACAAGCTGGAATCAGGATTGCCGGGAGAAATATCAGTAACCTCAGATATGCAGATGACACCACCCTTACGGCAAAAAGTAAAGAGGAACTAAAGAGCCTCTTGATGAAAGTGAAAGAGAAGAGTGAAAATGTTGGCTTAAACCTCAACATTCAGAAAACGAAGATCATGGCATCTGATCCCATCATTTCATGACAAATAGATGGGGAAACAGTGACAGGCTTTATTTTGGGGGGCTCCAAAATCACTGGAGATGGTGACCATGACCATGAAATTAAAGGACACTTACTCTTTGAAAGAAAAGTTATGACCAATCTAGGCAGCATATTAAAAAGCAGAGACATTACTTTGCCAACAAAGGTCCGTCTAGTCAAGGCTATGGTTTTTCAAGTGGTCATGTATGGATGTGAGAGTTGGACTGTGAAGAAAGCTGAGCACTGAAGAATTGATGCTTTTGAACTATGATGTTGGAGAAGACTCTTGAGAGTCCCTTGGACTGCAAGGAGATCCAACCAGTCCATTCTGAAGGAGATCAGCCCTGGGATTTCTTTGGAAGGAATGATGCTAAAGCTGAAACTCCAGTACTTTGGCACCTCATGCAAAGAGTTGACTCATTGGAAAAAGACTGTGATGCTGGGAGGGATTGGGGGCAAGAGGAGAAGGGGACGACAGAGGATGAGATGGCTGGATGGCATCACCGACTTGATGGACATGAATTAGAGTGAACTCCGGGAGACGGTGATGGACAGGGAGGCCTGGCGTGCTGCAATTCATGGGGTCGCAAAGAGTCGGACACAACTGAGTGAGTGAACTGAACTGGATGTAGATATTTTAAAATTATCAAATTTAAATCCTTGTTAAAAGTATAGGATATCACTAACAGTTATTCAACACATGGCCTAAATATTTTTAAGTAGTTTCTGTGTGTCCCAGCAATTTTATATGTATAGTATCCCCTTTAAAAAACTTATAAGCACATATCTGTGGTAATTACCCCTGAAGTTGGCATTATGATAACTTTACAAATGGAGAAGCCAAAGCTTATAGGGAACAGATTACTTAATGTGGAGTAGTAAAATTACTGAACAGAATATAGTACCTAAAACTACCAACCTAAATACATAACATACTTTACTGATTTCATTGGAATATTTAGAAATGTGTGTTTGTTTGTATTTTTTATTATATAGACACAGCTTGATTTTACCTTTTAATTTTTTTCTTTTTTTTAGCTGAACCTCATTGCATGCAGAACTTTCCCAATCAGGGATGGAACCCACGTGCCCTGCAGTGGAAGTGCAGAGTCTTAATCACCAGGAAGCTCCTTGCTTTTCATTTCATTTAGTATATGCTGTCTTCATTGACTGGACCCCCTTAATTCATGTAAGTGATTTATTTTAATGTTATATATTCATATAAAAAGAATTCTTATGTCATTAATACTTTGCCTTTGACATAAAAATCTTTATAAAGACCAGATCTCCAAGTAATTTGGTTACCATTTCCTAAAGTGATATTGCAGACCTGGGCTACTAAAATGTGCAGAGCAAATTTCTAGTTGAGATAATGAAAATTAAGCTTCAAAGACTCTCGTTTACACAGATCCCTTCTGATGACATAGGATTAGCCTTTGCAATGTGTTTATTTGGTCATTTCATTCCTCTTAGTGGCCACCAAGACTGTATAAATGTGTGGTTTCACAAGCCCTAGAATCCATTTTTGTAAATCAACATTTAAAACTTGGGCAAGACAGCAAAAGAGACACAGATGTAAAGAACAGACTTTTGGACTCTGTGGGAGAAAGCGAGGGTGGGGTGATTTGAGAGAATAGCACTGAAACGTATATTTTCATATGTGAAATAGATCGCCAGTCCAAGTTTGATGCATGAGACAGGGTGCTCAGGGCTGGTGCACTGGGATGACCCTGAGGGATGGGATGGGGAGGGAGGTGGGAGGGAGGTTCAGGATTGGGAATACATATACATCCATGGCTGATTCATGTGAATGTATGGCAAATACCACCGCAAGATTGTAAAGTGATTAGCCTCCAATTAAAATAAATAAAAAAAAAATATATATATATATATATCTCAAAAGTAAATAAATAAAATAAAAAGGAGAGACATTGCTTTGTCAACAAAGGTCCATATAGTCAAAACTATAGTTTCTCCAGTACTCAAGTATGGATGTGAGAGTTGGACCATAAAGAAGACTGAACACCAAAGAATTGATGCTTTTGAACTGTGGTGCTAGAGAAGACTCCTGAGAGTCTTGTAGACAGCAAAGAGATCAAATCAGTCAATCCTAAAGGAAATCAAATCTGAATATTCATTGGAAGGACTGACACTGAAGCTCCAATACACTGGCCACCTGATTCAAAGAGCTGATTTATTATGAAAAGACTCTGATGCTGGGAAAGATTGAAGGCAGGAGGAGAAGGGGATAACAGAGGATGAGATGGTTGGATGGCATCACCAACTCAGTGGACATGAGTTTGAGCAAGCTCTGGGAGATGGTGAAGGACAGAAGCCTGGCATGCTGCAGTCCATGGGTTTGCAAAGAGTCAGACACATCTTAGCAACTGAACAACAACAACAACACCCAGAGGGCCTAGTGCTAGTTATTTAATCTTTTTGTGGCTTTGTTTCCTCATTTATAAATTTGGAACAAAGAAAAAAATATGTCATTCTTACAGTTGTGTGGGAATACTGCTGCTAAGTCACTTCAGTCGTGTCCGACTCTGTGTGACCCCATAGACAGCAGCCCACCAGGCTCTGCCATCCCTGGGATTCTCCAGGCAAGAACACTGGAGTGGGCTGCCATTTCCTTCTCCAGTGCATGAAAGTGAAAAGTGAAAGTGAAGTCGCTCAGTCATATCCGACTCTTAACGACCCCATGGATTGCAGCCTACCAGGCTTCTCCATCCATGGGATTTTCCAGGCAAGAGTACTGGAGTGGGGTGCCATTGCCTTTAAAATATATTAAAAAAAAAAAAAAACTTGGTTAAACCCACCCCATTCAGGCACTTTTGTCAAATCTCCCTTTTGTTTTGATTTTTTTATTACTCCTCAGAATTTTCTGTATTTTCAAACTTCATATTATAAAAAACAACACATTGTAAAAATATTATTGGTTTTATCTGAAACTCAAATTATATGTACTCTAGTCCTGACTCTGTTATCAAATCTGTGTGATGTTAGTTAAGTGTTAGTTGCTCAGTTGTGTCCAATTCTTTGTGAGCCCATGGACTGAAACCCACTAAGCTTCTCTGTCCATGCTCCTCTGTTGATTTCCCAGGCAAGAATATTAGAGTGGGTTGCCATTCCCTTCTTTAGGGGATCTTCCCAACCCAGGGATTAAACCTGTACCTCCTATGTCTCCTGCATTGGCAGACAGGTTCTTTACCACCAGCACCACCTGGGAAGTTCAAGCACTTCCCTTCTCTGAGCCTGTTTCCCTAGATGCAAAAAAGGGAGATTCCCTCCTGTTCAGAAACCATATGTGTTATGTCAGAGTTGAATCAGTGTCAGTTTGGGGGCAGTACAATTGTAGATGACTTTGCTTATGAATTTTATTTTTTCTATACTTCATATACTTTTTTATAATTATATGGTTTTGGTTTATCTTTCTTTCTCACAGTTTGGCAGTGTTAACTATATTCACATTATGGTACAACCAAGACCCCTAGAACATTTCCATCTCACAAAACTGAAGCTCTTTACCCATTGAACAACTCCCCAGTTTCTCTTCCTTCAGTCCCTGGAAAATACCATTCAACTTTTTATTTCTATGGATTGACATACTTAAGATATCTCATATAAATGGAATTATACAGTATTTGTCTTTTTGTGACTGGCTTTTATCACTTAGCAAAACATTCTCAAGGTTCATCTATGTTGTAATATACAACAGTTTCCTTCTCTTGCAAGGCCGGTAATATTTCACCGATTGTCTACATGACAATTTTTTGTTTTTTCACCCAACAGTGGATATTTAGCTTGCTTTCCCTTCTTGGCTATTGTGAATAATGCTGCAACGAACATGGGTGTACAAATATCTCTTTGAGATTCTACTGACTGTTATTTTGGGTACATATCCAGAAGTGGAATTTCTGGATCATCTGGCAATTCTATTTTTAATTTTTTTCAAAAACCATGCATATTGTTTTCCATAGAGGCTGCAGCATTGTGTGTTCCCACCAGTAGTGCACAAGAGTTTTGATTGTTGCACATCTTCTTTACATAATGTCTATTCAAGCCCTGTGTACATTTATTCATTTATTAATCAGGTTGCTTTGTTGTTGAGTTGTAGGAGTTCATTATTCTATATATTTAACCCCTTATCAAACATGATTTTCAAATGTTTCCTCCTATACGTTGAATTTCTAAACTTTGTTGGTTGTTTCCTTTGATATGAAGAAGTTTGTAATTTTAATGCAATTCAATTTGTTTTGTTTATGGACTGTTTTTGGTGACATATCTAAGACATAATGTCAATCCAGTGTCATCAAGCTTTTTCCCTATATTCTAGTACTTTTATAGTTTTAAGTCTTATATTTAGGTCTTTAATCATCTTGAGTTAATTTTTGTAATATTGTAAAAACTCCAATTTTATTCTTTTGCTTCTGGATGTTCAGTTTTCAAAACACTGGTAAAGAGATTATCCTTCCCTCCTAGTGTGGTCTTGGCACCCTTTTCCTGACCATATATGACAGAGTTTATTCTTGGTCTATCTTCTTCTATTGGTCTATTTGTCTCTGTACCAGTACCACACTTTTTTATTACTCGACCTTTGTAATATAATTTGAAATCAGGAATTTCCATGCTTCGAAAAATGTTTGTATTACTATGTGAATAGTAGCCTCACTGAGATATAATTCACATAATATAAAATTCAGCCTTTTAAAATGTACAGTTCATTTTTAGGACATTCACAAAATAGTGCCAATATAATCACTATCTAGTTAAGACTGTAATCTCTCCAGAAAGAAACCCCATAATCATTAACAATCACTCGCCATTTCCTTCTCTTTCTTCTGACAGCAATTCACTGATTTTCTGTCTCCGTGGATTTACATATACTGGACATTTTATAGAAGTGAAATTATTCAATATGTTGCCCTTTATGACTGGCTTCTTTCATTTCACAAAACATTTTCAGGTATATCCATGTTATAGCATAAATGAGTACCTCATTTCTTTGTATTGCTAACTAGTATTTCATAGTGTGGACATACCATACTTTGTTCATCCATTCATCATTTACATTTAGGTTATTTCTACTTTTCTTGCTATCACGAATAATGTCATGGACTTGACTTTAACACAGGTGTCAAAAATGGACAAGCTAAATTGCTTTCCCTAGATAAAATATAGATGTATAATTTTGAAAGTAGGCATAACATTAGTCATAATTTAAAAATATGTGACAAATTACAAGAAAATACTAATATCTATTACCAATTTGGGTTTTAAAAGTGAACTTTAGGTAGAATTAACTTTACCAGTATACAAAGCCTTCCTCTGCAATAAATGCTGGGTTTACTGGCTAAAAACATCACCCAAACAGTAAATTAAAAGCATCTTTGATAAGCCTCTTTATTCCCATAATTTCTGATTCTTTCTATGCTGGTCGGATTAACATATACTTAGGGTTATTTCAAGAAAGATGGAGAAATTTTAATTAATTTCCTGTTATTCAGTCACTCAGTCATGTCTGACTCTTTGCATAACCCATGGACTGCTGCACATCAGGCTTCCTTGTCTGACACCATTTCCCTGAGTCTGCTGAAACTCATGTCCATTGAGTCAGTGATGCCATCTAACCATCTCATCCTCTGCTGCCCCCTTCTCCTGCTCTCAGTGTTTCCCAGCATCAGGTTCTTTTCCAGTCAGTTGGGTCTTTGTATCAGGTAGCCAAAGTATTGGAGCTTCAGCTTCAGCATCATTCCTTCCAGTGAATATTTAGGGTTGATTTTCTTTATGATTAACTGGTTTGATCTCCTTGCTGTCCAAGGGACTCTCAAGAGTCTTCTCCAACACCACAGTTCAAAAGCATCAATTGTTTGACACTCAGCCTTCTTTACAGTCCCACTCACACATTCGTACATGACTACTGGAAAAACCATAGCTTTGATTATAAAGACATTTGTCAACAAAATGATGCCTCTCCTTTTTAATACTCTGTCTAGGTTTGTCATAGCTTTTCTACCATGGAGCAAGCATCTTTAAATTTCAGGTCTGCAGTCACCATCTGCAGTGATTTTGGAGCCCAAGAAAATAAAGCCTGTCATTATTTCCATTGTTCCTCCGTCTATTTGCCATGAAGTGATGGGACTGTTTTCTGAATGTTGAGTTCTAAGCCAGCTTTTTCACTCTCCTCTTTCACTTTCATCAAGAGGCTCTTTAGTTCTTCTTCACTTTCTGCCATTAGGGTGGTGTCATCTGCATGTCTGACTGTATTGATAATTCTCCTGGCAATCTTGAGTCCAGCTTGTGCTTCATCCAGCCTGGGATTTTGCATGATGTACTCTGGATATAAGTTCAATAAGCACGGTGACAATATACAGCTTTGATGTACTCATTTCTCAACTTTGAACCAGTCCACTGTTCCATGTCCAGTTCTAACTATTGCCTCTTGACCTACATACAGGTTCCTTAGGAGTCAGGTAAGGTGTTCTAGTATTCCCATCTCTTCGATCCACAAAGGGTTTAGTGTAATAAGTGAAGCAGTGGTAGATTTTTTCTGAAATTCTCTTGTTTTTCTATGATACAACAGATGTTGGCAATGTAATCTCTGGTTCCTCTGCCATTTCTATATTCAGCTTGAACATCTGGTTCACATATTGTTGAAGCCTAGCTTGAAGGATTTTGAGCATTACCTTGCTAGCATGTGAAATGAACACAATTTTGCAGTAGTTTGAACATTCTTTGGCATTGCCCTCCTTTGTGATTGGAACGAAAACTGACCTTTACCAGTCCTGTGGCCACTGCTGAGTTTTCCAAATTTGCTAGCATACTGAGCGCAGTGCTTTTATAGCATCATCTTTAGGGTTTGAAATAGCTGGAATTCCATCACCTCCACTAGCTTTGTTCATAGTAATGCTTCCTAAGGCCCACTAGACATCACCCTTTGGGATGTCTGGTTCTAGGTGAGGGACCACACCATCATATTTATCTGAGTCATTAAGATCTTTTTTGTGTATTTCTTCTGTGTATTCTTGACATTTCTTAATCTCTTATGCTTATGTCAGGTCCTTACCATTTATGTCCTTTATTGTGCTCATCATTGCATTAAATGTTCCCTTAGTGTCACTCATATTTTTTTTTAATTTTATTTATTTTTATTGGAGGATAATTACAATATTATGATGGTTTTTCCTATATATCAACATGAATCAGCCATAGGTGTTCATGTGTCACTCCATCCTGAACCCCTCTCCCACCTCCCTCCCACCCTATCCCTCTAGGTTGCCACAGAGCACCAGCTTTGGGTGCCCTGCTTCACGCATCAGTCTCTCACTGGTCATCTATATTACATATGGTAGTATGTATGTTTCAGTGCTATTCTCTCAAATCATCCCACGCACTCCTTCTCCCACTGAGTCCAAAAGTCTGTTCTTAATGTCTGTGTCTCCTTTGCTGCCCCGTTGGTAGGATCCTTGGTATTATTCTTCTTCTGCTGCTGCTGCTAAGTCACTTCAGTCGTGTCCGACTCTGTGCGACCCCATAGACAGCAGCCCACCAGGCTCCCCCGTCCCTGGTTTTCTCCAAGCAAGAACACTGGAGTCCATTGCCATTTCCTTCTCCAATGCATGAAAGTGAAAAGTGAAAGTGAAGACGCACAGTCATGTCTGACTCTTAGCGACCCCATAGACTGCAGCCTACCAGGCACCTCCATCCATGGGATTTTACAGGCAAGAGTACTGGAGTGGGGTGCCATTGCCTTCTCCTAGAGTCCATATATATGCATTAATGTACAGTATATGTCTTTCTCTTTCTTACTTCACTCTGTATACTAGGCTCTAAGTTCATCCACCACATTAGAACTGAATCAAATGTGTTCCTTTTTATGGCTGAGTAATATTCCATTGTGTGCATGTACACTTCTTATCCATTCATCAGTCAATGGACATTCTAGGTTGCTTCTGTTCCCTAACTATTGTAAATAGTGCTTCAGTGAATATTGGGGTACATTTGTCTCTCTCAATTCTGGTATCCTTGCGGTATATGCCCAGCGGTGGGATTTCTGAGTCATATGGCAGTTCTTTTCTCAGTTTTTAAGGAATCTCCACACTCTTAACTATAGTGTCTGTACCAGTTTGCATTCCCATCAACAGTTTAAGAGGGTCCCATTTTTTTCACACCCTCTCCAGCATTTATTGTTTGTAGATTCTGATGATGGCCATTCTGACCAGTGTGAGATGATACCTCATTGTGGTTTTTATTTGCATTTTTCTGATAATGAGTGATGTTGAGCATCTTTTCATGTGTTTATTAGCCATCCATATGTCTTCTTTGGAGAAATGTCTGTTTAGGTCTTCTGCCCACTTTTTGATAGGCTTGTTCACTTATCTGGTATTGAGCTGCATGAGCTACTTGTATATTTTGGAGACTAATTCTTTGTCAGTTGTTTGATTTGCTATTAGTTTATCCCATTCTGAAGACTGTCTTTTCACCTTACTTACAGTTTCCTTCATTGTGCAAAAGCTTTAAAGTTTAATAAGTCCCGTTTCTTTACTTTGGTTTTTATTTGCATTACTCTAGGAGGTGAGTTACAGAGGATCTTGCTGTGATTTGTGTCAGAGAGTGTTCTACCTATGTTTTCCTCTAAGACTTTTATAGTTTCTGGTCTTACATTTAGGCTTTTAATCCATTTTGAGTTTATTTTTGTGTATGGTGTTAGGAAGTGTTCTAGTTTCATTCTTTTACACATAGTTGACAGTTTTCCCAGCACCACTTGTTGAAGAGGCTGTTTTTGCTCCATTGTATATTTTTTGCCTCCTGTCAAATATAAGGTGCCCATAGGTGTGTGGATTTATCTCCATACTTTCTATTTTGTTCCATTGATCTATATTTCTGTCTTTGTGCCAGTACCATAGTGTTTTGATGACTGTAGCTTTGTAATATAGACTGAAGACAGGAAGGTTAATTCCTCCAGTTCCATTATTTATCAAATTGCTTTGGCTATTTGGGGTCTTTTATGTTTCCATACAAATTGTGAAATTATTTTGTTTTAGTTCTGTGAAGAATACCATTGGTAGTTTGATAGGGAATGCATTGAATCTATAGATTGCTTCGGATAGTATACTTATTTTCACTATATTGATTTTTCCAATCCAAGAACATGGTATATTTCTCCATTTGTCATCTTTGATTTTTTTGTAGTCTTTTATAATTTTATGTATACAGGTGTTTTATATCTTTAGATAAATTTATTCCTAAGTATTTTATTGTTTTCATTGCAATGGTGAATGGGATTGTTTCCTTAATTTCTCTTTCTGATTTTTCATTGTTAGTGTATAGGAATGCAAGGGATTTATGTGTATTCACTTTATATCCTGCAACTTTACTATAATCATTGATTAGTTCTAGTAGGTTTCTGGTGGCATCTTTAGGGTTTTCTATGTAGAGGATCACATCCTCTGAAAACAGAGTTTTACTTCTTCTTTTCCAATCTGGATTCCTTTTATTTTTCTTCTCTGATTCCTGTGGCTAGGACTTTCAAAACTATGTTGAATAGTAGTGGTGAAAGTGGGCACCCAAATCTTGTTCTGATTTTAGAGGAAATGCTCTCAGTTTTTTGCAATTGAGGATTATGTTGACTGTGGATTTGTTGTATATGGCTTTTATTATCTTGAGGTATATTCCTTCTTTGCCTACTTTCTGGAGAGTTTTTATCATAAATGGGTGTTGAATGTTGTCAAAGGCTTTCTCTGTATCTATTGAAACAATCATATGTTTTTTTAATCTTTCAATTTGTTAATATTTTGTATCACATTGATTTGTGAATATTGAATTCCTGCATCCCTGGAATAAAGCCTACTTGATCATGACATATGATATTTTTAATATGTTGTTGGGATCTGTTTGTTAGAATTCTGTTGCGGATTTTTGCATCTATGTTCATCAGTGATATTGGCATGTAGTTTTCTGGTTAAAGACTTCCCTGGCGGCTCAGACAGTCAAGCATCTGCCTACAATGCAGGAGACCCAGGTTCGATTCCTGGGTCAGGAAGATTCCCTGGAGAGGAAATGGCAATGCACTCTAGTACTCTTGCCTCAAAAATCCCATTTTTGAGGCAATCCTATGGAGGAGCCTGGTAGGCTACAGGCCATGGAGCCGCAAAGAGTTGGACATGACTGAGTGATTTCACTTTCCTTCTTTCTTTCTTTCTTTTCTTTTCTATTTTATGGCAGCTTTGTCTGCCTTTGGTATCAGGGTGTTGGTAGCCTCGTAGGATAAGTTTGAGAGTTTTCCTTCCTCTGCAATTCTCTTATTTTCTTGGAGATCTCTAGTCTTTCCCATTCTGTTCTTTTCCTCTATTTCTTTGCATTGTTCATTTAAGAAGGCTTGCTATTCTTTGAAACTCTACATTCAGATGAGTATATCTTTCCCTTTCTCCTTTGCCTTTCACTTCTCTTCTCAACTAATTGTAAGTCTCCTTAGGCAACCATTTTGCATTGTTGCATTTCTCTTTCTTGCAGATGGGTTTGGTCACCACCTCCTGTATAGTGTTATGAACCTCTACCCATAGTTCTTCAGGCACTTTGTCTGTCAAATCTAATCCCTTTAATCTATGTGTCACTTCCACTGTATAACGATAAGTGATTTAAGTCATTCCTGAATGGTCTAGTGGTTTTCCCTACTTTAAATCTGAATTTTGCAATAAGGAGCTCATGATCAGAGCCACAGTCATCTCCCAGTCTTGTTTTTTGCTGATTGTATAGAGCTTCTCCATCTTTGTCTGCAAAGAATATAGTCAATCTGATTTTGGTATTGACCATCTGGTGATGTCCATGTGTAGAGTTGTCTCTAGTGTTGTTGGAAGAGGGTGTTTGCTATGACCAGTGCAAATTTAATTAATTGGCTCATACTGTTATGGGGGCTAGCAAGACTTTAATCTGTAGGGCAGGTCAGCAGGCTAGAACCTCAGGCAGAACTTTTATTACAGACTTGGGGCACAATTGCTTTTTCTTCAGGAAACGTTAGGTCTTGCTCTTGAGGTCTTTCAGCTGATTGAATAAGCTGCAGCCTTTAAAGATTTACTTAAAGTCAGTAATTTTAAATGTAAATAATGTCTACAAAAATACACTCAAAATGGATTAAAGATCTCAATGTAAGACCAGAAACTATAAAACTCCTAGAGGAGAACATAGGCAAAACACTCTCTGACATACATCACAGCAGGATCCTCTATGACCCACCTCCCAGAATATTGGAAATAAAAGCAAAAGTAAACAAATGGGACCTAATTAAACTTAAAAGCTTCTGCACATCAAAGGAAACTATTAGCAAGGTGAAAAGACAGCCTTCAGAATGGGAGAAAATAATAGCAAATGAAGCAACCGACAAACAACTAATCTCAAAAATATACAAGCAACTCCTACAGCTCAACTCTAGAAAAATAAATGACCCAATCAAAAAATGGGCCAAAGATCTAAATAGACATTTCTCCAAAGAAGACATACAGATGGCTAACAAACACATGAAAAGATGCTCAACATCACTCATTATCAGAGAAATGCAAATCAAAACCACTATGAGATACCATTTCACACCAGTCAGAATGGCTGTGATCCAAAAGTCTACAAATAATAAATGCTGGAGAGGGTGTGGAGAAAAGGGAACCCTCTTACACTGTTGGTGGGAATGCAAACTAGTACAGCCACTATGGAGAACAGTGTGGAGATTCCTTAAAAATCTGGAAATAGAACTGCCTTATGATCCAGCAATCCCACTGCTGGGCATACACACTGAGGAAACCAGAAGGGAAAGAGACACGTGTACCCCAATGTTCATCACAGCACTGTTTATAATAGCCAGGACATGGAAACAACCTAGATGTCCATCAGCAGATGAATGGATAAGAAAGCAGTGGTACATATACACAATGGAGTATTACTCAGCCATTAAAAAGAATACATTTGAATCAGTTCTAATGAGGTGGATGAAACTGGAGCCTATTATACAGAGTGAAGTAAGCCAGAAGGACAAACACCAATACAGTATACTAACGCATATATATGGAATTTAGAAAGATGGTAACGATAACCCTGTATACGAGACAGCAAAAGAGACACTGATGTATAGAACAGGCTTATGGACTCTGTGGGAGAGGGAGAGGGTGGGAAGATTTGGGAGAATGGCATTGAAACCTGTGAAATGTCATGTATGAAACGAGATGCCAGTCCAGGTTCAATGCACGATGCTGGATGCTTGGGGCTGGTGCACTGGGACGACCCAGAGGGATGGTATGGGGAGGGAGGAGGGAGGAGGGTTCAGGATGGGGAACACATGTATAATTTTTTTAAATTAAAAAAAAAAAAAGAAAAGAAAAGAAAAAAAAATAAAAGTAATTTTTTAAAATAACTTTTAAAAATAAAAGAGGTAATCTTATGTCCATCCATGTTGCTGCAAATGGCATTATTTCATTCGTGTTTATGACTGAGTAATATTCCATTGTATATATGTACCACATCTTCTTTTTCTATTCCTCTGTTGATGGACAGCCTGCTTCCATATCGTGGCTATTTGTAAATAATGCTGCAATGAACATGGAGTACATGTATCTTTTCAATTTATAGTTTTCTCCAGCTATATGCTCAGGAGTGGGACTGCTGGATCGTATGATAGTTCTAGTTTTAGTTTCTTAAGGAACCCCCATACTGTTCTCCAAAGTGGTTGTTCCAATTTACAGTATCACCAACAGAGTGGGAGGGTTCCCTTTTCTCCATATATTCTCCAGCATTTATTGCTTGTAGACGTTTCATGGATGGCCATTCTGAGCCATAACATGATACTTCACTGTAGTTTTGATTTGCATTTCTGTAACAGTGATGCTGAATATCTTTCCATGTGCTTTTTGGCCATATATTTGTCTTCCTTGGAGAAGTGTCTATTTAAATCTTCTACCCATTTTTTGATTGGGTTGTTTGGGAGGGTTTGTTTTTTTTTTCTTTAATATTGAGCTGCTTTACTTTTATATGAGCTGTTTTCTCCAATTTGTGGGTTGTTTTTTCATTTTGTTTATGGTTTCCTTTGTTGGACAAAAGCTTTTAGGTTTAATTAGGTCCCATTTGTTTATTTATGTTTTTCTAAAAAGCAGTAACATTGATAGACCTAGAAATTATTGTACTAAGTGAAGTCAGAGAAAGACAAATATATATTGCTTATATATGGAATCTACAAAATGATTCAAATGAACTTAAGAACAAAACAGACTCACAGGTTTTAGAAACAGAAAATGGGGAAGGATAAATTAGCAGTTTGGGATTAAAATATATACACTACTATATATACAATAGACAATAAAGACTTACTGTATAATACAGGGAACTGTAGTTAATAACCTATAATAATCTATATGAAAAGAATCTGGAGAAGAATGGATATATGTTTATAACTGAATCAATTTGCTATATACCTGAAACTAACACAACATAGTAAATAAATAAATATAATTTTTTAATGTAAAGGAGAAATACAGACCCTCAAAAAAAAACTGAGGATATTTATCATTTGTAAACCAGTCCTAAATCAAACATTGAAAGAAGGTTTTAGAGCAGAAGGAAAATGATATGTCAGAAACTGAGATATACATAAAGAAAGGAAGAGTGCTGGAAACAATTCAGTTCAGTTGAGTCGCTCAGTCGTGTCCGACTCTTTTCGAGCCCATGATTGCAGCACGCCAGGCCTCCCTGTCCATCACCAAGTCCTGGAGTTCACTCAGACTCACGTCCATCGAGTCAGTGATGCCATCCAGCCATCTCATCCTCTGTCGTCCCCTTCTCCTCCTGCCCCCAACCCCTCCCAGCATCAGAGTCTTTTCCAATGAGTCAGCTCTTCGCATGTGGTGGCCAAAGTACTGGAGTTTCAGCTTTAGCATCATTCCTTCCAAAGAAATCCCAGGGCTGATCTCCTTCAGAATGGACTGGTTGGATCTCCTTGCAGTCCAAGGGACTCTCAAGAGTCTTCTCCAACACCACAGTGCAAAAGCATCAATTCTTTGACACTCAGGCTTCTTCACAGTCCAACTCTTACATCCATACATGACCACAGAAAAAACCACAGCCTTGACTAGACGAACCTTTGTTGGCAAAGTAATATCTCTGCTTTTGAATACGCTATCTAGGTTGGTCATAACTTTCCTTCCAAGGAGTAAGTGTCTTTTAATTTCATGGCTGCAGTCACCATCTGCAGTGATTTTGGAGCACAGAAAAATAAAGTCTGACGCTGTTTCCACTGTTTCCCTATGTGTTTCCCATGAAGTGATGGGACCGGATGCCATAATCTTTGTTTTCTGAATGTTGAGCTTTAAGCCAACTTTTCACTCTCCTCTTTCACTTTCATCAAGAGGCTCTTTAGTTCCTCTTCACTTTCTGCCATAAGGGTTGTGTCATCTGCATATCTGAGGTTATTGTTATTTCTCCCAGCAATCTTGATTCCAGCTTGTGGTCTTCCAGTCCAGTATTTCTCATGATGTACTCTGCAGATAAGTTAAATAAGCAGGGTGATGATATACAGCCTTGATGTACTCCTTTTCCTATTTGGAACCAGTCTATTGTTCCATGTCCAGTTCTAACTGTTGCTTCCTGACCTGCGTACAGATTTCTCAAGAGGCAGGTCAGGTGGTCTGGTATTCCCATCTCTTTCAGAATTTTTCACAGTTAATTGTGATTCACACAGTCAAAGGCTTTGGCATAATCAATAAAGCAGAAATAGATGTTTTTCTGGAACTCTCTTGCTTTTTCCATGATCCAGCGGATGTTGGCAGTTTGATCTCTGGTTCCTCTGCCTTTTCTAAAACCAGCTTGGACATCTGGAAGTTTATGGTTCATGTATTGCTGAAGCCTGGCTTGGAGAATTTTGAGCATTACTTTACTCGCATGTGAGATGAGTGCAATTGTGTGGTAGTTTGAGCATTCTTTGGCATTGTCTTTCTTTGGGATTGGAATAAAAACTGACCTTTTCCAGTCCTGTGGCCACTGCTGAGTTTTCCAAATTTGCTGGCATATTGAGTGCAGCACTTTCACAGCCTCATCTTTCAGGATTTGAAATAGCTCAACTGGAATTCCATCACCTCCACTAGCTTTGTTCGTAGTGATGCTTTCTAAGGCCCACTTGACTTCACATTCCAGAATGTCTAGCTCTAGGTGAGTGATCACACCATCATGATTATCTGGGTCATGAATATCTTTTTTGTACAGTTCTTCTGTGTATTCTAATAAAAGTTAAATAAATTATTTTGGTTTTCTTATTAATAGAGTATTAGATAACTGTTTAATAATAATATTATATTGACTTACTCTAACATTTGTATAATATAAATGAATGCTAAAGTGGAATAAAGGATGGGAGAAAGGAATTAGGAATACTTATATAATTTCTAATGGCATATTAAGTGATACAGTGTCAAAATATAAATTAAAAACTCGAGAGAAAACATTACATTTTTTAAAAATTGATAATTGATAGTCTAAGAGAAAAGTTAAAGGAGAATCATAAATGATGTTCAGTTAAAACCAGATGATAAAGAAAAAGATTGGCAGGGAAAAGAAAAAAAGTACTATGATAAATAGAAAATAATTTAAAAACTTGGTATAGATTAATATTTAATTAATCCATTAAATATCAATCACTTTAAATGTGATTGATCTAATTCATATTGTCAGAGTGGATTTTATAAAAGACCCAAATATGTGTTGCCCACAAAAAACTCATTTTAAATATAAAAACTCAGATGAAAAGTAAAAGGGAAGAGAAAAATGTAACACTCTAATGCTAATCAAAAGAGAGATGAAATAGCTGCATTAATATTACACAGAGCTATTTTCAAAATGACAAAGTTTTGCAAGGATAAATAGAATGATTACATAATGACATATGGATGAGTACTCCCGAATGATATTAGAGGCATAATTTAAAGACATTTTAAGTTTGGTTCTAAGCCACCTTAAAAATGTGAATATTGCAATACAGATAATCACATAAATTTTGGTTTCCCAGTGCAAATAAATGTTATTTTTATATTACTACTATACTGTAGTCTTTTAAGTGTACAATCACATTATGTCTAAAAAAATAGTTCAGATCAGTCGCTCAGTCGTGTCGTACTTTTGCGATCCCATGAAGTGCAGCACGCCAGGCCTCGGTGTCCATCAACAACTCCCGGAGTACACTCAGACTCATGTCCATTAAGTCAGTGATGCCATCCAGCCATCTCATCCTCTGTCGTCCGCGTCTCCTCCTGCCCCCAATCAGAGTCTTATCCAATGAGTCAACTCTTCACATGAGGTGGCCAAAGTATTGCAGTTTCAGCTTTAGCATTATTCCTTCCAAAGAAATCCCAGGGCTAATCTCCTTCAGAATGGACTGGTTGGATCTCCTTGCAGTCCAAGGGACTCTCAAGAGTCTTCTCCAACACCACAGTTCAAAACCATCAATTCTTCAGTGCTCAGCTTTCTTCACAGTCCAACTCTCACATCCATACATGACCATTGGAAAAACCATAGCCTTGACTAGATGGACCTTTGTTGGCAAAATAATGTCTCTGCTTTTCAATATGCTATTTAGGTTGGTTATAACTTTTCTTCCAAGGAGGAATCGTCTTTTAATTTCATGGCTGCAGTCACCATCTGCAGTGATTTTGGAGCACAGAAAAATAAAGTCTGACACTGTTTCCACTGTTTCCCTATGTGTTTCCCATGAAGTTTTGGGACTGGATGCCATGATCTTCGTTTTCTGAATGTTGAGCTTTAAGCCAACTTTTCACTCTCCTCTTTCACTTTCATCAAGAGGCTTTTTAGCTCCTCTTCACTTTCTGCCATAAGGGTTGTGTCATCTGCATATCTGAGGTTATTGATATTTCTCCCGGCAATCTTGATTCCAGCTTGTGCTTCTTCCAGTCCAGCATTTCTCATGATATACTCTGCATATAAGTTAAATAAGCAGGGTGATGATATACAGCCTTGATGTACTCCTTTTCCTATTTGGAACCAGTCTGTTGTTCCATGTCCAGTTCTAACTGTTGCTTCCTGACCTGCATACAGATTTCTCAAGAAGCAGGTCAGGTGGTCTGGTATTCCCATCTCTTTCAGAATTTTCCACAGTTTATTGTGATCCACACAGTCAAAGGCTTTGGCATAGTCAATAAAGCAGAAATAGATGTTTTTCTGGAACTCTCTTGCTTTTTCCATGATCCAGCAGATGTTGGCAATTTGATCTCTGGTTCCTCTGCCTTTTCTAAAACCAGCTTGAACATCTGGAAGTTCACAGTTCACATATTGCTGAAGCCTGGCTTGGAGAATTTTGAGCATTACTTTACTACCATGTGAGATGAGTGCAATTGTGTGGTAGTTTGAGCATTCTTTGGCATTGCCTTTCTTTGGGATTGGAATGAAAACTAACCTTTTCCAGTCCTGTGGCCACTGCTGAGTTTTCCAGATTTGCTGGCATATTGAGTGCAGCACTTTCCCAGCATCATCTTTCAGGATTTGAAATAGCTCAACTGGAATTCCATCACCTCCACTAGCTTTGTGCATTGTGATGCTTCCTAAAGGCCCACTTGACTTCACATTCCAGGATGTCTGGCTCTAGTCAGTAATCACACCATTGTGATTATCTGGGTCTTGAAGATCTTTTTTATACAGTTCTTCTTTGTATTCTTGCCACCTCTTCTTAATATCTTCTGCTTCTGTTAGGTCCACACCATTTCTGTCTTTTATTGAGCCAATCTTTGCATGAAATGTTCCCTTGATATCTCTAATTTTCTTGAAGAGATCGCTAGTCTTTCCCATTCTGTTGTTTTCCTCTATTTCTTTGCATTGTTTGCTGAAGAAGGCTTTTTTATCTCTTCTTGCTATTCTTTGGAACTCTGCTTTCAGATGCTTATATCTTTCCTTTTCTCCTTTGCTTTTCTCTTCTCTTCTTTTCACAGCTATTTGTAAGGCCTCCCCAAACAGCCATTTTGCTTTTTTGCATTTCTTTTCCATGGGGAAGGTCTTGATCCCTGTCTCCTGTACTATGTCACGAACCTCATTCCATAGTTCATCAGGCACTCTGTCTATCAGATCTAGTCCCTTAAATCTATTTCTCACTTCTACTGTATAATCATAAGAGATTTGATTTAGGTCATACCTGAATGGTCTAGTGGTTTTCCCTACTTTCTTCAATTTAAGTCTGATTTTGGCAATAAGGAGTTCATGATCTGAGCCACAGTCAGTTCCTGGTCTTGTTTTTGTTGACTGTATAGAGCTTCTCCATCTTTGGCTGCTAAGAATATAATCAATCTGATTTTGGTGTTGGCCATCTGGTGATGTCCATGTGTAGAGTCCATGTGTAGGAAGAGGGTGTTTGCTATGACCAGTGCATTTTCTTGGCAAAACTCTATTAGTCTTTGCCCTGCTTCATTCCATATTCCAAGGCCAAATTTGCCTGTTCCTCCAAGTGTTTCTTGACTTCCTACTTTTGCATTCCAGTCCCCTATAATGACAAGGACATCTTTTTTGGGTGTTAGTTCTAAAAGGTCTTGTAGGTCTTCATAGAACCATTCAACTTCAGCTTCTTCAGCATTACTGTTTGGGGCATAGACTTGGATTAGTGTGATATTGAATGGTTTGCCTTGGAAATGTACAGAGATCATTCTTTCATTTTTTAGATTGCATCCAAGTACTGCATTTTGGACTGTTTTGTTGACCATGATGACTACTCCATTTCTTCTAAGGGATTCCTGCCCACAGTAGTAGATCTAATGATCATCTGAGTTAAATTCACCCATTCCTGTCCATTTTAGTTTGCTGGTTCCTAGAATGTCAACATTCACTCTTGCCATCTCTTGTTTGACCACTTCCAATTTGCCTTGATTCATGGACCTAACATTCCAGGTTCCTATGCAATATTGCTCTTTACAGCATTGGACCTTGTCTATCACCAGTCACATCCACAGCTGGGTATTGTTTTTGCTTTGGCTCCATCCCTTCATTCTTTCTGGAGTTATTTCTCCACTGATCTCCAGTAGCATATTGGGCCCCTACTGACCTGGGGAGTTCCTCTTTCAGTATCCTATCATTTTGCCTTTTCATACTGTTCATGGGGTTCTCAAGGCAAAAATACTGAAGTGGTTTGCCATTCCCTTCTCCAGTGGACCACATTCTGTCAGATCTCTCCACCATGACCCGCCCATCTTGGGATGCCCCACGGGCATGGCTTAGTTTCATTGAGTTAGACAAGGCTGTGGTCCTAGTGTGATTAGATTGACTAGTTTTCTGTGACTGTGGTTTCAATGTGGGGAGGACCAACCCCACGTCCAAGGACTGGTGGCTGCATGGGCACAGGAGGGCCTAGAGGAGCTATCCCACGTTGAAAGTCAGGAAGTGCGGCGGTGAGGAGATACCACTCGTCCAAGGTAAGGAGCAGAGGCTGCGTTTTACTGGAGCAGCCGTGAAGAGATACCCCACACACAAGGTAAGATAAACCCAAGTAAGACGGTAGGTGTTGCAAGAGGGCATCAGAGGGCAGACACACTGAAACCATACTCACAGAAAAGTAGTCAATCTAATTCACTGATTAGCTCTAGTAATTTTCTGATAATATCATTAATATTTTCTATGTACAGTATCAAGTCATATGAAAACAGTGAGAGCTTTACTTCTTTTCTTATCTGGACTCCTTTTTTCTTTTTATTCTCTTATTGCTGTAGCCAGGATTTCCGCAACTATGTTGAATAATAGCGGTGAAAGTGGACACTCTTGTCTTGTTGCTGACCTACAGGGAATGCTTTCAGTTTTTCATCATTGAGAATAATGTCTGCTGTAGACTTATCATATATGGTCTTTAATCCCTTATGATTATACAGTGGAAGTGGGAAATAGATTTAAGGGACTAGATCTGATAGACAGAGTGCCTGATGAACTATGGACCAAGGTTCGTGACATTGTACAGGAGACAGGGATCAAGACCATCACCATGGAAAAGAAATGCAAAATGGCTGTCTGAGGAGGCCTTACAAATACCTGTGAAAAGAAGAGAAGTGAAAAGCAAAGGAGAAAAGGAAAGATATAAGCATCTGAATGCAGAGTTCCAAAGAATAGCAAGGAGAGATAAGAAAGACTTCCTCAGTGATCAATGCAAACAAATAGAGGGAAACAACAGGATGGGAAAGACTAGCGATCTCTTCAAGAAAATTAGAGATAGCAAGGGAACATTTCATGCAAAGATGGGCTCAATAAAGGACAGAAATGGTATGGACCTAACAGAAGCAGAAGATATTAAGAAGAGGTGGCAAGAATACACAGAAGAACTGTACAAAAAAGGACTTCAAGACCCAGATAATCACAATGGTGTGATCACTCACCTAGAGCCAGACACCCTGAAATGTGAAGTCAAGTGGGCCTTCGAAAGCATCACTATGAACAAAGGTAGTGGAGGTGATGGCATTCCAGTTGAGCTATTTCAAATCCTGAAAGATGATGCTGTGAAAGTGCTGCACTCAATATGCCAGCAAATTTGGAAAACTCAGCAGTGGTCACAGGACTGGAAAAGGTCAGTTTTCATTCCAATCCCAAAGAAAGGCAATGCCAAAGAATGCTCAAACTACTGCACAATTAGGGTTTCCCTGGTGGTTCAGACAGTTAAGCATCTGTCTACAATGTGGGAGACCCGGGTTTGATCCCTGGGTAGGGAAGATCCCCTGGAGAAGGAAATGGCAGTCCACTCCAGTACTATTGCCTGGAAAATCCCATGGACAGAGGAGCCTGGTAGGCTACAGTCCATGAGGAGGTAAAAAGCAACTTCACTTTCAATTTCACTGCACAATTGCACTCATCTCACACGCTAGTAAAGTAATGCTCAAAATTCTCCAAGCCAGGCTTCAGCAATACGTGAACCATGAAAATCCAGATGGTCAAGCTAGTTTTAGTAAAGGCAGAGGAACCAGAGATCAAATTGCCAATATCCACTGGATCATGGAAAAAGCAAGAGAGTTCCAGAAAAACATCTATTTCTGCTTTATTGACTATGCCAAAGCCTTTGACTGTGTGCATCACAATTAACTGTGGAAAATTCTGAAAGAGATGGGACTACCAGAACACCTGAGCTGCCTCTTGAGAAACCTATATGCAGGTCAGGAAGCAAGAGTTAGAACTGGACATGGAACAACAGACTGGTTCCAAATAGAAAAAGGAGTACATCAAGGCTGCATATTGCCACCCTGCTTATTTAACTCATATGCAGAGTACATCATGAGAAACGCTGGGCTAGAAGAAGCACAAGCTGGAATCAAGATTGCCGGGAGAAATCTCAATAACCTCAGATATGCAGATGACACCACCCTTATGGCAGAAAATGAAGAGGAACAAAAAGCCTCTTGATGAAAGTGAAAGAGGAAAGTGAAAAAGTTGGCTTAAAGCTCAACATTCAGAAAACTAAGATCATGGCATCTGGTCCCATCACTTCATGGGAAATAGATGGGGAAACAGTGGAAACAGTGTCAGACTTTATTTTTTAGGCCTCCAAAATCACTGCAGATGGTGATTGCAGCCATGAAATTAAAAGACGCCTACTCCTTGGAAGGAAAGTTATGACCAACCCCAATAGCATATTAAAAAGCAGAGACATTACTTTGCCAACAAAGGTCCATCTAGTCAAGGCTATGGTTTTTCCAGTGACCATGTATGGATATGAGAGTTGGACTGTGAAAAAAACTGAGCGCCGAAGAATTGATGCTTTTGAACTATGGTGTTGTTGAAGACTCTTGAGAGTCCCTTGGACTGCAAGGAGATCCAACCAGTCCATCCTAAAGGAGATCAGTCCTGGTTGTTCATTGGAAGGACTGATGCTGAAGCTGAAACTCCAATACTTTGGCCACCTCGTGTGAAGAGTTGACTCATTGGAAAAGACCCTGATGCTGGGAGGAATTGGGGGCAGGAGGAGCAGGGGACGACAGAGAATGAGATGGCTGGATGACATCACCGACTCGATGGACATGAGTTTGGGTAAACTCTGGGAGTTGGTGTTGAACAGGGGTGCCTGGCATGCTGTGATTCATGGGGTCGCAAAGAGTTGGACACAACTGAGTGACTGAACTGAACTGATGTTGAGATATGTTCCTCCTATGCCCATTTTTTGAACAAGTTTAATCATTTTTGGGTGCTGAATTTTGTCATAGGCTTTTTTTTATCTATTGAGATTTATGTTTCAATTTGTTAATATTGTGTGTCACATTGATTGATTTGTGTCTATTGAAGAATCCTTTCATCCCTGGAATAAACCCAACTTCATCATGGTAATAAGTTTTTTGATGTGTTGCTGAATTTTGTAAGGATTTTTGCATCTATGTTCATCAGTGATATTGGCTTATGGCTTTCTTTTTTTGTGTTGTCTTTGTCTAGTTTCAGTATTAGGGTGATGGTGGCCTCGTAGAATCAATTTGGAAGTGTTCCTTCCTCTGCAATTTTTGGAAGAGTTTTAGAAGGATAGGCATTAGCTCTTCTCTAAATGTTTGATGCAATTCTCCAAAAAGCCATCTGGTCCTGGGCCTTTGGTTTGTTAGATTTTTGATCACAGCTTCGATTTCAGTTCTTGTGATTTGGTTGTTCATTATTTCTATTTCTTCCTGAATGGATCTGTCCATTTCTTCCAGGTTATCCATTTTATTGCCATATAGTTGTTCATAATAATGTGTTAAAACCCTTTGTATTTCTGCATTTTCTGTTGTAACCTTTCCTTTTTCATTTCTAATTTTGTTGATTTGAGTCTTCTCTCTTTTTTTTCTTGATGAGTCTGTTTAAACATTTGCCAATTTTGTTTATCAAAGAACCAGCTTTCAGTTTTCTTTATCTTTACTACTGTTTCTTTCATGTCTTTTTCAATTATTTCTACTCTGATCTTTATGATTTCAAATTTCCTTCTACTAATTTTGAGAGTTTTTTGTTCTTCTTTTTCCAGTCATTATAGGTGTAAAGTTAGGTTGTCTATACAATGTTATTTTGTTGAGGTAGGACTGTATTGCTATAAACTTCCCTCTTAGAACTGCTTTTGCTGCAACCCATAGGTTTTGAGTTGTTATATTTTCATTGTCATTTTTTTCTAGACTTTTTTTTTATTTCCTTTTTATTTATTCAGCAGTACAGTTCAATTCAGTTGCTCAGTCATGTCCGACTCTTTGTGACCCCATGGACTGCAGCACTCCAGGTTTCTCTGTCTATCACTAACTCCTGAAGCCGACTTAAAGTCACGTCCATCACGTGAGTGATGCCATCCAATCATCTCATCCTCTGTTGTCCCCTTCACCCCCTGCCTTCAATCTTGCCCAGCATCAGGGTCTTTTCAAATGAGTCAGTTCTTTGCATCAGGTGGCCAAAGTATTGGAGTTTTAGCTTCAGCATCAGTCCTTCCAATGAATATATTCCAAAGAATATTCCTTTAGGATGGACTGGTTGGATCTTCTTGCAGTCCAAGGGACTCTCAAGAGTCTACTCCAACACCACAGTTCAAAAGCATCAATTATTCAGTACTCAGCTTTCTTTATAGTCCAACTCTCACGTCCATACATGACTACTGGAAAAACCATAGCTTTGACTAGACGCACCTTTGTTGGTAAAGTAATGTCTCTGCTTTTTAATATGCTGTCTAGGTTGGTCATAGCATTTCATCCAAGGAGCAAGTGTCTTTTAATTCTGTGGCTGCAGTCACCATCTGCACTGATTTTGGAGCCCCACAAAAAATAAAGTCTCTCACTGTTTCCATTGTTTCCCCGTTTATGTGACATGAAGTGATGAGACTGGGTACCATGATCTTAGTTTTCTGAATATTGAGTTTTAAGCCAACTTTTTAACTCTCCTCTTTCACTTTCATCAAGAGGCTCTTTTGTTCTTCATTTTCTGCCAAATGGGTGGTGACATCTGCATATTTGAGGTTATTGATATTTCTCCCAGCAGTCTTGATTCCAGCTTGTGCTTCATCCAGCCCAGCATTTTGCATGATGTACTCTGCATATAAGTTAAATAAGCAGGGTGACAAAACACAGCCTTGACATACTGCATTCCCAATATGGAACCCGTGTGTTGTTCCATGTCCAGTTCTAACTGCTGATTCTTGACCTGCATACAGATTTCTCAGGAAGCGGGTAAGGTGGTCTGGTATTCCCATCTCTTTAAGAGTTTTGTGCAGTTTGTTGTGATCCACACAGTCAAAGGCTTTGGCATAGTCAATAAAACAAAATTAGATGTTTTTCTGGAACTCTCTTGCTTTTTTCAATGATCTAACAGATGTTGATAATTTGACCTCTGGTTCCTCTGCCTTTCTAAATCCAGCTTGAATGTCTGGAAGTTCAAAGTTCATATACTATTGAACCCTGGCTTGGAGAATTTTGAGCATTACTTTGCTAGCATGTGAGATGAGTGCAATTGTGTGGTAGTTTGAACAGTCTTTGCCATTGTCTTTCTTTCAGATTGAATGAAAACTGATCTTTTCCTTTCCTGTGGCCACTGCTGAGATTTCCAGATTTGCTGGCATATTGAGTGCAGCACTTTCACAGCATCATATTTTAGGATTTGAAATAGCTCAACTGGAATTCCATCACCTCCACTAGCTTTGTTTGTAGTGATGCTTCCTATGGCCCACTTGACTTTGCATTCTAGGATGTCTGGCTTTAGCTGAGTGATAATACCATTGTGGTTATCTGGGTCATGAAGATCTTTTTTGTATAGTTCTTCTGTATATTCTTGTCACCTCTTCTTAATATATTCTGCTTCTCTTAGGTCCATAACATTTCTGTCCTTTATTGTGCTCATCTTTGCATGAAATGTTCACTTGGTATCTCTCATTGTTTGAAGAAATCTCTAGACTTTCCCATTCTATTGTTTTCCTCTATTTGTTCGCATTACTCACTGAGGAAGGCTTTCTTATCTCTCCTTGCTATTCTTAGGAACTCTGCATTCAAATGGATATATCTTTCCTTTTCCCCTTTGCTTTTCGCTTCTCTTCTTTTCACAGCTATTTTTAAGGCCTTGTCAGACAACCATTTTGCCTTTTTGCATTTCTTTTTCTTGATCCCTGCCCCTCGCACATTGTTCCTAACCTCTGTCTAGAGTTCTTCAGGCACTCTGTCTATCAAATCTAATCCCTTGAATCTATTTTTCATTTCCACTGGATAATCATAAGGGATTTGATTTAGGACATACCTGAATGGTCTAGAGGTTTTCCCTACTTTCTTCAGTGTAAGTCTGAATTTGGCAATAAGGAGTTCTGAGTCAGGACCCAGTCTTGTTTTAGCTGACTGTATAGAGCTTCTCCATCTTTGGCTCCAAAGAATATAATCAGTCTGATATCGGTATTGATCATCTGGTGATGTCCATGTGTAGAGTCTTTTCTTGTGTTGTTGGAAGAGGGTGTTTGCTATGACAAGTGCATTCTCTTGGCAGAACTTTGTTAGCCCTGATCTGCTTCATTTTTCACTTCAGGGCCAAATTTGCCTGTTATTCCAGGTAGCTCTTGACTTCCTACTTTTGCATTCCAGTCCCCTGTAATGAAGAGGACATCTTTTTTGGGTGTTACATCTAGAAGGTTTTGTTGGTCTTCATAGAACCATTCAACTTCAGCTTCTTCAGCATACTGCTTAGGGCATAGACTTGGATTACTGTGATATTGAATGGTTTACCTTGGAAGTGAACAGAAATCATTCTGTCATTTTTGAGATTGTATCCAAGTGCTACATTTTGGACTCTTTGGTTGACTATGATGGCCACACTCCATTTCTTCTACGGGATTCTTGCCCACAGTAGTAGGTATAATGGCCATCTGAGTTAAATTCATCCATTCCAGTCCATTTTAGTTCAAAGATTCCTAAAATGTAGATGTTCACTCTTGCCATCTCCTATTTGACCACTTCCAATTTGCCCTGATTCTTCAGTAACTTACTGGTTATTTAAAAACCTGTTGTTTAATCTCCATGTGTTGTGAAATATGAAATTAAAAGATACTTACTACTTGAAAGAAAAACTATGACCAATATAGTCAGCATATTAAAAAGCAGAGACATTATTTTGCCAACAAAGCTCCATCTAGTAAAATCTGTGATTTTTCCAGTAGTCATGTATGGATGTGAGAGTTGGACTATAAAGAAAGCTGAGCACTGAACAATGATGCTTTTGAAGTGTGTTGTTGCAGGAGACTCTTAAGAGTCCCTTGGACTGTGAGGAGATCCTACCAGTCAATCCTAAAGGAAAGCAGTCCTGAATATTCATTTGAAGTACTGATGCTGAAGCTGAAGCTCCAATACTTCCGCCACCTGATGCGAAGCACTGACTCATTGGAAAAGACCCTGATGCTGGGAAATTCTGAAGGCAGGAGAAGAAAGGGGCAACAGAGGATAAGATGGTTGGATGGAATCACCTCCTCAATAGACATGAGTTTGAGCTAGCACAGGAGTTGGTGATGGACAGGGAAAACTGGTGTGCTGCAGTCCATGGGGTTCTAAAGAGTCGGAGAAGACTGAATGGCTGAACTGAATGATACTTAAGATTAGGAGGTTTGGGTTGATGTGTACACAGTGCTATATTTAAAATAGATAACCAACAATGACCTACTGGATAGCACACGGAACTCTGCCCAATACTTGTAATAACCTAAATTCGAAGAGAATTTGAAAAAAAATAGAAGCATGTATATGTATAACTGAATCACTTTGCTATATACTTGAAACTAACAATATTGTTAATCAACTAAATCCCAATATAAAATAAAAATATTTAGAAAATCATTCACCAAAACCAACTTTACTCTCCATCAGTTCAGTTCAGTTACTCAGTCGTGCCCGACTCTTTGCGACCCCATGAATCGCCATAGTAGAAGGTAATTATAAAATCATGCTGTTGCATTTTAAAACATAAAAAATACTTAACTTTGATATTATGCTAATTGTCAAATTTTATCCCTATTATGAAGAAACGTTGTCACTTAATGACAGTGTGATATGCAACTTGTTTCTCATTATGATGAAAGGCTGTTTGGGGTCAAAAACATAATTCCATTCTTTTTTATGCATATAAAGTTGAAGAAATGCTACACATACCACAAATATATGACATCAGAAAAGTAAATGGGGGCACAATTTACTTAAATCTCTTGTAATACTGTGGGAATCTTAAGTTACTTCAAGAAGCCTTCTGGGGTGCCACTCAGATTTAGTCTTTCCTTTGAATGTGAATATTTGGTAATATTCATATGATTGAGAGGGAAACTCCTTCCTCATTATACTTAATTTTGAGGAAAACATGTGAAGAACTTCTATTAAATCACTACATTTTGCTTCATAACATTACAAATGATTTCAGTGAATCCTTTAGATGAGTTTACATTCTAGTTAATGTAGATAATTAAACATCCTATATATTTGTTGGTTTGTTGATGATAGTAAACAAAGAGATCTTTTACCTCAGGGCCTAGAGTCACTGTGTTCAAAGTACATTGTCTATAGTTATTATTTATTTAACCAGCACTGCCATGTACTATGCTAGAAACTTATTTTAATTATCACTGCAAACTTACAAGGTACGTGTTTTTATTATTTGCACTTAAGAGAGGAGGGAAAGAAGCAGAGATTAAGGGCACAGTATTGATAGCAGATATATCAGCCTGAGCCAAGCCTATTCCCCAGTTAAGCTTTCAACTCCATATTCTGGGGCCCCATGAGATAATTCAGATATAGTAGGTATAGATGCACCTTTGTTTGTCTAAGCTAAAGAGAATTTTAGAAAAGCTATAGCCTACTTCCAGGGAAAACCAATAGTTAAGAGAAATCTTATTATTTACAAGTGTACAGTAAGGTGCTTATTTCTAAGTACTTTACATGTATTACTTATTTAACCACTATGAAGGTCTTAGGTGTTAGGAAGTATTATCCCTATTTTACCACGAGGATTCTGTGACAGCATCATTAAGTAACTTGCCCAACATGCAAATTACAGACCTAGGATTCCAGTCCAGCATCTATTATCTTAATCACTATGTATATTGTCCCCAGAGCAGAAGAGGAAGACATAAAAATGCAAGAGTAGTAGCAGATAGAGCACAACATTATAAGCAAGTAATTCTGAATAGGAAAGTCTTCAAAAGCTCCTTAAAGGATGTAGAATTAAGCTGGACCTTTAAGGAAATGTAGGGCACTGACACTGGACATGACAGGAAGACATGGGACAGGGAAGAGACAGGGAAGAGAAGACACACAGCAGGAGCCCAACCAAGCCAGAAGAACCTGGGAACGACAGTGACTAAGTCATTCATAGTAAACAGCAGAATGAAGTAGGCGATTAGAATTCAAAGGTGGTAAATTCACATCATGAAAAGTTATATATTTTAGATGAAACATCTGGACTTTATACATACTGTTTACAAAGAAAAAGAATTAAACAGTTATTGAAATAATAAGATTGGGATTTTGGAAATTTAGTTCTAACTGTGGTAACAGTATGTACTAGTTTGGTCCTAACCACCCTTGTTTAGGCTTATTACCCCAGGAAAATTGTTAATAGCACCTTTTTTCTCCTTTTAAAGATTCCTAGTTGGATAATACATGTTGTTTTTATTCTAACTGGGACTAATTTTTATGCATTGGATTGAAAAAAATCAAAATTTTGGCATTATCATGTATTAGGGAATGTTATTTAACTTATATGCAGAATACATCAGGAGAAACCCTGGCCTGGAAGAAACACAACAAGATTGCTGGGAGAAATATCAATCACCTCAGATATGCAGATGACACCACCCTTATGGCAGAAAGTGAAGAGGAACTAAAAAGCCTCTTAATGAAAGTGAAAGAGAAGAGTGAAAAAGTTGGCTTAAAGCTCAGCATTCAGAAAATGAAGATCATGGCTCCAGTCCCATCACTTCATGGGAAATAGATGGGGAAACAGTGGAAACAGTGTCAGAGTTTATTTTGGGGGGCTCCAAAATCACTGCAGATGGTGACTGCAGCCATGAAATTAAAAGACGTTTACTCCTTGGAAGGGAAGTTATGACCAACCTAGATAGCATATTCAAAAGCAGAAACATTTCTTTGCCAACAAAGGTCCGTCTAGTCAAGGCTATGGTTTTTTCTGTGGTCATGTATGGATGTGAGACGTGGACTGTGAAGAAGGCTGAGCACCAACGAATTGATGTTTTTGAACTGTGGTGTTGGAGAAGGCCCTTGAGAGTCCCTTGGACTGCAAGGAGATCCAACCAGTCCATTCTGAAGGAGATCAGCCCTGGGTTTTCTTTGGAGGGAATGATGCTGAAGCTGAAACTCCAGTACTTTGGCCACCTCATGCAAAGGGTTGACTCATTGGAAAAGACTCTGATGCTGGGAGGGATTGGAGGCAAGAGGAGAAGGGGACGACAGAGGATGAGATGGCTGGATAGCATCACTGACTCGATGGACATGAGTCTGAGTGAACTCTGGGAGTTGGTGATGGACAGGGAGGCCTGGCATGCTGCGATTCATGGGGTTGCAAAGAGTTGGACACGACTGAGCGACTGAACTGAACTGAAGATTTTAAAACTGGAATTGTTTGTCTGAAGAGCAGCTTCACACTACCTACTGTTTTTAAAAAGCCAAGCCAAGCCTCAGTACTTTGTTGTTGTTGTTCAGTTGCTAAGTCGTGTCTGACTCTTTGTGACCCCATGGACTACAGCACACCAGGCTTCGTTGTCCTTTACCATCTCCCGGAGTTTGCTAAAACTCACGTTCATTGAGTCAGTGATGGCATCCAACCATCAGTTCTCTTCTGCCCTCTTATTCTCCTGCCTTCAGTCTTTCCCAGCATCAAGGTCTTTTCCAAAGTGGAAGCTCTTTGCATCAGGTAGCCAAAGTATTGGAGCTTTAGCATCAGTCCTTCCAATGAATATTCATTAGGATTGACTGGTTTGATTTCGCTGTCCAGGGGACTTTTGAGAATCTTCTCCAGCACCACAGTTTGAAAGGATCAATTCTTCGGAGCTCAGCCTTCGTTATGGTCCAGCTCTCACATGACTACTGGAAAAACTACAGCTTTGAATGTATGGACTTCTGTCAGCAAAGTGATGTCTCTGCTTTTTAATACACTAAGTTTGTGATAGCTTTTCTTCTAAGGAACAGCTGTCTTTCAATTTTATGACTGTAGTCACTGTCCACAGTGATTTTGGAGCCCAAGAAAATAAACTTGATACTTACCCTAGGGAAATGTGATAATGTACACTAGAAGGCATGTACAAAGATGATAATTGTTTTATTGTGTTATGGAACAGTTAAAAAAAATAACAGCCAATAAAGAAATGCCTGTATAAACTATAGTACACATTTACTGTGAGTTATTATGCTACAGTTAAAAAGACAAAGAAGCAGGCCCCATGGGTTCTAATATGTAAAGCAAACTAAAGCAATCATATTGTTTTATTTCCTCTATTAATAGTAAAGGAACTAGAAGTAAATATACAACTTACTGAAGAAAGGACTGGCATAAGTTTCGTGAACTAATTTAGGAATCTGCAGGAGACATGGGTTCAATGCCTGGGTCAGGAAGATCCCCTAGAGAAGGGAATGGCTTCCCACTCCAGTTTTCTTGCCTGGAGAATCCCATGGACAGAGGAGCCTGGCAGGCTACAGTGAGTCCATGGGGTCATAAAGAGTTGACACAACTAAGCGACTAACACACACTACTCTATGAATACTTGTTCAAGAGAACATGAACTATAGTTGTGTTTGTATACATTAAAAATAGCATACATTAATAAGCATTAATACAAATAAATTAAGATTGTACAAGACTGTATATATAGATAAAGAAGTAGGCAGACAAAGAAGGCTCCAAATTTTGAACTTTCATTCCTGGGAAAATGATAGCCTCATTTGGGAAATATTGATGGCAGAAGATATGTGAATCTGAATGTAATGCACTTATTTTTACATCCTTCATTTGAGTCTCTGACAGACCTATTAGGTGGAGATAACGCTGTATCAGAAACTGGTTGAGACACCCCTATTATGTTAGCTCTTATTCTTTCCACCCATCCAGCTGGTCTCCTATAGATTTTTTCCCCCTTCTCTTTCTTACTTAATTGCACTCTGATAGTGATTGCCCTCTGGTTAAAGTTGTACATTGCACCTGATGTTTACTTCTGCAAGACAACATTCCCCAACCCTCCTTTCCTTTGTGGGCATCTTTCATTACAGAAAGAAGGTCATGGAACCATACCCTGGAGGACACCAGAACCTGATCTGGAACCACTGGACACCAGCCCTAAAAATCTCAGTGTCTCCAGAAGGAAAGAAGAATGCAAGACTACTTCAGCCCTATCTACAGGCTTATTTCCACCCTGACACTGTAAAACCACTTGCTATATTCTGGGTTTTGGGGAGCACAGTTTTGAGGACCTTAGGCTGGCGTGGCCCCTTTGCCTTGCAAAGTAATAAAGTTGCTCTGTTCTACTCCAAAGCTCTGTCTCCACATTTCTATTTGGCACCAGTGAATAAGATCCAGGTTTTCAGCAACAATAACTAGCAAAACATTGATTTTACATCTCTCTTCACACCCTTGAGAGCTTTGTTTACTTGTGTGGGATTGGATATAGCATTACCACATTGTACTGTGGCTATTTTATGTTCTCCACACTAGCCTGTGAGCTTGAAAATTTTGTCCAACCTTACAATTGTACAGCTTTACAAAATCCAAGCCATGTGTTTATCATTATATTCCATGTTGCCTCTGAATATAACTACAATGTCAGTTTTCCTCATAACTTTTAAACTAATACTTTAACCACCTGTCAGTATACATATTGATTTTTATTTGCATGGAAGAAAATAGGCAACCCACTCTAGTATTCTTGCTTAGAGAATCCCATAGACAGAGGAGCCTGGTGAGCTTCAGTCCATAGAGTCCCAAAGAGTCAGACACGACTGAAGCAACTTAGCACACACAACACTATGACAATAATGTGACAGAATTTATCCCATCATTATGATATACAATTAAATTTCCATCCTACCAGTCACTGACCTGGGGTGGGGCAGGTCTTCCTTCATTGTGAATCATGAAATATCTGGAGTATAACAGATATAAAATAATATTGTTTGAATTAAAATGCAGAGGTGAAATGTAAGGAATACTGAAATGCTTGATGAAATAGAAGTAAAGTATACTGATTTGTTTTTCACATTGTTATACCCCTTTAGTTCATTTAACATTTTTGCATTAGGATACTATATAATGTTTAATAGATATCTTTAATACATATATACCCTCCCTTGAGGCATTTTGAGAGTATCAGAGCTATAATGCTTGTTTTTTATTAGGCAAGAAATTAAATCGATGAGCCAAGCAGAACAAAACTATATAGAAAATCTGGATACATTTCTTTATATTGTTCCTTAAAAAAATGGGCAAGGATATCCTGAACCTAAGTTTACAACAAATAGGCTCATTTAATTACATCAGTTTATGGATTTTAAAACCTTTTAGATCCACAGTGTTGTTTTTGTTCTAAGCATAAGTAGCTTTGTTTTGGGTAGTCTTATTCACTCTTCATTATGTAACTGAGCCTTTAAATATGTGACTTAAGTCACCCAAGGTTGACACCAACCTTGCTAGAAGCATCTATGGGCTAGAAGCATCAATGGGCTTGAGTTAGCTTTAGAAGTAAAGAGATGGCACTTCCTTATTTGCCTTAATTCTTTACATTTTGTCAGTCTGCAGGTAAATAAAATTATTTTAATTACCTTACAGTGAGCATTGTAATGTGAAATCTGCAATGTTAATCAGTTCCTTAGTCTGCATAGGACATTGTATTCTAAATGTCTGGAAAATGCTTATAAGAGTTGAAAAAGGAACACTATATATATTAACTCAATTGAATTATAATACACAAAGTACTTTAAATTGAATAAAAAGATTTTAATGCTGAATCTAATTCATTACTAGCAAAATATAACCTTATGAAATGTAATATTAGTGTCAAAGATCTGAATCTTTTCTACAGTTAGGAAAATAAAATGTCTTGTAGACATTAATATAAATAATAAAAATCAATTTATACCCAAGTTGGCCTCTGCAGTGTTTTATGTATACTGGCAGTGTTCTATCTCTGTATTTTAATGTAGTAATGAAGAGTCTGTTCTTTTTATCTTTCTTGACCAGGAGAGACAGACAAATCAATAGTGTGTGCATGTGTAAGTACAGGCGCATGTGTTACACATAATCATGTGAGAAAACAGGCTTGCTGAGAAACTGGTCTAGAAGACTGAAATACCATCCTTCAGGGACACCTTGGACACTTAAGTTTTCCAGAATAAAGATGTATCTCAGCTGATACAGAGTATGTAGGAATTTTCACAAACTAATTATGTAATCTTTTAAATGGAAACATATTTAGAGAGAGTCTTAATTGTTCCTGAACATATGTGAGCTTGATTATAAAAGGCCTGTGGTGTAGCAAGACTTTGCCTTTATGTACCAGGAACTATGTGCAGTTACGTCCTATGTGGAAAATATATCAAGTAAAAGGCAACAACTACTCTTAAGTTCTATCTACTTAACTAAACAAATGGGAAAAACAAAAGGAATTCAAGAAAGAGAATACCTCAGTAAAAATGCAGGATGCTGGCCCCAGATAGCTGAAATGCGTGTGAAAGGAATGACTTCAATAATCCCAGACTCTTAACATCTTCCCATGCAGGGAAGAAAGCTAACTTACTTAATACCTAACCATAATCTTTGATGTTCAGATTGGTCTGCCCTTTTTGTTATGAACTTCTATATATCCCTACTCCTTTCCCACTTCCTTGGAGCATTCTTTTGGGGCTACTTGATATGCTTTCTCCCAGGCTTGAAGTTCTAATATTTCAAATAAAACACCAAACAAAACACTCTCTGCTTTCAGTCTGCTTACAGGTTGTGACTAATTTTTAAGTCAACACTCTGATAACGTTTTTAAATACTTTCAGATTATTAACTGACATTTCTGTCCTAAGCACCTCCAAACTAGTTTCGTAAATATCTTTGTGAAACCTTCAAAAACTTGAAGTCAATTAATAACATATTAAAAAGCTATTGTTTACAATTTTTCTAATCATTCCCACAAGTACATGAACCTAAGAACACTGTCATTAATTAAAAAGCCAGCAATAATTTAGTAATCATAACTCTTGAGTCATAACTCTTGCCCTAATTTTTATCTCTAGAGAAATCGGCTGGGGAGGGGAAAATAACAGCTCTATTTAATGCATTCTATATATGTTAAGGGAACAGTCTTATTTACATTATCAAACATACAAATGTTATAATTGTTAATTTCTTAAATTGGCAAAATTATATGGATTCTGTTCTGCATAAAAGCTGACCTGTTAAGTCAGAATTTTAGAAATAAAGAAATAAAAGTAGCATAAAAGTCCTTTCTGTAAATCTTCTTTTGTTATACAAATAAAGCAAAGAGAAAAGCTAAATGACAAGATCATTTCAAGTTAATGTGTTATTTATAATTCCCTGATATTGAAAATGTAGTCAAGTTTCTAATTAATGTGTCAAAAACATTAAGAGTGTACTCAAGTCTTACTTGTGTTGAAAAGAGAATTATCTTATTCTTGTGTGTCCTTCTAGTTACCACCCTCTCTCTGCCCTTCTGTTTACAGCTCTGGCTTTTTGGAAATGGTTCACACCTATCATTCAACATCCTTATGCACCATTTAAAACTGTCACAAGATGCAGCCTTTATGCTTGAGATGGAAATGCCTAAAGTTGTTAAGCTTCTAAAACTGATTGTGCAAGCTAATATGTGCAAATTTCTGTTTGTGCTAAAATATACAGAGGGAGTCCCTGGTGGGTCTCTCAGTGCCTGGAGGCACCAAGCAGTAATTAGTCACACACTACAGGAGATATCAAAAGAGTGTGTCAAATACAGATTGTTGATTAAAGGGTTGAGAGATGCAGACTTCCAGTGCTATCTCTCTGATCCAATTGGGAATACCAAGCACAGAATCAATTAAGTGAGCTGAATTATTAGCCCAAGACCTTAGACTCCTGTGAAAATTATCACAAATTCTTAGCTGGTGCTTAGGCAGCTGTCCTATAAGGATATTAAGGGTTGGTAGCCACAGGAGTGCCTCCAATGACAACAGTGGAACAAAAGTAATTGTTTAGGTCCTAAGACATGCTTCAGGTAACTGCTTCTGGCTTCTGTCCCCAGGCCTCCATAGCAACTCTTCTCACCATGGTCTCTGATAACCTTGCTATCAGTTGCAATGGATAATTTGCAACATATATTCTTAATAAATCCTTTATGGCTACTGACATTTTCTACATCTTTCTTATTGAAATTCTTCCCACCTTGGCTTTGTTGATATACTGATTCAACATATTTTAATACCTACATCCTTGATACTGAGAAATTGAATTATTTTCTGCCTTATCAGTAAACAAAGGATTGTAGTCATCAGTGATTGCAGCTACCACTGACAGTGAGCTGGTGAGCCCTGAGCGAATTCAGGAAGGAAAGAATACCTGCCATCTAGCAGTCATCAAACTACAGCCACTCCCTATGGTGTGTCCTAAGGGAACTCAGGATTTGAAAGCAATACTGGCCCCACAGAGCTGAGGTCCATATCAAAGGAAGGCTTTCAGTGAACCAAGACTTTTGCATCTTCCCATACACAGAAGAGCAATAAATTCTTTCACTTGGAATATCTAGTTTTCTTTAACTAACAATCATCTTTCCATGATTCAACTACCTGCCCTTTGTTGCAAAACTTCTATATAACCAAGGTCCCCTCCTAACCACCTTGGAGCAGTTCCCTCAGGGTTACTTGAGAAGCTGCTTCCTGGGCTTGAAGTCTAAAAATTCCCATTGAATAAAACATAACTCAGTTTTGAGGTTATGAATATTGTTTAAGTCTACAATATTATCTTTAGTATGCACTTCATGAAAATGAACCTCTATTCATCATCACCACTATTACAAGTATTAATATAGATTACTAGTTTAATAACACTTCTAAAACATTCTAAAACTTTCTATACCCTCGGTACTCCATTAAGTGTCAACTAACAATGTATAACATTCGGTCCTTTGAGTAGTTCTCATGGTTACATCCCACATCCAGTCAAAATTAGTGTCTGCCTACCATCTTTACATCTATTTAAACATGCTATTTTTCTTTATATCCTTCTTAATACCGCTACCCTAGTAAAAGTCCTTAACATTTCTCACATAACCTTCTCCTATCAAGTTTCTCTGTCTCTGGTCTTATCCCTCTTCTAATATATTCTCTACATTAAAACTGACATCAATCTAAAGGTAAAATATAATAGTATACTACCATCGCTGAAATAAATATAATAACATTTAAAAATCTTTATATATCCCAAATGTCTTACAAATTAAGTCCAAATCTCTCTCCACATGACTTTCTTAATCTAGACAATGGAAAATGAAAACCTCAAAGGTGATTTAAGTTCTTAGTTTCAAGTTGCTTATGAAATGGTGCTGCTATGTTTTAAAAAGATTGCATGTGTTAAAATAAATTGCAAAAAGGAGATTAAACCTGAGAATTCCCTGAACAGACAAAACCATTTAAGCCTCGTTAGCAAAATTCAGTTTATCTTACTCTGCAAAATAAGTAAAACAATTTGGGCCACTTCTTGTAAATGCCTCTGAAAACCATAAATGAAACTTAAGCTGTTCCCCAAAATTGGCATAAGGCAGCTACTGCTGCTGCTAAGTAGCTTCAGTCGTGTCTGACTCTGTGCGACCCCACAGATGGCAGCCCACCAGGCTCCCCCATCCCTGGGATTCTCCAGGCAAGAACACTGGAGTGGGTTGCCATTTCCTTCTCCAATGCAGGAAGGTGAAAAGTGAAAGGGAAGTCGCTCTTTAACCAATCCCCTATCACTAGAAAAACTCTTAATGCTATAACCATTTTTAAGAATAATCAGCTTCTGCATTTTCACTATATAAGCTGTCTTACAACAATATATCTCTGCACGTCATTTCACTGTTGGTTTAACAGCTCCCAGTTCATAAGCTATTCTTATATGCACAAGAAACCGTAAGTACTGTTCTACTGAGCTGGTGGTTTTAATTTTGCTATTTCTGGATTTTTTACTCATGAAAGAGTTTGCCTCACTTAAAATATATTCCAAACCAAATATCAAACTCTGGCTGGAATCCAAATTTGACAGTGATAAGCATTTTGAAGTTTCTTAACATGTCCTCATCAAATCCAGGTGCCTCCACTATTTTCTTTAATCCCTTCATAAATAACAGGAATTAGAATGGGGATGGAGAAGGCAATGGCACCCCACTCCAGCACTCTTGCCTAGAAAATCCCATGGACGGAGGAGCCTGGTGGGCTGCAGTCCATGGGGTTGTGAAGAGTTGGACACGACTGAGCGACTTCCCTTTCACTTTTTACTTTCATGCATTGGAGAAGGCAATGGCAACCTGCTCCAGTGTTCTTGCCTGGAGAATCCCAGGGACGGTGGAGCCTGATGGGCTGCCGTCTATGGGGTCGCACAGAGTCGGACACGACTGAAGGGACTTAGCAGCAGCAGCAGTAATGGGGAATACAGCTGGCATCATCCACAATTTTGGCGATGATGCTATCAAAATAAAAAACTTAAAAATACAAATGAAAATAGGTATTTGCTATTCATGGAACTAGATTCCTGTAACATTATTTTGCTTGAAAGAGTTTAAATTCCTTCTGACCTTAGACTTTCTAAATCTTCATTCTTAATCAAAGGCCATTACATCATATTTTAAATCCAACATAAAGGTGAATATATTTCCAATAATCCATGGATCTCACCAATCTCCTTATATTTACTTAAGCAATGAAACCCTGCACCTGCAACTCAGATATGCATAGCAGGACAACTTTTTGCTAAATTTAGCATGAAGATTAGCAGTCAGAATCACCAAAAAAAAAAGAATTTTATATAAACATATAAGTTATCTGTGAAAAATAAAAAATAAAATATCTAAAGTGTTAGAGATTTTCTTTTACTTTTTCACTTTAGTATGGAAGGGGTGAAAATTTTGAACTGAGGAATTTTGAAGAATATTGGGTGAATAACAAATATAATTCATTTCAATAAATCATTTTGATTTGTTATGTGCAATGTGCTTTGCTTGGGAATGTCCATTTTTTAAAATGTTTATATTATAGTTCAGAGATTCAGGGATTCAAATAGCAGTCTATTACCACTGTTTAAAAGGCAAACCTATAAAATAATGACAGAGAGGCAGAACAACAGATCAGGTATGTCCAGACTAGGCATCAGCTATATCTCGTTTGGAGAATATAAACTCATAATCATTTCAGGTCTTTTATTCTGATTTCACCTGTTGCCCAAAATAGCAGGTTTCCTTCTTGCCTACAGGTGCCTTCCTGAATACAAATTTTCCCTGTAGGCTATGTTTGACATCTTAGGACTGTGGTCTTTTGGACATCATATAAACAGACATGATGACTCTTGCCCTAGAAAGGTGTGGAGGTTCCATTGTGTTTCATCATGTAAAGAAAGCCCTGGCTGCTGACTCTATATAGTTAAAAAAAAAAAAACCACTCTGAGCATCAGTGTGGACTAGTTGGAAAGAATTCTGATCCAGAATTGAAGACCTGATTTCTAAAACTCTTCCATCTTTCAGGTTAATAAATTCCACCTTTACCAGCCTATGTCTAGCTTTAACACTGGATTGTCCCTCGGGATGCTATCCCTACTTAAAATGAAAAGGTGCAAAGCTCTCTTTTCCATAGAATAATCTACTGTCAATGTGGGAAAGGGCTTCCCTGGTAGCTCAGATGGTAAAGAATCTGTCTGCAATGCAAGAGACCTGGGTTTGATCCCTAGGTCTGGAAGATCCCCTAGAGAAAGGAATGGCAACCCACTCCAGTATGCTTGCCTGGAGAATGCCTTGGACCAAGGAAACTTGATGGCCTACAGTCCATGGGTTCACAAAGAATTGGACATGACTGAGCAGTGATTTTTTTGTAATGTGGGAAAGCCACTTGTTACATCTTAAATTTGATTTTACCCTTTGTCTTTTCCCACTAAAATGTAAGCTAACATATTACTATACCCAGAATTTATCTGATATTCAATAAACTATTTTTGAATAAATGAATATAGAAAGTCTCATCTTGTTGGACTATCTTCATTTCTTGGCAACAAACTCACCTTAGACATCTGTTTCCTAAACTATGCCCTGGATCTTCCAGTTAGATATCTAAACACCAATATTCATTCAATACCCTTTGAATTGATATTTACTAATTTCCTACCATGTACAAGCACTATTCTAGGGATAAAAGAAAGTGTCGCTGCCTTGTGGAACTACACATATTATGGTAAGGAAGAGAAAATGCCAATAAATATAATATACTCTTACTAATTGGAATTACACAATGAAGAAATACCAAATATATAAAACCATATGAAGAGATTATACTATGGAGAAAAAGGAAGGAAAAGGGATAAAGCATGACGGAAGGAGTGGCTGTTTTAAAAGTGGAGGTAGTCAAGGAGACATCCTATACAGGTGACTCTGGTCAGAGACTTATGGAAGTGATCAGTAAGCTATTAGTATATCTTGAGAAATAGAATTCCAAATAGAGAAGAAAGTGTAGAGTCCTGAAATAGTAATGAATTGGGGATGTTTAAGGTATCAGAAGGAGGCCAATGAGACTGAACAGACTGGCCAGGTATAGTGGTGGTAGATGAGGCAGAGAGATTGGCAGGGAAGATACAAAATAGAGTCCTGGTCTTAGTTAAGCTAATGTTAACAGATTTCATAGGTAAACCTTAAATATCTGTAAATTAACCCCAGTTTTCTCAACAGGCCCATGGTAGTAGTAGGGTAGGGGTGTCACTGCTCCATAAAGACTTTAAGGTATCCAGAAATAGTATTATCTTTAACATATGACTTCTAAGTTCATATTGTGCTCAAAGTCCATCACTTAGAATATGTTCATAGTCCAACAAATCACTAAAAGGAAATATAAATTTGGTGTCTAGCTGTATTCCCATATATGCCCATAAGAAGGAAGCAGTTTTAGTGAGCAGGTAGGCATTTTCTGCCAAGTCCATGTGAGCCACAATAAGGAATAATACTTTTAAGTATGGTGGAAAACTATTGGAGAATTTTAAACAGGAAAATTATATTTTTAAGGTTAACATGATTGCTATGGTGATACTTTAACAGCAAATTTGCACCTCCTTTATTTGCAAAGATGATGTCATGATGGTTTATGGTACACTAGATTGTTATCTTTGGAAGCAGCAAGGAACATTTAGATTTGTTCTATATATTGCTGGCTATATCACATGGGATATAATTTCAATGAGGACTTTCCTAAGGCTAAATATTCTCCTCTTTTGACCTCTTATAATTCTCAGTTAAATCATTATTATTGCATTTTAAAACTCCTTTTTTTTATTATCTGTTTATGTGGCTGTTTCTCCTACTACATATGGAACTCTTGAAGGATAAAGAATGTATCCTCGTAACCCTGGGTTATAGTACACTACCTGATGAATTGGAGCACACAATTATTTTTTATTGAATTGAATGGGGAAACTTGCCTGTGGACACTGCACAATTACAATATCAGAGACAGTATTGGAATCCTGATGTGGGTTATTACAAAACCAAGGATCTTTCCACTATTTTATGTTACCGCAATTTATATATAGCAAAGGAACAAGGTAAATTTGTATTTAATCCTAGTTAGTTAATGCTCCTAGGTATCTACTTTGGAGGTTAAAATGTGACGACAATTTGCAAACTCATAGCACCATTTTGTATTAGATAGAAATTTTTGTGCTATTTATTGTATCTGGAATTTCAGAAAGAATTTAGGGGACATAGAAATGAGATCTAGATCCCTAAGTGTCAGCACTGACCTGAGTTAATAAACAGAATATCAGATTTCAGTTCAAAAATGTAAAGGCACAGAGAAATAATATTGGTATTCATTGGATTGATTCACTGAATAAACATTTATTGTTGTTCACTATGAATAAAGCATCCAGTCCATTCTGAAGGAGATTAGCCCTGGGATTTCTTTGGAAGGAATGATGCTAAAGCTGAAACTCCAGTACTTTGGTCACCTCATGAGAAGAGTTGACTCATTGGAAAAGACTCTGATGCTGGGAGGGATTTGGGGGCAGGAGGAGAAGGGGATGAGAGGATGAGATGGCTGGGTGGCATCACCAACTCGATGGACATGAGTCTGAGTGAACTCCGGGAGTTGGTAATGGACAGGGAGGCCTGGCATGCTGTGATTCATGGGGTCGCATAGAGTCAGACAGAACTGAGTGACTGAACTGAAATGAACTGAACTGATGAATGAAGCATTGCTGTATCTGCTGGAGTATAGCAGTGAAAAAAAGGTTAAAATATGCTACCATCATGAAATTTGCTTTCTTAACTAAATTTGATCTTTAATGTCTACCAGAACTCCAGATGAATGAAATGAGAAAACACAACAGACAATAGGACAGTTTATCTCAGTGGGAAGAAAGGTATAATTTTATTCAAAATGTGCACTCTACAGGGATTAATATGAATGTAGGAAAAAAACCCTCCTGCTTTGTTCAGAACCCGATCAAGGACTAGACAGAAATAAGGCTACTATTTAAAGGTACTCAGTGTTTAAACCTGAGAGGGGCTGGACAAGGACAGTCTGACAATAGAGTGTTCTTATTTTTATTCAGTGCTTGCTAAATTGGAAAGGATGTATAGGAGAAAATATTAAAGATTTGTGAGGAAAAGATGCAGGTTGTGGGGGAGGAGCTAAGATGGCAGAGGAGTAGGACAGGGAGAACTCTTTCTCCCCCACAGATTCATCAAAAGAACATTTAAACGCTGAGTAAATTCCACAAAACAACTTCTGAATGCCAGCAGAGGACATCAGGCACCCAGAAAAGCAACCCAAGTCTTCAAAAGGAGATGTTTTATCAATGGTGCTGTATAGAAGGGGAAGTTTTGAAACTACTGTAAAAATAAGACTGATAACTGGAAGCAGGAGGCTTAAGTCCAAACCCTGACTCCAGGGAAGTCCTGACTCCAGGGATCATTAATTGACAGGAGCTCATCAAACGCCTCCATACATACACTGAAACCAAGCACCACACAAGAGCCAACAAGTTCCAGGGCAAGACATACCAAGCAAATTCTCCAGCAACAAAGGAACACAGCCCTGAGCTCCAATATACAGGCTGCCCAAAGTCACCCCAAAACCATAGACATCTCATAACTCATTACTGGACACTTCATTGCACTCCAGAGAGAAGAAATCCAGCTACACCCACAAGAACTCCAACACAAGCTTCCCTAACCAAGAAACCTTGACAAGCCACCTGTACAAACCCACACACTGCGAAGAAACGCCACAATAAAGAGAACTCCACAAACTGCCAGAATACAGAAAGGACATCCCAAACTCAGCAATTTAAACAAGATGAAGAGACAGAGGAATACCCAGCAGGTAAAGGAACAGGATAAATGCCCACCAAACCAAACAAAGGAGGAAGAGATAGGGAATCTACCTGATAAAGAATTCCGAATAATGATAGTGAAATTGATCCAAAATCTTGAAATTAAAATGGAATCACAGACAAATAGCCTGCAGACAAGGATTGAGAAGACTCAAGAAAGGTTTAACAAGGACCCAGAAGAAATAAAAGAGAGTCAATATATAATGAATAATGCAATAAATGAAATCAAAAACACTCTGGAGGCAACAAATAGTAGAATAACAGAGGCAGAAGATAGGATTAGTGAATTAGAAGATAGAATGGTAGAAATAAATGAATCAGAGAGGATAAAAGAAAAACGAATTAAAAGAAATGAGGACAATCTCAGAGACCTCCAGGACAATATTAAACGCTACAACATTCGAATCATAGGGGTCCCAGAAGAAGAAGACAAGACGAAAGACCATGAGAAAATACTTGAGGAGATAATAGTTGAAAACTTCCCCAAAATGGGGAAGGAAATAATCACTCAAGTCCAAGAAACCCAGAGAGTCCAAAACAGGATAAACCCAAGGCGAAACATGCCAAGACACATATTAATTAAATTAACAAAGATCAAACACAGAGAACAAATATTAAAAGCAGCAAGGGAAAAACAACAAATAACACACAAGGGAATTCCCATAAGGATAACAGCTGATCTTTCAATAGAAACTCTTCAAGCCAGGAGGGAATGGCAAGACATACTTAAGGTGATGAAAGAAAATAACCTACAGCCCAGATTATTGTACCCAGCAAGGATCTCATTCAAATATGAAGGAGAAATCAAAAGCTTCTTAGACAAGCAAAAGCTGAGAGAATTCAGCACCACCAAACCAGCTCTCCAACAAATACTAAAGGATATTCTCTAGACAGGAAACACAAAAAGGGTGTATAAATTCAAACCCAAAACAATAAAGTAAATGGCAACGGGATCATACTTATCAATAATTACCTTAAACATAAATGGGTTGAATGCCCCAACCAAAAGACAAAGACTGGCTGAATGGATACAAAAATAAGACCCCCTACATATGCTGTCTACAAGAGACCCACCTCAAAACCTCATACAGACTGAAAGTGAAGGGCTGGAAAAAGATTTTCCATGCAAATAGGGGCCAAAAGAAAGCAGGAGTAGCAATACTCATATCAGATAAATTAGACTTTAAAACAAAGGCTGTGAAAAGAGACAAAGACGGTCACTACATAATGATCAAAGGATCAATCCAAGAAGAAGATATAACAATTATAAATATATATGCACCCAACACGGGAGCACCACAATACGTAAGACAAATGCTAACAAATATGAAAGGAGAAATTAACAATAACACAATAATAGTGGGAGACTTTAATACCCCACTCACACCTATGGATAGATCAACTAAACAGAAAATTAACAAGGAAACACAAACTTTAAATGATACAATAGACCAGTTAGACCTAATTGATATCTATAGGACATTTCATCCCAAAACAATGAATTTCACCTTTTTCTCAAGCGCACATGGAACCTTCTCCAGGATAGATCACATCCTGGGCCATAAATCTAGCCTTGGTAAATTCAAAAAAATTGAAATCATTCCAAGCATCTTTTCTGACCACAATGCAGTAAGATTAGATCTCAGTTACAGGAGAAAAACTATTAAAAATTCCAACATATGGAGGCTGAACAACACGCTGCTGAATAACCAACAAATCACAGAAGAAATCAAAAAAGAAATCAAAATTTGCATAGAAACGAATGAAAATGAAAACACAACAACCCAAAACCTGTGGGACACTGTAAAAGCAGTCCTAAGGGGAAAGTTCATAGCAATACAGGCACACCTCAAGAAACAAGAAAAAAGTCAAATAAATAACCTAACTCTACACCTAAAGCAACTAGAAAAGGAAGAAATGAAGAACGCCAGGGTTAGTAGAAGGAAAGAAATCTTAAAAATTAGGGCAGAAATAAATGCAAAAGAAACAAAAGAGACCATAGCAAAAATCAACAAAGCCAAAAGCTGGTTCTTTGAAAGGATAAATAAAATTGACAAACCATTACCCAGACTCATCAAGAAACAAAGGGAGAAAAATCAAATCAATAAAATTAGAAATGAAAATGGAGAGATCACAACAGACAACACAGAAATACAAAGGATCATAAGAGACTACTATCAACAATTATATGCCAATAAAATGGACAACGTGGAAGAAATGGACAAATTCTTAGAAAAGTACAACTTTCCAAAACTGGACCAGGAAGAAATAGAAAATCTTAACAGACCCATCACAAGCACAGAAATTGAAACTGTAATCAAAAATCTTCCAGCAAACAAAAGCCCAGGTCCAGACGGCTTCACAGCTGAATTCTACCAAAAATTTAGAGAAAAGCTAACACCTATCCTGCTCAAACTCTTCCAGAAAATTGCAGAGGAAGGTAAACTTCCGAATTCATTCTATGAGGCCACCATCACCCTAATACCAAAACCTGACAAAGATCCCATAAACAAAGAAAACTACAGGCCAATATCACTGATGAACATAGATGCAAAAATCCTTAACAAAACTTTAGCAATCGGAATCCAACAACACATTAAAAAGATAATACACCATGACCAATTGGGCTTTATCCCAGGGATGCAAGGATTCTTCAATATCCACAAATCAATCGATATAATACACCACATTAACAAATTGAAAAATAAAAACCATATGATTATCTCAATAGATGCAGAGAAAGCCTTTGACAAAATTCAACATCCATTTATGATAAAAACTCTCCAGAAAGCAAGAATAGAAGGAACATACCTCAACATAATAAAAGCTATATATGACAAACCCATAGCAAACATTATCCTCAATGGTGAAAAATTGAAAGCATTTCCTCTAAAGTCAGGAACAAGACAAGGGTACTCACTTTCACCATTACTATTCAACACAGTTTTGGAAGTTTTGGCCACAGCAATCAGAGCAGAAAAAGAAATAAAAGGAATCCACATTGGAAAAGAAGAAGTAAAACTCTCACTATTTGCAGATGACATGATCCTCTACATAGAAAACCCTGAAGACTCCACCAGAAAATTACTAGAACTAATTAATGATTATAGTAAAGTTGCAGGATATAAAATCAACACACAGAAATCCCTTGCATTCCTATACACTAATAATGAGAAAACAGAAAGAGAAATTAAGGAAACAATTCCATTCACCATTTCAACGAAAAGAATGAAATACTTAGGAATATATCTACCTAAAGAAACTAAAGACCTATATATAGAAAACTATAAAACACTGGTGAAAGAAATCAAAGAGGACACTAATAGATGGAGAAATATACCATGTTCATGGATTGGAAGAATCAATATAGTGAAAATGAGTATACTACCCAAAGCAATTTATAGATTCAATGCAATCCATATCAAGCTACCAACGATATTCTTCACAGAGCTAGAACAAATAATTTCACAATTTGTATGGAAATACAAAAAACCTCGAATAGCCAAAGCTATCTTGGGAAAGAAGAATGGAACTGGAGGAATCAACCTACCTGACTTCAGGCTCTACTACAAAGCCATAGTCATCAAGACAGTATGGTACTGGCACAAAGACAGAAATATAGATCAATGGAACAAAATAGAAAGCCCAGAGATAAAGCCACGCACCTATGGACACCTTATCTTTGACAAAGGAGGCAAGAATATACAATGGATTAAAGACAATCTCTTTAACAAGTGGTGCTGGGAAAACTGGTCAACCACTTGTAAAAGAATGAAACTAGAACACTTTCTAACACCATACACAAAAATAAACTCAAAATGGATTAAAGATCTAAACGTAAGACCAGAAACTATAAAACTCCTAGAGGAGAACATAGGCAAAACACTCTCCGACATACATCACAGCAGGATCCTCTATGACCCACCTCCAAGAATATTGGAAATAAAAGCAAAAATAAACAAATGGGACCTAATTAAATTTAAAAGCTTCTGCACAACAAAGGAAACTATAAGCAAGGTGAAAAGACAGCCTTCAGAATGGGAGAAAATAATAGCAAATGAAGCAACTGACAAACAAATAATCTCGAAAATATATAAGCAACTCCTACAGCTCAATTCCAGAAAAATAAATGACCCAATCAAAAAATGGGCCAAAGAACTAAATAGACATTTCTCCAAAGAAGACATACAGATGGCTAACAAACACATGAAAAGATGCTCAACATCACTCATTATCAGAGAAATGCAAATCAAAACCACTATGAGGTACCATTTCACGCCAGTCAGAATGGCTGCGATCCAAAAGTCTACAAGCAATAAATGCTGGAGAGGGTGTGGAGAAAAGGGAACCCTCTTACACTGTTGGTGGGAATGCAAACTAGTACAGCCACTATGGAGAACAGTGTGGAGATTCCTTAAAAAACTGGAAATAGAACTGCCTTATGATCCAGCAATCCCACTGCTGGGTATACACATTGAGGAAACCAGAATTGAAAGAGATACGTGTACCCCAATGTTCATCGCAGCACTGTTTATAATAGCCAGGACATGGAAGCAACCTAGATGTCCATCAGCAGATGAATGGATAAGAAAGCAGTGGTACATATACACAATGGAGTATTACTCAGCCATTAAAAAGAATACATTTGAATCAGTTCTAATGAGATGGATGAAACTGGAGCCTATTATACAGAGTGAAGTAAGCCAGAAAGAAAAACACCAATACAGTATACTAACGCATATATATGGAATTTAGAAAGATGGTAACAATAACCCTGTATACGAGACAGCAAAAGAGACACTGATGTATAGAACAGTCTTTTGGACTCTGTGGGAGAGAGAGAGGGTGGGATGATTTGGGAGAATGGCATTGAAATACGTATAATATCATATATGGAACGAGTAACCAGTCCAGGTTCAATGCACGATACTGGATGCTTGGGGCTGGTGCACTGTGACGACCCAGAGGGATGGTATGTGGAGGGAGGAGGGAGGAGGGTTCAGGATGGGGAACACATGTATACCTGTGGCAGATTTATTTCGATATTTGGCAAAACCAATACAATATTGTAAAGTTTAAAAACAAAATAAAATTACAAAAAATAAAAGTTCAAAAAAAAAAAAGATGCAGGTTGTGATGGGGTTTCCACTCATGCAAAGAAACCACGAAAAAACATTATTCAATTTCCCATATTCATTTTCACCATCAAGTATTGGGAGTACTTTTGCCTAAATACTATTGTCTAAAGGATTGATGTGCAATAAATTGTGAGTTCATTGCTCATGAGTCTCCAATCAGAAGCTCAGGTGGTAAACCTAAACTTCAACATTCCTCTTCTAAATCAGAACTTCTTATTCACATCAGAACTCCTAAATGTCTCCTATGGATGTTTAAGGCATTTGTTTTATTCATCTTAATTCTATCAGTAGACTTATTTGATCCTCTAGGTATTTTTAAGGCTAAATGGCAAATATTTTTTTGTGTGTTTATATATACTATTGGTTTTATTCCTCTTTAACTTTTAATCAAGAAAAGGAAGGAACAGCCAGGTTGACAATTCTAAATATAACCCTCACCCAAAATATGCAACAGATGTCCTCTATTCCAATTAACTTCACAGAACAGAAGTAGTTTGTCTTTATATCTGATCTAAAATTATTATCTGACACCCAAATATGGTCAGCAGTCCTGTACTTCTAGTAACTCAAGAAAATCTTAGGAAAAATCATTCACTGAAAAAGTAGTAAGATGAATCAAAGCAAACTCCACAGGGACACTCTATCTTTCCAAAAGAAAAGTGATGAAGGAAACCATGGTCCCAGTGCAAATAATATGCAAGTGATTTGTTTGTTCTTGGAAAATTATATGAAATTTGAAAGCTTACAACTTTAAAATGAAAAAATGAATCCTTCCCAAAATTAAATAAAAAACTGAGTTTTAGAAATTAGTTTGTGAACATTGCCTATTTATAAGCAATTTAACAATTCTAAGAAGATTACCCTGCTATCATTATAATTTGGCAATTCAACCCTAAATAAGTATCAAAATGCTTGGAGTATTGTCCAAACAAGGACAATGCTGAGTTTTTAAACTATTCAAATTATGATTAAATATTATATCTAAAAACAGAGAATCCCTTATCAAAAATAACTACCAGTTTTTTGAATATACAATATAGTTCAAGGATAAAGAAATATTTTCCTCTGTTGGATTTATCATATGTACATTTCTTTATTAAAGGAATGCAATCCCTCTTATCATTATACAAATACATATATTTTGTGCAGCAACATTTATTTATAAATGAACCTAAAAACAAGAATTTTAAAAATCTAGTATACAGTGTTACAGCTCTTTTAGAATTTGTCTAGCAGGCTTTCCGGTTCACACCGGAAAGCCCAAAAAAAAAATAAAAATAAAAATCTAGTATAAAATATGCAAATATATATCACATCTGTATATTAATAACCCTAGCATTAAGCTGTATGATATAACTTATCTCAAGTAATTCCTAACCACCTACCAAAGACTCATCTGAAGTGCTGGTTAAAAATTCAGAGTATGGAATTCCTCTTTAGATTTGCTTTCTCTGTAAAAAAAAAAAAAGGGGGTAATAACAAGTAATGCTTGGGACTTTTGCAATAATTCTGTGAGAAAATCCATGTAAATCACTTAGCACAGTGTGTAATATGTAGTTATTGTTATGTTGTGTTGGTCCTAAGAATCTACATTTCTGTTCATAACTAAATTGTAAGAACCATAGGTAATGGAGAGTTTATTATACTATTTTTAGTCAAAGGAATATTGGCTAGAATTATTATCTGGGATGTACCTATTCTTATCAGTAACATGAGAGTTCCCAGATGAATTGTTTAACAGAGAAATTTACAATAAGAACAAAGTATTAGAACCTCACCTAAAATAGTATATAGTAAACCATATTAAGAGTTTAGTGTAACAGTATTAACATAATTTATAAGTAAACATTTCTAAGCATAATAGAAATATTGATAAAATAAACTTTATAAATTCACTTTTATCAAAATGTGATGTTAACAGAATGAAAATTCCAATTAGAATTGGATAAGGGAAAGGAAAGATAGATACAAGATACACAGGTGCATAGATGCATACATACACACATATACATAAACAGAGCCCTTGCATGAATCAGTAGTAACTGTGTGCCCTAAGAAGCATGATTAATGTAATCTTTTGTAATGAAGACTAAACAACGTAAAGGTAGTCATATAAATATAGATAGAAATTGTCTAAAGATTTCTGTCTGAAAACTTCTTCAAAAGAAGCTGATTGGATTCCTGGGTTGGGAAGATCCCCTGGAAAAGGACATGGCAACCTACTCTAGTATTCTTGTCTGGGATATCCCATGAACAGAGGACCCTGGTGGACTACAGACCATGGAGTTGCAAAAGAGTTGGACACGAGTTAGCGATAACATTAAGATGATCCTAAGGGAAATGATTTTTGTTTCCTTTGAATTTTTTTCTGTCATAAAATTGTTTCTCTTCTATGTCCCATGTTATCCCTGAATTTTACCTTGTTTTGTTGTTCGGTCACTAAGGCATGTCTAACTCTTTGTGAACCCATGGACTTCAGCAGTCCAGGTTGCCCTGTCCTTCACTATCTCCTGGAGGTTGCTCAAATTCTTGTCCATCCTCTGTCACCCTTTTCTCCTTTTGCCTTCAACATTTCCCAACATCAGGGTCTTTTCCAATGAGTCAAATGAAATTTACCTTACTGTTGTGAAATTCACTAATTGCTAAATTCCAAAATTTTTGAAGTTCACCATATGCCTCTGTTTACATTTAAGATTTTATTAAAGATGTATTATCAGTTGTATTCTTAAGAGCTGTTTCATTTTTACACTAAATTAGAAAATACCTCTTAATGACTCTCACTTCTTGGAAGAAGCACATGCTACACTTTCAGACTGTTGCTTCTCTATGATGCTGTGGGCTAAACTGGTAGAATTGGTTTTATATCCTCCCACATTTACTTGAAAGAACTATATTCAAAATGAATGTGGTGTGCAAAAGGTACCCCATGCCCAACTCTATGTACAAGAACTTGACTTCAAATACAATAAAATGTGTTGACATAAAATGATTAAAAGGTATACCATGCAAAAGTGAATTTTAAAAAACACAAAAACTATATTACTATCAGAAAAAGTAGACTTCAGAGCAAAGAAAATTATCAAGATCAAAGAGTAATAATACTGACATAACTATAATCCGGTGCCTATTAAACAAAAAGTAAAGGAATACTAAATGGCAACACACTCTGGTATTCTTGTCTGGGAAATCCCATGGACAGAGGAGTCTGGTGGGTTACAGGCTATGGAGTCACAAAAGAGTCAGACACAACTGAGTGACTAAATTACAACAACCAACAATTCTACAAATATAAGTTAGAAAAGTTAGAGAAAATGGCCCAATTCCTTAAAATTACAAATTACCAAACTTTCTTCAACATGTAATGGATTAACTGAGTAGTTCTATAAATATTAAAGAAATTGAATCAGAAATATCTCCAGGCCCAGATAGTTTCAGTGGATAATTTGTAGAAAAACTATAGAAAACTTTGTTTGCAGTTTCTATGAAAGTTAAACGTATGATTATGATATAGCAATTCTATTTCCACATATATTCTCAACATAAATATATATGAAAGATATATGTGAACATATATCAACCAATGTTCCTAGCAGTTCTACTTGCAATAGTTAAAATCCCAGGAAGAAGTTTAGAACTCAGTCTTCTCTTTCCTTCAAAACAGCAACACTCCCTTGCCCCCAAAATGCACATAGTCAGTCATTCCTCAGTCTTCTCTTCAAAATTATGTAACTGCTCAACAGAATTTGAAAACCTGCGATCTTAGGCATATTAAGGAAATCAACATTCACTTCTAATTTATCTAAGATTTTTGAAATGTTACTGTTCGCTTGTTTTCTTTTTCAAATATCCTTCTTTAATGAAACAGAATTAACACAAATTTATATAAACAGAATCTGTTCCTATAATAAATCTGTCTTCTCCATTAAACTGCAATATGAAATTGCAAATTTATTTATGCTTCTGAAACAAAATTGAGTTACTTAAGAAAGAAGTAAGACATAAAAAGAAATCTTGCAACCAAGTAACTTTCTGAAAAAATTAAAAAGATAAGAGAACCAGGGCTTCCCTGGTGGTCTAGTGGCTCAGAATCTGCCTGCCAGTGCAGGGTACACAGGTTCCACCCCTGGTCTGGGAAGATCCCAGTGCAGTGCAGCAACTATACCCTTGTGCCACAAACACTGAAGTCCACACTTTGAGCCCCTGAGACACAACTGCTGAGCGCATCTGCCACAACTACTGAAGCCTGAGCACCTAGAGCCCATGCTTCCCCACAAGAAAACTCACCGCAGTGAGAAGCCCCCAGACTACAAAGAGGAGCAGCCCCTGCTTGCTGCAACTAGAGAAAGTCCACGTGCAGCAATGAAGACCCAGCACAGCCCCCACAATAAATATTTTTTTAAATGCTCCACATCAAAAAAAAATATTTTTTAAAAAAGGTAAGAGAATCAATATTCAAAATAATGCTCTTGTTCTTGCAGTCAGAATTTTCCTACATGAACTGTATGGCAAAATACAGATTTCTCCCTTAGCAAAAGAGTTTTAACTATCTCTCTACCAGACAGAACATTACCCAGCCTCTCTGGAACTAGTGATAGTTAACAGACAGACAATGGGTAATTCTGGGTAAATTAAAATTAAATCTGTTTTCTTGGACTTAAACTCTTACCTCCTTACTCAGGGTCTGAATGTCCTGAGAATAACGCAGCTTTGACCACATACTAAAATTAAAGGGGGGCTGAATGAAAAAGATTTAAGAAACGATTATGACAATTCCTAGATGATTCTGTGGAGTAGAGATATCCTACCTACATTAAATGTATGCTTTTATTCATTATATTCTGTGTTTCTTTGTTGTAGCCACTTAACTTACACTTTAATATGGACTCTACATGCAAATATCAATAATGAGTTAATATATAATGAAATCAATCTGAGTCCCCATCATGAAATTTCACTTCTGGTTCATCAAAGTGCTCTCACTTATAGGCAAAATCAGTGCACTGGCAAACAAATATTCACTTATAATTTACTTTCAAACTGTTTAATTTCACATCTTTATTACACTCCATAATTTGACATTCTTTGTTTTACTTAAAACTGATTTTATTTACCAGTTATTTTATACAAATTACTTAAGATACTTCACCTCCCTTATAAGTATTTCTCACCTGTATACATTCATACATTGTGAATGTATATCTTTAATATATTTAAAATATTTTATATGCTTAGCTTAATATACATTATGTATACATCTATACAATTTTGTATTTATAAATAATACATATGCACTATATACTATGTGTATATTTGATGTACATTCACATGTATGTAGAAATATAGTTGTTTGTATATATGTATATACACACACATATATATGAAGAGAGAGAGATCAAAGAAAATAGAAGGGGATAGAGGAGGAGAAGATGGAGGACAAGCAGGAAGAAGAGAGGGAAATAGAAGGAAAGACAGGAAGAGAAAGAAAAGCAGCTCCATCATGCAAAACACAAAGAATAAATGATGGACAAGACAGGCATAATATTATTTCATTTATAATCTCATTAGGGAGATAGGCATTAATAAAATTAATTATACAATAAATATAAAATCACAAATGTGGTTAAGTACATAAGAGATAAACGATGCAATAAAATAGCTCTTAATAAAGAAAACATCTAGTTATGGAGGCAGAGAAGGTTTAACTGGGGAAATAGCTATTGAGTTGAAATTTGAATGATGAATGAGAGATGTGTGTTTAATTAAAAGGAAATAGCATGTTCATATGCCTTCAAGACTAACTACAGGAATACAATATGTAACTGGCACTGAAGGTAGGGACCAGATGGAGTCTTGCAAGACAGCAAGAGAAAATCTTCTTCCCCATCCTGTTTATTTACAAGTAGGGTTGTTGGTACCCTCCCAGTCTCTCTGCCCCTTATCCTCTTAACGTCAGGGAAGCTGAAATAACTTCAGAAAATTTGGTAACAATAAACTGGTCATGTTCAGCTAGGTTCCTCTCCTCTCCTTTTTGGTAGTGAGTCTGCCAGCAAAGTTCCAGTATTTCTCACCATCCCTATTCCTTCATCCTTTATTGAGAAGATATTCCAGGTAGGGATTCCAGTTTTACCTGTAGTCGGAAGAAGGGAGGAATTTTCCTACTTTTGAAGTTAACTTACAAGTTCCATTTCCTTCCGCATACTGAGCTTAAATTTTTATCCCGCACCACAGATTTTATGAGAAAAATAAGTATTTTAACATGTATAATATCATCTATGAAACGAGTCGCCAGTCCAGGTTCGATGCACGATACTGGATCCTTGGGGCTGGTACACTGGGATGACCCAGAGGGATGGTATGGGGAGGGAGGAGGGTTCAGGATGGGGAACAAATGTATACCTGTGGTGGATTCATTTCAATATTTGGCAAAACCAATACAATATAGTAAAGTTTAAAAATAAAATAAAAAATAATAATAATAGTATTATTATGAGGATTACAGATATGTAAATATGCAAAGTGCCTAATATAGACTATGATGATGTCCTTCTGAAACATTTTGATTACTTTTACATTGTCTTGAAATGTCTGAGAAAGAAAGTAACTTCTTGGTGCCTCATTTTGGAGGAAGAAACTCTACTTTGACCTCCACTGTAGAATAAAATGCAAAGTTTACTCTGTTGGATTTCAAAAAAATAAAATCACTTTTCATTTCTCAAATTTTTGAGAGTCTAGAAGTTCAGCCAAAGTAGGCTTCATGACATTGTAGTAACATCACCAAAATATCAGAAACTTTAAAATTTTTATTTTATATTGGAGATTGATTGATAAGCAATGCTGTTTGTTTCAGATTGACATATACAGAAACTTTGAAGTTTCTTTTTTAATCATGCAATCTACTGTCTAGATGACTCCCTAGAGAAGCTGCCTTCTATATTTTGACTCATCATTCCAGGTTGCTTTGATTTTATGGCATTACATATTAGCATGTGCTTTCACTATTGCCGTGGCAGAGGAGGTATGCACAGGTACTCATTCATGACTCTTAAATACCTCCACTTGGAAAATATATATGTCATTTCAGGTTCATGCTTCACTGGCCACTACAAACTATATGGCCATGGTCATCTCTAAAGAACATGTTCCCCCAAACAGAATAAAATCAGATACCACAGTGAGTTCTAGTCGTGTCTTCCAATATCTTCCTTTTCAGAACATTTTTGCCTTGTCAAATTTAATATGAATAGCCTAAGGCAAAAGCTAAATTGAAAAGTGTACTCTAAGTATTCTATTCCCAAATCCTAAATCTAAATCACTTATCTGTGTTTTAATATCCTAGCATCTTACCATCCATTCATCAGTAAAAGAAGATAGAACCAATAATTTGGCAGTTGTTTGTTTCTACGAAAGATCTTTCTTACAAGTTTAAATGTAGGGATGTGCATTTTCTAAGAGCATATCTAGTCCTATCAATATAAACAATGTAGGGGATATGTGAGCATCTAAAACCATCCAATCCTCATTTATCATTTCCTTAAATCTTTTTATTGACTCCCCTTTAGGATTTTAGTGTAAAAAATTATCCCTAATATTTTAATCAGTACAGCCTATCCCTCCATGTCCTAGAGCTGGAATTAAAATTTGGGCAAGTTGCACAATAATGATATGGAAAGAGCAGAAAGTAATCCCAGGCTATCTATGAAGGCCATTAACAGCTAATGCCTATTAGGTCTATTCTGAGTGGCCAGAAAAAATGGGGTGAAGTGACAAGGGAAAATATCTCTGAAAATCTAGTTTCAAACATATTATTTTAGTGTGAACATAAATATTATTCATATATTTCTGAAGTGTCTAAAATTATTAGCCAAATTATATTACTTATTTAATAACTATAGTAAATAAAATTTCTCCAAACCACCTTGAGTAATTATTCTGTATATTTTAAAAGTGGTTAAAATATTCATTATTTTAATTGATCAATGTTACTGGATATCTATTAGTACTCTGAGCAATGTTATATTCTGGAAGAAATACAAAAATGAATAAGTGGTGATCTTTCATTTGGAGAAGTTAAAATTTTAGTTATTATGATTCTATAAAAGACATGAGGTTTCAAAATAAAGAACAGGCAAATACAAGCAAATATATGGTTTGCTACTGTAACTAGGAATGAGACAAAAACAATTTTTTCACATCTATAAGTTTCATTTTACTCTAGTGCTATATTGTGTTATGAAAGTGACTCATTCCCTTTTAATTCAAAGGATGAGTGCTAAGTTGCTTCAGTTGTGTCTGTGTCTGATTCTTTGCAACCCTACCAACCATAACCCATCAGGCTCCTCTGTCCATGGGATTCTCCAGGCAAGAATACTGGAGTGGGTTGCCATGCCCTCCTCCAGGGGATCTTCCCTATCCAGGGATTGAATCTACATCTCTTGCGTCTCCTGCATTGGCAGGTGGGTTCTTTACCATTAGCACCACCTGATAGCATTTTACTTAATAAACCATGGAACACATTGGGTGGACTTCTCAAAAGCTATGCTCAAATTAATTTCCCTTGTCTTCCTCTACTAACAAAGCAGTAATACTAAAATGCATATAATCCAAGACCCTTGCAGCTATTATCTGCCACATGAAACCCTCCAGAGGACCAGTCTTCCTTTGATACTCCCCCTTTTTCTTAATTTAATTGAGACATGCTCTCCAATGTACATCAATAATTCTATGATCATAACAGCCAAAATCACATGTTCAAGTTAGTAAATTGGGAAGATAAAAGATACCAAGTTGGTTGGCAATGCTGTGTTAAGTCATGGAATGGCTCTGGATAACCTCTTCTGAATTTTTTTACATGAGAAATATAAGGCTATACGTATTAATAGTATAAGTCATAGTAGCAGGATTTTCCATAATTCTGAGCCAAATGGAAACATGGGATGACAGTCAGAAGATGGTTCCAAATGAGCTCTTAAAGAAGAATTTTAGTTTGTCCATTAACTATTTCAGTTCAGTTCAGTCACTCAGTCATGTCTGACTCTTTGTGGGCCCACGAACTGCAGCATGCCAGGCCTCCCTGTCCATCACCAACTCCTAGAGTCCACCCCAACCCATGTCCACTGAGTCAGTGATGCCATCCAACCATCTCATCTTATGTCATCCCCTTCTCCTCCTGCCCTCAATCTTTCCCAGCATCAGGGTCTTTTCAAATGAGTCAGCCCTTTGCATAAGGTGGCCAAAGTATTGGAGTTTCAGCTTCAACATCAGTCCTTCCAATGAACACCCAGGACTGATCTCCTTTAGGATGGACTGGTTGGATCTCCTTGCAGTCCAAGGGACTCTCAAGAGTCTTATCCAACACCACAGTTCAAAAGCATCAATTCTTTGGTGCTCAACTTTCTTTATAGTCCAACTCTCACATCCATACATGACCACAGGAAAAACCATAGCCTTGACTAGATGGACCTTTGTTGGCAAAGTGATGTCTCTGCTTTTTAATATGCTGTTTATGTTGGTCATAACTTTCCTTCCAAGAAGTAAGCATCTTTTAATTTCATGGCTGCAATCACCATCTACAGTGATTTTGGAGCCCAGAAAAATAAAGTCAGCCACTGTTTCCCTGTCTATTTGCCATGAAGTGATGAGACCAGATGCCATGATCTTAGTTTTCTGAATGTTGAGCTTTAAGCCAACTTTTTCACTCTCCACTTTCACTTTCATCAAGAGGAGAGGCCCTTTAGTTCTTCTTCACTTTCTGCCATAAGGGTGGTGTCATCTGCATATCTGAGATTATTGATATGTCTCCTGGCAATCTTGATTCCAGCTTGTGCTTCATCCAGCCCAATGTTTTTCATGATGTACGCTGCATATAAGTTAAATAAGCAGGGTGAAAATATACAGCCTTGACATACTCCTTTTCCTATTTGGAACCAGTCTATTGTTCCATGTCCAGTTCTAACTGTTGCTTTCTGACCTGCATACAGGTTTTTCAAGAGGCAGGTCAGGTGGTTTTGTGTTCCCATCTCTTTCAGAATTTTCCACAGTTTATTGTGATCCACATAGTCAAAGGCTTTGGAATAGTCAATAAAGCAGAAATAGATGTTTTCCTGGAATTCTCTTGCTTTTTCGATGATCCAGCAGATTGAGGCAATTTGATTTCTGGTAGTTTACATTAATTTTGATCAGAGAAAATAAATAGCAAACTTTATACATCAAGATTGAAGTTCTCATATATGTTTCTGAAATCTTCTCACTTTGAAAAATAAACTAAGTAAAAAGAATGAAAATGGAAGAACATTTAACCCCCTGGGTTTGTGGTTGTCTATCATCAATTTACATAGAGAAATTAACAATACACATGCTTGCATATTTAATATACAGAGAAGGTTGGTACCCAAAGGCAATTTTGCAAAGCATATGAGAATTAATCAAATCTCTTTGAAATAAGATTCACAACACAGTCTCTCAAAGAGAATTTTCTGAAAGATAGCTTTAGAGCAAGGATATTCACCCATAGTCCAGCTGCTGAAGGATTAGATCCAAATCTTTGTATTTGACCTGTTGTTACCCTTCTGAAACATGAGAGTTTGTTTCTCTTATGGATTTGCTGAGAGGAAATTTGCCAATCTAAACCATCTGTCACTTACCGAAGAAAAGGTTTATTATTTTCACTGAAATATTATTTATAACAAAAGACATAAATATAGGTTCCCAAAACAACATGCTTTTCAGACTGCATTTCACTAACTGCACTTTTGTCCTTGCTGCAATCATCAAGGGTCAAACAACTTCCTGAAAAACTGCATCTAGGAAAGTCAAATTAGAGACTAATTCCTAGAGACTGCATCTAGGAAACTCAAATTAGAGATGGGAAGGCACACATAATTGACTGAAGATATACCCAGTGGTTAAATAATCTGCCTGCCTATGCAGAAGGTGCAAGAGACACTGTTTCGATCTCTGGTTTGGGAAGATCTCCTAGAGAAGGAAATGGCAACCCATTCCAGTATTCTTGCCAGGAGAATCCTGTGGACAGAGGAGCCCTGTGGGATACAGTCCATGAGGTCACCGAGTCAGACATGACTGAGCATACACATTACATTACATTATTATAACAAAGCGTTCCTGAATGTTGCGCAATCTCTGACTTCCTGTTAACTTAAAATATCCCTCAGCACTTATTAACTGAGTAGTTACAGAAAGGGATATTATTGCTTCACAGTCATTAGTGAGAAAGGAAGGTGCTGAGGAAATAAGCATTGGCTGGATTGGGGGCAGCAGAGAATCTTTGTCAGTGATAATTACCAGTGTCACAAGTGTGATGCTACAGACTTGCATTTGCATTCAAAATGAAGGATACCATCCAAAGAACAAAATCCCTTTTAATTATGAATTTGGTTTGTGTCCTGGTTTATAAAGATCCACTAGTTGAAAGGCTGGATATTGTGTAATTGAATGTTGTATTATCCTAGATGTTTTTATTGTGTGTGTGCCTGTATGTGCACATTATCTGTTTTAAACAGGATTTACATACTATGACATAGGGATAAATGTCCTTTAAGAACCTCAACCATATTTCTGCAAACCTATTTATTAATATGAATGATTACAGAACAGTAACTCAAAAATAAGATCTCAAGGGTGGCTCTATGCTCCATCATGTCAGGCACCTCCTTTTGTATAATAATAAGGTAATATGTCAGTGTAAAATTTGTACAGAGATGTAACTTTTAGATAAAACTGTGATGCTAAGAAGGTTTTAAAAAGCAACTAAAAAGCCCCAAAAGGATCCACTGTATTTTTCCCACATTGTTCATTTTTAGTCAAGTAATATCTCTAATCACCAACAACAGACAAGAGAGTGGGTAGCAAGTTGTGAAATAACAGTTTTAGTGAAGCAATTTCTTCCTGAAAAATAGAGAACTGACCTGAAATAGACAGGAGGAAGTATTGCTGATGGGTAAATGTGGACACAAAAATAAGGCAAACTTCGCCCCAGATTCAGCTCTTTCAGGAGGTCTAGCTATCTACTGAACACAAGGAAGATATTTTGTAACCTTGAGTTCCACCATCAATAGAAGGATTTCAGGCCCTCACTCAGTTCATGCATTGGAGAAGGAAATGGCAACCCACTCCAGTGTTCTTGCCTGGAGAATCCCAGGGACGGAGGAGCCTGGTGGGCTGCTGTCTATGGGGTTGCACAGAGTTGGACACGACTGACGTGACTTAGCAGCAGTAGCAGCAGTTTCTGTAAATATTAAATGAGCAATACACGTAAAGTATCCAGTATTGAGCCTAGTGAATAACACCTGTTTAAAAAATACTACATCTGATTATTTATGTTATGTATAAAGCATAGGTAGGATAAAATAATGTAAAACAATTCTAAATAAGAATGTAGCAGTACATGTACTTATTTATTAATTCTCAAGTTTATCAATTCTTTATGCTATTGATTGTGAAACTTTATCATTAGTCCCTTCTTCTGAGATGAATGCCCAGTTTCTAACTTATAATTAAGTAGTTGGACATCTGCACTTGAATTTCACTCAAGCATCTTAAATGTACTGAACTGACTTACCAATTCACATACTTCAGCATAATCACAAGAAAACACATATAATATCTTCACTCAGTTCAGTTCAGTTGCTCAGTCGTGTCCGACTCTTTGTGATCCCATGAATCTCAGCACGCCAGGCCTCCCTGGCCATCACCAACTCCCAGAGTCCACCCAAACTCATGTCCATCAAGTCGGTGATGCCATCAAACCATCTCATCCTCTGTCGTCCCCTTCTCCTCCTGCCCCCAATCCCTCCCAGCATCAGAGCCTTTTAATGAGTCAACTCTTCGCATGAGGTGGCCAAAGTATTGGAGTTTCAGCTTCAGCATGAGTCCTTCCAATGAATACCCAGGACTGATCTCCTTTAGGATGGACTGGTTGGATCTCCTTGCAGTCCAAGGGACTCTCAAGAGTCTTATCCAACACCACAGTTCAGAAGCATCAATTCTTTGGTGCTCAGCTTTCTTCACAGTCCAACTCTCACATCCATACATGATCACTCAAAAAACCATAGACTTGACTAGACAGACCTTTGTTGGCAAAGTGATGTCTCTGGTTTTTAATATGCTATGTAGGTTGGTCATAACTTTCCTTCCAAGGAGTGTCTTTTAATTTCATGGCTTCAATCACCATCTTCAGTGATTTTGCTCTCATCAAAAAAATTAAAATCTGTTTCCCTTCAAATTCTCTGTAAGAAATTTGCCCAAATCATCCTCAAAACTCCCTCCATATAACTATTCAGTCACTAAGTTCTAATAATTTTACTAATTTGACTATACATATAATTATATATAAAATATATGTACTATCTTCCTATTCCAAATGTCCTAGGAATAGTTCTTTAGTGCTACTTCGTATCAATTCCTGGCTGCAGCTGTATAGATAGTTTTGAAACGCAGTTGTTCTTAAATAGCTTACTTTGTTCTTTTATTTTTTCCCCATGATTAGAAACACTCTGACTGCATTTACTCTTCAAACACTATGTTTTAATGGTATCAAAATTATTGCTATCCTTCTGACATACCAAGTCGTCATAAATGCTATTGCCTCAATATCTGATAGTTTTATGATGCAATTCCTACTCTTTCTCTGGTGTTTATCTCAAATGGCAGTTCCCTTGGAAGGTCAAGTATGATATTAAAGTATTTTAGGTTTCCATGGATGCAAAGCATATGAAGCAAAAGGTCATAGAGCAATAGAGATGAAATTAAAGTTTTTAAAAAATTATTAAAGTGGAATCAAAATGAGATTTATACAAAGAAAAGAGAGTGATTAGAGTTGGAGTTGCTGAACCTAAAATATTGCCTTTCATGTAGGAGATAATTAAAAACTATTTGTTGAATTCAAATTGCTTTCACTCAACAAATGTTTGTGGAACATCTATCATATGCCAATCATTGTTCTATGTTCTAAGAATAGAGCAGGAAAACTAAAATCTCCATCTCCTAGTAACATTAAGAGTCTAATAGATTTTGGACATGTTTAATATAAAATTATGTTTTAAGGTTAAAAACAATGTTATAGTATTAAAAAACTTAAAATTAGAAGTGAAAAACTCATATTCTCTCACTACTTTAATAAAACTGTTACTTTCATATAGGAATCTTGGTAACAAATTCCCATTAATATTCTTCTCCTTTAAAAGTTCAATATAAATCAATGAATGTACATGTTAGCACATGAAATACCAAAGAATTTTTGAAAAATGTTACTTTTCAAATATACCAAAAGTACCAGTTTTCTGGTACTCTTCTAATATATTATTAATAAAATGTGTTAAATATATATGTACATAGCTTACATTTATGGATTTTCAACTTTAGACACTATTCATTCATTCTCTGACAGGGTCTATATACTGTATACCCCCTCTCAATCCTTGTTTGTTATATGTACTATTATTATTTAGTTCTATTATTTACTTGTTGTTCAGTTGCTAAGTTTTGTCTGACTCTCTGCAACGTCATGGACTGTAGCACACCAGGCTCCTTTGTCCTCCACTATCTCCTAGAGTTTGCTCAGATTCATGTCCATTGAGTCAATGAGGCTGTCTAACCATCTTACCCTCTGCAGCCCCTTCTCCTTTTGCCTTCAGTCTTCCCCAGCATCAGGGTCTTTTCCAATGAATCAGCTCTTTGCATCAAGTGGCTAAAGTATTGGAGCTTCAGCTTCAGCAACAATCCTTCTATTATTTACATTAAACTCTAAATAGAAAGTTTTATTTCTTTTTCCATAAATGTTTACAGTATCATTTGACCATCTGAAATGAAAGTTGGTGGTGCTAATACTCCTATTCTTTCTCCACATTACATATCCTAAATATTACTATTGACATTTTATTTTTACACAGTGAAGTTTAATATTTATTTTTGATTTCTTAATTACTACCAAAATTTATATATTTGGCCAATTAAGTCAAAAGCAATTAAAATGAAAGTGACTAAAAAATATTTACATTATTAATGGCTTACAAAGTCTCTCCAATATTAGACTTGGTAATATGTGATAATAAAGGATGTTTGTCTCTCTCTTTTCAAAGTAATTAGCCTAGAACTACATGAGCTAAAATACTCTCCCATTTTAGGTAAAATGCATAATAATTTTCATTATTTAACGATTATTCAAAATTCATGACACATTTTGCCATCATCTTGGACAATCATTTTTGTACAATTTTTGTTTTCTGAGTTTGTTCATTGTTTCCTTTTTGTTATAATGCTGGATTTTCTTATATTCTCATTTTTTTACAATCTCAATTATAGTATATATTTACTTGTGATTTTTCTATACTCTTTTTCTGCTGTCAGGACTGGCTGTTCTCCAGGCTGATTCACAGCTATTATTCCCTGCCTTGGATTTACTGACCTGAATACACTGTACTGCTTCTTAAATACACTTTCATCTTTCTTACACTTTCTTGTAATTAAGGTGAATTACACCTTAATTTTTCTGGTGGATTTCTTTTATAATAAAGATGCTCCAGGGGATTTGGGGATCCTGCAAAAATTTCATGTTTGGTAACTCATTAGAAGGACATACAGAATTCAGAGGCTCTGATAAATTACACTGGAGGGATACAAACAAATCTTTACAGGTGGCACAGTGGTAAAGAATCTGCCTAACAAGCAAGAGACACAGGTTCAATCCCTGGGTTGGGAACATCCCCTGGAAAAGTAAACGGCAACCCATTCCAGTATTTTTGCCTTAGAAATCCCACGGACAGAGGAGCCTGGTGGGCTATAGTCCACGGGGTCACAAAGAGTTGGACATGACTTAGCAAATAAACAACAGCACAGATACCAAGAATCAGTAACAGAAAAAGCCCCATGAGGCAGAGTTTGAAAGATAGCAGGAACAGACTTCCAAGCTTTCCTTCTCATGTGAGTGAGTGTTGTGGCAGCAAAAAATATGCTTTTTTCTCCAGCAATGGAATGCAGTAGCATTTGTAAAATGTTGTTGTCCAGGGAAACCCACTTGAGACTCACAGTACAGGACTTTTAATGGGGACTGGCCATTCTCTGAGTTATAATTACAAAAATTACAGACTCCCAGAAGGAAAAGAGGCATTTACCACAAATCACATTTTTGCTTAAATAATCTAGTCATCTTGGTACAGCAGTGTTTAGTGCCAAGACATATAAAACAGTTTTATTGATGATTAACATAAGGAACATTCCAAAAGCCAAGTGCCCAAAAATAAGCCAAAGACAACTCCACAACTAAACCTTTCTAAAGAGCAATATCAGGCCTACTAAGTTAATTATTTGCTACACAAAGAAATCCTAAGTGTTTACATGTCTAAAATATCTGATATTTTGTCTCAGTGTAGAATTTTATGTTAGAAAGAATCTACTTTGAAAGCATTTTTATTGACAAGATTCTGAGATGGTCTCCCAGATTCCTAGTCCTTAGTATAGTTTACCTTGTATAATTCCTTCCACTTGAGTATGAATTCGACTTGTAAATGTAACTGGATTTTATTCCCATGATGATGTGACAAAGAAAAAGGTATTTTACAGATGTAATTAAGGCCCCTGATTAGTAAACTTTGAATTAATCACATGAGAGAATATCCTAGTTAACCTTGATCTTATAGGGTAAGGCCTTTACAAGATATCCGAGAGATTCTTTGAAGATAAAGATTGGAAGCAGTGAGACACTCTCATTTGTCCTTGAAGAAGCAAGCTGCAAGTCCTCAAGAGGTCCACCTAGCAGCTGAGTGTCTCAGTCCTATGACTAAAAGGAATTAATCTGGCAACAACAGTGAGAAGAAAACCCCAAGCTTCGGATGAGACCAAGCCCCCAAATGTTTGACTGCAGTCTTGTGAACTTTCAGCAAAGCACCTAGCACACTACCCTCCAGGCCCTCAGAAATGTTGAGATAAAAATGTGTGCTGTTCTAAGCCACTAAATCCACTGTAGTCTGTTATCCATTGATAGAAATTAGTGTTATTCTTTTATTTTGTAGTACTCTGTCTGATGAGAAGTCGGTTGATCTGAGTCTTGTTCATTAACAAAAGTCTAAAATTTTTGCTCCCAGGAAACTTCTATAATACTCTATTTTTTACATTCTGCAATTACACTATATTTATATATTCAAAAATATGTGCTAGAAGATTACTGTATGTCATGTTCCATTTTAATTGCCAGAGATCAAGCAGTAAACAAATAGCAAAGACTCTACCACCATGTAGCTCATACGAGCACAATGAAAATATATAACGTGTTGGGTATTATATTTTATTGCAATAAGTAATAGTAAATGCTCTAACAAATCTCAAAATCTTAGTGGTTTAGTTCAACATATTGTGTGACAGGTTTAATATGTATTTTTCCATTTTCCTGATTTTCCTTTTCAGGTTTAAGAGTCACTTGCTTTTCATAATCTTGACAAGAGAATATTTTCATTTCATTAGGTTTCAATGAAAAGTGAATAGCATTCACCTAATTTCAATATCACATAACTTGAATAATTTTCCATATCCTACCTCTAAAACCCTGCGTTTCAAATCCAGTTTTTTCTCCATCCACATAAGTCTGATGCTAAGTGCCATGGGACACAGTCATATCAAGATAAGACCTCTGTCCTCTCATTTCTGTATTATGATTCTGGATGAATCAGCACAGTGGGTGATTGAAGAACTCATGAAAGCCATTTATATATCTGCGTAAATTAAATACAGATGGGAAGAAAAGCAAAACATATGCATACATCTTCCCAAAGCCCATCCACATATAATATTAATTCAACTTTCCCCTTTACGTATCCCCAAATACCTGCTATCTTTCTAACTTTATACAACAAAAGATGAAATGTGACAGATGGAATCAGAGTATAAAGAGACTAGTTTCTTAAAGGGTTGAAAATATCATAAAACAGCTTTTACAAGAACATGTAGGTACATTTCTAAGGCCCTCTGTGAGTCTCAAAAGATACTGAAATTGAGCAAGATCCCTGAGTATTAAGCTTCATTAGGTTCACAGCAAATCCATCTCAGAGCATCTGGAGGTTATCTCACACCAGGCTTTTAAGTGACTCACATCATTTATGACTATGTGCCACTGGACAGAAATAAGTTCCACCTAGCTGAAAGAGAGATTAGGAAATACAGTAACACTTGACATACTCTACCATGGATGAAAATAAAGGCTATGCAAGAACACAGAACTGAGGAGGACAGAGAGGACAAGAGGTGATGTTAGCTAATTAGTATAGTTAATCTGGGAAACCTGAACAGCCAGTGTGGTTTAGGGCTTAGGGTCATACAACCTTGCTTGGGTTTGAATTGTGGTGCGGCTCCATTCTTACGGACAGTGTGACTTTGGAAAAAATTAATATACCTGCCTGTGCCTCAGTCCTTCAACTTAAAAACTGGGATAGTATTAGTACCTGAAGTTCTCAAAACCATGTTTTATAGATAATATTCTGTCATAGTATTTGCTGTTAACATTATACTATATTAATAATGTTATATGTGAGCAGAGATATGAAGATTCCAAGAGAGTGATTCATATGGAAATATGGCAGATAATTTCGATAATAGAAAGAGAATAGAAAGAGGCCTGAATCAACTTGTAAAATGTTGGTGATGACAATGAGGACTAAAAATTGATATATTCACTATATTTAGCAAGGTGGAAAACACTGGTGTCCTTAACAAGATCTGTCTTATAAAATGGTACAGAGAAAGCCTAATTAAAGTAGGTTAGAGAGAATGAGAGGAAACAAATTTGAGATATGAACTATATATTCTCTTGTTAGCTGCTTTACTGTAAATTGGATCACTGAAATAGACTGCTAGAGGTCAATGTACTATTAATTGTTGTTACAGCATAGTTATAGCATAGTTGAATGCTAATGGAAATGATTCATTGGAAATAGAATAGATGCTGATAAGAGAAAGTAAAGCAATTATAAACTTAGGGAAGGAGGATAAAATCCAGTGCACAAATGAATCATAGAAAAAAAAGCAAAGGCAGATAAAACATGGGCACAGGTTAGAAGTGTGGGGAAAAGGCAGCATAGGGAAGTTCTTTACAATTCTATTTTTTCAGTAAAATAAAAAGCAAGGATACTGACTGAGAAAAAAATATGGGAGCAGTGTTGCTAGCAATACGAGTTGAAGAAGAGAATGTGTGAAGTCAATGTCTAAAAAGTTGTGAGGATGAAGAGTCAAGCACTGTATCTAACACTTTAACATGCATTGAAGTCACCCAAAGATCTTATTAGAGCATGGATACCCCAGAATTCCATGGGGTATTATGAAATTGATAGACCTGTAATTACACATCTAACTGCAGAATTGACCTGTAATTACACGTCTGCAGTTAGACCTGCAATGACATTTCAAATAAGTTCCCATACAGTGCTGATCCTATGGATTCAATGACCACAGCTTGAGAAACAACACACTAAGGAATTTTTATAGAATTCCTGGACAACAAATACAAGTGCATTGGTTATAAATTTAATGTGAGCTTTGTGTATTTTTGTTATCATACACAATTGAAAAAAAAAATAAACACTTGGATTTAATCATGATTTGTTCCCTCAATGTCAGATAAATAGATAACAGGAAGGGGAGCTAGGGTATATACATAAGAGCTTACACTACTAGACCATTGCTTATGATTTCAGGAAGACAGAATATGAGAACAGGACAAGGTGAAAGACATGAAAAGTTTTCACATTTGCAGAAAATATCAATAGTTAACATAATTTACCTGAGATTGCTATCCACAGTCATCCGTACAAGACTGGCTTTTGGTTGGCATCTGGGAGATCAGACGTGCATCATTCCTTGGTGGAAGTACTATGGTATATCCTCTTCTGTCCCTAAGCACTTAATGAGGAGGTATGGAGATGAGACAGGAGTTGGAAAGAATCAGTCTTTCTTTCCAAGTTAACTGAGGACTAATCCAACAAAACTATACACAGAAATTGAAAGGACCTGAAATAATGGAAATCTAATGTCTATAACTGAAGTAGTCATGGAGGTTTTAACTCAAACTTCCTTTCAAAAAAGGAACTCCTTATTCAATGAGTGCTTTTAGCTGAAAACCTCCAACAATTAATGCCTTCAGAGTTTACCTCATGCTTTCAAAGGATGAATCCATGTCCTTTTTTGTCCAGTCTCAACAACCAATAACTAAACATGTTATATTAATAGAGTCTGGCCTTTTTGACATAATGTAGATTCTTTCAACTGGCAACCTCTGCTCTAATGTTCTTCATGGCACTAAGACTTTTGCAGATTTGTATGGCTGTGTGATCTTTTCCCTACCACTTCTATCTCCTCTGGTCTTTCCTTTCCCAGATGTCAGATCAACATTTGTATTTGAAAGCTTTTTGGTTCAGTCCTGCTTTCTCTCCCTTTGAACTTTCATAAGAACTTACATACAGGGAATGTATGTAAGGCTGACAGGCTATTGATTAGGACTCTGTGCTTTCACTGCAGAGGGTGCATATTCAATACCCAGTCAGGAACTAAGATTCTGCTAGCTATGTGTTGCAGCCAAAAAAAAAAAAAATACAAAAAGTGAATATATGTATATATACACACACACATAAATGCTACTGACCCTTTTCCATTTGGAAGTGATTTTAAGATTCTCTTGGGCCAAGTAGAAAAGGTAGCCAAGCTTGTGTTATATCTAATATGCTTTGCCTAAGAGTAGAGCACTGCAAGAGAAAAGCAACACTATCCTTTAGCGATAAGAGGCTATGGAATGCAATTGGCATGTGAACTGCTGAAGGATATATGGCAGAAACAAGTAGCTGACCAGAAATATTATGCATGATTTTTCAGTGCTGTGGGCCTGTCAGTGAAAATCTGTTGACCAGTCTGGGACATTTCTCAACTTCCTTTGCAGTAATGTCTGCCTATTTGAGTGAGTCCAGGTCCATGAAATAGATTGTGGTGGCACATTCCACTTTCAGGCCTGATTCATAAAACTCTCCCATACTGCAAGTTTTCATGTTTTCCTCTTCTCCACTGGCTCAACAGCAACTCCCAAGAAATCTTATAAAGTTACATGGTGAAGAGGCCGGAAACTTTGACAGGTTGACTTTAAATGAATGCTAACCAAAAGCCTTCGCACTCATTCCTAAATTGTCCTAAGAATATTTTCATTAGATTATTAGATGAGGAAGAAATAAGATTCAGTTCAGTTCAGTTCAGTCACTCAGTCATGTCTGACTCTTTGCAACCCCATGAATCGCAGCATGCCAGGCCTCCCTGTCCATCACCAACTCCTGGAGTTCACTCAGACTCACGTCCATCGAGTCCGTGATGCCATCCAGCCATTTCATCCTCTGTCGTCCCCTTCTCCTCCTGCCCCCAATCCCTCCCAGCAGCAGAGTCTTTTCCAATGAGTCAACTCTTCACATGAGGTGGCCAAAGTACTGGAGTTTCAGCTTTAGCATCATTCCTTCCAAAGAAATCCCAGGGCTGATCTCCTTCAGAATGGACTGGTTGGATCTCCTTGCAGTCCAAGGGACTCTCAAGAGTCTTCTCCAACACCACAGTTCAAAAGCATCAATTCTTCGACACTCAGCCTTCTTACTATATCATTTATATTCCAGAGTTTATTTTTTACAGCACCTAATGCTATTCTAAGGAGTATAGAAGGCATCCGAAAGGATATAAGCAGTTGTCCATCTTGAGTAGTGAGAGAGCCAGAGCTTTAATGCCTACAAACAGCAGGTCAATGATGTCCAAATGCCAAAAAGAACTGACTCTACCAGATTTCCTCAAAATTCACCAGATATGATATGGCCAGATTTATTTCTCAATATTTTAACAAATTTAAACTCCATCAACAGCATATGGATTTCCCTATTTCTCAAAAAACTCATAAGATATTTAATTCTTTTATTTAATCCTTTATCCCCCTACCTCAGTTTTGAAGGAACTAGTGGCAAGTGGAAGAGATAAAGAGAAAATGAATAAACAGATATTACTTTTACTCTTTGCTACTGTAAGTCCTTAAGCCACTGCTCAGATGTGAACCAGAGGGAGGAGTAAGGTTTTGAATTAGATATGAGTGAAAATTTAATTTGAATCAGGTAGAATTTATTTTCATTTTTAAAAATGAATAATGTATGCTTATAATAAAAAATTCAAAAGCAATAAATAAGAATACAAAAAAATTAGTTGTTTCTATATCCTTATCATAGAAACAATCAACTTCCCACCCATAAGAAAGCCACTTTTAAAATAATTTCTTGAGCATTTTCTCATAGATTCTTCAAAAATAGAGGTAAACAAAAATGATACCAAGCAACATACAATGTTCACTAATTTGATTTTTTCATTTAAAATATATTTTGGATCATTTCTTATCAGTAGCTAAAGATCTATATCATTCTTTCTAAATATTTATCCTTTGAATAGCATTATTTAACTAGCCCATTGTTAAATCGTTTGTCAATTTGTTGATTATATACAAAGCAATACTTAATTTTTTACATGTGTAATTTTTCTCGAATGTAACATTATCTGTAGGATAATTCTAAGGAAATACATTTCTAGAAAAAATTGCATATACATTTAATATTTTGAGAGTGACTGATAAATCTCCATAGATATTTTTCTCATTTACAATTCAGAAATATGTATATGAATCTCTTTCTCATTTTTTCTAATACAGACTTTTTGTTCTTTGATAATCTGAAAGATAAACATAGTATCAAAGTATAATATTGTTTTGCATTTGTCTTGTTACAAGTGAGGCTGAAAATCTTTCCATGTTTAAGAGCCATTTGGGCTTCCCTTGTGGCTCAGCTGGTAAAGAATCTGCCTGCAATGTGGGAGACCTGGGTTCTACACTCGATCCATGGGCTGGGAAGATCCCCTGGAGAAGGGAACACCTACCCACTCCAGTGGGTACCCACTTCAGTATTCTGGCCTGGAGAATTCCATGGACTGTATAGTCCATGGGGTCGCAAAGAGTCAGACACGACTGAGTGACTTTCACTCTCATGTAAGAGCTATTTGTATTCTTTAGCAGTTTCTATCATTCACCTTTTTTCCTATGGGGCCAGATGTGAATGTGCCAGGGAAATGAACTCCGAATGATTCAAACGCACAAGGCATTGGTGAAGTTTTTAGGAGTCCAGTGGTCTTAGTCATGCTGCTGCTGCTGCTGCTAAGTCACTTCAGTCATGTCCGACTCTGTGTGACCCCATAGACGGCAGCCCACCAGACTCCCCCATCCCTGGGATTCTCCAGGCAAGAACACTGGAGTGGGTTGCCATTTCCTTCTCCAATGCATGAAAGTGAAAAGTGAAAGTGAAGTCGCTCAGTCGTGTCCGACTCTTAGCGACCCCATGGACTGCAGCCTACCAGGCTCCTCCGCCCATGGGATTTTCCAGGCAAGAGTACTGGAGTGGGGTGCCACTGCCTTGGTCATGCTGGTACAGCCTTAACAAATAAGACAAGTTGTTGCTCCCCACACCCACTCCCTGTCCCATAACTCCTACCACTGTAGGAAAGAGTTGAAGATCTTAGAGAATTTAGGGACTTAGGAATAATCCACTAACCTATTTACCGGATGCTACAGAAGGCTGCCCATTTCAAATAGGATACAAAGTGAGAGAGCACTGTGGCAGGTTCACAGTCTGGTGAGCTGTCCTATAACTTTTGACACAACAACTAGCAAATAAAATGTTACTTTTATGCATCTGAGTTGGTTCAGAATCATGACTGAAGTTTTTTGTAAGCCTTACCATGATAGTTGTAGTACATATCTCTAAGATTTGGGAGCATGGTAGCTCTCTGTACTATTTGGAAAAATGCCCTTGGCCTGGTACTGCACTCTAGCACTGAGAAACTACAATGAAAAAGAGATGGCAACATGACTTGCCCGTCATAGTCCAGCCACCATTAGATCCAGTGAATTACAAAAGTCAGGTAGGCAAAAAAGCAACACATTCTATATGTGAAGTCCTGCATCCTGGATTGGGCTCTAACAGTTCAGATGCAAAAAGCCTTTCTCGCAATTCATACCTATAGTCTGAAGGGCTGTATCTGATAACCAATTGGTAGACAAGGAAATGTTGTGGAACTAATTCTCATTAATGAATATGATTGTACTAGTTAAAAATAAACTGTTGCCATATTAGAGCACCACTGAGTACCCCACTCCCCCACCCCAGACACAGTGTTGAAAGGAAATTCTCCCAATAGAGAAAGCTCTGTGTTATGCCTGTAAAAAAGAGTTGAATGACTTACAGACACCAAATTCTGGTGATAAATAGACTGGCTGGTTGATCAGAGACCTGGAGTGAAGTGAAAGTCCCTCAGTCATGTCCAGCTCTTTGTGACCCATGTACAGTCCATGGAATTCTCCAGGCCAGAATACTGGAGTGGGTAGCCTTTCCCTTCTCCAAGGCATCTTCCCAACCCAGAGATCAAACCTGGGTCTCCCGCATTGCAGGTAGATTCTTTACCACCTGAACCCACAGGGAAGCCCAAGAACACTGGAGTGGGTAGCCTATTCCTTCTCCAATGGATCTTCCTGGTCGCTTCTGTTTCCATAGGTATTTATCATTTTGTCGTATCTATGGAAATATTTTCTTCATCTATCTTATCATTTTAGAAACAATTTACTTTAAGCTTTCTTTATATTTTTATTCTTGGTGAGGTAGCTGGTTAGTTTTATCTGATCTGTAGGAACATTTTTTTAATGATGGTGTTATTAATCTACTTGGAGTGTGTGTGTGTGTGTGTTTGTGTACTCTTTTCCTTCTTTTATTTGTAGTACCTCTATAGACCTTGTGTGATGGTACTTTTTTGTTAGACTTGTTTTAAAAGTTTAGTTCTTTAACATGTGGATGAGAGCCCAAGCTGGCATAAACATTGTATAAATTTCAAGGTGTTGTGTTTTAAGCCATACTTACCACATGAAAATGGGTACAATTACTGCAAGCTGATAACATCACAATACTAAGCAACTCTGACTTCACTAATATGGTGTTTAATGCAAAACTGTCATATTTATCATTTGGTTCTCTAATAATTGTTTCTCTTAGAAGTAACAACAAAAGAATCCAATGCCTTAACAATAGTGTGTCAAATGAGGAGACAAAAAGACTTGCAAAGAAAAACAGATTAATCCATTATCATAGCTGGAGACTTCAACAACCCTTTCTCAGAAAGGGACAAATCTTGCAGAAAATAGGTGAGGATATAGCTGCACTTGACACCAATCAACTGAATATAATTGATACCTGTAGACTACTTCCCTGGTGGTTCAGATGGTAAAGAATCCACCTGCAATGTGGAAGACCTCTGTTCGATCCCTGGGTTGGGAAGATCCTCTGGAGGAGGGCGTGGCAACCCATTCAAGTATTCTTGCCTGGAGAATCCCCATGGACAGAGGAGCCTGGCAGGCTACAGTCCATGGGATCACAAACAGTCAGACACAACTAAGCACTAAGCATAACACAGCACAGACTACTACAGCAGAATACACATTCTTCTCAATCTTATATGGAATATTCACCAAGATACCACAGTCTGGGTCATAAAACACACCTAAATAAAATTTTAAAAAATAGAAATAATGCAGTGTCTGCTCTCAGAACACAATGGAATGCAACTGGAAATCAACAAGAGAAAGATAACTGGAAAATCAAAATATAAGTGGAGATTAAATAAAACACTTCTAAATAACACATGGGTAAAACAAGAAATCTTGAAAGAAATTTCAGACATTTTGAGCTAATTGAAAATGAAAATACAAATTATCAAAATGTGTCAGATGCAGTAAAAGCAGTATTTAGAGGGAAATTTATAACTTTGGAAAAGTGAAAGTGAAAGTCACTCAGTCGTTTCCAATTCTTTGCAACCCCATGGAATATACAGTCCATGGTGTTGGGGGCCGGTGTGAGGCACTCCGCCCATGACAAAGGTCATGAGGAAGGAGGCTCGACATACGCAAAGGTGGGGTCAAGCCTCAGGAGTGCCCCTGGAAATTCTTGAGCATCTACCCCCATAACCAGAGCCTGCCTACTTTACTACTTTGTACTCTCACCTACACTTCTGACTTTACAGGGGGCTGTCCCCCACCACCTCTTTCAGAGAAGGAGTTAACTTAGAGCTCCAGTTAATAATAATTCCTGGGTGTGACAGGAGTGTTTCAACTTACAAACTCCTCTGAAGGTTCTCTAGCCTGCCTGACAGGCTTGTCCGGCCACATGTGATTGCTCACAGCCTCCCAACCGTGAGAGGCACGAGATGCTTTAAACCTTCTAGAAACAGGTTCTTTAGAGAAGTTAGAAAATTATTAGTATAAGTATAATAGGCTGATTAGAAATTGTATTGGTGAAGGGTTTTTCATTTGTTGAGCCAATGTTTACTGCTAAGACTCCACATCCCCTGCCCTTACACACATTAATGAATATATAGAAGAAATAAGTATTAACCTTTGATATAAATCACATTAGACTTTAGGCTAAGTAAATTCTTTCCTTAAACCCACTACACCCTCACCCTATAGGAATGTAACTTTATTTGGGTGGCGTCTGTTTTAAGAATAATCACCCTTGGAGAAAAAAGTGTTCTGGTTGACTGATCACTGTCACAAGGAGAGGGTCATAAATTTTCAGCAGTCCCCCCTGGCCAGAAGATGATGTAACACCCCTAAGACCTCTGTATACATTTGTATGAAGCACCTGACTTTAATAAAAGTCAGGACTGCTGTCCCCACGTGACTTTTGTATAACATCTCAGTGTATAAAAACAGACTCTGGAAAACAAAGAATTGGGATCAGTTCCTCAAAATACTGGTCTCCCCATGTCGCTCTCTCTCTCACTCTGGCTGAGTCTCCATCTGGAGCGTGGAACCCGCCATGCTTACTAATTATGCCTGGGCTTCTAAGATCCGACCAGGGAGGCCTCAGTGTCTCCTCTCCTTCGGGAGAACGGAAGGATGCCTGCAGCCTACGTAAGTGGTGCAAGCTTCTTGTCTTGAAGTTTTATTGGTCTCCCGTGTAAACCAAGCTACTCAGCCTCTTTTCTCCACTGAATTTTCCTACTGAGCTATCCTCATTTTATTACTCTTTATATCTTTGATGAATATTTAAATAGTCGCTGAAGCCATCTCCCCTTCGAATACCCTGGATCAGCCGGGGCTGGACCTGGCACCATGGAATTCTCCAGGCCAGAATTCTGGAGTTGGGAAGCCTTTCCCTTCTCCAGGGGATCTTTTTGACCCAGAGATCAAACCTAGGTCTCCCTCATTGTGGGCAGATTCTTTAGCAGCTGAGCCACAGGGGAAGCCCAAGAATACTGGAGGGGGAAGCCTTTCCCTTCTCCAGGGGATCTTCCTAACCCAGGGATCAAACCCAGGTCTCTTGCATTGCAGGCAGAATCTTTACCAGCCTAGCCATAAGGGAAGCCCAAGAATACTGGAGTGGGTAGCCTATCCCTTCTCTGGGGGATCTTCCCAACCCAGGAATTGAACCAGGTTCTCCTGCATTGCAGGTGGATTTTTTACCAACTGAGCTATGAGGAAAGCCCATAACATTGGATGTATATACTAAAAAAGATAAAGGGTTTAAAATCAATAATCTACATTTGCTGCATTAGGAAACTTGAAGAGGAGGAACAAACTAAAATAAAAGCAAGTGGAAGCAAAGAACAGTAAGAATTAAAAGGGAAATCAGTGATGCTGAATACAGGAAATCATTAGAGAAAATCAGTGGAGCCAAAAGCTGGTTCTTTGAAAAAAATCAATAAAACTGCTAAGCCTCTAGCCAGGCTAACTAATAAAAATATAAGAGAGTGGACATGAATTATTCATATCAAAAATAAAATAGGTAATATCATTATAAATTTCAAGGAAATCAAAATGATAATTTCAAAGTACTATACATAACTTTCTGGCCACAAATTTGATAACCTAGATGAAATATATCAGTTGAAAGACACAATTTACCAAAACTCACATAAAAGGAACTAGGCCATCTGAATAGGCCTATATATGTTATAGAAATTGAATCAATAATTAATAACCTTCCAAAGCAGAAAGCACCAGGCTCAGATGGGTTCACTGGTGAATTCAATTAAACATTTAAAGAAGAAATTATATTAATTCTCTACAATCTCTTTCAGAAGACAGAAGCAGAGAATACTTTCTCACTTACTCTATAGGACAGCCTTACCCTAATATTAAAACCAAGCAAAGTTATTACAGAAAAAAAAAGAAACTACAATACAATATCTCCAGTATGAATATAGGTGCAAAAACTCTCAAAAAATAATAACAAATGAATCTAACAAATGTATAAAGAACTATGACTACTGTGTATGATTTACTCTTGGTATATAAGGCTGCTTCAACGTCCAAAAATGAATTAATGCAATCCATCATATTAATAAGCTAAAAAAATAAAACATAAATGAAATCAATAAATGCAGAAAAAAACATTTTTAAAAAGTCCAACACCCATTCATGATTTAAAAAAAAGAAAAACTCTTAAAATTGATAACAAAGAAGAATTTCCTCTACCTGATAAAGAATATCTGCAAAAACCTTACAGCTAACATCATACTTGACAGTGAGAAAATGGAAGCTTTCCCATGATGATCAAGTCCTTTTTAATATCATACTGGAAGTTTATGTGAATTCAATACAAAAAGAAAATAAAGGGATAAAAAATGGAAAGCAGGAAATAAACATTATCATTGTTTGCAAATGTCATGATCATCTATCTAGAAAATGCCAAAGAACTATTAAGAAATTTTTTGTAACCAATAAGCAATTATATCAGGGTTAATATACAAAGTGAATAACTTTCTCATATACTAGCAATGAACAAGTGGACTCTGATATTTAAAGCACAATGCCATTTACATGGCACCCCACTCCAGTACTCTTGCCTGGAAAATCCCATGGATGGTGGAGCCTAGTACGCTGCAGTCCATGGGGTAGCTAAGAGTCAGACACGACTGAGCAACTTCACTTTCACTTTTCATATTCACGCATTGGGGAAGGAAATGGCAACCCACTCCAGTGTTCTTACCTGGAGAATCCCAGGGACGGGGGAGCTTGGTGGGCTGCCATCTATGGGGTCACACAGAGTCGGACACGACTGAAGTGACTTAGCAGCAGCAGCCATTTACATTAGCAACCCAGAAATTAAATACAGTACTTAAGTATAAATCAAACAAACTATGTACAATACTTACAGGAGGAAAACTACAAAACTCTGATGAAAAAAAATCAAAGAATAAATGGAGAGGTATTTCTTGTTCGTGGATAAAGATTCCATACTGTTAAGGTATCAGTTCTTTCCAAATTGATCTATGGAATAATGCAAACCAAATTAAAAATCCCAGTAAGTTATTTTGTGGATCAATCAATCGATCACATGCATGCTCAGTTGCGTCCAACTCTTTGTGACCCCTTGGACTGTGACCTGCCGGGTTCTCTGTCCATTGGATTTTTCAGGCAAGAATATTGGAGTGAGCCACCATTTTCTCCTCCAGGGGCTTTTCCCAACCCAAGGATTGAACCCGTGTCTCCTGCATTGGATTCTTTACTACTGAGCCACCTGGGAAGCCCCTTTTGTGGATATTGATACATGAATTCTAAAGTTTATATGGAGACACAAAATACACAGAAGAGATGACAGAAATTAAAGGAGAAAAATAAAGTTGAAGACGGATACTACCTGACTTCAAGTCTAACTATAGAGCTTTAGTAATCAAGACAGAATGGTATGGGTGGAAGTATGGACAAAGCAGATCAATGACACAGAATAGAAACCCCAGAAATAGACACTCATAAATATAGTTAACTGATCTCTGACAAATGAGTAAAGGCAACACAATGGAACAAAGGTAGTTCTACAAATGGTGCCAGAACAACTGACCATCCGTACGCAAGAGTATAAATCCAGACACAGAATTTACATGCTTCACAAAGTTAACACAAAATGGATCATAGATCCAAATGTAAAAACACAAAACTATGAAACTCTAAGATAACATAGGAGAAAACCTAGATGACTTGAAGGATAAATTTTTAGATACAGCAACAAAGTTACAATCAAGGAATAAAATAATTAATAAGCTGAACTTCATTAAAATGGAAAACTTCTGCTCTGAAAAGGCAATAACAAGAGAATGAAAAAACAAGCCACAAAATGGGAAAAACTATTTGTAAACACACACCTGAGAAGGATTGTTATTCAAAATATACAAAGAACTATCAAAAAATGGCCTAAAGATCTTAGCAGAGAGCTCATTAAAGAAGATATAGAGGTGGCAAATAAGTAGATGAAAAAATGCTCCAGACCAAATGCCATCAGGGAAATGCAAATTAAAACAACACTGAGTTGCTACTACTCACCTACTATAAAAGCCAAACTCTGGAATACTGATAACAAATGCTGATACAGATATGGAAAAACAGGAACTCTCATAAATTGCTGGTAGGAATGCAAAATGGTACACCTACTTTGCAAGGCAGTTTTTTGTTTTTTGTTTTACATTTCTTCAGTTAAAAAAAAAAAAAAAAAGTCCTGCAAGGCAGTTTGCCTTTCTTACAAGACTAAGCATACTCTTTTTGAAAAAAAAAAAATTTAACGTATTTACTTTAACTGGAAGCTAATTACTTTACAATATTGTAGTGGTTTTTGCCATATATTGACATGAATCAGCCATGGGTGTACATGTGTCCCTATCCTGAAACCCCTTCCCACCTCCCTCCCCATCCCATCCCTCAGGGTCATCCCAGTGCACCGGCCCTGAGTGCCCTATCTCATGCATCACACCTGGACTGGTGATCTATTTCACATATGGTAATTTACATGTTCCAATGCTATTCTCTCAAATCATCCCACCCTCACCTTCTCCCACAGAGTCCAAAAGTCTGTTCTTTACACCTATGTCTCTTTTGCTATCTCACATACAGGGTCATTGTTACCATTTTTCTAAATTCCATATATATGTGTTAATATACGGTATTGGTGTTTTTCTTTCTGATGTACTTCATTCTGTATAATAGGCTCCAGTTTCATCCACCACATTAGAACTGATTCAAATGCATTCTTTTTAATAGCTGAGTAATAAGTAGGAAGTCAAGAAACACCTGGAGTAACAGGCAAATTTGGCCTCAGAATATGGAATGAAGCAGGGCAAAGACTAATCGAGTTTTGCCAAGAAAATGCACTAGTCATAGCAAACACCCTCTTCCAACAACATGAGAGAAGACTCTACACATGGACATCACCAGATGGCCAACACCGAAATCATATTGATTATATTCTTTGCAGCCAAAGATGGAGAAGCCCCATACAGTCAACAAAAACAAGACCAGGAGCTGACTGTGGCTCAGATCATGAACTGCTTATTACCAAATTCAGACTTAAATTGAAGAAAGCAGGGAAAACCACTAGACCATTGAGGTATGACCTAAATCAATTTCCTTATGATTATACAGTGGATGTGAGAAATATATTTAAGGGACTAGATCTGATAGATAGAGTGCCTGATGAACTCTGGACGGAGGTTCGTGACATTGTACAGGAGACAGGGATCAAGACCATCTCCATGGAAAAGAAATGCAAAAAAGCAAAATGGCTGTCTGGGGAGGCCTTACAAATAGCTGTGAAAAGAAGAGAAGCGGAAAGCAAAGGAGAAAGGGAAAGATATAAGCATCTGAATGCAGAGTTCCAAAGAATAGCAAGAAGAGATAAGAAAGCCTTCCTCAGCGACCATGCAAAGAAATAGAGGAAAACAACAGAGTGGGAAAGACTAGAGATCTCTTCAAGAAAATTAGAGATACCAAGGGAACATTTCATGCAAAGATGGGCTCGATAAAGGACAGAAATGGAATGGACCCAACAGAAGCAGAAGATATTAAGAAGAGGTGGCAGGAATACACAGAAGAACTATACAAAAAAAATCTTCACGTCCCAGATAGTCACGATGGTGTGATCACTCACCTAGAGCCAGACATCCTGGAATGTGAAGTCAAGTGGGCCTTAGAAACCATCACTACAAACAAAGCTAGTGGAGGTGATGGAATTCCAGTGGAACTATTTCAAATCCTGGACGATGATGCTATGAAAGTGCTGCACTCAATATGCCAGCAAATTTGGAAAACTCAGCAGTGGCCACAGGAGTGGAAAAGGTCAGTTTTCATTCCAATCTCAAAGAAAGGCAATGCCAAAGAATGTTCAAACTACCATACAATTGCACTCATCTCACATGCTAGTAAAGTAATGCTTAAAATTCTCCAAGCCAGGCTTCAGTAATATGTGAACCATGAATTTCCAGATGTTCAAGCTGGTTTTAGAAAAGGTAGAGGAACCAGAGATCAAATTGCCAACATAAGCTGGATTATGGAAAAAGCAAGAGAGTTCCAGAAAAACATCTATTTCTGCTTTATTGACTATGCCAAAGCCTTTGACTGTGTGGATCACAATAAACTGTGGAAAATTCTGAAAGAGATGGGCATACCAGAGCACCTGACCTGCCTCTTGAGAAACCTGCATGCAGGTCAGGAAGCAACAGTTAGAACTAGACATGGAACAACAGACTGGTTCCAAATAGGAAAAGGAGTATGTCAAGGCTGTATATTGTCACCCTGCTTATTTAACTTCTATGCAGAGTACATCATGAGAAACGCTGGGCTGGAAGAAGCACAAGCTGGAATCAAGGCTGCTGGGAGAAATATCAATATTTCTCAGATATGCAGATGACACCACCCTTATGGCAGAAAGTGAAGAGGAACTAAAAAGCCTCTTGATGAAAGTGAAAGTGGAGAGTGAAAAAGTTGGCTTAAAGCTCAACATTGAGAAAACGAAGATCATGGCATCTGGTCCCATCACTTCATGGGAAATAGATGGGAAAACAGTGGAAACAGTGTCAGACTTTATTTTTGGGGGGGCTCTAAAATCACTGCAGATGGTGACTGCAGCCATGAAATTAAAAGACGCTTACTCCTTGGAAGGAAAGTTATGACCAACCTAGACAGCATATTGAAAAGCAGAGATATTACTTTGCCAACAAAGGTCCGTCTAGTCAAGGCTATGGTTTTTCCATTGGTCATGTATGGATGTGAGAATCGAAGTATAAAGAAAGCTGAGTGCCAAAGAATTGATACTTTTAACTGTGGTGTTGGAGAAAACTCTTGAGTCTCTGGGACTGCAAGGAGATCAAACCAGTCAATACTAAAGGAAATCAGTCCTGAATATTCATTGGAAGGACTGATGCTTCAGCTGAAGCTCCAATACTTTGGCCACCTGATGTGAAGAACTGACTCATTGGAAAAGACCCTGATGCTGGGAAAGATTGAAGGCAGGAGGAGAAGGGGATGACAGAGGATGAGATGGTTGGATGGCATCACCGACCTGATGGACATGAGTTTGAGCAAGCTCCAGGAGTTGGTGATGGCCAGGGAAGCCTGGCATGTTGCAGTCCATGGAGTTGCAAAGAGTCAGGCATGACTGAGTGACTGAACTGAACTGATATGACTCTGGAGAAGGATGTGGATAATATGAGAGGCTGTGCATGTGGTGGGTGGAGGGTATATGGGAAATCTTGGTATTTTCCCAATTTTGCTATGAATCTAAAATTTCTCTTAAAAAAAAACTAAGTCTAAGTAAAGTAAAAAAAAATAAGGAAAGATATTTTTTAAAACACATTAAACATGACTTATGAAAGTCCTGTGTATCTGTGTGTATATATATATGGCTTACATAGAAAACAGTACCCATGACATTTTCTGAGTTCTGCAAATGGGGCACCTTATTTGTACAACTTCCTTTTACCACTGTATTATGTCACTGACTTTGAAAACCCTTCATCATATTTAACAGTTTTAGAAGTCATATAGTTCCAATTTAATTGAGGATGGAGTATAAAGTTCTGTTTTCTATTCTCTGTACTGCATTAAATGTGGCTGAGGAAGCCAAATCTAGCTGAACATTAAGTCTCTGGACCTTACTTTTTTAATAGCTGAAACAGCATCTTGGTTTACTGAAAGTTCTCTCTTTCAAATGGAATGTTTGGACGCCTTGTGTGGAATTTGGAAGGCTTTAGGTAAAGTGGCAGAAAGCCCACTGTCCAGGTTCTGCCTCCAGAAAATGACTGATCAAGAAGAAAACAAAGCAAAACAGATAAAAAATGGTCTAGAGATCTTGTGAAACTACTTAAATTTGCATACCACCTTGAAGTTGTTTAAATATGTCTCTCATTTATTTCTTCAAATAAAACACTATGGTGTTAACAAGACATGATTTAGTATCTCAGTTTTTATATTTATATATATTCATCATATTATTCTCTCATTTATTATAGAAGTAACAACTGCAGAGAGCTTAAGTTGCCTGATGTAATTTATTCTGTTGACATTTCTTTGAAAGTCAAAGATGATACTTAAAAGGACAATAATTTAATGACCCATGATTAAATACTAAAAGACAATAAAATTTGAATTTGAGATCATTGTGCATAAAAACTTGTCAAGTGAAAAAAAGGGGAGGTGAATATGATGGCTAATTTTATGTGTCAGTTGGCTCAGCTATAGTACTCAGTAATTAATTTAAACACTAATCCAGATGTTGCTCTAAAAGTATCTTGTGGATGTGATGAGCATGTACCATCAATTGACTTTAAGTAAAGGAAATTGACCTCATAATGTGGGTGGGTTTCAAATTAAGACCTTAAGAGCAAAACCTGAGGCCTCACAGAAAAGAGAGAATTCTGTCTGAAGACTGTAGCATCATCTCCCACCCAAGTTTCCAGTCTACCAGTCTACTCATAATCATTTGACCCAATTTTTTTTTTTTCAGTCCCTTCCTTCTCTGTCTCTTTGTTTCAAAATCATTCAATCTCAGTGTCTCTCTCTCTCTTTCTCGACTGGTCCTGGTTTTGGAGAACCCTGACGGACACAGTAAGATATGTGCATTCCAAGGCAGTTCTATCACTCTCTGGTAAGAGGGCTGCACAGGAGGAATATCCAAGAAGCCTTACCTACCCCTAACTGCTACCACTCGATTTTCATTCTGTTACAAGTGAGTTCTGCAGTGGCTCAAAAAACCTCCTGCAGATCACCTGAATTACAATTTCCTTGAAACGGCTCCTATAGGAACATATATCTATTTTTAAGAATTTGGTAGAAAAAACTATTATCTTGCATGGCAAAAATCTCACTGATTGAGACATCAAGGGTATAGAAATTGTGAAAAGGTAGTGTACAGATTTATTTAGAGGAGAAAATAACCTAGAATAAGTAGATAAATCCACATTTAACAATTAGATGGGCAAATTAAAAAATTGAATCTTCTAAAATTAGGCCTAAAATAAAGAAATTGAATTTAAAAATTATAAAATAAAGAATGATTATACTAAGGACATATAGAATTAATTATTTTTGTAATGAGAGCACTTAAAAGTTATTAGTTCTAATCTTTACCTTTCAGGTTAGCTTTGGAAATGGCACAGCTAGACCAGAGCAATCAGACAAGCGTTGAAACTATACAGTTGAGTTAAGTCAAGATTCAGGTAAGTCTTGTGCTTAGTCCCTCAGTCATGTCCCACTCTTTGAGAACCCCATGGACTGTAGCCCGCCAGGCTCCTCTGTCCATGGGGATTCTGCAGGCAAGAATACTAGAGTGAGTTGCCATGCCCTCCTCCAGGGGATCTTCCTAACCCAGGGATCGAACCCAGGTCTCCCGCATTGCAGGCAGATTCTTTACCATCTGAGCACTAGGGAAGCCCAGGAAAGGCCTAATATGAAAAATGAAGCATTTCTTCACAAGTAACTAAGCAGTGGCTAAGATAGTTTGGGAGGTCTAATGCAAACATAGGAGAACCTTACTTCAAAATTTAGAACATATTGATTGCAGACAGAATGAAAGACAGCATGGGGCATGCATGATGTTCTTAGAATTAAGTTAATATTTAAGAAACATGCAGATATTTAAACTAACATATGCTTTTGAGACATCCAGGGCTACCAGTATGTAATTTGAAAATATAATGAGAATTTTGAGTGAGTCCAAACTTCAAATTAAGGAAACTAAAATGGATTGCAAATGCAAAACATTAGGGGCAAAACAAGTGCAATAATGTGTATAAATTTTCTTTGTAGAGACTGATGCAAAGGAAACAATAAACAAGAATAAAAGACAACCATCAGAATGGGAAAAAATAATCACAAATGAAACTGACAAAGGATTAATCTCCAGAATATATAAGCAGCTCATATAGCTCAATATTAGGTAAACAAACAGCCCAATCCAAAGATGGGCAGAAGACCTAAACAGACATTTCCCCAAAGAAGATAAAAAGATGGCAAATAAAGATGTTCAACATCACTAATTATTAGAGAAATGCAAATCAAAAATGAGATGTCATCTCACTCTAATCAGAATGGCCATCATCAAAAAAATCTACAAATAGTAAATGCTGGAGAGGATATGGAAAAAAGGGAACCCTTCTACACTGTTGGTGGAATGTAAACTGATACAGCCATTATGGAGAGCAGTATGCAGACTGCTTTAAAAACTAGGAATAAATCTATCATATGACTCAGCAACCCCACTACTGGGCATATACCCTGAGAAAACCATAACTGAAAAAGACATATCTACTCCAATGTTCATAGTAGCACTATTTATAATAGCCAGGACAGGGGAGCACCCTTGATGTCCATTGACAGAAGAATGGATAAAGAAGATGTGATACATATATACAGTAGAATATTACTCAGCCATAAAAAAGTGAGTCAGTTCTAGTGAGGTGGATGAACCTAGAGCATGTTACACAAAAGCAAAGTCTAAATGGCTTCATCCAGATTTGAGAAGTCATTCAAGAGTGTTCAAAATCAAGTGTTGAAAAGTGCTACCTGAACATACGACTGATATTTTTTGCAAGACTGGGTGACCTGCAGCTGGTTCACGATTAATTGTTGGAGCTTCACTGGAGATATAAACACTGTAGTTTCAGGACAAACCTCTATGTAATGGACCAGAGAGCAGTTTGTTTCTTGATGTCTTTTTTCACATATGCACCATATATACACTGAACAATATTGATGTGCATGGAAAATCTGCTTAATGGTGGAGAAACAGAAATATGTAATGATTCTTGAACTCTTAGTTTTGTGTCACAAAAAAATGAATTCCAGTATTTCTCCCACTTGTTAACTCTGTCTCTTTTTCTATTAGTATAATGCATGTAAGATTCCTGGGACACAGTCATTGTATAAGTTAAATAAATGGGTGTATGTAAGAAAAAAAAATGAGTGATGATAATTTTCATTTATTATTATGTTTCAAAAAGTATCAAAGCCATGAAAGTCTTTCTAAGGTGAAGATAATTTCAGTTTCAAATTTATACTTTTTTCCCTACAGAATATTATAACTCAATTTTATTCATTCTTAAGACCATTTACTTTGGGACTTTTCTAATATACGGTAATGGAAATCGTGGCTATTTCCAGATAAGTGTCAAAGGAATTCTACTTTGGAATTCCTTGCTGATTTTCCTGTTGAGGTGTTATTTGTTTTCTGCTGCTGACTTAGCACAGCATGACATCATTTAGCCTGAGGAGGTAAAGTAAGACAATGACTATTACAGGCTCATTTTTAGTATTGAGACACACATCAGTGGATTTCAAATTGTGCAAGGGAAAGTCTCTTAGAGTGTTTTAAGCAAGGGAAAATCATTGTTTCTGAAAAAAGATATACATATATCACTTGGGTTTTTATTTTAAAAATTAAACTTCTGAATCCAGTTGATCAGTAAAAAAGTTTAGTTCAAAAGTTATGGGGGGTGAGAGAGGAATGCATTAACTATAAAGGTGGAAGGTACTGCTCCTGCTGAGTAGATTGTCCTCGGATTTCTTACCTAAAACTAGTTAATTGGCTGAATCTTGTTGCAGAAAAGAGAATTTGTGGCATATTACCACCACAGGACATTTATAAATTGTTACTATTCACTTGAGCACACACAAAAAGACTCAAATGTAGAAAGAATTTCATCTAAAGAAAGACTTCAGATGGTAAAAAATCCATCTCAGCCCTAGTCCGTGATATTAAGGGGAGCCACAAGACCCATGTTCTCAGCTGGTTTTCTCTGAGTTTATAGGAATGGTATTTGGGGAAAGAACTGAGCTTCTCTTCACTTGAGTATCTTAAAATCTTAACTTGACAGTGATTTTGGCTTTTAAACCCTTGAATCTTTTGGACTAGGGGAAAAATCCTGAAACAAACTGAACATTTACAGAACTTTGATCATTACAAATATTGTAATTATAACATTTATGTGTAAAAGTTATTATGGGTCAGGCTTGATAAATTGGCTTCCCGAGTGGCTCAGACAGTAAAGCGTCTGCCCACAATGTGGGTAGACCTGGGTTCAACACCTGGGTTGGGAAGATGCCCTGGAGAAGGAAATGGCACCCCACCCCAGTACCCTTGCCTGGAAAATCCCATGGATGGAGGAGCCTGGTAGGCTACAGTCCATGGGGTCGCAAAGAGTCGGACACGACTAAGTGACTTCACTTCACTCACTTGATAAATTATTGCTATATGGATTGTCAAATTCAATTCTCATAATAACCCTAAATAAGTGGATACTATTATTATCCCCATTTTACAGATGAGAAAATGAAGAATCAGAGAATTAATTAATGTCTAAAGTTATAGAGCTAGGGGGCAGAACTGAGAAGTAAAGCAAACTCATGTATCACCAAAGATAGAATTTTAAAATATTAAATTGGCCAAAAGTTCATTCAGGCTTTTCCATGACCGTGTATGAAAAACCCAAATGAACTTTTTGGTCAGCCCAATATGTTTGGGCAGTGACTGAGAAAAGTTGCATTATGCTGCCCTTCCGATTTACCTGAAGGTCTCTTTTATTTATTGAGCAATCCATATGCCTTTCACAGTAATTTCCACTCCACTGTACTCAATGCAGTTAGGATCACCTGCTGATTATTTTGGGACCCCATGTGTTACAGGCTTATGATACCCACTTGTTAGTTTCTGCTGGAAGAAAACAGAGAAAGGTTAATTTCATTTGAACACTTTCCCAGTATGCACAGACTGGATGACAGGCTCTGTCTTGAGTTCATTCATTTCTTACTCCTCACTTGTTCTCCAAATGCCCATTTCACTTGTGTTGGTGAGTGTGTAGCCACTTTGAAATAGGTAATTTGTATGGGCTATAGTTTTATTGACTGTAAATTTGGGCTATTTAAAGAAACTTCATATACGCTTGTCATGTTAATCCCATGAGTCAATATAAGTGCTGAGATCAGTGCATGTGTAACCAGGAGTAGTGTCAGTAGTAGAAGAAACAATGTTAAAATGGCAGTGGTGACAGATGACACTGTGGTTCAGGTAACTTCAGTCACTCAGTCGTGTCCGACTCTTTGCGACCCCATGGAGCACAGCACGCCAGGCCTCCCTGTCCATCACCAACTCCCGGAATTTACCCAAACTCAGGTCCATCATGTCAGTGATGCCATCCAACCATCTCATCCTCTGTCATCCCCTTCTCCTCCTGCCCTCAATCTTTCCCAGCATCAGGGTCTTTTCAAATGAGTCAGCTCTTTGCATCAGGTGGCCAAAGGATTGGAGTTTCAGCTTCAACATCAGTTCTTCCAATGAATATTCTAGACTTATCTCCTTTCTGGTTGGACCTCCTTGCAGTCCAAGGGACTCTCAAGAGTCTTCTCCAACACCATAGTTCAAAAGCATCAATTCTTTGGCACTCAGCTTTCTTTATAGTCCAACTCTCACATCCATACATGACTACTGGAAAAACCAAGCCTTGACTAGAAGGACCTTTGTTGGCAAAGTAATGTCTCTGCTTTTTAATATGCTGTCTAAGTTGGTCATAACTTTCCTTCCAATGAGTATGCGTCTTTTAATTTCATGGCTGCAGTCACCATCTGCAGTGATTTTGGGGCCCAAAAAAATAAAGTCAGCCATTGTTTCCACTGTTTCCCCATCTAATTGCCATGAAGTGATGGGACCAGATGCCATGATGTTAGTTTCCTGAATGTTGAGTTTTAAGCCAACTTTTTCACTCTTCTCTTTCACTTTCATCAAGATGCTCTTTAGTTCTTCTTCACTTTCTGCCATAAGAGTGGTGTCATCTGCATATCTGAGAAATATTGATATTTCTCCCGGCAATCTTGACTCCAGCTTGTGCTTCCTCCAGCCCAGCGTTTCTCATGATGTACTCTGCATAGAAGTTAAATAAGCAGGGTGACAATATACAGCCTTGACATACTCCTTTTCCTATTTGGAACCAGTCTGTTGTTCCATGTCCAGTTCTAACTGTTGCTTCCTGACCTGCATGCAGGTTTCTCAAGAGGCAGGTCAGGTGCTCTGGTATTCCCATCTCTTTCAGAATTTTCCACAGTTTGTTGTAATCCACACAGTCAAAGGCTTTGACATAGTCAATAAAGCAGAAGTAGATGTTTTTCTAGAACTCTCTTGCTTTTCCCATGATCCAGCGGATGTTGGCAATTTGATCTCTGGTTCCTCTGCCTTTTCTAAAACCAGATTGAACATCTGGAAGTTCACAGTTCACATATTGCTGAAGCCTGGCTTGGAGAATTTTGAGCATTACTTTACTAGTGTGTGAAATGAGTGCAATTGTGTGGTAGTTGTAGGTAAAGTTTCTTCTCTATATATTTACTTAAGAAAGGATCATGAAGCAAAATCAAAAAAAGAGAGAGAGAGAATAAATGGGAGGAAAGTCTTATCTGCAGGCAACAGAGAACATGAAAAAATTTACTGTAAATTTCTCTCTGTTTGATTATGTTTCCCAAGGATGCCTTCAGGAAGAGAAATAAAGTAGGACTGAAAGCTGCTTAAAAAGAGAGTTGAGGAGATGAAAGAAGCCCTGTTCAAAATGAAGAGTTGATTATAAAATAAAGTAAAAGAATTCAACATCGAATTCAAGTGATGATAGTGCTAACAAGATTTAAATTTGTGGGATTCCAGTGGAGCTATTCTATTGAATAACAATGTGTATTGCGATTTTCAATTTTGAAAGTATTTCCTCATATATTATGTACTTTCTTCTTTGCAAAGGGCTTCCCTGGTGGCTCAGACAGTGAAGAATCTGCTTGCAGTACAGGAGACCTGGGTTCAATCCCTGCATCGAGAAGATCCCCTGGAGAATTCACTACCCACTCCAGTATTCTTGCCTGGAGGATTCCATGGACAGCCCATGGTGGGCTACAGTCCACAGGATCATGAAGAATCAGACACACCTGAGAGATGAACACTTTCACTTGGTCTTTGCAACACAATTGAAAGTCTCAGGAAATGTTGTATACATATATATATATATATATATATATATATATGATATCATTTAATTGAGGCTTAAAACAGAGTGTCACTAAACCAACATCAAGAAGCAGAATGTATCAGAACCAGAGCAAAAAATTTTCTTCTTAGCCATACATAATAGATCCCTGTTACTTTACACTCTACCATCCATGTTATAGAGATTGCATGATTAACGTATCTTGTCCTATACCTTTTCTCTAATAGATCATTTCCTAAGATCATAAAAGAAGATATGAGGCAAATGCATAAACACGTGTAAGGTGAAATCGTTGCTAAATATTAAAGGCTCTATTATTATTTTTCTGAGAATCAGTGTTTTCCAACTGACATTTTTCTGGGTTCCATAAAAGGAACCAAATATAGATTCAATGATCTGAATCTATAATCAAGTAGGTTTCAAAAAGAAGTCAAATGCTTCCTCACAAACGATTATCATACATCTTATTTTTTAGATTCTATAAAAAGGCTGTATTGAAAGATTTAGGTGAAAGCAGAATGAGCTTTGATGACTCATTAGCATGCATTTTAAAATATAAATTATGTATGTGCTTACACATATACAGATACTTCTATACTAATGCATTTTCCCTTTCTTCTCTCAGTCTATTTTTTTTGTTTGTTTGTTTTTTTCCAAATAAGGAGCATTCATTGAGAGTAAATTAGAGTTTTTGACCAGAGCATACAATCCGGAATTGAACTTCTATTATAAGCAAACAGACAAATGTCTTTGAAATCAGTGTGTAAATCTAAGTTACTGGTAGTAACCTTCAAAGCTAATCAGGATTTTCAAATTCAGCTGCATTCTTATATTTCCTTTGTTTGCATGTGGTATTAATAAGCCAAAGTATTTGCCTTGATTTGAGACTTTCATGAATTTTAGGAAACCAAAGTATCTATATTTTCTTATGAAAAATAAATCTAATATTAAAAGACTTGTTAATTGAAAAGTGAATCTGTATGACTAATCCCAGAAACTATAGCTGGCAGGTGGATGACTTTTATAAAAGGCTTCAAGCTTTGCTTAATGCTTCCTCATATGAGTTTTGGTAAATTACTAGGTAATGTATCTACTGACACTGAGGATGAGTTTCCTCTCATATGGTCTTTTCCTGTATTTTCATCGTTGTTGTTCATTGTTCAGTCATTTCCAACTCTTTGAGACCCCATGGACTGCAGCACACCAGGCTTCCCTGCCCATCATAATCTCCTGGAGACTGGTCAAACTCAAGTTCATTGAATTAGTGATGCCATCCAATCTTCTCATCCTCTGTCATTGCCTTCTCCTCCTGCCTTCAACCTTTCCTAGAATCAGGGTCTTTTCTAATGAGTTAGCTCTTTGCATCAGGTGGCCAAAGTATTGCAGCTTCACCTTCAGAATCAGTCCTTCCAATAAATATTCAGGGTTGATTTCCTTTAAGATTGACTGGTTTGTTCTCCCTGCAGTCCAGAGGATGCTTAAGAGTCTTCTCCAATACCACAGTTCAAAAGCATCAATTCTTCACTGCTCAACCTTCTTTACCATGAAACTCTCACATCCACACATGACCACTGGACTAGATGAACCTTCATCATTAATGTCTAAAGCAGATCTAACGTCTCTGCTTTATTATACTGTATAAGGAGCAAACTTTTTTTTTTTTTTTTTACTTTCATGGCTGCAGTCATTGTCTGCAGTGATTCTGAGCCCAAGAAAATAAAGTCTGTCACTGTTTCCATTGTTTCCCCATCTATTTTCCATGAAGTGATGGGACCGAATGCCATGATCTCAGTTTTCTAAATGTTGAGTTTTAAGCCAGCTTTTTCACTCTCCTCTTTCACTTTCACCAAGAGGCTCTTCAGTTCCTCTTCACTTTCTGCCATAAGGGTTGTGTCATTTGCATATTTGAGGTTATTGATATTTTGCTTAGCAATCTTGATTCCAGCTTATGTTTTATCCAGCCTGGGATTTTGCATGATGTACTCTGCATATAAGTTAAGTAAGCAGGGTACTTAACAGTACATACTGCTTTTCCAATTTGGAACCAGTCTGTTGTTCCATGCCCAGTACAACTGTTGCTTCTTGACCAGCATACAGATTTCTCAGGAGGCAGCTAAGGTGGTCTGGTATTCCCATCTTTTTAAGAATTTTCCACAGTTTGTTGTGATCCACACAGTCAAAGGCTTTAGCGCAGTCAGTGAAGCAGAGTTGATGTTTTTCTGGAATTTTCTAGCTTTTTCTATGATCCAATGGTTCTTGGCAATTTGATCTCTGATTCCTCTGTCTTTTCTAAATCTAGCTTGTACATCAACATCTGAAGTTCTCAGTTCACATATTGTTGAAGACTACCGTGGAAGATTTTGAGCACAGCCTTGCTATCATGTGAAATGAGTGCCATTTTGCAGTAGTTTGAACAATCTTTGGCATTGCCATTCTTTGGGATTGGAAGGAAAACTGACCTTTTCCAGTCCTGTAGCCACTGAGTTTAGAAAACTGCTGAGTTTTCTAAATTTGTTGTTATGTTGAGTGCAGCACCTTCCTAGCATTATCTTTTAGGATTTGAAATAGCTCAGCTGGAATTCCATCACCTCTACTAGCTTTGTTTGTAGTGATGCTTCCTAAGGCCCACGTGACTTTGCACTCCAGGATGTCTGGATCTAGATGAGTGATCACACCATCGTGATTATCTGGGTCATGAAGATCTTTTTTGTATAGTTCTTCTGTGTATTCTTGCCACCTCTTCTTAATATCTTCTGCTTTTGTTAGGTCCATACCATTCCTGTCCTTTATTGTGCCCATCTTTACATGAAATGATTCCTTGGTATCTCTAATTGTCTTGAAGAGATCTCTAGTCTTTCCCATTCTATTGTTTTCCTCTATTTCTTTGCATTTTTCATTTAGGTGCCCTATTTTATGTTGTTGTAACAGTAATTTGTTTCTTAAAGTGTTAACATTTCCCACACAGTAAGAGAAAAGTTATTTCTCAATTGTATTTTCATCTTTGTGACTGTGAAAATGTACAAGAAAATATATATCTCAGATTTATTTCTAAACATTTCTTGGTTATTTTATTCATTGTCATATGAAATCATAAGAACAATAGACTTTTAGAATTAGTTTCAACCCTATTATCAAGTGATTTGACAACTATTTGTGCTCCAATCTTACTCACATGACTGTAAAATTTAAATAGTTATAATTATGGGTAGCTTTCCAACAGGTTTTAAATTTTTGATATTTTGAACAACTCAGCTCAAAAGAGAAATAAATTTTAACACAGATTCCAGGGAAATAATAAAGCTGATATCATTTTGGATTTGTAGGTGATTATTCATTTTGACAAATAATATAAAATAAATTTAATTAGACTCTAGATTCATTGCTTCATTTGACCTTTAGCTACGTAACAGATATACTTGGTCATGATTTGCCATGAGAAAATATAAAGCTTTTTAACTTGCAAAATGAAAATATCATTAAACCTCATTGCTCAGTAAGAATAAACCTGTAACTCCAGCCATCACTATAGTGACAATAAAATAAGCAGTTAGAACACTAATGAAGTTTATAGCAAAGTGAAATGAGAATTCTCAAGTGACTTGTAGCTGAAGTGTGCAGTATATCTCAACTTGCCTTTCAGCAGGTCAATCATTAATTAACTTTTTTATCCTAACAGAAAAGTCCTCTTCTGTTGATAGACATCTCAGGAGATTCCCTTTTCAATTTGACAGGATGGCAAGCATCCAAATAGACTGTTTATTTGAATCCAATATTCACAGGTTCTTGTCTGAGATGCAGAATGAATTTTGAAGATCATAGAATGAGTATGTTGTCACACTCTAAAAATGCTCATTGCCTAGGTAGTCAAGTCTTGTCAATCAAAGTTTACCCAGAGCAGTAGTTATTTCAGTATATACTTTTCTCTAAAATTTCCCTAGGTTTTCTTTTTCTCATCAGGTGCCACAAAAGCTATAAGAGAAATTTAAGTGGCAACTACAACACACCTAAGCCTCCAGAATCTCAGGTTATTCTACAAATACTTTAAAATTCAGTCTTCATGAAACTTTCTTCAGTTCAGTTCAGTTCAGTCACTCAGTAATGTCCAACTCTTTGCGACCCCATGAATTGCAGCACGCCAGGCCTCCTTGTCCATCACCAACTCCCAGAGTTCACTCAGACTCATGTCCATCAAGTCAGTGATGCCATCCAGCCATTTCATCCTCTGTCGTCCCCTTCTCCTCCTGCCCCCAATCCCTCCCAGCAGCAGAGTCTTTTCCAATGAGTCAATTCTTCACATGAGGTGGCCAAAATACTGGAGTTTCAGCTTTAGCATCAGTCCTTCCAATGAACACCCAGGACAGATCTCTTTTAGAATGGACTGGTTGGATCTCCTTGCAGTCCAAGGGACTCTCAAGAGTCTTTTCCAACACCACAGTTCAAAAGCATCAATTCCTCGGCGCTCAGCCTTCTTCACAGTCCAACTCTCACATCCATACATGACCACAGGAAAAGCCATAGCCTTGACTAGACGAACCTTTGTTGGCAAAGTAATGTCTCTGCTTTTGAATATGCTATCTAGGTTGGTCATAACTTTCCTTCCAAGGAGTAAGCGTCTTTTAATATCATGGCTGCAGTCACCATGTGCAGTGATTTGGGAGCCCAGAAAAATAAAGTCTGACACTGTTTCCACTATTTCCCCATCTATTTCCCATGAATTGATGGGACCAGATGCCATGATCTTTGTTTTCTGAATGTTGAGCTTTAAACCAACTTTTTCACCCTCCACTTTCACTTTCACCAAGAGGCTTTTTAGTTCCTCTTCACTTTCTGCCATATGGGTGGTGTCATCTGCATATCTGAGGTTATTAATATTTCTCCCAGCAATCTTGATTCCAGCTTGTGCTTCTTCCAGCCCAGCATTTCTCATGATGTACTCTGCATATAAGTTAAATAAGCAGGGCGACAATATACAGCCTTGACGTACTCCTTTTCCTATTTGGAACCAGTCTGTTGTTCAATGTCCAGTTCTAACTGTTGCTTCCTGACCTGCATATAGGTTTCTCAAGAGGCAGGTCAGGTGGTCTGGTGTTCCCATCTCTTTCAGAATTTTCCACAGTTTATTGTGATCCACACAGTCAAAGGCTTTGGCATAGTCAATAAAGCGGAAATAGATGTTTTTCTGGAACTCTCTTGCTTTTTCCACTATCCAGCGGATGTTGGCAATTTGATCTCTGGTTCCTCTGCCTTTTCTAAAACCAGCTGGAACATCTGGAAGTTCACGGTTCACATATTGCTGAAGCCTGGCTTGGAGAATTTTGAGCATTACTTTACTAGTTTCCCCTTTTCTCAAATTATTCTTGTTCTTAATTCCTGTAAGTTTACTAATTAATTTATGTTAAGGAATGAACATATCCCAGTGATGAAGAGCACAGTGTTTAGAGATAGACCTGGGTTGAAAACCTTGTTGTTCTACTTACAAGCTAGCTAAATTTAGGTGAACGTGGCAAGTTTTCCTACACTCCACTGACAAGTGGTTTTCTTTTAAGAAAGAGAATATTGTGCTTCTTGACCCCCTTGAGGATAGGAATGGACTTAAGTCTATCTTTAGGTAAGGAAATACAAGCAGACATGATGTGTGCTATTTCTGAGTCAGAGAATTTAAGAGTCAGTGTTCAGTTCTTCACATATTGAGAAGCTACAGGATTTGGAATCTCTTTACCCTGAATAATTGGATTGCTGTAGCAAGGACAATTGCTCTGCAGAATCATCAGCATCTGCAATATATCTTATAAGCTAGAAAATAAAATTTTATTGTGTTAAGACACTTGGGTTTTAGAGTTATTTGTAATCACACATAGCCTTGCTGATCTGACTTTACTATAAAATGCTTTTCTACTGAAAAGACTTAACCCACCCATGGCTATGTTAATAGTCTTAATTTCAAAGTTTATATTTAAAATACCTAGAAAAATAATTTCCCTTATTGAAGGGAATAATTGCCTTACTCATTATATCTTACTTTCATAAATCGTACACAGGTTCAAGACAGAGACTCTGTTATAACGTGTATTAATAATCTCTGTTCATTATTAATTCAGTTCAGTTCAGTCGCTCAGTCGTGTCCGACTCTTTGCGACCCCATGAATCGCAGCACGCCAGGCCTCCCTGTACATCACCAACTCCCGGAGTCCACTCAGACTCACGTCCATCGAGTTGGTGATGCCATCCAGCCATCTCATCCTCTGTCATCCCCTTCTCCTCCTGCCCCCAATCCCTCCCAGCATCAGAGTCTTTTCCAATGAGTCAACTCTTCACATAAGGTGTAATATTAAAAATAGTTTGGTCTTTTTTAGCTTTATCCTAAATGATCTACCACCCAGAATTAATATCTGTGTTTTTCTTTTCACTTCTGAAATATCATTCAGACTTAATGACAATTCTAATACTTTTAATAAATAAAACTTGTTTTAATCTGGTGGAAATATTGGCTGAGCCTTTCATCCATTAATTCAACAAATGTAACTGAACACAAATTACGTACAAGTGAGTCTAGGAGCATTACAAAGTTTACTTTTGCTATTGACCAAGTTTCCTAATATGCTGTCAATCTCTTCAAATAAAAAAATCAAAGCAGTAAAATTTAGTTTCTACCCATTTCCTGGGAAATTCTTGATAATTTATACTGTTATAGGTAGTAGCAGCAAGTGAACATTAGAGTGAAAGGGGAAAATCTATTGCTATTGTAAGAACAAGATGATTTTGAGAATAGAATTGGGAGGAAATATTTAAGCCAGATGTTAACATTCCTAGAAAACACAGGGAATCCAAAATGTACTATAGCCAGAGAGTAGGTAGAAATAAACTGGTAAACATAAGAAAAGGGCAAATAAGCATGACACAAACTTAAGGGGTTTGTTTTTAGTACATGTATGTTTTATTTACCTATATAAATGACCACAATAAATGACCTCAAAACTCAGTGGCATAAAACAATAAATATCATTCTTATACTTACAATATTAATATGTGAGTTTCTAGAAAAGGCTGTGTTTTAAATTGCAGCTTTAAGAGGCTACTGGAGTTTGACTGATTAAGTTTGTGTCCAGCTTGGCACTGAACTGCAGTTTTGGTCCACACCAGCTTCAAATATTAAACCTTTTAGATTGGAGAATACTGAAGGCAAGATTTTTTTTTCAGACAGAGGTTGCAAGCTTCCAGAGAGATGGATGGAAATACATCATGCCATTTCTTAAGGCCAAGATTCAGAATGGATATCTATCAGCCTTTCACATATTCCATTGACTGTTAAAAGAAATCATATGGCCAAGTCAAACATCAATGTACTAGTGTCCCGGTGTCTCAGTGGTAAAGAATCTGGCTGCAATGCATTAAACACAGGAGATCCTTTGATGCCAATTGAAAGTTAAGATCTTTTCTCCAGTCCTTCTACTTAACAGCCCAAAACACCCTAAGCAGACTCACTTTTTCAGCTCTCTGAAGCCATTTTTGAATCAGCTTGGGAACCTGCCCTTCTCTTCCTGGAGGATTGTATTATGGTAGATAGTGTTGTTGTTCAGTTTCTAAGTTGGGCCCGACTGTAACCACATGGACTGTAGCACATTAGGCTCCTCTGCCCAACAACCAACCACATCTCCTGGAGTTTGCTCAAATTCATGTCCATTGAGTCAGCGATGCTATCTAACTGTCTCATCATCTGCCACCCTTTTTTCTTGACTTCAGTCTTTTCCAGCATCAGGGTCTTTTCCAGTGAGTTGGCTCTTCACATCAGGTGTTCAAAGTACTCAGCCATTCCAATGGGTATTCAGGGTTGATTTCCTTTAGGATTGACTGCCTTGATCTCCTTGAAATTCAAGGGACTCTCAAGAATTTTCTTCAGCACCACAGATCAAAAGCATCAGTTTTTTGACACTCAGTCTTCATTACAGTCAACTCTTACATCCATACATGACTACTGGAAAAACCACAGCTTTGACTATAGGGACCTCTTGTTGGCAAAGTGATGTCTCTGCTTTTTAATATGCTAAGTTTGTCATAGATTTTCTTCCAAGGAGCAAGTGTCTGTCAATTTCATGACTGCAGTCATTGTCTGCAGTGATTTTGGAGTCCAAGAAAATAAAATCTGTCACTTCTTCCATAATTTGTCCATTTGCCATGAAATGATGGGACCAGATGCCATGATTTAAGTTTTTTGAATGTTGAGTTTCAAGCTAGTTTTTTCACCTTGCTCTTTCAACCTCATCAAGAAGCTCCTTAGTTCCTTTTCACTTTCTGCTATTAGAGTGGCATCATCTGCATATCTGAGGTTGCTGATATTTCTCTCAGTAATCTTGGTTACAGCTTGTTATTCATCCAGCCCAGCATTTCGCATGATGTACTCTGCATATAAGTTAAATAAGTTGGGTGACAATATATAGCCTCATGGTACTTCTTTCCTAACTTTGAGCCAGTCAGTTGTTCCATGTAAGGTTTTAACTATTGCTTCTTGACTCACATACAGGTTTCTCTGGAGACAGGTAAGGTGGTCTAGTACTCAAATTTCTAATAATTTCCCACAGTTTGCTGTGATCCACACAGTCAAAGGCTTTAGCAAAGTCAATGAAGCAGAAGTAGATGTTTTTCTGGAATTCCCTTGCTTTCTTTATGGTCCAGTGAATGTTGGCAATTTGATTTCTGATTCTTCTGCCTTTTCTAAACCCACCTTGTACATGTGGAATTGTTGGTTCATGTACTGAAACCTAGCTTGAAAAACTTTTAACATAACCTTGGTAATTTATATCTTGTCTCAATCTATTATAATAAATGGTTTCCAAAACTATAGTCTGAAGACCATTTGAAGATTTGGAAAAAATTCATATTATTGATCCGCACTCCAAACTCAATGAATGAAATCTGAACTGTGGAATATTAAAAATCAATTAATAATATTAATATAGAGATAAATAAATATTGATGGAATATTACTAACTTTAGGAAGCAAATTCAGAGAATGCAATGGCACCCCACTCTAGTACTCTTTCCAAGAAATTCCCATGGATGGAGGAGCCTGATAGACTGCAGTCCATGGGGTCGCTAAGAGTTGGACACGACTGAACGACTTCACTTTCCCTTTTCACTTTCATGCATTGGAGAAGGAAATGGCAACCCACTCCAGTATTCTTGCCTTGAGACTCCCAGGGACGGGGGAGCCTGGTGGGCTGCCGTCTATGGGGTCGCATAGAGTCGGACACGACTGAAGCGACTTAGCAGCAACAGCAGGAAGCAAATTATTTGCTGAAATTAGAAGGAGATTTGTATCACTCATCAATACAAAGAGATTGACTATAATATTCTGAGCAAGGTCTAAAGATTGGAAAATGAAGGCCTGAAGACATGGTCACCTCTCAGTTAATGTTGACACTGAATAAATAAATATATAAATAAAGCAAAAATACCTATTTTAAATTTTATTTTTCAGAGTAATTTATTGAAACTCTTGTGAAAAAACATAAACTTGAAGGGACTTTTTTCAGGCTAAATTATTTGAACAATAAAGTAATCTAGAGTTTCAAATTAAGCTAAAAACTAAATGAACTCAAAACATGAAGTTAATCATAAAGCTCAAGTTAATGAGAATGGACAATAAACTAAGTTTTTTAAACCTATAATAAAATAAAATTCAACCAGTTGAAAAGAGGAGAAATCTATCAAGTGGAACAAAACCAGATAATATATTGTTAGGACCCTGATTCATAGAGCTGACTCTGGAGAGATCAGCATCAGAGACCAGGTAGCCTTCATTCCCAAAAGTAGTAACTATAGTATCCATAGTGGAATGTGAATAGAATCAGCCTCTACAGCTAATCCTGTCCTCTTTCAAAGGAACACCATACACATATCGGGGCATGTATGGCAGCCAATATCTCATTTCATATAAAGTTCATATACTGTATTTTATCTGCAGCATGGACACCTATATGTGCCCCAAAATGTTGTTTAGTCCCATCCAAAATTCCCATTTCAACCCCCACTCTTTAATTGACCCAGGCAAACATATATTCCTTGATGCTGAAGTTGGAGCTTAGATACTTAAGGTGAGGGTCTTTGTGTTATGAACATGAATGACATAATGAACCTGCTCTAAGATATTCACCAAAGCTTTGAAAACAGTGAAACATAACTCTATACATCAAGCATGTATACCATAATTAGAAAAATAACATTGAAATAGATTCAACCCATTATACTAAAGAACTTCACACTCACTTCTCAATGTTTAACAGTTGAGCATACATAAATCCAAGTAATTTTCATTGATTTTAGCTTTCTTGGTAAAAACTGGGAAAGTAAAAACATAAACTTGCCAAGATGTATAATGACTCACTAGAAATTCAGTGTAATAATGCAAAAGGAGAATATATATGACTTGTGGAATCAATAAGGGAAACAAGAAAGGAATAGTCAGTGTAACATGAAAAATAATATACAAATAAAAAAACACAGAATTTAGAACAGTATAAACAGGCCTAATGTTTACTCAGATAAAGAAAGAAACAATGCTGATTTTGCTATCAGATCAGATCAGTAGCTCAGTCGTGTCCGACTCTTTGCGACCCCTTGAATTGCAGCACACCAGGCCTCCCTGTCCATCACCAACTCCTGGAGTTCACTCAGACTCACGTCCATCGAGTCCGAGATGCCATCCAGCCATCTCATCCTCTGTCATCCCCTTCTCCTCCTGCTCCCAATCCCTCCCAGCAGCAGAGTCTCTTCCAATGAGTCAACACTTCACATGAGGTGGCCAAAGTACTGGAGTTTCAGCTTTAGCATCATTCCTCCCAAAGAACACCCAGGGCTGATCTCCTTCAGAATGGACTGGTTGGATCTCCTTGCAGTCCAAGGGACTCTCAAGAGTCTTCTCCAACACTACAGTTCAAAAGCATCAATTCTTCGGCACTCAGCCTTCTTCTTCACAGTCCAACTCTCACATCCATACATGACCACAGGAAAAACCATAGCCTTGACTAGATGAACCTTTGTTGGCAAAGTAGTGTCTCTGCTTTTGAATATGCTATCTAGGTTGGTCATAACTTTCCTTGCAAGGAGTAAGCATCTTTTAATTTCATGGCTGCAGTCACCATCTGTAGTGATTTTGGAGCCCCTCAAAAATAAAGTCTGGCACTGTTTCCACTATTTCCCCATCTATTTCCCATGAAGTGATGGGACGAGATGCCATGATCTTCGTTTTCTGAATGTTGAGCTTTAAGCTAACTTTTTCACTCTCCTCTTTCACTTTCATCAAGAGGCTTTTTAGTTCCTCTTCACTTTCTGCCATAAGGGTGGTGTCATCTGCATATCTGAGGTTATTGATATTTCTCCCGGCAATCTTGATTCCAGCTTGTGCTTCTTCCAGCCCAGCATTTCTCATGATGTACTCTGCATATAAGTTAAATAGCCAAGGTGACAATATACAGCCTTGACATACTCCTTTTTCTATTTGGAACCAGTCTGTTGTTCCATGTCCTGTTCTAACTGTTGCTTCCTGACCTGCATGCAGGTTTCTCAAGAGGCAGATCAGATGGTCTGGTATTCCCATCTCTTTCAGCATTTTCCACAGTTGATTGTGATCCACACAGTCAAAAGCTTTGGCATAGTCAATAAAGCAGAAATAGATGTTTTTCTAGAACTCTCTTGCTTTCTCCATGATCCAGCGGATGTTGGCAATTGATCTCTGGTTCCTCTGCCTCTTCTAAAACCAGCTTGAACATCTGGAAATTTATGGTTCACATATTGCTGAAGCCTGGCTTGGAGAATTTTGAGCATTACTTTACTAGCGTGTGAGATGAGTGCAATTGTGTGGTAGTTTGAGCATTCTTTGGCATTGCCTTTCTTTGAGACTGGAATGAAAACTGACCTTTTGCAGTCTGGTGGCCACTGCTGAGTTTTCCAAATTTGCTGGCATATTGTGTGCCGCACTTTCACAGCATCATCTTTCAGGATTTGGAATAGCTCAACTGGAATTCCATCACCTCCACTAGCTTTGTTCGTAGTTATGGTTTCTAAGGCCCACTTGACTTCACATTCCAGGATGTCTGGCTCTACAATGAAGCGGGGCAAAGACTAATAGAGTTTTGCCAAGAAAATGCACTGGTCATAACAAACACCCTCTTCCAACAACACAAGAGAAGACTCTATACACGGACATCACCAGATGGTCAACACAGAAATCAGATTGATTATATTCTTTGCAGCCAGAAGGAGAAGCTCTATACAGTCAGCAAAATCAAGACCAGGAGCTGACTATGGCTCAGACCATTAACTCCTTATTGCAAAATTCAGACTTAAATTGAAGAAAGTAGGGAAAACCACTAGACCATTCAGGTATGACCTAAATCAAATCCCTTATGATTATACAGCATAAGTGAGAAATAGATTTAAGGGCCTATATCTGATAGATAGAGTGCCTGATGAGCTATGGAATGAGGTTCATGACATTGTACAGGAGACAGGGATCAAGACCATCACCATGGAAAAGAAATGCAAAAAAGCAAAATGGTTGTCTGAGGAGGCCTTACAAATAGCTGTGAAAAGAAGAGAAGCGAAAAGCAAAGGAGAAAAGGAAAGATATAAACATCTGAATGCAGAGTTCCAAAGAATAGCAAGAAGAGATAAGAAAGCCTTCTTCAGAGATCAATGCAAAGAAATAGAGGAAAACAACAGAATGGGAAAGACTAGAGATCTCTTCAAGAAAATCAGAGATACCAAAGGAACATTTCATGCAAAGATGGGCTTGATAAAGGACAGAAATGGTATGGACCTAACAGAAGCAGAAGATATTAAGAAGAGATGGCAAGAATACACAGAAGAACTGTACAAAAAAGATCTTCACGACCCTGATAATCACAATGGTGTGATTTTGCTATAAGCAGTGTCATATAAATCAATGTTGTTAAAGTTATGATTTTGAGTATGCAATTGCCAAGAATTTGAGTTGAGTTTGAAAATATTTTTGTGGCAACACAGGACCGTTTTGTTATGTACTGATTCTACACCATTAATTACACTGCCATCTAATATGATGTTTTTTATATCAGTGATAATAGGACTGAATTCCAGTAATGAATTAAATATTAGGGAGCTATAGATTCAATCAAAAACAATATTGGCGATAAGCAACTGAATGTTAAATCTGTAACCTGAACCTGAAAGTATGTTGTGTGTCATGCATGTCATCTTAAACCAATAAATATGTAGATTTTAAATTTTGCTATGTTTTTGACATTCTTATAGCAAAACCTTTGCCAGAAAAAGATAATTTAATCTTTATAACAATGTTTAGCCTTCTTTTTATAATTAACATTCTTTCAAATTTTAAATTTATAAATGTAATTAAATATAATGAATGAATCTAAAATTGGATATTTGGGAACATCTTAGATATATTGCGGCTTCCCTTGTGGCTCAGCTGGTAAAGAATTCTCCTGCAATGTGGGAGACCTGGGTTCAATCCCTGGGTTGGGAAGATCCCCTGGAGAAGGGAAAGGCTACCCACTCCAGTATTCAGGCCTAGAGAATTCCATGGACTGTCTAGTCCATGGGGTCACAAAGAGTCAGACACAACTGAGCAACTTTTACTTCACTTCACTTCACTTCAGATATATTGTGATATGCTTGCCTGTTATGTGGTGGTCACAATGAATGTTTTTTTTTTTTCTTTCTTTCTTTTTTTTTTTAAGAATTGCAAATCTTATTACTTGGGATTGCTGGAAACTACCCTCCTTGATCCAACTTCTGGGCCATAAAAAACCCAAATGCAAGAAATATAGGAAAATGCTGAGCATCCTTTGTTTAAACTACTCAGCAGATATGATTAGGTAATTCTTAATGTCTACAAGTTCAGAGAATTTAACTGCACCAATAGAAATTTTTGATCCCAGCACAGAATAAGTAGTTCACTTGAAGCACTTATTGGTTTCCCTTTAGCAAGACGAGACAACAACTCAACCTAAGTCTCAGGTTTCCTTTCAGTTACCTCTGCCTCTTTTCAGCAACCATGGCATATGTGTCTAATTTATTTAATTCCCATTTTTATTGCCACTACTTCTTAGTTTCAGATTTAACTTTTCTTATTTACATACTTTCCTATATTCTAACACACAATATTACATTTCTCAAAATACATACATAAATCAAGTTATATATAATGGAATTTCTCATGAGAGAATTCATGATTAGAAAATTATTTCTGATTTTAAGAATTTCTAGGCAAGTACATAAGCAGAGACTTAAAAATATAAGCTTTGAAACTAGAAAGTAGCATACCACATCAGCCCATCATATTACAAATAAATATATTTGATAGTTAAGAGGATTCCTAGAACCAGAGAAAAAGGAAATTAAGTATCAGTCAAATAATACATAACCTTTTCAACTATACTGTTTATACAAGTTACTTAAATATGAAAATTGAGGAATTCACATGAAAACACTAAAATAGTTGCTAAATCAATTAAGTATAAATCTATTTATTTATATTTAACTGTACAGAAAAATACTTTATCTATGCTGTTGGTTCAGTCATTTCAACTAATTTTGCTTGTAGGGTATGTAAAGTTCCAACTTAAAATATATATATCTTTCCTCCATTTTCTCCCATCATAATAGATAAGTTTATGAAATTGAAAAATCTTACCTGATTAAAGTGTAATCTAGTACACAATACCCAGGATAAGCAAACTTAGTAAACTGTTCTTCATGAACAGTGATGTTTTAACAGGGTGTGGCCATGTGTGGGTGTAAGAGTTGGACTGTGAAGAAGGCTGAGCGCCAAAGAATTGATGCTTTTGAACTGTGGTGTTGGAGAAGACTCTTGAGAGTCCCTTGGACTGCAAGGAGATCCAACCAGTCTATTCTGAAGGAGATCAGCCCTGGGATTTCTTTGGAAGGAATGATGCTAAAGCTGAAACTCCAGTACTTTGGCCACCTCATGCAAAGAGTTGACTCAATGGAAAAGACTCTGCTGCTGGGAAGGATTGAGGGCAGGAGGAGAAGGGGATGACAGAGGATGAGATGGCTGGATGGCATCACGGACTGGATGGACGTGAGTCTAAGTGAACTCCGGGAGTTGGTAATGGACAGGGAGGCCTGGCGTGCTGCGATTCATGGGGTCGCAAAGAGTCGGACACGAATGAGCGACTGAACTGAACTGAACTGAACTGAACGAAGGGCTTCCCTGGTGGTTCAGATGGCAAAGAATTCACCTGCAATGCAGGAGACTGGGGTTCAGTTCCTGGGTTAGGAAGATCCCCTGGAGAAAGGAATGGCAATCCACTCCAGTATTCTTGCCTGGGAAGTCATGGACAGAGGAGCTTGGAGTCCATGGAGTCACAAAGAGTCAGACACAACTGAAGTGACTTAGCATGCACATATGTAAGTGCTTGTGAAAGTGAAAGTGTTGGTCACTCAGGGGATTTTCCTTTCTCCACAGATTTTCCTGACCCATGGGTAGAACCCAGGTCTCCCACATTGTGGACAGATTCTTTACTCTCTGAGCCACGAGGGAAACTCCATAGGTCCTTGCAAGTGCTAATTTCGAAAGCATCTACTCTAGTGTAAATGGACTGCTTAAAAGCTGTAATAACCTATGAATAATGTTTTTTTTTTCTCTTCCCAGTAGACATTGAACCATTTTAGGGCAAGACTGATCGGAGTTCAACATTGATCTGAATGTTGAAACTCCACAGTCAAAATACTAAGATCATGCTAATATCTTACAGTGAACAATGTTGGATTCATGATCTCAGAAGAAGATTTAGCTTTGGGACCATGGACCAGGCTTGATCACTCAAGAGCTTTTGTGTAGCAGAGTTTTATTAAAGTATGAAAAGGAACAGAGAAAGCTTCTGACTTAGACATCAGAAGGGGGATGGAGAGTGCCCCCATCGCTAGTCTTAGCAAGGGAATTATATACTTTTTTAATTGGTTATTAAAATAAATCAAAAGAATATCTCAAGATTGTAAAGATCTTCTCAAGCAGGATACATTATTGCTATATAATCCTTACTAAGGAATGTAAAAAAAAAAATGTTTGTTTTTTCCTCCTCCTTGAGAATTCCAGACCCCTTTCTCCACCTCAGGGACCCTGGAATTCTTATCAACTGGCCTAGAAATTGACTATCTCAATGGCCACAGTCCCATCACTTCATGGCAAATAATGGGGCAACAATGCAAACAGTGACAGAATTTATTTTCTTGGGCTCCAAAATCGCTGCAGACGGTGACTACAGCCATGAAATTAAAAGATGCCTGTTCCTTGGAAGAAAAGCTATGACCAACCTAGACAGCATATTAAAAAGCAGGGACATTTCTTTGCCAACAAAGCTCCATCTAGTCAAAGCTATGGTTTTTCCAGTAATCATGTATGGATGTGAGAGGTAGACTATAAAGAAAGCTGAACAACAAAGAATTGATGCTTTTGAACTGTGGTGTTGGAGAAGACTCTTGAGAGTTCCTTGGACTGCAAGGAGATCCAACCAGTCCATCCTAAAGGAGATCAGTCCTGAATATTCATTGGAAGGACTGATGCTGAAGCTGAAACTCTAATACTTAGGCCACCTGATGTGAAGAACTGACTCATTGGAAAAGATCCTGATGCTGGGAAAGATTGAAGACAGGAGGAGAAGGGGATGACAGAGGATGAGATGGTTGGATAGCATCACCAACTCGATGGACATGAGTTTGCACAAGCTCTGGAAGTTGGTAATGGACAGGGAAGCCTGGTGTGCTGCTCTCCATGGGGTTGCAGAGAATGACCTAGTGCAGGGATATGCAGGGATATGACTGAGCTACTGAACTGATCTGAGTTCATGTGTTTGTGTCCTCAGCACTTAACAGTAGTCCCTGGTACACTTTTGTTGAAGGAATGAATAAATTAATGAAAATGTATACCTCCACACCTGCCAAGCAGCTTTAAGATTAAGACAGAATCAAATGACAAATTTTTATGTTCTGCTAAAGTAAGATTATTGTTGGCTTTCAATTTGCTTATGTTGTACATAAACTGATTGCCATTTAAAGAGAAAAAAAATAGTTTTAAATGATCAGTCTCTAGAGGAACTGATTCACAGAAATCCAGCCAGATGAAACTTTAAAGTAATGAATTGAAATACTTCAATGGTAGAAATATAATTAAAAACTGGTATTACCTTTTTGTGTTTTATATACCTTGGGGAAGTCTAAGAAATAAGCTTATCAAGGATAAATAAGGCCTAACATCCACTGAGACTATAAACTAATACTTTTCCTAAAAATAAAAAAGAGCAGAAAATGTATGAACCTCTGCTAATTTATATTAATAATTTAGAGAACTTATTGTCTATTTTATATTGCTATTAAAATAAAGCCTCTTGATGAAAGTGAAAGTGGAGAGAGAAAAAGTTGGCTTAAAGCTCAACGTTCAGAAAATGAAGATCATGGCATCTGGTCCCATCACTTCATGGGAAATAGACTGGGAAACAGTAGAAACAGTGTCAGATTTTATTTTTGAGGGGCTCCAAAATCGCTGGAGATGGTGAATGCAGCCATGAAATTAAAAGATGCTTACTCCTTGCAAGGAAAGTTATGACCAACCTAGATAGCATATTCAAAAGCAGAGACATTACTTTGCCAACAAAGGTCCGTCTAGTCAAGGCTATGGTTTTTCCTGTGGTCATGTATGGATGTGAGAGTTGGACTGTGAAGAAGGCTGAGCGCCAAAGAATTGATGCTTTTGAACTATGGTGTTGGAGAAGACTCTTGAGAGTCCCTTGGACTGCAAGGAGATCCAACCAGTCCATTCTGAAGGAGATCAGCCCTGGGTGTTCTTTGGAAGGAATGATGCTAAAGCTGAAACTCCAGTACTTTGGCCACCTCATGTGAAGTGTTGACTCATTGGAAAAGACTCTGCTGCTGGGAGGGATTGGGGGCAGGAGGAGAAGGGGAGGACAGAGGACGAGATGGCTGGATGGCATCTCGGACTCGATGGACGTGAGTCTGAGTGAACTCTGGGAGTTAGTGATGGACAGGGAGGCCTGACATGCTGCGATTCATGGGGTCGCGAAAAGTTGGACACGACTGAGCGACTGAACTGAACTGAACTGAAAATATGAAAAACAAATGAAAATAGTCCTGTACAATATTTGTATCTCATTGCAAATAACTAGGTCTTCAGGGTTTGAATACTTCTTTTTTGTGTGAATTACTTCATCATCTACATGCCAATATTCTGTGCTTTCAAATCGAAAAAGTTAATGATTAGCAAAAGACTTTAAGAGGCACCTTTTACAAAATTTCCAGTGATGTTTACTTTGATTCAGAATATGGTAGAATCTATGAAACTGATTCAGGGTCAAAAATGTCTAATGGATGTGGTAATGAGAGACTACCAGATCACATATGATCTCAAGTCTATGCAAAATTTATTCTAAATTAAGTGTGTTCAGAATAACACTTGATTGTTTTGATTCTGAATTTATCAAGCAAATTATATTTTTTTATTTTATTTTTTAACTTTACAATATTGTATTAGTTTTGCCATATATCAAAATGAATCCGCCACAGGTATACATGTGTTCCCCATCCTGAAACCTCCTCCCTCCCCATACCATCCCTCTGGGTCATCCTAGTGCACCAGCCCCAAGCATCCAGTATCGTGCATCAAACCTGGACTGGCAACTCATTTCATATATGATATTATACATGTTTCAATGCCATTCTCCCAAATCATCTCACCCTCTCCCTCTCCTACAGAGTCCAAAAGACTGTTCTATACATCTGTGTCTCTTTTGCTGTCTCATATACAGGGTTATTGTTACCATCTTTCTAAATTCCATATATATGCGTTAGCATACTGTACTGGTGTTTTTCTTTCTGGCTTACTTCACTCTGTATAATAGGCTCCAGTTTCATCCACCTCATTAGAACTGATTCAAATGTATTCTTTTTAATGGCTGAGTAATACTCCATTGTGTATATGTACCACTGCTTTCTTATCCATTCATCTGCTGATGGACATCTAGGTTGCTTCCATGTCCTGGCTATTACAAACAGTGCTGCAATGAACATTGGGGTACACATGTCTCTTTCCCTTCTGGTTTCCTCGGTGTGTATGCCCAGCAGTGGAATTGCTGGATCATAAGGCAGTTCTATTTCCAGTTTTTTAAGGAATCTCCATAGTGGCTGTACTAGTTTGCATTCCCACCAACAGTGTAAGAGGGTTCACTTTTCTCCATACCCTCTCCAGCATTTATTGCTTGTAGACTTTTGGATTGCAGCCATTCTGACTGGTGTGAAATGGTACCTCATAGTGGTTTTGATTTGCATTTCTCTGATAATGAGTGATGTTGAGCATCTTTTCATGTGTTTGTTAGCTATCTGTATGTCTTCTTTGGAGAAATGTCTATTTAGTTCTTTGGCCCATCTACTATTACTTTGCAAATTACATTTTAATCGCAAAGAAAGCTTTTTAAAATAACATGCTCTTATAATTCAATAACTGGCCCACCAATAGGCTAATAAAAATGGACAAAAATGTCTCTGTTGAGTATGGAATACTGAGAAACTGTAAAGAAGCAAGCAGAAGCTTAGAAAAACACTCTTCAGTATATTCCTGAATTTTCAGGGTGATTTGACTGTGTTATTAACACAGTGTTATTTTATTCAACCTAAGAACTATGGTATTCAGCTTCTAAATGTGAAATGTTATCACACAAAAGATCCATTAGAGAACATTCAATATTTTTTTTAGGATAAAAACAATTATAAATTTACCTGTATTTCTGTTGCTTGCTAAAGAACAACTTAGCAAAAATTGTAGTCTGGTATCAGATAAGCATAAATTATCCAATGAAGGTAACGAATATGTCCATTTTCACTGAGATGTTCAGAAATTCATTGCCATGAATTTTTGAAATAATGAAGAATATTCACATTAAATAAATAGGATATCAGGCAAAAAACCCAAAATGAACTCTGATTGGCGTTAGTGATACAGAAATAATAGTGTTGAAATTTGTCCAGATGAGTCAAAGGACACTGAGAAGTAATAACAAGATAATTTTCTACTCAGTGATCACTTTCTGCTTCAACCTTTCATGCACAAATATTTTTTACAGAAATATAACTTTTGAGCTCTGCTTAGGAAGTCATGAATCTGCACATTTTAAACTCAACCTTCATTAGAAGAGAGATACATGAAAACAAGTATGCTAGCATTGGAATATATATTTTCCAAGAAAATCTTCAGAGCCAACATGATTGTATATGTCCCAACATATCCATTCTACCCCACTTAGATTTGTACCTGGTCAACCATACCATAAGCATGTATCACAAGAAAATTTTGATACAGTTTAAAATGGGAAGCAAGGAGGCATAGAAGACATTTCAGAAATCTTTCTATCAAAGTGGAATTCAGGCCTGAATTGTTAAACATCAGGTAAGTGGTATGTCAAGTTGTTTTTGATGTTTAACTTTTAAGAGCACACAAGTAAAATTACAATTGCACCTTTATTGTTAGCACAAATTTGAATGTTTTATAATGAGTCTCTTCTGACATTGTATTTCATATTCTGAATCAGAATACTTTTCTTTAGTAGTTGAATATATAAATTAACATTAAAAGCTGAGGCAAAAGATAAATTATTTTTCCAACCTTATATCTGCTTCCCTAAAATTTGTCTTGATGTTTCATATACAAGGGTATTGAGAAAAGGCAATGAGATTTGGAGAACCTAACAAAATTTCTGGCATGTAATAAATTGCAAATTTTAAAAATATTGATTTGCTAAAGTTTAATAATGGGAATTATTTACTCCACATGGCATCTAGGTCTATATGACTTAATGTCTTAAAGTAAATTATGATAAATCTGCCTTGTTAAAGGCAACCTCTACATTTTACATAGCAAATAATTTGATGGTATATTGTTTTTCTAAATCAAAGTCCATTTTGTTCTTGGTGGTTAACACACAATGATTACAAGAGAAAATTTTAAAAATTATGTTTTTCTATGTCTTAGAGTTGAATTTTAAAGGTCAGATACTCATTTTCACTATGTTATAAACTGTTGACCCAAGGGCTTCCCAGATGGCACTAGTGGTAAAGAACCCACCTGCCAATGCAGGAGACTTAAGAGAAGCACATTCGATCCCTGAGTTGGGAAGATCCCCTGGAAGAGGAAATGGCAACCTGCTCCAAAATTCTTGCCTGGAGAATCCCATGGACAGAGGAGCCTGGTGGGCTGCAGTCCACAGGGTTGCAAAGAGTTAGACATGACTGAAGTGACTTAGTACACACAACTGCATTAGATAGGACTGAGTTGCATAAACCATGCTAAATGGTTTCCCCAGAAGAAACGTACAATACTTCACATAACTAAGACCATTGATTATAAGACATGCCATTATTTCATGTACTACTAAGAATGATAAACATACTGACAGTTAAAGTGGAAAAATGTATTTAGGACTGATGGAATACAGTCTCCCCATAGAGCACATTACTTAAAATGGGCTGCAGGTGCTGATGGAGCTTCCCAGGAAACCATCAAGCCCTCAGAAGCATTCTGCCCCTGCCCAGGAAAACTATAGCTACCAAATCATAAAACTATAGCTACCAAATCATAAAACACCACCCTGCCATAGTTCAGTAAATGCCATTTGGACTATGCTGCTGCTGCTGCTGCTAGGTCGCTTCAGTCGTGTCCGACTCTGTGCGACCCCGTAGATGGCAGCCCACCAGGCTCCCCCGTCCCTGGGATTCTCCAGGCAAGAATACTGGAGTGGGTTGCCATTTCCTTCTCCAATTCTGACTATAGAAAGCTACCAAATCATGGAAGCAATGACTGCAGACCTATGAATTCCTCTGGCACATCACACACCATAGAAATGGGTGTCTTACTTATTTTTTCTTCTTTCCTTACATCCTTCATTATGGAATTCAAATTTCCCTGCAGTGCATTCGAGGCTCAAACCATAATCACACCTGGAAAACTAGCTGCATAGGAACTTGGCATAAGAGTTCTAGCAGCCCAGCTTCTACAGTACAGAAAGACACATTCTGAAGGTTGGAGGTGAGAGTGGGCATGGCAGAAGCCACATTCCACACCTTCCATTCCACTTTTACTAGCAAGTGTGTAGCTGACTTTAGAGTAGAATCTAGAAGTGTAGATAGAATAGGTAGTGTAGGTAGAATAACACCCCTGCTCTCCAGAGATACTTACATCCTAATCCCTGGAATATGTTATATTACATGGCAAAGTTACATTAAGGTTGCAGATGAAATTAAAATTATTAATCAGCTGGTCTTAGGATAGAGAGATTATCCTGGATATGCAGGTGGGTCCAAAGTAATTATAGGAATCCTTAAAAGTGGAACAATGAAGTAACAGAAGAAACCAGAGGGGGATCACTATAAAACATTGGCCAAAGATGCTATACACTTGACCTTGGAATCAGAGGAAGAGGCCACGAGCCAAGGAATATGGGTGCCCTTTAGAAGCTAGGAAAAAGAGAAAAATGGACTCCCCTAGTTGCCCAGAAGGAATTCAGGTTGACCTCTGCATTTTAGTCCACTGAGATCCAAGTTCAAGTTCTGACCCACAGAATTGTAAAATAATTGTTTGCTATCACTGCAATAGAAAACTGACACAGCAAATAAACAGCATGACCCTCTGCTTCATCAACCAGTGTTGTCAAATAGTTACACTGTATCAAGTGGCATTCTATCTCCTTTGGGAGACTATGGCAGAGTCTGTACTCTCAAGGACCTCACAGACTAATGAAGAATAGGGACAACTAAAGAGAACACTACAGTATGTCTTGATTAATGTTGTAAGAGGACAAGTATAGACAAGTGCATTCAAGGAGGTTTGTAGAAAAGTCATCTATCTGTGCATAAGATACATTACTGGTATTTTCTGTGTTGCTATGAAGGTGAGGGTGGGAGACAGCCGTAAGTTCTATTATCAGCAACAAAATAAAAGGTCAGTTTTATATCCACGCTAAGCTTTCAGACACTGAGTTTAATGATCTGAGAGTAATCATGTCTTATTGTGTAATGGGCTTTGTCATTTCTATCACATTCATGCTCTAGCAAATCAGGCAGCTTTTCCTCAGTGTTTAAAGGTGCTGAATAATTTGCCACACTATTTAAAAGATTGTGATAGACACTATTACATAATGAAAAACATGGTATGTGCCTAAACCTGTAATTCTGGGCCTGTAAATCAGTGTTAATACTTTAGGATACTTCCCTGGTACAAGCATTTGGGGGAAAAAAAAAAACCTCCAGAGTCTGTAATTACTGCTTTATGGTATTGTCATTACAGTCCCCATCAAGAGTCCTCCCACCTCAATTTTCAGAAGTGAGAGAATCTGAATAAGAAAGTAGGAGTTGAATCAAATAGGGAAAGGAAACAGGTGTAAAAATGAAATAACCTGCATATACATTCTCCCATCTGAATTTTTTAAACTTCTTTTGTTCTTGCCTCTGGCCGAAAACTCAAAGGGATTTTCAGAATTTGATAAGTGGTTATTATTGTTGCTAGATTCTCAGATGGGTTCTTATTGACATATTTGTTTATAATAGTTTCTGAAATGTGCCATAAACCAAAATCACTTACTACAAATTAATAAAATGTAATGTGACAATTTTTTCATTTTGGTTTTACCACTGGTCTCCCAAGCCTTCCAATCAGAGATAGTCAAAGTTGAGAAGTTGGCCCCTGTGCTTGTTAGGAACCTGGGTCTGAATCCTGACTCAGCCCCTTTCTTCGTGAGAGGTTTGGGCAAACTTTTACTTGCTTCAATTTCCTACTGTGTTGTAGATTAATAATGGCACTGTCCTAACCAAAGGGATGTTTGAGGATAAAATAAGAAAATATTTAATTTTACAAAGAATTATGGCTAACAAATGGCAAGTGTTAACTCTTCACTTGATACATAAATAGTTGAATTTAAATGACTTTAATTTCATATATGGTACTTAAATTTTTTTTTTCATGAGGACCATGTATAAAGTATTTATTGAATTTGTTTCAATATTTCTTCTTTTTTTTATGTTTGACTTTTTGGCCATGAGGCATGTGGGAATCTTAGCTCCCCGACCAGATATTGAACCCACACCCCCTGCAATAGAAGATGAAGTCTTAATTGCTAGATTGACACAGAAGTCTCCATATAAGGTACTAAAATTTCCACAGCATTTATGCTATACCATGCCACACTTAGATACAATTAGGAGAGAATTTTTTAAACATCTCTTCAGTCATTCATTTAGTGTGTTGAGCTAGAGAAACAGTGGCAGATAAAATGGATGCAAAAAAGTCCAAACCTCATAGAGTGTAGTGGCAGATACAGATATTACACCAAGGATTACACAAAAGGGCTTTGCTGGCAGATATAAGATATGGATGAATAAAATACATTTTAAGGTAAAAGTTACAAAATTCAGCCCATCATCCCTCACTTCATCAAAATTCAAACACTGGATAATCTCTGAGGACTAAACCAAGCTGTGTGCATGACATGACATGAAGATAGGCACCATGCCAAAACAGAGTTTCTGCCAAGAAGTCCTTGTTGTATTAAACCAAAATGTGTCTTCTGCTACACTGAGTTCATTTTCTCCAGGATAGGCTTTGGCTGCAGAACAGGATGTCATCACTGTCAAAATAAAAAGAAACCACGATTCAACTTTATTTCTTGAACACTATGATAATCTAGTCTTTTAAAAGCAATCTTGGGAGTTCTATGGAATGAAACTTTTAAAGTAGCAGCTAGGGAAAGAAGAGAAGAAATTATTTGCCTTCAGGGAAAATACCCATGGGCAAGTAGACAATTTAACTTATATATTTTAACTATAAAAATGGTCATTGAATTTGAAAACTCCCACTGAATCCATAACTGGCAATAATGCAAGTTCTATGAACTATCTGTGAGATTTTTAAAAATTATTTTTAAGAGTTATTGAACTTTAGAAACAAACTATCCTCTGGCTTTCTACCAGTTGGAGTTGAGAACAAACGCCCTTGGGTACAAATATAATTAGGGCCACACTGTAAGGAGTCATTTTCAGATCTCTCACATTGAAAGAAAAAAAGCATCAGAGAGGAGTAGAATTGCCCCCATTCACATCCAAAGGGCCCAGTAGGTGTAAGAAAGCAACTAAAACGACTGTTCTGTAGGGCAGTGTGCCTCTCTCTCCAGAAATAGAAAGGATTGGAAAAAATAAAGAAGTTCTATCTGTACTGGGCAGTGTTAGGTAAAAGAGAAAATACATTCTAGCTGGGTGAAGCCAAAAGAGATCCTTTACTGAATCACTGAGAGTGTTGAAAAAACAGAATCAAGATTGTGCTTTCAGGAAAGTCACAACAGAGAATGAGCCCCAAAAGAGCCACATCTATGACCAGGCAACCACTCACTGAATGGAAAGTCTAGTTCTAGAGCAGGTTCTCTCCATCCACACACCAACACCGGAGTTAGAAACCTCCTTCCAGGACTGAGAAGCTACTCCTGCTGCCATCACTTTGAGAACCATGCTATAATGCTCTTGATCAAAGTGGAGGTTCCACTCAGACCTTTTGATGCCTGTGATGCTATTGGCTGGACACTAGTACCTTTGCTAATTGTACTAATCAATAAACAAATGTATTAGTAAATAAGATAAGTGTCTCCACCATACTGCTTACCAGCAGAATCCTCAGAAAAACAGGAAATGTCCAGCTTTAGCCTTACTTTTTTCATCTCCAAGTGCAAACAAGTATTTTCAAGTTACTCTGGAATCCTAACCTGCCAAGAAACCTAAGGACTATGGTTTTCAGTTTTCTAGAATCTGTATTCCAGGAAATTTCATTAGAAAAAAACGTTGGAAAGGATATCATAAACCAATTAAATATTGTTCTACAAATTATGAATTTCAAATGAAACATCTTTAATAATTGATTTTTATTCTCTGATGCCCAGAATAAATAGCATCAGTCCAATAGATCTACCCTCTAGGCAAATTGATTCATTTAAAATTCATGCTTGTGAGCAACCACAGAGAGAACTAGTACTACCTCAAAAAATTTATCCAACTCTTTTATTTATTTTTTTTCTAGTATTCTTTTTTTTTAATTTTATTTTATTTTTAAACTTTACAATATTGTATTAGTTTTGCCAAAACAACTCTTTTAATTTTCTTAATACAGATAGTAAAGATTTAGACAGAGGAAAAATAGCTAGAGACATCTGACTGACAGTATAATTTTAAAAACCATTAGAGATTATTTTTTCTTTCTCAATTTCCAGGAAGAATAATGGGGTTGATAGATTTTTAAGATGACCCCTAGATTCCCACATCCTGGGGCATACACACTGTATATTCCCTTCCTCTTGAGCTTGGGTGAGATGTGGTATGATAGATTTCATTCCAATTATTAGATGACATTAAATGGCAAAGATGAAGGATCAGTTCATTTCAGTTCAGTCATTCAATCATGTCCTACTCTTTGTGACCCCATGGACAGCAGCATGCCAGGACTCCCTGTCCATCACCAACTCCCAGAGTTTACCCAAACTCATGCCCACTGAGTCAGTGATGCCATCCAACCATCTCAGCCTCTGTCATCCCCTTCTCCTCATTCCCTCAATCTTTCCCAGCATCAGGGTCTTTTCAAAAGAGTCAGATCTTTGCATCAGGTGGCCAAAGTATTGGAGTTTCAGCTTCAACATCAGTCCTTCCAATGAACACCCAGGACTGATCGCCTTTAGGATGGACTGATTGGATCTCCTTGCAGTCCAAGGGACTCTCAAGAGTATTCTCTAACACCACAGTTCAAAAGCATAAATTCATTGGTGTTCAGCTGTATTTGTAGTCCAACTCTCACATCCATACATGACTACTGGAAAAAACATAGCCTTGACTAGATGGACCTTTGTTGGAAAAGTGATGTCTCGGCTTTTTAATAAGTTGTCTAGGTTGGTCATAACTTTCCTCCCAAGGAGTAAGCATCTTTAAATTTCATGGCTGCAGTCACCATCTGCAGTGATTTTGGAGCCCCAAATAATTAAGTCAGCCACTTTTCCCCCATCTATTTGCCATGAAGTAATGGGACCAGATGCCATGATCTTTGTTTTCTGAATGTTGAGCTTTAAGCCAATTTTTTCACTCTCCACTTTCACTTTCATCACGAGGCTCTTAGTTCTTCTTCACTTTCTGCCATAAGAGTGGTGTCATCTGCATATCTGAGGTTATTGATATTTCTCCCGGCAATCTTGATTTCAGTTTGTGCTTCATCCAGTCCAGCGTTTCTCATGATGTACTCTGCATAGAAGTTAAATAAGCAGGGTGACAATATACAGCCTTGACATACTCCTTTTCCTATTTGGAACCAGTCTGTTGTTCCATGTCCAGTTCTAACTGTTGCTTCCTGACCTGCATACAGGTTTCTCAAGAGGCAGTTCAGGAGGTCTGGTAGTCCCATCTCTCAGAATTTTCCACAACTTATTGTGATCCACACAGTCAAAGGCTTTGGCATAGTCAATAAAGCAGAAATACCTGTTTTTCTGGAACTCTCTTGCTTTTTCCATGATCCAGCAGATGTTGGCAATTTGATCTCTGGTTCTTCTGCCTTTTCTAAAACCAGCTTGAACATCTGGAAATTCACAGTTCACGTATTGCTGAGGCCTGGCTTGGAGAATTTTGAGCATTACTTTGCTGACATGTGAAATGAGTGCAATTGTGCCATAGTTTGAGAATTCTTTGGCATTGCCTTTCTTTGGGATTGGAAGGAAAACTGACCTTTTCCACTCCCGTGGCCACTGCTGAGTTTTCCAAATTTTCTGGCATGTTGAGTGCAGCACTTTCACAGCATCATCTTTTAGGATTTGAAATAGCTCAACTGAAATTCCATCACCTTCACTAGCTTTGTTTGTAGTGATGCTTCCTAAGGCCCACTTGACTTCTCATTCCAGGATGTCTGGCTCTAGGTGAGTGATCACATCATTGTGATTAACTGGTCATGAAGATCTTTTTTGTACAGTTCTTCTGTGTATTCTTGCCACCTCTTCTTAATGCCTCTACTTCTGTTAGGTCAATACCATTTCTGTTCTTTATCGAGCCCATCTTTGCATGAAATGTTCCCTTGGTATCTCTAATTTTCTTGAAGACATCTCCAGTCTTTCCCATTCTATTATAAGATAGAAGGTGAAGGATACTACCGATGAAAAGATCTCCAATTCATTGACTTTGAGTTAATAAAAATGAAGATTATCCCTGGTGAGTATGGTTTCATCAGGAGAAGCTTTAAAGAAGGATAGAGCCCATCATGGAAAGAGAGTCTCCTGCTGGTCTTCAAGAAGTGAACTGCCATGTTTTGAGACACAAGCCCTGCCGGGAGCCAGTGTGAGGAACTCCACACATGGCAAAGGTCATGAGGAAGGAGGCTCGGCATACGCAAAGACGGGATCGAGCCTCAGGAGTCCCCCTGGAAATTCTCAAGCACCTACCCCCAAAACCAGAGTCTGCCTACTTTACTGCTTTGTGCTCTCACCTACACCTCTGACTTTACGGGGGGCTGTCCCCCACCACCTCTCTCCGAAAAAGAGTTAACTTACAGCTCCAGTTAATAAAGTTCCTGGGCATGACAAGAGTGTTTCAACCTACAAACTCCTTTGGAAGTCCTCTAGCCTGCCTGAATAGGTTCTTCCGGCCACATGTGATTGTTCATAGCCTCCCAACCGTGAGAGGCATGAGATGTTCTAAACTGTTTAAATACAGATTCCTTCGAGCAGTTAAAAGATTGATTAGAAATTGTATTGGTGAAGGGTTTTTCACTTGTGGGCCAATGTTTGCTGCTAAGTTTCCATATCCCGTACCTACTGCGTCCCTGGGAGTGTATTGATTAATACAATTGGTGTGCTGTTAAGTTGCTTCAGTCATGTCCGACTCTGTGTGACCCCAGAGATGACAGCCCACCAGGCTCCCCCATCCCTGGGATTCTCCAGGCAAGAACACTGGAGCGGGTTGCCATTTCCTTCTCCAATGAAAGTGAAAAGTGAAAGTGAAGTCGCTCAGTCGTGTCCGACTCTTAGCAACCCCATGGACTGCAGCCTACCAGGCTCCTTTGTCCATGGGATTTTCCAGGCAAGAGTACTGGAGTGGAGTGCCATTGCCTTCTCCAATTGGTATATAGGAATGTAAATAGTAACTTTAATGTTTGTAACCTTGGACCCTTGAGTTAATTCTTTTTCTTGTTATAGCCCACCACACCTTTGCCCTATAGGAATGCAACTTTATCTAATGCTTTCGGAGGGTGGTGCCAGACTTTAGAATAATCACCTTTAGAGAAAAATAAGTTTTATGAAAAAAGGATCTTAAAATGTTGACAGGCCTCCAGGCCAGAAGATGATGTAAATCACCTAAACTTTTGCATATGATAAGTTTGCAGGAAGAAAGCCTGGCTTACTGCTGACTCTACCCCTTCCCCCATTATCCTCTATGCACAACTTAAGGTATAAAAACTACTTTGGAAAATAAAGTGCGGGCCTTGTTCACCAAAACTTGGTCTCCCCATGTCATTCTTTCTCTCACCTTCCGGCTGAATTCCCATCTGAAGCGTGGAGGCTCGTCAAGCCTACTAATTGTGCCTGGGCTTCTAAGATCTGACCGGGGAGGCCTTAGTGTCTCCTCTCCTTCGGGAGAACAGGAGGATGCCTGCGGCCTACGTAGGTGACGTAAATTCCTTGTATTGGAATTTTATTCACTTTCCACGTAAACCAAGTTATTCAGCCTCTTTTCTCCACTGAATTTTCCTACTGAGCTATCCTTATTCTATTACTCTTTATGTCTCTAATTAATATTTAATTAAAGCTATTGTATCCAGTTCGCCGACTCCATCCCCGCTTCGAATTCCCTGGATCCACCGGGGCTGGACCCCGGCAAAGCCCCACATGTGAAGGACCAGAGAGTGACCTTTAGGAGCTGAAAGTGGTTCTAAGCTACAGGTAATGAGAAAATGCATACCTCAGTGACACAACTGCCAGGAAATTCTTAATTCCAACACCTAGTGAGTTTGGAAAAGGACTTTAAATGAATCTCAGATGACTTTGGAGCCCCGTGAACACTTTGCTTGCAACTTTCTCAATTCTGACCAGAGACCCCAACTGGACCAAGCCAACATTTCCAACTTACAGACACTGTGAAGTAATAAATGAGCATGTTTTAAGCCATTAACTTTGTGATAGTTTCTTATACAGCAACAGAAAACTAATACGTATATAAATACAATTTTACCAAGACTTTTCAAACATACGTTATTTATACATGTTTTTTTAAGTTAGAAGTACTTTATTAAAGTCAATAAGAAAGAATTAGGAAAAATAAAATATTAATTTTAATGCATCTCTACCAGTGTCTTAATGGGCTTCCCTGGTGGCTCAGCAGTAAAGAACCCATTTTCAATGCAGGAGACACAGGTTCAATCCCTGGGTTGGGAAGATCCCCTGGAGAAGGAAATGGCAATCCCCTCCACTATTCTTGCCTGGAAAATCCCATGGACAGAGGAGCCTGGCAGGTTACAGTCCATGGGGTCACAAGAATCAGACATGATTTAGCAACTAAGCCTAAACCACCATTGTCTTACAAAGTGAAATGAAATATATTTAATCTCTTTGTGCACCTTAAGTATGTTAATATCAAAGCCTTGGAGTTACAAATTTAGGTCATTCAATTTGCACAAAATGTATAATACATAACTTAAGTGGCAAACTCCATCTTCATTGTTTAGTAAATTAACCTAATCAGACTTACAGTCTGTTAAAAAAAAATCCAATATCATTCTTCAGTTCAAGTGCAGATCTTAAAGTATGACCCCATAGCATTTATATCATTTATTATTCAATTCTTAGATAAATACATAGCTAGGTAAGGCATAGAGTGTTGCTATGAGTTTGTTGTATGATGAATTAATGAACCACATTAGAAAAGTGTGAAAGTTCTCAAACTTTCTAATGCCCCTCTGCTTTCCTTTACTGGACCTTTCTCTCAGATGAAATTAAATTACTTGACAGTAGTCATAAGATGGAAGAGAACATGCCATTTAAGGAAAATTACAGTCAGTTGAACTGTCCCACTCTATTAAATATCTAAGAACATCCTCACAAAGCTTTAAATGTATTTTCTAATATAGTTCTTTACCCTTAAATTGTATGGAACAAAAAAGCATTGATTAAAAGAAGGTACCTAAAACTGGTACATTCAACTGTATACCTGTTTGATTCCCACAGAATTCTTATATTTCCATAATGCACCATAGTAAGATACAGAAAGGCAAACTAGGCCTTCAGTCTGTAAAGTGAAGCAACGGTTTTGAGAGCACACCGATAGCCTATTATCAAGTTAACCTTATGAGTTTTACAGAACTTGAAGATATGGAATTTTATTCCTATTAAACTATTCATATCTAGACACACAAGATTGATATTACTTGAAAAGAAAAAGGGAAATAGCCGAACACACTAATGTTGGTTTAATACATATGTTATAGTGGTAATCATTTTATGCCTTCCTCGGTGTTCTATGAAATAAAGTTCACACTATGACAAGTAATCTTTGGGTCTTTTTTTCTTCTATATGATTAATATTATGTAATAATGTCCTGATGAACAAACAAGTCAATTTACCTTATAATTCTATTATTTTAGTCAATGTAGCACCATTGACCAAGACTTTTGAGTGTACAAATCTGAAAGCTTTCCCCTCTTTCCATGATCCTATTTTATCTGATTCAAAGATAACAGCCATTCACCTCATTTGTCTTATTCTCATTTTAGTTTATGTAAATATGTACCTACAAACATTCCCACTGAAGCTAATTATTGTTAGAACATTGCCAAAATCCAAAGAATTTTTTTCTCACATATGCATGCTATTATACATTCACAGGAGAAAAATGCTTCTAGGTGCTTTCAGAAGATGTTCATCTTTCCATATCCTCCTGTTTATAATGCCATAGTAACAGTATTCCTATGAATAATGAGATGCGAAAATTCTCTGCTGTCTTGCTTTTTTTTGTTTGTTTTGTCTTTATGTTTTTTTATGACTGACCTACTAATTTTATTTTTCTCATTCAAATAATTTTTAGTTAATGTTCCCAGTCCATTAAGTTCTATTTTATATGCTTCTGTGCAAATCTACAATGAATAATTCTAGCTCAACATTCAATTACTTAAATATACTGCTTGCTTTTTCTTATATGATTAGCAGAAACAAAGCTAAACCCTACTACATCTTTCTGTTGATACGTTTTTGTGACTACTGAAAAAACTGTCACTTGTTTCAGGCTCCAAAAATGAATGTTGGCTTTAAAATAATTTTCTGTTTCTGTATATTTTTTAATATTAAAGAATATTGTAATGAGAGAGAGACTTGCCAAACCTCAATATATGTGACTTCATTTGTAAACTTGAGCAAGTCACTCAACATATTTAGACCTTTCATTCTCTATAACTAAAGTAATAGGATTATCTTAAAGCCCCTTAGGGTTCTGACGTTTCTAACTTCTAATTTTCTCTAAGGCATCAATTTCAAAAATCTTTCCTTGAACTTACTGTGTGGACAAGTAGTCTTTCATTTACATTATGCATAATTATCAAAATCTCACATTTTTTAATGTAGAAACTATAACATAGGGCATGAAGCCTGGGAAATACTCAGATGTTTCTTTTTTATGAAATCTCCTGGGTTCAATCTTCCCTAGTCCATATGAGGTATGAGATTTGATTACATTGCAGAACCAGAACATCTATAGTTGACAGTTTGTTAACGATTATATAACTTATATAACCCAATCTTTCCTCTGCAGTAGATAAGAACTTCCTACGGAAAAAAATCTGCTGCTCCAGGAGAAAGCCTAAATGATTTCAAACTTGCAACTTCAAGTGTGCTGCATGCAAATATTGTTTCTGCCTCCTTCTCACCCTTTCCACAGCTTGTTTGGGATTGCCCTAGGTAACTCAGTTTGCATGAATAAACCATAAAAAAAAATTCTCATTCTACTAGTACTTTCTGCATTTCCCAATGTAAGCTTAAAACATCTCCAATAAATTTCAAAAAAGGCAGAATGGTACATGGTCAGTTAAAAGCCAAAAAAAAAAAAAAAAAAAAAAATGCCAGGACTAGACCGAAAGCAAAGAGGTAGAAAGCAAGATTTGGCACAAAAGAAAAGGTTATTTAGGGAAAGGCTTCAAAGAAGAGAATCAAATATCTTTAGGATTGATTCCTTCTTATCTCACATCAAGAACCAATTACTTATTTTTTAATTTTTTTAATTTATTCATTTTTAATTGAATGATAATTGCTTTACAATATTGTATTGTGTTGGTTTCTGCCATACATCAACATGAATGAGCCATAGGCATACATATGTTCCTTCCCTCTTAAACCTCCCTCCCACTTCCACCCAACTCCAACCCTCTAGGTTGTCAGAGAGCCCCAGTTTGAGCTTTCTGAGTCACACAGCAAATTCCCACTGGCTATCTGTTTTACATATGGTAGTGTATATGTTTCCAAGCTACTCACTCCATTCATCCCACCCTCTCCTCCCCACCACCACGTCCATAAGTCTGTTATCTATATCTGCATCTGCACCGTTGTCCTGTAAATAGGTTCAACAGTACCATCTTTCTAGATTCCATATATGTAAAGAATCAATTACTCTAAAAAGACGAGCAAAAAAAGGAATTTGTTTCTGGAGTTTACACTATCTTCTCTCCATACTCTACTATTCAACCTCATTTGTCAACTCCTCCAACTTATGCCCTCTCAGTTCAGGTCAGTTCAGTCACTAAGTCATGTCCGACTCTTGCAACCCCATGGACTGTGGAACATCAGGCTTCCCTGTCCATCAGCAACTTCAGGAGCTCACGCAAACTCATGTCCATCACGTTGGTGATGTCATCCATCCATCTCATACACTGTCATCCTCTTCTCCTCCTGCCTTCAATCATTCCCAGCATGAGGGTCTTTTCCAGTGAGTCAGTTCTTCGCATCAGGTGGCCTAAGTATTGGCATTTCAGCTTCAGCATGAGTCCTTCCAAAGAATATTCAGGACTGATTTCCTTTAAGATGGACTGGTTGGATCTCCTTGCAGTCCAAGGGACTCTCAAGACTCTTTTCTAACACCACAGTTCAAAAGCATCAATTCTTTGGCACTCAGCTTTCTTTATAGTCCAATTCTCACATCTATACATGACTATTGGTAAAAACCATAGCTTTGACTAAATGGACCTTTGTTGGCAAAGAAATGTCTCTGCTTTTTAATATGCTGTCTAGGTTGGTCATAGCTTTTCTTCCAAGGAGCAAGCGTCTTTTAATTTCATGGTTGCAGCTACCATCTGCAGTGATTTTGGAGCCCCTCCCCCCAAAATAGTCTCTCAATGTTTCCATTGTTTCCCCATCTATTTGTCATGAAGTAATGGTACTGGATGCCATGATCTTCGTTTGCTGAATGTTGAGTTTTAAGCCAACTTTTTCACTCTCCTCTTTCACTTTCACTTTCAGAATTTAAGTTCTTTAGTTCTTCTCTTTCTGCCATAAGAGTGGTGTCATCTGCATATCTGAGGTTATTGATATTTCTCCCAGCAATCTTGATTCCAGCTTGTGCTTCATCCAGTCCAGCATTTCTCACGATGTACCCTGCATATAAGTTAAATAAGCAGCGTGACAATATGCAGCCTTGATGTACTCCTGTCCCAGTTTGGAACCAGTCTGTTGTTTCATGTCCATTCCTAACTGTTGCTTCTTGTCCTGCATATAGATTTCTCAGGAGGCAGGTCAGGTGGTCTGGTATTTCCATCTCTTTAAGAATTTTCCACAGTTTGTTGTGATCCACACAGTCAAAGGCTTTGGCATAGTCATTAAAGCAGATGTTTTTCTGGAACTCTCTTGCTTTCTCAATGATCCAACAGATGTTGGCAATTTGATCTCTGGTTCTTCTGCCTTTTCTAAATCCAGCTTGAACATCTGGAAGTTCTTGGTTCCATGAACTTGGAGTATTGAAGTATTGAAGCCTGGCTTGGAGAATTCCCTCTATTATATATTAAATATCTCCCAGGTTGTGTGATAGCCAGAGTTACCAAGTTGAGAGCTGAGAGTCATGAGCAATTAGAGAGAACCAGTAAAATTTCAAATGTAAAGTTGTTGGTAAGCAAGAACAGCAATGTGTATTTGACTATAAACTGAAATACATGATTTTTGAAAATGAGGATTCTGTACAATAAATTTAGAGACCAATATTTATTCATGTATGTATGTGTGTGTGTACTCAGTTGTATCTATCTCTTTGTGTCCCCATGGACTGTGGCCCACCAGGCTACTCTGTCCATGTGATTCTCCAGGCAAGAATACTGAAGTGGGTTGCTGTGCCTTCCTCCAGGGGATCTTCCTCACCCAGGGATCAAACATCTCTTGCATCTCCTGCTTTAGCAGCTAGATTCTTTACCACAAGCACCACACCTCCCCTCACTGGTAGCTGAGATACAAAGTTCATGCTGTGGCAGCAACTGCCATAGCAGCTCACCAACATTATTTCATCATTTTCCTGGACAACTTAGTCAACAGTATTTCCCAGTCTTTTTTTTTTTTTTTTTCTTCTGCACTTGGAGAGTGGCAGGTAGGATTTTATGCTCTAGCCAATAGAATGTGACTAGCAATGATGAGCATTATTTCCAGGTCTTCTGCATAAAATGCCACCCCATGTAAAACTGTCTGTGCTTTTCCATTTTTTCCCCCTAGATTGATGCAGATGGACACAATGATCCACAAGATTATGGTAGAAGCACAAGATGGAAGACTGGATCCCTGGAACATCACTAGGAGGAAAAAACACCTGTCATAAGGAACACCCGTTGTGGACTTTGAATGAGTTATTTTTTGAGACATTATACCCACTGGAGTTTGTTTCTTAAAATTGTAGCATAATATTGATGAATATGCTACCTAATGAGTGAGAATCATTTTTACTTCTCACCCACCTTGCTTTTCCAGGAAAAGCTGCTTAAAAAATAAAATATGTATTCCCTGTTAATCATAGTTTATTTAGCTAAAACAGATTAAGTGTAATGATTTCCTACCTGGGGCATCTATCTTCCTAGAACTGGAGTAGTCCTTGTTCCCCTCAGCCTCATCTTGAGAATTTCTACTTTAAATGACAGGTACCCATGGACAGAGGAGCGTGATAGGCTGCAGTCCATGAGGTCGCTAAGAGTCGGACACGACTGAGCAACTTCACTTTCACTTTTCAGTTTCATGCACTGGAGAAGGAAATGGCAACCCACTCCAGTGTTCCTGCCTGGAGAATCCCAGGGACGGGGGAATCTGGGGTGAGCCCGTCTATGGGATCACTGAGTCGGACATGACTGAAGCGACTCAGCAGCAGCAGCAGGAGCAGCAGTCCTGATGGCAGTGTGTTATGCTGTGCAAAACATTCAGCAATGATCAGAAATACCAATTAATCCCTCATATCTTCTGTGATAACATTTATCAGATCCTTTCAACATCTGAATCTAAAGGATTTTTTTTCTTTTTAATGTGGGGATTCCAGTGGTAATGGGGCAAAATAAATGTCATCTTTTTCAATAGGGAGATTGGGAGTGAAGAAAAGGTTCAGTTCATTCAGTCGTTCAGTCATGTCTGACTTTGCAACTCCATGAAGTGCAGCACACCACGCCAGTCCATCACCAACTGCCAGAGTTTACACAAATTCATGTTCACTGAGTCAGTGATGCTACCCAACCATCTCATCATCTGTTGTCCCCTTCTCCTCCTGCCCTCAATCACCAGGCATCAGGATCTTTTCAAATGAGTCAGCTTTTCACATCAGGTGGCTGAAATACTGGAGTTTCAGCTTCAACATCAGTCCTTCCAATGAATATTCAGGACTGGTCTCCTTTAGGATACACTCGTTGGATCTCCTTGCAGTCCAAGGGACTCTCAAGAGTCTTCTCCAACACCACAGTTCAAAAGCATCAATTCTTCAGCGCTCAGCTTTCTTTATAGTCCAACTCTCACATCCATACATGACCATAGGAAAAACCATACCCTTGACTAGATGGACCTTTGTTGACTAAGTAATGTCTCTGCTTTTTAAAATGCTGTCTAGGTTGGTCATAACTTTCCTTCCAAAGAGTATGCGTCTTTTAATTTCATGGCTGTAGTCACCATCTGCAGTGATTTTGCAGCCCCCAAAAATAAAGTCTGATACTGTTTCTCCATCTATTTCCCATGAAGTGATGGGACCAGATGCCATGATCTTCGTTTTCTGAATGTTGAGCTTTAAGCCAACTTTTTCACTCTCCTCTTTCACTTTCATCAAGAGGCTTTTTAGTTCTTCTTCACTTTCTGCCATAAGGGTGGTGTCATCTGCATTTCTGAGGTTATTGATATTTCTCCTGGCAATCTTGATTCCAGCTTGTGCTTCTCCCAGACCAGCGTTTCTCATGATGTACTCTGCATAGAAGTTAAATAAGCAAGGTGACAATATACAGCCTTGACGTACTCCTTTTCCTATTTGGAACCAGTCTGTTGTTTCATGTCCAGTTCTAACTATTGCTTCCTGATCTGCATACAGATTTCTCAAGAGGCAGGTCAGGTGATCTGGTATTCCCATCTCTTTCAGAATTTTCCACAGTTTATTGTGATCCACACAGTCAAAGGCTGGAACTCTCTTGCTTTTTCAATGAGCCAGTGGATGTTGGCAATTTGGTCTCTGGTTCCTCTGTCTTTTCTAAAACCAGCTTGAATATCTGGAATTTCATGGTTCACCTACTGCTGAAGCCTGGTTAGGAGAATTTTGAGCATTACTTTACTAGTGTGTAAGATGAATGAAATTGTGCAGTAGTGTGAGCATTCTTTGGCATTGCCTTTCTTTGGGATTGTAATGAAGATAGGTCTCAGACTTTAAAATCTTTTTCAGTTAGTAGATACCAATACCAATTCTACTGTACATCAAATCAGTACAGTCTGGGGCAGTACAAATATGCCATTAACTTTTTTCCTACTGTTTAAAAGAGCCCCAGGTATGTCTTACTGTATTCTATATCATATCTTGGGATTCTTTCTCCTCACCTAATATCATCTTCATACTACCAACTATTACCTTGTTGTAGCCATGTGTTCTAGAAAACAAACTCACTCAGAAGTTCAATGCAGAGAGTGGAGTACAGTATATTACACCGGCGGGCTGAAGGCAGAGTCTCCTCTTAGCCAAGGACCCTGACCAGTTTTTATGAAAACCTTATATACCCTAAGTGTACCTGCCCAAACCCACCTCCCCAAATTCCCTGAAACTAGTTTGAAAAAAGAAAAGGAAAGATACAAAGTTACCCATGTTTCATATGCCTTAAGCCTAGGTAGTTAACAGTGGACAATTATCAATAGGCCTGTGGTCATAACCCAATAAGCATAATAGAATGTATGATTCTATTCTGCTACACAGATAGTTAGGGTATTCTTTTAGGTGATGGAGAGTCTAGGTACGAGCCCTGGGGTTCTTCCTTCCAGGGGCCTGGTTTTCCAGTTGGTATGTTATTTCCATAGATACTGGGCATATAGCTCAAAGTCCACAGTCCGGTCCAAGATGGAGTCCTGCTTTCAAGATGGAGCCTGTTCTGTATGTTTCCTCCTTCAACCTTAGTATTTTCCCTGTAAACCCTTGGAATTTGAGAGGTATACCAAATAATTATTAAATAATATACCATATACTTAATATTTATCAACCAAATAAACAGTAATAAGATTAACAAGCTTAGTTAGAAGTTAAGAGAGAAGTCTAAACTTCTCTCTACTCAAAGCATAGCAATTTCACTTGGGTTGAGAGCAGAGTCAACAACCATTCCCATGTCTCCCTTGGACAATAGTTTTCACTATCTCCCTGCTTCTAACAAAACTCTGAAACAAGTAAATATTACCAGCTACTGCTAGTGGTAAAGAACCTGCCTGCCAATGCAGGAGACATAAGAGACTCCAGTTCAGTCCCTGGGTCGGGAAGATCCCTTGGAGGAAGTCATAGCAACCCACTCCAGTATTCCTGCCTGGAGAATCCCATGGACAGAGGAGCCTGGTAGGCTACAGTCCATGGGGTCACAAAGAGTTGGACATAAATGAAGCAACATCAGGCATGCAAAATCTTGCTAAGCCAAAAATGGTTTCACCTTGGGAAAGAGTCTTTATTCTTAGACTCAGGTAATTCTCTGTGAAGACTTTATGGACATTTTAATATTCTTAAAGAAAATATCTGAATTGATAGATTATCTTTAGTTTTTATTTTGATACTTTGATGTTGAACTCAATATTTTTCATTTTTAGTTATATTTATAAAATGCCTTGCCACTGTGAACTCACTGTATTGTTAGGTGGGAAATAAAAATCTCTATCAACCATTATATGTTTTAGCAATTGGTAAAAAACAGACATTTTCATCCTAATTGAAAAATGTCTTGGCTCTATCTTAAATGATGACAAATAAAAACTTGGGGAAATTATTAGGATATAATTAAATGGACATTCTTTTTAGAAACAGTTAAATGTATATTGGAATCTTGATACTTGTGAAGATGAGGTGGCACATCTACTTGCCCATGTGAGTATAAATGAAAATAAAACATGACTGAGAGCATTCCTTAAAATTTGAAAATTTAAGGAGTTATTTAATCAATTTAAGTGTAAGTGCTTATGCAAAATAGTTTGTCTGAATTGTTAAATTGCCATGTTCTGTTGTGTGGCCAGGTAAAAACTGAAAATAGTACTATTCAAAATGTGATATAGGCAATGGGTATGTGTAATTTATTCTAAATGAGATGGTATTTCAAAGTAATTTCCTTGGGTCGTTATTACAAAATACAGCAAAGGGATTTGACCATGGAGCTTTTGGTATGATCAAAGAGATCTGGGTATCATTAGTAATCTATTTTATATTGTTCCATCGTTAAGTCATGTTCAACTCTTTCGCAGTCCCATGGACTGTAGCCCAGTCATTCCGTCCATGGGATTTCCCAGGCTAGAATACTGGAGAGGGTTGCCATTTCCTTCTGTAGGGGATCTTCCCAACCCAGGGACCAAACCCCATCTCCTGAATTGGCAAGTGGGTTTTTTAACACTGAGTCATCAGGGAAGCCTATCTATAGTGTATATGTGTCAATTCCAATCTCCAAATTCCTACATCCCCCTTCCCTCCTTGGTATCCAAACATTTGTTCTCTATATCTATGTGTCTATTTCTGCTTTGCAAATAGGATCGTCTATACGGACACGACTGAGCGACTGAACTGAACTGAACACCATTTTATAGATTCCATACATATGTGCTAATACATGATATTAGTTTTTCACTTTCTGACCTACTTCACTTTACATGACACTATCTAGGTCCATCTGGTACTATGTATAGAATAGATAACCAATGAGGACATACTGTATAGCACCGGGCACTCTACTTAATGCACGGTGGTGACTAAATGGAAAGAAAGTCCAAAAGGAAGGGAATGTATGCTTATGTATGGTTGATTCATTTTGCTGAACAGTGAAAACTGACACAACATTGTAAAGCAACTATACCTCAATAAAAATTAATTTAAAAAATAAATAATACCTCAAAACAAGGGACCTGGGTCTCTACATGACATAAACAGATCTGAGAATTAAAATGAAAGGACTACAAATAAGTGAAAATAGAACAGACAACATGCTTTTGTGGGCTTTGGACAGAGGCTGTCTTTTCAGGGTTTCAGAGAAAACACCACATTTCTGAATTTTAATGGTTCTGGCCAACATTCTGTATAAGGCATATGCCATTCATTGAGAGTAATTCTGTGTGGATTGCTAAACATTTCTCCAGGCAATTGGGGTAATTTCTGTCTTGGGATGACTCAGAAGGACTCTACTATGTCTCTTAAAAGAAGCTAATTATACTCTTGTGAGATGATAATTACCATCACAAGCTGATAATATTAAAGGTTTGAAGGTATTTTGAACATTCAAAGAGTCCACATCCTTTCTGATTCATGAATCTCTTCCAGTACAGGGAAATTAGAACTTCTCAAAATAATGAAACATACCTAGAGACAGTTATGAAGGTAAGAATGTCATTTCTTATGTTATGCCTGTAACTATTTCTTTTTAATCTTGGAGCAGAAGGAATATTTTTTACAAAATGATCCCTAAAGCAAACTCAACACGCTAGTTCTTAACAGATGCAACAATAATCTTAAGTAAATTTCTTTGCTGAACCCCAAATTATCTTTTAAAAAATTATATATCATTTCCTTTTTATAGATTTAAATGCAAATAATGATTTTGTCTATTGAAAATAGAAAATGATTTCAAAAGATGGCAAACATTTATGGCATATATTTTTGTAAACCCTATAACCACTACTAAGGAGCATCTCAAGAATTTTGAAGTGTTCATTTTAAATTATCATGAACCTGTATAACAATAATTTAATATATCCTTTCATAAAATAAGATTTAACACTATAATTCTAGATTTTACCTGACATATGCAGAGGAGAACAGAAATGTAAATCTCTTTTTAAACTTTTATACCATGTCTGTGTGATTATACATAATTAACATAATATGTTAGGTAAAAATATCTCCCATTCATTCCATTTCTCTGAAGAACCCTGGGTGGTACAGTGGTAAACAATCCCCCTGCCAATGCAGGGAACTCAAGAGATGTGGGTTCAATCCCTGGGTTGGGAATATCCCCTGGAGTAGGAAATGGCAACTCACTCCAATATTCTTGTCTGGAAAATTCCATGGACAGACGAGCCTAGCAGACTACAGTCCATGGAGTTGCAAAGAGTTGGACACAACTGAGCAACTGAGACCACACACAGCACAATCAATCATAATTATATAATCAATTACATATAATCATATATGTATGTAATATACATATGTGTATGTAGATATATGATTTCTAGGATGAGGGTTTTAGATTTATTATAAGAAATTGCCTCTCACTACTACAGAGGGCTTAATTGCCTCTGCTGTCTGTGAGATGGAGACCCAGGACAGCCAGGAGTGTGTGCATTTCAGTCCAAGTCTAAAGTTCTGAGAACCAAGATTGCTGATAGTGTAAGTCCCAGTAAGACCAAGAGTAGAAGACTGATATTTCACATCAAGAAGTCAGGAAAAGAGAGAGAGAATTCAGTGTTTCTCTGCCTTTTTGCTCTATTCAGATCTTCCAAGGATTGGACAATACCTTAGCCCTATTGGTAAGGCAATCTGCTTTACCCCATCCACCAATTTAAATGCAAATCACTTTCAGAAACACCTTCGCAGACACACCCAGAAATAAGTTTAAACAACGTGTCTGGCCATTTTTGGCCCAGTCAAAGTGAAAGTGAAAGTGAAGTCATGCCCGACTCTTTGCAACCCCATGGACTGTAGCCTACCAGGCTCCTCTGTCCATGGGATTCTCCAGGCAAAAGTACTGGAGTGGGTTGCCATTTCCTTCTCCAGGGGATCCTTCTCCAGGGGATCTTCCTGACCCAGGGATCGAACCCAGATCTCCCACATTGCAGGCAGATGCTTTAACCTCTGAGCCACCAGGGAAGTTCAGTCAAGGATACATATAAAATCAGCCATCACAGCATCCCTAGTTCAAAATAGCTTGTTGAGATCTACAATAAGCACATATTGATATATATTCCACTACTGACAAAAACTGATACACTTTTTAAAATATGTGTAACTATTTTAAGTATTAAGTAACATTTCATAAAGAAATGCAAGATCATGCATATCTCCAATCCATTAGATTTTACCATGGTATATTGGGTCATTATTTCAATCTGTAGCAATATTTTAAGGTTGTAACACTCATACATATTTACCGTTCTCCTATTTCATCATCCTTACATTTGATATTTGCAACATTCAGTGTCATCTATATTGACTTTAAAAAGAAAGAGTTATAGGAAGAACCTGACATCACACACTAGAGTAAACATTAAATCAAGTTGTCTCCCACTTGCTAGTGAACGCATTTAAGTACATTATTCAATTTGAGAGCAATGTACCTTTTCTGTTGACCCCAATCTATATATCTCCATTTGATACATGAAAATCATCTGAGAGTCCTTGCAAAATACCTCAGATATACTGTTGACAGCAACATCTTGTTTTTAATCGAAACAAAGTAAGTAAGATAGTGTGAAGCCCATGGCATAAGTAACTGTATGTTGGTCTCCAATAATCACTACTTTTTCTAATCAATACCCAAATAATGTGTCCTAATAGTTCCAGTAAATCTTTGTGATATCATCAAGATAATCTACATTTTTCTAAAATATTTATCTGCTCATTTTTTGAAACAATATTTTATGTCTCATTTTTTTTTATCATTTCAATACACATTGCTATATAAAAAACAACTGTAAAACAGTTTCCTCAAACAAAATCTCACAGTTTGGTAATTTGGGTTGGGATTGGTAATATGGGATTCTATGTCTTGCCTAAATGGTCCAAAGTGATCTCTTAAATGTCTGGTAGTTCACTGATGCTATCATCTGGGAAGTTTTTTTTCCTCTCCACTTGTCCTCTCTAGCAGGAAAAGTTTCTTACACAGCAGGAGTGCCATTTCAATTTGGTCCTAATTAGGTATCACTTATTAACTTTCTAGAAAGTCACTGTGGAAGAGGACTGTACAAAGCTATAAGTATGAGGAGGCTTAGTTCATTAGTTCATTAGTCTTTGATGTAACAGTCTGAACAGTTACATTTCTTGTTCTTCACATTTTGTCAGAAATAACTGACAACAATTTTACAAATGCATTTGTAAACTAATCAGATTCCTAGGAAATAAACTGAGCACAAGAACTGTGTACTAAAAATCTCATGGTCTCTACCCATCCTAGATTTCAAAATTGATTTGAGAGGCATTGCAGGGATGGAAATAAAAATTTAAGAGCTGAACCAAAAGTGCCAGAGATAAGGCTCTGATCCAAAATAAAATCAGGCAATGACTATGTCTGCAAAGTCTACTGAGCAGACACAGAGGAGAGATTATAGTTGCCCCAAATGGAGACCACTTTTGAATCTAGGCACTTATGAACAGAATATATATATATATGTGTGTGTGTGTGTGTGTGTGTGTGTGTGTGTGTGTGTGTGTAAAACAGAGAGTTGTTATTCTCTGAAGAAGAATCCAAATGCAATGTAATTGAGTCATGAAGATCAACCACAATAGATGGCTTCACCTGTGAGAGGCAAGTTCTTGGAATGGGTAATAGTTTTACTAAGGTGGCAACTGGCATAGTCTTAGAGACAAGAAACAAAGCAGCAAAAGAGATACACTTTCCCTCAAGGTCAGGCTGGATATTCTCTAACAAGGAAATTCCTACAGTGAATGTTTTAATCTGATTCACTCTCCCTATAGGATGCTCTATAGTTACTTCCTAAAGAAATTCCATTTTCCCTTAGCAAGGTTTTTCCTTTTCATTGTAAATCCAAATATTAGTCTTTTTGGCAGAGAAGGCAGAAACAATTAGCAATTAAGCAATTCTTTAAGGAATTGTGTAGGAAAGAGTCCAAGTCATGAATATGTAGTTCTACTTTGTGCACTAGGGTTTTAACTCTCACACTCTTTTTTATAAAAATGATGTTTATTTAAATATTTAATCAATCTCTCTATACAGATGACAAGATACCTATAAAAAGTACATACACACATGCATACACACCTGTATGGTTTACCATCATTTTCTAGATTAGTCAACAGTCACTATTAATGAAAACACTTGTAGATTTATGGCAAATTTTAGGTCATTTATTTTAACACAGAGAAAATGCCTAGACTCTCCACCTTTAATTGTGATAGCAGTGAGGAAGAATAAGAAAAGAGCAGTAAAGAAAGTGGGTGCTCAGAAATATTGGATGTCCAAGGGATATCTGTGAGAGAATCTTAAGGCCTAATGAGGTTAATGTACTAGTTATTTAGCCAAGGTTTCTAAGGCAAGAAGAAAACAGGCAGTGAGCCAAAAGGCAAAGCAGTATGCAGAGGAATAAGTTAAATGAAGCCATTAAAGCAACACTGGCAGAAAAAAGGGGAGTTAGGTGACAGGGCTTCCTTGGTGGCTCAGGTGGTTAAGAATCTGCCCACATTGATCCCTGGATTGGGAAGATCCCCTGGAGAAGGAAATGGCTTCCCACTCCAATATTCTTGCCTGGAGAATTCCATGGACAGAGGGTCCTAGTGGGTTTACAGCCCATGGGGTCACAGAGTCGGAAATGACTGAGGGACTAACACTTTACACTTCAGAAGATGACAGCAAGCAGTTGCACAGAGTGGGCTGGGGTAGAAGCACACCTGAGGCAAACCATGGCTGATTGAGAAAAACCCAAATGAGTATCTGTATAATCATGTCCATGGGATATATCTGAATTACATCGAGGTAAGTGAATAACCTACCTCTTATTCCAACCAATTACATAAAGCATTATTCATAAACCTTTTAATTTTGAGAGGCATTTCAGGATGCCAAGGGCAATGACTTGGCATTTCAAATGCCCTAATTTGTCTGAAAGACAATCTTTCACTTTTCTCTTATCTTTCAATAGACAGTAAAGTGCACAAAAAGATTTCTTACACCAAGGTAGTTAGGACAGTAACGTTGATCATGACTGATCACTGGTTTGAGTCCATCCTCAAAGAAACCTGGAGATTTTCTCATCCTTCTTCTTCACAAAAATGGAGAAAAGTCATAAGAGATGCTACTGGACAGATGACTCTGCCTAATGATAGGTTATGGTGTATTAATACCCAAATCACTCAGACCTCTAGTTCTGAAAATGCAAAAATGTTTCAGGATCTTCACAGATTACTGAGAAACTCAGGAGTTCAGAAGGGATGTTAGTCAGTGACAAGTAATTAGCATATTCAATCTTAATTATAGGACTAAAACATTTAATTTTAAGTAATACTAAAATCCCACGGACAGAGGAGCTTGGCAGGCTGCAGTTCATGGGCTTGTAGAAGAGTTGGACATGACCGAGCAACTAAGCAACAACAAAAATACTAAAAAATTGTTTCCTCTCATTTTCTGGAAAGAGGTGCACAACTGCTTATACAAACTTCTACTTAACCCTTGGACTTCTGGGCAAGGGAAAGGAATACCTAATGCAAGTAATCCTTTGACTTCTGAAGAGTGATTTCAACATACAGGCCTAAAAGATTGTTTTATGCAAAGAAAATGAATAGTCTCCTTGGAAGTTTGCTTTCAAATATGTGTGACCAAAAATGCCCCATATTTAGCAGAAAATCTTACACCATTTTATAGAAGATATGCTGTCTGATGTTATGGAAAATAATTATCATCTTTAATAAACCTTAGAGAATGCTAGGCTGTGGCATGATTTAATCCAAATAAATTTAAAATCCTTTGGATCACAGAGAGGTGGTCTGTCTTACTGAAAACACTACACCTAATTGAAGTTCTGGCATCCCTTCAAAGACATTAGTTTTCTATAATAGAAAATATCTTCTGCTTTCTGCACAAAAATGCATAACGTCTCATGTACTACTAAGCTGAAATTGTGAGTTACAAAATGAGTCAAAATCAAAGAGGCTCTAGTGGTTTACAAAGACAGCAAATCTCTCAGATTCAGAAGAAAAGAAAATATCCATTCTTACAGAGTCTGTTTTCAAGTACCTGTCTCTTTGCTGAATTTTATTATGAACTGTTATTTCTGTTGAACCCTTTTTTTTCTTTCAGGTAATATTGACTAATATAAATTATTTCTTAATTTATCAAAGAGCTTATTTTTCTTTCACCTTTAAGTTTTTGTTTTGTTTTTCAGTAATACCTTAAATAAAACAAAATTATCAAGGAGCAAGAGAAGTTCTAAATTGTGATTTTCTGTGACAGTGAATATATATTCTGTTTTTCACAAAAGCACTACAGCAAACAACTATGAAAATTCTGCTTCCTAGAATATATAATATATTTATAGCCATATAGAATGGGAATCAGAGAAGGCAACGGTACCCCACTCCAGTACTCTTGCCTGGAAAATCCCATGGACGGAGGAGCCTGGAAGGCTGCAGTCCATGGGGTCGCTAGGAGTCAGACACGACTGAGCGACTTCACTTTCACTTTTCACTTTCATGCATTGGAGAAGGAAATGGCAACCCGCTCCAGTGTTCTTGCCTGGAGAATCCCAGGGATGGGGAGCCTGGTGGGTTGCCATCTCTGGGGTCGCACAGAGTCGGACATGACTGAAGCAACTTAGCAGCAGCAGCAGAATGGGAATAGGTTAAAGGTGTTTATAAATGGCTAAATCTTTAAATCAGTGTAACACAGTGTTATAATTCAGATCTGTGGGTGATAGTTTTACCTGGCTCTATGTTGTGAGCAAGGTATTCATTCTTAGGTTCTTATATTTAAAATTGTGTGGGGGAGAAATGAGATGCTTTCACATTAAGATATTATAGAATAGATAAGTGGATATAGGATATCTTCCTATGACTATTCAAAAATGGGAAAACTAATTGGGAGACAATCCATATTTATTTAGATTCCCACAAAATTTAATTTTATAACCTTTAGCATTAAAGCTACTTCATATGAGTAATTTTACTTAATTTTCACATTATGCATATCAAGCAGGTATTATTCTTATCACTGCTGCACAGATAAGAAAACAACCTCAGAGAGATTTTTGTCACTCACTCTAGTCACATAGATAACAAAGAGGAAAGACCATAATATGAAATCATATAGCTATAAATTTAATGGAATCTTTCACTGTACCTCAACTCATTCATCTAATACTCATCTAAGATCACTTAAAGAAAGATCATTGCAAATTTAATACTTTATCTATACATCCAATCTCCCACTTGAAATCTCCTGGATATCTAAAATAAATCTCAACCTTAGTATGTCTGAAATTGAAATGTAATATCTTGAATAGTTTTTTATTTCAATAAATGACACCACAGCATGCCTGTGAAAGTCTTGCCCCAAACCTGAGGTCAATCTATATTCTCCTTTTTCCATCATTATTCATATCCCCAAATTTCCATTTCTCTTTTTCTCTACTGTTAACTCCACCAAAGCCACCCTATCTCTCCTCCAAAACATGACAACACATCTGAATCTACCTATTTGCTCTCCTACATCTCAGCTCCTTCTTCAGTGATCTACATCACAGTAGTTATAGCAGTAATTTGAAAAAAGTATACAAGATCTGACTCTTCATTCCTCACACTCTGCTTTGATTCCTCGATTACCTTTCTGTTGCTAATACAAAAAAAACTCCTTTATGATGACATAGATCCAGGTTTTATATTTTCCTGTCTACCTCACTCCAAGCACAATTCATACAACTTCTTTGTTTCTTACTGTGTTAGACAGTCCAAATTGCTATAACAAATTACTCTAGACCGAGTTGATTAAATAATAGAAGTTAATTTTCATTGCGTCAAGATGCTGGTAATTCTGAAATCAGGGTGCCGGTATCGTTGAGTTTTGGTAAGAATCTGCTTCTGCTCTTGCAGGTGGTCATCTTGTGTTGACTTCTGATCATGCCCTCACATGGCAGAAAGCAGAGAGGAAGAGACCTCTCTTCCGTCTCTTCCCAATGGCACTAATCTTATTCATGAGGCTCCACCTTCATCATCTAGTTACTTCTCAAAGGCCTCACATCCTAATAGAATCCAACTGGGGATTATGGTTTAAAACATCTGAATTTTGGGGAGACAAATTTAGCCCATAACATTTATCATACCCCAAACTTTCTTAATCAATTTGTAAATCTTTGGATATACCAACCCTTTCTCTACCTCTTGGCTTGTCTGATTATTATTCTCTCCTTTTAGAATAATCTCTTCCTGGTCCTTTTATAGTTCAATTATTTACTCTTTGAAATTTCAGCTGAAAAACTCCCTAAAACATCTTAATTAATTAATGAAAATAGTTTCTCCCATTACCAGCTATAGCTTCTGTTTATTACCCTCATGTCGTTGTTCAGTTGCCAACTGGTGTATGACTCTTCTCGGCCCCATGGAATGCAACATTCCAGGCTTCCCTGTCCCTCATCATCTCCCAGTGTGTGCCCAAGTGCATGTCCATTGAATCAGTGATGCCATCCAAACATATCCTCCTCCATCGCCCTCACCTTCTTCTACTGTCAATCTTCCCCAGCATCAAGTCTTCCAGTGAGTCAACTGTATGCATCAGGTGGTCAAAGTATTGGAGCTTCAACATCATAATCTTCTTTTATTATTTTCTTCATAATCTTTTTATTATTTTCCATTTGTTATCTTGTTTACTGTGTCTCCCTCAGGTTAAGTTCACATTCAATTTTGGATCCTCGGCTCTTATCAAAATGCCCAGTCAGTTCAGTTGCTCAGTCATGTCTGACTCTTGCGACCACATGGACTGCAGCATAGGCCTCCCTGTCCATCACCAATTCCCGGAGTTTACTCAAACTCATGTCCGTTGAGTCGGTGATGCCATCCAACAATCTCATCCTCTGTCATCCCCTTTTCCTTCCACCCTCGATCTTTCTGAGCATCAAGGTCTTTTCAAATGAGTCAGTTCTTTGCATCAGGTGGCCAAAGTGTTGGAGTTTCAGCTTCAGCATCAGTCCTTCCAATGAATATTCAGGACTGATTTCCTGTAGGATGGACTGGTTGGATCTCATTGAGGTCCAAGGGACTCTCAAGGGTCTTCTCCAACACCACAGTTCAAAAGAATCAATTCTTTGACACTCAGCCTTGTTTATAGTCCAACTCTCCCATCCATACATGACTACTGGAAAAACCATAGCTTTGACTAGACGGACCTTTGTTGGCAAAGTAAAGTATCTGCTTTTTAATATGCTGTCTAGGTTGGTCATAACTTTTCTTCCAAAAAGCAAGCATCTTAATTTCATGGCTGTAGTCAACATCTGCAGTGACTTTGGAGCCCCCAAAAATAAAGTCTGTCACTGTTTCCACCATTTCCCCATCTATTTTCCATGAATTGATGGGACCAGATGCCATGATCTTAGTTTTCTGAATGTTGAGTTTTAAGCCAACTTTTTTCAAAATGCCCAGTCCTACTTTTATTCAACATAGTATTAAAGAACAAAAGTCCTATCCTCAGCAATCAGACAAGCAAAAGAAATAAAAAGAATCCAAATTGGTAAGGAAAACGATAAACTGTTGCTGTTGGCAGATGATATGATACCATACAAAGAAAATCCTAAAGATATCATCAAAAAGCTATTAGCACTCAATTAATTAGGTATGGTTGATGGATACAGAATTAATACACAGAAATCTGTTGCAGTTCTATACATTCACGATGAACCATCAGAAAAATTAAGGAAACAATCCCATTTATAATCATATCAAAAAATAATAAAATACCTAGAAATAAACCTACCTAAGGCAGTAAAAGACTTGTACTCAAAAAATTAAAAGACACTAATGAAAGAAATTTAAGAAGATATAGATAGATGTGAAGATACACCATGTTCTTGAATTGGAAGAATTAGCATTGTTAAAATGCAAGCAATCTACAGATTCAATGTAATTCCTACCAAAATAGTAAGGACAGTTTCCTCCCTACCAAAATAGTAAGGACAGTTTCCACAGAATTAGATCAGATAATTTTAAATTTTGTATGGAATCATGAAAGACCCCAGATAATTAAAACAATTTTGAGAAAGAATAGAGCTGGATGAATCATGCTACCTGACTTCACATTACAATACAAACCCACAGTAATGAAAACAGTATGGGACTGGAACAAAAACAGACACACAGGGCAGTTAAACAGAATGAGAGCCTAGAAATAAGCTCATGCACTTACAGTCAATGAATTTATGACAAAGGAGCCATGAATGGAGAAAGGACAGTCTCTTCAGTAAGTGATGCTGGAAAAACTAGACAACTACATGTAAAAGAATATAAATAGAACATTTCTTATTATAATATACAAAAATAAACTCAAAATGGGATAAAGACCTAAACATAAGACCCCAAATCATGAAACTCCTGAAGAAAACGTAGGCAGAACACTCTTTGATGTAAACTGTAGCAACATTGGGTGGGGTACATGTCTTCTAAAGCAAAGGAAACAAAAGTGAAACTAAACAGAGCAGATCTAACTGAACTTAAAAGCTTTTGTGCAGCAAAGGAAACCATCAATAAATGAAAAGACAACATAATAAATGGGAGAAAATATTTGCAAATGATACAACTGCTAATAGGTTAATACTGAAAATATATAAACAGCTCCAATAACCAACATCAAAAAAAAAAAAACAATTACAAAATGGTACAAGATCTGAAGAGACATTTTTCCAAAGAAGACAAACAAATTGCTAACAGGCACTTAAAAAGATGTTCAACATCATTAATCATGAGACAAATATGAATTAAAACCATAACTAGATATCACTTCACATCTCTCAAAATGGCTATCATCAAAAAGAACACAAATAACAAATGTTGGCATGGATGTGGAGAAAAGAGAGCCCTCCTACACTGTTGCTGGGAGTGAAATTGGTGCAGCCACTGTGGAATACAGTATGGAGGTTCCTCAAAAAGCTATAAGTAAAACTACCATATAACCCAGGAATCCATTCATGGGTATCTATCAAAAATTAAAAAAAACAGATGAAGAAAATAATTCAAAAAGATACATGCACCCAGTATTCATAGCAACTTTATTTACAATAGCTACAACATGGAAGCAACCTAAGTAGCCATCAACAGATGAATGGATAAAGAAGGTAAGATACACACAAACACACAACGGAATACTATCCATCCATTAAAAAAGAATAACATTTTGCCATCTGCAGCAAAATGGATGGAATTGGAGGGCGTTCCTAGAAACCCGGTGCTATTGGATGGAATGTTCTATGTATGTCTATTAAATTCATTGTTCTATGTTGTTATTCCAATCTACATTTTTATTAATTTCATGTCTGGATAATATATCCACTGTTGAAAATGGGATATTGACTTCCTTTACCACTGTTCTATTTTTATATGTGAAAGTCATTCAGTCACGTCGGACTCTTTGCGACCCTGTGGACTGTACAGTCCACGAAATTCTCTAGGCCAGAATACCGACATGGATAGCCTATCCCTTCTCCAGGGGATCTTCCCAATCCGGGAGTTGAACTAGGGTCTCCTGCATTGCAGGCGGATTGAGGGAAGCAATGCATTGATAGCTATATCTCCATGTATTTTCCCCTAGAGAAGGGAATGGCTACCCACTCCAGTATTCTTGAGGCTTCCCTGGTGGCTCAGACAGTAAAGAATCTCCTGCAAAGCAGGAGACCAAGATTTTATACCTGTGTTGGGAAGATCCCCTGGAGAAGGAAATGGTTACCCAGTCTAGTTCCAGTGGTTTTATCTGGAGAATTTCATGGACAGAGGAGTCTGGTGAATATTTCCCTTCATTTATTTTACCATTTTCTTTAAATATTAGGTACTCCAATGCTAGGAAGCACACCTCTTTACAACTGTCATATCCTCTTAATTATTTGACCCTTCAGGTATTATTGCTGCTGCTGCTGCTAAGTCACTTCAGTCGTGTCCGACTCTGTGTGATCCCATAGACGGCAACCCGCCAGGCTCCCCCATCCTATTATTATGACCCTTCAATTATTATTATTTGTCTCTTTTGAATTTCCATTACTGTTTGAACATTCAAGAAAATTTTACCTTTTCCCCCATGAATGTATTACTAACTTTAAGAATAAACAGATTTCTTTCCCAAATGTACCATATTGTTATATTGCTGATGCAAAATAAATTTCAATAATAATCTTCATAATTGCTTTCAATAGAGAAAATTATTAAAGAATATGAAAATGTAACAAAATGGAAAAGTATATCATTAAAACATACCTTCTTAACTAAATGAATAAGTAAAATTATTATTTTTTACCTGTTTTATATTATATTTTAAACTAACTTGGAATACATTCCAGCTATGAGTTAAGTTCAGGAAAAACTGACAATAAATGAATTGTCTCAAATACAAAGAAATATAACTCTCATTTTTAGTCTAACAATAAATAGCATTTACAAAACAAGTTATAGCTTATTCTGAAATACAAAACAATCCTGAGGGTTTTTTTCCTTCGAATCAAAATTCAATGTAGAATCAGAAAAGAAATGATGTTCTTATTTCTGCAAGGAATACCTAAGTGAAATGATTTTTCTGAAGACTGTGTTTTTTAATGTTTATCTGTGTGTAACAATAAAGGGTTTCTTTCAATCTTTAAATAATATTTGGCTTGTGAATATAAAATATACCTTTTTCAGTTCCACTTATTATTCTGAAGAGGGACCCTTCCATATCAAGGATTAACACAATATGCATCATGGGTTCAAGAATTTCAATTTGCAGCTATCCTTAGCAAATAATGAGAACCATCTGGACTGATTGATGTGGAAATTGAGAGTAATTGATCCTGCAACTGAGAAGCTTTTATGAAACATGAAATCAAACAAGATGATATTAAGCATTCTAAAGTTCATCAGAATGACACATCAAATGTCTTACTAGTTGTTCATTTTCCTTCCTTATATGAAGAGACTTGACTGGCAGACTGTAGCCAAAATAAAAGCTAAAACATCTAAACATTGAAGTACTGATCAGAAGTCCACAGCTGGTTTACTTAATTGCAATAAACATTCTCTGTGGTACATAAAATCTTTGACTTCTTGCCAAATATCATTTGTAGGTAAAAAATATATTAGTAGAATTATATTATTACCATGCATAGATCACCCTTAAAAAGAGCAGACTACATAGAAGGAAATTAGCAGTAACATTATCTTTGAATAAAGTTTACATTATTTCAGATTATATCCTTATTATCTCCTTTTTGGTAGAAAGAGTGCTTCACAAGCCCAGTTAAATAACTGGTTTCCACAGTAAACAATGGTAAACAGAGCTTATTCCTCCCATTTTTAAGAATAGAAAGATAATCCCTTGAGGTTATATTATTTGCTCAAGGCTGGCTAAATGAAAGACCGAGACAAGAAACCAAAGTTTTGTTTTCAATTTATAATATAAAATATTTTTCATTCATATTGTATCTTGATAAGGAAATACTAACAGAGAACTGAAAGCATAAACATTGCTTTGCTAGAAAGTTTCTTATAATATTCCATGATACTTATAACCCTTTGCTTATTTCTCTGTATAATAAAAGGCAGGGATTCATGACAATTCATGGAATTCAACTTTATCACTAGGTCAGGCACTATTCACAAGTATTCTCTGGTATCAAAAAGACACCTGACAACAGTGGCCAATGTGACTCTTGATAAAATAAAAACCAGGCATTTTGTAACTTGAAGATGACATCCTGGGAATTCATGAATGTCTAGAAAGTGGTACAAAAGGGAAACAAAGACCTGAGCCTAGTAAAATCAGTGTTGCTACTTCTGGAACTGCTTAAGGCAACAAGAATCTTCTGAAAATCTGGGCATAAGGTCTTCCATGACATCTTCTGATGCAATCCTGAACATATTTCTCAGTAAGGAGATAAAATGTGACCAACTAAGGAACAAGATAATCACTCTTTCTCATTTATCTCAATGCTAAAAGTAAAACAATACAGCCTGACACAGAGAAACATCATCCCTGTATTCCAAGAGATGAAGAATATTCAGTAATACACTTAAATAATGGAATGCATACTCATACAATTATGCACATTTGTGTAGGAATGTAACATGCCCCTTTTGTTTCTCTAAACCTAGATAAGTTTCATGGAGAAAATGAGATTTTATAAGAAATGCTAGGGGAAAAAAAGACATCGAGAGATTGTGGGGAAAGGGGCATGTTACAGAAGTAAAACACAGCTTGAGAGGGCTCAGGGGCAAGAAGCGATCCATCAGTGGCTGGTGTAAATGAACCGTTTAAGTAATAAGATGCATCCACCCAAGCAGCAAGTCAACACGACTCTGTTTTAACTGTCTAGCCAAGTAATGCCACAAACCCATGCAGAGCCATACAACGTTGGATGGTCCCCTGATGTGAGCATTCCTGCAGAAACTAGGATCAAGGTAACTGACTGAAGATGCCCATGAAGCAATGAGCAAATGAGAATAAACTGTCACACATCCTTACCCTCAATGCTTTGCTGCATTAAGTAAACAAATCTCTCTCTCAAACCATGCGGGGAAATGTTCTAGTACTTGAATAAACATTTGAAATTAATAACCTGCTTGAGACTGTATAAGAAAAGGGAACTGTGAGTTCTTGTTTCTTCAAAGACATATACTTTCTGTTCCTCCTTCTAGAGAGGGCTTTCCACATGGCGCAAGTGGTAAAGAACCTGCCTTCCAGTGCAGGAAATTTAAGAGAAGCAGGTTCAGTCCCTGGATCAGGAAGACTCCCTGGAAGAGGGAATGGCAAGCCAATCCAGTTTTCTTGCCTGGAGAATCCCATGGAGAGGAGCCTGGCGGGCTCCAGTCCATAGGGTGACACAGAGTCAGACACAATTGAAGCAACTTAGCACACACGCGTGCACCCTTGATCATAGAGTTGCAAACAAACAAAAACACAGGAAAACTCTAACCTCCATTTCATCTCTTCAAAAAAAAATTTTTTTAATTTGCTTATTGGAAGTATCTCTAATTTTATCAAAATTTAATAAATGTTAAAACTTACCATATATTAGCTGTATCATATATGCCCAACATTTTATATTATTAAATTTTAAATATTTTTACATACTAGTATGTTGTTGTTAGAACTATCAAGTCATATCAGTTCTTGAGGGAGATGGTATCGTTAGTTCTATATTACACATGAATAAATTCTGAAACAGAGAAACTGGTAACTATCCAAGATTTGCTAGCTACTCATCAGTAGACCAGGCTTCAACATAACTTGGCTTCAGAGTGATTTCTTAACCTCTGTTACATATGCTAAAATCTTCAGAAAGCAGGTAGGAGGAGCACCGGATGTTATACTAGCTGATGCGCAAAATGCTATAACAGAATGTACAATAATTCCCAACACAATGTGAATATTGTTTCTATAATTGTTCAAGCCTGGTTTTCTGATCTAGAGAAGGCAACGGCAACCCATTCCAGTATTCTTGCCTGGAGAATCCCAGGAACAGAGGAGCCTGGTGGGCTGCCGTCTATGGAGTCGCACAGAGTCAGACACAACTGAAGCAACTTAGCAGCAGCAGCAGCAGCAGGTTTTCTGATCATCAGTTAGTTCCTTTTGACTAAAGGGTCCATCAGAATAAATTTTATTGCCAACCCTTCACAGCCAGAGTTCTTCCCCACACCTCATTTTCAATTCTCCTAACTCACCTTTTGTTCAAATCCGAGATCACCGACTGATTAGCTCTGCATCTTGGGCAAGGAATGTTAATCTCATTTCAGTTCAGTTCAGTCACTCAGTCCTGTCCGACTTTTTGTGACCCCATGAATCGCAGCATACCAGGCCTCCGTGTCCATCACCAACTCCCAGAATTCACCCAGACTCACCTCCATCGAGTCAGTGATGCCATCCAGCCATCTCATCCTCTGTCCTCCCCTTCTCCTCCTGCCCCCAATCCCTCCCAGCATCAGAGTCTTTTCCAATGAGTCAAGTCTTCTCATGAGGTGGCCAAAGTACTAGAGTTTCAGCTTTAGCATCATTCCTTCCAAAGAAATCCCAGGGCTGATCTCCTTCAGAATGGAGTGGTTGGATCTCCTTGCAGTCCAAGGGACTCTCAAGAGTCTTCTCCAACACCACAGTTCAAAAGCATTAATTCTTTGGCACTCAGCCTTCTTCACAGTCCAACTCTCATATCCATACCTGACCACAGGAAAAACCATAGCCTTGATGGACCTTTGTTGGCAAAGTAATGTCTCTGCTTTTCAATATGCTATCTAGATTGGTCATAACTTTTCTTCCAAGGAGTAATCATCTTTTAATTTCATGGCTGCAAATCACCATCTACAGTGATTTTGGAGCCCCAGAAAATAAAGTCTGACACTGTTTCCACTGTTTCCCCATCTATTTCCCATGAAGTGATGGGACCAGATGCCATGATCTTCGTTTTCTGAATGTTGAGCTTTAAGCCAACCTTTTCACTCACCTCTTACTTTCTCAAGAGGCTCTTTAGTTCTTCACTTTCTTCCATAAGGATGGTGTCATCTGCGTATCTGAGGTTATTGATATTTCTCCTGGCAATCTTGATTCCAGCTTGTGCTTCTTCCAGTCCAGCGTTTCTCATGATGTACTCTGCATATAAGTTAAATAACCAGGGTGACAATATACAGCCTTGACGTACTCCTTTTCCTATTTGGAACCAGTCTGTTGTTCCATGTCCAGTTCTAACTGTTGCTTCCTGACCTGCATACAGGTTTCTCAAGAGGCAGATCAGGTGGTCTTGTATTCCAATCTCTTTCAGAATTTTCCACAGTTTATTGTGATCCACACAGTCAAAGGCTTTGGCATACTCAATAAAGCAGAAATAGATGTTTCTCTTGAACTCTCTTGCTTTTTCAATGATCCAGCAGATGTTAACATCTCAATTTACTCACTTATCAAAAAGAGATTATGATCCTACCTGGTATGTGGTTTTATGGGAAAGACAGAGTGAGATAATATATGGAAAATTCTATTTTTTTAATTTAGAGTGAATATGCTCATCCTATCATCACTTTTACTGGCAAAAGGAACCAGGTTTTAAAAATACAACTACAACTAAAGAGTAGTTAGGGATTTCATTATTGGTTTTTAATTATGTCAGTGTAATACATTTATATGTTGTTGAATAGCTTACACAGGCAGTACAATTGTTAATCTTGATTTATTTAATCCACATGCAAGCTTATACATTTGTGCCGTTATCACAATTACTAATTACTTCTAGTCTAACAGTAATTAATGTTATATATATTAAGATTAGAGGGCACAAAGCATGTTATCCATCATTTCACTTGTGACTAATAAGTAATGGAATTCTCTCTTTTAATCCAAACCCAGGGTTATTTCTACTAGAATGTAATATCCCTCTTCATAAAACATCAAGTCACATATAAGTTTTACTTGTTATAAGTAATATTTGTTTCATATAACACTTAGCCATAAATTATTATTTGAGTAATAATTTTGTAAGGGGACACAAGAACACAGAATGAGGTTACTCACAATTCTTGGTTCATGATACACTATAATCATTGAAACAAATCTGGTCCCTTTTATTCAATTTATTTCTATATGTATTTATGTATTTTTTAAGAATCTAATGAATGCCAATGAGGTTTGTACTAAATCCAATAATTTAAAAATAATTTACAGGTACCCATACACCTCATGTGCTTTTTCCTATTTTGTTTACAGTTGTTCCTGTTCTGTTTACAACCAGAAGTAACTGCTAATCTGAGTTTTAATAATTATGCATTCAGGTGTGTGCACGTGTGTATATGTGGTTTCATTTATTTTTAAATTTTTTCAAAGAACATTAAGCTTGTGCATGTAGTTGTCTAAGATTTAAATTTAAAACATTCAACATTACAGTACCAAGATTTGATCATGCTATTGCACACACCCAAAGTTCATTCATTTTCACTATTTTTTAATTAATATTCATGATGGAAATTTATTATGCATGTATCCAATTTATGATGAACATATCCAATCTACAATAGGCATTTGATATTTTTGGAAATTAAGAAGACTGCTTCTATAAATACCTACATATATGTCTGTTGGCACATATATTTGTTAGTTTTTTGTGGATATACTTTTAGCACTGGAATTCTAAAGTCCTAGAGGCTAGAAACATTCAACTCTTTGCAACCCCATGGACTGTAGTCCACCAGGCTCCTCTGTCCATGGGGATTCCCCAGGCAAGAATACTGGAGTGAGTTGCCTTGCCCTCCTCCAGGGAATCTTCCCAAACCAGGGATTGAACCCAGGTCTCCCGCATTACAGGTGGAGTCTTTACTGTCTGAGCCACCAGGGAAGCTCAGGAATACTGCAGTGGGTAGACTTATCCCTTCTCCAGAGGAACTTCCTGACCCAGGAATCAAACCGGGGTCTCCTGTAATGCAGGCAGATTCTTTACCAGCTGAGCTACCTGGGAAGCTAAAAGATGACCACTTTATACAATTATTTTATCAAGTTATAATATTTGTGTCATTGGGAAAGGAAAAATTACATAATTATTGGAGGAAATAGTATTGGTAATTCGTATGGGAAATAAATTGAATTTAAGTCATTTAAAAAATGTGTCAAGAGGAAATATCTAAAACATTATGAGTAAAACAAAATACAAACAAGGTTTTTACTCTGGGCCAAATTGGACTAAGAGAGATAACATTATACTACCTTGTCTGTCTTACCTATATACAAGTACATATATAATGAAATAAAATATAATAGACAGAAAACATCAATGGCTAATGACATCAAAAAAAGGAAACAGGATTTATGTATATTTTGATGGAAATACACTATAGTCTTTAAAAAAATAAAACCTCTGTCTGATTAAGATTCTATATCCAACAACTAATATGCAGAAATGTAAAAGAAAGAGGAATTTGTTTAACGATACTCCAAAGATATAAACATTAAATTTAGCACTATTAGAGGCTACAAAACTATCAAGTCTTCAACAAAAATAACTGCAGGGAAAAATCTGTAGGAAACTATAGATTAAAAGACATTCCTAGAAGTTTCAACCAGTTAAAATGTGTGAACTTTTTACAGATATATTAATATTTCAAACAGACTGTCAAAAATAAGATTACTGGAAAATATGAATACAAATATTTAAATATATTAACTATTATTAATTCTGTAACTATAATAATGGCATTGTGGTTATGATTTTTTAAAAGAAACCTTAAGTTTTAAAATGTACACTGTAATATTTACAGTTGAAATCATATGATATGGTATTTATTTCAAAACATATTTTGGGTAAATTGTTATGGATGGGATAAATTTGATTATGTATTGATTATTATTTGAAATTTGGTGATAGACATATCAGGTTCAATACACTGTTCTCTCTACTTTTATATATGGTTTAAATTTTTATAATAAATAAGAATGCCTGCTCATCAAAAGATATCTTAGAGAAAGTAAGAAGCTAAATTTTAAAAATGGAAATTTTACAGAAAATATAATACACAAAGGATTGATAAGGGTGATATGATGCCATAAATAAAAAGAAAAGGACAAACATCTCAATAGCAAATTAATGAAAGATTTGAAGAGTCATGTCTCCAAAGAGAGACACTAGGATATGATGATACACTCAAACTTGTCACTTATACCAAGTGTATGCTAAGAACTATCCTTTACCCATTTGACTGACAATAATTAAAAAGTCAAACAATGTCCAGTATTAGAGGTTGAGAATCAATATAATTTTTATATACTTTTGGGATCAGATCAGATCAGTCGCTCAGTCATGTCCGACTCTTTGCGACCCCATGAATCACAGCATGCCAGGCCTCCCTGTCCATCACCAACTCCCAGAGTTCACTCAGACTCACCTCCATCGAGTCAGTGATGCCATCCAGCCATCTCATCCTCTGTCATCCCCTTCTCCTCCTGCCCCCAATCCCTCCCAGCATCAGAGTCTTCCAGTGAGTCAACTCTTTGCATAAGGTGGCCAAAGTACTGGAGTTTCAGCTTTAGCATCATTCCTTCCAAAGAAATCCCAGGGCTGATTTCCTTCGGAATGGACTGGTTGGATCTCCTTGCAGTCCAAGGGACTCTCAAGAGTCTTCTCCAACACCACAGTTCAAAAGCATCAATTCTTCGGCGCTCAGCTTTCTTTACAGTCCAACTCTCACATCCACACATGACCACAGGAAAAACCATAGCCTTGACTAGACGAACCTTTGTTGGCAATTACAAAATTCATTAATCCTTTTCTTCTTAAACATTTCATTTTTCCCCTTTATGATGGTCAATCTTACATGTCAATTGGACTGATGGTTCTGTTTTTCACTATAACCCTGACTAAAACACCCTTCAGTGGAAAATGTATGTTCTGGAATGCTGATCAAAACCAATTAAGCAGCAAAAGTAATAAAGAGCAACAATTTTGGAGGTGCTTAACTTATACAAGGTAAATAAAATGACTGAAACTTATAGAACATCAACTCTTTTGCTAATTAAATTAATTGCTTTTACATCTTCAACTTAAAAGTCTTTGAAGTATATATCATATAACTATGACAGGGACAGTGTTGTTGTCTGTATTAGTCAGATTGTGCTGCCATCACAAAGTAACACAGACCAGTGTCCTAGACAACAGACGTTCATTTTCTCACAGTTCTGGAGGGTACAAGCCCATGATCAAAGTGCTGGCAAATTTGATTTCTGATTAGAGCTCACTTCCTTACTTTCAGATGGCCACCAGACCCTTTGGAATTAGTGCCCCATCCTTATGATCACATTTAACCATAATTACCTCCCTAAAGGCCCTAGTCCAAAATAGCCCTGTTACAGGTTAGAGCTTCAACAAATGAACATGGGTAGAAGAGGCAAAATTCAGTCTATAATCCATCCAAAACTTCTGCATATACTCACATATTTCCTAGTCCCCTGGCAGCATGCCAGGCCTCTCTGTCCATCACCAACTCCTGGAGTTTACTCAAACTCATGCCTATCAAGTTGGTGATGCCATACAACTGTCTAATCCTCAGTCGTCACCTCCTGCCTTCAATCTTTCCCAGCATCAGGGTCTGTTCAAATCAGTCAGCTCTTCACATCAGGTGGCCAAAGTATTGGAGTTTCATCTTCAACATCAGTCCTCCAATGAATACCTAGGACTGGTCTCCTTTAGGATAGACTGGTTGGATCTCCTTGCAGTCCAAGGGACTCTCAAGAGTCTTCTCCAACACCACAGTTCAAAAGCATCAATTCTTCCACGCTCAGCTTTGTTTATAGTCCAACTCTCACACCCATACATAACTACTGGAAAAACCAGGACCTTTGTTGGCAAAGTACTGTCTCTGCTTTTTAATATGCTGTCTAGGTTGGTCATAACTTTCCTTCCAAGGAATGTCTTTTAATTTCATGGCTGCAATCACCATGTGCAGTGATTTGGGAGCCCAGAAAGATAGTCAGCCACTGTTTCCACTGTTTCCCCATCTAATTGCCATGAAGTGATGGGACCAGATGCCATGATCTTTGTTTTCTGAATGTTGAGCTTTAAGCCAACTTTTTCACTCTCCACTTTCACTTTCATCAAGAGGCTCTTTAGTTCTTCTTCACTTTCTGCCATACGGGTGGTGTCATCTGCATATCTGAGGTTATTGATATTTCTCCTGGAAATCTTGATTCCAGCTTGTGCTTCCTCCAGTCCAGCATTTCTCGTGATATACTCTGCATATAAGTTAAATAAGCAGGGTGACAATATACAGCCTTGACATACTCCTTTTCCTATTTGGAACCAGTCTGTTGTTCCATGTCCAGTTCTAACTGTTGCTTCCTGACCTGCATACAGGTTTCTCAAGAGGCAGGTCAGGTGGTCTGGTATTCCCATCTCTTTCAGAATTTTCCACAGTTTATTGTGATCTACACAGTCAAAAGCTTTGGCATAGTCAATAAAGCAGAAATAGATGTTTTTCTGGAACTCTCTTGCTTTTTCTATGATCCAGCGGATGTTGGCAATTTGATCTCTGGTTCCTCTGCCTTTTCTAAAACCAGCTTGAACATATGGACGTTTATGGTTCATGTATTGTTGAAGCCTGGCTTGGAGAATTTTGAGCATTACTTTACTAGTAATTGTGCAGTAGTTTGAGCATTCTTTGTTATTACCTTTCTTTGGGATTGGAATGAAAAGTGACCTTTTACAGCCCTGTGGCCACTGCTGAGTTTTCCAGATTTGCTGATATATTAAGTGCAGTATTTTCACCACGTCATCTTTCAGGATTTGAAATAGCTCAACTGGAATGCCATCACCTCCACTAGCTTTGTTCATAGTGATGCTTTCTAAGGCCCAGTGGACTTCACATTCCAGGATGTCTGGCTCTAGGTGAGTGATCACACCATCGTGATTATCTGGGTTGTGAAGATATTTTTTGTATAGTTTTCTCTGTGTATTCTTGCCACTGCTTCTTAAAATTTGGTAAGTCATCAATAAATGTTATCTGTATCATCATCTGGAGAAGGCAATGGCACCCCACTCCAGTACTCTTGCCTGGAAAATCCCATGGACGGAGGAGCCTGGTAGGCTGCAGTCCACGGGGTCACTAGGAGCCGGACACAACTGAGCGACTTCACTTTCACTTTTCATTTTCATGCATTGGAGAAGGAAATGGCAACCCATTTCAGTGTTCTTGCCTGGAGAATCCCAGGGATGGGGGAGCCTGGTGGGCTGCCATCTCTGGGGTCGCACAGAGTCAGACATGACTGAGCAACTTCACTTTCACTTTTCACTTTTCTCTTTTCTGCATTGGAGAAGGAAATGGCAACCCACTCCAGTGTTCCTGCCTGGAGAATCCCAGGGACGGGGGAGCCTGGTGGGAGGCCGTCTATGGGGTCGCACAGAGTCAGACACAACTGAAGCGACTTAGCAGCAGCACCAGCAGTATCATCATCAGTTTAGAAACAAATTTACACCCATGTTTCTATAAAAATATATTACATAGGCAAGGAGGGAAAGCTAGGATGATTCAAGTAGTAATGTATTAGAATCAAAGACATCAGTAAGAACTCATGTTTAGCTTATTACATATCATTGCAAGTAGAAATATTTAGATATGTTCCTATTCATGGGCTAGTTACACACACATACATTTCTGTGTTCTGCCAGCTGAGAGTTCCACCCCAGTAGCAAAAAGCACAGATCTTTGTTTCTAACATCATTCTCCTGTAAGGGAAACTAGTAATAAAGACATGGAGATGAGGGAACAAGAGCAAAAAAAGAACACCAAATACTGGGAAGGAGGCAGTGGATTTAAAACTCTACCTTGTTTCCACTTGAATTGTCCATATTCTTGACTTTCTGAAAGTGGACTGCTAAATACAATTAAATTCAAACACATTTCAATTATCTATCTATCCTCACATATTTCAGGGTAAACATAGCGTATGTTCTGGCATGTAAAGTTTATTCAACATCAACATCACATAATTTAAAGCAACTCTCTTTTCGTCATTCAAGTAAGCAACTTATGCATCCAAGGTACCCAAGCCCGAATCAGTTTTTCAAATGAAAGGAATCCAAGCCCAAAGGACTTTCTAAAATCAAAGACTTCACAGGAGCACTGAGGTCGTAACAGAGCTCTACAAACTACATCTCCAGCCCCTTCTCCGCCAGGTCACACATTTACTCTTCTCTGCCGTGAGGTTTGGGAGAGTATGTGTTCAGCATCACAAGAGGCACTGAGGGCAACAAACACTGAATACAGCAGGACTGCTTTCCTCTAGGTGTTCACAGAGGAACGAGGCAGACGCACAAATGGGTAATTGTAGTATGACACGTATTGTGTGATGGTAAAGTATAAATATGGAAATGAGAACCATTAATTGAGTTCTTACTGCTCCCATCAGCTGGTTGATAAAATCTATCTGTTATCAGCAAATCCATCTGAGGCCTCCAGTTCAGTGGCATGTTACCATTGCTTTACATTACGGATGTAGCAAGCAAAATCTAGACATATTTTGTGGAAACAAAGACAAATTCAGATTTGTACGTTTTTTTTAATTTTTGATCTTAAATATAAGTATGTCCTAGTTAAAAGATGAAAAATAACTAAAGGAGAGCAAGGTTATATAATGAAATGTAGGGTATTTTAAAAGATGACTTCCCAAAGGTATTAGAAACCATCATGTATATATATATATGTAAAATAGAGTTTCAAGACAGATCCTGAATCATGAAGCTATAAATATACAAACCATGGTCACGTACATGAAGCTTGAAATACATAACTTTTCAGCAAGGTTATATCTAAAAATGTTACTAGGACCTGTAGCACTTAGTGACGATATACATGTCAGAACTCATTCTGAATTTAATATCATTTCCTCCCACTGTGAATTGTGGAGTTACTCTCACTGTTCTTTTCTGCCTCTGAGCTGCATCAACTATTTCTGAGAAACAGAGGTTGAAAAGCACTAGGGAAGAATCTCACGTACAGAGCATAATCTATTTTTAGAGTTTAGCTAATTCTGACGTGAATACACAATCCACTGAAGCTACAATACCTGGGAATTTCCTGTCTAAGTAAACAAGGTCAGTACATAGCATTCACTGCATCTGTGGCTGTAAAATTCACCAACTATTAGGAAAAGGTTTCAATGTAGGATTGAAAAGGACTTGAAAATTTCACAAATCGCCAGATCAGGTTATTGTAATTAACAAAGAGAAGCCTACATGGAAAATGCTTTCAATATTCATCAAGGCAAGCAAGGAAAAGAGGAAAGGATGGTCAGGCTGCTATAACAAACAACAGAAATTTACTTTTCACAGTTCTAGAGGCTGGGAAATCCAAGATCAAGGTGCTGACACATTTAGGGTCGGGTAAGTTTCAGCTTCTGCATCGCTGGCTGTCTTCTCACTGTAACCTCACATGTCAGAGGGGCAAGGGAGCTTTCCGTAAGGCCTCTTTTACGAGAGCACTAAATCCCACCAGTGAGGGTTCCCCCGCAAGATCAGATCACTTCTTAATGGTCCTATCTCCAAATACAGTAACACTGGGCATTAGGTTTCAACATGTGAATTTGGGGATCTAGAGAGACACAGACATTCAGACCATGGAAGAAAGAAAGAGGAATGGGAGAGCTGAAACTGAACATCTTACCTATTCCACTATTTACATTAGATATTTTCACATGCATCATTCTATTATATTTTCATATATGTTTCTATCACTTAGAAATTCTTGGGGCTTCATTTTCCTCATTATTTAAACCTTGAAAATAGCTGTGAAGATTAACAACATATATTCTCAACCAAGTTCTGGGTGCTTAGGAGATCCTCAGTAATTTGCTAGTATAAGAACCACCAATATCTATACAGCTATGTCTCAGAAGAGCCTTCTGAGAACACATTCTTCCCTTCACAACAGGGGGGAGGGAAACACAATTTTTAGGCTACTTCTTTACACAAGGGAGATTCAGTGTCATTAGGTATAATCTGGCCTCTGAGTGCACTATTTCCAGGAAATAAAAACCATTAGAATGGTCACTAGTTATATGACTACTGCACAAAGCATATATGTTTAGCAAGAAATAATGGCCCTCAAAGACTCAAACACAACTGAGAATAGCAGGAAACAGCCAAGCTCCAGGCCACAACATATCAAGACCAGTAGAGGTTTTACCCCCAGGGTCAATTCTATACCAGCGTTCCATGTTTCTTTGGCAAGTTCAGAGAAACATTCACAACTCACACAGTGCAAACTCAGTGAATATAGCAAAAATCAATCATGTCCTTCCTATCCTTTAAAACCACCCATAACTGTACAACAGAATTATCTCCTTAAATTCTACATTTCAAATAAATTTGATTACTCCCCTGCTCAATATGTTTCAAGGATTTACTTTTAATAGCTGAAGTTATTTTTGTGGGGTCGATAACTATCATAGATTTGCCCTAAATTGCTTGGTCTAAGAAATTAGACCTTGTACTGATAGAGAAATGAAGCAAATTTTAGTGATGAGAATACAAGTGCTCTAAGAAAGACTGTTAACACAGTAATTATTACACTTATTTACATGTATATCTGAATCCTCTCCACTAAGTTTTATGGCCAGATTTTGTAAACTTCAAATTAAACTCCTTAATCAGGTTCTTTGTTCCCATCTCTCAGTTCTGCCATACTGTCTGTTGGCTTTAGACTTATCTAAGATATCTTCCTACGGAAGCAAAAATAAGAGACCCAAAGGATGCCAGGGTTATACATTTTGTAAAGTCAAGATCACCCCCTCTTCCTTGGTGGTTACATTCCTCCTGCTCCTGCTTAGTCACTTTGCAACCCCATGGACTGCAGCTTGCCAGTATCCTCTGCTTATGGGGATTCTCCAAGCAAGATTACTGGGGTGGGTTGCACGCCCTCCTCCAGGTGACCTTCCCAACCCAGGGATCGAACCTAGGTCTCCCACATTGTAGGCAGATTCTTTACCATCTGAGCCACCAAGGAAGCCATTGGTGGTTTAATCCCTGAGAAAGAATATTTATTGGCCTTGCTACAATCATGAGCCCACAAGAAGATTAACCATTGTCTTCAAGTTGCACAGATCTTAAGACTGTTTCTTTTGAGATGAAGAAAGTGGGCTGAGTATTTAAAAATACCATGTGGTACAAGGGAGGGCAAGGTGCAGCCATCAAAAATAAAGATACTAGGGAAAAAAGCAGACAAATATAAATCTATACATATCCACTCAACTTGACTCATTTCAGACTCCTCATTTGTAAAATATGAAGAATAGCTTTTTCATATTGTTCATGGTGTTCTCAAGCCAAGAATACTGAATTGGTTTGCCATTCCCTTCTCCAGATAATAGGAATAATCTCACAGATTCACCAGGCAGGTTGGATGAGAAAACACAGGTAAAGACAAATGCTATTTGATTTCACACATACGTGCAATACAAAAAACAAACAACAACAAAATAAATGAGCAAACCAAACCAAATAAAAATAAACACGTAGATACCGAGAACAGAGTAGGAGTTATTACAGGGGAAGGGTGGCAGTGGGAAAAGTGAAATGGGTAAAGGGAATCAACTGTATGGTGGTTAACAGAAACAAATTTTTGGTGGTGAGAATGCTGTAGTGTATACAAAAGTAAAAATACAACATTTTGTAAATGAAACTTGTGTATGTTATCAGTCAGTTCAGTCGCTCAGTCATGTCTGACTCTTAGCAACCCCATGGAATGCAGCACGCCAGGCCTCCTTGTCCATCACCAACTCCCAGAGCTTACTCAAATTCATGTTAATTGAGTCGGTGATACCATCCAACCGTCTCATCCTCTGTCGTCCACTTCTCCTCTCATTCGCAATCTTTCTGAGTATCAAGGTCTTTTCAAATGAGTCATTTCTTCACATCAGGTGGCCAAAGTATTGGAGTTTCAGCTTCAGCATCAGTACTTCCAATGAGTATTCAGGACTGATTTCCTTTAGGATGGACTGGTTTGATCTCCTTGCAGTCCCAGGGACTCTCAAGAGTCTTCTCCAGCACCACAGTTCAAAAGCATCAATTCTTCAGCACTCAGCTTTGTAGTCCAACTCTCACATGTAGTTGAGACATGTAGTCCAATGTCTCAACTACATTTTCTATACATGACTACTGGAAAAACCATAGCCTTGACTAGACAGACATTTGTTGACAAAGTAATGTCTCTGCTTTTAATATGCTGTCTAGATTGGTTATAGCTTTTCTTCCAAGGAGCAAGCATGTTTAATTTCATGGCTGCAGTGATTTTGGATCCCAAGAAAGTAGTCTCTCATTGTTTCCATTGTTACCCTATCCATTTGCCATGAAGTGATAGGCCTGATACCATGATCTTAGTTTTCTAAATGTTGAGCTTTAAGCCAACTTTTCACTCTCCTCTTTCACTTTCATCAAGAGGCTCTTTAGTTCTTCTTCACTTTCTGTCATAAGGGTGGTGCCATCTGCATATCTGAGGTTATTGATATTTCTCCCAGCAATCCTGATTCCAGCTTGTGGTTCCTCCAGCCCAGCATTTCATTTGATGTACTCTGCATATAAGTTAAATAATCAGGATGACAACATACAGCCTTGACATCCTCCATTCCCGATTTGGAACCAGTCTGTTGTTCCATGTCCAATTCTCACTGTTGCTTCTTGACCTACATACAAGGTTTCCCAGGAGGCAGGTAAGGTGATCTGGTATTCCTATTTCTTGAAGAATTTTCCACAGTTTGTTGTGATCCACACATTCAAAGGCTTTGGCATAGTCAATAAATCAGAAGTAGATATTTTTCTGGAACTCTCTTGCTTTTCCAATGATCCAACGGATGTGGGCAATTTGATCTCTGGATCCTCTGCCTTCTCTAAATCCAGCTTGAATATCTGAAAGTTCACTGGTTTATAATGTTATAAACCAATGTTATTTCAATAAAATATATATTAAAAACAAACAAACATGAGCTTTCTGGTACATGGAAGGGATCCACTAAATATTAATCCCTCTCTTCCCAGCTAAAAGTATAGAAAACAGTAAAGTGTTATCTGCTCAGTTGTGTCTGACTCTTTGCAACCCCATGGACTGTAGCCCACCAGTCTCCTCTTCCATGGAATTCTCCAGGCAAGAATACTGGAATGGGTAGTCATTCCCTTTGCCAAGTGAATCTTCCTAAGCCAGGGATTGAACCCAGGTATTCTGCATTGTATTCTTTACTGTCTGAGCCACCAGGGAAGTCCATAGAACATAATGATTGGATCTAAAATTAAATGATCAGTTATATCACCTCTGACATGCTTATAAATGATATGCCAACAATAGTAAAGATATGTAAATAAATAAAATCCTATCTCCAAAATTTGTTCAAGGGTTAACAAGAAAACTATAAATTACTAAATGACTGGAAGTTATAAAATTGGTACAGCAATTTGTTTTTACCTATCTTGTTACACTTCAAGTTCTCTCATTATTCCATAACAATATCATTGCTAGTGAAAATGAAATTACAAGGCAACATAGCCTCACGAAGTTACTAGATGATTTCCCAATGTTTACACTCCATAGGTTAATCATGCATGTTGTTCTCACTTAGCAGGGTCTCTAATGCCAATCTTACTATTCGTGTCACAGTTGGCATTAACATGCAGAACTTTCATTTAGAAACACACAGCTAAAGACATTGGCAAAATAGCGATTTGATGTCCCAAATAAACTAACAACTGTTAGGAGAACTGTTTTACTCTTTCAGATTGAACATTCACAAAATAATTAGCAAGAAATTATCCAACAAGAAAAAGTTTACATTCTTTCCAACTGAAAGGATAGTGACTGTATATTTACTATGTCCTATCCTTCATGTATCTTCTCTCTCAAATCCTTTTCAAATCTTATTCATCCATAAGAGCTCAAATGCAATATATCCCCAAATCTTTCTAAATTGTCTGTTCTCCCCAGTTTAATGATGGAAGTGATCTTCTACTCCAGCAGAAATAAATGCTCTCAAGGTATTTTGTTGATATTCCTTCTGCTGCTGCTGCTGCTGCTAAGTCGCTTCAGTCGTGTCCGACTCTGTGCGACCCCACAGACGACAGCCCACCAGGCTCCGTCGTCCCTGGGATCCTCCAGGCAAGAACACTGGAGTGGGTTGCCATTTCCTTTTCTAAGCATGAAAGTGAAAAGTTACAGTGAAGCTGCTCAGTTGTGTCTGACCCTCAGCAACCCCATGGACTGCAGCCTTCCAGGCTCCTCCATCCATAGGATTTTCCAGGCAAGAGTACTGGAGTGGGGTGCCATTGCCTTTTCTGTGATATTCCTTCTAGAGTACAGTTAAAATAATACCTGTGCTATACAGTATCTTTGTCACTTATTTATTTTACACATAGTAGTTTGTATCTGTTAATCTGAAAGTATTAGTGTTTAGTCATGTCCAACTCTTTGTGACTGCATGGACGGTAGCTCACCAGGCCTCTGTCCATGGGATTTTCCAGACAAGAATTCTGGAGTGGGTTGCCATAGTCTCCTACATCACAGGCAGATTCTTTACTGCCTGAGCCACCAGGGAAGCCTTACAGTATAGAAATTAAAGTCTAAGACCTTCCCATTAAAGCCACTGCACTGTAGAGGTTTATAGAAAATAGAACAAAGATGATAGAGCCAGGCCATAGTAATTTGAAAACTTTATTTTCCTAGTGAAAATATAGTGAAACAAACTCTAAAAGCCTCCAAAAAATTAGCTCTTTTGTTAATTATCAGCATTACATACAATGAGGAACAAAGACCCACCACCAAAGCCCTGCCAGGACCACATAGCACCTAAGAAAGCATTTATAATACTATTGTCCTAAATGGTGACTCTTCCTTAAAGGAATTATCTGATAGGGACTCAGTGGATAAGGACTTGAATCTTATAGAAATAGCATGCCTTGGGATTAGATGATTTCAAAAGATGGCTTAGGTTATAGGTTCCTTTTTTATGTACTACAGAAACTTCTGGATTTTTCTTTGGTTAATGTTTGGTGATAAATATCCTGTGTCAATTTCTAGCCCTACATTCTGCTACTCAACTGCCTCTAAACCTTACTGCTTTTTAGCTCACATAATTGCCATTCCCTATATCTACCATGTTCATTCCTACACCTGGTCCTCTGTGCATGCTGCTCCTTCTACATGAGATGCCCTTCTTGCCTCTCTTCCTAATAAACACTGGCCTATACCTTTAAAAATATACAAATGAATCTCTATGCAAAAGAGAGACATACTCAAATATACAGAAAGCAAACTTGTGGTCACCAAAGGGGAGAGGGAAGGGAGAAGGGACATATTAGGGGTATAAGATTAACAAATACAAACTACTAGGTATAAAATAAATGACAAGGATATACTGTATAGCACAGGGAATTATAGCCACTATCTTATAATAAACTATAATGGTGTATAATCTGCAAAAATGCTGAATCAACTATCTGAAACTAATATTGTATTATAAATCAGCTGCTACTTAAATACCAAAAAAAAAAAAAATTCTAGGAAAAAAAATTCAGGCTCTGTCATTTTATTGAAAGATGCAAAAAAGATTATTGTATCTTTTTTTAAGTTCCTGTAGCAACTAAGAAGATTGTAGGGAGAAAGTTAACTATGTAAATTAAATATTTTTATGTGTCAGTTGGTGAGAAAACAACATACCAAATATTGTAAAATTAGAATGTAATACTTTGAGAAAAATTTAAACCATGAATCATTAGAATATACACTATTGTCTGTTAAAGATATTATTTAACCTATGGTTTAGACAAAAAGACAAAATAACACTTTCATAAACTGCAATCCTTAAGGATGAAAGCTTGATAATGTGAGAAAGTCAATACTGCAAAAAGGTAAAGATTGACTGGAATTTTCATTTTTTATTCTGAAAGTTGTGAGAAATCATCAGTGTTGACTTAATGGCATAGGAAGGCCAAGTGTGTACTTTGAGTCCCAGATCAGTGCCTGCCTCATGCATGTAAACTAGCTCCACAGTGATAGGAGAAGCGTATCTGATTTTGCAGTGCGTATCTTCATGCAAATTCATCTTCTGTGGAATGCATGGTCTCTTGTTAGAAACAGAACTACCAACCTAAAAACTATGTAGCTACAAGGATAATTATTCAAGAGCATTTTATATGGCTGTAGATGATTAAATCACAGATTTCCAGTGTGGGCGCATAAGAATTTATTACATAAGGAAAATAGGTTTGAGATCAATGTTGGTTATAAGCAGAGCATTTTATAGTTACTATTATATTGCTGTCCTTTTTTTTTTAAAACGTTTCCTGAGGGCTATTGATGTTTTTAAAATCTGTGGTGCATCTGAACAAGAGCTCAGACATTACTTTCTCTAAGAAATTGAAAATGGAATAGGTGGCAAGAATGTCACCCATCGTAAAATTGAGATAATGGTCTCCTGTATGTGGCATGCTTCAAGCATAAATCACTCAGTGATGTGCATGAATTGACAAGAGGGAAATCTTCCCTGTTTCTATAAAAATATAGTCTACATCCATATAGAGTTATTAGGCTTAATGCTTTGACAGAAACAGCTTATCCATTCAAATATTTCCCTGGGTTTAGATTATAAATTTTGCTGACTTTTCTCTAAATTGAAAAGTTTTTAAAGTAATTGAACTAGTCAATTGTTATGGCTCCCTGTAGTTACATTCTCTGAAGATGATGGCCAAAGAAATAGATCCTCTGACCTGAAATGTTCTTTTATATAATAAACTGTGTAAAGTAGAATTTTCGAAATGAAATATTTACAGAAACCAGACAAGTTGTGCAAAAATTTAAAATTAGTGAATTATCCTCTGTAACCAACTACAGAATTCATAAGACATCTAGAAAGGACAAATGAACCAATGCTTGAAACACATTAGCCGTGCAAGTGTACCTAACTGCTGCCATACAGGAATGTAGAAATACTTTAATGTTTGGATTCAGGAAGAGAATTTCTAGATCTTCCATTTTTTTAAAGAAAAGCTAGAGCTTTAAGTGAAATTTCATTATCTATAAATTCGGGGAAACAATTCAAGGAATTTAAAAAATGGAGATCAATACTGACTTCCTCTCTCTAAATATAGACCCATTTGCATATGTGTGCAAATATCCATTATATATACATATACACATACATTTGTATAGTAGACTATGAAGTAAATATGTTTAATTATGAGCATATATATATACACACACATACATACACACACACACACATACACACATATACTTCTGAGCCACATCCATCCTAAATTATGTCACCTTGCTCTTCAGTGTAGCATATATTTATCTTTATTTAGTATAGATCCCTATTTCTGCATATATTTATAGCTATATTTTGCAATACTGCTATAAAAATCTTGATGCTTCAATGAGCAAGCTTGTACATAAATATTCTTTGTGCTGATTTCTGCAAGTTCTCTTCTCTCCCCTTTCTCCATAGCATATACACTGGAAATCTAGATATATGCCCATATATTTATATATGGCCAAAGGAAATATCTGGAAGTCATCCTTTACTCCTCCTCCTTTCTCAGCCCTCCTATCTAATCAGTCACGAGTTCTTATGGGTCTATCTCATTTATATGTCTCTTTAAGTTTGTTTTTTTTTTTTTTTTTTTTTAAGTTGGCCACTTTTAAAATCTTTATTGCATTTGTTACAGTATTGCTTCTGTATTATGTTTGGGTTTTTGGCCTTGAAGACTGAGGGATCTTAGCTCCCTACCCAGGAATCAAACCTGCACCCCCTACATTGAAAGTCAGTCTTAATCATTGGACTGACAGAGAATTCCCTCATTTACACCTTTCTAATGCCTCTCCTTTTTCTCATCCTTCCTGTCCTTGCTCTTGTATTAGTCATATAGTATTTTTCATCTGGATAACTGAAACTAAAATCCAGTTACCTATTTTAGTTGCTCTTCCTATAACATATCTACAGTCTACCTTTCCAGCATACAGCCATGCCTTGTTTATTACAACTAATCTTTTTAAAAACTTCACTAATACAAAGAAATCTTCCCCAAAATTCCCAAAACCCCAATTCTAAAATCGGTTAAGCTTCTCTTGCAAGTTACATTGATTGTGCCTTTGTCAAAATATATAATTATATAGTCTTGTATGTATCTGTTTATGTCTTGCATCAAGAAAAAAGATCATGTCTTTTTGTATTGTATCTCAATTCTTGCAGCAAACTGACTGACTTATAGAAGGAGTTCAATAAATAGTTGCTTAAAAACTTTAAGTTTAAAGATGATTGATTTTAAAGTGAAAATCACAAAGCAATCTTTCTCCATCTTCTCTATGATAAGTTTGAGTTAGTTCAAAACAATTACAGATAATGAACTTTCAGAATAAAGTTCCTTGACCTCTGTCCCTCACTTTGGATATCCCACCAAATAAAAGTTTTCAAAATTTTTCAAACTGACTTGCAGATACTTTGCAATGATGTTCTCTGCACCTGAAGACAGATACAGAATCTCAGGATAAAGAAGTCTTTTGATGGCTAATGCTAATATTTGTTTCTCTATAACGTTGAGAGAGTATCATGGATGGCCATTCAAATAATAGGGTTTGCTAGATCAAAGAAACCCCAATAAATAGATCATCCATCTGTCTTCCCAGTAGGCCACCCAGTCTATTTGAATCCTTGTTCAGTCACTAAGTCACATCTGACTCTGTGACCCAATGGACTGCAGGATGCGAGGCTCCTTTGCCTTTCACAATCTCCCAGTTCAGGTCAGTCACTCAGTCATGTCTGACTCTTTGTGATCCCATGGACTGCAGCACCTTCTTGCCCATCACCAACTCCCTGCGCTTGATCAAACTCATGTCCATCAAGTCGGTGATGCCATCAAACCATCTCTGTTGTCCCCTTCTCCTCCTGCCTTCACTCTTTCCCAGCATCAGGGTCTTTTCCAATGAGTCAGAACTTCGCATCAGGTGGCCAAAGTATTGGAGTTTCAGCTTCAGCATCACTCCTTCCAATGAATACAGCACTGATTTCCTTTAAGTTTGGTTTGATCTTGCAGTCCAAGGGATTCTCATATTTCCCAGGGTTTGCTCAAATACCAGAGTCCATTGAGGTAGTGAGGCTAACCATCTCATCCTCTAGTCTGAATGCCACAAAGCAAAACATATGGTCATAACACTCCTCTCAGTATCAACATCTCATTACAATGTAACTCTGTAGAGAGTAGGACCATAAAGAAAGCTGAATGCCAAAGAATTGAGGCTTTTGAACTATGGTGTTGGAGAAGACTCTTGAGAATCCCTTGGACTTAAAGGAGATCAAACCAGTCAATCCTAAAGGAAATCAGTCCTGAATATTCATTTACTTGGATTATTGTGCTATTGAATGGTTTGCCTTGGAAACAAACAGAGATCATTCTGTTGTTTTAGAGATTACATCCAAGTACTGCATTTTGGATTCTTTCATTGACTATGATGACTACTCCATTTCTTCTAAGGGATTCCTGCCAGCAGTAGTAGATATAATGGTCATCTGAGTTAAATTCACCCATTCCAATCCATTTTAGTTCACTGATTTCTAAAATGTCAATGTTCACTCTTGCCATCTCCTGTTTGACCACTTCCAATTTGGCTTGATTCATAGACCTAACATTCCAGGTTCCTATGCAATATTGCTCTTTACAGCATCAGACTTTACTTCTATCACCAGTCACATCCACAACTGGGTGTTGTTGTTGCTTTGGCTCCATCTCTTCATTCTTTCTAGAGTTATTTCTGCACTGATCTGCAATGTATACAGAATAACAAATGCTACAAATTTTTCAATAATGTTTAGACCTGTCCAATAAAGAACCAAGACCAGCTGATGTAATACCTAATAGCAAAAGAAACAGAAGTCAAAGAAAGAAGTTCTAAATGTAATCTACAGCCATATAACTATATATATGATAATAGTAACCATTAAAAATTTACTTCTGACCATGACAGCCTTTAACATGTACATATATGTGTGTGTATGGGTGTGTGTGTGTGTGTATAAACTGATTGGATTTTTTCTTTTCATATTCTCTTTCTGTTGAATAGTAGATATATTAAGAATAGCTAAATTATAATTCAGTATGTTATAGTATCACCAAAGGGAAAGTGAGTGAGCCAAAAAAGCAATGAACATGCTCTCTTGAGATGAATAATTGACACATGAGACTTTGCATAGGTTCATTTATATAAACAGAGTGGTAAGCAGAGTGTGCTGTTGTTGTCTTTATTCGGAAGTTAAGTGTGAGTTAAATGCCATTTATGGAGGATGTGCTGGACAAAGAGGTGGGCTGTCCATTAACAAATCAATATCATCACAAGCTCATTCTTTTTTCTGCCAGATGAAAGAGAAGTCAGTAATTGAGTTTCCTAAAATTCTTTACCCAGTGGTTCAAGGTTAGAATTTTCTAATGCGAGGCACTCACTTCAGATTCAGAGGCTGAAAAAATGAAAGATCATAATCTTTGGAGGAAATTACAACCAGATAGGTTGTCACATGTGAGACTTACAGCAAATTCCCTGTGAGCCCAGTGAACAACTCACTTTGCAACTGCCGATGGAGATAATTGACGGGAACCTTCCAGAGAGTCTTCATAATTTGGGCAATATCTCCAGCAAACCTAAGATCTAGCCAATGTGTTACTTTGAGCTAATAAAATCCCTAGTAATTTCCCTGATTTTTTTTATTTTCCTGCTTTTCCAATTATTAGGTAAACTCCTAATGATCTATACTAATTTATTCAAGGTCTGGAAAAAATAGTATGACTTCTGTTTACTGACTAATATATTTCCATTAAGGACTCTTTTGAGAAGTTGCTCACATCACCTTTGCCAATATTTAGTGCAATAAAGATGAGAATTATGTTCTTTTCAGGATAGCCATGTGCCAGCTTAAAATTAAGGATTCTATTACTTAAGAAACAAGACAAGAGTGGATATTGATGGCAATTCAGCCTCAAATAGGATGACCAACTTGTTTGTGTGCTGGGAGAGGCACTCTCATCCTCACTCTATAGATCTCCTTTAAGCTATTTTTCATAGCACTGTATTAGGAGGGCAGAGGCCTCAAGCTAAAGAAAATAAACACCAGACATCTATATGAGAGAAATTTCTTGAAGGCTGTGCTCTATATCCAAAGGGACTTTTCCCAGTTTGATTCCTCCTATTTTTTTTTTCTAAGATGCCATTTTGGACCCCAAATTCCACATGCACAAACATTACCTTATACCTTGTGGAGCCTCAGGTTTTTCAGTTCTTAAATGGAAATAATAATGCTTTTGCTATAATTACTTCTTATGGATATTTTACTAATGAAATGATGAACGTAAAGATACACTGTAACTGACAAAGCCCTATGCCAACATAAAGGATTAAAATGAGTATTACTTTAGTGGTTGCGCCAAAGTGTTCTATTGATTTATTTCAAAAAAATTATTCTCTCAGCAGGAGAGATCTATACATGCTACCGGCAGCATCATGAAATGGATAAAGTAGCCTTTTTTTTTTTTTTAACAGTTTCTTCTGGCTTCTTTAAGTAACAGAGGAAAAGGTCAGCTGAGTCATATTTCCCACAATAGGATGACCCCAGGAAGTGTGTTCTTGCCACTGGCAATACTGCTGTGAATCTTAACATTCACGGTCAGTGCTTATGGGCTGACAGCTGGGATTTAAAATACTTGTAGCTAAATCATAAGAGCAGCTGAGAAGCACAAGCCATCTGCTGCAGGTGTGCACTGAAATGCCCTCAAATTCGTCAAATCCACGTTGACACCCATTAACAAAACATTTAGCAGCGCACGTTCTCTTCAGTAGTTTCATTTGGGGTTAGCTCCAAAATGTATCACCAGGCTTTGTGTCTTATTCACAGGAAACAGTCACTGTCCTCAGCCAAGTATATTCTGACAGAGTGCTGTTCACATGGCAACATCCATCAGACCCTGTGGAAGTTGGTGACCTGGCACATCTCGACTTTGCACCTCATCTGTCTGGACTAGACATTTATTGAATAGGTGCTCGCACTCAAGACAGAATTTTATCTGTCTCATTACAATCCACTGACTTCATCAGCCACAAAAATAGCCAGAGTGCGAAACAGGCCCTGGGCTCAAATTTTCAGGAAGCTGAAGTTTGTATCTGCAGTTTATTTTTGCTCTACTTAAGTACATGTATCTGTTTAATATGTCATGCTTTTCTGAGAGTCCTTCTTACGTAGTTGTGATGCTCATAGACAACCCAAGTCTCAGTGTGTTCCTTTCTGGCCTAACCTTTCATGAATGCTTCAGCTATCTGTGCATGCACTCTAAGTCGCTTCAGTCATGACTGACTCTGTGCCCCTATGCACTGTAGCCTGCCAGTCTCCTCTATCCAATGGGATTCTCCAGGCAAGAATACTGGAGTGGATTGCCATTTCCTCCTCCAGGGGATCTTCTCGACCCAGGAAACAAACCCATGTCTCTTGTCTTCTGCATTGGCAGGTAGGTTCTTTACCACTAGCATCACCTGGGAAGCCCAATTTCAATTATTTTTTATTGGGAAATAATTTAAATAATCTGTTTTGTAACAAGTCATAAATGACCTTCCATAGGACTTCCCTGGTGACTCACATGGTAAAGAATTTGCCAGCAATGTGGGAAACCTGAGTTCAATCCCTGTGTGGGAAGATTCCCTGGAGGAGGGAATGACAATCCACTCCAGAATTATTGCCTGAAGAATTCCATGGACAGAGCAGCCTGGCAGGCTACAGACCGATGGAGTTGCAAAGAGTCATACACAACTGAGCAACTAACACACACAGGTATCATTTGTTTTTATTTCCATTACTCTGGGAGGTGGGTCATAGAGGATATAAGAACCTATGGAAGATCTTATATGGTTCTTACATCCTCTATGACCCACCTCCCAGAGTAATGGAAATAAAAACAAAAATAAACAAATGGGATCTAATTAAATGTAAAAGCTTTTGTAAAGTGAAAGAAACAGTGAAGGAAACTGAGGGTGAAAAGACAACCCTCAGAATGGGAGAATATGATAGCAAACAAAACAACTGACAAAAGATTAATCTACATAATATACAAGCAGCTCATTCAGTTCAATACCAGAAAACTAAACAACCCAATCAAAAAGTCAACAGAAGACCTGAACAGACATTTCTTCAAAGACAGACAGATGGCGAATAAACACATGAAAAGATGCTCAACATCATTAATTATTAGAGAAATGTGAATAAAAACTACAATAAGGTATCATCTCACATCAGTCAGAATGGCCATCATCAAAAAATCTACAAACAATAAATTGGAGAGAGCGTGGAAAAAAGGGAACTCTCTTACACTATTGGTGGGTATGCAAATTGATACGTCCACTATGGAGAACAGTATGGAGGTTCCTTAAAAAACTAGAAATATAATTATCATATGACTCAACAATCCCACTACTGAGCATATATCCTGAGGAAACCAAAACTGAAAAAGACACATGTGTCCCTGTGTTCATCATAGCTTGGACATTTACCTAAGCTTGGACATAGTAGTAACCTAGATGTCCATCAACACGTGAGTGGATAAAGAAGTTGGGTACATACACAGAACAGAATATTAGTCAGACATTAAAAGGAACACATCTCACTCAGTTCTAATGAGGTCAATGAACATAGTCTATTATACAGAGTGAAGTCAGACAGAGAAAGACAAATATAATATACTAACGTATATAGATGCAATCTAACCTATATATATGGTGCTGGAGAAGACTTCTGAAACTTCCTTGGACAGCAAGAAGACTAAGCCAATCAATCTTAAGGAAAATCAACCCTGAATACTCATTGGAAGGACTTATACTAAAGCTGAAGCTCAGTATTTTGGTCATCTGATGTGAACAGCTGACTCACTGGAAAAGTCCCTGATGCTGGGAAAGGTTGAGGGCAGAAGGAGAAGAGGGCATCAGAGGGTGAGATGGCTGGATGGCATCACCAATGCAATGGACACGAACTTGGGCAAACTTCGGGAGATGTTGAGGGACAGGGAGGCCTGGTGTGCTGCAGTCCATGGGGTTGCAAAGGGTCTGACACTACTGGGTGACTGAACAACAACAACAGTGGCTCTAGAAAACTGGTACTGATGAACTTATCTTCAGGGCAGCGATGAAGACACAGACATAGAGAACAGACTTGTGGACTCAGGGGAAGGAGTGCAAATTGAGAGAGCAGCATTAAAACAGTTACATTTCCATATGCAAAATAAGATAGGCAGTGGAAATTTGCTGTGTGATGCAGTGAGCTCATATCCTGTTTTCTGTGACAACCTAGAGGGAGTTGGATGGGGTGGGAGGAAAGTTCAAGAGGGAGGGGATATATGTATATCTACAGCTGATTCATGTTGATATATGTCAGAATCAACACAATATTGTAAAGCACTTATTCTCCAACTAAACATAAATAAAATTTTTAAAAAGAGCTAAAAAAAAAAAAGCGCCTGCCAAACCAGGTCACTAATATGCATCCTTCTCCAATGGATTATGTTCAAATGTATATTTATCAAGTCCTACTGCTCTATCACTTCTTCCAGTGATAGAAGAAGTGACAGATTTTATTACCCTGGGCTCCAAAATCACTGCAGATGGTGACTGCAGCCATGAAACTAAAAGACACTTACTCCTTAGAAGGAAAGCTATAACAAACCCAGACAGCATATTAAAAAGCAAAGACATCACTTTGCCTACTGTAGTCAAAGCTATGGTTTTTCCAGTAGTCATGTACGGATGTGATAGTTGGACCATGAAGAAGGCTAAGGGCTGAAGATTGTGGTGTTGGAGAAGACTCTTGAAAGTCTCTTGGACTGCAAAGAGATCAAACCAGTCAGTCCTAAAGGAAATCAATCCTGAATATTCATTGGGAAGGTCTGTTGCTGAAACTAAAGCTCCAATACTTTGGCCATCTGATGCAAAGAGCCAACTCATTGGAAAAGACCCTGATGTTGGGAAAGACTGAAAGCAAAAAGAGAAGGGGGAAGTGGAGGATGAGATGGTTGGATGTCATCACTGGTTTAATGGACACGAGTTTGAGCAAACTCCAGGAGACAGTGAAGGACAGAGGAGCCTGTTGTGCTGCAGTCCGTGGGTTTGCTAAGAGTTGTACATGACTTACTGACTGAACAACAACAGGCAAAGATTATCCATTCAGCCTAAAACATCTATATCACAGTTTAAGCTGTTTTATGGATTTCAGTCTTTGATATGACTTCACTTGATTTTCAACAATTCTAACAGGAAATTTGTATAACCACCAATGTGGACTTTTCTTTACCTTTGTTTTAGAAACTATGCCCAAGAAAATCTCCATGCTTTGATAAAGTAGAAATCTTTAAATGAGGCATTTTTCCAACAGTGAATATTTTTTCAATTAGACAACTTTTACTAAATGAAAAACAAAACACATTTAAAATGTGCTTTTAAACAAAATGGACTTAGAAAAAAAAATATGCACTAGAAAGAAGTTTGAACTGTGCTGAAATCCAAATCTCTTGCAATAATATATATGCCAATTCATAAAATGTAAGTTAAAATTCTCAATTTAACATTTTCAAAGATGATATTAAGGTCAAGAATTTCATTTCTGTGGTAGCACATACAAAAGGCATTACAAATATGGGCCGCATTTATAAAGACAAACAAAGAATGGCCATATAAATATCCCTATGAAACATACGTTTGCCAATGCTCAATAAAAGCTTTCAGAATCACATTCAAAAGTATTCCATAAGTGTGATCACACCTGATCTGTCTACAGGTCGTGTGGCAGGAGTGTTTGTTTACATTTATTCTGAGATCACAGCCTATCCCAACACCTCTAACCACTACTACCATGCAAGTTATGAGCTGAACAGAGCTTCTTTTCTTTTACTAGCCTCATGTGGGGTTTGGGTCTCAAAATAGATAACAGACTATAATTACTAATAATATTACATCTTGATTCACATATTTATCAGCCTTTTTTCCTGCAGATTTCTGCTTGCAGTCATCTGAGATTTCTAAAGGCAAACGGAAAAACCGAAGTTTTCTTCATTTATCTTCTTTCTGCAAAAATCAGTTTCTTTTTACTCCTAGACCATTATCTCAAGACTCAATCCTATTTCTGTCCTAATCTTTGAAAATGCTATGATATTCACCTGAATATCCCTTTTAATTACCTTCTGTCTCTTAAAACTTCCTCATTCTTTAAGATCACTTCACCTTCTTCAAGACAACTAAAATCCTCCACACCTATAAAGGTTCCTTTGATGCTGGTACCTAATCATCTTGTCTCTCTTTTTCTATGAATTTTTCTCACAATTTGAGTCAGTGTTACCAATTTAACCCTTAATTGTTTTCTCCTTATTTTGTGCTTATTCATTTTGCTACAAAATGGGTTGCAGATTCCTTAAGGGCACCATTATAAACATATCCTAGATATAGGATAAGCAATTCTCAATTGATTTCTCAGGAAAGGTTTCAAACCAACCATTAATTTAAGGTGCAGATTTGGCACCAGCCAATGGCTCTTCTGCTAGTACACTAAGTGGAAAATAAACCAGTAAGGTATGCTATAGATATAAGGCCTATTTCAAAATCTAAACAAAAACATTCATTCGACAAGACACATACACACTAATGTTCATAGCAGCACAATTTATAATTGCAAGACATGTAAGCAATTTAAATGTTCATCAACAGAAAAGTGGATTAATATGATGTGGTATATATCAAGACAATGGAATATTACACAGCCATAAAAAAAGAATACTGCTCCTGCTGCTAAGTCGCTTCAGTCGTGTCCAACTCTATGCTACCCCATAGACGGCAGCCTATTGGGCTCCCCCGTCCCTGGGATTCTCCAGGCAAGAACAGTGGAATGGGTTGTCATTTTCTTTTCCAATGCATGAAAGTGAAGAGTGAAAGTGAAGTCACTCAGTAGTGTCTGACTCTTAGCAACCCCATGGACTGTAGCCTACCAAGCTCCTCTGTCCATGGGATTCTCCAGGCAAGAATACTGGAGTGGGTTGCCATTTCCTTCTCCAAAACAGAATGAAATACTGCCATTTACAGCAATGTGGATGGACCTAGAGAATATTATACTGAGTAAAATAAGTCAGACAGAAGAAGACAAATACCATATGATGTCACTTATATGCAGAATCTAAAAAATAATACAAATGTATATGCAGAACAGAAATAGACTCACAGATATATTAAAAAAAAAAAAAACTTACGGCTGCCAAGGGAAAAGGGAAAGGGTGAGTGACAAATTAGTGGTACTGGATGAACAGATATTAACTACTATAAACAAAAATAGGTAAATAATAAGGATATACTGTATAGAACAGGAAATGATCTCTATTATCTTCTAATAACCTATAATGGATTACACACTGCAAGCACACTGAATCACTATGCTGTACACCTGAAACTAATGCAGTGTTGTAAATCAACTATACTTCAATTAAAAAAAAAATCTTAGCATACTCAGACATAAACACAACTAAAAACAGAGGTTTATAATCACAAAATAGTTTTCCAAGGTCAATGAGTCAACAGGTGGTGACACAGAAACTAAAGAAGCTTCATTTAATTATAATAGCATAGTCTTCTCATAATTCCAAAATGCCATTCCAGATAAAACCTATTACAAAAACAGACAGAGCTCAAAATATTTTGGATGAATAAAATTATTTTGAGAACATAAAGAAGACATTATATTTTGGAATTATCAGATGGATTAAATTATCCATTTTACATGGATACATTAAGTACATTAAGCATTCAGTCTCCAGTTTGTATCTATATATGCTCCTCTTCATGCCTGCTGAAGTCTTAGTGTGTGTGTGTGTCTGTGAGTAGAGATAAGCGTTGAAAATTCCTGTCACTGTTGCTAAATAGGCAATTATCTTTTTTATTAAAAACAACATTATATGTTTCCATTTTCTACATCTTTTCTCATTTACACAAAACAATGTAGTCTTCCTTTAATTTACATTATATTCTAATTTTTCTTATGTGAGATGCATTTACAACATAGTGTTCAAGTGTTCTGTACTTTATTTTCTTTAATAACATCAGTATATCAGATATTCAAAAAGTTTTTCTCAGATCTGAATCATTTGAAAATCTAATCTCTACTATTGGCTGTATTTTGCATTGTAATGACAATTTTTAAAATGCTGTAATATAAAGAAGTAGACTTGCAAGAAAAATAAAAATCAACTTAGAAGTTAGTTCAAGGCCCTCATTTTTTGAGTGATGTAACTGACGGTTATGATTTTTCCCAAGTAAAAGTGCTTTATACATAACAAAATATTACTGTTAAATTATTGCTGTATGCTGCTACCCCAATTTCATGACAATACCAAACTATGAAATTTATTTTGTGCTGAATAAAAGAACAAACAGATGTTTTCACAGAGAGGGGAAAAAAAAAGAAAAGATACGTCCAGAGGTATAGGTATATACCATCACCAAGCTTTTATATTATTTAAGATTCGTATTAGTTAGTTACTTCAGTCACTCATTCATGTCTGACTCTTTGCAATCCCTTGGACTACAGCATACCAGGCCTCCCTGTCCATCACCAACTCCTGGAGTTTACTCAGACTCATGTCCATTGAGTCGGGAATGCCATCTAACCCTCTCATTCTCTGTCATCCTCTTCTCCCACCTTCAATCTTTCCCAGCATCAGGGTCTTTTCCAGTGACTCAGTTCTTTGCATCAGGTGGCCAAAGTATTAAAGTTTCAGCTTCAGCATCAGTCCTTCCAATGAATATTCAGGACTGATTTCCTTTAGAATGGACTGGTTGAATCTCCTTGCAGCCCAAGGCACTCTCAAGAGTCTTCTCCAACACCACAGTTCAACAGCATCAATTCTTCAGTGCTCAGCTGTCTTTATAGTTCAACTCTCACATTCATACATGACTACTGGAAAAACCATAGCTTTGACTAGACAGACCTTTGTTGGCAAAGTAATGCCTCTGCTTTTTAATATGCTGTCTAGGTTGCTCATAACTTTTCTTCCAAGAAGAAAGTGTCTTTTAATTTCATGGCTGCAGTCACCATCTGCAGTGATTTTGGAGATTAGTATGACATTATATAAATCTAAATCTGACCATTGGGAATAATTATATGTCTTTTAATAAAAGTTCTAAATTAAAATCACTACAACTTGAACCTTACAGATCTAGAAAATATGACTTGCATCCCTTTTGAAAAAGAAAAGGATTTATTAGGTTTGTCAGGTTCAAAAGTCATTTTTCTTTCCCATCATCTCTAAAGGTGGTCTGTCATTGCTTTGTTCAGGAAGAGCAGAAAGTATAGGATTATTCCTGTCGAAATTTGTCATTGTCTCATGCCACACAAGTCTTTGAGCTCAAAAGGCCATGTACCACACCAACTTTTGCATTTTCCCATAGCTCTCATTTACATTAATTATTATTTACTATGAAATAATATGAAAAAATCTATGAAAGTAAAGTACATATGTCATGAGTTTAAAAAACAATGGAGATAAAACACTCATGTTTCCACTTACACACTTTCTTCCTTTTCTCAACCAACCTTGTTTCATCCACCTATTTTGCATATTTGTTAAAATAAAGCATTAATATTAGTTATAGCCTATATGTTTGTATTTGATAATTGCAAGAATGAACTGGCATAGGATGCACAGCAGTTATTTTTGAATATCTCATAATAATAATTGTCTGACCTTTCAGTCTGCAGAAGGCAATGGCACCCCACTCCAGTACTCTTGCCTGGAAAATCCCATGGACGGAGGAGCCTGGTAGGCTGCAGTTCATGGGGTCGCTAGGAGTCGGACACAACTGAGCGACTTCACTTTCACTTTTCACTTTCATGCATTGGAGAAGGAAATGGCAACCCACTCCAGTGTTCTTGCCTGGAGAATCCCAGGGACGGGGGAGCCTGGTGACTGCCATCTCTGGGGTCACACAGAGTTAGACATAACTGAAGCAACTTAGCAGCAGCAGGACCTTTCAGTCAATAAAGCATAAATAGATGTTTTTCTGGAACTCTCTTGCTTTTTCCATGATCCAGTGGATGTTAGCAATTTGATCTCTGGATCCTCTGCCTTTTCTAAAACCAGCTTGAATATCTGGAAGTTCATGGTTCACATATTGCTGAAGCCTGGCTTGGAGAATTTTGAGCATTACTTTACTAGCGTGTGAGATGAGTGCAATTGTGCGGTAGTTTGAGCATTCTTTGGCATTGCCTTTCTTTGGGATTGGAATGAAAACTGACCTTTTCCAGTCCTGTGGCCACTGCTGAGTTTTCCAAATTTGCTGTCATATTGAGGGCAGCACTTTCACAGCATCATCATCTTTTAGGATTTGAAATAGCTCAACTGGAATTCCATCACCTCCACTAGCTTTGCTCGTAGTAATGCTTTCTAAGGCCCACTTGACTTCACATTCCAGGATGTCTGGCTCTAGGTGAGTGATCACACCATCATGATTATCTGGGTCATGAAGATCTTTTCTATAGTTCTTCTGTGTATTCTTGCCACCTCTTCTTAATATCTTCTGCTTCTGTTAGGTCCATACCATCTCTGTCCTTTATCGAGCCCATCTTTGCATGAAATGTTCCATTGGTATATCTAATTTTCTTGAAGAGATCTCTAGTCTTTCCCACTCTGTTGTTTTCCTCTATTTCTTTGCATTGATCACTGAGGAAGGCTTTCTTACTTATCCTTGCTATTCTTTGGAACTCTGCATTCAGATGTTTATATCTTTCCTTTTCTCCTTTGCTTTTGGCTTCTCTTCTTTTCACAGCTATTTGTAAGGCCTCCCCAGACAGCCATTTTGTTTTTCTTGCATTTCTTTTTCTTGGAGATGGTCTTGATTCCTGTCTCCTGTACAATGTAACTAACCTCTGTCCATAGTTCATCAGGCAGTCTATCAATTAGATCTAGTCCCTTAAATCTATTTCTCACTTCCACTGTATAATCATAAGGAAATTGATTTAGGTCATACCTGAATGGTCTAGTGGTTTTCCCTACTTTCTTAAATTTAAGTTTGAATTTGGCAATAAGGAGTTCATGATCTGAGCCACAGTCAGATCCTGGTCTTGTTTTTGTTGACTGTATAGATCTTCTCCATCTTTGGGTGCAAAGAATATAATCGATCTGATTTTGGTGTTAACCATCTGGGGATGTCCATGTGGAGAGTCTTCTCTTGTGTTGTTTGAAGAGGGTGTTTTCTATGACCAGTGCATTCTCTTGGCAAAACTCTATTAGCTTTTGCCCTGCTTCATTCCGTATTCCAAGGCCAAATTTGCCTGTTACCCCAGGTGTCTCTTGACTTTCTACTTTTGCATGCCAGTCCCCTATAATGAAAGGACATCTTTTTTGGGTGTTAATTCTAGAAGGTCTTGTAGGTCTTCATAGAACCATTCAACTTCAGCTTCTTGAGCGTTACTGGTTGGGGCATAAACTTGGATTACTTTGATATTGAATGGTCTGCCTTGGAAACAAACAGTGATCATTCTATCATTTTTGAGATTGCATCCAAGTACTGCATTTTGGACTCTCTTGTTGACCATGATGGCTACTCCATTTCTTCTAAGGGATTCCTGCCCACAGTAGTAGATATAATGGTCATCTAAGTTAAATTCACCCATACCAGTCCATTTTAGTTTGCTGATTCCTAGAATGTTGACATTCACTCTGCCATCTCCTGTTTGACTACTTCCAATTTGCCTTGATTCATGGACCTGACATTCCAGGTTCCTATGCAATATTGCTCTTTACAACATGGAACCTTGGTTCTATCACCAGTCACATCCACAACTGGGTATTGTTTTTGCTTTGGCTCCATCCCTTCATTCTTTCTGGAGATATTTCTCCACTGAGCCCCAGTAGCATATTGGGCACTTACTGACCTGGGGAGTTCCTCTTTCAGTATCCTATCATTTTGCCTTTTCATACTTGAGAAACCCATATGCAGGTCAGGAAGCAACAGTTAGAACTGGACATGAAACAAAAGACTTGTTCCAAATAGGAAAAAGAGTACGCCAAGGCTGTGTACTGTCACCCTGCTTATTTATCTTGTATGCAGAATACATCATGAGAAATGCTGGGCTGGAAGAAGCACAAGCTGGAATCAAGATTGCTGGGAGAAATATCAATAACCTCAGATATGCAGATGACACCACCCTTATGGCAGAAAGTGAAGAGGAACTCAAAAGCCTATTGATGAAAGTGAAAGTGGAGAGTGAAAAAGTTGGCTTAAAGCTCAACATCCAGAAAACAAAGATCATGGCATCTGGTCCCATCACTTCATGGGAAATAGATGGGGAAATAGTGTCAGACTTTATTTTTCGGGGCTCCAAAATCACTGCAGATGGTGACTGCAGCCATGAAAGTAAAAGACACTTACTCCTTCGAAGGAAAGTTATAAACAACCTAGATAGCATATTAAAGAGCAGAGACATTACTTTGCCAACAAAGGTTCGTCTAGTCAAGGCTATGGTTTTTCCAGCGGTCATGTATGGATGTGAGAGTTGGACTGTGAAGAAAGCTGAGTGCTGAAGAATTGATGCTTTTGAACTGTGGTGTTGGAGAAGACTCTTGAGAGTCCCTTGGACTGCAAGGAGATCCAACCAATCGATTCTAAAGGAGATCGGTCCTGGGTGTTCATTGGAAGGACTGATGCTGAAGCTGAAAGTCCAATACTTTGGCCACCTCATGTGAAGAGTTGACTCATTGGAGAAGACTCTGATGCTGGGAGGGATTGGGGGCAGGAGGAGAGGGGGACGACAGAGGATGAGATGGCTGGATGGCATCACCGACTCAATGGACATGAGTTTGGGTGAACTCCGAGAGTTGGTGATGGACAAGGAGGCCTGGCATGCTGCAATTCATGGGATCTCAAAGAATCAGACATAACTGAGCCACTGAACTCAACTGAACTGACCGTTTAGTAATGTGAACGTGAAGTCGCTCAGTCGTGCCCGACTCTTTGCGACCCCATGTACTGTAGCGTACCAGGCTCCTTTGTCCATGGGATTTTCCAGGCAATAGTACTGGAGTGGATTGCCATTTTCTTCTCCAAGCGATCTTCCCAACCCAGGGATCGAACCCGTGTCTTCCGCATTGTAGACAGACGCTTTACCATCTGAGCCACCAGGGAAGTCCGACATTTTAGTAAATGTGCCATCTATTTGTACTAAGGGATACAACAACCCATTCTCATTTTACAAAAAACCAGACCAGTTACATATTCTTTCTTTCCTTCTCTGCCTCATCACCACCATGAAAACTTTAATTTTGTTTGCAAGGTTTCATAAGAAACTTGTCTAATCTTTAGAACTGAGACCTAAAATCTAGGACATGACTGAGATAATATTTTACTGGGTACAAATATATTTGAGCACAGAGTGGGCTTCCTGAAAGCTGCAACATTTAGTACAGATTGTTCTGCTATGCTTGCCCAGAAAAATAATGTTGACCCTTCTAAACAGGAGATTACAGTGGAAATGTCAAACAAGTTCATTGTTCTCTTTTCTTCATTTGAACATTTTTTTAATTTTACTAACATCAATAAAGCCATACAGAAACACTTCAGTTCTAAAAAGCCAACAGAAAACAACATGTAACAAAAGAATGATGCACTTAGGCAATAGCAGTCTCCAGATGGACATTTATCACATTTAATGGAAAAAAAAATTGGTCTGTATTTATCTTACATAAGAATGTATCTTCTCACCAATAAGTTTGTGAAAGGCTGTAAACAGAATACATTTCAGTTTTCAGTTTTGATCAATAATTACCTACATTCTGTTGCAAAAAGGAATGCTATCCATTTTTGATTTGCATTTCTTGCCTCCCTTAATTTTATTAGTAATTCATTCAATAAATATTAACTGAATGCCTTCTATGTGCCAGGCACCTATTAGGTGGTTGGAGCACAATGATAAACACAGATTTCTGCATCTGTAAATCTTCTTTCAAGTGAGGAAAGGGAGACAATATAAACAATAAATCCAAGAAGCATAGATACTAGAAGGAGATGAGCACGTAGAACAGAACAAGTGAATCAGGAATGCTCTGCAGGGATGGTTTGCAGTATTAATTAGAGTAGGATGGGTCCTTCCAGGCAGGAGGAGCAGTCAGAACAAAGGCTTTACAGCAGAAGTGTCTGACCTCTTAGGAAAAAAAAATCGATGAGGAGGTGGGAGTAATAAGAGACAAAGGCAGAGCGGTTAGGGAGGCCTTCCACATAGAAGCTTGTAGACTATAGTAAGGAGTCTGCTTCTATTCTCAGAGAGTGGGAACCCATGTGGAATGGCCAGATCAAGCAAATAAAAAGACACCATTTAAATATCAATTTCAGATAAACAATAAACATATATTTTAGCATAAACATGTTATGTGGAATACATATACTAAAAAATTATCTGAATAATTTTATTACAAGTATGCTACATGCAATACTTGGGACATACTTATTTCTAAATTATGTATTCTTTATCTGAAAAATCAAAATTAACTGAATGTTCTGTATTTACTCTGGCAACCCTAAATCTTGGGAGGACTTTAACCAAAGGAATGGCATGACCTGACTTATTTAAAATGATCACTCTTTACAGAGAAATATTTTAAATAATCTACCTTATAATGACTTATTTATAATGGTCCTTGCTGCCTAGAGAATGAACCCAAGTGGGGCAAGGACAGAAATGGAGATATACATGGTAGCTTTTGCTGTGGTCCATGTGACAGATCCATGGTACGTGGAACCAGGAATATAGACAGTAGGAGATAGAAAAGGTGAGAAAAGGCAGGGTTAGGAAAGAATGAGAAAAGAAAAAATAAAAAAACAGGACATGTTATTTGATTATTATTGTATGTATAAGCAGATACATTTGATATGCACAAATCTGATTAATTTAGACTAATTGGTTATGTAATCATTTCTTTTGAAAATTATCAAGAAAAAAGAAAGAATAGCTCCACAGCAGACGTGAATAAGAAAGTAGAAATGCAAAGACTCTAGAAATCAAAACACTTGAGTCATTTGTCACTTGCATGTATGTGACTTGAGATAAATCACAATCTAACAGAACTCCAGTTTTCTTTCATAAATGTGGATATAAATTTCTTCCTTCTTTACTTCACCAGGTTATTCTGAAGACTAGATGAGTCTGGATTCCTCTGACTGTCTCTAATGTGTCATGTAGGTACAAGTTGCTATAAATATTGAGTTCTGGGTAAATCATATGGATATAACTATGCAAGTGGGAAAATAAAGGATTTGATAAGATGAAGAAATGCCCTATTTCTTATTCAAGGAAAGATAACTAAAACAACTTTTTTCTTCCAGGTAACAAATCAAAAGTACTGAGAATCCATAATACTCTTTGGAAAATCATGCGCATGTCTCAATTTCACCTTTCTTCTTGACACTTCATCTTTTTTCTTTCAACAGAGACAGACAGCATGTATTAGTACATTCTTTTCAGTGTAATGGCGTTTTCCACAGAGAGAAGAAAAGTAAACTTCATAAACATTCAGTTGCTCTTTATCTCAGAAAATTATTTAGGAATCACAGTAAAATAGACTCAAGGCAATTACTGAGAAAAGAATTAAAAGCCCCCAAAATAATAGATTTTCCAGTGCTGGATTCAGTGTGCAAAGTGAAGTGAGGAACTTCATTGCCAGTATCCATCTATTGATCCATCTATCCATCCATTCAATCATTATTTCTTGATCATTCATGTATGAGAGTCTATCAGTTCAGTTCAGTCACTCAGTCATGTCTGACTTTGCGACCCCATGAATCGCGTCATGCCAGGCCTCCCTGTCCATCACCAACTCCCAGAGTTTACCCAAACTCGTGTCCATTGAGTCAGTGATGCCATCCAGCCATCTCATCCTCTGTCATCCACTTTTCCTCCTGCCTCCGATCCCTCCCAGCAACAGAGTCTTTTCCAATGAGTCAGCTCTTCACATGAGGTAGCCCAAGTATTGGAGTTTCAGCTTCAGCATCAGTCCTTCCAAAGAACACCCAGGACCGATCTCTTTTAGGATGTATTGGTTGGATCTCCTTGCAGTCCACGGGACTCTCAAGAGTCTTCTCCAACACCACAGTTCAAAAGCATCAATTCTTCGGCACTCAGCTTTCTTTATAGTCCAACTCTCACATCCATACATGACCACTGGAAAAACCACAGCCTGGACTAGACGGACCTTTGTTGGCAAAGTAATGTCTCTGCTTTTTAATATGCTATCTGGGTTGGTCATAACTTTCCTTCGAAGGAGTAAGTGTCTTTTAATTTTATGGCTGCAGTCATCATCTGCAGTGATTTGGGGGCCCAAAAAAATAAAAGTCTGACACTGTTTCCACTGTTTCCCCATCTATTTCCCATGAAGTGATGGGACGAGATGCCATGATCTTCGTTTTCTGAATGTTGAGCTTTAAGCCAACTTTTTCACTCTCCTCTTTCACCTTCATCAAGAGGCTTTTTAGTTCCTCTTCACTTTCTGCCATAAGGGTGGTGTCATCTGCATATCTGAGGTTATTGATATTTCTCCCGGCAATCTTGATTCCAGCTTGTGCTTCTTCCAGTCCAGTGTTTCTCATGATGTACTCTGCATAGAAGTTAAATAAGCAGGGTGACAATATACAGCCTTGACATACTCCTTTTCCTATTTGGAACCAGTCTGTTGTTCCATGTCCAGTTCTAACTGTTGCTTCCTGACCTGCATACAAGTTCATCTGTCTCTTATTTAAAAGATGAATATTAGGAACCCCCAAGAATTAATACAGTAACTTTAAGGAGCCTTCAAAGGACCCTAACTTTCCATGCTACCATTCTTTTATGCCTCCTATCTTAAGTTTTCCCAAGATGATGACTGTATCTCCATCATAACATCTTCATTTCGGGCCTGGATAACAAAGTAGAAGTTGAAAAAAAGGATGTCCTCTTCTCTGAGTTAGCTTCCTTTAAGCAACCTTCATGGAAGGCACCCAAAATTTCCAATGACATCTCCTGAGTTGGGAACTTGGCTATGTGACCAACCTTAGCTAAAGGGAAATCTGGGAAATATAGTCCAGTTAATGCAGGCAGAAACTGAAATTGGGATTTTTAATGTATATCAGGTTATGTAAATAGCAATTTCTGCCACAAACTGAGACATAGAGGATTTGATGACCCATTTATTAGAGAACAGGGCCTAAGTAAAGACAAGAAAATTAGAGATGTCAAAGTTGTAAGACTGGCTATCTGAATTAATGTCTGTCTATAAGATAAATAATAAAATTTTCAGAAAGCTAAAGTTGAAAAAGAGGAGGAATTGGATTAGGTTGAAATATCCACAAGCTTAAATTATGGTCTCTGTTGCAGATATTTTAAAACACTGGAATCTGTCATATTTTCATAGTAACTTTAAAAGATCTGGCATAATTAAGCCAAGTTTATTCTGTTACCTGTCTAATGAATTATTTTGGATGGCTAGCTTTTGTAGCCCAATTATATTAATACAGATCAGAGTCATTAACTATTTCAAAATTATTTTTACCATCACTTTTTGTTGTCTTAACAATATAATGTATGAAAACTCTTGGAAAATTGAATTTTTCTTTAACCTGATTGTACAGTATTGTAATTACAATCAAAGTTCAATCATGATATTAAATTCTTTCATCCAGTTAATCAACAAATATTTATGAACATCTATCATATGACAGGCACTGTTGGAAGTGCTGAAGATAACGTAGTCAGTAAAAGAGATACAGTATTTTCCACTAGAGGCTTACATTCTAGAAGGAGTATGGTAGGAATTGAGAGGTCAGGTGTATATATATTTAAGACAAAGACTGATGATTGTAGAGGGGAGATGAGCCATGTAAACAGCCAGGTAAAAAGCCCTGCACGCAGAGGCAAGAGCAGATGAGAGGTAAAAAGACAAAGGGAAGGAGAAATGATAGCAGGAGTAAAATCATACAGTGACTTGTAACACATGAAAAGGACTTTATTTTAAAGTATTTTTTAAATGAAACTGGTTTGAAGAGTTTATTGGTTTGCAGATAGTGACTTTATATTAGGAAAGAAATCAACTCACTTTTTAAATGTACTTCCTTGAAAAAATTGCTATAACTGTTCTATTTGTTTGCTTTGTGTTTTGTACTAATCTTGAATAGAGCTGATCTACAGCACTGCATATCAGAACTAAATCTAAAGTATGTGAATCTGTAATTTCTTGTGTGCATTGTCTAATACTGCTCTTCCTACAGGCCAAAGGGTGACTTCTGTGATCTTCTCAAAGCTATTTTCTTTTGATATGGAGCACACAAGTTGAAGTCCTAAACCCAGCATAGGTCTCCATGGTTACAAGAGGACAAGCTGCCTCTCTGTGCCCAAAAGAGCTGGATTGTTTTCAGCTGAAAATGAGTATCACCCAGGCTGCAGTTTCAGAATGACATACTCAGTAAGTAGTGACACGTTTTTATTCTAATAAAAACAGAATGCATTTAAATCAGATTAAGGAAAAAATGAAGAACATTAATGCAGGCACTTAATATTCCAGCCTATGCTGAGACATGTTCAAGAACATAAACCCAGGAGGTCAACTGTTCAATTATGAATTCACTGAACACTATGCTCAAAGTGGAAATCTCTTTCCAGAATTAGAAAAAGAAGATGAAGTCAACCAATAATTGATACCTATTTTCCTGGGAATATACATATACATATATGTGTGTGTGTGCATATATATATACATATACATATGCTTGCTGCTGCTGCTGCTGCTAAGTCACTTCAGTTGTGTCTGACTCTGTGCAACCCCATAGACGGCAGCCCACCAGGCTCCCCAGTCCCTGGGATTCTCCAGGCAAGAACACTGGAGTGGGTTGCCATTTTCTTCTCCAATGCATGAAAGTGAAAAGTGAAAGTGAAGTCGTTCAGTCATATCTGACTCTTAGCGACCTCATGGACTGCAGCCTACCAGGCTCCTCCGTCCATGGGATTCTCCAGGCAAGAGCACTGGAGTGGGGTGCCATCACCTTCTCCAATACCTATGCTTACATATATGCTATTCTGTGCTTAGTCACTCAGTCATTTCTGACTCTTTGTGACCCTATGGACTGTAGCCTGCCAGGCTCCTCTGTCCATGGGGATTCTCCAGGCAAGAATACTGGAGTAAGTTACCATGTCCTCCTCCAGGGGATCTTCCCAACCCAGAGATTGAACCCATGTCTTCCACATTGCAGGTGGATTCTTTGAGCCACAGGAGAAGCGCATGAATACTGTAATGGGTAGCCTATCCCTTCTCCAGGGAATCTTCCTTGCCCAGGAACTGAACTAGGGTCTCCTGCAATGAAGGAAGATTCTTTAGCAGCTGAGCTTCCAGGGAGCTACCATATATATATACATGGAATTTGTTTATTGTTCATGTGTGGATTATATTCCTTATGTATACATATGAATCCTCCAATTTAAGAAAGAAATTCTACATGTATCCACTTTAAATGATTTTTTTTTCGTTTTCAGTATTCTTATGATCCAATAATGCTTTAATTCAGAAAGCTTTAACATATATATGCTACTTACCTGTCCTCCCAATTCCTCCAATGCTCCTTCTAGAATGTAATAATCCTTTTATATTATCCAAAAAGTTTACACTGAATAATTTTGTTAATTTTGAGTGTAGATATAATTTTTTAAAACCCTTCACATTCCACAGAGTTTGGAATAGAGCTGTTTCATTGATGCTCAGCCTAAGGATAGGCTTGTGTATCTCTCTGCAGACTGTGATCTACAGGAACAAAAAGAACAATAGAGGTAGGCCTGACCAACAGGTGTTTCTATATGTAGGGAAAAGAAACCAAATAAGAAGATAAGACAGTACGTTGAACAGTGAATGAATTACAGAAGCAAGAAATTAAAGGAAAAAAAAAATAAAATTGAAGGAATGATGGGTTTGGCTTCCATTTTATAGTCTTAAAAACGACATTGTGCTCATGGATATAAGATAGTAATCAGCCAGGCTGCAAATATAGATTCTTAAATGTAAACATATCCAAAAATGTATAAAAAGAATTACACACCAAAACCAGGTGGGATTTATCCCGGGTTTAAAAGCCGGTTAAACATTTGAAAATTAATATAATCAAGATGCAGCTTCAATCCCTGGGTCAAGAAGATCCCCTGGAGGAGGGCATGGCAACCCACTCCAGTATTCTTGCCTGGGAAATCCCATGGACAGAGGAGCCTGGTGGGCTACATACAGTCCATGTGGTTGCAAAAGAGTCCCACATGACTAAAGCAGCTTAGCATAGACCACATCAAGAGACTTAAAAAATAAAAATAAAATGATCATAACAATAAATGCAGAAATAGCACTTGACAAAAATCTCATACTCATTATAATAAAAATCTCTCAGGAAAAGGAATAGAGGAGAATGTCCTTAACCTGATACAAGAAACCTACAGCTTACATCATCCTAAATGGTGAAAACCCAGAAGAAGCTTTCCCAATAGGATCAGGTACTAGGAAAGGAAGTCCCCTCATACTATTCCTTTTTAACATTTTGTTGGAAGTATTTACTAATGCAGTAGGCAAGAAAATAAAAGTTCTCCAAGTTAGAAAGGAGGCAATACCATCTTCATTTGCAGATAACATGGTCTATGTAGAATACCCCAAAGAATTGACAAAAAACCTGGAGATAATAAACAGTTATACAAAAAAAATAAAAATAAATAAAAAATAAAAAAATAAACAATTATACAAGCAGGATAAAAGCTTAACATAAGTAGTTAATCATTTTTGTATAGATCAACAATGAAGTAGAATTTGAAATTAAAAAAAAAAGAAATTTAAAAATACCCAGTATCATTTACATTAGCATCCCTCAAAAATGTAATACTTAGGTATAAATCTAATAAAATATGCACAAGACCTATATGAGAAAAACTACAAAACTCTGATAAACAAAATCAATGAAAAACTAAATAAATGGAGAAATATTTCATGTTCACATGCTAAGTCTCTTCAGTTGTGTCTGACTCTGCAACCCTATGGACCATAGCCTGTCAGAGTCCTCTGTCCATGGGATTTCCTGAGCAAGAGTACTGGAGTAGGTTGCTATTCCTTTCACCAGAAGATCTTCCTAACCAAGGGATTGAACCTGGCTCTGCTGCATTGCAGGGCATATTCTTTACCATTTGAGCCACCATAATACGTATTCATTGGAGGGACTGATGTTGAAGCTGAAACTCCAATACTTTGGCCACCTGATGCAGAGAGCTGACTCATTTGAAAAGACACTGGTGCTGGGAAAGATTGAAGGTAGGAGGAGAAGGGGACGACAGAGGATGAGATGGTTGGATGGCATCACCAACAAAAGGCACATGGGTTTCAGTGGACTACGGGAGTTGGTGATGGACAGGGAGGCCGGGCGTGCTGCAGTTCATGGGGTCGCAAAGAGTCAGACATGACTGAGTGACTGAACTGAACTGAATATGATTATACCATAATTAATCGTTTTAAAAAAATTAAAAGTTTTCTCCTAAGACAAAGGAAAAGACAAAGGTATCTCTTTTCACCACTTCTACTCAATACCGTATTGAAGGTTCTACCAGGAACAATTATACAAGAAAAACAAAAGACATCCAGATTAGAGATACGAAAATATTTGCTGATGATATCATATTCTATATATAGACATTCTAAAGAATCCATAGTAAAATGATTATGATTAAAACATAAGTTCAGGAAAAAAAGATAAGAATATACATTAGCAATAAACAATGTGAAAGTAAAATTTAAAGCACACTTTTATTTAAAAGTAGCATCAAAAATATTTCCTGTTAAATTTAACAAGAATATGCAAATGCTGTGTTTAGTCACTCAGTTGCACCTGGCTCTTTGCAACCCCTAACAATATCATTGAAATACATTGAAGATTTAAGTATATGAAGAGACATCCAGTGTTCGTGGATTGTAAGATTTGATATTAATAAAGCAATTATCCTAAAATTTATATATAGATGAAATGCAATCGCTATAAAATACCAGCTGCCTTTCTATTGAAAATATAGACAAAAATGATCCTGTAATTCATAGATAATTTAAGAAGCCCATAATAGTTAAAACAAGCTCAAAAAGAACAAATTCATTAAAATCACATTTCTCTATTTCACAGTTCTACAGCATACAGTAATCACAACTCTGTTACTTAAGGATAGATCTAGAAATCAATGGAATAAAATTGAGATTCCATAAACAAATCCAAATAGTGATTAGTAATTTATTTTGACAAGGATGTAAAAACAACTCAATGAGGAAAGAATAGTCTTTTCAAAAAATGATTCTAGGAAACTGCCAAAAACGTACATGAAAGATTTAAAATTATAAAACTCTTAATGAAAATTATGTAACATATTTAAACCCTGGGCAATGGTTTCTCAGATATGACAATTAAGTATAACCAACAAAAGAAACTATATAGAAATTAGACATCACTGAAATTTGTTAATATGTGCTTCAAAAGATACTGTTAATATAAGTATTATAAAAAGGTGTCAGCATCATGGTGGAACCAGATGTTCCCTTCGTCTTCCCTGTAATCTACATTCAGTGAAACACCCATAATTCAACAAAGCTACCTCTGACCAACTCATCATGATACCAAATAATTTTACATCTAAATGTGTGTAGATTGGAACACACAGAGGAGGTAAAATAGGGGGAACAGTAAAGATGGTACCTGTGACCCTGGAGCAACAGTCAAGATGGCTAAACCTGCAAGCGGCATAGAGGAAGCGGCACACGTGATTCTTGCCTCTGGGCCACAGAAGCATCCATGGCCACAGAGAAATGGGCAGCAATGGCATTGGGACCTGCAAACCCATCCCCCACTGCAGAAATGCCCCTGACTCTTATCCTGCACCCCTACCCACAGTGATGATGCCTACAAACCCAACATTCGGGGACACAGCAGAGGCCCCACAACCCCAGCTCCCCTCAACCCACCCCCTCCCTCTGTGGCAGTGTATCGCACAACTCAGGAGACCTGGATGTGACAGAAGCATCCGCCACCCCAGTGCCCCAGGAGGCAGCACCAGGGGCACCAACAGCAGCAAGGTACCAAAAACTCTGGATAAAACAAAAAATTCAAAGCCATCAGGCACCACCTCTGACAGAGGTGGTAGAGGGTGGAAACTGCTAATTCTCATATAGAATCAGAGGCCGCTCAGGTAAGAGAAAACCAAAATTGTGCTGTACCACCACCTACTGGAAAACAAAAGGAAACCTCTAATTTCTAATCTGTTGAATCCTTAGAATCAAGCACAAAGATATTCCTGCTTCAAATGCCAAGTTAGAGGAACAACTCATCAAGCACCATGAAGAACCATAGTAACACTGTATTATAGAAAGAAGATGATTTTACAAAGACAAAACTTAAAATCACAGAATACTGATATCTAATTGACAGAGAATACAAAATAGCTGTCGTGAAGAAACTCAACAGGACTCAGAACAGGACTACTTTAGCAAAGAGATTGAAACTCTAAAATATATCTAACAAATTCTGAAGATGAATACCTCTATAAATAGCTGCAGAATGCATTAGAAAGCACTGGAAATAGTGCAGACCATTTGGAAGAGAGAATTATTGAGCTTGAAGATAGAAATCTACAAATGTTTCAGAAATAGAAGAATTAAGATTTAAAAAAAAAAAGAGAGAAAGAAATTTTACTATTTGACCTTATAAGAAGGGCAACATTAGGATATTATGATAATGAGCACCGGAGAAGAAGAAGAGAGGCATAAGGAAACAGAAAGTTTGTTTAGAGAAATAATGGCTGAGAACTTCCCAAATCAGTTCAGTTCAGTTCAATCACTCAGTCGTGTCCGACTCTTTGTGACCCCATGGACTGCAGCATGCAAGGCTTCCCTGTTCATCATCCAGAGCCTACTCAAACTCATGTCTATCGAGTCAGTGATACCATCCAACCACCTCATCCTCTGTCATCCCCTTCTTCTCCTGCCTTCCATCTTTCCCAGCATCAGGGTCTTTTCCAGTGAGTCAGTTCTTTGCATCAGGTGGCCAAAGTATTGGAGTTTCAGCTTCAGCATCAGTCCTTCCAATGAATGTTCAGGACTGATTTCCTTTAGGATGGACTGGTTGGATCTCCTTGCAGTCCAAGGGACCCTCAAGAGTCTTCTGCAACACCAGTGCTGAAATTCTTCAGCACTCAACTTTCTTTATAGATACACAAACCCATGAAACTAGAATACCTAGTTACTGCAACATAAAAAGCCCTTCTCTAAGACACATTATATCAAACTGTAAAAAGTCACTGAAAAAGAAAGAATTTTAAAGTCAGCCAGAGAGGAAATAAATGGTAACCTACAATGGAACCCCTATTAGGCTATCAGCAGATTTTTCAGCAGAAATTCTACAGGCCAAGAAAAAAAGGAATATCATACTTAAAATACTGAAAGATTAAAAACTGTCAGCCAAGAATACTCTATCCAGTAAAGTTATCCTTCAGATACGAAGAAGAAATAAAAGCTTTCTCAAACAAGCAAAAGCTGAGGGAGTTCATCAACACTAGACCTGCCTAACAAATGATGAAAGCTCTTCTATCAGAAAATAAGGCAAAGTAAACAAAACTTTGAGTAAGGTGATAAGTAGAATCAGATAAGAAAATTTTAACTCTCTTTCAGTAGGTTTTTGTACACTTGATTAAATCATAAAAGTTATAGAGGAGAGTGCAGTATAAAATTACTATAGCTACTTCAATATGGTACCAAACTCACAACATACAAAAGGGTAATCGGAGACAACAAAAAGCAAAGGGAGAAGAGAAAAAGTGAACCCATACAGGCCTACAAAGATAGGATGCTATCAGCAGAAAAAGGACTGCTATGTCTATAAGACATTTTACTAAACTTCATGGTAACCACAAAACATAAATCTACAGCAGAGCATGAAATATAAAAAAAAGAATGTGAGAAAAAAAGATCATTTAAAAAAAAAAAAAAACGAAGACAGAAACACAAGGGGAAGATGGAGATAGTGAATAACCAGAAAACAAAAGACAAAATGGCAGTACTAACTCCTCGTCTATCAATAATCATCTAAAATATAAATGTGTTGAATTCACCATTCAAAAGACACAGAAGGACTGGATGGATTAAAAACCAAGACTCTACATTATCCTGTTTCTTGGATACTCACCTCAGCTCTAAAGACAAACATGGGCTCTGGATGAAAGGCTAAAAGATGATACTCCAAGCAGATGGCAGCTACAGGTAAGCAGGTATGGCCATACTCATACAAACAGACTTCAAGCCAAAAACGGTAACAAGAGTCAAAGATGGACATTATAAAAGGGACAATTAATCAAAAAAGACATAATCATTATTAATATCTACACACCTAACAGAAGCACTGAAATATGTTAAAGCTATGATCAGTATACCTAAAAGGAGAAATTGACAGCACCACAGTAAAAGTAGGACCTTAAACACACACTTATATCAGTGATAAATCAGGCAGGCAGTCAACAAGGAAACAGAAGATTTAAATGAAATATTAGACTAGATGGGCTTGATTTATACAGAACAGTCCATCCATGCAGCAAAATACACATTCATCTCTAGTGTACCTGAAACATTCTCAGGATAGAATGTATGTTAAGACATAAAGTGAGTCTCAATAAATCGAAGGTAAGTGAAATACTATCAAGCATCTTTTCTGATCAAAATGGTGATAAATTTGAAACCAGTAAGAAGCTGGAAAACAATCACAAATATGTGGAGACTGAATAACATGATACTGAACATCTAGTGGATCAATAAAGAAATCAAAGAATGAAAAAAAATACCTGAAAACAAAACAAAACAAAAATTTAACATTTTTGAGATGCAGCAAGGTAGTACAAAGAGTAAAGTTTATAGTAAAGCCTATAGCAATATATGCCTACTTAAAGAAATTTAAAAAGCTCAAATAAACAATCTAAACTCACATCTAAAGGAATTAGGAAAAGAACAAGTGAATCCCAAAGTGAGTAGAAGGAAGAAAATAATAGAGATCAGAAGAAATGTAAATAGAGAATAAAAGCACAATAAAAATTAAATAAACTAAGAGCTAATTTTTTGAAAATATAAAATTAACAAACCTTTAGCTAAATTCAGTAAGAGAGAGAATGCACTGATAAACAGAATCAGGAAAAAAATAGGAGAAATAACACAAAAATACAATAGATTATAAAAGAATATTATAAATAGCTATACACTAACATATTGTAAAATCTAGAAGAAATGGATGAATTCTTTGAATCATACAACCTTCCAAAACTGAATGATGAAGAAGTAAAGTATCTGAATACTGATGACTAGTAGGACATGAGTTTCAGCAAACTTCGGAAGCTGGTGAAGGACAGGGAGGCCCGGTGTGCTGTAGTCCATATATTCGCAGAGTAAGACACAACTTAGAGACTGAACAACAACGAAAGTAATGGGATTAAAACAGTAATTTTAAAAACCACCCAAAAATAGCTCCATTGGTAATTACTACCAAACATTTAAAATAGATTTACTATCTATTCTTCTCAAACTCTTCCAAATATTGAAGAGGAGGTGATACTAACTCATTTAAATTTTAATATTACCATGACTCCAAAACTAGACAAAGGACAGCACACATACACACACACACAAATTAAAAGTCAGTATCTCTGATGATTGTAGATGAGGAAATTCTCAACAAAAAACTAGCAAACTAAATACAACAATACATTAAAAGGATCATCCTTTCTGATCAACTAGGATTTATTCCAAGGATTTAAGGATAGTTCAACATCTACACTCCAGTACTCTTGCCTGGATAATCCCATGGACGGAGGAGCCTGGTATGCTGCAGTCCATGGGGTCGAGAAGAGTAGGACACGACTGAGCGACTTCACTTTCACTTTTCACTTTCATGCATTGGAGAAGGAAATGGCAACCCACTCCAGTGTTCTTGCCTGGAGAATCCCAGGGACAGGGGAGACTGGTGGGCTGCCATTTCTGGAGTCGCACAGAGTCGGACATGACTGAAGCGACTTAGCAGCAGCAGCAGCAACAGCAGCAACATCTACAAATCAATCAACATTATACTCTGTAACAAAATGATGGATAAAATTATATCTCAATAGATGTATTAAAAGCATTTGGAAAGATTCAACACCTATTTTTGATAAAGAATTATAAATTAAATGGGTATAGAAGGAATGTACCACTACATAATAAAGGCTAGATGTCTCAATAAACCTACACCTATTGTCACATTCAATGGTGAAAAGCTGAAAGTTTTTCCTCTGAGATCAGGACAGAACAAATCACTGATGCCCATCCTCGTCAACTGTATTCAACATGATATTGGAAGTTTTATCCAGAGCAATTAGGAAAGACAAGGCACTGAGGAAACCAGAATTGAAACCAGAATTGAAAGAGACATTTGTACCCCAATGTTCATCACAGCACTGTATATAATAGCCAGGACATGGAAGCAACCTAGATGTCCATCAGCAGATGAATGGATAAGAAAGCTGTGGTACATATACACAATTACCCAGCCATTACAAAGAATACATTTGAATCAGTTCTAATGAGGTGGATTAAACTGGAGCCTATTATACAGAGTGAAGTAAGCCAGAAGGAAAAACACCAATACAGTATACTAACGCATATATATGGAATTTAGAAAGATGGTAACAATAACCCTGTATACGAGACAGCAAAAGAGACACAGATGTATAGAACAGTCTTTTGGACTCTGTGGGAGAGGGAGAGGGTGGGAAGATTTGGGAGAATGGCATTGAAACATGTATAATATCATATATGAAATGAGTCGCCAGTCCAGGTTCGATGCATGATACTGGATGCTTGGGGCTGGTGCACTGGGACGACCCAGAGGGATGGTATGGAGAGGGAGGAGGGAGGAGGGTTCAGGATGGGGAACACGTGTATACCTGTGGCGGATTCATGTTGATATATGGCAAAACCAATACATTATTGTAAAGTTAAAAAATAAAATAAAATTTAAAATAAATAAATAAAATACTGATTCAATTTAAAAAAAAAAAAGAATAGACAAGGCAATAAATGGCATTCATATTGGAAAAGTAAAATTACAGGGTACAAAATCAATGTACAAAAAATTGTTGCACTTGTATATGCTTAACAGCAAATAGCAGAAATAGAATTTATGAAAACAATCCCATTTGTAATAACAAAAAGAATACCTAGGAATGAAATTAACCAAAGAAGTAAAAGATGTAAAATGAAAGCTATAAGACATTATTGATATAAATTAACAAAGACACAAAGAAACAAAAAGATTCTCCATGTACATTTACTGAAAGAATTAACATTATAAAATATTCATACTGTCTAAAACAATATAAAAATTCAATGCAATTCCTATCAAGATCCCAGGGACATTTTTCACAGATATAGAAGCCACTATGAAATTAGAACCACTATTTGACAGCAATTCACAAAAATCAACTCAAAATGAATTAAAGATTTGAATGTAAGACCTGAAAGCATAAAACTCCAAGTAGAAAACATAGACAGTGCACTCTTTGATATTGGTCTTAGCAATATTTTTCTGTATATGTCTCCTCAGACAAGGAAACAGAAGCACAAACAAACAATTGGAACTACATCAAACTAAAGAGCTCTGCACAGTAAAGGAAACCATCAACAAAATGAAAAGACAACCTATCAGATGGGAAAATATATTTGCAAATCATATATTTCATAAGTAGTTAATATTCAAATTACATAAAGAACTCATACAACTCAACAACAAAAACAACCTGATTAAAAAATTAGCAGACGAGCTGAATATTTTTCCAAAGACATACAGATGGCCTACAAGTACATGAAAAGATGGTCAACATCACTAATCCACAAGGAAATGCAAATTAAAGCCACATTCTAACCTCCCATCTGTTAGAATAGCTATTATCAAAAAGGTAAGAAACAATAGGTGCTGATGAAGATGTGGAGAAAAGGAAACCCCTATATACTGTTGTTAGAAATGTAAAATGGTATTACAGAAACCAGGCTTCCCTGGTGGCTCAGACAGTGAAGAATCTGCCTGCAATGCAGAAGACCCAGAAAATGCAGGTTTGATCCCTGGGTCAGTAAGATCTCCTGGAGAAGGGAATGGTTACCCACTCCAGTATTCTCACCTGGATAATTCCATAGAAGAGGAGTCTGGCATGTTATAGTCCATGGGATCTCAGAGTCAGACATGACTGAAAGACTAACCATCATCATCATCATTATGGAAAACAGAATGAAGACTTCTCAAAAAATTAAGAGCTATCACATGTTCCAGCTATTCCACCCCTGTGTATTTATCTGAAGATTACAAAAACAATGACTGAAAAAGTCATATGTACCTCTAAGTTCACTGCAGCATCATTCAGAATAGCCAAGCTATGGAAACAACTTAAGTGCCCATTGAGGGATGAATGAATAAAGATGCAATATATATTTATAATTGGAATACTGGTCACCACAAAAATAGATGGAATATTGCCACTATGACATTGCTGAAACTTGAGTGCATTATGCTATGTGAAACAAAGACAGATACTCTATTACTTCACTCATATGTGGATTATAAAAAACAAACAAAATAAATCAAACAAAAACAAACATGTAGATACAGAGAACAGAGCAGTCAGTAGTCACGAGAAGGTTGGGGGGATGGTGAAACGGGTATAGTGGGGTCAATCTTATGCTGCTGGATGGAAACTAATCTTTTGATGGTGAGCATACTATAGTGTATACGGACACTGAAATACAGTATATTCATGAAACTTACATAATGTTATAAAGCAACGTTAGATCAAAAGGTAAGAAGACAAGAAATGAAAAAGACAATCTACACAACGGGAAAGTATTAGTAAGTCTTATATTTTAGAGTGGCCTAAAATCCAGAATATACAAATATTACTTAACAATAAAAAGATAACACAAAAAATGAAAAGTATTTAACAGATATATCTCCAAAGAATACATACAAATGGTCAATAAGCACATGAAAAGATGCTCAACATAATTAGCCATTGAAAGTGAAAGTGAAATTGCTCAGTTGTGTCCAACTCAGTTGAGGACTGTAGCCTACCAGGCTCCTCTATCCATGGGATTTTCCAGGCAAGAGTACAGGAGTGGGCTGCCATTTCCTTCTCCAGGCGATCTTCCCAACCCAGGGATGGAACCCGGGTCTCCCACACTGTAGGCAAGCATTTTACCGTCTGACCCACCAGGGAAGTCCTAATTAGTCATTGGTGGTTTGATGGTTTAATTGCTAAGTCGTGTCCAACTCTTGCAAGCCTGTGGACTGTAGCCCGCCAGGCTCCTCCGTCCATGGGATTTTCCAGGCAAGGATACTGGAGTGGATTGCCATTTCCTTCTCCAGGGCATCTTCCCGACCCAGGAATCGAACCCAGGTCTCCTGCATTGCAGGCAGATTCTTTACCAAATGACCTAGGAGGGAAGCCCTATTATCAAAACTACAGAAAATGCAATCATAACTTAAATCCACTAGTATGACTATATGGTAAAAAAATATACATATAAAAGTTTAAGTGTTGATGAGGATGTGGAGAAATTGGAACCCTCAAGTGTAGCTGACCAAATTTTAACACAGTGTAGCTGCTTTAAAAAGCAGTTTGATAGTTCCTCAAGGAATTACACAGAGTTATCACACTAAACAGCAATTCTACAGCTAGGTGTATGTCCAAGTGAATTGAAAGCAAATGTTTACAGAAATTTTGTTCATGGGTATTCTTATCAATATTTTCACAACAGCCAAAGTGAGAAAAAACTAATGTCAGTCAATTGATGAACAGATAGACTAAAGTGGCATGTCCACACCATGAAATATTATTCAGCCATAAAAAGAATGAGTGAACTTCAAAACATTATGTTAAGTGAAAGATATCAGATGCAAATGGACACATGTTGTATGATTTTATTTATATTAAATGCCCAGAATAGGTAAATCCATGGAGACAGAGGATAGGTCATAGGTTGCCATGAAATACGAAGAGGGTAAAACGTGGAAAAACAGCTGAAGGGTATGAGTTTCTTTTGGGGTTTATGAAAGGTTCTGGAATAAGATAGTGAAGGCGATTTAACATCTTTGTGAACATACTGGAAAGCACTATATTTTACATTTTAGAAACATGAATGTTATATGTTAATTACCCCTCAGTGAAAAAATCATTGGGAGGAGTATGTGTATAACAGAGAAGGCGATGGCACCCCACTGCAGTACTCTTGCCTGGAAAATCCCATGGACGGAGGAGCCTGGTAGGCTGCAGTCCATGGGGTCGCAAAGAGTCGGACACGACTGAGTAACTTCACTTTCACTTTTCATTTTCATGCATTGGAGAAGGAAATAGCAATCCACTCCAGTGTTCTTGCCTGAAGAATGCCAGGGACAGGGGAGCGTGGTAGGCTGCCGTCTATGGGGTTGCACAGAGTCGGACATGACTGAAGCAACTTAGCAGCAGCAGCAGCAGGTGTATAAATACTATCAACATAACTGTTCTATCTCATATAATCAGAACATTTCTTTAGATGGGTTATTCAAGCTAACACAAAATTTTCTTCGATTTATGACACAGCTTAAACCAAAATATACCTATTGCTTAGTTCTGATGCTTTTAGTATGGATTTTGCATTTCTATTCCTGCAGAAGGAAAAAAGAAATATTCTGCAGTGGAAAAATCACTTCATCTGAGCCAAAGTCTGCCTTATCATTTCTATATAATTTCCAAGTTTCAGTTCAGTTGCTCATTTGTGTCTGACTCTTTGTGACCCCCTAGACTGCAGCACGCCAGGCTTCCCTGTCCATCACCAACTCCTGGAGCTTACTCAAACTCATGTCCACTAAGTCAGTGATGCCATCCAACCCTCTCATCCTCTGTCATTCCCTTCCCCTCCTGACTTCCATCTTTCCCACACCAGGGTCTTTTCTAGTGAGTCAGTTCTTCCCATCAGGTGGCCAAAATATTGGAGTTTCAGCTTCAGCATCAGTCCTTCCAATGAATATTCAGGACTGATTTCTTTAGGATGGACTGGTTGGATCTCCTTGCAGTCCAAAGGACTGTCAAGAGTCTTCTCCAACACCACAATGCAAAAGCATAAATTCTTCGGCAATCAGCTTTCTTTATAGTCCAACTCTTACAACCATACATAACTACTGAAACTACATAGCTTTGACTAGATGGACCTTTGTTGGCAAACTAATGTCTCTGCTTTTTAATATGCTGTCTAGGTTGGTCATAGCTTTCCTTCCAAAGAGTAAGCATATTTTAATTTCATGGCTGCAGTCACCATATGCAGTGATTTTGGAGCCCAAACAAATAAAGCCTCTCACTGTTTCCATTGTTTCTCCATCTATTTGCCGTGAAATGATTGGACCGGATATTGAGTTTTAAGCCAACTTTTTCATTCTCCTCTTTCACTTTCATCAAGAGGCTCTTTAGTTCTTCTTCACTTTCTGCCATAAGGGTGGTCTCATCTGCATATCTGAGGTTACTGTTATTTCTCCTGGCAATCTCGATTCCAGCTTGTGGTTCATCCACCCCAGTGTTTCTCATGATGTACTCTTCATATGAGTTAAATAAGCAGGGTGACAATATACAGCCTTGACATACTCCTTTCCTGATTTGAAACCAGTCTTTGTTCCATGTCTACTTATAACTGTTGCTGCCTGAAACGCATACAGATTTCTCAAGAGGCAGGTCAGGTGGTCTGGTAGTCCCATTTCTTTAAGAATCTTCTACAATTTATTGTGATCCACACAGTCACAGACTTTGATGTAGTCAACAAAGCAGAAGTAATGTTTTTCTGGAACTCTTGCTTTTTGGATGATCCAACGGATGTTGGCAATTTGATCCCTGGTTCCTCTGCCTTGTCTAAATCCCAGGTTGAAAATATAGAAGTTCACTGTTCATGTACTGTTGAAGCCTGGCTTGGAGAATTTTGAGCATTATTTTGCTAGCATGTGAGATGAGTGCAATTGTGCGGTAGTTTGAATATTCTTTTGGCATTGCCTTTCTTTGGGATTGGAATGAAAACTGACCTTCTCCAGTCCTGTGGCCACTGCTGAGGTTTCCAAATTTGCTGGCATATTGAGTGCAGCACTTTCACAGCACCATCTCTTGAGTGAGTGAGTGAATGAAGTCGCTCAGTCATGTCTGACTCTTTGCGACTGTATGGACTACCCCATGGACTGTAGCCTGCCATTCTCCTCTGTCCATGGGATTCTCCAGGCAAGAGTACTGGAGTGGGTTGCCATTTCCTTCTCCAGGGGATCTTCCCCACCCAGGGATCAAACCTGGGTCTGCCACATTGCAGGTAGACACTTTAACCTCTGAGCCAACAGGGAAGCATCATCTCTTAGGATTTGAAATAGCTCAACTGGAATTCCATCACCTCCACTAGCTCTGTTCATAGTAATGCTTCCTAAGATCCACTTGACTTCACATTCCAGGATGTCTGGCTATAGGTGAGTAATCACACCATCATGGTTATCTGGGTCATGAAGATCTTTTTTATATAGTTCTTCTGTGTATTTTTTGGAGAAGGCAATGGCACCCCACTCCAGTACTCTTGCATGGAAAATCCCGTGGATGGAGGAGCCTGGTAGGCTGCAGTCGATGGGGTCGCTAAGAGTCGGATATGACTGAGCGACTTCATTTTCACTTTTCACTTTCATGCATTGGAGAAGGAAATGGCAACCCACTCCAGTGTTCTTGCCTGGAGAATCCCAGGGACGGGGGACCCTGGTGGGCTGCCATCTATGGGGTCGCACAGAGTCGGACACAACTGAAGCGACTTAGCAGCAGCAGTTAGCAGTCTGTGTATTCTTGCCACCTCTTCTTAATATCTTCTGCTTCTGTTAGGTCCCTACCATTTCTGTCCTTTATTGAGCTCACCTTTGCATGAAATGTTCCCTTAGTATCTCTAATTTTCTTGAAGAGATCTCTAGTCTTTCTCATTTTTTTTTTTCCAACTACAATTTTATTTTATTTTTAAACTTTACAAAATTGTATTAGTTTTGCCAAATATCAAAATGAATCCGCCACAGGTATACATGTGTTCCCCATCCTGAACCCTCCTCCCTCCTCCCTCCCCATACCATCCCTCTGGGTCGTCCCAGTGCACTAGCCCCAAGCATCCAGTATCGTGCATTGAACCTGGACTGGCAACTCATTTCATACATGATATTTTACATGTTTCAATGCCATTCTCCCAAATCTTCCCACCCTCTCCCTCTCCCACAGAATCCATAAGTCTATTCTATACATCAGTGTCTCTTTTGCTGTCTCGTACACAGGGTTATTGTTACCATCTTTCTAAATTCCATATATATGTGTTAGTATACTGTATTGGTGTTTTTCTTTCTGGCTAGTCTTTCTCATTCTATTGTTTTCCTCTATTTCTTTACGTTGATCACTGAGGAAGGCCTTTTTATCTCTCCTTGCTATTCTTTGGAACTCTGCATTCAAATGTGTATATCTTTCCTTTTCTCCTTTGCCTTGAGATCTCCTTTAGAGTTCAAAGAGAATTTTTTTAAAACTTCTCTTCTTTAATTTCACATTATTTTAAGAAATGGAGGCATAAATCAATAAGTACTGTGAAACATAATTCATAAAACACAATACAAATTGTATATATTACTAATATTCTTAAACACTGTAGGCTGACCATACAAATGTGGCAACAAGACATATCCATACTTTTCTATCAATACTATTTAAGTATATTAATCAAAAATGCTAACAAAATGTGAAATAGAAGATAAACTATAAAAGATTAAATTTTTTCCTTTTTTATAATGGACACATATAGTTTAAATCAGTATTACTTAATAGTATGTGTATACTCTTAAATATTTATACTTAGGTTGATTTGAATCTTTATAACTAGCCCAAACATCTATAAATATTCTTTTCAATATGAACTTTAAACATCTCTGAGTTTTTATATATCACCTAACTATGATTTATTCTTTCCAATAAATTTCTTCAAAATGACCAAAATTTTGCTGAAACTATTAAGCAGTCAGGGCCTATTACTTAATTTGCTAAACTATTAACTAATACTAACTTTATGGCAGTCTCTGAGATACAACAAGGTCAAAATATACATGCATTTAACTTTCAAAACATATAAATACATTTACTTGTCATGAGAGACATATGAATTGAATTATTCTTCAGTTGTGATTATAACCACTGAGAATCTAGTGCCAAAACGAATCAAAAGGAGCCTGTGATCTATAATAAATCAGAATTCCTGAAGAAAATAACTATCAGGACTAGAGCAGAAATTATACAAGATAAATCTGGAATATTTTGTGGTGCCAGAAAATAAGGAGGTTCTTAAACATACACACACACTTACCCCACCACGCTAACATTATGGTGGTATTTTAAAGATGTCAGAGACATAGGAACCACCTGAAAGAGCTCCATGTGGCCAAAGCTGGAAAAATTTAAGCAATAGAAATACATAAAATGATAATTGATTATAATCCAAAGTATACAAAAAAATTAGTGAGGCTACTTAACATAAATAAATGTCTGAAAAAATTTATAAATGAGACAGAAGAGACAAATCTCCAATGCAGAAAAATTCTAAATAATTTATGAAGTTTATGAGAATACTATGGCTCAAGAAAGTGAAACATAATTCTCTAGTCCTTAAGTGTGGTCTTCATAGTTGAATAAAGTATGGACTTCAATATTGATATAATAATGATATATCAATATTGCTTTAGTAACTGTCACAAACATATCACATCAATGTTAGGTGTTAATGATAAAGGAAACTGGGTATTGGGCATAAGGAAACTCTGTAGTATCTTCCCAACTCTTCTGTGTATCAACTAATCTAAAATGAAGAATTTATATTTTTAAAAGAGTCTATAAAAATTGATATAAACTCAAGGACACAAGAATAGAAGACTAACATTTTTCTCCCACCAATGAAAGAAAAGTGAATCACATCTTTCAAGTCACCTGGAAGTGGGTGATGGGGTTTTCATAAAAATTCTAGAGGAAAAAATGAAAAGATTATTCAGGAAAGAATCCAAAAAAGAAAACAAAATCTAAGATGGAGATGAACCCAATAGAAAGGATAATGTAAAGAGTTATTCCAAACAAGAAACAGTTTGGAATCAAATACTGTATATTGTGATATCATTCCATATCTATTCAAATTACAGGTTAGTACATTCAAAACTGTGTATATGCTACTTCATGGAAAACTCAGGGTATTTCTCAAAAGCATTTTTTATTTAAAATTTTCTAATTCACTGAATTTGAATTTTTTCACTCATTAGATTTATGTCTGTGACATGATTTGTCTTATCTCATGAAAATATAGTTTCATGCACATACAGTTCTGTTTTCCTAGAATCAGACACACAGAGCATAATAGCCTCATATTAACCACTTAATATGAGCCTCTTGATGAAAGTGAAAGAGGAGAGTGAAAAAGTTGACTTAAAACTCAACATTCAAAAAACTAAGATCATGGCATAAGGTCTCATCACTTTATGGCAAATAGATGGGGAAACAATGGAAACAGTGACAGACTTTATTTTTTTGGTCTCCAAAATCACTGCAGGTGGTGACTGCAGCCATGAAATTTAAAGACGCTTGCTCCTGGGAAGGAAAGCTATGACCAACCTAGTGAGCGTGTTAAAAAGCAGAGACCTTACTTTGCTGACAAAGGTCCATCTAGTTAGTCAAAGCTATGGTTTTTCCAGTAGTCATGTATGGATGTGAGAGTTGGACTATAAAGAAAGCTGAGTGCCGAAGAATTGATGCTTTTGAACTGTGGTGTTGGAGAAGACTCTTGAGAGTCCCTTGGACTGCAAGGAGATCCAACCAGTCCATCCTAAAGCAGTCCTGAATACTCATTGGAAGGACTGATGCTGAAGCTGAAACTCCAATACTTTGGCCACCTGATGTGAAGAGCTGACTCATTGGAAAAGACCCTGATGCTGGGAAAGATGGAAGTCAGGAGGAGAAGGGAATGACAGAGGATGAGAGGGTTGGATGGCATCACCGACTCAATGGACATGAGTTTGAGTAAGCTCCAGGAGTTGGTGATGGACAGGGAAGCCTGGTGTGTTGCAGTCCATGGGGTCGCAAAGAGTCGGACATGACTGAGCAACTGAACTGAGCTGAACTGATTAACCACTTAAAGGAACATATTTGTGTACTTTTGGGACCTTTTAGGAATCCTACATATTTAATGAAACACTGTAGCCAATGAAAGAGATATTTGAGAGAAAATAGTCGCTATCAATTTTAAATATATTACAGAGGGTATGAAAATACAGCTGTGTAGTTCTGAAAGTCTACAGAAAAAAAGATTCAGTTATGCAAAATAAATTCTAGAGATCTGTTGTACAACACTGTCTATAGCTAACAATACTGATTGTGGAATTAGAAATTTGTTAAGACGGCTCATCTCACATTTAGTGTTCTTAACAAAATAATAAGTAAAATAAAATCTTTAATAGTTGTTTAAACACCAGCATCAAAAATAATCTTTGTTCTTTGGGACTCTAATAAAAATCTAGTATAGAACTGGAAGTTATATAACTCTACAAATTATTTAGCAAAATTCTTTGGGTAAGCTACTTAAACTATTTGAGTTTCAGTTTTCTCAAATTTAAAATGAGAATAATAATACTTAAGACACAGTGTTCTTAGGGTTATTCACTGAAAAATTATGTGGGAAGCATCTGATAGATCATCAAGCACATACCTGGCACTAGTAACCAGGAATATACTGTATCTGTTCACTTCCTGTATTAGATTTAGGAGTAACAGCCCTCACAAATTAATACTTGTTAAAATGCTAAACAGCATGAACAAAGGCATTTTAAAAATGACCATATACATTTCACAGGTGGAGATATTGAGTTTTAAAGAAGTTGAATACTGTATCATAAGACAGATTTTACTTGTGCTGGTTTCAGGCCCACAGACAAGCCAGCTAGTGATGTGCTCTACAGCACAGTGTCCAGGAATAATGCCTCCTACTATTTTCACAATAACCAAAGGTCTCTTCTTAAACTGAAAATCACATTTCTGGACAGTATTAAAAATTTAAATGAACTTTTCAGGAAAACAAATACAGATGGCAAAAAAAACAACTAAATGTGTCCCTTTTTTGAAAGGTGGCACCCCCACCTCCCCCCCACACCACCCCCCCCCCACCCCACCACAAACTATTAGTAGAGTTTGGTTTTGTTTGATTTTTTTTCTATTTTAGAATCTTCTGAAAATGCAAACTGGCAAATTGTCATTTAAATTGAAGCTTAACTTTTACCCCAAAGAGAAGGAAGTATAGCTAATCCTTACTAAAGCTGGTGAATATTCATTTCCCTATCCAGGATTTTATAGTGGATTCAACTTGCAGAAATCCCCTTAGGATATGGTTATGATTCTATTATTTGGCTGACTCAATAAACAGGAAGAATAATTGCTAAGCTCTCCAGGGAACTGGTTGGGAAAATTATCCTGCAGATAGTATTAACAATTACTTACTTTGCTTGAATTCTTTTCAACTTTTGGACAGAATACTTTTTAATATAATAAATATAAAAGATCACCAAAGATTGGGAAATTATCTATATAATTAAATGTAATTCAACCATTATAAGCAATGAAGTTTCTAATACACCTTGATTCAAATGTATCAATAGAACCTTCCTTTTTCTACCATAAGTGTTTTTTTTTCCATGGTAATTGAGCAAATACAGTAAGAGATGCAGATATTAAATAAATAAAAGAGAGTGGGACAGAGGATTTCAAATATGTTAGACCAACACTAGGGCAAGTGGCTAAATACTAAAATAATTAGGCTTCTGGCCTGTGTTCTCTTTTACAGGATATCCTAGACCCTATATACCCTTGAAATCTAGTTTAATCACTTGTATTTAAATATCATTAGCATACTGATAATTCTCTAATTTACATATCCTACCCTAACTTCCTTGAGTTCCAGGATTATACATCAAACTGCGATCCAATCTCCATTTGAATATTGATATTTGAAAATGAAACTGAAAAAAGAGAGAGAGTGAGAGTTCTAGGTTTTCTGGGGAAAGAAAGGGGGAGGGAGGAGAAAGTGAGAGAGAGAGAGAGAGAGAGAGACAAAGGGAGAAAAAGAAAGAAAAAAAAAGATAAGAACAATAGAATATGGTTTAAGTCTTTCTTACCTCAGGAAATAACTCTGTCATCTACACGTTTTTCTAACCAAAAACCTGGGGTATATTTTTTATTCCTCTTTTTCACTGGTACCCTGTATTCAATCCATTGTCTTCTGTTCTACTTTTAAAATCTATCCCTAATCCATCACTTCTCCACTGATACCACCCTATTCCAAGCTATCCACTGCTCATCAAGATCGCTACAGTAGACTTTACGCCTACTGTCCTTTCTTTAAACCATTTACAACACAGCAAATTTATCCTTAGATTTGACATTTTCCTGTTTATGAGCTCCCCACGGACAGAGGAGCTGGTGATCTACAGTCCCTGGGGTCACAGAGTCAGACATGACTGAGCAACTCACACACACATACATACACACACACACACACACACAAAGAGCTTCATATTCTAAATAGAAAAACCCAGGTCTTAATTCAACTTATATGATGAGATGGCCCCCTGCCCAACTTTACCTGCCTAATTCTAACCACACTGGTCTTCTTCTAAGGAACCCCCTACACTTTCTGCTTCATCTACCCAGATATCTCTAATTCTCACTCACAGTCCCAGCTCTTGGTTTATATGCCACTTCTGGAGAGTGGATTTATGGAATTAATGTTAACTCTAAATGAAAGCTGAAGAAGAAAAGACTAGTGTCTAGGAAGGAAAATGTACATGAAGTCAGTGGAAGTTCCTCTTCCCCTACTGAGATTTAGAGGGAAAGTTGTTGTCTAAATTCTGTTAGAAGAAAAAGTGTTCCTTCTCTATTTTTCAAGTTTACTTCAGTGGAAGTTGCTCTAACCTGCCTGGCCTCAATCCCAGTCCCTTTATCAAACTGTCACTGAGCGACATGGAGCAACTCAATATCCTCGTGAGAAGCACAACTCTGCTGGGTTCCTCTGCTGGGTTCTCCATAGAACAAGTTTTATAGAGATTGCCACTGCCCTTGAACTGAGTAGGTAAATCTGGCTACATCCCACTGAGTTGCAGTTATAAGCTATAACACAATATCTATTTTGTCTGCTAAAAAAAGTCATATTTTGATCCATATTTACTTTATGTATGTATGTATGTATATATGTATATGTATATATATATATATATATATATATATATATATATATCTGCTTCAGTACTCAGATGGAGACACGGCATGGCATCTGTCAGAATCTCTTCAATTCCAAAAGAAGCACATAGTCTTCCAGCATGGATAACTAAAATGAACTACAACTGGCTGCAATCTACAGCCTGAAATGAAGCCCTGGTCTGAGCTGGAACTAAGCACTCCTAGAAAAGGTCTTCTGCTTCCTGATTAGAAGAAAAAATAATAATAATGGCCACTTAATTAAGAGAGTTTTCTATATGACTAACTCATAGATTATAGGAAGGCTCAATAAGGCTCTGCCGAAGTCGTGAACGAGTGACACAAGATGCACGTGGTTCAACACCAGTAGGATGCTGTCTATCTGTCCCTTTAAAGCACAGCAGTGAAGCATCTGTATCCACATGCAGGGCGAACAGCACAGACAATTAGTGCAGATGGATTCTTTCAGAAAGAAAAACAGCATTTATACCTGGAAATTTAGAGGATGTACAAAATAAACGACCCAATCAAAAAATGGGCCTAAGAACTAAACAGACATTTCTCCAAAGAAGACATACAGATGGCTAACAAACACATGAAAAGATGTTCAATATCACTCATTATCAGAGAAATGCAAATCAAAACCATCAATGAGGTACCATTTCACGCCAGTCAGAATGGCTGTGATCCAGAAGTCTACAAGCAATAAATGCTGGAGAGGGTGTGGAGAAAAGGGAACCCTCTTACACTGTTGGTGGGAATGCAAACTAGTACAGCCACTATGGAGAACAGTGTGGAGATTCCTTAAAAAACTGGAAATAGATCTGCCTTATGACCCAGCAATCCCACTGCTGGGCATACACACTGAGGAAACCAGAAATGAAAGAGACACGTGTACCCCAGTGTTCATTGCAGCACTGTTTATAATAGCCAGGACATGGAAGCAACCTAGACGTCCATCAGCAGATGAATGGATAAGAAAGCTGTGGTATATATACACAATGGAATATTACTCAGCCATTAAAAAGAATACATTTGAATCAGTTCTAATGAGGTGGATGAAACTGGAGCCTATTATACAGAGTGAAGTAAGCCAGAAAGAAAAACACCAATATAGTATACTAACACATATATATGGAACTTAGGGTAACAATATCCCTTGTATGCAAGACAGCAAAAGAGACACAGATGTATAGAACAGTCTTTTGGACTCTGTAGGAGAGGGCGAGGGTGGGATGATATGGGAGAATGGCATTGAAACATGTAAATTGTCATATGTGAAACAAATCGCCAGTCCAGATTCGATGCATGATACAGGGTGCTCAGGGCTGTTGCACTGGAATGACCCAGACAGATGGGATGGGGAACATATGTACACCCATGGCGGATTCATGTCACTGTATGGCAAAACCAATACAATACTGTAAAGTAAAAAAAAATAAATAAAAATAAAAAATTTCAAAAGCAAAAGAAAAAAAAGAGGATGTACAAGCAAGCCAGCAATGAAATGGTATATGAGAGCATGGGGAAAATAGCAATTTGAGAGAAATAAACAAGAAATAATGATTTATTAGTGGTAAGTACATCTTCTAAACCTGGAAAATACTTCTCCCAATAGGCTCTTTTAAAGTCACTCCATCTGTTGGATTATATTTTACTAATTGCCTTTTTCACCCTGGCTTCCTTGAAGTTGGAAGTAAGAATCCCCTGGTAGCACAAGAAATATTTTCTTGAAGTTTTATTTAAACTCCACAAAATAGTGAGTCTAATAAAGAAGAAAATTTAAAAAAAATAAAAACTGAGAGTGGATCTTTCACATTTTTATTCAAATACTTGGCTAGTTTGTTGCAGTAAGCAATGATTCCATAAAAGTGGCAAATTCTTACTTTGTTAATTTCTACGAGGCATTTAGAAAATCCCATGACTATTTTCTGAGCAAAACTCTAGCCTCTTGGGAAGAACTTTCAATCTACAGCCGTTTAGCATCCCATTATCATGGTTTGTTGTCAGAGTAGCCTGGATTGTCTCTTTGAGGATCAATTTCCTAGTGAGCAATTGGATCAAGAGTAATCAATCTAATTCTATCACTTTAATGACCCAGATAACTGGAAAAGGGCTGTAATTTTGGTGATTAAAATGACGAATAAAATCCAATTGTGCAAAATTGACAAAGCTCAGTGCTTGACTGTGATGTCAACACACATACACAAAAACCCCTGAGCCTAACCAAAGCACTTACAGTCCACAAATGCCCTCTCTTGCCATTGTATAGCAAGCCAAGGGTCTATGACTTTTGACAGTTCTATCATAATAATGAACTGCATCTTCCACGTTCCTTGCATAGCCACATCTTAGTGAAAAAATAAACCAAATATCACCTTACCTCAACCATAGAAAATTTAGAGGTGGGGTTCTGACAATGTAATTAAAGTAATCACAACTGTTTTATCACTCTGGGGGGAAAAGGTTCATTTGTTTTCAAAACAAACAACGCCATTTAATTTGCAATTTTGGAGAACATTTTAGAAAAGGGAAATCTAGAACACCTGTTGTCAAGGCTCAGGAAAACTGCCAGAAGCATTTTAAATGGTGCCTTTACCTGTTTCACACAACAGCTGAGACTCACCATCTGGGCAAGGCTGTAATCTCCACGAGTTCAGCCGAATTGTCAGAATAGCTTCCTTTGCCAGTCCTCCAAGCAACAGCTGCTTGGGAAAACTAAAAATACATTTGACATCAGTAAGGCGTCTCCAAATGCATGAAGCCCAAGTGCTATTAAGCAACGGAAAGAGTATTATGCTTATTCACCATATAATCATTTCTAGTGTAGCACTGTGTAAGAATTAGGGATTAAGCCAACAGAGCTTATTTGTTTAGAAGTGTGATAATTGCTGGGTCCAGAGCAGTATAAAATCATTCCTCAAAGTGGAATATTGCATTATCCTAATGGACAACTAAATAAACATGTTTTAAATATTTCAAATCAGACAACATTATGGAGCAAAAACCACATATACTCTCAAGATCATAAACTTTTCCCAAGATGCACTTAAGACAATGCCAGTGGGACTTCTCTGGTGATCCAGTGGTTAAGACTCTGCACTTCCAATGAAGGGGGCATGGGTTTGATCCTTGGTTGAGGAACTAGTAATAAGATCCCACATGCTGCATGGAGTGGCCAAAACTTGGGGGGGAAAATACAATGCCAACAGAATTAAATTGCACTAAAACCAGTTCATCTTCAGAGACTGTGGAGATTTTAATTTCAGAATTATTAATTTTTTTTGAAAATCAGAAAATTAATTACCTATAAAATGAATGACACTTTTTAGTGAGGTGTAATTTACATCAGTGAAATGCACAAATCTTAAGTGTAAAATCTTGATGCATTTTACAAGCGTACACATCCATATACCTCATGTAGATACCAAGAGAAAAAGTGTGCCCATCAACTCATCACTTGCCCTCCCCAATCTTTACTTTATTTGCATAAACTACTATTCTAATTCCTCACACCAGATTTACCTGTCATAAAATTTCATGAGTAGAATTATATAATTCATGCATTTTTATATCTAGCTGACTGCTTTTAATTTGTATCAATGTCACTGTACATTTAAGTACTATTTCATTGCATTCCATAAATATGTACTTCATTTAGTTTATATAGTTTTCTGATTGAAAAGCATTTTAGGTTACATCCAGTTTTTGTCTATTTTCAATAAAAATGCTATGAATATTATTGTTATTTCCTTTGGTGGAGATATGGCTGGAGTTTTCTTGTGTAGATACCAAGTATGGAATTTCTGGTTGATAGCAGATGTGTCTGTTTGAGTTTATAAGAAAATGCCAAAACTCTTCTCAAAACTGTTCCACCATTTCACACTCCTGCCAACAGCATATGAAATTCCTGCATCTTTTTCATTCTTATCAGTTCTGAATGCTGACAGTCTTTTTTTATTTCAACCATCAGTGTAGTATCTCATGTGGTTTTAATTTGAATTTCCCAAATCACTAGTATTAGTGAGCACTTAGGCTTATTTGCCCCATATACATCTTCCTTCCTGAAATGCCTTTTGAAGTCTTTGGCTCTTTTTTATATGAGGTTGTTTTTAGGCATGGTTTATATATTTTGAATACAAATCACCTTGTCTTACATAGACATTACAAATATTTTTTGTCAGTTCACATTTTGATGAAATATAATTTATAATTTTTTTTATTATTTGTTATTTTGATTCCTAAAAAACATTTGTATATCTCAAGGTCAGGAAGATATTTTCCAAGTTTTTTCCTAGAGGCTTTATAATTAGAGCTATTACACTTAGTTCTATAATTTGCTGCTGCTGCTAAGTCGCGTCAGTCGTGTCCGACTCTGTGCAACCCCATAGACAGAAGCCCACCAGGCTCCCCCATCCCTGGGATTCTCCAGGCAAGAACACTGGAGTGGTTGCCATTTCCTGCTCCAATGCATGAAAGTGAAAGGTGAAAGTGAAGTTGCTCAGTCATGTCCGATGTGATGTAAGTTTAAGGGTTTTCTTTTGTCTTTTATTTCTTATACGTTTAATAGAATTCACCAGGAAATTCATTTGGGCCTGAAGTTTTCTTGAGGGGAAGTTTTTAATCATATATGATTAACTCTAATCATTTCTAACTTTTATTTATTCTTGTGTCAATTTTGTGTCTGCTCATTTCATCAAAATTGTTACATTTATTGGCATAACTTTTTTATAATATAGAATATTTTAAAAATTTGGGGCTATAGTTTTGTTGCCTTTTCACTTCTAATACTTATCTTTTGGTCACTATTTCTTTTCTTCTTGATTATTTTGGTCACGAGTGACAAATTTTATTGATGTTTTTAAAATCATTTATGATTCCATTGATTTTTCCTGTAGTTTGTTTTTTAGTTCATTGATATCTACTTTTGTATTGCTTTCTTCATTTTACTAAATTACTTTTTAATTTGTTCTTTCTCTAACATAATGTAGAAACTAAGTTTCTAAAACTTAGATTTAAAATTTTTGTTGATTTATAATACATTTAGAGATACAAATTTCCTCATAAGCCCTTTTTAATATATATCTCACAAATTTTGACAGGTTTTAATTATCATTTAGTCCAAAATATTCTCACTTTCACTTGTGATATGCTTGACCCATTGGTTATTTAGAAGTATTTTATTTATAATTAGTTGAAGATTTTCTAGGTAGCTTTTGGTTATTTTTAATTTAATTCATTTGTGGTCATGGAATATATTCTTTAATACTACAATCTTTTGAAATTTGAGGCATTTTATGACACTGCATAGGCTCCATCATGGTGAATGTCTCATGTACACTTGAAAAAAAATGAATTCTGCAGTTCTAGAATGGATTGTTTTATGAATATCAATTAAATTGGTTGCTAGCATTATTTAGATCTATATATTTACTGGTTTTTTTTTCAGCTATATTTTTATCTTTCAAATACTAAAGACTATTAAAATCTTCATAAATGACTCATAAATCTTCATAAAAACCTCAGGTTTGTCTTTCACTCATCAAATTATGCATTTTTTGCTCCATTATTTTAAAGGCATATTATTAAAGGTATACATATTTAAGATTAAGTCTCTTTGATGCATTGATTCTTTCATAATATTTCTCTGTATCTCTGATAATTTCTCTTAAAGTGTATTTTAATATTATTTACACGGTCTCTCTAGTTTTATGATGGTTAATGTTTCTGTATGCAGGTCAGGAAGCAATAGTTAGAACTGGACATGGGACAACAGACTGGTTCCAAATAGGAAAAGGAGTACGTCAAGGCTGTATATTGTCACCCCGCTTATTTAACTTCTATGCAGAGTACATCATGAGAAACACTGGACTGGAAGAAGCACAGGCTGGAATCAAGATTGCTGGGAGAAATATCAATAACCTCAGATATGCAGATGACACCACCCTTATGGCAGAAAGTGAAGAGGAACTAAAAAGCCTCTTGATGAAAGTGAAAGTGGAGAGTGAAAAAGTTGGCTTAAAGTTCAACATGCAGAAAACGAAGATCATGGTATCCAGTCCCATCACTTCATGGGAAATAGATGGGGAAACAGTGGAAACAGTGTCAGACTTTATTTTTGGGGCTCCAAAGTCACTGCAGATGGTGACTGCAGCCATGAAATTAAAAGACGCTTACTCCTTGGAAGGAACGTTATGACCAACCTAGATAGCATATTCAAAAGCAGAGACATTACTTTGCCAACAAAGGTCCGTCTAGTCAAGGCTATGGTTTTTCCTGTGGTCACGTATGGATGTGAGAGTTGGACTGTGAAGAAGGCTGAGCGCCGAAGAATTGATGCTTTTGAACTGTGGTGTTGGAGAAGACTCTTGAGAGTCCCTTGGACTGCAAGGAGATCCAACCAGTCCATTCTGAAGGAGATCAGCCCTGGGATTTCTTTGGAAGGAATGATGCTAAAGCTGAAACTCCAGTACCTTGGCCACTTCATGTGAAGAGTTGACTCATTGGAAAAGACTCTGATGCTGGGAGGGATTGGGGGCAGGAGGAGAAGGGGACGACAGAGGATGAGATGGCTGGATGGCATCACTGACTCGATGGACGTGAGTCTGAGTGAACTCCAGGAGATGGGGATGAACAGGGAGGCCTGGCATGCTACGATTCATAGGGTCACAAAGAGTCGGACACGACTGAGCAACTGAACTGAACAGAATATTTATGCTTACCTATTTTTTATTCTTTTAACTTTTTAACCTATCATTTACATTTTATTAAAATATATTCCAAATAAGAAGTTTATAATTGTTTCTTGCTTTATTCTTTCTTGCTTTTAATCAAATCCAATATTGTACATCTTTAAAATAAGAATTTAATCAATTATATTTGCTGTCATTGATTTGAACCCATTTAATTACATTTTGCAGTTTTCTTTCAGTCTGTACAATATGTTCTTTTTCCTTTCCTGTCTTCTCTGATATCAAATATTCAAAAAAAAATTTTTTTTTACCATAGCATAGGAGGGATCCCCTGGCCTAAAAAGTATAAGATAGCCAAACACATGAAATCTAAATTACCAACATATAAGATTGGCAAGAAAATTTTTGCTACATTTACCCACAGCTTCAGGGGAGGTGAACACTGCAGTGTCTCCCTATGCAGCACCCCAAAGGAGTCCAATGGAGTCCCAGTGCAGCACTCCAAGGGATTGTACTCAGGAACAGAGTATACCAGCACGGACCATGGCTTTGTAGTGACAGGTGTGGACGACACCTGCCTCCTGCAAGAGAATATGATTGGCTTATTCGAATAATTTTGTGGGGTGATGGAGGAGCCTGGTAGGCTGCAGTCCATGGGGTCGCTAAGAGTCGGCCACGACTGAGCGACTTCACTTTCACTTTTCACTTTCATGCATTGGAGAAGGACATGGCAACCCTCTCCAGTGTTCTTGCCTGGAGAATCCCAGGGACGGGGGAGCCTAGTGGGCTGCCGTCTATGGGGTCGCACAGAGTCGGACGCGATTGAAGCAACTTAGCAGTAGCAGCAACAGTAGTAAAGTGAAACTTCTTGGATTGAAGATTTGTTAGGTGCAGGTGGTCCTACTGATGGTGAAACCAACCAGATGGCAGCCTTTTCTGCTGGGTGTAGGTGACCTCAAGGCTAGGGCTTTGGGGCCTCGTGAGGCTTAAAGATGTCAAGGATGCCTATCATGAATTAATAGTATACCATTTTACATACAGTTTAATAACCTTACAATAGTATAATTTCATTTATCACTTTTATATTTTGTGCTAATTTAAAAATTCATTTTATATCTACTTGCATTATGAGCTTCCCAGTAAAATATTGCTAATTTACCTTAAATTATCAAAAACATTTTGTAAAAGTTTTTAAAAAGAAAAATACCTTATTTTATTACATATTTATAATTTCTGATGTTGTATTTTCCTTTATATAGACCTCAATATTCATATAGTGACTTGAAGTACTTCCTTTACTTAGGAGGTACTTAGGTAGTTGCCTGCTGCAGACACACTCATTTTTGTTTCCCTGAAATGTCATTATTTCATAATTTCCGAAGAATTTTAGCCAAACATCAAATTCTAGGATGGCAGTTCCTTTTTATTTCCTTCTTTGATTTAATGTTGTACTTCCATTGTCATCTGGATTATATTGTTCTTAACAAAAGTTCAGCTTTTATTCTTACTTGCGTTCCTGTCAAGGTTATATGTTTATTTTTCCTCTGCTACTTGTAAGATTTTTTTCTTTCTCTTTGATTTGAAGCTCTTTGTGTACAATATGCCTGTGTACTTATTTTTCTCTTTTTATTCTCCTACAGGTTCACAGAGCTTCTTGGATCTGGGGGTTATTTTTCATCAAATTTGAAATTTTTCTGTCATTTTTTCAATAAACTTTCCTAACAAATTATCTCCTACCTCTTCTTTTGAGTTTTTAATTGCATATAATATTTGATTGTTTGATGTTTTTCACATGTCTCTGACAGTACATTGTTCTTTGGCCTATCAGTTTAGTTGGCAGGGTCTCTACTTACTTGTCCACAAGTTCATCATCTTTTGTTCTGCAACACCAGTTTTTTTAAATCCTAGGCACAGATTATTTTCAGATATCTTAATTCTCATTTCTGGAATTTCATTTGGGTTTTCCCTACCATTTCTACTTCTCTATTAATATTCTCCATCTTTTCCCTAAACAGTTTTGTCTTTTTCACAAATCCTTAAACATATTTATAATTATTGTTTTAAAGACTTAGTCTGCTATTTCTATCATTTATTTATTTTTTAAATCTGTGTTACTGTATTCCTTTTAAAGGTTCATATTTTTCTGCCTCTTCATTTTTAATTGGATGTTGACATTACAGTTATTACACAATGGTTGTGAATTGTGCTATATCTTACTGGGCAGAAAGTTAATTTAATAGCAGTTCAACCTGTTCTTTTAGGGTTTTTAAAAGGTATTTTTCCTTATATTTTTTGATTAAAAAAATTTTTTACAGTAGGTCTCTGTTGGTTAACTATTTTAAATTTAGTAGTGTAGTGTGAATCTAAAGAAGTCCAAATTCTAAAGCTAGATTACTCTTGCTCTTCAGGCATGGCTTTTCTGCTGTCTCAATTTGAATGCTCTGAGAGTTTAGTGAATTACTGTCCCCTCTGGGCTTCCCAGGTGGTGATCAGTTCAGTACAGTTCAGTCGCTCAGTCCTGTCCCACTCTTTGCAATCCATCCCATGGACTGCAGCACGCCAGGCCTTCCTGTCCATCACCAACTCCTGGAGTTTACTCAAACACATGTCCATAAAGTTGGTGATGCCATTCAACCATCTCATCCTCTGTCATCCCCTTCTCCTCCCACCTTCAATCTTTGCTGGCATCAGGGTCTTTTCCAATGAGTCAGTTCTTCACATTAGGTGGCCAAAGTATTAGAGTTTCAGCTTCAACATCAGCCCTTTCAATGAACACTCAAGACTGATTTCCTTTAGGATGGACTGGTTGGATCTCCTTGCAGTCCAAGGGACTCTCAAGAGTCTTCTCCAACACCACAGTTCAAAAGCATCAATTCTTCAGCACTCAGCTTTCTTCACAGTCCAACTCTCACATCCATACATGACTACTGGAAAAACCATAGCCTTGACTAGACAGACCTTTGTTGGCAAAGTAATGTCTCTTTTTTTAATATGCTGTCTAAGCTGGTCATAACTTTCCTTTTAAGGAGTAAGCGTCTTTTAATTTCATGGCAGCAATCACCATCTGCAGTGACTTTGGAGCCCAAAAAAATAAAGTCTGACACTGTTTCCACTGTTTCCCCATCTATTTCCCATGAAGTGATGGGACCAGATGCCATGATCTTCGTTTTCTGAATGTTGAGTTTTACGCCAACTTTTTCACTTTTCTCTTTCACTTTCATCAAGAGGCTCTTATTCTTTTTCGCTTTCTGCCATAAGGGTGGTATCATCTGCATATCTGAGGTTATTGAGATTTCTCCCGGCAATCTTGATTCCAGCTTATGCTTCATACAGCCCAGCATTTCTCATGATGTACTTTGCATATAAGTTAAATAATCAGGGTGACAATATACAGCCTTGACATACTCCTTTTCCTATCTGGAACCAGTCCGTTGTTCCATGTCTAGTTCTAACTGATGCTTCCTGATCGGTATACAGATTTCTCAAAAGGCAGGTCAGGTGGTCTGGTATTCCCATCTCTTTCAGAATTTTCCACAGTTTATTGTGATCCACACAGTCGAAGGCTTTGGTGTAGTCAATAAAGCAGAAATAGATGTTTTTCTGGAACTCTCTTGCTTTTTTGATGATTCCGTGGATGTTGGCAATTTGATCTCTGGTTCCTCTGCCTTTTCTAAAACCAGCTTGAACATCTGGAAGTTCAAGGTTCACGTTTTGTGTAAGCCTTACTTGGAGAATTTTGAGCATTATTTTACTAGAGTGTGAGATGAGTGCAATTGTGCAGTAGTTTGAGCATTCTTTGGCATTCATTGCCTTTCTTTGGGATTGGAATGAAAACTGTCCTTTTCCAGTCCTGTAACCACTGCTGAGTTTTCCAAATTTGCTGGCATACTGAGTTCAGCACATTCACAGCATCATCCTTTAGGATTTGAAATAGATCAACTGGAATTCCATCACCTCCACTAGCTTTGTTCGTAGTGATGCTTCCTAAGGTCCACTTGACTTCACGTTCCAGGATGTCTGGCTCTTGGTGAGTGATCACACCATTGTGATTGTTTGGGTCATGAAGATTTTTTGGTACACTTCTTCTGTGTATTCTTGCCACCTCTTCTTAGTATCTTCTGCTTCTGTTAGGTCCCTACCATTTCTGTCCTTTATTGAGCCCATCTTTTCATGAAAATTTTCCCTTGGTATCTCTAATTTTCTTGAAGACATCTCTAGTCTTTCCCAGGTGGCACTAGTGGTAAAGAATTTGCCTGCCATGCAGGAGATGTAAGAAACACAGGTTTGATGCTGGGGTGGGGAAGATTCCCTGGAGGAGGTCATGGCAACCCAGTCCAGTCTTCTTGCCTGGAGAATCCCATGGACAGAGGAACTTGGTGGGCTGCAGTCCATATGGTTGCAAAGAGTCAGACATAACTAAAGTGATTTAGCACAGAGCAGATCACCTTTAATCATCCCTTGTTGAGTGACAATGGCATACACTGGGCTCTGATTCTTTGTGCTGTTGTCCAGAAAGTGCTTTTAGGTAAAGAACCACAAAGTTTCTGTAGTTCAGTTTATATGTCTTTGTTACCTCAGGGATTATATTCTGCACTGACTTCTATTCCATAGCCAGCGCTTAGTTTGCATGCTTTGTTTGTATAAAGTTAATTCACAATTAGAGCAAGCAAAATTGTGAGCAGCAACTTTCCTATAATTGTTAGCATTGAAGTTACAACCAAGTGATGGTTTTATGATGCCGAAAGCTTATAAAATTTAGAGAATGATCTTTTGAAGATAAATAGTAAATTTTGAACACAAGGTTAGGCATGGATATAAATAAGGAAATTATTGCACATCACAATTTTTAAGAATTGACAATTAACATGGGTATCTCACACACACAAACAGAAAATAAACTATTGATTGCATTAATTATCTACCAATACTTTTTATCCTAAACTGTTGAACATTCTTTATTATCTCTTTATAAATCAATAGTTTTGTTATAATTTGCTTTAGCAAGAACACCATGGTTGAATCAAATTTGTTTCATTATTAATAATTTTAAATGGCTAAGTTTTATGACTTGTAATTGGTACTTTTAAAAATTTTAAGATGGTAGAAACATTTGAGAAAAATTATGTTTTAATATATGACATACACTATTTCTCAGTATTTCAAATTTTTTTTATGCAATGACTAACATAGTCAACCTGGAAATGCATTTACATTTTCCTAATTTTTTTTTTTCAATTGTATATTTCATTCCTTATGCTTAAGTGCATGAGAAAATAATAAAAGAACCTATCATTACTGCTATTGAAAACATCTCTCCTGTTATTGAATTCTGCCTTTGTATCATATGAGAATTGTTCACAATTTGTTTCTGATCTCACAGTGACACCCCTTGATTTTATATTCTTATCTATTTTTGACTTATTTTTACTTGATTGCCTTGAAATTATTTACTGAATAAATGTAAATACACAAGACATCTTTTGCTGCTGCTGTTAAGTCACTTCAGTTGTGTCCAACTCTGTGCAACCCCATAGACGGCAGCCCACCAGGCTCCCCCATCCCTGGGATTCTCCAGGCAAGACCATTGGAGTGGGATGCCATTTCCTTCTCCAATGCAGGAAAGTGAAAAGTGAAAGTGAAGATGCTTAGTCGTGTCCGACCCTCAGCGACCCCATGGACTGCAGCCTTCCAGGCTCCTCTGTCCATAGGATTTTCCAGGCAAGAGTACTGGAGGGGGGAGCCATTGCCTTTTCCGCAGACATCTTTTCAGTACAGTTCAGTCGCTCAGTCGTGTCTGACTCTTTGTGACCCCATGAATCACAGCACGCCAGGCCTCCCTGTCCATCACCAACTCCCGGAGTTCACTCAGACTCACGTCCATCAAGTCAGTGATGCCATCCAGCCATCTCATCCCCTGTCATCCCCTTCTTCTCCTGCCCCCAGTCCCTCCCAGCATCAGAGTCTTTTCCAATGAGTCAACTCTTTGCATGAGGTGGCCAAGGTACTGGAGTTTCAGCTTTAGCATCATTCCTTCCAAAGAAATCCCAGGGCTGATCTCCTTCAGAATGGACTGGTTGGTTCTCCTTGCAGTCCAAGGGACTCCCAAGAGTCTTCTCCAACACCACAGTGCAAAAGCATCAATTCTTTGGCGCTCAGCTTTCTTTACAGTCCAACTCTCACATCCATACACGACCACAGGAAAAACCATAGCCTTGACTAGATGAATCTTTGTTGGCAAAGTAATGTTTCTGCTTTTGAATATGCTATCTAGGTTGGTCATAATGTTCCTTCCAAGGAGTAAACATCCTTTAATTTCATGGCTGCAGTCATCATCAACAGTGACTTTGGAGCCCCAAAAAATAAAGTCTGACACTGTTTCTACTGTTTCCCCATCTATTTCCCATGAAGTGATGGGACCATATGCCATGATCTTCGTTTTCTGAATGTTGAGTTTTAAGCCAACTTTTCCACTCTCCTCTTTCACCTTCATCAAGAGGCTTTTTAGTTCCTCTTCACTTTCTGCCATAAGAGTGGTGTCATCTGTATATCTGAGGTTATTGATATTTCTCCCAGCAATCTTGATTCCAGCTTGTGCTTCTTCCAGCCCAGCATTTCTCATGATGTACTTTGCATAGCAGTTAAATAAGCAGGGTGACAATATACAGCCTTGACATACTCCTTTTCCTATTTGGAACCAGTCCGTTGTTCCATGTCCAGTTCTAACTGTTGCTTCCTGACCTGCATACAAATTTTTCAAGAGGCAGGTCAGGTGGTCTGGTATTCCCATCTCTTTCAGAATTTTCCACAGTTTATTGCGATCCACACAGTCAAAGGCTTTGGCATAGTCAATAAAACAGAAACAGATGTTTTTCTGGAACTCTCTTGCTTTTTCCATGATACAGCGGATGTTGGCAATTTGGTCTCTGGTTCCTCTGACTTTTCTAAAACCAGTTTGAACAACTGGAAGTTCACGGTTCACATATTGCTGAAGCCTGGCTTGGAGTATTTTGAGCATTACTTTACTAGCGTGTGAGATGAGTGCAATTGTGTGATAGTTTGAGCAATCTTTGGCATTGCCTTTCTTTGAGATTGGAATAAAAACTGACCTTTTCCAGTCCTGTGGCCACTGCTGAGTTCTCCAAATTTGCTGGCCTATTGAGTGCAGCACTTTTACAGCATCATCTTTCAGGATTTGAAATAGCTCAACTAGAATTCCATCACCTCCACTAGCTGTGTTCGTAGAGATGCTTTCTAAGGCCCATTTGACTTCACATTCCAGGATGTCTGGCTCTAGGTCAGTGATCACACCATCGTGATTATCTGGGTCATAAAGATTTTTTTTGCCACCTCTTCTTAATATTTTCTGCTTCTGTTAGGTCCATACCATTTCTGTTCTTTATAGAGCCCATCTTTGCATGAAACGGTCCCTTGGTATCTCTAATTTTCTTGAAGAGATCTCTAGTCTTTCCCATTCTGTTGTTTTCCTCTGTTTCTTTGCATTGATCTCTGAAGAAGGCTTTCTTATCTCTTCTTGCTATTCTTTGGAACTCTGCATTCAGATGCTTATATCTTTCCTTTTCTCCTTTGCTTTTCACTTCTCTTCTTTTCACAGCTATTTGTAAAGCCTCCCCAGACAGCCATTTTGCTTTTTTGCATTTCTTTCTATGGGGATGGTCTTGATCCCTGCCTCCTGTACAATGCCACGAACCTCATTCCATAGTTCATCAGGCACTCTATCTATCAGATCTAGTCCCTTAAATCTATTTCTCACTTCCACTGTATAATCATAAGGGGTTTGATTTAGGTCATACCTGAATGGTCTAGTGGTTTTCCCTAATTTCTTCAATTTCAGTCTGAATTTGGCAATCAGGAATTCATGATCTGAGCCACAGTCAGCTCCTGGTCTTGTTTTTGTTATCTTTTATTGTTAATAAAGACATCTTTTATTCCCACCCTAATCAGAAGCCTATAATTTCTCATTATTTCCCAAAATGTTCTAAAAATTTCTTTGTCAAATTTGTTACTAAATTGTTTGCATTTTATTTATGTATATGATTCCTTTCTATGTATTTGAAAATATATTTTAGATTCTTTAAAATGTTGTAGCAATGTTCCAGGACTTGCACTGTTTTACAACAGGCAGATCCATCTCATTACACTTATGGTAAAAGGAGTTGGCATACATGCACGACACTTCAAATTCAAAAAGAAAATCTATTACTATTATAAAATATCCAAACTTGACAATAACCTCAGAGATTGTAAATATGGCTTTTATCTTTGGTGAGAAAGGAAATAAGAACATGTAATACATATGCTATTTGTTAATCTTCATAAAGAATGCATGCAGCCCTTTGTCATCACCTTTCAATCCTATGACTGACCATAGAAGTGGCTAACATACTTATTATAGTCATCTCAAAGAGATTTACTTGGTAAAAGAAATCACTGATAGTTTTCAGTTGGCAAGAAACTTCAACATTGCTCAGAGGGTTTCATATTGTAATAGTGTGTTATGTGTTAAGTTGCTCAATCATATCTGATTCTTTGCAACCCCATGGACTGTAGCCCACAAGGCTCCTCTGTCCATGGGGATTCTCCAGGCAAGAATTCTGGAGTGGGTTGCAGGCCTCCCCTCCAGGGGATCTTCCCAACCCAGGGATTGAACACCGGTCTCCTGCATTGCAAGAGGATTCTTTACCAGCTAAGCTACCAGGGAAGCCCATTTTGTAATAGTAGTACACAGTAATTATCAACTAATTAGTGTCTGTCACATCCAACTTAGAAACTAAAGTAAGAGTAGTGTTTAGTGTCTGCTTTATCTGTTAGATCTACTAGTTCATTTTGTCAATGCTTTCAATTATTTTAAGTCTTTATAAACTCTTTGGGGTAAATAAATCACATTTTGCTTCACTCTAGAATTTTTAAAAAGTTGCTACTGCAAAATATTGATTGATTTTAACCATTATCATATCATTTCCAATATATGAAGAATGCCCCTTTACATCTTCACCTATGAATTGTAAACCTTATTGACCTGAAACCATAATAGATACATCTACTCCTTTTAACACTTCAAAACGCAGATGATGTTTTGTCTTGTATGCTCAAAATACTGGTCTAGCAAATTTTCACTTGATTTTCAAACTCCAAGTAAATACAGTTTTATCTGCCCATTGTTATCATGACTTTTAAGGGGTCTCAAAGTATTCATCTAATCTGAAGATCAATCTAATGTTTATATTCTCTGTCTTGTATTAATATATAAAGAGTTGATAAACAAAAATATAGAGTTGAAATAGACTAGAAAGTATCTGATAAGAGTTTGATATATCTCCATATTTCTCTATTTGAGAATACCCTTTTCCCCACTATATATTCTTTGATTCTCTATGAATATTTTAAGACCATGATTGTGACTAAATACGCCATTAATTAGTGTTGAGTAAGCTATTCTCATTATTAGGATCTTATAGAGGATCATAGTACTTATCAAAGTCAACAGATTTATCCAAGCAAAGCTCATGTAATTGTTTTAATTGGGATCCAAATAAGGTCATTTGTTAGGACTACTAAAATGTCTCTTCCCTTTGAATCTATATTTTCATCTTATTTTTCCTTATATTTTCGTTTTTGTGGTTGAAAATTCAGGTCATTTGTCCCATGGGGTTTCCTGCATTGTGGATTTTACTGGTTATATTATTAAATACTATTTAACATATCTCTCTTTCATAAGATTCTCTAGGAATTTGATAGTTAGATATAGAGGCTAAGTGATAGCCTAGTCTATTCAAGGATTTATTTTTACCCCATCACTCTGTGAGTAGTATATTATATAAGACTAAGACTGTTGTGGTATCAGATCAGATCAGATCAGATCAGTGGCTCAGTCGTGTCTGACTCTTTGCGACCCTATGAATCGCAGCACGACAGGCCTCCCTGTCCATCACCAACTCCTGGAGTTCACTCAGACTCATGTCCATCGAGTCAGTGATGCCATCCAGCCATAACATCCTCTGTCTTCCCCTTTTCCTCCTGGCCCCAATCCCTCCCAGCATCAGAGTCTTTTCCAATGAGTCAACTCTTTGCATGAGGTGGCCAAAGTACTGGAGTTTCAGCTTTAGCATCATTCCTTCCAAAGAAATCCCAGGGCTGATCTCCTTCAGAATGGACTGGTTGGATCTCCGTGCAACCAAGGGACTCTCAAGAGTCTTCTCCAACACCACAGTTCAAAAGCATCAACTCTTCGGCACTCAGCCTTCTTCAAAGTCCAACTCTCACATCCATACATGACCACAGGAAAAACCATAGCCTTGACTAGACGGACCTTTGTTGGCAAAGTAATGTCTCTGCTTTGAATATGCTATCTAGGTTGGTCATAACTTTCCTTCCAAGGAGTAAGCGTCTTTTAATTTCATGGCTGCAATCACCATCTGTAGTGATTTTGGAGCCCAGAAAAATAAAGTCTGACACTGTTTCCACTGGTTCCCCATCTATTTCCCATGAAGTGGTGGGACCGGATGCCATGATCTTCGTTTTCTGAATGTTGAGCTTTAAGCCAACTTTTGTGGTATAGGGTGGGACAAAAACCAAATGAGAAATCATGTTGGTGACATTGAAAACAGAGGGATTTTCTTTCTCTTAGGAGAAAGAAAATATGGTTTCAAGTAAAAGGTTAAATTTTTTAAAAAATCCTATTGACCTAAATCTGAGTTGGAAATATGAGTATAAATTTATGATTTTATATATACACATATATGTATATATACACATACAGAAATTATGTGTGTATATATTAAAAATGCCTACAGACAATAACCAGTCAGTAGCAATGAACAAAACTGCTGTCCAGATTTTCATCATTGAGTACAATGTCTCACTAAAAGAAACCATATTTCCTTGGATAAATGGCAGATTTCCTGATCTGGACTGAGATATGTACAAAATCAATCTGGCATATTTTGTTATAGCAGAAATTAAGGAAGCTATCAAAGACTACTAGGATCGTGTAGTAGGCTCCATTAGGCCAAATAGAACCACTTGAGTACCAATAAGATAATAAATGCAATGAATTAAGACACATTAAATATGTTTAATTCCCTCAGTTCATATTTAAAACAAAATAAAACTCACTGATCAAATTTAAAAGATGCCAGGGAACCAAATCATTATTGTGAAACCTAGAAAATAAAAGCATTTATCCTGTCTTTCCCCTAGAAATTGTACCTAAGGGTATCAAAAATTGATGAAGACAAGTTTCTGTTTATAAAAGTCAGCCAACTAATAAATGAAGAAGGGATGATATAATTAGAATACCATGACTTTGCAGTGCCTGCCAAATTAATGAATCAAGGGAATAATCACCTGTAGGTGCTAACATCACTAAAAGATAACAATTTGGCCTATGTGCTCCCTGAAGGAACTCTACAATGCCATCTATGAAGTAGTCTTGCCAAAAAAAAAAAAAAAAAAAAGGAGAGGGGGATAATAAAGGAAGAAAAGAAAACCTTAACCAGTTGAAACTTTTAATGGCAATATTCCAATTAGCTCAAACTTTATTAAACACCTACAAGGCCTCACACATACAAGGGAAATGACAGTATCTGTACGTATTTGAACCTCAAAGAAAACTGAAGAAATCTATGTGAATAAATGTATTTAAAATCCTCACTTTGGATTTAGAAAGCTGCTGAAAATGAATTCTCCATGGAAAATATTAACAGAAAATGACCACTGAGCATGTGATAATTAACAAGAGAAAGACAAAGATACAACCAACATGATTTAAACATATAGCTTTTTTCAAAGACAAAGCATCTCTTTTACATAAAAGAAATAGTAAGCTTTTACAATGACTGTAACTCACCATTAAATTCAACTTACAAGTTTCTTTCAACAATGATTGTAATGAAAGGTATTTCTAAAGAGATTTTTGCACATTGAGGTTTGAAAATCAGCATGGACCTCACAACCCCATGCAGGGGAGAATGAATGTGCTGAGGAGGTGACAAGCTCTTTGTTCACAGAGAAAGAAAAAAAAAAATTGTGTCATACATATCCCTGCAAAAGCCATCCTGCTGAGCAGTAGCTTTGCAATGATAACCTTCTTTGTCCACCCTCTTGGACACATGACTCTGATACACAAAATACTATTTCCTATGCAGTCCATAGCATTGCATATTTTGTAATGTTACAAATTATGTCTCAGCATTTTCTAAAAGATTAGCCAGAGTACACAGTCACACACACACACTCGCTTCTCATATTATTTGTAAGTCACTGCCCAAATCAGCTTTGACTTTAAAGCCAAACCAAAAATATGATTCTACTTGTACAAAAAAGGCTTGTTTAAGAAAGAAACTGTGCTAAGTAAAGCCATGCATAGGTGTTATGTAAAATTTATTAACATAGCTTTAATGAATAACACTTAATTGCCTAATGATGTTACATAATCATTTGCAAGGTATAATTACTTTACCATTGACTCAAAGTTCACAAAGGATGCAAAAAACTTGCTACCAACTGACTTTGCATAACCTCTCTGAACCTCCATATCTTTACTTGGAGAATTCAAGAAAACTGAAGTAAGGCATCTTCAAAAGACTTTCAATTCGAGCAGGTTCTTAGTGTATGATAATCTGTTCTCATGCTGCCTGTAACATCACAGGCAATGCCAAACTGTGCAACATCTCTAACTTTGGCTTTATTTATGGGTACATTAAGATCAAGATTACCAACATCTTTTAACATATTTTTCTTGCGCATCAGATGTTATGTTCACTATCACCTGTGGTAAAACAATGACAAAAAGAATCAGAAACAAAGCCTACCTTGAGGCTCACACCAAAGAGATGTGGAGAAAAGGGAACCCTTCTACGTTGTTGGTAGGAACATAAATTGTTGCAGCCGCTATGGAACACAGTATGCAGCTTCCTCAGAAACTAAAAGTAATAGAACTACTATATAATCTAGCAATCCCACTTCTGGGAATATACTGAGACAAAACTGCAATTATAAAAGATATATGAACCCCTCTGTTCACAGCAACACTATTCATAATAGCCAAGATATGGAAACAACCTGTATGTCCATCAAAAGATGAATAGATAAAGAAGATGCTGTACAGATACATTATGGAATACTACTCAGCCATAAGAAAAGAGAAGGCCATTTGCAGCAACATGAATGCAGTATAGATTATCATACTAAGTGAAGTAAGTCAAAAAGTGGAAGACAAATAGCGTATGGTATCATTTTTACGTAGAATCTAAAATATGGCACAAGTATAAAACAGAGACTAATAGACTTGTGGTTGCCAAGGGAGAGCGGGGAGGGAGACAGATGGACTGGGAGTTTGACATTAATACACACAAACTTTCACATTTAGAATGGATAAACAAGGTCCTATCCAATTCCCTGGGATAAAACATAATGGAAAGAATATTGGAAAAGAATGTATATATGTACATAGTGGAGTCATATTGCTGTACAGCAGAAATTAGCACAACATTGTAAACATTGAGAAAACCCCACAAAATTGTCTTACTGAACAAAGAAAAAGAGCTTAAAAACAGAAAACTTGTCACAGCTCATTAGACAGAATAGTAACTTTAAAAAGTATTCCAAAACAAAGAACAAGGGTCCCTAAAATGACAATGAAAACTCTGCGAATTTTGGAAATGCCTGAATCATTCTTCCCAATTACTACTTCCATATGACTCTCAGCTCTGCACAGTGTGAGGTGAGATTAAAAGGTTTTGATTATTCCAGGGGGTCGTGGAGAGATCATATGGCACAGGAGGCCATAATTGAGTAGGAGCAGTAGGAGCCAGACGCCCCCGAAGGAGATTTTCACCAGACAGTGAAAGCGTGACTGCAAGCTCGAGGCACAGGGGAGGGGCAGATGGTGCTGGTCAGGAGATCCAGCTTTGCAGCTCATGGCAAGGGTGAGCTTCCTCACTTGTAAGGGTCTTAAATGCATTCAAAATAGAAATTACCTTTCAATCCTTCTCCTGCCTCAGTCTTCAGTGGAAAAAGTCTTCTTTTAAACTATGGGCTTTAAAATAAATGACCCTCTGAAGAAGTGACTGTAATTCTTCAAGCATCACATGTACAATCAGAGAGCAACAAACACCATGAAGAATCAAAGTCAGTGATACCTACCAATTTTACAGAGCCTTTATGAGAGACTTGGTGATCTCTCATGACTACATGACTTAAGGGTGAAGTTCAGCAGAAGAGCTCATTATTTCTATTATTGATAGAGCTGCTAAGGGTCATGGCCATAATGCAAATGCAGAAAAGAAAAGGGAACAAGTTCCATTAGACTTAGAATCTAGTTTATCATTGTTATCATTTTGGCCATAGCTCTTATTTAATATAAAAACAAATTGAATGTTTAAACGATTTGTTTTCTGTTTTTTCATATCTTTTCAAATACATATATAATTTTAAGTAAAAGGCAAAGAAAATCTCCCTAATCATTATCATATTTCAGTTCCTTATGTACTGGATCACTTCTTAGTATGTTTGAGAATAGTTCAAGTTTACCTTCAAAGGACACATTTTTTTTTTTAATTTTTTAAATTTAATTTTATTTTTAAACTTTACAATATTGTATTAGTTTTGCCAAACATCAAAATGAATCCGCCACAGGTATACCCGTGCTCCCCCATCCTGAACCCTCCTCCCTCCCCATACCCTCCCTTTGGGTTGTCCCAGTGCACCAGCCCCAAGCATCCAGTATCGTGCATCAAACCTGGACTGGCGACTCGTTTCATACATGATATTATACATGTTTCAATGCCATTCTCCCAAATCTCCCCACCCTCTCCCTCTCCCTCTCCCACAGAATCCATAAGACTGATCTATACATCAGTGTCTCTTTTGCTGTCTCGTACACAGGGTTATTGTTACCATCTTTCTAAATTCCATATATATGCATTAGTATACTGTATTGGTGTTTTTCTTTCTGACTTACTTCACTCTGTATAATAGGTTCCAGTTTCATCCACCTCATTAGAATTGATTCAAATGTATTCTTTTTAATGGCTGAGTAATACTCCATTGTGTATATGTACCACTGCTTTCTTATCCATTCATCTGCTGATGGGCATCTAGGTTGCTTCCATGTCCTGGCTATTATAAACAATGCTGCAATGAACATTGGGGTACACGTGTCTCTTTCCCTTCTGGTTTCCTCAGTGTGTATGCCCAGCAGCGGGATTGCTGGATCATAAGGCAGTTCTACTTCCAGTTTTTTAAGGAATCTCCACACTGTTCCAAAGGACACATTTGAACGTGATATTGATAATAACTTCACACAAGAAAGTTGTGTAATAGTAACTTCACACAAGAAAGTTGTTTGTAATCTTCAATAACTGAATTTATTTAATGAAACCAAAGACAGACCTGCTTCTCAATACATTCTCCTAAGAAAATCAGGAAAATCAGGAAATAGGCTGAATAATTCAAACCTACGCCATTTTTTTGATTAGTTAACTAATTACAATGATAGATCTCAAATGGTATTAGACATCAGAATCACATGGAAGGTTTGTGAAAACATGGATTTACTGGGCCTCATATAAAATAAAGAAGGTCTATGATAAGACCTTGCATTCTTTGGAACTCTGCATTCAAATATAAAGAAGAGATAAGAAAGCCTTCCTCAGTGATCAATGCGCAGATAGAGGAAAACAATAGAATGGGAAAAACTAGAAATCTCTTCAAGAAAATTAGAGCTACCAAGGGTAGAAATGGTATGGGCCTTAACAGAAGTAGAAGATATTAAGAAGAGGTGGCAAGAATACACAGAAGAACTATACAAAGAAGATCTTCATGATCCAGATAATCATGATGCTGTGGTCACTCACCTAGATCAGACATCCAGGAATGCGAAGTCAAGTGGGCCTTAGGAAGCATCACTACGAACAAAGCTAGTGGAGGTGATGGAATTCCAGTTGAGCTATTTCAAATCCTGGAAGATGATGCTGTGAAAGTGCTGCCCTCAATATGCCAGCAAATTTGGAAAACTCAGCAGTGGCCACAGGACTGGAAAAGGTCAGTTTTCATTCCAATCTCAAAGAAAGGTAATGCCAAAGAATGCTCAAACTACCGCATAATTGCACTCATCTCACATGCTAGCAAAGTAATGCTCAAAATTCTCCAAGCCAGGCTTCAACAGTACATGAACAGTGAACTTCCAGATGTTCAAGCTGGATTTAGAAAAGGCAGAGGAACCAGAGATCAAATTGCCAACATCTGCTGGATCACTGAAAAAGCAAAGGAGTTCCAGAAAAACATCTATTTCTGTTTTATTGACTACACCAAAGCCTTTGACTGTGTGGATCACAACAAACTGTGGAAAATTCTGAAAGAGATGGGAATACCAGACCACCTGACCTGCCTCTTGAGAAATCTGTATGCAGGACAGGAAGCAACAATTAGAACTGGACATGGAACAATAGACTGGTTCCAAATAGGAAAAGGAGTACGTCAAGGCTGTATATTGTCATGCTGCTTATTTAACTTATATTCAGGGTACATCATGAGAAATGCTGGACTGGATGAAGCACAAGCTGGAATCAAGATTACAGGGAGAAATATCAATAACCTCAGATATACAGATGACACCACACTTATGGCAGAAAGCAAAGAAGAACTAAAGAGCCTCTTGATAAAAGTGAAAGAGGAGAGTGAAAAAGTTGGCTTAAAACTCAAGATTCAGAAAACTAAGATTGACATCCTGTCCAATCACTTAATGGCAAATAGATGGGGAAACAGTGAGAGACGTTATTTTGGGGTGCTCCAAAATCACTGCAGATGGTGACTGCAGCCATGAAATTAAAGGATACATGCTCCTTGGAAGAAAAGTTATGACCAACCTAGACAGAATATTAAAAAGCAGAGACATTACTTTGCCAACAAAGGTCTGTCTAGTCTAAGCTATGGTTTTTCCAGTAGTCATGCATGAACATGAGAGTTGGACTATAAAGAAAGCTGAGAACCAAAGAATTGATGTTTTTGAATTGCAGTGCTGGAGAAGACTCTTGAGAGTCCCTTGGACTGTGAGGAGATCCAACCAGTCTATCCTAAAGGAAGTCAGTCCTGAATATTCATTGGAAGGACTGATGCTGAAGCTGAAACTCCAATACTTTGGCCACCTGATATGAAGAACTGACTCATTTGAAAAGACCTTGATGCTGGGAAAGATTGAAGGTGGGAGAAGAAGGGGACGACAGAGGATGAGATGATTGGATGGCATCACTGACTCAATGTACATGAGTTTGAGTAAACTCTGGAAGTTGGTGATAGACAGGGAAGCCTGGTGTGCCTCAGTCCATGGGGTTGCAAAGAGTCAGATCCAACTGAGCGACTGACTGAACTGAATGATAAGACCTGATAATAAGACCTATAAATATTCACAATATTTATGCTATGAACAAAATCCAGGTGATATTGATGCTATTGATCAGTGTATATCAATAGTAGACCACTTTTGAGATGCTCTGAATTAGAAAAGAAGAACTATGTTGATTTAAATCTCTGTACAGAAATTATTAAGTACAGAGAATCTTGGTAACTGGCATAGGATGAGATATAGAATCTTAGTTGAACAAAGTACAGCTTCAGAGGGAACCTTTAGCAAAAATTTTAAAAATGAATAAAAAGATATTACAATTGAATTAATTTTAGGAGCTTTAAGAAATAGAGCTGTTGTGTTATTTATAAGTTAACTGGCATCAGCTGAGTATGTCAGTAAGTGAAATTTAAAAATAGGTACAGCATAAATTCACTGTGTCAAACCAATCCCACTTGGAGGTTTACGACATACAATTCTTTATAAAATGAGTAAATCTTACTAGTATGCCCTGACTCAATAAACACTCTATGGATGACACTCTGCAATTATTGAATTTAACGCATATTCCAGTTTTCATATTAGTTTTGTGAAATCATAAAAGCTATATGTACCAGCTAATTTACTTAATACATATTTTATAATGCAAGAATTCTACCTATTACCTTGATGATCACAGGTAACTCCAATGGTAATACCACGTTAGCAATACTACAAACTATAAACAGCAATAATGAGAAATAGCATAACTTTAATAAAATTGTCAAAAAAATCTTAAGATGACAAATAACTAGTCATCTTCCACCTCAAGTTCAGTCTTCAGAAGGACAAATTAGAAACTCACTACCTGGAATAGGCTTTCCCAAAGCCTCAAAAAATGCACTAGCAGGATTTCTGTTGCTTAACATTGCTTAATGAAATGCAGTCAGATTATGTTATTTTTGTTGTTGTTGTTAGCAATAGACAAGAAAACCAGGTCTGTAGCTATAGTTTTGTCTTTGGGATTTATCTACAATCATTTCAGTATTGGTGGGTTTTCTCCCTCCTGTGCTCATAATGGGCCTTGAGGCATGAATAAACATGCTTCTTTTTCCTGTCAGAATTTTGAACCAAGTAAGAGAGAGAAATATCCAGACAGATGAAGGTCAAAACGACAGCTTCACTTTTTAAGAGACATGGGGTCTCTTTGCAGTAACAATGGATTTCCTATCACTGTAAACAAACATATCTTCCTAGTCACAAATAGAGCTAGACCATACCCCATCTCCTGTCCCCATAAATGGACAGGATTTCATCACCATGAAAAGATGAAAAGAATTATTGTATCACTGCATCTGTAAATTATTTCTGATGGTAACACACTTTGAGGTGAAAATATCCAAGATAAAAACAAAAAAATATACATCATCAAACTAAATAGTTGTTGCTAAGTCATGCATACAACATGACTTCTGCTTCTTCAGGAGCCTGGGGAATAAATTGTCCATACTTGAATGATTTTTATCAGAAGTACTAAATACTGAAAGTTCTTCATTCTTAGACTGGTGTGATATTTCTATATATTACACAAACCCTAATGAAATTGAGAGAGTCAGTTCCTAGGCAGGTTGATAAGGAGTCTAGGGGTCCCCAAGGAGAGATCAGATCAGATCAGATCAGTCACTCAGTCGTGTCTGACTCTTTGTGACCCCATGAATCGCAGCATGCCAGGCCTCCCTGTCCATCACCAACTCCCGGAGTTCACTCAGACTCACGTCCATTGAGTCAGTGATGCCATCCAGCCATCTCATCCTCTGTCGTCCCCTTCTCCTCCTGCCCCCAATCCCTCCCAGGATTGAGAGAGTCAGTTCCTAGGCAGGTTGATAAGGAGTCTAGGGGTCCCCAAGGAGAGAGGGGTCTGGAATTCTCAAGGAGGAAGAAAGGACAAACTTTTTTTCCTTCTCTACATTCCTTAGAATTATATAACAATAATGTATCCTGCCTAAGGACAGTCTTTGGATTAAACCTTCTGTTATCTTAAAATGTTAATTATGGGAGTAGACCTGGTCTTTACAAGGATGTATCTTGCCTGAGGACACTGTTATCTTAAAATGTAAATTATGGGAGTAGGTCTGATGAGGTATTTACAACCTCCAGACATTCTTTGGATTATATAACTTCATTGCTAACACTAGCAAGCGGGTACTCTTTCTGCCCGCTTCAGATGCCTATGTCAGAAGCTTTCTCTATCTCCTTTATACTTAAATAAAACTTTATTACACAAAAGCTCTGAGCAATCAAGCCTCATCTCTGGCCCCGGATTGAATTCTTCTCCTCCGGGGGCCAAGAATCCCGGTGTTTTCGCATGATTCAACAACAAGCTTTAAAAATCATGCTTTTTTTCATGCTGAGGCAAATTCATAGATAGCAGGAATAATGTGCTTATAAAATGGTTTATGTTGGAAGCTTTAAAGCACTAAAGATCATGTTTTAGACACACATAACTCTCCTGACATTGATCTCAAAACATAGGTGCATCTTTCCCAAACATGGTGATTTCCCTTTTAACTCATATTAGTTATATCTTCAACTGAAACCTCTGTTCTGGGCGCAAGACACATACCAAATTGTTTACTTAATATCTCTGTGCTGTGCTTAGTCACTCAGTCATGTCCAACTCTTTGTGACCCCACGGACTGTAGCCCACCAGAGACCCCTCTGTCCAAGGGATTCTCCAGGCAAGAATATTTCAGTGAGTTGCCGTGCCCTCCTCCAGGGGATCTTCCCAGCCCAGGGATCAAACCCAGGTCTCTCGCATTGCAGGCAGATTCTTTACCAACTGAGCTTCCAAGGAAGTTCCACTTACTGTCTTTAGTGGGAAGCACAACAGACATCTCACACTTAATATACCCAAAACAGAGCTCTAAATTTCTCCTATTATTCTACCCACTTTTCTTCTCATCATCTTCACCATCTCATTTAAAACACACTTGATTTCATCTTTAACTCCCCTGATTCTTTTTATAATTCACACTGTATAAACAAATCTTGTTGACACTAGCTTCCAAAGAGACTGGGATTATGCCCATGTCTCCCCACCATCACCATGCCCCGATTGAAATCACCTTCATCAATCCACTATTCAGTTGGATTTACTGCTATAGCCTCCAAACTGGTCTCCCAGCTTTTGTACTGCCCCCCTCCCTTCAGTGTTTTCTCATTTCTGCAGCCAGAGGGATTCCTTTTAAACATGTCAGATTGAGGCAGTCTTCTTAAAACCCTCCCCTGGTTTCATTCTCCATCTCACTCAGTGTATTAGATTCCTCGGGCTTCTGTAACAAATTACCACAAACTGGGTGGCAGAAAGTTATTCTCTCACAGTTGGAGAGGTTACAAGTCTTAAATTAAGGTATCAGCAGGGCTATCCTCTCTTTGAACGCTCTAGGGGAGAATTATTCCTTATTTCTTCCTAGGTTCTGGTGGTTGCCAGCAATCCTAAGTGTTCCTTGACTTGAAGTTGCATCACTCCTGTGTCTGCCTCCATCTTTACATGGTCTTCCCTGCTTTGTCCAAACTTCCCTCTTCTTATAAGAACACTAGGTATTGTAGTAATGCATCCCACCCCACACAAATCTATAAGCACCTTAGCTTACATTGATTATATTTGCAAAGATCCTATTTCCAAATAAGCTCATATTCACAGGCACTGAAAAGTAGCATTTGAACGTATGTATTTGTTTTGGTGAGAAGGACATAGTTCAATCCACAACAATCAAAGTAAACGCAAAATCCTTACAATGGCACACAAGTTACAATTTTTTTGCTATTCAAAGTGTGATCTACAGACCACCAGTATCAGCGTCACCTGGGAACTTGTACAAAATGTAAACTCTAGACTTCCTAAATCAGAGTCTTCATTTTAATGTGACTTGGACGGAGGAGCCTGGTAGGCTGCAGTCCATGGGGTCACTAAGAGTCGGACACTACAGAGAGACTTCACTTTCACTTTTCACTTTCATGCATTGGAGAAGGAAATGGCAACCCACTCCAGTGTTCTTCCCTGGAGAATACCAGGGATGGGGAGCCTGGCAGGCTGCCGTGTATGGGGTCGCATGGAGTCGGACACGACTGAAGCGACTTAGCAGCAGTAGCAGCAGCAGTACATGATTTACATGCAAATTAAAATTTGAGAAGTACTGCCCCTTGGAGAAGGCAATGGCACCCCACTCCAGTACTCTTGCCTGGGAAATCCCATGGACGGAAGAGCCTGGTAGGCTACAGTCCATGGGGTCGCTAAGAGTCGGACTTGACTGAGCGACTTCACTTTCACTTTTCACTTTCATGCATTGGAGAAGGAAATGGCAACCCACTCCAGTGTTCTTGCCTGGAGAATCCCAGGGATGGGGGAGCCTGGTGGGCTGCTGTCTATGGGGTGGCACCGAGTCAGACACGACTGAAGCAACTTAGCAGCAGCAGCAGCAGCCCCTTGGAATGATCTAGTTGATTTATGATTTATGATTTTTCTACTTTCTTCATAAATGACTATGCCTTACATCTCTCCATCACTTCAGTTATACTGACCTTTATTTTTTCTGAAATGCCTGAAAAATTCCTCTCCAAGATGTGCAACTTTTCCTAGATACTGTTTTAAATTAACATCTCCAACTATTCTATCCATCTTCCTTGCTTTATTTTTTTTACTACAGAACTTCCCACCATCCAATACACTAAATATTTTACTTATTAACTTTGTTTGCTGTTTTCTCTATCACCTAGAATATAAACTACTTGAGCACAAGGATTTGAGTCTGAATTTTAGACTCCTGAAATGATATGGGACACTCAATGCAGGCCATACAAAAAATGTGTCAAGTGAGCCATTTATTTGCCCAAATACATTAAGTAACTCTTGCTATTTGAAATCAACTGTATCAAATGCATCATGTAATGCTTTTTAAAATAGATATATAAGAATCATATTAGCTTATGATTCATCAGGCAAAAAATTATCACTTACCTAAGCATTTGTGAATCAATTTTTTAAATTTTATTTTAATTGGAAGATAATTATTTTACAATACTCTGATGGCTTTTGCCATATATCAACATGAATCAGTCATAGGTATGCATATGTTTCCCCTCCCCCCTTAAACCTCCCTCCCACCCCCCTCCTGACTCCTCCTCTCTAGTTTATCACAGAGCAATGCATATGTTTCCCCTCCCCCCTTAAACCTCCCTCCCACCCCCCTTCTGACTCCTCCTCTCTAGTTTATCACAGAGCACCTGCTTTGGGTTCCCTGCGTCATATAGCAAATTCCCACTGGCTATCTACTTTACTATGGTAACATACCAACCAGGTCAGTTCTGGGTGTTCATTGGAAGGACCGATGCTAAAGCTGAAACTCCAATACTTTGGCCACCTCATGTGAAGAGTTGACTCATTGGAAAACACCCTAATGCTGGGAGGGATTGGGGGCAGAAGGAGAAGGGGATGACAGAGGATGAGATGGCTGGATGGCATCACTGACTCGATGGACATGGGTCTGGGTGGACTCCGGGAGTTGGTGATGGACAGGGAGGCCTGGCATGCTGCAGTTCATGGGGTCGCAAAGAGTCGGACACGACTGAGCAACTGAATTGAACTGAACTGAATATTTGATTGTGTATATGTACTATTTCTTTTTCCATTCATCTATCAATAGACATCTAAGTCGCTTCCATGTTCTAGCTACTGTAAATAGTGCTACAATCAACACTGAGGTACATGCATGTTTTTCCATTATGGTTTCCTCAGTGTATATGCCCAGTAGTGGGTTTTCTGGGTCATGTGAAGTGAAGTCGCTCAGTCGTGTCCGACTCTTTGCTACCCCATGGAGTGTAGCCCACCAGGCTCCTCTGTCCATGGGATTTTCCAGGCAAGAATACTGGAGTGGGTTGCTGTTTCCTTCTCCAGGGGATCTTCCCAACCCAGGGATCGAACCCAGGTCTCCTGCATTACAGGCAGATGCTTTAACCTCTGAGCCACCAGGGAAGCCCTGGGTCATATGGTAGTTTTATTCCTAGTTTTTAAAGAATCCTCCATACTGTTCTCCATAGTGACTGTATCAATTTGTTCTTATCATATCTCTCATGGTAAAGCACACTTTAGCCCCAGTATACCCTATGAGAATTGTTGTGGTTGTTATTTGGTCACTACGTCATGACCAGCTCTTTTGATACCCTATGGACTATAGCCTGCCAGGCTCCTCTATCCATGGAACTTCCCAGGCAACAACACTGGATTGGGTTGCCATTTCCTTCTCCAGGGGATCTTCCTGACCCGGGGAGCAAACCCTCGTCTCCTCTATTGGCAGGCAGATTCTTTACCACTGAGCCACAAGGGAAGTCCATTCTGTGAGAAAATAGATGTTTTTATGCATCCTAAATATATTCCTTTTGAGTTTCACAGGATATTCCCTTGTTTTATAAAACAGAAATATGGTCACCATATACATGTACACCATATCTTGCCTTTCATACATTTTGTCCCTTTTCATTGCATTTTCTTTCCATTTTCTTCTTTTCAAAATAAAGATTCTTAATCTTAGTTGGTCCTAATATAATGGACCTTCTGGGAACTTACATCTTTCTTCAATCATGTTCTTGTAACTAGACTCTTGGCAGCAACTAATCTGTTCTTCATCACCAGAATTCTGTTATATAATTTAAGTCTTTTCAAAACCAAAGCCCATGATTGTTAAATGAATGGCAATTTCTTTTCTTAAGTATTATTTGCATCCTTTATAAATTCTTAATAAATGGTATACCACACCAAGCATTCAAATGTGCGTGTGTGTGTGTGTATATATATATATATGAGCTAAAGCTTGAATGTGGATTTAAATGCACAAAAGAGAAAAATATTATAATGCTTTCATCCCTATATACATATTTATAACTCTGTTCTAAAGATTAGTTATAGTCTTTTATTTATAATATCTGAATTATAGTTATTATTAAATAAGAATATGTTTAAAATTTTATACATATGCCTGAATTTTACATTTTGCTTCAGAACTTTAAATGGTGTTAAAAAGATATTTTACATTTAAATATATCTAACTGAAAGAAAAGGTACAAATAAGTGATCTCAAAATATAATCTTGGAAACTGCTTTTGTTCCAGTTGAATATCACCACTGTTACACTTTAATAGTTACATAGATTCCCTATAAAATCATGATTTCTCAAGAGGCAATAGACAGTACAGAACAGTTGTAATTCTTAATAAGTCAAAGTAAGTTTTATCATTCTCTTCTTGTCCCCACTCCAGGTAATTCTTGCACTCCGTGGTCCACCTTGTAACACAACATCCCAGCTCTCCACAGGGTATCCTCCAACTGCTCTTCCCTAGGGAGGTCAGTAGACTTTACCTTAGCTAGACTTTCTCAGTGCCTGCCTTCTGATTAAATTTGCAAGTCCTATGGACTATTCTCTTAAGTCCTTGAAGAGCAATGCATAATACATCTCCTGCCAATTATCTGATGAGTGTCACTAAATATTTTATCACATCAGATAAAATATCCTTAGATCAAATGGTACAATAATTTCCAATTATGCTACTCCTTTGGATTAAATTCTGTGTCTAGTTTGAGGACTGTGTCACAGCAATAGAAATGCTAAGAACAGAAACAGTATTTATTCTCAATTTTGACTGGAGTGTCACTAAGGCCACACTGCCACTCATTATTTCAGAATGCTTTTTAGATAAGAAAATAACTGCACTATTAAAGTGAAAACTAACTATAACCCTGTGTGACAGGCAGGACCAATATTATTATTCATAGTTTTCAATGAAGCAGTTAGGTTCAGTAGTATTAAAAGATTTGTCTCAGGTCATTGGTTTATTAAATGACAGGCGAAGATCAGAACTGAGTTTTATTCTCATATAAGACTGTAAATAAGAAGGTTGAACCAAATAAGTTATAAAATTCTGTTACAGCCCCAATAACTGTAATTGATGATCCAATGATTTCTTAAATATCAATTATATATGACAAGGTGGGTGTGACAAAACCAACATAATCTGTTGATTAGATTTGGGTAATTTTTATTGTTTGCTCACAAGAGAAAGTTTTATGTTTTATCATAAATGTCTTATGTTTTACCACAAGAAAATACACATTAACTCATCTTTCTTTTATATGTTCATTAAATGAAATACAGCAACTCTTTTCATGTTATTAAAGGGATACCATTTAATACTATAAAATATCTCAAGTACGTACCTTTTGCAAAGTGATTTTTAGGCACTGAGATTATAACAGTGACAAAATAGTGTTCCTCTTCCCATGGGTTTTATATTTTAGTGGAAGGAGGTGATGTGTAAAGAGAATATCTGTAAATTATATCCATCAGCAGTAAGTAGTAGGAAAGGAAATAAAGTCAGATAAAAAGATAGAGAATGATATGAGGGTACCCATTTTAGGTAGTGTGGTTAGCAAAAGCCTCTCTTAGGTGATAATAACATTTAAAGAAACCAGAATGATATGAGAATGAACTTGAAAATAACTGGAAGGTCATTCAGGCTGTTGGAAAAACAAATAAAATGATTTTTAAGGTAGGGATTAATTTGGTGTGTTTGAGGAAGAGAAAGAAGACCAATAAAGCAGGATCTGAATGATCTAGAAGATAGAAAAAAGAGTTAAAAGAAATATCTGAGTCTCATAGTGTTCTCACTTGCCGTATTATGGGTCTTGGGATTTTACTCTAAGTGTGATGGGAATCCATTAAAAGACTTTAAGGTTTGTGCATTAGAGAACCAGGAGTAGGCTATGATATGATATAGAAATTTTAAAGTTTTAAAGTGTCTTCTGTTATTTGAGTACAGATTTGTATCAGTTTGCTAGGGCTCCCAAACAAAGCACCCTCATATCTGTCAGAATGGCTATGATTAAACACACACAAATAACAAATGTTAAATGTTATTTGCGAGGTTGTGGAAGAAAGGATACAGTTGTACATTGTTGGTGGAAAGGTAAATTGGTACAGTCACTGTGGAAAACAGTAAGGAGATTCCCCCCAAAATAAAAATAGACTCACGGTATGATCCAGGATTCCACTCCTGGGTATATATCCAAAGAAAATGAAAACACTAATTTAAAAAGATATATGCTCTCCAATATTCATAACAGCATTATTCACAATAGCCAATATGTGGAAGCAACCTAGGTGTTCATCAATAGATGAATGAATAAAGAAGATGTGCTATATATAAGCAAGGGAATATTATTTGGCTATCAAAAAGGACATTTTGTCATTTGCACCATGATGACCTGGAATGTACTATGCTTAGTGAAATAAGCCAGACAAAGACAAATACTGTATGCTATCACTTGTATCTGAAAAATAAAATGAACTACTGGATATAACAAGAAAGAAACAGACTCACAGATACAGAGAAGAAACTAGTGGTTACTAGTGGTGAGAGGGAAGACAGGAGACGCAAGACATGGGTAAGTGATGATTTTTTATGCACAGCTATTTGTAAATCTTACACTATAAGTATATATAGGACATAACAGTGAATATAAATAATATTGATAATTATTAATGAAATATAATTGATAAATATTTCAAGTTACTTTGTTGTACAATGGAAACTAATATGATACTGTAAGTCAAATATTCCTTGATTTAAAAATAAATTTACAATGAAAATGAAAAAATAAAGGAGTTAAGGTGCTTAGCAAAATTATCTCATGAAACCCCCCCAGTAGCACTAATAACATTTTAGATCTGCTACTGCTTTCTCCATGTTGATTGTTATTCATGCTAAGGTCACATAGCTAGAACTTTAGGAGCTAGAATTCCAATGCAGATGTGTCTGATTACAAAGATACATTTTATCCTCCCTAGCAGTCTTCCTGGAGACTTTCATCTCTTAGGTGTATTGAATAGTATGTGTATAAACATTATCTTCATTGGGAGTTCTTTTAGCATAAAACTAAAGGAGTATGGGGGATTATTTTTTCCTAAATATATAATGTATATTTACATTGTCTTTGTATAGAATGCCATATCTGTTGCAACTAACCTTGAATGGTGGCTTTCTGTTTGACAGGCCATTTATTTAGTCTCTGTTACTTATTAGATTCCATAATAAACTGTAAGGAGTCAGAGATATGGCTCTTTTCTTTGAAAGAATGTCCCATCATGTTGAGAATAAAGGTTGATAGGCATATAAAAATATGCTATTTGCTGGGTACCTAGTGAGTTAGCTAATGAATAGTACTGTGATGTGCTTAGTCACTCAGTTGTGTCCAACTCTTTGCAACCCCATGGACTGTAGCCCGCCAGGCTCCTCTGTCCATGTGATTTCCCAGGCAAAAATACTGGAGTGGGTTGCCATTTCCTGAGGTCAAAAGAAGAAAATCACTTTGGAAGAGTAAAAAATGGATTAAGTTTAACTTTCAAAAATTGGTACAAATCCAATCAATACATAAGGTGATTCCTAATAAATTCAAGTTTACAAAAGTAGACAGTCTTATTTTCTTTCTTATTCCAAGGAGGTAAATGTCTTCTCTCTGAAAGTCCTTTGTGAAAATTAAACCCACTGTTTATGCAGACTTCCTAGCAGTCTGCATATTTCTATTTCTTGGTTTGTTTGTTTAATATCTGTATCACTGGTAATTGGTAAGCATCTTTAAAGCAGGGATGGATCATATTCTAATTCCCTTTTAACTCCTCCATCCCATAGGAATTACTGTGGGCAAGAAGTCAATAAATTAGGCTCAAAGACATAAAAAGTTGGCAAGAAAAGTAGTCAGGACATTCGTACAAAATTAGACTATTTGGAGGTACTTTTTTCTAGTCACTTATTTATGAAAACATCAATGTGCATACTAATCCATAAATTTTTTATGGCTTGAACACAAATTATGAATGACTTTCCATATTAATAAAGATATATAAATATCACTATAATGGCTCTATCATATTTTATTGTGTGATTGTGTCAATTCAGTCAGTGGTAATGTCCTATTGCTAAACATTTAGGTTCTGTTTCCTTTTACCAAAACAGTGGCTACATCATACATTTTTTTATATGTATTTTAAGATGTGCAATTGTTGAGACAAAAGATGTGAATAAATTTACGGTATTTGGTACACACTGTCAGAACTCTCTCCAGAAAAAATATAGCAAAGCATCTTTACATTTCAGTATAATTGCCATATTCTTCTGAGGCTTCCTCTAGTCCTTGGTTTGCAAGATTTTTGTTTGTTTGTTTTTTGGTTGGTTTGGGGCTTTGGTTTTGTTTTTCAAGTAGGTTGCAGTATTATTTAGTATTCAGTTGACATAAATACTTGAAGAATAATTTCTCTCTTTGAAAGTATTCCTCCAACATATACAAATACCAGTGCGTTCTTTCTCTAAAAGAAAATTTAAGCAGAGAGAAATTAAATGCTGTTCAAATTCTGAAACTGTGAAAACATAACAATGGAGAAAACAAACAGAAAGTTTTTAAGCTACTCAGTGACTTTAGCAGCTGGTGGATCCTGCCATGCCTATTTTTGCACAGAATGAAAAAGACACAGCAGGTTCCTTTGGAACATCAAACTGAGAAAATTGACTACAGCTTTAACAGCCTTAAAAGAATTTTTTGGCAGAATGAATGACTCTGCATAATTGAGAAAAATACCCCAATCTGTAAGAAAAATAATATAAAGAGGCTAAACAAGAATGTTGCTGCTTTTTCTTTTCACAGCAATCTCCCACCTGTCCCTGACTGCAGTATTTAGGGAACCAAGGTTTAGAGTGATAAAAGAACAGGAGGTTGGTGAGTGCAGGATGGAGGAGTGAAGGGTTAGGAGAACTTCAGAGGATTTAGAGCCAGAGACTTGAGTGATATGTAACCATGGGAGGTCTGGGAAGCAGGAAGCCAGTCTTAAATCCCAGTTCAGCTATTTCCTAATCCTGCGATCCTGGGCGAATACTATCCCTTCTCTGGCTCAGTTTCCACATTTTAAAGTGAACATAGCATTAATGTCTAGCTTTCTCAGTGTCTGGCTTTTATTAACATAGTTAAATATGGCATTACTTTATAATATACTGTGAACTCAGTTAAGTCACTTTGTCTTTTGTCTCAACTTCTTCAGCTATGAAATTAGACAAAGTGATCATGTAATATCACATCTAGATTTGAAGGTCTATGATCTTGTGAGAACAATATACTAGATGCTAACATTAGACTTAATTTGCTGATAATCTGAAGCCAACACAGTAAATATAAATGAAGGAAGGACTGAAACAAAATGGGGGTGGGAAAGAGAGGGAAGTAAAAAAAAAAGTCACCTTTACAAATAGAGTTTTTAATATCTACATTTATTATTCCATACTATAACCACATAAAATTATGATATATTACATAGGAAGCAAAGCCAGTACAAAATAATCATTTGTTCATTTCAAGAATAGCAGGACTCTTCCAGGGGTTTCCCAGGTGGCACTATTGGTAAAATGCCTGCCTGCCAATGCAGGAGACCTAAGTGACACAGGTTTGATCCCTGGGTTGGGAAGATCCCTGGGTTGGGAAGATCCCTTGGAGGAGGGCATGGCAACCCACTCCAGTTTTCTTGCCTGGGAAATTCAATAGACAAAGGAGCCCAGTAGGCTACAGTCCATAGGGTCACAAAGAGTCAGACATGAATGAATTAACTTAGTACACGGCAAAGGATTTTTCCAACTTTTCTTCCAATATAAGGAAACCTCCTAGATGTTTTCTATTTTCAAACATTTAACTGTCCTCATGGTTTTTTCTTAAGTTCAGAGTACTATAATTGCATTCAATAATTTTGGCCATCCTAAATATGTGATTAAACTTTCACTTGAAATTAAGAAGTGGTTACATGTTGCTGGCTTTTTTCTGGATTATAATTTCAACCCCAGATAAGGGCTTCTAAACTCTGAGTTTTAGTTTCAAGGAATCCTGAAAACAGACAATATTTTGTATACACAAATAAATTTCTTGGAAGAGTGTTCATAGCATTCAAAAGATTTTCAAAGGCAAATCTGTTGCCACAAATGTTTAGAATCATTGCCAAACTGAATTATTTCTTGAAAACCTGACTTGGCCATATTACTTACTGAATCATGACAGGATGTCCAGTGCCTATTTAAACAATACTCCAAATAAATGTTATGAAATGAATTAATAAATGATTGAGTAACAGTACCTGGTAATGAGGCTTTCCTTGAACATCCTATTTAAAACAAATCCCCAGGTCTCCACATCTCCCTTACTCTTACTTTTTTCCCAAAATCATTCACAGTCATCTGATGAAACATATATTGATGGTCTTTCTCTTAGGACTAGAATGTAAACTCCAGAAGAACAAGGACATTGTCTGTGCTGTGTTTTGTATTGCTTTTTCACTGCTGACCACACATTTCACATAGTAGACAATAAATATATGCTGTATAGATATTTCAAACAATTCACTCTGCGTTGATTTACTCTACAAATTGTGTCACTTTGAAGTTCAAATTTCTTTTACACGTTATTTTCCTTCTAACCTCTGCTTTGAATATCTGTCAGTTGCAAACTTAATGATTATACTTTCTGTCCAAGTCAATGATAAAAATCTTTTAGAACAACTGGGGTAGGGAAATTTATCATGCAATGTCTAGTTTGATCTTGTTACATGCAATAGGTTGTTTGATATCTAAAACCTGCAATCTCTTTTGTTTAACCGGATTTAATTCAGGCCTTTGCTAACTTCTTTATAAAGCAGATTCTGAATCCTAACGTGCCAGAATTAGAACACGCTTGATATGTGGGGGCTAAAAGCAGGTTGGAAGCATGATTCATTTTACTACTTAATGTGTGGTAGGCACTTCGCTTGGTGCTTCCCCATTCTGTCGGTTGACTGTCTAGTTTAATGCTAACAGTAGTCTTATACAGTAGATATTATGCCTTTACTTTTCATATGGGCAGAAGTCTTACACTTGAATTCTTGCTCTGCCAGTAACTGATTATAATCTTTGACAATCATTTTAAGCTTCTGTTTCTTTTTTTTTTTCTTACAGTACCATTTTCTTTTTTTTTTTTTAATTAATTTTATTTTTAAACTTTACATAATTGTATTAGTTTTGCCAAATATCAAAAAGAATCCACCACAGGTATACATGTGTTCCCCATCCTGAACCCTCCTCCCTCCTCCCTCCCCATACCATCCCTCTGGGTCGTCCCAGTGCACCAGCCCCAAGCATCCAATATCGTGCATCGAACCTGGACTGGCATCTCGTTTCATACATGATATTTTACATGTTTCAATGCCATTCTCCCAAATCTTCCCACCCTCTCCCTCTCCCTCAGAGTCCATAAGACTGTTCTATACATCAGTGTCTCTTTTGCTGTCTCGTACACAGGGTTATTGTTACCATCTTTCTAAATTCCATATATATGCGTTAGTATACTGTATTTCTGTTTTTCCTTCTGGCTTACTTCACTCTGTATAATAGGCTCCAGTTTCATCCACCTCATTAGAATTGATTCAAATATATTCTTTTTAATGGCTGAGTAATACTCCATTGTGTATATGTACCACTGCTTTCTTATCCATTCATCTGCTGATGGACATCTAGGTTGCTTCCATGTCCTGGCTAGTATAAACAGTGCTGCAATGAACACTGGGGTACACGTGTCTCTTTCCCTTCTGGTTTCCTCGGTGTGTATGCCCAGCAGTGGGATTGCTGGATCATAAGGCAGTTCTATTTCCAGTTTTTTAAGGAATCTCCACACTGTTCTCCATAGTGGCTGTACTAGTTTGCATTCCCACCAACAGTGTAAGAGGGTTCCCTTTTCTCCACACCCTCTCCAGCATTTATTGCTTGTAGACTTTTGGGTCGCAGCCATTCTGACTGGTGTGAAATGGTACCTCATAGTGGTTTTGATTTGCATTTCTCTGATAATGAGTGATGTTGAGCATCTTTTCATGTGTTTGTTAGCCATCTGTATGTCTTCTTTGGAGAAATGTCTATTTAGTTCTTTGGCCCATTTTTTGATTGGGTCATTTATTTTTCTGGAGTTGAGCTGTAGGAGTTGCTTGTATATTTTTGAGATGAGTTGTTTGTCAGTTGCTTCATTTGCTATTATTTTCTCCCATTCTGAAGGCTGTCTTTTCACCTTGCTAATAGTTTCCTTTGATGTGCAGATAAGCTTCTGTTTCTTTATGAATAAACTAGGGGAGCACAAAACTCAATGCCTACTAAAAGAGTGATGAAAATTTAATGCCTCTTTGTGTAAAATTATTTATGATATCCAGATATTATTTTCTATCATGCTACACACATTTGGACTTGAAAAATGATCAATATTTATTAAACTTGACTACAATAAAAACTCTCAATATTTAAAATTTTCAAAATTTAATGTGTTGATAGTTATATCATATTTTTGGCTTCCCCATTAAAAACAAAAAGGTATAAAAATCTATATGCTGTGATTAGCCAACATAAGTCATTACTGAAAAAGGTATTAAAGAAACTAGAGGAACCTATAATGTTCAGTTTAATTCTTCAAGCCATATACTCAAATTATTTGACACAATCAAATATGTATTGAGTACATCTTTATATTCATACTAATGGGCATTTTACATTACATTACTGTGCAAGTTTATATCTTAAAAATAACCTTATGAAGTATATTTTGATATCCTAATTTTAGGATTGAGAAAACTAAAAACCAGGTAAAATTAACTCACTCAGAGATATGGTCACTGATGAAGATGAGATTCAAATCATTATCTTTCAGAAAGCAAAGCCCATGTCTAACTATGAGGCTCGTTCCTCTAGCTTTTCTTGCTGCTTTCTATTTGAAGCTGTCGTTTCTTAAATTCCAGTACCTTCTCTTCAGGCAATGTAGATGTGACTCAGGTTCCATTCCTAGGTTCTACCCTTCACTCTAGATTCCAGTCTAAAAGTTCTCAACAGTCTCACCATGGACCATTCCTTGTATAGACTTCCCTATGTTAAAAGATTTCCCACAATTTATTGACCTAGTAGCCTTTTATTCAGTGATTCATCAGTCAAGCAGCCTCCAGTCTAACACATGGAGAAGAGCTCCCCAGAACCAGACAATGTGAGAGAGCTTTATAGATCAAAATGAGCAGGAACAAATAAATTACACTGGCCCTTGGCTGACTGGTTAAAGCTGGGTAACTTTATAGGAAGCAAAGGGAAGTCTTGGTGTTGGGTTAAGTAACCTGTGCTGAACAGGTAAACCCTGATAAGTTGACCTAGACCTTCCTTTCTTGGGATTGCTAAGCACAGAAACTTGGCTTTGATTTGTTGTCATGGGGCTCAGCATGAGCAACTCCATCTTGGGCCTATTCTGGTTACTTTAACACTTATGAGATAGTTTTTTTCTGTATGACAATTACTCTTTTCAGGATATATCTCTTTGTTACTCTGGTATAGCATTGGATTAACCTTACACAAATAAGATACTGTATTAATCAGCTAGGGCTGTCATAACAAAATATTAGATTGTTGGGTTTAAACAACAGAAACTTATTTTCCCACAGTCCTTAAGGCTGGAATTCTGAAATCAGTGTGCCAGCTTGGTTGGAGTCTGGTCAGAGCTCTCTGCTTGACTGTAGATGGCTTGACCAAATTCTTGCTATGTCCACACACAAGAGAAAGAGAACAAACGCTATTGGTATCTTTTTATAGGCACCTATTTTATCAGGGCCCAATCTTTATGACTTCATTTAACCTTAATTAGTTCCATAAAGGCCCTATCTCTAAATTGAGTCACATTGGGGGTTAGAATTCAACATAAGAATTTTGAAGGGACACAGCTCAGATTACAGCAAATACTTAAAGTGTTTACTATTCATGACAATTTGTGTCAGTTTTTCACTATCCTTTCATTCTTTTCCAAACCAAACTCTCCCATGCAAGAACTGCTACTGATTCTTAATGAAAGACAAAAGGATATACAGCTATAGAGCTAGCCAATCTTTATATATCTCAGGTGACCCACAATGATCTCTCCATGCTGTAACTTACATTCTGTAACTTACATTCCTAACTACTCTCCACCCACAGCACACCAAGCTTGGCCTTCCACATAGTAGATGCGGAATGACAGCACACAGGTTCCCAGACTGGGTTAGAAAAGACTGGCTTTCATGCTTTCATCTTCTCTCTCTCTCTCTTTCTCCCTCATTCTGTCTCCATCCTTCCCTTCTCCCTCAAATTCCACTGGTTGGAACTAAATCACAAAGGCTGAGCTAAAGAAAGAAAACTAAGGAATGAAGTCTATATCAGGAAAGAATAAAAAGGGATTCACTCAGAGGTCAATTAGAGGCCCCTTCCAAACCTGTGGCTCTGATACTGGGCTCTCCATTAAACTCCAGACCTGAATATCAAAATGTCTGCCTGCTGGACATTTCAACTTAGAACACAGTTTCTCAAGACCAATATTATTGAGTTATGGTCAATATAATTTCTTGTTAAGGGAATATCCTGTTCCTTACAGGATTTTCAACAGCACTCCTGTCCTGTATTCATTAGACGCCACTAGCGCTAAGCTCCTCTTGTGACAAACATAGTTGCCATTGACAGATGCTGCTTGGGAGTGAAAAATCACCACCCTATTGTTCACACTTTGAAACTATCCTTTTTAACAATAAACCCATTATCTCTTACAACATACTTTCTTTTCTTATTTCCATAATCCAGGAGATGGCAAAAAAATTAAACCAGTGTCTCAACACCAAACTGATTTTCGTGCTTGATTCTGCTTTTTCCCTCAATCCTAGCATGAAAATAAGCATGAAATTCTTCCAGTTCTACTTACTTCACATGTATCAAATGATTTTTATCATCTTTATTGTATATAGTAGTCCATATCTCCTGTTATTAAAGTCCTTCAGACCACTCTTGGAAATTTCCTTTTTCTCGTCCCTTACCCTCAATAATTAATGACCAAAGAGAACTTTAAAATGAAAATCTGGGGTAGCTATATAATAAATTACATGAGACTCCAGCAATTTATTTTCTGCCTAAGTTCAGTTCAGTCGCTCAGTCGTGTCCAACTCTTTGTGACCCCATGAACTGCAGCAAGCCAGGCCTCCCTGTCCATCGCCAACTCCCGGAGTCTACCCAAACCCATGTCCATCGAGTCGGTGATGCCATCCAACCAGCTCATCCTCTGTTGTCCCCTTATCCTCCTGCCCTCAATCTTTCCCAGCATCAGGGTCTTTTCAAATAATTCAGCTTTTTGCATAAGGTGGCCAAAGTATTGGAGTTTCAGCTTCAATATTAGTCCTTCCAATGACACCCAGGGCTGATCTCCTTCAGAATGGACTGGTTGGATATCCTTGCCATCTAAGGGACTCTCAAGAGTCTTCTCCAACACCACAGTTCAAAACCATCAATTCTTCGGTGCTCAGCTTTCTTTACAATCCAACTCTCACATCCATACATGACTACTGGAAAAACCATAGCCTTGACTACACGGACCTTTGTTGGCAAAGTAATGTATCTGGCTTTTTAATATGCTGTCTAGGTTGGTCATAACTTTCCTTCCAAGAAGTAAGCATCTTTTGATTTCATGGTTGCTATCACCACTGGCAGTGATTTTGTACCCCAGAAAAATAAAGTCAGCCACTGTTTCCACTGTTTCCCCGTCTATTTGCCATGAAGTGATGGGACCAGATGCCATGATCTTCGTTTTCTGAATGTTGAGCTTTAAGCCAACTTTTTCACTCTCCTCTTTCACTTTCATCAAGAGGCTTTTGAGTTCCTCTTCACTTTCTGCCATAAGGGTGGTGTCATCTGCATATCTGAGGTTATTGATATTTCTCCCAGCAATCTTGATTCCAGCTTGTGCTTCTTCCAGCCCAGCATTTCTCATGATGTACTTTGCATATAAGTTAAATAATCAGGGTGACAATATACAGCCTTGACATACTCCTATTCCTATTTGGAATCAGTGTGTTGTTCCATGTCCAGTTCTAACTGTTGTTTCCCGATCTGCATACAGGTTTTTCAAGAGGCAGGTCAGGTGGTCTGATATTCCCATCTCTTTCAGAATTTTCCACAGTTAATTGTGATCCACACAGTCAAAGGCTTTGGCATAGTCAATAAAACAGAAATAGATGTTTTTCTGGAACTCTCTTGCTTTTTTGATTATCCAGTGGATGTTGGCAATTTGCTCTCTGGTTCCTCTGCCTTTTCTAAAACCAGCTTGAACATCTGGAAGTTCATGGTTCACATATTGCTGAAGCCTGGCTTGGAATATTTTAAGCATTACTTTGCTAGCATGTGAGATGAGTGCAATTGTGCAGTAGTTTGAGCATTCTTTGGCATTACCTTTCTTTGGGATTGGAATGAAAACTGACCTTTTCCAGTCCTGTGGTCAATGCTGACTTTTCCAAATTTGCTGGCATATTGAGGGTAGCACTTTCACAGCATCATCTTTCAGGATTTGAAATAGCTCAAGTGGAATTCCATCACCTCCACTAGCTTTGTTCGTAATGATGCTTCCTAAAGTTCACTTGACTTCACATACCAGGATGTCTGGCTCTAGGTAAGTGATCACACCATCATGAATATCTGGGTCATGAAGATCTTTTTTGTGCAGTTCTTCTGTGTATTCTTTTCACCTCTTCTTAATATCTTCTGCTTCTGTTAGGTCAATACCATTTCTGTCCTTTATTGAGTTCATCTTTGCATGAAATGTTCCCTTGGTATCTCTAATTTTCTTGATGAGATCTCTAGTCTTTCCCATTCTATTGTTTTCCTCTATTTCTTCACATTGATCCCTGAGAAAGCCTTTCTTATCTATCCTTGCTAGTCTTTGCAACTCTGCATTCAAATGGGTATATCTTTCCTTTTCTCCTTTGCTTTTTGCTTCCCTTCTTTTCACAGCTGTTTGTAAGGCCTCCTCAGACAGCCATTTTGCTTCTTTGCATTTCCTTTTCTTGAGGATGTTCTTGATTCCTTTCTCCTGTACAATGTCATGAACCTCCATCCTTAGTTCATCAGGCATTCTGTCTATCAGATCTAGTCCCTTAAATCTATTTCTAACTTCCACTGTATAGTCATAAGGCATTTGATTTAGGTCATACCTGAATGGTCTAATGGTTTTCTCCACTTTCTTCAATTTCAGTCTGAATTTGGCAATATTTCTAAATGCCCACTTTAAAAAAAAAAAAAAAAAAACTCAATGAAACGGTAAATAGTAAAATCAAATATTATGAATAACTGCCAAAGATAATAAAGTTCATAAAATTCATAAAATTTAAACTTACAAAGTCTATACTCTTACATTCCTCTAAACAAAGTTTTCAGCGGAAAGATTTTTCTACAGTGAGTGAGGCCACTCAGTAAGGTGCTACCTGATTTATTTGGAACTTAGAGTTAATGAAAGAAGATGAACAGATCAATGATAAAATTAAATTTTTTTAAGGGACATAAAATATTAGATGTAGAAACCAAATCTCTTAGAGATGGACAATGGGAAAAGCATGAGGGCTCTTTATAATTATCTAGCTTTATATCTTAGAATGTCCCAAAGAAACTGTCATTCCACATCAGTGGATGGTCATTTTCTCTCTTGCTACAATATAACAAAAAGGACCTCATGAATAAAAAGCAGGATCTGTCTATGGAATTCTTCCTCTTTGAATTCCTGGACACAATTCCAACATGTGTATGTGTTGAGAGGGAGGTCCACAACAACAATAATAAATAATGCTCTGGACACAAGCTGGGTGTCCTAAACTCAATGCTAGCACTTCTAGTACTCTCCACTCAAAAGTAGCATTAGATTCCACCATTTAAGGGTTCAGTCCCATAAGTCTCCTATCCAGCCCCTACTGTAGACCTTAGTTAAAAGCCAAGGTTGCTACATTTGCTTCTGACTAACTGGTTACTATTTGGAAGTTCCAACAAGCACTTCCTCAGACTTCAGATAAAATTCACAAATCAGTTCTGGCTATAAATGAGAGTTTTCCACAAGCCCTCCTTTGGTTTGATTAAATTGCTAGAGTGGCACACACAACTCAAAGAAACATTTTTCTAACTAGATCACTGGTTTATTTATAAAAGGATAATACTCAGGAACAGCTAGATAGAAAAGATGCCTAGGGCAATGTATGGGGAGAGGGCCCAGAGCTTCCATGCTCTCTGCAAACACACCACTCTCCCAGCCTCCCAATGTGTTCACCAAACTCAAAACTCTCTGAACCCTATTTTTGTGGAGGTTTCATTATACAGGTATGATTGGTTAACTCATTGACCGTGGTCATTTTTCCAATTCCCAGGCACTCTCCCTCCCTAGAGGTCAGGGCATAGACGAAAAAGTTCCAAACCTCTAATCATGTGGTTAGTTCCAAGGGAAGAAACCTCTATCCTTAAGTGAGATCCAAAAGTAGTCTTATTAACATAACAAAAGACACATTTGTTCTCTTGGTCAGTTTAGGAGATTGGTGCCAGAAACAGTCACTAAGACCAAACAGATTTCTTATAAGCCACAGTATCATACTCCCTATAATAGGTTTAATACCATGGCATGGCAGAATGGACAGGGAAGCCTGGCGTGCTGCAGTCCATGGGGTCTCCAAGAGTCAGACACGACTGAGTGACTGAACTGAACTGAAGGCAGAAAGGCTGCACTGAATTTGTAAATTGGCAATTATACCCCTGTTTACCAGCAGGTTATCTGCATGTTAGAAAAAAGAAAATTCTAAGTTACAAGAAGTTCTGCAGCTGGCAACTTTTGTCATCTGGAAAGAAGGGTGTATCAAGGGAGAGACCGTTAAGGAAAAAAAAGAGAAAAAACCCACAAGACTTCTTTCTGAGCCAGTGGGACTTTCAGCTTATAGGAAGCTAAATCGAGTAATAAAAGGCAAGTGTCATGAGACAGTTTCCATAGACCCAAGAAGAAAACCCATAGAAGTAAGCTTTCTGTTGTTGTTGCTTAGTCGCTAAGTCATGTGCAACTCTTTTGTGACTCCACTATAGTCCAAATAAGACTTAATTCATGTTTAATAGCAGCAAATACTTTTTAAGGCCAATTTATAATTTTAAGAATATAGACCACAAAAAATATGCCATAGACCTTTATGCCCAAAAAAAAGCATCATAATTCATAAATCATAAACTTCAATAAATGCCAAGTACAAAAGCATACTCGTGAACCATTCAAAAATATCCTAAATTATTGCTCAAAGCATTGTCAAAACTTCACAAAGAATGACATTCTTTAAAAAAAAAAAAAATCTTTATTAAAGCCATAGAACTGAAGCTGTTATCAAAGAATAATGAATTTAAAGAGCTAATTTACAAAAAATAAAGATAAATGAGTTACGTAGCCAATTCAAAACTTGAGAAAAGATAGGACCAAATAAATCAAAAGAAGTAGCCTGAAAGAACTGGTAAAACACAAAAGAGAAATTAATAATTTTAAAGTCTTTTTAAAAAAACAAGGACTGATTTTATTAGAAAAATCAATAAAAATAAGTGCAATTAAAGTAAAATAGAATAAGTAAATATTAGAAATACAAGTCATTGAAGAAATAGTTAAAATCCCAAAATTAAATAAGTAGAGAAAAATCAAAGATAAAAATCAATTTGAAAATCTTATTATCTTAACCAACATTATGAAATAATTTTGATACATATGAAATTACTATTTTCTGAGTAATATAAACTACTAAGGTTTCAGTACAGTTCAGTTCAGTTCAGTTGCTCAGTCGTGTCCAACTCCTTGCAACCCCATGAATTGCCGCACGACAGGCCTCCCTGTCCATCACCAACTCCAGGAGTTCACCCAGACTCACGTCCATCGAGTCAGTGATGCCATCCAGGCATCTCATCCTCTGCCGTCCCCTTCTCCTCCTGCCCCCAATCCCTCCCAGCATCAGAGTCTTTTCCAATGAGTCAACTCTTCGCATGAGGTGGCCAAAGTACTGGAGTTTCAGCTTTAGCATCATTCCTTCCAAAGAAATCCCAGGGCTGATCTCCTTCAGAATGGACTGGTTGGATCTCCTTGCAGTCCAAGGGACTCTCAAGAGTCTTCTCCAACACCACAGTTCAAAAGCATCAATTCTTCAGTGCTCAGCTTTCTTCACAGTCCAACTCTCACATCCATACATGACCACTGGAAAAACCATAGCCTTGACTAGATGGGCCTTTGTTGGCAAGGTAATGTCTCTGCTTTTCAATATGCTATCTAGGTTGGTTAACTTTTCTTCCAAGGAGTAAGTGTCTTTTAATTTCATGGCTGCAGTCATCATCTGCAGTGATTTTGGAGCCCCCCAAAAAATAAAGTCTGACACTGTTTCCACTGTTTCCCCATCTATTTCCCATGAAGTGATGGGACCAGATGCCATGATCTTCGTTTTCTGAATGTTGAGCTTTAAGCCAACTTTTTCACTCTCCTCTTTCACCTTCATCAAGAGGCTTTTTAGTTCCTCTTCACTTTCTGCCATAAGGGTGGTGTCATCTGCATATCTGAGGTTATTGCTATTTCTCCCGGCAATCTTGATTCCAGCTTGTGCTTCTTCCAGCCCAGCGTTTCTCATGATGTCTCTGCATAGAAGTTAAACAAGCCAGGTGACAATATACAGCCTTGACATACTCCTTTTCCTACTTGGAACTAGTCTGTTGTTCCATGTCCAGTTCTAACTGTTGCTTCCTGACCTGCATACAAATTTTTCAAGAGGCAGGTCAGGTGGTCTGGTATTCCCATCCCTTTCAGAATTTTCCACAGTTTATTGTGACCCACACAGTCAAAGGCTTTGGCATAGTCAATAAAGCAGAAATAGATGTTTTTCTGGAACTCTCTTGCTTTTTCCATGATACAGAGGATGTTGGCAATTTGGTCTCTGGTTCCTCTGACTTTTCTAAAACCAGCTTGAACAACTGGAAGTTCATGGTTCACATATTGCTGAAGCCTGGCTTGGAGAATTTTGAGCATTACTTTACTAGTGTGTGAGATGAGTGCAATTGTGCGGTAGTTTGAGCATTTGTTGGCATTGCCTTTCTTTGGGATTGGAATGAAAACTGACCTTTTCCAGTCCTGTGGCCACTGCTGAGTTTTCCAATTTGCTGGCATGTTGAGTGCAGCACTTTCACAGCATCATCTTTCAGGATTTGAAATAGCTCAACTGGCCCACCTCCACTAGCTTTGTTCGTAGTGATGCTTTCCAAGGCCCACTTGACTTCACATTCCAGGATGTCTGGCTCTAGATCAGTGATCACACCATTGTGATTATCTGGGTCATGAAGATCTTTTTTGTACAGTTCTTCTTTGTATTCTTGCCACATCTTTTTAATATCTTCTGCTTCTAAGGTTTATCTGATATCAAATAGAAATTCTCAAGTTCTAGAGAATATAGTAATTTTGAGAATATAAAGTAGCTGCCCTTTAAGCAAGCTTCAGACCAGATAGTAACATAATTCCCTTGAATCTTCGAGAAGAAATATTAATTCTCTCTAAATTGGTCCAAAACATAAAGAGTAGCCAGAGTATAAGTTTATTGAAATCAGCCTTACACTGACCCCAACTTTACAAATTTGCTCTCTAAAAATAATCAGACTAATCTCATTAAGAAAACATAAATAAGCAAAAATATTAAAATATATTAAAATCTGAAAATATGACCAAATTAAAATCAATAGGTTGTACTTAAACTAGGGAGACACACAGTTCAATATTGTGTGTGATCAGTCGCATCCGATTCTTTGTGACCCCAGTGGATTGTAACTCGCCAGGCTCCTCTGATCCTCCAGGCAAGAAGACTGGAGTGGGTTGCCATTTCCTTCTCCAGGGGATCTCCCTGACCCAGGGATCAAACCCAAGTCTCTGCTTTCGCAGGTGGATTCTTTACCATTGAGCCACCTGGGAAGCCTAGGAATTCATTAATATAATCAGCAATATTTGTCAAAAAGTGAATAAGGAGGTGACATGTATAATTAGGGCCCACCTATATTAATTATTGTAGCACTATATAAGAGAAATATATGTCAGTTTTAGAAAAATTAGGCTAAGGTTGTAAGTATTTTGAATTGTACATTTTATTAATTGGGTTGAGAAGGGGAGCTCATCACAGAAGAGAGTGCATAATGTAATTTCTTAATATGTCAAGGAGAAGGCAATTTTCTTTCCCCTTTCTAAGTTCTTCTGGCTGGTCTAAGAATTAAACTGACATAAGACAGATTAACAGGAGAAAAGCTCCTTGGAAGAAAAGTTATGATCAACCTAGACAGCATATTAAAAAGCGGAGACATTACTTTGCCAACAAAGGTCCATCTAGTTAAGGCTATGGTTTTTCCAGTAGTCATGTATGGATGTGAGACTTGGACTATAAAGAAAGCTGAGCGCCAAAGAATTGCTGCTTTTGAACTGTGGTGTTGGAGAAGACTCTTGAGAGTCACTTGGACAGCAAGGAGATCCAACCAGTCAATCTTAAAGGAAATCAGTCCTGAATATTCACTGGAAGGACTGATACTGAAGCTGAAACTCCAATATTTTGGCCACTTGATGCCAAGAACTGACTCATTGGAAAAGACCCTGATGCTAGGAAAGATTGAAGGCAGGAGGAGAAGGGGACAACAGAGGATGAGATGGTTGGATGGCATCACCCACTCAATGGACATGTGTTTGAATAGATTCTGGGAGGTGGTGATGGACATGGAGGCCTGGGGTGCTGCAGTCCATGGGGTCACAAAGAGTTGGACACGACTGAGCGACTGACCTGATAGTGTGCTCCTCTATCACCATGCGCTTAGTTGCTCAGTCATGTCTGACTCCGAAACTCCATGGACTGCAGCCCGTGAGACTCCTCTGGCCATGGGATTCTCCAGGCAAGAGTACTGGAGTGGGTAGCAATTCCTTTCATCAGAGATTCTCCGCAACCCAGGGATCAAACCCGGGTCTCCTCCATCGCAAGCAGATTCTTTTACCATCTGAGCCACCAGAGAAGCCCCAATAACATGTATCAGTTTAGTTCAGTTCAGTCACTCAGTCATGTCCGACTCTTTGCGACCCCATGAATCACAGCATGCCAGGCCTCCCTGTCCATCACCAACTCCCGGAGTTCACTCAAACTCACATCCATCGAGTCGGTGATGCCATCCAGCCATCTCATCCATACCTCCTGTATATACACCATGGACCCAGGAAAACTGAGTAACTTCCTAAAATGGATGAAACTCATCTCAAATACCATCTTCACCAAAGACAATTGAGAATGTTCGGCATTAAGGTTAGGGACTTGAAAGAGGAGGAAAGCAATTCACATGAGATAGAAAATAAAATATTTGTTAATAAATGTTTGCTGGGCCACACAGAGACAAACAGCAGACTCTCCATCTCTAGGCCCTGCCAAGTGTTCCCCACCACATCTGGCCCATATTCTTTGCTGATATCTGACGATAGCTCAACTTCAGAACAGGTCCTTTATCTGACTTCTTTAAGTAGCTAAGGAGAAGGTACAAAGGAAGACTTCAGTCTTTTGTTTCTTAAAAGTAATTAGCCTAAATTAATCCTCATGCCAAAGGATTTTTTTTTAATTTTACTCCCCTGCAATATAAAATATAAATCTAATAAGAATGCCTGGAATAGAGAAATGATCCTTTAACATGGAAAATTAGACTACATGAAAATAAAATACTTCTGTGTAGAACAAACTGGTATTAAGTCACAAGAGAAATCAGTGGGAAATTTTTATATTATATAAGATTGAAAAATTGCTTTCTAAATATATAATAAGCACTTCTAATGGATTTTAAAATATTTTTCTAAAGCAATTTACTTTTTGAAGAGGCAAAATATGTAAAGAGTTTACAGAAGAAAAAAAAAAAAAGGATGGTTCATAACTCTGTAAAGAGGTACCTACTTTGTACAAAATAAAGATGTGAAAATACATAAACAGACTATTAGAGCTCAAATTCTTGATTGTACACAAAGTTAGTGTTGAGGATGAAGAAATAGTCCCCTTTGCCTCTATCGAGTTCTTGTGGATAGACTAATAATTCAATTGATACAAGACAGATTAACAGGAGAAAAGGACATTTTAATTTATATGCACAGAGGTCTCATAGAAATAGGACCTAAGATGTGGCCAAAGCAGATAGCTTTTATACTTTTTAGGAAAGCAATAAATTTGTAAGGAATTGACAGAACCAAAATCCTAGGTTTTGGGTGTTTGATTAGTATAGAATCTAAACAGAGTTTGGGCTTGCGATAATGAATTAAAGAAGAAACAGGATTTATTTATACAGGCTTCTCAGCATGAATTCCTATCTCTGGCACTAAGGATGCCCTTCCAGCTCCAGATGCAGGGAATTTATCCTCAAGGTGGGAGATTTCCTGCTTTCTGGGAGGCAGAAAGAGTTTCAGAATGCCCTTTTTTGGATTGGGGTGGGGGCGGGGTGGAGGGGAAGAATTACGGTATAGCCTTTATTGAGAAACACACAGGTAAAACTGTGATCATAAAAAAAGAAAGCAGGATACAAGAACCATGAGGGTACTGACACAGAAAATCTATAAGGATTATGACAATTATGATTATGTAGAAACTTATAGAAACATTATGAGAACTTGTTTTCCTAAGTTACTTAGAAGAACTAGGTGAATGAATGAATGAATTCATGCCTAATAGTGTCCTATTCTTTGTGGCCCTATGGACTGTAACTCACCAGGCTCCTCCCGTCCATGGAATTTACCAGGCAAGAATACTGGAGTGGGCTACCATTTCCTTCTCTAAGGGATCTTTCCGACCCAGGGATCAAACCCATGTCTTCTGTGTCTCCTGCATTGCAGGCAGACTCTTTACCTCTTGAGCCACCAGGGAAGGTCAGTCTTAATTTCAGAGTCAAAGCCAAGACATAATTTCTTATCAAAGAAGCAGGAAACTGTCATATGATCCCCCTAGTTGGGGGATTCATAAGCTGATTCATAAGCTTTTAAGAGAGAGATGAGTAACAGATTCTGGTAGAGCATGCCAGTTGTGAGTAAAGTCTAGGAAGTGATTTTGTTTTGTCCCCAAATAGCAAGTCAGAATGCCCTTCTTACATTGCCATTTCTTAAATAACTTTAATTTAAAATAATCAATATCCCACTGTAGCATATTTGGCGTGGTACATGCTGAATCCCAACACTAGGGAGGCTATAAAACATTTAGTGGTAGCATAAATGAGCACAAGCCCTTTAAAGAGCAACTGAGAGAGAAATATTCAAATAGAGAAAATATTCAAAATTAAATATATGAATACTCTTAAATTTTCATTTCTAGTAACATTTTACAGAGAAACCCACATATGCTTGTAGAAGCATGTGACTAGAAATGTCTGCCCAAGGGAGTCTTTGTGGATTGCCCCAGGAATTGGTTCATCATTCCTATTAATTGTTCTCACATCTCCCTTACTGAGCCTTATTAAGGTTCTCATCTCTCTGTAATATATTTACCTACTCTCTAACCACTTTTCTTTCTACTTTTAAATCACTTGAGGGCAGGAATTTCTAAATAATTGTATATTCAGGAATCTTTTGCTGTATAATATCTGAAAAAAATTAAGTGCTTAAGAAATACTTTTTGAATATTGAATAAAAACAATGTAAGTAATAGAATGTATCGCTGTTACTGGTAGGAAGTATTATATTGAATAACCTAAAACTATAGAATTTCTCATATTCCCACTTGGTTCTATTTCAGGGGAAATACTATGCAGGTGCTGTAGGTATTTTAACTTCTATATTTCTTCATTTCTTTCCTTTTGTTCTTTACACATCTCAGGTGAGAAAACAGCTCTCAAATACTAGAAAGTGCTATGTTTGTGATACACAGAAATAATAACACTGGAAGCAACACTCTCCTTGCTCCTTCCTCCTGTGTGTTCTGTTGTGTTTGTTTTTAATATTTGCCTCTTCTCCAAGTTTCCATGTTTCCTTTACATTGTGTAAGATTGCTTCCTGATTACTAAAAGCCAAGGGAAACATGAGTTAAGTGAGAAACTAAGATATGCTTTGAAGAGGACATTCCTCCTTCATGTCAGGGGTAAGGAGATAAGCAGAAACTTATTGCTAATGGATAGAGAAGCACATAGCTGGTATCAGGTGTGGGAACGTGACAAAATGAGCCATCTGGGGCCCTGTATGCTGGTTGTGAGGAATGGGGATTTGGGGAACAGGTATAAACAAGCAAATTTGGAAACTGATACTAATTGCAGAAAAGTTAATGGATAAGTGAAAATACCCGAATTAATGGTAATGATAATTAGTATTGATAACAAAAAGCGCTAATAATCTTACAAACTTGATTTATTAAAAGTTGCTTTTCGAGGAAGAAAACATATTCTCTACCATTCCAGGCCAAAAGCTTTAAAGTCAACCAATTGTGAAAGACTCAAAATTTGCATAATGGCTTTGTTCACTTTGTCCTTACAGTTGGCTAATTGGTTGAGCATTCCACTGGTTTTCCTGGAGTCTCTGTAAGAAACCAGCTCTTCCGAATTCTAAAATTTAGGGTACTTTTTGTTGTCAATGCTTAACATCAAATGTATTGGTGGTGGTGAAGTGTACCTTGAAATAGCAAAGCATAAAATGAAGCACACAAGAGAGCATCTGAAAAATGCTCTCTTCCCATTTTGTTATTGTTATGCGCACTGCCATAACCCCAGAGGAACTCAGAAAGTTATTAAAATATTGCAGTTTTATAACCCTTATGAATGTGGGTGTCTCTAAATCAGGCTGTCTGTTGGAACAAATCTGGTTCTCTCACAGACTGACAATGTCTTATGCCAATAAAATCTCAGAAATCCTGGCCAGACTTCCCTGATGATCCAGGCATTAAGAATCTGCCTGCCAATGCAGGGGACACAGGATCCATCCCTGGTTCAGGAAGATTCCACATACTTCGTGGCAACTAAGCCCATGCACACCAATTACTGACCCCATGTGCCACAGCTACTGAAGCCTGTGTGCCCTCGAGTCCACGCTCCAAAACAGCAACAAAAGAAGACACTATAATGAGTATAACTAGAAAGTAGCCCCTGTTCACTGTAACTAGGGAAAAGCCTGGTGCAGTGACAAAGACCCAGCATAGCCAAGAATTAATTAAATTTTAAAAATCCTGGGCAAAGTTCTCAGTCTTGTAAATTTCCCATAATTCATAAAGAGTCATGGTTGCTTCCAACAAGTATATATGAGACTTAGCTAAAATAACATGTTCTGAGCCTGATGAAATATCAAAGGAGATAGTACCTTTGTCTCCTAGTTTCTGTGGGGGGTAAAAGCCAAACTTCAGTGGATGTTAAGTAGCAAACATAGAAGGCCTAATCAAAGAAAACAATTTTTTGCAAAATCAGGAATAATTCACTGGGCTGAACACATTCTGTTGATTAACCTCTACTCAAAAGTCCTCCAGTACTTTTCTATTAACTTCCTTCGATGCTTAAAAACGTCCCACCTTTTCTCTCAGGCTAATTAATTTCAGTATCTCTCTTCCATTGCAATAATCTTAATGCCATGTGGGCTAGGGAACATAATTATCAATTTGAATATGGCTTTGTGAATGATGCAGTTTTGCCAAATGTTGGTAATGTATCAGGATTGCTTCATACCCTCCAAAATACGTAGTCTACATGACATTCATTCATAGTCTGTGGTAATCAGAAATAACTAAAGCATTACCCTGCAAATGGCATAACTACTACTGAGCTATTCTACATCTAGAATAACTACTGTGTTGAAGACATGCAGCAGATACATGGAAACATGGACTGTGAAAAATTTTTTATATTCAATAGGTTTATGAAAAATAAGAATAAAAATGTCAGTGGACACCAGAAACCTGCTTTAATTTTGACCTGTAAAAAGTACCATGATATTCAAAATCAGAATTTTGATTGTTAGTCTGCTCAGGTGTATCATACTCTTCCCAACCCCATGGACTGTAGCCCACCAGGCTCTTCTCTCCGTGGAATTCTCCAGGCAAGAATACTGGAGTGGGTAGCCATTCCCTTCTCCAGCTGATCTTCCGAACCCAGGGACTGACTGAAGCCAGGTCTACATGGCAGGCAGATTCTTTACCATCTGAGCCATCAGAGTAAAGCAGCAGAATTTTAATTCTGGAAAGCAAATGATAAACTAATATACTATATTTTATAGAAGTAGAAATACTTCTTGGAGAAGGCGATGGCACTCCACTCCAATACTCTTGCCTGGAAAATCCCATGGACGGAGGAGCCTGGTAGGCTGCAGTCCATGGGGTCACTAAGAGTCGGACACGACTGAGCAACTTCCCTTTCACTTTTCACTTTCATGCATTGGAGAAGGAAATGACAACCCACTCCAGTGTTCTTGCCTGGAGAATCCCAGGGACGGAGGGGCCTGGTGGGCTGCCGTCTATGGGGTCACACAGAGTCAGACACGACTGAAGTGACTTAGCAGCAATAGCTGAAATACTTCTAAATGCTTCTAGCTAAAGAAAAGCATAAGATTAACAAAACAAGGATTAATAATGACAGTCCTGTCACTATTAATTTAAAAGTAACATGTAGCAGCCTTAACATTTAGGTCCCTTTATCAATGACATTGGGATTCTTCTACCTGTGGCCTTTGGCCTTTTACAAAGGCCAAATGATATGAGTTTAAGCATATATTCATTTGATTGCTTTTCATTTGGAAAATAAAAGTGAATATAACATTCTTAAATCTCTTAGTATTTCTTGGCATCAACAAAATAATAAATAGAAGTTTGGATCACTTATGTCCTAAATCCTAGCCTCCTTGATGAGATATGTAAATTTGACCAATGGTTAAAATAAGCCATTTCTCATGTAATGAAATGTTTGTGGTGTGTTTTATAAATTAAAGTACTGAATAGAATTTTCCCTGGAAAACACAAAATCAAAAATATCTGGCATATAAAAGCTACAGATAAAATAACTAGAAAGGTGTCATGTACAATAAAAAAGATAAATTAGTTATCTTTTTTGAAAAAGTATTGCTTCATTTTATGTAATATATCTTTCTTCTTAAAATATTTAACACCTGCTACTAAATGATGTTATATGTGGATTCCATATTGTATTATATTCAAATAAAATTTTGAAATCTGTCAAGAACTTTATGAATCTTGGAATTTTTGGTTTGCTTATTTCAGTAGACTCAGTCTACTGGAAAGTAAGCAATAGTGAGGACACAGTCAAAGCTATTTTGAATTTGAGTGTCTATTAAAAAGGATTTGCGCCATGCTCAACCAAGGTCAGCCTGGTCATTTGAAGATAAATATACACATAGGTGAATGGATATACCTCTCTAAATGTGTTTAAGCTGCAACATCTATTCAAATAACACATTTTCTATTTTCATTGCTCAAGCCACACTCTCTAATGGTTTGTTACTGGTGTTGCAAATTTTTAGTAACACTAATTGTGCTAACTTTTTTGAAAGTATCACTGTTTAACACAATGCTACTCTGAATTCTTAACATTTGCTTTGCTCTAAAAGGCATGGCCGGAGAGGACAATGGCACACCACTCCAGTACTCTTGCCTGGAAAATCCCATGGACAGAGGAGCCTGGAAGGCTGCAGTCCATGGGGTCGCTGAGCATCAGACACGACTGAGCGACTTCCCTTTCACTTTTCACTTTCATGCATTGGAGAAGGAAATGGAAACCCACTCCAGTGTTCTTGCCTGGAGAATCCCAGGGACGGGGGAGCCTGGTGGGCTGCCGTCTATGGGGTCGCACAGAGTCAGACATGACTGAAGCGACTTAGCAGCAGCAGCAGCAAAAGGCATGGCGGCAAGTGTGTCTCCTGCTTGCTATCTTATTTTAGTGGAGGAAAGTTTTACATTAACTGGACAAGAGTTAAATAACATGTTACATAATCTTGAACTCATCGTTTTACCTGAGTGAAACAACTGTAATCAAGTTTATGTATAGCTCTATTAAATATGTATCATTGTTTTGCTTTCCCATGAACCAAGAATTAACCTTTCAACCAACATAGTTTTTATATTGATACTATGTCTCATAAATTCATAATAACTTGATTAATCTGAGATTTTAACTGCCTTGGGTCTTGTGAATATATTAATTAAAGACACATTCAAACTGTCTAAAGCCATCTATATCACATTGACTCACAACAGTTGTTATAACTCAGAGGCTTGGGGTGAAGCACAGGATCTCAATCACTAGAGATAATAAAAGTCACAGTGTCATTAAAACAGAAAAACTGGACAGGCTGATGAAGTGTTCCAGTGGGTTAATGCAAGATGAGCTGGACAGGTGCCAATGACTGAAAAAGTAAAATTTGGGAGGAGGGGGAGGGAGCAGTAGGATAGAATGAGGATGGATGAGAACCAGTTCTCAAAGACAAGGTGAGGAGAAGAATCAATAGCTTGGGCAGCTGATCTCCTTGGAGAGAGACAAGATGGAAAGCACAGAGTTCGGCTCCAAAGAGGCAAGGGCTTTCAAAAGCAAGTGTTCACGGGTTTCTAGAAAACTGGGCTGTGACTCACCACAGGTTTCTGGCCTCCAAGCCAAATCTAATGGGATAGAAGACAAACCGGACAGAAACTTCTTCACTTTGATTTAACAGAGTAGAAAAAAAATGTGAAGATATTAACATTTAACACTTAAGGGTGATCAAGGCTTACTCTGTGAAAACAGCTCAATCATTGAGAGGGCCTACAAGAGATTTGATCTTCTGTTTTCTCCAGGTACTATTTTGTCACACAAAAGACAACAACCACAAAAAAATCTACCAAACAAGCACTTGAATATCATACACACACACATACACACATATAAAATAAAGTTACAAAACAATCAGAACAACATTTTAAAATCTGTTTAGTTATTATGGTTTAATAATAGCTTGTATCTTCTTAAATTCCTAGAGTTATTTAGCAATGTGAATCAAGATAATTTCATTTTCTGCATCTTAAAAATTAACCATTCAAGGAACCAAATTCTTTCTTAAATATATATGTATTTCAAGAGAAGACAAAATTAATGCCTTGAACCAGTATTTCCCCCACACCTCCCTCAAACTGAGATTTTTTTTAAATGTCATAGTTATACATATTTGGAAAATAGAATGTATTATATACTGTTCAAAGAAGTATCAGCACAGTTGCAGAAAACGTCAAAATCTCTGTAGTTTACAAAAATGGAAGCAGATTTTCTTCATGTCAGCTCATTACTGGTCAGTTGTAACCATGTCTTCATCCAGAGACTTAGGCTTAATGAACAGTTCCTATCTGGGACATGCTGGCTGATGATAGAGGAAAAAGTCATGGTGGAAACACATGATACGTCAAATATTTATTCATAAATTGCACATGTTCACTTTTGTTCTTTTCTCCCCCCACCAAAACCAGGCCAATGGAGGAAGAATCAGGATCCTCTCAAAGGACTTTTAAGTAATTGGGACAATAATACAGCCTAATTCTTACACATCATACCCTATTTTTGATATTCACATGTGTATTAATGTTTTGAAGAATTCTGAAGTAAAAAAAATAAAAGACTTTAAAATCAACTTTCATTTACGTTAGAAGTAGGTTGCCATTTATCAGAAGTTGCCACCATTTATAACACATGATTAGGATCCTAGAAAGTCACTCATTCATTGTTTGCCTGTTAGGTTAGAATTTCTATGGCTATATAAGCAACTTAAGTTACCAGTTTCATCCAAATGACTTAAGTTTTTCTTTTCATTAGAAAAAAATAATGAAACCTTCTCTTTTCGAAGAAACTTGAAATCAGTTTCCTTCCGTTACCATACCTTACTTCATTGTGATATTTAATTAACATCAAAAAATGATTCCCTCGAGTCTTTTTCTGGTCCCACCAAGTTTCACAGTCACACTACTCTGTGCTTCCTTGGTCCCGATGCAATTTCCCACTGTTGTTCTCTCTTGCAAAAATTTCCTCTGAACTTTTTAGTTCTTGTTTCACAGTAACAAATAAGTCTCTATGTTTAACCTATTCCTAATGTCTTTTCTACCTCGTTTTAATTCATCTTACTTGAACATACTTCTCCTTGATATTATCTGTTCACACTCAGTATTACTATTCCCATCTGCTAAGCAGCACATTATCATGTATCATAAGGGACAGAGTTTGGGGAAATTATTTCCAGGCTCGCAGGCCAGCAGGGTTCTGGTTTAGAGTCCACTAACGAGAGTCATTTCTATAAGACTTGGAAGCTAGATGAAGAGCACTAGTAGACTGGCATTCAGCTGAGTCTGGAGCCAAATATCCAACGGAGTTGATGCTTCCTCCTCTTAATCTCCCACTTTTGGCTAGCTAGGATTCTTTTTTACACTTATTAAAAAAAAAAAAAAAAAACTTTACTGAAATATAACTTACGTACCATCAAGTATACTCACAGGATTTTAGTATATTCACAGGGTTGTGCAGCCACCACCACAATCAATTATAGAACCTTTTCATCACCCTAAAAAGAAAGCCCATATCCGTAAGCTGATATCCCTTATCCCTCAGCGCATATCACTAATCTTCCATAGTCCCGCTGCTGCTGCTAAATCGCTTCAGTCGTGTCCTACTCTGTGCGACCCCATAGACGGCAGCCCACCAGGCTCCCCCTGGGATTCTCCAGGCAAGAACACTGGAGTGGGTTGCCATTTCCTTCTCCAATGCATAAAAGTGAAAAGTGAAAGTGAAGTCACTCAATTGTGTCCGACTCCTAGCGACCCCATGGACTGCAGCCTACCAGGCCCCTCTGTCCATGGGATTTTCCAGGCAAGAGTACTGGAGTGGGTTGCCATTGCCTTCTCCTCCATAGTCCTAGGCAATCACTAATCTATTTATATCTCTATAGGTTTGCCTATTCTGGCCTTTTCATAAAAATGAAACTGTATGTGACCTTTTGTGACTGGCTGCTTTGACTTAGCAACTTGAAGGTTCATCTGTGTTTCATAATGTATCAGCATTTCATGTATTCTTATTGCTGAATATATTCCATTGTGTGGAATATTTTATTTATCCATTCATGTACATGTGGGTGGTTACTACTTTTTGGCTACTATGCATCAGTTCAGTTCAGTTCAGTCGCTCAGTCGTGTCCGACTCTTTGTGACCCCATGAACCGCAGCACACCAGGCCTCCCTGTTCATTACCAACTCCCAGAATCCACCCAAACCCATGTCCACTGTGTCGGTGATGCCATCCAACCACTTCATCCTCTGTTGTCCCCTTCTCCTCCTGCCCTCAATCTTTCCCAGCATCAGGGTCTTTTCAAGTGAGTCAGCTCTCTATATCAGGTGGCCAAAGTATTGGAGTTTCAGCTTCAACATCAGTCCCTCCAATGAACACCCAGGACTAATCTCCTTTAGGATAGACTGGTTGGATCTCTTTGTAGTTCAAGGGACTCTCAAGAGTCTTCTCCAACACCACAGTTCAAAAGCATCAATTCTTCTGCATTCAGCTTTCTTCACAGTCCAACTCTCACATCCATACATGACCACTGGAAAAACCATAGCCTTGACTAGGCGGACCTTTGTTGTCAAAGTAATGAGTACTTCTGTAAACATTTGTGTACAAGTGTTTGTGTGGCTATATATTTTCATTTCTTTGGGTATATGCCTAAAGTAGAATTGCTATGTCATACAGTAAATGTGTTTAATCTTTTGAGAGATTCTCAGACTGTTTTCCAAAGTGGGTACACCATTTAAAATTCCCATCAGGAGTGGGAATTTCACTGAGATTGTCAGACTGTTTTCCAAAGTTGGTACACCATTTAAAATTCCCACCAGGAGTGGGAATTTCACTGCATCCTTGTTAATCGTTGTTATCCTCTGTCTTTGAGCTTAGTTCCAGGGCAGGAATAGAGATACAGACATGTGGACGTGGAGGGGAAGGGGAGGGTGGGGTGAATTGGAGATTAGGTTTGACATAAACTACAATGTATAAAATAGTTATGATTATTAGCAGTGGTTTCAGGAAGGGTTTTTTTTTTTTTGGTAATAATTTCCCAAATGAACAGAAGAGCTTCCCCATTTTTGTAAGTCTCTCTTTTTCTGTAGTAAATCCCTTCCTTAAATTAACTAGAGGCTTCTCTTTTCCTGACAGGTTGCTGGCAGAGACAATACTATTTCCCTTGCAAAACTCTTTATCAAACACTAAGCTCTCAGGCTCCCACATTCTACTTTCTTCAGAGTCCAGGAGCACGGGAACTGCAGGGTAGTTGTTCACTTCATGGTGCTCATTTGGGGCCATCATTGCTTCATCCTCACCATTCTTCCTCTGCATCTATGTGGCTTCCTGTTGATCTCATTGACTCGCAAGTGACCTTGGCTCCTGGCATGCTTTTTCTTTCAACATTTACCCCTTCATTCAACATTTATCTTCAGTAAACCAATGACCAGGTGACAAAGTTATCTGAACATTGAACCTTTTCTGGCTTTCCATAATTCAAGTTATTTCATGCACTCTCTATTCCCTCATCCACTCTGGTGTCTATATTCTGGACTGTTATCACCCAACAACTCTTCTGCTTCTGAAATATTAAAAGATCTCCCTCTGATCAAAACATCCTGTCCTTCTAGCTTATGCTTCTAGTACCAACTGATTTTCATCAAAATTTTGCCATAAAGCAAAGAATTTATCATTTCTATGGCTATTCCCTCCCAAGTAATGAACACAGAAACGAAAAAATGTAGTTATCCAGACTTATGCTACTGAAATGTCAATCTTCATTAACACAGTACAACACTTTTTCTTCTACCCTAGACAGCTTTCTTCCATATCTTTCTCTTGCGTGCCATTATTAACTGATGATGGAGCGTGCATGCTCAGTCACTTCAGTCATGTCTGACTCTGCGACCAAATGGACTATAGCCTGCCAGGCTCCTTTTCCATGGGGGTTCTCCAGGCAAGAATACCAGAACGGGTTGCCATGCACGCCTCCAGGGGATCTTCTTGACCTAGGGATGGAACCCGCCTCTCTTATGTCTCCTGCATTGGCAGGCAGGTTCTTTACCACTAGCACCATCTGGGAAGCAACAGATGATAAGTTACTAAGAAAAAGTTCTAGATATAGTCTCCCAACTGACATCTATCAACCCCTAGCCTCTGAATTCCACTCCCCTGCTCCCCTCAGTGATACAAGAACCATAGGGAGACACAGGTGTGATCCCTGGGTTGGAAAGATCCCTTGGAGGAGGGCATGGCAACCCAATCCAGAATTCTTGCCTGGACAATTCAGGGGACAGAGGAGTCTGGTGGGCTAACAGTCCATGGGGTGGCAAAGAGTCAGATACAACTGAAGAGACTTAGCAGGCCCACTCAAGCATCATTTCTGAGCACATCCTAATAAACAGTTACATTTTAATCACAAAAATATCTGGTGACTCCCAAATCACTTCAATCCCAAATATCTCTCTTAAATTTCCAGCCAGTTTCTTCAAATAAGTAGCTAAGGAACTTCTTAAAATAATATCTTTCAACATTAACTTTCTAGACTGTCTGTAAAGTCTATTATATTTCTATCTTCCTCTGGGTTTATTTTAACTATTTATTATTTATTGTGTACCATCACAACAATTGTAGCAACAAATATTTTATAGTAATTATGATTAGTGGCAATTCTTTATTCTACATTCAATAGCAGAAAAGTGTGAATCAATGAAATATGCCAGGATTTTCAGTGTATAAAAGAAAAACACTTTTCTGCTATTCAAAGAATGTATTTCTCTTTATGCATGAATTTTCAACTTACAAGAAAAACACGAGACACTCTGTCACCAGGTATCATTTCCAAAAGACCTACTTGTCCAAGTTCCTTTAGTATAAAATCTTAAGATAGTTCCTTCTGGTCCATTGGCTTATCTTTTCTACATTTGCTGTGAACCCCTCTCACACAACAGACTTTCAGTCCTGTCATCAATTTATCTTATATTTATTTCTAACAAATAACACACTTCAGTACTGCAACTTTCAGCAGAGGGAAAGGCAAACCCTTAACTATTCTATTCTAAACAATTAAATGTTTAGTAACTTGGTACATTTTTCCCTTTCAGTTTCTTTTTAGGGTACCAAATCTTTTAAATTTTGCTTTTTTGTTTTTTTCCTGACATTCTTGTAGTATTGTTGACAGCTTGAAGCAATTTCAACCTTCCAGACTTCAATTAGTATGAAACTCACACCAGATACGGAGAAGGCAATGACACCCCACTCCAGTACTCTTGCCTGGAAAATCCCATGGATGGAGGGGCCTGGAAGGCTGCAGTCCATGGGTTCGCTGAGGGTCGGACACGACTGAGCGACTTCACTTTCACTTTTCCCTTTCATGCATTGGAGAAGGAAATGGCAACCCACTCCAGTGTTCTTGCCTGGAGAATCCCAGGGACGGCAGAGCCTGGTGGGCTGCTGTCTATGGGGTCGCACAGAGTTGGACACGACTGATGCGACTGAACAGCAGCAGCAGCAGCACACCAGATAAATTTAAATGTAACAAGGTAAGAATCTGCTGAGAAAATGACATAACAAGAAAAGACGTCTTTGCAAAGACATTTACAGTGGTTTCCATTCATGAGTGGTATTACTTCTTCCACTCAACCCCATACTGTACATGGGGACATCTGGAAATGTGTGGATTCATATTTGGTTGCTACTATGACCAGGGCCAAGAGCTGCTATTAACACTAGCATTTAGCATTTGGAGGACATGGATGCTAAATTTCCTATTATAAATGCTACATACAGTGATGCAAAATTAAGAATTATTCTGATCAATATGTTAAGGTGAAGGCTAATGCTGTCTTTTCCTAGCAATGACTGAAACAGGAAATGTAGGCAAATAAATTAGGGGGAAATTAAATATCTTTACCAGTTCTCTGTAACTAGGTCTTCATGGTGTAATTTCCTTATGTGAAGTGTTGTGACTTTTTTCCAACAAATAGAATAACTCAAACATATCTGTATAAACTCAGTTTCAAAAATTCTTGCATTTAGATTTAAAAAACTATTTGTATTTCTTAAATACCAGGGCTTATATTATTGTATATAATTCAAAACTGACTATAAAATTCATATAATACTAGCCATAATTAAGTCTCAGTGATGTTATTAGCCATTGTCAACCAAAACTCTAAGTGCTGATACATCTGTAGTTACTAATTTATTATTGGTTTTTCATTATTTAAAAGGAGTCAACATATTCATAGATGATAAAGGTGCTTAAGATAAGACACCCCATCTAACCAAATGAATGCATATGTCAATGAGTGTTTGAACCTAGAACAGATGTCTGGAGACAGCAGTAATGACAAGACAGCAGTTTCTATGACAACTATGTCAATGATCTTCGAAGAAGGGTTCACATTTCAAAAATAATGTTGATTCTGCCCAGGACCATTATGTCAATGATATTAGCTATATTTTTTGTTTCTATTCAGCTAATTGCTTTGTGCTTTGCATCAATCATAGGTCTGTCAGTAAGCATAACTACTTTGCATTAAAACCATAACTTAATTAAAATTTGAGAAGGATTAAAATACAACAATAGGTTTATAAATCTGTGATTGAGATATCTCAAATGGGGGCACTGAGATCAAATCCTCGAGGTGAGTCTAGACAGAGCTCATGTAACCCTCAGGGTCTGTTTATGAACCCTAGTCAGCAAGGAAGAGTCAATCATGAAGACTCTTCACATTTTTCTCCAGGTTAGGTGTTATTAATATTGATAATGTGGCAACCCTAACAGTTAAGGCTACAATTTGCATTTAATTAAAAATATAAATTGAGATAAAGTTTCTCTCTATGAAGTTTGGGAGGAGAATCCATTACTAGTAGGAAAGAGAATACATCCAATTATCACCCATTCTCTCTGGTATTTGGCATGATTTTCCTCTATACCCTTATAAGAAAGGGAGCATTAGAAATAAAGGCAAGAAATCAGCCTCCAAATTCTATTACTTTACAGCCCACCCTAATATGCTCCAGTTATCATTATTATTTATTTAATATGTAGCTGGATTCTAGAGTTTAGGATAAACAAATCCTGTCTGACTTGGTTTAATAACTTTCCTAAACGAGTTCTTCCAACAATTTGTAAAAATGAGTATGTCAAGTTCTTTGAGCTCTTGAATGTCTTTTCACAAAGTCAAAACTAGGATTTGTTGAGCTCCTTACTGGAGGAGAAAATAAAACAAAGGCAAAGTGCTATAATCTGCAGCCAGCAAACTGTGTGTCAGCAAGTCTTTTATTGAGTGACCATATATTTACTGGCTCCATAAGCCATGAAACTCCAATATTTTGGCCACCTGATGTGAAAAACAGACTCATTTGAAAAGACCCTGATGCTGAGAAATATTGAGGGCAGGAGGAAAAGGGGATGACACAGGATGAGATGGTTGGATGGCATCACCGACGTGATGGACATGAGTTTGAGCAGGCTCTGGGAGTTAGTGATGGACAAGGAAGCCTGGAGTGCTGCAGTCCATGAGGTCGCAAAGAGTCAGACACTACTGAGCGATTGAACTGACCTGAAATAAGCCATGTAACCAGCACTATGCCCAGAATACTGTAGTAAACAACACAGGCACTTATCCTCAGGGAACTTATAGACAGAAAAGTTGTATCCAGAACTCCTCACTTTTGTAATAATAACCCTATAGAAATAAAAACACCACTGATGCTGGGAGAACTAATATGAAAAATACATACCAAAAAGCAAGTACACAGAATTTATGCTGCTGCTGCTGCTAAGTCGCTTCAGTCATGTCCGACTCTGTGCGACCACATGGACGGCAGCCCACCAGGCTCCGCTGTCCCTGGGATTCTCCAGGCAAGAACACTGGAGTGGGTTGCCATTTCCTTCTCCAATGCATGGAAGTGAAAAGTGAAAGTCAAGTTGCTCAGTCATGTCCGACTCTTCGAGACCCCATGGACTGCAGCCTATCAGGCTCCTCCATGGGATTTTCCAGGCAAGAATACTGGAGTGGGGTGCCATTGCCTTCTCCAACACAGAATTTATAGTCTCTGATAATGTTGTGGCTGAAACACAAACATGAAAAAAGCCAGAATCCTTTGGGTTTTAAATCATCTTAGTGTCTAGTATCTAGAAGCCCTTATGGACCATTTGTGGATAAACCTATGACTGCTTCTCAGACCAGAACACCTCTCTAAAATGTCTTTTTCTGCCTTTTCTCAGGCATTCAGGACAAAAACTATTCTTTGCTCCTGACATCAATCTCACTCTTTAGAATAGGAAACCTGTGCTTTAGCTTTCTCTATTTTGTTCCTCTACAGAGGGTCATACTAGTTACAAACAGTTTTATTGCTATTTATCACAAAGAAATAAAAGAATAAAATAATTATTGTCAATGAACTCACAATGCCTAAGACATGCTACTAAATTGTTACAGAAGTGATCTCAAGTATCTTGTTTTTTATTTCCTTGCTATGATAGTGATAGAAAGCATTCTCTGATTTCTATGCTCTATTTGTCTTCTTGGATTAGTAGTACAGGAGGGTTTCTGCTCCTCCTCCACCATCTCAGTATTCTGTCCTAGAATATAACACAAAACTTGAAAGTGTATTCTAAACATACTTTTTCTCCCTCAGCCCCTTTGCTTCAGTTGGTCAATTTTCTTCATGAAGATTTTAGACTGAATATCACTCATTCTTCTGGGCATGTAACTTAAATAACCATATATTAGATTTCACAAGTTTATGGTAAAATTCAATTTTAAGAATGATACAAAGGTTGCCTACTGGAAATGGTATCATCGTTACTATAAGATAATAGAATTGCCCTACAACAATTTTCATTTTATTAAATACAGCTATTGAGTAGCTGGAGAGTGACGTTTGTTTCTCTATTATCAGAAAAAGATATTGAGGGTTAGCTAGTTTAGGATAACTAGGAGACTTGGAAGACCTAAAACTAAAAGCAAAAACATTGGGGGAGGTTCTAGCTACAAATGTAAGATCACCCAATTTGTTAGGATGAATCAACTATTTGGAAGATAAAAGCTAGAGATAAGTGGGCATTAATATAGGTTAGTTTTGTTAAATGGTAAATATTGCAGATGAGTGACAAGCTGCTTAAGATGATGGTAAGGAAGCCTAAGATCATGCCACATTCTAATTGCATATAGCAAGATTCTAATTATAGAATGGATGCCAGAAAACTAATACAATATTGTAAAGTTAAAAAAAAAAAAAATAAAGTAGAATGGATGCCAGAAACAGGACATTGATTGTACACATGAGTGGGCAGTGGCAGGGACTGCAAAGAGAGAGAAAGTAGATGATCACTCAGAGGACACTGGGGAAGTAGAGAAGGGATATCATTTACATATAGACCTGGGGATGCAAAAATGGGTGAAAGTATAAGGAGTGAAAAAATGCTAGTCAAAGTACCTCCCACAACATATATATTAATTATTAAGAAAAAATTGACAAACTTTATTGTGAAGAAACTAGAAGATGCAACCTTAACCAAGTGATGAAGGTTCCCATTAGCACTGATATAAATCCACATCACTTGTCATAGCACAAAATGACTGGTTTGTAACTTCAAAAATGCCAGTATTGAGGAAAAAAGGAACACGAAAGAATTGTATGAGATTAAAAGAGACTAAAGAATATGACTACTGAAAGTATGATCTAGGATTTGTGTTTTTTTTTTTTTTTTTTTTTGCCATAAAGATCATAGTTGTACTAGCAAAACCTGAATAAAAACTAAAGGTTAGATACTTTATTATTGGTACACAGAAATTTCCTGATTCATGGCTATTAAACAAGATAATGATACATCTGTTTTCTAGGAAGAACACTTTGAAGATTTAGGAGTGAAGGGGCATCCAGTATGCAGCTTAGTCTGAATTTACACAAATCATGTATACATAGAGAATTGAAAGGATGAGGTAAACATAATAAACTGTTAAGATAAGGTGACTGGGATATAAAAAAACCATCTGTGCAAATTTTTTTTTGTAGCTCTGAAAATATGTCACAGTGAAAATATACAAAAGATAGTTTCAACTAGACAATTTTTCAAAGCAGTACTCAGAAATAGAGAAGCAAGATAAGGGCCCACTTTTTGGAATTAGGAAGAAACTAAGTCTCAAGAATAAAAGAGTGTTACCAAAGACTCTTTACTGTTATTAATAGTAATAGAAACATAACTAGAATTCACTTAAATTAAACAACAAAGATGTTGCAGGAATACCAGGATAAATCACAGAATCAGTGGAGAGGCTGCAGAAACAGGGGAAGTTTTAGTCATCTGAGTGCCTAAACTAAGCTGACATATCCATGAATACATTTCTCAAACCTTCACCTTAGCTTATCTCTGAGTATCTGCACCTTATATAAGATCAGATCCAGGAATAAACACTAATTTAACTGGTCCAACGAGTGACCAATGCAAATCACTGTAGATGGAAAGATAAACATTAGATCGACTCTCTGGGGATGGAGGGGTGGTAGCGTACTGCAATTGACAGCTATATGTCAACATATAGTTGTACTGGGTAAAGGATAAATTCTATAACAGTTAGGAGTGAAGTAAATTGATAGTGAAGGGCAGGGAACCCTGGCGTGCTGCAGCTCATGGAGTCGCAAAGAGTCGGAAATGATGTAGCTACTGAACAACAACAACAAATATTGTAATTTACAACCAGAGGTATAGTTTGAGTGAAGATTGACTCCAACCTTTCATTAAGGGTGGGCTCTAATTTTTTCCAACTTAATCCACTGGATAGCATGCCTTGGACAAGAAGAGTTGATAAGGATGAACAGGTCACACAATCAGAGCCAGCATGGTACATTGGAAACTCTTCTGAGGCTTTGAGGATGCTGGCAATACTCTCCTCCACTGAATCTGAGGGTTCCCAGGTGGTGCTAGTGGTAAAGAACCTGCCTGCCAATGCAGGAGACATAAGAGATGTGGGTTTGATCCCTTAGTTGGGAACATCCCCTGTTGGAGGGCATGGCAATCCACTCCAGCATTCTTGCCTGAAGAACCCCATGGACAGAGGATCCTGGTGGGCTAAAGTTCAGTAGGGTGGCAAAGAGTCTGACATGCCTGAAGAGAATTAGCAGGCAGGGCACACACTGAACTTGAACCTAAAAGTTTGTAATGGAAATTGCTTTCATCTTGCCACCATATGTTAAGCCAATACACTGAAAGTTGAGCATGAGAAAAAAAGCAACTAGATCTTGGTGACATTATTTGAGCTCAAGGAGCCCAAACTTCAAGCCAGGTCTACCACTGAACTAATTGAGCCAATAAATATTTTTGCTTATATGCATTTGGCAATAGTTTTCTGCCACCTGTGTCAGAAATATCCTGGTAATACAAATTAACTTATTAACTTACCCTGGTAATACTATTAATAAGGGAAGAGAGAAACAAATGCTTGGTGTTCCCACAACATAGACACACACACCCTTCAATGGAGAGTTTTCATCACTATGCTTAGAATACAAGACCAAATCAAACACAAAATAAGCTTATCTTGATGGTGAATCAATATAACTCAACTGGTGTTTAGATCTACTTTACAAAATCAATATGGATCTTAGTGTCTGGGGTGGGGTCATTTTTTATAAGAATGGAGAAAAAAAGCAGAAGAGCTTTGAGAAAAGGCACAAAACATGTGATAGCACAGTCATTTTGACTTGAGAATTGAATAATAGTGCACTTCTAAATTTATGAGCCAAAGAAACTTATGTAGAAGACTTTCAAGAGATGTACACTTTCCTTAACCTATGAGCACCCATCAATTTGGACAAGAATTCAAATTAGATATCAAGGAGTGCACTGATGGATAAAATTAAAGATTTATCTTCTTTTCTGTCTTTTTATTAACCTCCCTAAAAGAGACACAAACTTATGGTTTGAACAATTAACAGATATTAGTCATCCACTGTTCTCAAGCCTTAATAAGATTTGAAGGCTGACATTTTTAAAACAATAAATGGCTGACTTACTATTAATATATCCCTCTAAGCTGGTTGCTTAATATATCTCTGTTTCCATTTTCATCTGTAAATGATGCTAATTATACTTTCCTACCTCTCTTAAGAGCTATGATAATTACTGTTGGTAAAGTACTTAGATTTCCATGGATAAGGGAGATGGTGTAAGGGCAATGTATTATCATCATCATTATCATTGCCCTGGGCAGCTGCTCATTAATGACTACACTTTGAGGAAAAAAACCCATGAAACGTTTAATTGATAAGAGACAGAAACTGGTCAACCTTAGCTATATTCACTGCCAAGTTTAAGTCCAAGGAGAAAAATTTCTTTTTAATTGTATCATCTCAAATGTCATCACAAAAGGAATACAATAGTTTTTAACTGTTTTAACAATTCAGCATTCATTCATTTAGTGAACATTTGTTAAATATCTGTTGTGTGTCAGGCACTTTCATCGGTTCTGAGCATACAATGCTGGAAAAAAAAAAAAGGCCTTTGTGGAGCTTACCTTCTGAAGTATGTGAAGCTTAATTCACCTGGGCTATTGCTTTTTTTCCTTCTGATCCAAATTGTACTTATCTTTTAAACTCTTTATCACTCACTCTGTTCCTAATGCCATCTTTTATAACAAAGCTCAAACCAATTTTACTTTTTCCTTTTCTAGGAATATATATCTTATTTATTTTTCTCAACAATAAATTGCTGCACGTTATGTAAAACTTGCAGGTTTGCCTGCCCTTTTCCCCTTAAAAGTGTTGGTTCTTTCAAATGCCCAACACATCTACTTTGCATAGTACTGTATACATTGTATGCTCATAAATGATGCTGCAATTAAATATGCAATATTTGTTACTAATATTTCTCTTATTTACTAACTAGTAAATGGCGGTTTGTCGGAGAAGGCAATGGCACCCCACTCCAGTACTCTTGCCTGGAAAATCCCATGGACGGAGGAGCCTGGTAGGCTGCAGTCCATGCACGAGGTCGCGAAGAGTTGGACACGACTGAGCGACTTCACTTTCACTTTTCACTTTCATGCATTGGAGAAAGAAATGGCAACCCACTCCAGTGTTCTTGCCTGGAGAATCCCAGGGACGGGGGACCCTGGTGGGCTGCTGTCTATGGGGTCGCACAGAGTCGGACACGACTGAAGCGACTTAGCAGCAGCAACAGCAGCAGTGGAGGTTTGTATAAATTATTGAGAATTTAGAAATGATCTCCAGACATGTGCAACCCTTTGCTATGAAGTCAAGAAAGATTAGGGTTTGAAAAAGTGTCAAATCTAGAAAAATATATTTTCTAGCTCTGCTTCATCACTGCCCACCTGCTATTGCAAGATTTCCTGTTTTAAGCAAGACATTCTCTGCCAAAAATCACTCCAGTCATCCTGCAGGCTGTTTCCTGGATATCATGACCATGTCAATTAGCAACCACAGGGCATCCAGGAATTATTTCTTCTACTCTGGCCCTTTTTAATACTGTTGTTGTTTAGTTGCTAAGTCATGTCTGATTCTTTTGTGACCCGGTGGACTGTAGCCTGCCAGGCTGCTATGTCCAAGGGATTTCTCAGGCAAGAATACTGAAGTGGGTTGACCTTTCCTTCCCTAGGGGATATTCCTGACCCAGGGACCAAACCCATGGCTCCTGCATTGCAGGCAGATTCTTTGCCGCTGAGCCACCGGGGAAGCCAGTTACTGAAGCCCTGATGTCTCCAAAGCTATGTGAAGATGCTCCATACCTACTTCAGTAGGGCCTGCTTTTCCCCAAGTACTTTCAGTGCTACTTCTCCTGGGCAGCACTGTAGCTGCATACTCTGGAACACTGACAACAAACTAACATTCAACTCTATCCAAAGTTAAGGTTTCAAATCCAAATCATACATTCAATAGAAAAAGAAAAAAAATGCATTTTTCTTCTAAGAATATCCAGGAAATACTGATTTGAGTCCCTAAATCTTAAGAACTCCTGAGGTAAAATATCTCCACCAGTTTCTATACCTTCTGGTTGATTTCTCCCTTTTTCTTTCTAACCTTCCCACACTTCTCTCTGCTCCCCAGATTATTTAAGTAAGATCTTTATAGCTGGCCAATAAACACATCTGATAAATAAATGTCATCATCTGAACAGACTCAATTCTGAAAAATAAAAAGGTGGTATATGGCCAAATGTATCTAATTCTTTTAAAATAAAATTATCTTCTGAAATATTCCACCGTGAAAAAATGTTTTATTGCATCATCCTCATTATCTGCCCTGAAATGAGCATATCTCAGGCTCAGATTGAATGGGACATGGACATTAGCAGGATGACTTTTCTGCCCTTTCTACTATTTTGTAGGGTCATTAGCTGGGAAAGTAGGGGTCAAACTGTCACTCTGCTTCTGTTACTCCACCACACTGACTTTTCAAATATTTAAAGGTTGTGGAAAATAAGATAAACTTTGCTTGTATTGGCCTTAATAAATGGAAACCATATAAAGGTCTATTTAAAAGGAAATCAAACCAGTTGGTTTTAAAGGGAATCAACTCTGAATACTCATTGGAATACATTGGCCACCTAATGTGAACAGCCAACTCATTGGAAAAGACTCTGATACCGAAAAAGATTGAGGGCAGGCAGAGAAGGGGGCAACACGAGATGAGATGCTTGGATGACATGACTGATTCAGTGGACATGAACTTGGGTAAACCCCAGAAGATAGTGAAGGATGGAAGCCTGGCATGCTGTAGTCCATAGGGCCACAAAGAGTCAGACTTGAATAAGTGACTGAACTACAACAACAAAAGTTGAGACTAATATTATTTAAGGTAGAAATAATGATGGAAATTGGGTGAAGTCACCTGACATTCAAGGAAGAAGTGGCCAATTATTGCTTTTGTCAATTAAACCACTGCACCTCTAAGTTCTACCCATACACTTCCTGAAAGCATTGGGTTTAAGGAAGAGCAGCAAAATGAGAATCTAATACCACCCAATACCCTTATTGTAGCATTCTATTAAAAGCTGAGTCCAAACACATGTTTTAGTCTTGGAGTCTAAAGGGAGACTTCTATTTTCTTTCACATCCCCTCCTTTCTCAAATTCAAATCTTGAGATCTTGGCACATCCCTAGCAGTTGATGGGGGTGGGCAGGGGGAGTCAGAAATAAAGAAGGAAGATTGCTAGGTTCAATTTTGGCAATGTCAACTTATGGAACAAGTCACTAAACTTCTCTGTGCCTCATATTTATTATCTGTGAGATAGGAATAATAATCATATCCATTTCATACTAAAGTTTCAATGGCTGTATTCATGTAAAATGCTTAAAACGATGGATGATAAATAGAGAGTACTCAAATATTACATATCATAATAATGATCATTATCATTACCTTCATGACATTTTCATTACTACATACTAATCAGTGCCTGAGCCCACTTAATTGCTTATTTACCTGCAAAGAGGATGGAAGAAAAAGAGAAAGACCCCTTGTGATTTCTTCAACCCACTTAGCCAGTTTAGCTCACATGAAGTAGAAGTGAGGCAAATCAGATGATGCGATCTCTCACTTAGGCCTCCACCTCAGTGCTTCCCAATTAAATACTGTGAACTTGAACTAACCGAACTTCCATGACCTTCTCCTTTAAATAAAATAATGCAAACACAGAGGTGTCTGGGAATACAAAGGAATTGGAGAATAATCCTCATCAACTGCCAAATAATGACATGGGATTCTTCAAACATCCTGAATCAAATTGAAAGGCCAGCTCAGGAGTGCTGAAGAAGAGATGTCTGCAGTTATGTGTTGCTGAATTTAATGTTCTCAAGGGAACAAGTGAGAGAGCCAGGAGACATAGCCATGGGAGAACTACAGCTAAGTATGAGTGAGGGGAGGATATAGCAAGGCTGTACTCAGGGAAAAAAACACACTGAATGTGAAATACATGTTTGTGGATGGATAGGAGGCATGGTTGTATGTCAGGAAGTGCATGCCCTGTCTCTTCTGAATATATATACATACATCTATTCATTTCCATGGGTCTGTGTTATAAGGAAAATAGAGAGAAAATGGCCTGGTGTGTCTAATGACCATTATTCAACATAAAAACTGACCAAACATACCCTGGTCAATATCCAAGCTATTTTCAACAATAAACTTTCAGACCCTTAAAAAGCCCTAATTTTTCATAATCATTGCCATAGATTTCATTGTTAAGCATAAAGGTCACTATTCTAAGGATAAAGCTAATTATATCTACTACTTTTAGTCACCCACAAAATTGAACAGCTCAGTAGCAAATAAACATTATTTTTCATCAATCAAAAAGGAAAAATTCAAATTCCTATCTCTTTCACTGAGATGTATCTCTGAGAAAAGAATGTCTGCTCTGTAGCCTTTCATGGAAGGAAGCCACTTATATCATCTCTGGTGTGAAAAACAATGATGCCAAGAAGGTAAAACAAAAGTGTGCTGGTCCTCCCTTGCTAATTAGTGTTCCCAGGGAAACAAAATCAGATTAATCATCTGATCGCTCTTTGAAGAGCTCTCAAGGGAACTGTGCCTAAGGTGAGATCATCCTGGAACACCCATATTTTGTATCCTTCCACACAAGGCAAAGCAAGTTCTCAAAGTAATAGCAGAACCCATCACAAAAGAACAGACTGCTCTGAAGTAGAGTGCAAATGACAACACTGAGCTATTTTCTTTACACTGAGCTAGACTTATTTTCTGATTTCAATTCCTTCTTGGGAATGTGGTGAATTAAGTATTATGCGTGTGTGCATATGTGGATCTGTACGTGTGTGTGTGCTCCAAAGTCTATAATCATAGCACATTTACTTTAGTGACTGATATTTTGAAATACACCATTTTTCCCTTACTCTGTCATAGGAGAGTGCCTCTTTTCTTTGGTTTCTTATCTCCGGTTGTGCCAAGTTAAATGTGGCTTTTGATCACACTGAGGTAGAACTATTTGTTATTGTGAGTAGTGGTTACATAGCAGGAGATCATCATTAAGCAAAGGTATTTTTCTTAAAACCCATACATTTTTAAAATAAACTTGCTTGAAAATGAGGCATAAGAAAAAAATATTCAGCAATATTTACCCCAGGATAAAAAGTTTCTTTTTTAAGCCAGTATAATACCATCAAGAATTGATATCTAATTCATTAATAAAAACCAATGTATTACTATGGAAATCAATGCCTTAAGATTATTTTCGGATAGTATACAATATCAAAACCCTTTCATTATCGACCTGAATATTGAAACAACTTGACACCCTATATTTAATCTGACGAAGACTTCTCTCAAAGATGCCTGTGACATCCTTTTTTAAGTAACATTAAGATAAATTTCTTGAAAAGAAACTTTAAAATGCTTCCAGGGTAACAGACAATTTGGAAGAAAGGGGTGCCGCTGAATTATTAAAAAGCAAAAAAAAAAAAAGAAAGGCAAAGTGTGCTTTTCTCCTTCAAGTCTGCCACTTCCTCCTTCAACATTCAGTCTCTCTTACTTTCTGTATCTGGACCATCATCTTTCCCTCTTAGACCTGTATGAAACTAGCCACTATTTCTTATAAAGATTTGGACACAACCAAAGTGACTTAACACACATGCACCATTTCTTGTAAATCTTTAATTTACATAAAATGACGCTTTTTATAAATTATTTTAAAGGTTAGAATTTCAGGTCAAAGTAAACATATGTAGAAGATTTTATGATTTGGTGATTATCCTTTCATAAGTTTTAGGCAACTCTTATCAGATCAGATCAGATCAGTTGCTCAATCGTGTCCGACTCTTTGCGACCCTATAAATCGCAGCACGCCAGGCCTCCCTGTCCATCACCAACTCCCAGAGTTCACCCAGACTCACGTCCATCGAGTCAGTGATGCCATCCAGCCATCTCATCCTCTGTCCTCCCCTTCTCCTCCTGCCCCCAATCCCTCCCAGCATCAGAGTCTTTTCCAATGAGTCAACTCTTCGCATGAGGTGGCCAAAGTACTGGAGTTTCAGCTTTAGCATCATTCCTTCCAAAGAAATCCCAGGGCTGATCTCCTTCAGAATGGACTGGTTGGATCTCCTTGCAGTCCAAGGGACTCTCAAGAGTCTTCTCCAACACCGCAGTTCAAAAGCATCAATTCTTCAGCACTCAGCTTCTTTACAGTCCAACTCTCACATCCATACATGACCACCAGAAAAACTATAGCCTTGACTAGACAAACCTTTGTTGGCAAAGTAATATCTCTGCTTTTGAATATGCTATCTAGGTTGGTCATAACTTTCCTTCCAAGGAGTAAGCGTCTTTTAATTTCATGGCTGCAATCACCATCTGCAGTGATTTTGGAGCCCTCAAAAATAAAGTCTGACACTGTTTCCACTGTTTCCCCATCTATTTCCCATTAAGTGATGGGACGAGATGCCATGATCTTCGTTTTCTGAATGTTGAGCTTTAAGCCAACTTTTTCACTCTCCACTTTCACCTTCATCAAGAGGCTTTTTAGTTCCTCTTCACTTTCTGCCCTAACTGTTAAAGACAATCAAATGTACATATTGCATGTAGGCACTAAGATTATCATTTTCCTGGTATTTTGCAACTGGGTAAGGCACAATTCATAATAATTATCCTCTCATGCAGATATGCTTTACCAACCCAACTGGGCTGTAAAATTGACTTTATATATTTTTCCATAATTCCAATAGTAGGTAACACGGTTGCATGTCTATAAGAGGGAGCAGTGGTAACCATGATGGGAAAAAAGGTGAAATGATCTCATAGTGCAACAAATGAAATCTTGAGTAAATAAGAGCTATCATCCTAAGCATTGCTGAGGTTTGCAAAAAGGCAAAAGAAAAAAAAAAAAGAAATTGGGAGGGGTGCTTTTAAAAGAAACATTTTATGATAATCTAGTATTCCTCTACTTTATTTTGTCATATACCAACATAAGGATTTTGTCATGATTAAAAATGTATTTAATGTGTTTTTTAAAAAATGACTTTTTGCTTTTTGAAACAAAAAAGCATTATTTTTATTAAAAAGCAGAGACATTACTTTGCCAACAAAGATCAATATAGTCAAAACTATGGCTTTTCCAGTATTCATGTATGAATGTGAGAATTGGACCATAAAGAAAGCTGAGTGCTGAAGAATTGATGCTTTGGAACTGTGGTGTTGGAGAAGACTTTTAAGAGCCCTTTTGACTGCAAGGAGATCAAATCAGTCAATCCTAAAGGAAAACAGTCCCGAATAGTCATTAGGACTGATGCTGAAGCTGAAACTCCAATACTTTGGCCACCTGATACAAAGAACTAACTCATTGGAAAAGACCCTGATGCTGGGAAAGATAGAAGGCGGGAGGAGAAGGGAATGACAGAGGATGAAATGGCTAGATGGCATCACTGACTCGATGGACATGAGTTTAAACAAGCTCCAGGAGTTGGTGATGGACAGGGAAGCCTGGCATGCTGCAGTCCATGGGGTCACAAAGAATCAGACATAACTGAGTGACTGAACTGAACTGAAAACAAATGACTTAGAATTAAGTTGAGCTTTCAAAAGGAATTGTTAGATCAATGCCTTAAATGGAAAACCAGCATCATTAGCCATAAATAGAAAGTTATAAAAGTAACCATAGTAAGGGAAGCAATGTTATTAATTTTCTGCTTCATTTACTTAATTCAAGGACCATTACTGATAGTTACACTAATATTATTTTGTGTTGGCTTTACAATATAAAATTTGAAAAGTCTGCCTGATTCTTTATGTAAATCACTAGATAACCTTGATTAAATTTCTCATGGAACAACTTTTTAGAAGCTCTTATAAACTTGCTTTGTTGTAGATGAACATTTACCATTAACCATGATGTGGCCATTTCTCCTTCAATAGAAAGGACTGATGCTGAAGCTCCAGTACTTTGGCCACCTAATGCGAAGAACTGACTCGTTAGAAAAGACCCTGCTGCAAGGAAAGATTGAAGGCAGGAGGAGAAGGGGACGAAAGAGGATGAGATGGTAGGATAATATCAACAGCTCTATGGACATGAGTTTGAGCAAGCTCCAGGAGTCGGTGATAGAAAGGGAAGCCTAGCATGCTGCAGTCCATGGGATCACTAAGAGTTGGACACGACTGAGTAACTGAACTAAACTGAAAGTGATATCACAGGTTCCCTGGTGATATGCTACAAAGTAAATTTTGTTTCATCTTCCCAAATTCATATGTTGAAGCCCTAAAACCCTATGCAATGGTATTAATAATAGGAGGCTAGGCCTATGGGAGATAATTAGGCTTAAATGAGGTCATGAGGGTGGAGCCCCAAGATGGGTTAGTTCCCTTATAAAAAATGATACCATATTTCCTTCCCTCCTTTTCCTGTCACCATGCAAAGATATAGTAAGAGGGTAGTTGTCTGCAAGCCAGGTAAAGGGCCCCCACCAGGAACTCAATCAGCTGGCACCTTGATCTGGAACTTTCCAAGCTCCAGACTGTGATAAATATAATTCTAGTGTTAAGTTACTCAATCAAATATTTTAATAGTCTAGAGTTAAGATATGGTATTAAAGAAAATCTTCCACAAAGGATATCTAAGGTATCTCTATGATAAAATTTAGAAAATGAAATAATCTTAGGAATTGTTTCCAAAAAAATTATGGAAAATAACCATTTTCTGAATGACAAATATTTTCTTTAAAAGTCTATTCTGCAAACAGAAGGCTGTTAGACAACGAAAATAGCTACTCTTTAATTTTCTTAATGAATCTCCTTCATTTTATTTAAGATTAAGTTTTAGGCAAATATTTATCTGCCTCAAATAAGTAAATAAAATTTCAATTAATTATTTGAAGTATGCTAAAGCTGCTATAATAAAATCTATTCTATCCTTCAGGGAATAGATATATTTTTCAATGAACATCTTTATAAAAGTATCTAGTTATCTGAAGCATAGGTCTTTTGTCTGAAAAAAAAATATGACGTGACAATTTCTTGTATCACTTTTGGAGGTGTGTAGAAAAAAAGCAAGCAATAGTTCTGAATACTGTATATCATTAATGTATTCAAAATTACATATTAAATGCTTTCTATGTGTTTGGAACTATGCTATGAGCCAAGTTAGATAACTGGTGTACAATGTTAAACCTGTGAGCTATCTTACAACACAGAATGGTATCATAAGCCAATTGCCGTTTGTGGAAAATAGAGTATCTCATTTTTGCCTCAGCTACAGAGCCCATGTGTTATTTTTTTAATCAAATGCATCATAGGAAAAAACCCTCAGCATTTCTAAAGCAGGAGAAAAGAAAAAGAAGCAGCTAAAAGAAATGGAGCATAAAGTGAAGAAAGGGTTTTGGAAAACTCAGTTCTCAAAAAAGCTTTCATGGTGTGTAATTTATTCATGGCTCCTGCTGGATTGGGTTCACAGTGTTTGCCTATTCTCTTGATTGTTGTAATCATCTACAATGTCTCAGCTCATAACCCAAGACAGGAGGCCTTGCTGCTCAACTACAAAGTTATCCCTCCAAAACAATATTCTGTACACCAAGAGGCTATGAAACAGGCAAACAGATGTGTCTGAGGCCAGTAGACCTCAGAGGTTTTCTGCTGCTAAAATTCACTGGGCCCCCAGGATTCATCACAATGTTCCTCAACTACTTGATGTTCTTCCTTTATTTTATGTCTTTGTTTAGAAAAGATGTAAAAAAGAAAGGCCAGAGCAATTATTTGATTAAGAGAAAAAGATTCCACAGCATACAAGATGAGAGACTGAACTTCCACGTGTATTTTCTGAATTTCTTATATATCATTACCATGTGTTTAAAATAGCATGTACTCTAAGTATATACTATAGGAAATTCAGGAGCATTATACCTATATTTATTATTATTGGAGAAGGAAATGGTTACCCACTCTAGTATTCTTGCCTGGAGAATCCCATGGACACAGGAATCTGGTGGGCTACAGTCCATGTGGTCGCAAAGAGTCAGACACGATTAAAGCAACTCAACACACACACATGCTTTTTACTATTTATTTGTAAAACATCTGTTAAGTGCTTCATGATTTAGTCCTTGAAGCAATTCAAGTTAGTTCTCAACTTGCAGGAAGAAGTATTTTTATTCCTAGTTTTTAGCAGAGATAAAATATCAGGAATATACTTAGTTGGTAAGTGGTGGGTCTGAATTGAACCCAAGTTGCCTAAATTTCAGTCTAGGCTTCTTTCTGGCTGCTCCTCTCTGACACTGGCAACATGATTCAACATGGAACAGAAATTCGAGAAGTGGATTTACAAGTAACTAAAAAGTCTCTCATTAGCTGAACTCCGTAATGCTGATTGTGTGTACTTTGCAGAAGATCTGAGAATAGCAGCAACACTCAGATAGGAAAAATGGCAGTCCTATCCTTAAAGCAGTAAGAAGCTATCTGACTCAGTCTTGAAGAGTCTATGTAAATAAAGTGAACAAACATCATAGTGACCACACATTACTGACAGCAACTATGTTCTAGATCACTCAGTGAGAGCTCCACAAATGCTAAAAATGTCAGCTTAACCAAAATGAGAGTCATCCTTAGAATTGGCCATGGAATACAATTAGTAAAAATAATTACTCAGAGTAAAGTTAGCTGTGCAAGGATATTTATGAAACCAAAGGCAAATAATTATTAAAGAGCAACAAAGGAAGCATCATACAAGATGGGCTAAAACCTACCAAGTCAATAGAAAAGCCCCTTCCTTATTCACAAAAGTCCTAGAATCAAAAACAGACTTTCAGGGACAGATGCACCTAGTCAAGAATAGACCTGCAGGGACAATTATAGTCTTGAAGTTCAATACTCAGGATTAGATTAGAAAGTAGGGCCTGGGGAAAGCTGAGACTTTTACCAAGTTAAAAAATACTTGTTAGTAACTCTATTTGGCACTAGGAGTTTATTTCTTTAGCATTTAAACCAATTCAGAAATCCTCTATGGCATTTTTTTCATAGTTGCCATAAAATACACATCACATTCACAACTTTAGTGGTTTTACTCTTTTCTATTTCAGTATTAATAAGAATGTCCCATTAATAAAATTGTCCAAGTTGATCTCTCTGGTAAAGGAAGCTAACTGATATGACAAATAGTCTCAAAAATATATAGTGACGATCACAATGGAAGTTTAATTTTTGCTCACATAAATAATCTAAAGAGATATTCCAAACAACATTGGATTCTTCTCACTAAGTAGTTCAGGGATCCAGGCTCCTTCTATCTAGTCTGAAATACCCTAGGGTCCCATCATCATTTGCATTTAGCCAGTGAAGGGGAAAGAAAGTGAAGGCACATTAGCTTGATCTTGAAATGCACACATCTCTTCTACTTATAATCTTGGTCATACCCAACAGTAACTGAGACTGGGAAATATTTTCTACTTATATCTCGAAAGAGAAGTAAAGAGAAGAATGTGGATTTAAGTGAGTTTTGTAGAAGTTTTTGTCAAAGAATCTCTTTTTTTTTCATTACATGTGTGGATGGCAGGGAGCTATAAATGTGACAATAGTGAAAGTCGCTTGGTTGTGGCCAACTCTTTGCAACCCCATGGACTGTAGTCTGCCAGGCTTATCTGACCATGGAATTCTCCAGGCAAAAATCCTGGAGTGAGTAGCTGTTTCCTTCTTAGGGTATTTTTCCAACCCAGGGATCAAGCTCAGGTCACCCACATTACAAGTGGATTCTTCACCAGCTGAGCTACAAGGGAAGCCCCAATAGCAATGGTAAAAGACCAGAGTACTTATAAACTAAGAGTCAACCAAACAAACCTGAAGTGCAATATAGTAAATACCAACCAAAGCAGCAGAGCTAAGCACATTGTTAATGTCTAAACAACAGCCATGCCTGAACCTCTTTGTTTTTTTAAGTCTTTATTTTATTTGTTATAATATTGCTTCTTTTTATGTTTTGGTTTTTCTGGCCACGAGACATATGGGATCTTAGCTCCCTGACCAAGGATCAAACTCAGACCCACTGTATCGGAAGAAAAAGTCTTAATCACTGGACCAACAGAGAAGCCTCTTTTTTTTTTTTTTTGAAATACTGTATGACCCAGCAATGCCCCTACTGGGCATATCCCTGAGAAAGCCATAATGCAAAAAGACGTGGGACCCAGGATGAACTTCGTCACTTAAGATCAGCTAAGAGATTGCTATGGTGTTTGGAAGGAGCTAAATGAGAGGCTGATGTGTAAACTGGTAGGGATTCAATCCCTTGGAAGTAAGTTTAAGATTGCAAATTTACACTCTCATCACACCAGCAAATATTTGAAGGTTAATAATATTTCCTAAAATCCTGCAAGCCAGTTGATAACCTTGTTCTTCTTAATGACTTCAGAGCCAGGACAGGAAACAATGTCAACAATACAGAACATTTCCAGAATTCAAGGGAGAATGCATGTGGTTTAAACAGAGGATGGAAAATCAGGGGTTAGTGAATAACAGCCAGCTGAGAATGCCAGTCTCCCACCGCACTTACCACAGGGTTTTGAATCATTTCATCACTTGCCTCTGGAACACGCATCTCTGCTCAGGAAGACTAGCCTAACACTCATGGTGAGAAACAACCTACTACAAATTTAGAAGTTTCACTTTCAACACATAGAGAGGTACTGAAGAGAGCTGAGTCAGTAACAATACCAAGTCTTTTATTCTTACACTTATTTCCTCTTTTGATAGGAATAGAATTGGGCTATGCTCACCAACATTAGGGGATTAAACTGCTTTCATTTTAATTTTCCCCTAATCAATCCATTCTCAAATATAGAAAATATATTTTAAAAGAATGATATGTTTTGTGTCCACTGCAGAGCAGAAGATAATATAATTGGAGTGGTGGAAGAGGTGATTGGATAGTGTTATATCATTTCTGGAAATAGAGATATCTTTAAGTATTCTCTTTGAATCACTTAGATTCAAGAGTTAGATTCACCAATGTGTGCTTTTACTATACACACACACACACACACACACAAATGTGTACATACACACACATATATATATATACCTGAATATGAATTGGAGCACAAAGAAACCTTAGTAAATTGGTTCAAAAAAGTTTTGTGATTTGAACCTAGATCATTCCATTCTAAAATCCTCAAAAGAATAAAAAAGGCAAAATATCAATCTGGCTAAACTGGATTTACAAACATAACTGAATTACTTCTGTGTAAAGAAGCTTTCCCCCCTCCCCCCATACACTGAAATAGTCTGCTTTGTGTAAGATATTTCCATTATTTTTCTTTACTTTTTATTTTTACTTTGCTGGAAAATCTATTCATATGAAAATCATGTAAATGAAAAGGCCAAAGATTAACATTACAGAATTATAGTATTTTAAAAAATAAACTTCACTTCTGCAAAGCAATTGGAATTTCTACATTTTTTAGTAAACAGTCCAGGGAATAATTTGAGCTTAATACTTTAAAATTTTTCATGCATTTAGGGACATACCTGTATATAGAACTATGCTGTGTAAGGTTCACGGACATCACTGATAATTGACAGTATCTTCAGGCTTTTGCTTCACATTACAATAAATATTATAATTTTTCTGTCTACTTTACCTTTCATAGTGCTAATTCCAATTTGAAGCATAGAACTGTTACTTGCTTTTCAATTTATTTGATCTTCTCTAAAAGCCTTAGGCTATTTGAATTGAAAGTTTAAGTGATTCAAATGTGAGTGAGCAGAATTTCTGTTATCTAAAATACAAATCCAAATGGTAAAACAGCATCTCTTACGCCATAAGCAGATCTTAAAAATAGATGGAAAAATACAAAATGTCAATATATTCAAAAACTATTTTAAATTTTAATTTCCATTTGGTTTAAATCATATTTTACTGTTGCAGAATAAACTGACTTTCCAGAGATATTATTATCATCTAGTTAAAAAACAATTCGTGTTCTATACCTTTAAGTTATCTAATTTTAGAATAAAGAATCTCTCCCATTTATGTGGTCATTTGTACATTTCAATATTGGCAATAACAGAAAGTTTCTCTATTATAGTACAGTAACACATTTGAGTAAAAAGTTTGCATTAATTCTGTAACATTTTTCTTTTTGACTTTCAACTCATTGAAACATGAACATCTTTTGCCTGTATAATTGGGTTTTTGTGTGAAAAACAAAGTTTTGAACTGGCACTACAGAACAAATTTAATTAAGACAATTCCTATAATGATCACAACATCTGTGCCATAGCTAAATACTTTTCACTGCTTACATTTCTAAGAGCTTTATTTGAGAATCTACATGAGCTTCTTTTAGCTCATGATACTGGACAGTTATTTGCAATTTTGAAATCTACTGAAGCAATTTGGTGACTATATACAGTTCATGGAAAGTTAATTATAAGAAGTAGCTAGAAATTTTAAAATTCTACTTTAACAAATTATATAAAAATAAAACTCAAGGAAGGGAAAATTAGTTAAAAACAATCTGATCTAGAGAAGCTGTACATATGTAAAAATCAACACCCCATAAAATTATTACTGGAGAACCATAAAGTTTTTGTACTGAGAATTATTTCTTCCTCCATTCATCTTTATAATGGAGGAGAAAGAGGTGCTTGCATGTGAATAGACATGAATATATATTTAATAAATGAGGAATATTGCTGTAACCAAAAAAAAGTAAAGTAATGATTAAGCTGTTTGGGAAAAAGAAAACAAATATAACATAAGATTTTTGTTTGGAGGGGGAATAGGTGTGCAATAAGGAGAGAAATTAAATAGTTGGAGAACCCGATGAGAGAAGATAAGGAAACAGAGAAGCAGGTGTGATATTTGTGTGTGTGCATGTGCTCAGTCACTTCAGTTGTGTCCAGACTCTTCGTAACCCCAAGGACTGCAGCCCACCAGACTCCTCTGTCCATGGAATTCTCCAGGCAGGAATACTGGAGAGGGTTGACATTTCCTTCTCCATACTCTATATTTTTAAGTTTTTACAATGCCTATAAATTCTCAGTGTTGAAAGGATATTTTCAATATAATAGGTGAGAGTTGACTCTTCAGAAGTAATACACCCTAAAAAAAAAAAAATCAGTCAATAAATGGGTATTTTATTGAGAAAGTGCAGGAACACGTAAGTATGGACACATATGTGTTTCGACACAGCTAAAGCCATAACACAAACAAATAGAATGTAAAAAGTTTAGTCAATTCAAAATACCATCAATTACCTTCGTAACAACTCTAAGGAGAACATAGGCAAAACACTCTCTGACATACATCACAGCAGGATCCTCTATGACCCATCTCCCAGAATATTGGAAATAAAAGCAAAAATAAACAAATGGGACCTAATTAACCTTAAAAGCTTCTGCACATCAAAGGAAACTATTAGCAAGGTGAAAAGACAGCCTTCAGAATGGGAGAAAATAATAGCAAATGAAGCAACTGACAAACAACTCATCTCAAAAATATACAAGCAACTCCTACAGCTCAACTCCAGAAAAATAAATGACCCAATCAAAAAATGGGCCAAAGAACTAAATAGACATTTCTCCAAAGAAGACATACAGATGGCTAACAAACACATGAAAAGATGCTCAACATCACTCATTATCAGAGAAATGCAAATCAAAACCACTATGAGGTACCATTTCACACCAGTCAAAATGGCTGCGATCCAAAAGTCTACAAATAATAAGTGCTGGAGAGGGTGTGGAGAAAAGGGAACCCTCTTACACTGTTGGTGGGAATGCAAACTAGTACAACCACTATGGAGAACAGTGTGGAGATTCCTTAAAAAACTGGAAATAGAACTGCCTTATGATCCAGCAATCCCACTGCTGGGCATACACACTGAGGAAACCAGAAGGGAAAGAGACACATGTACCCCAATGTTCATCGCAGCACTGTTTATAATAGCCAGGACATGGAAGCAACCTAGATGTCCATCAGCAGATGAATGGATAAGAAAGCAGTGGTACATATACACAATGGAGTACTACTCAGCCATTAAAAAGAATACATTTGAATCAGTTCTAATGAGGTAGATGAAACTGGAGCCTATTATACAGAGTGAAGTAAGCCAGAAGGAAAAACAGAAATACAGTATACTAACGCATATATATGGAATTTAGAAAGATGGTAACAATAACCTGGTGTACGAGACAGCAAAAGAGACACTGATGTATAGAACAGTCTTATGGACTCTGTGGGAGAGGGAGAGGGTGGGAAGATTTGGGAGAGTGACATTGAAACATGTAAAATATCATGTAAGAAACGAGTTGCCAGTCCAAGTTCGATGCGTGATACTGGATGCTTGGGGCTAGTGCACTGGGACGACCCAGAGGGATGGTGTGGGGAGGGAGGAGGGAGAAGGGTTCAGGATGGGGAACACATGTATGCCTGTGGCGGATTCATTTTGATATTTGGCAAAACTAATACAATTATGTAAAGTTTAAAAATAAAATAAAATTAAAAAAAAAATCAAAAAAAAAAAAATAAATAAAAGAGGGTACCAAGCAGAAAAAACATCTCTTTACTACTGTCCAAGTCAGAGAGACACTATAGAATTCAACTGATAACCTGAAATGAAAGAATTTAAAAACCAAAACCTACTGGAGTATATGCTTTATGAAGGTAGGGACTTCTATTTTCTTCATTGTCGTATCATTAGCCTAGAAAAGAGTGCCTGGTATAAAGCAGATGCTTCTCCAGGGGATCTTCCTGACCCAGGGATCAAAACCGTTTCCTGTGTCTGTTGCATTGGCAGGCAGATCCTTTACCACTGAGCCATGTCTGGTTTAGAGGTTGTCAATACAGCTAAAATGTATACTTTAAAATTAAAGTACTATAGATAAGAAATGGTCTTGCAAGTCCTTAAATGCACCAGGTTCACCATGCCTTGAAGCTTTGCATTTACTGTTCCCAGCTTGGAATACTTTTTCCTCCAGAGTTTCATAGCTCACCCTCTTGCTTTGTCCACATGATAACTATCTTGTCTTGTTTAATCTCATCTGCTAATTGAAGATCTCCATAGGCACGCTTTTTACATAGATACACACTCTCTCCCTATATAATTTGCTCTGTCATACTTTCCTCCACAGATCTAATCAGCATGTAATGTATGTATTTCTCCCACTCTGTGATAATGGGGCATTCCTATGAAACCTTTCCTGATCTAAACTGGCATAAAGTGAAGAAGCAATTAACTTAGGATACATCTTGCTAACAGATGCACAGAATCACATGAAATAAAGCACAGATGCTCGTAGATACGGTTCAAAGCTATGGCAGCTTGATGCTGAGTGTAGTTCCCAGGAAGGCACTTGGTGGTGCCCTACTCTCTGCTCTAGGTGTGTGCTGCCACTATAAGGGCTCAATGAAAAATAAATGCTGTGTGTTACTTTTGCTTTTCACTTTTTGGAAAAGTGAAAATCCTCTTTGGGTTTGTATCATTGGGTGAAAACAGTCACTAATATAGGTCTTTGTAAATGCAAAGTAATGTAAAGCAAACTTTCAAAAAGATAGACAGGTAATTTTTATTTTCTTTTATTGTCTATTCCCCCACTTGAATGGGTTTTCATGAGGGCTAGAATTCTTGTCTACTTTGTACTTTGCTGTATCTTTAAGTACAGAGACCAATACATAGTACAGATAGCAAGCACTTATCACTATTATGTAATAAATGAACAAGGAGATTCCTTGAGAATGTGACTACTTCCAAATGCAACACTGGAATCCCATGTATAGATTTGAAAGGCAGTTCAGTTCAGTTCAGTTCAGTTGCTCAGTCGTGTCTGACTCTTTCTGACCCCATGAACCACAGCACGCCAGGCTTCCCTGTCCATCACCAACTCCCGGAGTCCACTCAAACCCATGTCCATTGAGTCAGTGATGCCATCCAACCAGCTCATCCTCTGTCGTCCCCTTTTCCTCCTGCCTTCAATCCTTCCTAGCATCAGGGTCTTTTCAAATGAGTCAGCTCTTCACATCAGGTGGCCAAAGTATTGGAGTTCAGCTTCAGCATCAGTCCTTCCAATAAATATTCAGGACTGATTTCCTTTAGGATGGACTGGTTGGATCTCCTTGCAGTCCAAGGGACTCTCAAGAGTCTTCTCCAACACCACAGCTCAAAAGCATCAATTCTTTAGTGCTCAGCTTACTTTATAGTCCAACTCTCACATCCATACATGACTACTGGAAAACCCATAGCCTTGATTAGATGGATCTTTGTTGACAAAGTAATGTCTCTGCTTTTCAATATGCTGTCTAGGTTGGTCATAACTTTCCTTCCAAGGAGTAAGCATCTTTTAATTTCATGGCTTCAATCAACATCTGCAGTGATTTTGGAGCCCCCCCCCCAAAAAAGTCTGACACTGTTTCCACTGTTTCCCCATCTATTTGCCGTAAAGTGATTGGACAGGATGCCATGATCTTAGTTTTCTGAACGTTGAGCTTTAAGCCAACTTTTTCACTCTCCTCTTTCACTTTCAGCAAGAGGCTCTTTAGTTCTTCTTCACTTTCTGCCATAAGGGTGGTGTCATCTGCATATCTGCTGGGATATTTCTCCCAGCAGTCTTGATTCCAGCCTGTGCTTCCTCCAGCCCAGCGTTTCTCATGATATACTCTGCATATAAGTTAAATAAGTAGGGTGACAACATACAGCCTTGACGAACTCCTTTTCCTATTTGTAACCAGTCCGTTGTTCCATGTCCAGTTCTAACCATTGCTTCCTGACCTGCATATAGGTTTCTCAAGAGGCAGGTCAGGTGGTCTGGTATTCCCATCTCTTTCAGAATTTTCCACAGTTTATTGTGCTCCACACAATCAAAGGCTTTGGCATAGTCAATACAGCAGAAATAAATGTTTTCCTGGCACTCTCTTGCTTTTTTGATGATCCAGTGGATGTTGGCAATTTGATCTCTGGTTCCTCTGCCTTTTCTAAAACCAGCTTGAACATCTGGAAGTTCATGGTTCACATATTGCTGAAGCTTGGCTTGGAGAATTTTAAGCATTACTTTACTAGTGTGTGAGATGAGTGCAATTGTGCGGTAATTTGAGCAATCTTTGGCACTGCCTTTCTTTGGGATTGGAATGAAAACTGACCTTTTCCAGTCCTGTGGCCACTGCTGAGTTTTCAAAAATGCCAAATTTGCTGGCATTTCTAAATTTTTTTACTGTACTATATTATAATAGACTGGGCTTTTCTCCCCCTAGTTTTCCTCACAGTTGATCCATTTAATTTCTCAATACCTGACTTCTGTAACTTCTGATTTCTAATCTATCATCTGAATAAATGTAGAGCCAAGTGCGTCAAAATACTGGTTTGGTCAGTTGTTTGGATTTTTCCATAACAACCTACAGAAAACCCCAAATGAACTTTGGGCCAGTCCAATATTTGAAAACCCTAAAGCAGTAAACAAACTAACAAACAGTCTTAAGAGATTTCATCCAAATATAGCACGTCAATTTAAATGTACCTAGCTCTCTACTGTGAAAAGCATAGTTTCATTATTTCACATTATTTCTATGACTAAAATTGTAGCTTCTACATTTAATTCTTTTGCAACATTAACCTGAACTGGTTATTTTCTTATTGCCAATAAAGATTCTCCTATGCTGCTACTTTTGTAAAAACACAGAGGGATGCAAAAAATTTTCTCTGGACCAGAAAAAAAAAAGGAAACACTGTCTACTCTAAAAAAAGGGTGGGAGGGGTGAGTTACTAGTCATAGAGTAGAGGGAAAATTAAGTGATTTGTGGAAGAATTGAAGAGAACAGATTGTGTAATGATAAAGACAGGCTAGTATGAAAAAACTAAAATGAATTTAACTAGTCCTAAAATTTAAACTTTACCAACAAAGGTCCATCTAATCAAAGCTATGGTTTTTCCAGTAGTCATGTATGGGTGTGTGAGTTGGACTATAAAGAAAGCCGAGTCCCAAAGAATTGATGCTTTTGAACTGTGGTGTTGGGGAAGACTCTTGAAAGGCCCTTGTACTGCAAGGAGACCAAATCAGTCAATCCTAAAGGAAACCAACACATGTATACCTGTGGCGGATTCATTTTGATATTTGGCAAAACTAATGCAATTATGTAAAGTTTAAAAATAAAATAAAATTAGCCCCTTCTGATGCCTATGTCAGAAGCTTTCTCTGTCTCCTTTATACTTAAATAAAACTTTATTACACAAAAGCTCCGAGTGATCAAGCCTCATCTCTGGCCCCGGACTGAATTCTTCTCCTCTGGGGGCCAAGAATCCCAGTGTATTCGCGTGATTCAACAACAACCTTTCATCTTGGGGGCTCGTCCGGGATCCTTCAAGACAAGGGATCCTTATCATTTGAGGATGTAACTGTGGGCTCCACTCAGGAGGAATGGCAGAAGCTGGACCCTGCTCAGAGGACCCTGTACAGGGATATGATGCTGGAGAACTATAGTAACCTCATCTCAGTGGGGTACTGCATCCCTAAACCAGAACTGATCTTCAAGTTGGAACAAGGAGAGCAGCCATGGGTATTAGAGGCAGAGTCTCCAAGCCAGAGCTACCCAGAAGTCTGCAGGATTGTTAACCAGCTGGAACAGAGTCAGGAAATGCACGACAGAGATTTCTGGCAAGCTCCATTTATCAACAACAAAACACTAACTATAGAGAGAGTTCTAAAATTTCCAATTTATTACTGGACATTTAATTGCACTCCAGAGAGAAGAAATACAGCTCCACCCACCAGAACACCAACACAAGCTTCCCTAACCAGGAAACCTTGACAAGCCACCTGTACAAACCCACACACAGCGAAGAAAGGCCACAATAAAGAGAACTCCACAAACTGCCAGAATACAGAAAGGACACCCCAAACTCAGCAATTTAAACAAGATGAAGAGACAGAGGAATACCGAGCAGATAAAGGAACAGGATAAATGCCCACCAAACCAAACAAAAGAGGAAGAGATAGGGAATCTACCTGATAAAGAATTCCGAATAATGATAGTGAAATTGATCCAAAATCTTGAAACTAAAATGGAATCACAGATAAATAGCCTGGAGACAAGGATTGAGAAGATGCAAGAAAGGTTTAACAAGGACCTAGAAGAAATAAAAAAGAGTCAATATACAATGAATAATGCAATAAATGAAATTAAAAACACTCTGGAGGCAACAAATAGTAGAATAACAGAGGCAGAAGATAGGATTAGTGAATTAGAAGATAGAATGGTAGAAATAAATGAATCAGAGAGGATAAAAGAAAAACTAATTAAAAGAAATGAGGACAATCTCAGAGACCTCCAGGACAATATTAAACGCTACAACATTCGAATCATAGGGGTTCCAGAAGAAGAAGACAAAAAGAAAGACCATGAGAGAATACTTGAGGAGATAATAGTTGAAAACTTCCCCAAAATGGGGAAGGAAATAATCACCCAAGTCCAGGAAACCCAGAGAGTCCCAAACAGGATAAACCCAAGGTGAAACACCCCAAGACACATATTAATTAAATTAATAAAGATCAAACACAAAGAACAAATATTAAAAGCAGCAAGGGAAAAACAACAAATAACACACAAGGGAATTCCCATAAGGATAACAGCTGATCTTTCAATAGAAACTCTTCAAGCCAGGAGGGAATGGCAAGACATACTTAAAATGATGAAAGAAAATAACCTACAGCCTAGATTATTGTACCCAGCAAGGATTTCATTCAAGTATGAAGGAGAAATCAAAAGCTTTTCAGACAAGCAAAAGCTGAGAGAATTCAGCACCACCAAACCAGCTCTCCAACAAATACTAAAGGATATTCTCTAGACAGGAAACACAAAAACGGTGTATAAATTCGAACCCAAAACAATAAAGTAAATGGCAACGGGATCATACTTATCAGTAATTACCTTAAACGTAAATGGGTTGAATGCCCCAACCAAAAGACAAAGACTGGCTGAATGGATACAAAAACAAGAACCCTACATATGTTGTCTACAAGAGACCCACCTCAAAACAGGGGACACATACAGACTGAAAGTGAAGGGCTGGAAAAAGATTTTCCATGCAAATAGGGGCCAAAAGAAAGCAGGAGTAGCAATACTCATATCAGATAAAATAGACTTTAAAACAAAGGCTGTGAAAAGAGACAAAGAAGGTCACTACATAATGATCAAAGGATCAATCCAAGAAGAAGATATAACAATTATAAATATATATGCACCCAACACGGGAGCACCGCAATATGTAAGACAAATGCTAACAAGTATGAAAGGAGAAATTAACAATAACACAATAATAGTGGGAGACTTTAATACCCCACTCACACCTATGGATAGATCAACTAAACAGAAAATTAACAAGGAAACACAAACTTTAAATGATACAATAGACCAGTTAGACCTAATTGATATCTATAGGACATTTCATCCCAAAACAATGAATTTCACCTTTTTCTCAAGCGCACATGGAACCTTCTCCAGGATAGATCACATCCTGGGCCATAAAGCTAGCCTTGGTAAATTCAAAAAAATTGAAATCATTCCAAGCATCTTTTCTGACCACAATGCAGTAAGATTAGATCTCAGTTACAGGAGAAAAACTATTAAAAACTCCAACATATGGAGGCTGAACAACACGCTGCTGAATAACCAACAAATCACAGAAGAAATCAAAAAAGAAATCAAAATTTGCATAGAAACGAATGAAAATGAAAACACAACAACCCAAAACCTGTGGGACACGGTAAAAGCAGTCCTAAGGGGAAAGTTCATAGCAATACAGGCACACCTCAAGAAACAAGAAAAAAGTCAAATAAATAACCTAACTCTACACCTAAAGCAACTAGAAAAGGAAGAAATGAAGAACCCCAGGATTAGTAGAAGGAAAGAAATCTTAAAAATTAGAGCAGAAATAAATGTGAAAGAAACAAAAGAGACCATAGCAAAAATCAACAAAACCAAAAGCTGGTTCTTTGAAAGGATAAATAAAATTGACAAACCATTAGCCAGACTCATCAAGAAACAAAGGGAGAAAAATCAAATCAATAAAATTAGAAATGAAAATGGAGAGATCACAACAGACAACACAGAAATACAAAGGATCATAAGAGACTACTATCAACAATTATATGCCAATAAAATGGACAACGTGGAAGAAATGGACAAATTCTTAGAAAAGTACAACTTTCCAAAACTCGACCAGGAAGAAATAGAAAATCTTAACAGACCTATCACAAGCACAGAAATTGAAACTGTAATCAAAAATCTTCCAGCAAACAAAAGCCCAGGTCCAGACGGCTTCACAGCTGAATTCTACCAAAAATTTAGAGAAGAGCTAACACCTATCCTGCTCAAACTCTTCCAGAAAATTGCAGAGGAAGGTAAACTTCCAAACTCATTCTATGAGGCCACCACCACCCTAATACCAAAACCTGACAAAGATCCCACAAAAAAAGAAAACTACAGGCCAATATCACTAATGAACATAGATGCAAAAATCCTTAACAAAATTCTAGCAATCAGAATCCAACAACACATTAAAAAGATCATACACCATGACCAAGTGGGCTTTATCCCAGGAATGCAAGGATTCTTCAATATCCGCAAATCAATCAATGTAATACACCACATTAACAAATTGAAAAATAAAAACCATATGATTATCTCAATAGATGCAGAGAAAGCCTTTGACAAAATTCAACACCCATTTATGATAAAAACTCTCCAGAAAGCAGGAATAGAAGGGACATACCTCAACATAATAAAAGCTATATATGACAAACCCATAGCAAACATCCTCAATGGTGAAAAATTGAAAGCATTTCCTCTAAAGTCAGGAACAAGACAAGGGTGCCCACTTTCACCATTACTATTCAACATAGTTTTGGAAGTTTTGGCCACAGCAATCAGAGCAGAAAAAGAAATAAAAGGAATCCAAATTGGAAAAGAAGAAGTAAAACTCTCACTATTTGCAGGTGACATGATCCTCTACATAGAAAACCCTGAAGACTCCACCAGAAAATTACTAGAACTAATCAATGACTATAGTAAAGTTGCAGGATATAAAATCAACACACAGAAACCCCTTGCATTCCTATACACTAATAATGAGAAAACAGAAAGAGAAATTAAGGAAACAATTCCATTCACCATTGCAATGGAAAGAATAAAATACTTAGGAATATATCTACCTAAAGAAACTAAAGACCTATATATAGAAAACTATAAAACACTGGTGAAAGAAATCAAAGAGGACACTAATAGATGGAGGAATATACCATGTTCATGGATTGGAAGAATCAATATAGTGAAAATGAGTATACTACCCAAAGCAATTTATAGATTCAATGCAATCCCTATCAAGCTACCAACAGTATTCTTCACAGCGCTAGAACAAATAATTTCACAATTTGTCTGGAAATACAAAAAACCTCGAATAGCCAAAGCGATCCTGAGAAAGAAGAATGGAAATGGAAGAATCAACCTACCTGACTTCAGGCTCTACTACAAAGCCACAGTTATCAAGACAGTATGGTACTGGCACAAAGACAGAAATATAGATCAATGGAACAAAACAGAAAGCCCAGAGATAAATCCACGCACATATGGACACCTTATCTTTGACAAAGGAGGCAAGAATATACAATGGATTAAAGACAATCTCTTTAACAAGTGGTGCTGGGAAAACTGGTCAACCACTTGTAAAAGAATGAAACTAGAACACTTTCTAACACCATACACAAAAATAAACTCAAAATGGATTAAAGATCTAAACGTAAGACCAGAAACTATAAAACTCCTAGAGGAGAACATAGGCAAAACACTCTCTGACATACATCACAGCAGGATCCTCTATGACCCACCTCCCAGAATATTGGAAATAAAAGCAAAAATAAACAAATGGGACCTAATTAACCTTAAAAGCTTCTGCACATCAAAGGAAACTATTAGCAAGGTGAAAAGACAGCCTTCAGAATGGGAGAAAATAATAGCAAATGAAGCAACTGACAAACAACTCATCTCAAAAATATACAAGCAACTCCTACAGCTCAACTCCAGAAAAATAAATGACCCAATCAAAAAATGGGCCAAAGATCTAAAGAGACATTTCTCCAAAGAAGACATACAGATGGCTAACAAACACATGAAAAGATGCTCAACATCACTCATTATCAGAGAAATGCAAATCAAAACCACTATGAGGTACCATCTCACACCAGTCAGAATGGCTGCGATCCAAAAGTCTACAAATAATAAGTGCTGGAGAGGGTGTGGAGAAAAGGGAACCCTCTTACACTGTTGGTGGGAATGCAAACTAGTACAGCCACTATGGAGAACAGTGTGGAGATTCCTTAAAAAACTGGAAATAGAACTGCCTTATGATCCAGCAATCCCACTGCTGGGCATACACACTGAGGAAACCAGAAGGGAAAGAGACACGTGTACCCCAATGTTCATCGCAGCACTGTTTATAATAGCCAGGACATGGAAGCAACCTAGATGTCCATCAGCAGATGAATGGATAAGAAAGCAGTGGTACATATACACAATGGAGTACTACTCAGCCATTAAAAAGAATACATTTGAATCAGTTCTAATGAGGTGGATGAAACTGGAGCCTATTATACAGAGTGAAGTAAGCCAGAAGGAAAAACACCAATACAGTATACTAACGCATAAATATGGAATTTAGAAAGATGGTAACAATAACCTGGTGTACGAGACAGCAAAAGAGACACTGATGTATAGAACAGTCTTATGGACTCTGAGGGAGAGGGAGAGGGTGGGAAGATTTGGGAGAATAGCATTGAAACATGTAAAATATCATGTATGAAACGAGATGCCAGTCCAGATTCGATGCACGATACTGGATGCTTGGGGCTAGTGCACTGGGACGACCCAGAGGGATGGTATGGGGAGGGAGGAGGGTGGAGGGTTCAGGATGGGGAACACATGTATACCTGTGGTGGATTCATTTTGATATTTGGCAAAACTAATACAATTATGTAAAGTTTAAAAATAAAATAAAATTTTAAAAAAATTAAATTAAATTAAATTAAAAAAAAAAGAAAATTCATTGGAAGGACTGATGCTGAAGCTGAAACTCCAATACTTTGGCCACGTGATGCAAAGAGCTGACTCATTAGAAAAGACCCTGATGCTGGGAAAGATTGAAGGCAGGAGGAGAAGGGGACGACACAGGATGAGATAGTTGGATGGCATCACCAAGTCTATGGACATGAGTTTGAGCAAGCTCTGGAGTTGGTGATAGACAGGGAAGCCTGGCATGCTGCAGTCCATGGGGTTGCAAAGAGTTGGACACGACTAAGTGAATGAACTGAACTGAAAATCTAAATGTTTGGATTATTTCCCTACATTGTCTCATCATTTCAAGATGAAGTATAGAAATAATGATAACTTAAAAGTTTTTTAAATTCAGAAAGAGAAAAATGGCAAGTGACCTTTGAAATTTTCCTTCTAGCCTTGTGATACATATATGCCAAACTGGCAATGTGATTTGGAGGCATTAAGTGAGCTATGAGATGCTAAAGTTCTGTAAGCTCTCCTATATCATGGTTCTCACTTATACCCCAGCCCATCCATCACACATCATGTTTCTGAAATGCTTATTGCCTTTATCTTATTAACCAGCATAATTCCCAGTCACTTTTCAGATGGTTGTCTAGGTTGATTTCCTCTAAAGTACCTCACTAATCTATCACCCTGGTCCTATCACAGTACTCTGATTGCCTGGATACTTTTTGTATTCCCTTTTAGAATGTAAGTTCCATGAAGGCAGGCACAATATTATTTCTATGCTATTAGAGTACCAATAAGCAGGCACTAAGCAGTTGGCACAGACTAAATTCTCAATATAGTTTCTGACAAAATTAACAAAGGAATACATGTTTATTCTCCCACTCAAAACTTTAATGATATACCACAAACCTTTAAGCAAGGAAAAGGAGATTTGTAGAAACCTCTGGGAACCTCCATGGGGAGGCAGTCTCTCTGACAGTATGTTTCTCAGATTTTCATGTCTATTGTGATCTTTTCCTATGTCAAGAAAAATGGTAAAAGACTTTGAAATGGGTGAAACGTGCCTTTTATCATCTTTGAGCTATTTTAAAACTCTGTGAAGATATAGAAAGCAGATAGTAATACAAATGAAATTTTTAGTGGATTGTAATAGATTATTTCCCTATATATATATATGTATCTGCTTTGCATCTTTCTTTTGGTTTTGTTTTATTTTATATTGGCACATAGTTGATTTACAATGCTGTTTTAGTTTCATGTGTACAGCAAAGTGATTCGGTTATTTATATATATATATATATATATATATAATTGATACATACACACATATATATATATTCTCTTTTCAAATTATTTTCCCATTTAGGTTGTTACATAATATTTCCCAGAGTTCTCTGTGCTATGCTGTAGGCCCTTATTGGACCATTCAAAATATATTAGTGTGTACATGTCAATCCCAAACTCCCCAACTCACACCCTTCACCCTTCCCCCCCATCCCACTCCATAATCACAAATTTATTCTCTCAAGTCTGTAAGTCTGTTTCTGTTTTGCAAATAAGTGCATTTGTATACTTTTTTTAGAGTCCACATATAAGCAACATCATACAATATGCATGTTTGTAAATGCATTCAACATTCTTGATTGTTGGCATATGTGCGTGTTCTTTAAATTGTCCTTTGAACTTACTAATTTTCTCATTAACTAGTGAATGTGACAAAGTTTGCATTTGTGTGAGATTTATGACTTTATTCGTAAAAAAGTATCCCTTTTCCCCCAATGATTTATAATACACATTTTATAACAGGAAACTTACTATGCAGCACTACAATAAGCATATATTATCAAACACGCTTCTCCAATTATCACAAAATAAGAAATAATACCATAAATAAAATGAGGCTGACAAAACAAACCTCTATCATTTTTAGCTTGTTTCTCGTAACAGTTTCATAATCACCTTTATCTGACAAAAGGAGGATAAGCACATATATTTTAATGACAAAAGCTATTTAATCTTTTTCTTTTTAGAAGGGACATTAATAATGCAGTTTCATAAAAATGAATGAAGGTTAAGATGTATGCCAACATCAATTTACAACTTCTGTTTAATTAATATTATTGCATGTTTTAATTTGAAGTATGCTTTGTTCATCATCATAAAATATTTATTTTGTATGAAACTTCATTCAAAATAGTGCCTCTGGAGAAGCAACAATTTATTCTGGGCTATGTCTATATATTTTGAATAAAGTATTCAGTTTACAGAGGATTTGTTAGAAGCTTCACTCACAATTAAGTTGAGCTCAAATAATCCAAGTCTACTCTAAATAAATTACTTAGATATCAACTTACAGGAGATATAAATGGGATTAACTCCATTTATGACTATAATTGATCTCCAATTTCTATCAATTCTATTTTTCTATATTATTTGAATCCACTCGCCTACTGATTTCAACAGCACCATCCTTATTCAAGGTCCTTGCCATCCTTGCTCAGACCACAGCAGTCATCTCCTATCTGGTCTCCATATCACTTTTTCATCACCTTTTGCAATACAGCCAGAGTGGTCACCTCTTTAACTCAGCAGTTTCTACATTCCCTTGTAATTCCTGATTCTACTTAACTTTTAGAAAGCACAAATCTGGCAATGCTTATACCCTACTTAAAATGTTCCAGTGACTACTTTGGTCACTTCCTCCAACTCATCTCATACACTCCATATACTCTACCAACAAGGTTCCTTCTATAAGCAGTTCACCCAAGCTTTCATAAACTCTGTATTCACTGGGCCTATTACATTCTAGGGAAAATTTCATGCAAAGATGGGCACAATGAAGGACAGAAATGGTATGGACCTAACAGAAGCAGAAGATATTAAGAAGAGGTGGCAAGAATACACAGAAGAACTGTACAAAAAAGGTCTTCAATGACCCGGATAACCATGATGGTGTGATTACTCACCTAGACCCAGACATCCTGGAATGCAAAGTCAAGTGGACCCTAGGAAGCATCACCATGAACAAAGCAAGTGGAGGTGATGAATTTTCAGTTGAGCTATTTCAAATCCTAAAAGATGATGTTGTGGAAGTGCTGCACTCAATATGCCAAGCAAATTTAGAAAACTCAGAAGTGGCCACAGGACTGGAAAAGTCAATTTTCATTCCAATCTCAAAGAAAGGCAATGCCAAAGAATGCTCATGCTGCTGCTGCTAAGTTGCTTCAGTTGTGTCCAACTCTGTGCGACTCCAGAGATGACAGCCCACCAGGCTCCCCCGTCCCTGGGATTACTACCACACAATTGCACTCATCTCACACACTAGCAAAGTAATGGTCAAAATTCTCCAAGCCAGGCTTCAATAGTACATGAACAGTGAACTTCCAGATGTTCAAGGTGGTTTTAGAAAAGGCAGAGGAACCAGAGATCAAATTGCCAATATCTGCTGGATCATCGAAAAAGCAAGAGTTTGAGAAAAACATTTACTTCTGCTTTATTGACTATGCCAAAGCCTTTGACTGTGTAGATCACAACAAACAGTGGAAAATTCAAGAGATGGAATACCAGACCACCTGACCTGCCTCCTGAGAAATCTGTATGCAGGTCAAGAAGCAATACTTTAGAACCAGACATGGAAAAACAGACTGGTTCCAAATCAGAAAAGGAGTACATCAAGGCTACATTTTGCCACGCAGCTTATTTAACTTATATGCAGAGTATTTCATGTGAATTGCCAAACTGGATGAAACACAAGCTGGAATCAAGTTTGTTGGGAGAAACGTCAATAACCTCAGATACACGGATGACACCAACCTTATGGCAGAAAGTGAAGATGAACTAAAGAGCCTCTTGATGAAAGTGAAAGAGGAGAGTGAAAAAGCTGGCTTAAAACTCATCATTCAGAAAATGAAGTTCATGGCATCCGGTCCCATCACTTCATGGCAAATGGGGAAACAATGGAAACAGTGAGATACTTTATTTTGTTGGGCTCCAAAATCACTGCAGATGATGACTGCTGCCATGAAATTAAAAGATGCTTGCTCCTTTGAAGAAAAGCTATGATCAACCTGGACAGCAGACTAAAAAGCACAGATATTACTTTGCTGACAAAGGTCCATCCAGCCAAAGCTATGCTTTTTCCAGTAGTCATGTATGGATGTGAGAGTTGGACTATAAAGAAAGCTGAGTGCCGAAGAATTGATGCTTTTAAACTGTGGTGTTGGAGAAGACTCTTGAGAGTCCCTTGGACTGCAAGGAGATCCAACCAGTCCATCCTAAAGGAAATCAGTCCTGAATATTTATTGGAAGGACTGATGCTGAAGCTGAAACTCCAATACTTTGGCCACCTGATGTGAAGAACTGACTCATTTGAAAAGACCCTGATGCTGGGAAAGATTGAAGGTGGGAGGAGAAGGGGATGACAGAGGATGAGATGGTTGGATGACATCACCGATTCGATGGACATGAGTTTGAGCAAGCTCTAAGAGTTGGTGATGGACAGGGAAGCCTGGCATGTTGCAGTCCATGGGGTTGCTAAGAGTCGGACATGACTAAGTGACTGAACTGAACTGAACTGATTATATTCTGCAACAGCCCATATTCTTTCCTGTTCTAACTACTTCATGAAGTTAAGTGAAGTCTCTCAATCATGTCTGACTTTTTGCGACCCCATGGACACCAGGCTCCTCCGTCCATGGGATTTTCTAGGCAAGAGTACTGGAGTGGGTTGCCATTTCCTTCTCCAGGGAATCTTCCCCACCCAGGAATTGAACCTGGGTCTCCTGCATTGTAGACAGACACTTTACCATCTGAGCCACCAGGGAAGTCACTCATAGCCAATTCTTAGTGAAATTTCCCATGATAACTGCCTGACATAGACTCATTCTCCTGACTTTCCAAAAGAACTACATTTATATGTGGTCCCTTCTGACAATGGCTTCCCAGGTGGCACAGTGGAAAAAAAATCTACCTGAAAATGCAGGAGATCACAGTATGTAGTTCAATCCCTAGGTCAGGAAGATCCCCTGGAGTAGGAAACAGCAACCCACGCCAATATTCTTGCCTAGAAAATTCCATGGACAGAGGAGCCTGGTGCGATTGGGAGGTTGTTTATTTGTAATATTCTGACTCACTTGCCTGGATATTACTAGAAAATAACAACTCAAAAATACTTGACTGTATTTTAAATGCAAAATTTGTTATAATTTTATGCAGTGAAATTAGATTCCAATTGTGGTTATTCACACACAAGAATACTGAATAACTACTCAGATTTTCTTGGAAATGGACACAAATAATGTCAGAAGTAGAAAATGAGAAAATGATAGATTTATTAATTAAACATATTATCCTCAGGAGAATATTTGGGGAGAATTTTGTCAAATTACTAATATTTTATTATATACAAAGAAGTAATTAATGCCATCAAATTTACTGAGACCTTATCATCTATCAGAGACCCAACATACAATGATCACTACTGGTCAGTTTCTTTCCAACATATTAAATTGAATCACATGAAAATGCCATTTTAGTAAGTTAAAACTAATTGCGAGTTCATAATTTCATATATCTCAAACTAATGTTTTGGAAAATAGGTATATAACTTAAAATATCAAAAGTAGAATGTCTCAAGTCCTTAAATATAGCGTAGGATGTGCACTAAGCAAAAGAAGGAAGAAAAACAATCATCATTTGGGGTGGGGGGGTGAAAATGCATTCAGAAAAGCTACAAATGAGCAGAAGGATTTGAGCTAATTCATGAAGTACTAATATAATTCATCAGACAAAAATTTTGGATAATGCATTTCAATTATATTGATAGATTACATTAGAATTTTTTCAAAAATGGAAATGGGCAAGTCTCACTAAGGCTGTTTTGAATGAAACAAATGGAAGTATACTTAAATCAGCTCAACTAAAAAAGATTGTATCATGTACCATAAACCCTCACAAAAATCTGAAGATAAGAAACAAAATACTTCTGGGTCTGACGGGAATTAGAACTACAAACTGGAACAGAGGCTGTCTAACCATATCTTGGGTACCAGTGTAATCAGACTGAGTTCTTTTTCAGCTTATCTATTCCATATGGGGTCGCACAGAGTCGGACACAACTGAAGCGACCTAGCAGCAGCAGCAGCAGCATTCCATAATTGTGTCACCTGAAGTAAATCATTTACTTTCTTTATGCTTTAGTTTCTACATCTTAAAATAGGGAAGTAGAGTTGTGAGGATTAAATGATGTCAACACACACAAAGTGTGTAGATAGTGCCAGGCACATAACATACAGAGTGCATAGACTTTGCCAGGCATATAGTAAGCACTACAGAAGAATTTACTAATATTATTCTTTCTGGGATGTGCTATTTTTCTTTTTTTTCCCCATTACTGGGTTCCATCCACTCAACTTGCTTGTAACTCAAAATGAAAGCCTCCTGAATTGTCTTTAAGCATGGAACTGTTTTCTGTCAAAATAACATATTGGCCTGTGTTGAGTCCTATGCACATATCAAATCCTATTAGCCACAGATAGGAACTGAATGATATCCTAGAAAATGAGCTCAAACAGCAGTGAGTATGTCAGAAGATGTAACATAGCTTAATAGAAATAGGCACATTTTAATCTGATAAAAGTATCAAAGATTATTTTGACTTTATACTAGTAGGTACATGCTCAGTCATATCTGACTCTGCGACCCCACGGACTGTAGACCACCAGACTCCTCTGTCCATGGGACTCCCTGGCAAGAATGTGTTGCTATTTCCTACTCCAGGAGATCTTGGAGTGGAAATAGCAAGAGATCTTCCAGACCCAGGGATCAAATCCACATCTCCTGAAGCTCCTGCATTGGCAGGCAGATTCTTTACCATTGAGCCCCTGGAAAGCCCATTATACTAGTATAGGTTGTCATAGTGTGAAGATGTGAAGTGAAGTGAAAGTCTCTCAGTTGTGTCCGACTCTTTGCAACCCCATGGACTATATAGTCCATGGAATTCTCCAGGCCAGAATACTGGATTAGATAGCCATTCCCTTCTCCAGGGGATCTTCCCAAGCCAGGGATCAAACCCAGGTCTCCCTCATTGCAGGTGAATTCTTTACCAGTTGAGCCACAGGGGAAACCCAAGAATACTGGAGTGGGTAGTGTGAAGATAAGGAGGAAAATTAAAGCCCAATTCCAAGGATGTCAGCTACTCTGCTGAGTTTAGACTCCATTCCATGGGTAATGGGAAAGCATCAAAGGCTTTCAGATTGTGTTTTAAGAAGATAAAAGGCTTTCAGATTGTTTTAAGATGATAATTTGAAATCAGTGTGGAGATAGAATTAAGTAGTGCAGAGATAGGATGTAAGAGGCAGGAGGACAGGATATAAATCTACTGTGTGGTTTGACCAACACAGTCCAGTGCATTGAGAATCAGCAATTACAGGGGAAACCAAGGTCTGTCACTTTACTTCCATGTAAATATTCCTCACTTCTAAGATATTTATGAAAGCAATGTGTTCACTCTACCAGGATCTCAATAAAGATCAAATTGAAATATACATACATACATTCTATGTATGTGTGTGCATTTTGAAGACTTTCAAGTATAAGAAGATTGAAAGGCATTTATTAATATTATTTTTTATGTAAAATTGACTTTCCAATAACATCAGCTCCCAAGGAAAGTGTTTGTTCTGTAATGTATTCAAAAGTGGTAACAGCCCAACCATCATTTAGATTTCTACACTTAAAACCTAGATCTAGAAGATTTATAGCACAAGTACTAACTGAAAACAAATTTTCCCACTTCAACAAAACTTTTCACTTTCTCTCTCCCATCACTGTAGTGATACATTTAGATTCTCAAGATAGATGATTCAAACGGGCAGAGTAAAAAGGAAATATTTTGCAAAAAGAGTTGTGATTCAGCTGCAATGATTGCCAAATAAATTAGTTTATAAATCTTTAGACTTCAGCTTTAGTAAACCCAAAATATGCCCTGTTACAGATAAGATTTATTTTGTTTCTGGGAATCTTTTTAAGCTCCTCAAATATGACTGATTTTAAAGCCATTTTAAGAACTTAAAAATTCAAAGGAAAATATCAATTCACTTCAGTAGTTCTATTACAAAGTTTTAATGTCATCATTATATTCTTCTCATTCTTCTGCATTTTCTTGAGAACAGTATCTCCACAAAGTGTACCTTCTCCTCCATAATTAATTTCCTTCTACATCAACAGAATTATAAAATAAAATGCTCTAGAAAAAAAATAACCATGTTAAAAATATTTCCTTATGCTACCTTTTTAAAAAAAATTAGGTCAATTTTAGTATGTGCTGCTTGAATGTTTCAGAAGGCTAGCTGGTTTGAAAATACTACAGGAATAATGTAGTTTCTTTAGAGTAGTTGCTTTACTGGGTGGTGTATCCATGTCCTAGCTGATGTGATTGTTGGATGCTAATAGAATAGAACCACTCACTTCTCTAGAGATTCCCCCCAGAGCAGCTTCAGCATGGGGAATATGCCTCAGTGCCATTCCCAAGGTGACTTACAGTCAATGTCTGAGTGATACGAGTTAGTTACAAATGGGTGGCTATTTTGCTTTAGGAGGAGATAACTCTGTATGGGCTTTTTACTACTTCAGAAACATCCCTTGGATAAAGCCAAGGTTTCACTTTACATGAGTAAATGTCTTCTCTTCCACTTCCCTATCACACTTAACTTCTTTCCTTGTAGACATTCCCTAGAAAGCACAGCTTCAGTAAAACTCAGGCACCAAATTCTATCTCCTCAGGTTCTGCTTTGAGGGAACTCAACACAAGCCTCTTCATTCAGAGGATACCTAAAGGATATCCCTTACATGTAAAACAGATATGAAACATATACAGGAATGCATACCCATTTCATTTGAAAGTTCTTGAAAGTCATAAGACTTTGTTAAAATTCAATTCAAGGATTACTTATGAACAACAACTATAAGTACACAGTGCCTAGAAGTAAAATCTTTATTAGTAAATTAATAATGTGCATTACTACTCTGATCCTAGAAATGTCTCATTTTGATATAGGATGAATAAGAAAAATAATTATTTTAGTATTCAGCTTACACAGAAATACGAAGCTAGAATAAGTACAAATTTATAGGTCATGCCCCCCTGAGAGACCTCAATTTCACCATAATCAGGTGATCTTAAAAGATTAGTAGTAATTTCTGGCCATGCAGCCATAGTTCTGAGTTAAAATTAAACATTTTACTACAATGATTTCATGTATCTCAAGGTCAGGAGAATGGTGTAGTGAGACTTAAAAAGTTATTCTTTTTACCACATCAGTATTACTGTTCTCCTTAATCCTGAATGTTTGATAATAATCAATAGTTCATAGTTTCCAATCATTAACTCATAAATGAATTTTTGTTTAGTGTTTTGAGACATAAATTCAGGAAAGTGTTTTACAAAATTTATTTTTCTTTCCTTTTTGAAAAATGCTAGTGACCATTGATTTGAAAGAGGGCGTTGATCTTTCATCAAATTGCTGTATAGATTTTGTTTTCAGCTTACAGGAAATATATTTTTCTGAAATTGTGGATAATTAAGACTTATAGGACATGAGTTTGGGTAAACTCCCAGAGTTGGTGATGGACAGGGAGGCCTGGCGTACTGCGGTTCATGGGGTCGCAAAGAGTCGAACACAACTGAGAGACTGAATTGAACTGAACTAAAGACTTATCAGTGACTTATCCAGTATTATGACTTAGCGAGTGCTTTTAAGCATATGAATGCTTTGAATCATTACAAAAATCCTTGTAAAAATTCACTAATACTTTGTCTATCTGATGCAAAGAGCTGATTGATTAGAAAAGACTCTGATGCTGGGAAAGATTGAAGGCAGAAAGGGACAACAGAGGATGAGATAGTTGGATGGCATCACCAACACGGTGGACATGAGTTTGAGCAAGCTCCAGGAGACAGCTAAGGAAAGGGACAGCTGGTATGCTGCAGTCCATGAGGGTCACAGGGTCGGACACAACTGAGCAACTGACCAATAACAATAACAATTCACAGACATAGAGAACAAACATACGGATGCCAAAGGGGAAAGTGGTGGGATGGGATGAATTGGGAGATTGGGATTGACATATATATACTGCTGATACTTTGTATAAAGTAGATAACTAATGAAACTTACTGTATAGCACAGGGAACTCTACTCAGTGCTCTGTGATGACCTGCATGGGTAAGAAATTCCAAAATGAGGGGATATATGTAAACAATAGCTGATTCACTTTGCTGTACAGCAGATATTAATACAACATTGCAAAGCAACTATACTCCAATAAAATTCAAAAATAAAAAGCCATTATTATCATTATATATTATATATATATATATATATATATATATACACACACATACACAAACTATATGTATCAGAAAACAGAGGCAAAGAGGTGTCAAGAAACTTGCTTGAAGGTAAGACAGAATTCAGGCTGTCTTGCTCCAGAGTCTACATCTTTACCATTTACTCTGCACAATGCTTCAACTATTGCAAAGAAAATTTTAGTTATGATGAAAAACATACCCAAATAGTATTAGTAAAGGAGCATTTTCTATAGCTAACTGTAAAAATATAAGACAAAAAGGGTGGCTTAAAAGTTATATTTATGTCAAAAACATATATGCTGGTTTTAATTCAATAGTGTAATATGTTGGTCTGGCCCTATATTTGTGTAATAATTTATAAATTATTACAAGCCTTAACTTTTATTCAATCTTGACTAAAAATGAATTCAAACAAGAGGCCACAAGTCTCAATTCTTTTTTTTTTTTTTTTTTTTTAACCTGGCATTTTATTTTTTATTTTTTTTTCTCTAATTTTATTTTATTTTTAAACTTTACATAATTGTATTAGTTTTGCCAAATATCAAAATGAATCCGCCACAGGTATACATGTGCTCCCCATCCCGAACCCTCCTCCCTCCTCCCTCCCCATACCATCCCTCTGGGCCGTCCCAGTGCACCAGCCCCCAGTTCTTAAAGAGAAAAATTTTACTGAAAAATAGTAAAACCATTGACACAAGTGATTTTGAAAGCACAGAGCATGTATTTAACCATTAGCTTTACTTTAGGTTAATAGGTAAATACTCACTATCTTTATTCTCTCTCACATATGATAATATTTATTAAAAAATCTGTCTACCTTATGGATATTGTCAATGCAAAGTTAAGCTTCTAATAACACTAACTTTTAAAAAGGGCAAAAATCTGTGATGTCATCTAAAAAGTATTGATCTATCCTTGAGACTATTAATTTATACAGTAAGAGACTACATTTATTAAAATTTGTTACAGAAAAGTTTCAAGTTACAAATCCTATCATAGGAAGTTAATTTTATTTACTAACCTTGTGAATATTAACATACTGACTTTGACCTAACAGCTTACATGTTAATTTAATTACAGGAAACACTGCACATTCACTTAAAATAAGAGAAAAGCCTTTAAGTTTCTTCTCCCTATTTAAAAAAAAAAAGAAGAAGAAGAAGAAGAAGTCTATTTGATAAGCTTAGCAAGTAAATAGCTCTCACAGATGAACTTTAGAACCAAGGCAGAATCTTGATTTTTTCTATCTCAGAAAGACACTGAAAACCTAGAGGGTGACTTGAAATTAGTGATCTCATGATAGTGGCCACAAACTGTTTTCTTAAAGAATTGAAATAAGTAGAATTTACAATCTAGAAAAAAAAGACCCTCAGGATGAAGAATACTTACATATCACCTACTGCTCTAAATCAAGTCTACTTTTCATCTTTGTTAAAGATGCCATCCTAAAGGAGATCAGTCCTGGGTGTTCATTGGAAGGACTGATGCTAAAGCTGAAATTCCAATACTTTAGCCACCTCAGGCAAAGTGTTAACTCATTGGAAAAGACCCTAATTTTTCAATCTGGGAGGGATTGGGGGCAGGAGGAGAAGGGGAAAACAGAGGATGAGATAGCTGGATGGCATCACTGACTCAATGGACATGAGTTTGAGTGAAGTCCAGGAGTTGGTGATGGACAGGGAGGTCTGGTGTGCTGTGATTCATGGGGTCACAAAGGGTCAGACACAACTGAGCAACTGAACTGAACTGAACTGAAAGATGCCATGCTGCTCTTGATGCAGTCTAAGATTAACATAGCCATTTTGGCTACATAAACACTCATTTAATTCTTAAAACCCTGTGTGTTGGGACTTCCCTGGTGGTCAGTGGCTGGGAATCTGCCTTGCTATATAAGGGACACGGGCTCGATCCCTGCTCAGGGAACTGAGATCCCACATGTCACAGGGCAAATAAGCCTTCGTACTCTGAAGCCCATATGCCACAACTAGACAGCCTGAGCACCACCACAAAATTTCATGCATGATGTAATGATGATACCAATGCAGCCAAATAATAAATTAATTCACTCATTAAAAATTTCATATGTGTTAAGTATTGTTATTACTATTATGCTTCCCCTGTGGCTCAGATGGTAAAGAATCCACCTGCAATGTGAGAGACCTGGGTTTGATCCCTGGGTTGGGAAAATGCCCTGGAGAAGGGAAAGGCTACCCACTCTAGTATTCTGGCCCGGAGAATTCCATGAACTGTGTAGTCCATGGGGTCACAAAGAGTTGGACACAACTGAGAGACTTTCACTTCACATTCCTTTATTATTGTTGCTGTTGCTTTACAAAAATGGAAACTAAGGTTATAACTATGAGTGGGGGGATTAGGATTTGAACTAAGATAGTCTGGTTCACACTGTATCTTTTACATTTTACGGTCTTTAATATCGCTGTTTAAACAGTTGAAAGTCTGTCATGTTAAAAGGATAGTAGATTATAGTAAGAACAATTTATGCCAGCTCATCATGGCAGCCCACTCCAGTACTCTTGCCTGGAAAATCCCATGGATGGAGGAGCCTGGTGGGCTGCAGTCCATGGGGTCGCCAAGAGTCGGACATGACTGAGCAACTTCACTTTCACTTTTCACTTCATCCATTGGAGAAGGAAATGGCAACCCACTCCAGTGTTCTTGCCTGGAGAATCCCAGGGACAGGGGAGCCTGGTGAGCTGCCGTCTATGGGGTCGCACAGAGTTGGACATGACTGAAGCAACTTAGCAGCATCTCAGCTTTTGAACTAGATAGAACCCAAAGGGAAGAGAAATGGTGATTTTTCTGGTCAGCCTGTTCTTCACTGAGAAAGCAGGATCAGTCCGTTAGGGCAAGCTTCATCAAGCTTGGTACAATTATTTGGGACTAGACAATTCTTTGTGGTTGAGGCCCCTGTGCATTTCAGGATATTTAAAATCATCCCTGGCCTCTGGCCCTTAGATGCCAGTAGCAACTCCTCAGTTGAGATAACTAAAAATAACATCCTCTGCAAATCAAAATCACCCTGGACTGAGACCCACTGCTTTGAAAACAAGGATAGAGAAATTTCTCTCTTGATACAAGAAAAAAAATACAAGAAGGTCTGAGGTCAAAAGATTACAGAATACAAAAACATATCAAAAAGGGAGAGGCAGTATGTAACCAGGAAACTGATTTTAAAAAGTACCAAATGTAACTGATACTCGTCCAAAAAAAAAAAACAAAAAAGGATATTTTAAAAGGAAAAGCACTACATCCAGTTCCGATGTCTCATTTCTCTCTTCTACTCAACCACATCTAAGAATGACAAAGAATTCAAACTATTTTTTCCCTACTGAGGTATTGGGCTTTCCTAGTGACTCAGCTGGTAAAGAATATGCCTGCAGTGTGGGAGGCCTTGGTTCAAACCCTGGGTTGGGAAGATCCCCTGTAGAAGGGAACAGCTATCCACTCCAGTATTCTGGCCTGGAGAATTCCATGGGCTGTACAATCCAAGGGGTCACAAATTGTCGGACACGACTGACTTTCACTTTCACTGAGGTATAATTGACAAATAAAAGTTGTGCACATTTAGGCTGTACAATGTGACAATTTGACACACACATACATTGTAAAAATTCAAATTAGTTTTAAGAGTAGAAACTGTTGCAATAAATAAAGGTTTCAAATGGTGTATAACCACTGAAGAACAAAATAAGGCTTATCCCACCATCTCCCTCACTCTCATCTAGGACAGTAAGTGTATAAAAGTACCACCTCCCCATGAGGTGGCCTTGACAGGTGTCACTAGTTGATGGCAATGCTCTCCTGCCATCAGCTTGGATACAGCCTCAGATTCCCCCTCAATACTGCATTCTAGGCAGGACCTGTCACTAATCAGAGTTGACATGATAGATGAAATCAATTTTTCATACCTGTTATATATGCTGTTTCTTTTGATATATTCTTAGACTAACACAGCCATTCAGGTAATCATATAAAACTATTAATTCATGGTGAGATTGTCTTTCTACAAGATATGTAAGCATTTTTTGTTTTCATCTATGTTGCTATGAAGCCACACGAGCAAGTTCAGGACATTATGGAATTTTATCTTACCAGAGAAACTCTTATGTTTAGCTGTATTTAAGCCTATAGAGACATCTGAATCAGTCTGTCATCCTAAAAAAATTTCCATTTGATATACAGCCTGAAGTCATCTAAAAATTTGACAAGAATTTTTTTCAAATAAATAGTTTCAACTCAACCGATTCTTGATGCTTGGGAAATCTCACAATTTTATAACTAACAACCTTTGGGTACAACTGACTCAATATTCAATGAACAAACATAAGCTGAAAGGAACTCTAACAATCTGAATAATTAGTTACTGCTTCCCTGGTGGCTCAGATGGTAAAGAATCCTACTGCAATGTGGGAGACCTGGGTTCAATCCCTGGGTTGGGAAGATCCCCTGGAAGAGGGCATAGCAGCACACCCCAGTAGTCTTGCCTGGAGAATCCCCATAGACAGAGGTGCCTTGCAAACTACAGTCCCTGGGGTCACAAAGAGTCAGACTGTACAACGAAGCACAGCAAACATAACTTCCAGCATATTTAAAATTTTTTTATTTATCTTTTAATTGGCAGGAAATTGCTTTACAATGTTCTGTTGATTTCTGCTGTACAACAACACAAATCAGTCATGGTTATACATATATCACCTCCCTCTTGAGCCTCCCAGGCTATTTGATTTCATGAATCTTTGTCAAAAGCTGATACCCATATATTGGCTTGGTCAAAAAGTTCATTTTGGTTTTTCTGTAACGTTTGAACAAACTTTCAGCCAACCCAATACATTGTATCTGCCATATTTCCCTAATCCAGGCTCAAGCACTAAAGCAATGTTAATATAACATGACTCATTATTAAGATACTTTTTAGTCAATCTAGTTCTTTACTACTTCCTCTTCTCAGGACTCGCAAACTATACATTACACAAAGGTCTTTGGGAAATCTTAATGTATAAACTTGTCGAAAGGGATCTTCTACTTTCTTGAAATCTATATCTCCCTGGAACTCCATTCTAAACCCTCTACAAAAGGCCTCCCACTACTTTGCTTGGTTTCTAGCTTTGTGGTTTAACAGAAGTTTCTCTGTTAATGGACTATCCAGCCATCCCATATAAACTAACATAAATGAGAAGTTGTTGATTAGACAACCCTCCTGTTGAAATCACCCATGATTTCTAATACCAGGGAAGTTTCCTAGGCCACCCTACCCAATATTGTACTCTTAGCGCTACAAACTCTTTTAGAATTATCTCTTCTCCCCTCTCTTTTTCCCTTCCTTTTCCTACCTATCCTCTTCTGTCTTAGAAACAAAAATCAAATTCTATTTTCTCTCTCAACTGAATTGTATTTTCTTTGGCTCCAGGCCCCAAGATATTATCCTATATAAAGGCATTTTGCTAAAATAGAAGAGGGTAAAAATACATATGCTTACCAAGGAGAGAGGATAATATGAATGACTAAAATAAACTGGATGTCAATAAAAAAGAAATGCAAATCCAATGAAATATGGCAACTGACATATTACTTCAGTGTTGGGAAGCTAACAGGAACAGATTGTGACCATAGCAAACTGAAAAGGGCATGCCCAGTCTAGGCATCTAGTCTAGTCTGGGCGGGGAGCAGCTGTAATAGTTAAACTACAAAAGTGGTTGATATATGGCAAAACTAATACAATATTGTAAAGTTAAAAAATAAAAAAAAAAAGTGTTTGATATGTGAGCACACTGATCCAGCTTTTTAAGAAATCTGGATTCCAAAATTGATGTACAATTTAAAATACTGGCTTATTTTGATGTCTATCATTCGGGTCATTATGTCTGTAGGCTGCTTAAGCCCTGTGGGTAACCAGTGGGAAACCACTGTTCTAAACAAAAATGTGTCCTCTCATGTTAATTCTGGTGCCAGCTGTTAAGCAAATAAAATTTTCACAAACACTCACATTATCAACGTTTTAAAATTCCAGAGAAAGCAGCTCACAGAAAACAGCTAGTAATTTGTGGATTTTAAAACCTGCCCAAGAAGAAGCCAACACAAAAAAGGCCATAGAATTCCCAATTTTGATTCATTCAATTCAGCTTATTTTATAGGAAGGTAGCTTTCGGTTTTCTTTGGAGGGACAGATCAATCATTACCATTGTTATCATAAAGATTCATTGGCCTTGAGGTGAAGCACTAAAGCAAATTGACCACTCCTTCTTGACTTTTTGGTTGCTATTTTTCTCAGTAGTAAAAGTCATTGCTGTGCACCTCTCTTGTCTCTATTAGAATTGCTGCTTAAAAAGTAAACAGCTTTTAACTGTAAAGTCATGATTCAATAACCTAATGTGCAATTACCTCTGTCTCTATCACACGGAACTACAGCCTTTCAAATACACAGAGAAAGCTAAAAGATGCTCTGTAGTGCCTTTTAAAAGATACTTCTTTCACTCATTCTCTTATTCTGTGTGTTTCTACATTTCTCTTCCCTTTCAGCACTCACTGTGTCTTGTATCTTTTCTCTTATTTAGTCAGACTCTTGATGGCATGAAAGGAGACAGCATTCATTTTACTAGAGTTCTCTGAACACTACTTTGATCTTCCTAGAAGAAAGCCCTCTATGATTTTAATAAATGGGCATATTATGTAACTGGAACGAACATTTTCTAAAACTTCTATATAATTTATAACAGTCTCTCATCACAGGTCAAGCCTAAGTCAACACTGAAAAACTCGATATTTTTTAAAAATCACATTAAAGATGAATTTGTACAACCAGTACTGCTTTTTACCTGACAGCAAAAATAAAGGAAATGTCACAGACATATCTAAGTCTGCAAGAGAAAAATTGAATTTTGTATCATACTACAGTTACTTAGAGCCATGCTATTTTTATATCTCTTCCTCCCCAAAACTCCTTTGCATTTTTAAGCATGCTGATTATTTTTATAGCTAATAATAATTACAATCATCATAATGACAAAAGTCTTAGGCAGCAAATGAAAGATAAAATTAACTACTGAACTCCTGGAAAGGGAATGGGTTGTTTCTAGCTAAGAATTAAGGGAAGATTTGCTATTAATAACACATTTAACACAACTGTAAGTATTTTCATGCCTACCTACACAATGCCAAGAGAAAAAGCAAGCCAAAGAAAACTCCAGTAATAAGGCTAAATATAATTAAAGGCGCTTTTATATTCAACATTTTGCCAGATTTTTGCAGATTTCTGCGTATGTGATAAGATCGGATGTATTAACAGAAAAACATTTAAGTTTTTTCCTAGCTGAATAATATGGAGATAAATTTAAATAAATAAAAAGTAGGTTTGGTGACTCCAGGTCTGCTCGGCTCCAGACCTTCAGAAATTTCATTTTCCAAGCCCCCTAGTCAATTCCCTGGTGTCAGTTTTGTGCCCTAGTTGAACTCCTAAAGATTCCATCTAGTGTTTGGGTCCTTACAATGCATAGTACCTGACAAGAGAATGAATCCTAATTATTGTTGCACTTCCAAGGGGAGTCCTAGTGGTTTTGGAGGTTAATGTGCCAGAGTAAAGCCCACGGCTATTTAAGCAGAAGTTATTAGTGCTGTAGTGTAATGGTCTGTCAGTATTTGTCTGGTCCTAGCCTCCATCCATCTGTTCAGAATCCATTTCCAACTCTACAGAGGCCATCCTGAGCCTCTCCCACAGATAATTAGAAGGAATTGGTCAGTATTCCAATAACTCTCACCCTTCGGCAAAGTAGTTTGGGAGATGTGATTAAAAATAGCTGTTCTTTTCCCTGATCCAAGGACTAAATCCCTGTTCATGGGATTAAGACCCTTGTCTACCATCAAGGTTCCCAGACGTAAACAAATTTCCTGGAGCTTAATATGTTACTTGCTGCCAAATGTGTCTCCTGCCATGTTGCACTAACCTGCCAAGAATGCCACCTGCCTGCCTGTCTGTTGCTGGACTTCTTGGTGACAACAATTGACCTAACCTCACTTCCCATCTAAAGGCGCTGGGTAGCTCTGATTCCCAAGCTAGCTCATCTCACAATCAGTAAGAGAGTCTAGACACTATCACCTAAGGAAATTTTGGCATTTAATTTGTAAGATGGAGCTTAAACATATTTTGATTTAGAAGCCGTGACTCTCAAACTGGCCTAAATTTGCTATGTCAGGCTGTCTCAGCAACAAGCTAAGGAAGAGTATACTCCTAGTACATAATTGATTTTTAAATGTATACACCTTGTTCATTATCTTGTTATAAAGCAAAAAGGCTTTCCTTTTAAGGAAGTATGAAATGTTTATATCTATTTTGAAGAAAAGGCTGATTAGCCATTAGGGGAGATACATATATATATATTTACAATCTCTATAAATGTTCCTACAAAACAAAAATGCATGGATGGATTCCATAAATACAATTAACAAATTGCAGTGAGTTTTGGAAACATACACACACACACACACAGCCTTCCTGAAAATGTCACTCTCAGGTCAGATAAACAGGACACTATCCTATGTTGTCCTATGCTGCCATCAGGTGGATAATACAAATAAGACTACAGCAATTTAGAGTAACTTACCTGCTTCAGAATGTATATGACCTTACATCCCAGTGTGCCCTGAGACAGGATAGGTTTGTATTCCTGTCAGCATAGTCAATAATTGAAACACCGTTTCTTTCTCTCAAAACATCCTTAGCTTAGATGATAATTCGTAACATTAATAAACAGGCTTAGCCTAACAGACATTTCATCCAGCCATTGTCTACTTTACTCATCCAACCTCCTTTGCTCATTACAATCTAGGGTACACTGGCCTTGATGTTTGGAAATAAAGTTCCTTCCGTTTGTCTTTCTCTAATCCAGCAGGATCCTATGGGGCCTTCCCAGACAGACCCTTCCCCTATATCCTCTGCTGTAGTTCCTCTTTTAAGTACCCAGATATGTAACTCAAGTTACCCAGTAAGTAACTCAAGCACACTTCCTGAGTTTTTCAGATGCTAAAAATCACTACATTTAGTAGTGAAGAAATTAACTACTTGATGATCATGAGCAAAGTAGACCCTGGACCTACTGGAGCCTAAGGGTTGATAATGTGAACTGCTCTGTTATCTCAACATCAACCCATCAGAATTGTGCAGGAGCTGATCATATACCCTATGACCCCCTCCCTCACCTTGCCTTTAAAAATGCTTTGCTGAAACCCTTCATATACCCTGTGACCGACTCTGACCTCCAACCCACTTTCTCCTTGCATGGCCCTGCAATAAAACTTTCTCTGCTCCAAACTCCAGTGTTTTGGCATTGTTTGGCTTCACTACACCTCAGGCATATGAGCAGCTTGCCATCCTATAACGATTCAGATTTCAGTCGAAAAGTGTGGCTTCCTTCTCTACACTCCAACTTAGCTATTATCTGCCTTGAATTCAACATATCTCATTAGGCCCTGTAACCTTATTCATGACAGTCATTTAAAGAAGACCCAGGTTCCAGAATATACTTCATCTCTCATACTCTAATCTTCATAAAACAATTAGGGTTACCACCATTACCATGAGTCAAAGTGGGCCTGCAATGGTTCCTAAGTATGCCTGTTATTCTGGACTGCAAATCAGTGGTGTCTCATACACTTTAAGAAATGCCCTATTTGGATTCTTTCAGTTCAGTTCAGTCGCTCAGTCGTATCCGACTCTTTGCAAGCCCATGAATCGCAGCATGCCAGGCCTCCCTGTCCATCACCAACTCCCGGAGTTCACTCAAACTCATGTCCATCGAGCTGGTGATGCCATCTAGCCATCTCATCCTCTGTTGTCCCCTTCTCCTCCTGCCCCCAATCCCTCCCAGCATCAGAGTCTTTTCCAATGAGTCAACTCTTCACATGAGGTGGCCAAAGTATTGGAATTTCAGCTTTAGCATCAGTCCTTCCAATGAACACCCAGAACTGATCTCCTTTAGAATGGACTGGTTGGATCTCCTTGCAGTCCCAGGGACTCTCAAGAGTCTTCTCCAACACCACAGTTCAAAAGCATCAATTCTTCTGTGCTCAGCTTTCTTTAGGGAGATCAAAAAGATTGTGTATCTTTCTCCTATTCCTAGTCAATTTCTAAAACTTTCATTGTACCCTCTGAGATACATGGTTCACCATCAGCCATTGCTGTCATTTACCACCCAAGTAGTTTTGTCAAATTTCTCAGTAATTATTAATACAAACCGCAGCTGCAATTACCATTGGGCTTCTCTGGTGGCTCAGTGGTAAGAATAATCCACCTGCAATGGAGACATGGATTTGATCCCTGGGTTGGGAAGAACCTCTGGAGAAGGAAATGGCAACCCACTCTAGTGTTCTTGCCTGGGAAATCCCATGGACAAAGGAGCCTGGCAGGCTACAGTCCATAAGGTTGCAAAAGAGTTGGACATGACTTAGCGACTGAACAACCACCACCACCACCACCACATGAGTCATTTCTGTTCCTAGAAATATCTTACACAGTATCATCAAAGGTCAGCGAAAATGTTATATGTTAGTGTGAATTCCCTGGCAGTCCAGGGGCTAGGATTTGGCATCTTCAGTGCTGTATCTTGGTTAAATCACTGGCCAGGGAACTAAGAAACTGAAAGCTTAGTGGGCATGGCAGAGTTAAAAAAAAAGACAGTTTTATTTTACTCCATTAACATGGTTTCATGTTACTAAGGAAGGAAGAATATTTTATAAACTATTATTTTTTGCTTGGGTTATTAAATAGCCTCTAAATTTGTCTTCATGTTTCTACCTTTGTCTTCATAGAGTTTATCTTCAACACTAAAGCTGCGGTAATCCTTCAAACATAATTTACTAATTTCTTTTTGGGGAAAAAAAAAAGACATGTAACAGTTTCCATTTTTACTCAGAGAAAAGCAAGTCTTTAAAGTGGTTTATAAAGCCCTTAGCATTTTACTGTATCCCTCATTCTCTTCACCCCTACCACTGGCCCCCTTAGATGTCACTTGAAGGCCTCACAAAAATCACAAATTATCTTCCCAGGTGGCTCTTCCCTCAGCTTGAAATGTATTTATTGACCATTCACATGGCAACTCCATCATGACTTTGAAGATCTGGTTCACATCCCCCTTTTAAATATGTTCTCCTCAGTCTCCTATGAAAAACTGCAACCACGACAAGTATTTTATTTTCCATTAATGTGTGTCCATTTTCTCTTTTGCCAGAGCACATTTTTAAATCATTTGCTGTTTACTTCTATACCTTGCTAGAATGCAAACCCTGCAAATACAAGTATTTTCATCTAGCTTGCCACAAATGTATCCCAAGCTCAGAGAACAGAGTCCAAGACATTATGGGCATGAAATAACTATTTAAATGGAATAATGTAACATTTCTTAAGCTAATTTTAGTTAGCCCATGGAACCATACATATAACCTTAACTCACTGATTTGTTCTTTCACCTTTGAGTATTATAGGCAATCCTACCAATCACAGATAAAAATGTAGTGACACAGAGATCTAATTCTGGGATCTTGGGCTGTGCTTTAGATGGCTGGCACTGTGTTTCTAAGCTTTGTTTTTGAACATCATTTCCCTGGTATCTCAGCTGGTAAAGAATCCGCCTGCAGTGCAGGAGACCCTGGTTCAATTCCTGGGTTGGGAAGATCCCCTGGAGAAGGGACAAGCTACCCAGTCCAGTATTCTTGGGCTTCCCTGGTAGCTCAGATGGTAAAGAATCCACCTGCAATGCAGGAGACCTGGATTTGATCTCTGGCTTGGGAAGATCCCCTGGAGGAGGGCATGGCAACCCACTCCAGTATTCTTGCCTAGAGAATCCCCATGGACAGACGAGCCTGGTGGGCCACAGTTCATGGGGCAGCAAAGAGTGGCTGAACACAACTGAGTAAGCACACAAGTAAACATACATATTTTTTCAAATGAACACAGTCCCCATCAACCCATCTGTCTTAATTTGACACTGATTTTCTGAAATCATTGACACTGACTTTTTTCTTTTTTGACTGTTGGGCCCATGTACATATTTGAGTTGGTAAACTGAGCTTTAGATTCATACTCCTAACAGGGTGATCAGAGAAGACAGTGTCCTAAAGCACATTCAGGTGATCTCATTCAAGCCTTTAGCATGCTTTCTTAAAGGGCAAGTAGAGTTCAGTGTTTATCCTATATAGGACCAATTCTATAAATAAAGCAAAAGTATTAGCAAACTATCGTAGCTATGGCTTCTAAGTCTGCAAACGTCTTAAACATTGAGTCTGTATCTTATTTTCCTGTGAGTACTTTACAGACCCTAGAAATATGTAACAGACCTATGCTGCCTCATTCACCACTGTACCCCCAGTGCCTAAAACTAGCCTGGCATATGAAAGATGCTACACTTGTTGAATTAAGGGGAAAATACATCAAATGAGAAACTTATGAATGAGTATCCTGAAGGAGATGAAATGTCTTTTTTACTCTGCCCCCAAATTGTTCTCCTATCATCCTTTCTCAATTCCTAGAAATACTTTGACGCTTTTTGCAAGGAGTTCAGTGAGAAAGTTACCTGTTACCTGGAGGAATATCTTATAAGCTTTTGTTTCTTATTCACACAAAAGTAAGGGTTAGTTTATCTGATTAATTCACTGTCACAGTAAATGGTAGATAACAGTGCTGTAATAGGATAGGACATGGATCAAACATGTTTGATGAAGATACTGTGAAGAGGGTAGGTGGAGGATGGAGTCACCCTAGAGGATTCTACTGGGACGAGAGAAGGGGTGAGTCAGATGTGGCACCCATTTCATATTTTTCCAGATCTGCTTTTTTTTTTTAATATAAATTTATTTATTTTAATTGGAGGTTAATTGCTTTACAGTACTGTATTGATTTTGCCATACATCAACATGAAGATCTGCTTTGTTTCTTGCTTATGCTGAAACCGATTCGCCTAAATTCTACTTACAACTTTGTTTTTCTTTGTGATAAATTATTCCTCAAGAACCAGAGAACCACAGCAGACTATTTTACCAGGCCTGGCACCCACATAGCCGTACTCAATAAGTGCCTTGAGTCTTGTTAAATAAGTCATTTGAATGTTTGGTTCATTTGTTTCAGTAGGTGCCAGATAAACACTTTTTTTTTTGGTGAGGATTAATTGAGATGTTGTCTGTACAGTTATCATGGTGCTGGTTCTCAATAAATAGTAGTTATTCTTAGTACTGTAATACTTTTTCTATTCAAATGCCTTCTTATATTGAATTTCCCATCAGGCTTCTAAATGAACCCCCATAATTCTGTATGTATTAAGAAGGACATGAAAGATTGCCCTTTTTCCTTCTGGTTTTTGGCTTCTCTTTGCTTTTTTGTTTTATTATAGACTTAGAGGAAATTAAACTCTGTCATGATCATGATAAGCACATGAGACTCAAAGAACAAAAGTAAAGGACAGTTCAGCCTTGTTCTTCTAAGACCACACCAAAGGTCAATTATTATAGACAGGGGGAACCTCCTTCCTTTAAATACTTTAGAGTTAGTGCCACAAGTTCTTCAGTGTTCACAGGGTAGCTGTCCAAAAAAAATATTTTAGAAACACACTAAGCAAAAATACTTCAATAAGATCAATCTCTATTATTTCTAAGTCTTATTCTAAAGGAAATTTTCACTTTTTAAAAATCAAATAGATATGTACTTATGAAAGTCTAGATTTTGGATCTCAAAAAATTCCATGTGAGATAGTTAAAAATTTCTTTGGTAATAAAATTATCAAGAAAAATGTCCAGTATAAAGATTATTGAAAATTTCATTTTAATTATACCTAGTATATGACAAATTGGTTGTTTAGTTTATGAAGAATTTTATTTGTAAATCAAAGACTTTATAATTAAGAAAATATATTATTTGATAGAATGATTATATTTAAATATATACTCCATCTTTGTTCTCCTGATAACCTCACTCAGAATCACGATGGGTACACCGATGTCAAAGAGGAATTGCTAAACATTTTGTTCCCTTCAATGGATAAATAATTTCATTAGCTTTAATTAGGCATTTGTCCCAACATTTCACTACAATGATGAATCCATAATTACTCAACAATCAACATCAAAAATCACTGTGATCTCAGTTTTATGAAAAATACAAAGGTTCCTTACTTTGGGGAGAGAAAGAAAATCTTATTTAAGGGAAGTTGTATCTGTGTAGTACTTGATTATGGCAAATCTAAAGATAAGACAATTTATAAGTAAAAGACTTACTTGGTTTTAGTGGTTCATTCTGATGCTTGATCCATATTTGGTTAAATTTCAGTGAGTTTATGTTTATATCCCTTGCCAGTGTACTGAGTAAAGTCAGTCATGTTCCTTGATCTAAAGAGTTAAGATCAAGAAAAAGAGAAAGGAGATGAGAGCAAGCTGAACAGGAGGTAGAAGAAAGGAGTGAAGAATATTAATTCTCCTTTCATGTTTCCTTCTTCTTGTCCTTCACCCACGATCACTGGCAAGCACCCAGTCATTCCTTTATTACATTTCTATATGTTACTTGGAAAAGCTACCTCCACTTAGGGAAACACTTGCAATTTCCAAGATTAAAAAAAAAAAAAAATGTGTGTGTGATAGGATATGGAGGTTTGAATGAGATGCATAAAGAGTATATTTTCTTAAAACTGCCTTCATAGTTGTAAAATGTTCCAGAATATACATGGAGGGTTGCTTTACAGACAATTTTTTAGCATCTAACTAGATTTTAGAATGAGGGAAAGAGATAAAAAGACAAATTAGCAAGTTATTGGAAGAGTTAGGTGATCAATAAGAAGAACCTGAACTAAACAAATACTATTAAGAAATGAAGAAGAAAATTAGCAGTATTTCTAAAGTGAACTCACAAATGATTGAGAAATAATTAGATCTGCACAATGACAAACAAGGAGGAGTGCAGAATGACACAAGAACAGGTATCTAGGTGATCAATGATATCACTAACCGAGAGAGGGGATAACTAAGGAGGAGAGGGAGATTGATCACTCTGTTTGGCACATATTACTTTACAGTCTGACATCCAGATGTGGTGCTCTAATGTGCAGTTAGGACCAGCAGCCCTGAGCCTAAGAAAGAGACTGGTGCTCTGGTCACGAGTCATCAGACGACATGGACGACATTAGTGTGGACTCCATAGTAGGTACTGCTGCTTGGGCTTCAGCTCAAGAGAGGCTGAATAGAAGGACTCTCTGGAAGTAAACCCATGCCAATTAGGAAAGCAGCATCATTCTTTAATAAAATACCACCAAAATACAAACACATTTACTTGAAAAGGATTGCAGTAAGGATTTAAACTGATTCATATATATTCTTATATATGAAATTCCAATTTTATTTGCATTATATCTTACTACAAAAATGGTTCTGCAGTTTAAAACATAAGATTCAAGTGTGGACTCCATTAAAAAGTTAGTATTTTTATGTTGTTTAATTCCACCCACTATTAGCATGTATTTACATGTAGAGTCAGTCATTCCCTCTTGGTAATCTTTTTTAAGGATATTAACTCTATATTATAGGTTTTATTTATTGATATTTTTATGGCCAAATCTTAACTTTATTTACAAATTTCATTGTCTTTATGCTTAAAAGTGATTTCACAAGTTTGAAATCAGAGATATTACTCCATGATTTCTTTTAAATTTAATATATTGTTTACATTTGCCTCTTCAATCCACCTGAAGTGAACGTTTATGAATGTACAAGTAATGGTTTAACACTCGCTCCAAACCTCTTCTCCCTGAACTTTTTCCAAAATAATTTATCATCACCATTTATCAAATATCCCCTTCTTTCCCAGTTTTTAATACCACAAATCAATAAATAATACTTTTTTCTGCCAATGCAGCACAAGAAAACGTTAAAAACTTCCATCTGTATAGGACTCATAAATAGTAACATTATGAATAGCAGAAAGAAAAGTAGAAAAGTAACAGATCACAAAAGAACATATACAAGCACAATAAATATGGGGAAAATCAGCCTCTCTTCACAAATAAATGTTCATGGATTGGAAAAATTCAGTCAGTTCAGTTCAGTTCAGTTCAGTCACTCAGTCATGTCTGACTCTTTGCGACCCCATGAATCACAGCACGCCAGACCTCCCTGTCCATCACCAACTCCCGGAGTTCACTCAGACTCACGTCCATCGAGTCAGTGATGCCATCCAGCCATCTCATCCTCTCTCGTCCCCTTCTCCTCCTGCCCCCAATCCCTCCCAGCATCCGAGTCTTTTCCAATGAGTCAACTCTTCGCATAAGGTGGCCAAACTACTGGAGTTTCAGCTTTAGCATCATTCCTTCCAAAGAAATCCCAGGGCTGATCTCCTTTAGAATGGACTGGTTGGATCTCCTCGCATCTTCTCCAACACCACAGTTCAAAAGCATCAATTCTTCAGCGCTCAGCCTTCTTCACAGTCCAACTCTCACATCCATACATGACCACAGGAAAAACCATAGCCTTGACTAGACGGACCTTTGTTGGCAAAGTAATGTCTCTGCTTTGAATATGCTATCTAGGTTGGTCATAACTTTCCTTCCAAGGAGTAAGCGTCTTTTAATTTCATGGCTGCAGTCACCATCTGCAGTGATTTTGGAGCCCAGAAGAATAAAGTCTGACACTGTTTCCACTGTTTCCCCATCTATTTCCCATGAAGTGGTGGGACTGGATGCCATGATCTTCGTTTTCTGAATGTTGGGAAAATTAATATTTTTAAAATGTCCCTGTTTACCAAAATGATCAAAAGAGTCACTGTTATTCCCATTAAAATTGCAATGGTATTCTTAACAGAAAGAGAAATAAAAATCCTAAACTTCATATAGAATCACAAGAAACCCTGCATGGCCAAAGTACAATAAAAACCTTGAGATAGAAGAACAAAGCCAGAAGAATCACACTTCCTAATTTTATCATGTAGCATAAAGCTACAGTAATCAAAATCGTATAGTGCTAGAGTAAAAACAGACATATAGACCAAATGGAACTTAACAGAGAGCCCAGAAATAAACCTAGGCATATTCAGCAAACTCATTTTTCACAATGGTGCCAAGCATACACAATGGGGAAAGAGACTCTCTTAAATCAGTGATGATGGGAAAAGTGGATATCTCACATCATACTACTACTACTACTAATAAACTCGAATTAACGACTTAAATGTAAAACCAGAAATTGGGCTTTAAATTTAAGGCCTAAAATTCCTAAAATAAAAAGCTTAACACTGGCATTGACAGTGATTTATAGAATATGACATCGAAACACAGATAACAAAAGCAAAAATACAAGTGTGATTGTGTCAGATTAAAAAGCTTCTGCACAGCAAACAAAACAATCAACAAAATGAAAAGATAACCTATAGAATGGGAGAAAATATTAATAAACTGTGTATCTGACAAAGGAATAACGCCCAAAATACATAAAGAACACCTACAATTCAATAGCAAACATTAATTCAAAAATGAGCAAAGGAACTGAATAGACATTTCTCCAAAGATGACAAATACCAAACATGTGAAAATGTGTTCAATGTCCAAAATCATTAGGCAATGCAAATCAAAGTCACAGTGAGCCATTTTATCATCTTGTACCTGTTCAGTTCAGTTCAGTCCAGTCACTCAGTCATGTCCGACTCTTTGTGACCCCATGAATGCAGCACGCCAGGCCTCCCTGTCCATCACCAACTCCTGGAGTACCTGTTAGGATGGCTACTAAATTAACAACAAATTTTGGAAAGAATGGGTAGAAACTGTTGGTGGGACTGCAAACTGGAAGAGAGTACAGTGTGCACATGTTAAGTCACTTCAGTCATGTCTGACTCTGTCTGACTCTATGGACTGTAGCCCACCAGGCTCCTCTGTCCATGGATTCTCCAGGCAAGGATACTGGACTGGGTTACTCTCCTCCAGGGAATCTTCCCCACCCAGGGATGGAATCTGAATCTCTTGCATCTCCTGAATTGGAGGCAAATTCTTTACTGCTGAGCCACTGAGGAAGCCTGCTGTCCTTAAAACAATAAAAATGTAACCATATCCCACAATCCCACTAAGTATTAATACTTACCCAAAACAACAGAAATCAGTTTCAAAAACATGTTAAGACCTCCATGTTCATTGCAGCACTATTCACAATGGCCAAGATGTTGAAATAATCTAAATGTCCATCAATGGGTAAATAAATTGGAATATTCTTACATGAAAAACGAAATTCTGTCATTTGTTACAACGTGGATGACCCTGGAGGATATTATGCTAAATGGAATACGTCAGACACAAGAGGACAAATACCACTTTTACAAGGAATCTAAAATAATGAAATTCATCAAAGCAGAGAGTAGAATTGGGGTTTACAAGGGCTGGGAATTGGAGTAGATGGGGAGATACTAAACAAGGAGTATAAAGTTTTGTTTAGAGAAGATGAAATCCTAGAATTTATAGCATATTGCCTATAGTTAACAATATATTGCATACTTAACAATTTGCTAGGAATGTAAATCTGATGTTAACACTTCTTATTTTTAAAATTTATAAATTTAAAGTGGGAAGAAATTTTTACACATGTGTATATGTTTATGACATAGATTTGTGTGGTGCTTTCACTAGTGTAGAATTAGTTCCAAATTAAAAGTTTTCTACATTATGCACAGCTTTTGTAAGTCAAAAAGTTAATTAAAATTCAGTCATTTAATCCAATAAATTGCAATTCAAGGAGAGGATATATTTGGAAGACTATCATAATGGCAAAGAATTTTAAAATAGACAATTACCTCCTATTGTTAAATATGTGAAAACAAAAACATTACTGGTATACATATAAATTTGTACATTATTTCTGGAGGCAACTTGGTGATATTTATCAAGAATTCTTGTTATTTCTAATCTAGCAATTAAATTTCTTGGAATTGATTGTCAATGACAAATTGAATATAAACACAAACATAAATATACAGTAATGGCGATGTATGACAGCATGATTTACATTATTAATAACTTCAGTCAGTTCAGTTCAGTCAGTCATGTCCAACTCTTTGTGACCCCATGGACTACAGTGCACCAGGCTTCCCTGTCCATCACCAACTCCCACAGCTTGCTCAGACTCATGTCCATCTAGTTGGCGATGTCATCCAACCATCTTATCCTCTGTCATACCCTTCTCCTCCTGCCTTCAATCTTTCCCAGCATCAGGGTGTTTTCCAATAAGAACTTGAAACTACTTAAATATTCAGGACTAGATAAATGTTTAAGTGAGCTTTGGATTTAGATAAACTCTATTGAACATTTTGCAGATATTAAAATAACTTTAATACTTGTTAACAGGAGAAATATAGCAGATGTTGTTCAGTCGCTAAGTCATCTCCAACTCTTTGTGACCCCACGTACTGAATCACGCCAGGCTTCTCTGTCCTTCCCTATCTCCCAGAGTTTGCTCAAATTCATGTCCACTGAGTCAGTGATGCTATCTGACCATCCTCTGCCACTCTCTTCTTTTGCCTTCAATCTTTCCAACATCAGGGTCTTTTCCAATGAGTCAGCTCTTTGCATCATGTGGCCAAGGTATTCAGGCTTCAACATCGGCCCTTCCAATGAATACTCAGAGTGGATTTGCTATAGAATTGACCACTGTGATCTCCTTGTTGTCGAAGGGACTCACAGAATTCTCCAGCACTACAATTTGAAAGCATCAATACTTCGGTACTCAGCCTTCTTTATGGTCCAAATTTTCACATCTCTACTTGACTACTGGAAAAAAACATACCTTTGACTAGATGGACTTTGTCAGCAAAGTGACATCTCTGCTTTTTTAATATGCTGTCTCGGTTCGGTTCATCATAGCTTTTCTTCCAAGGAACATCTTAATTTCATGGCTGCAGTCACTGTCCACAGTGATTTTGAAGCTCAAGAAAATAAATTTGTCACTGTGACTTTTTCCCTTTCTATCTGCCATAAAGTGATGGGACTGGATGCCATGATCTTAGCTTTTTGAATGTTGAGTTTTAAGCCAGCTTTTCTACTTGTAGATATTGTAGATATTTATGTTGGTTGTGTGTGCTCAGTCGTGTCCAACTCTTTGCAACCCCATGGACTGTAACTCACCAGGCTCCTCTATCCATGGAATTCTCCAGAAAGAATACTGGAGTGGGTTGCCATTTCCTCCTCCAGGGAATTTTCCCAACTTAAGGATTGAACCCACATCTTTGACATCTCCTGCCTTGGTAGGTAGATTCTTTATCACTGTGCCACCTGGCTATTTTTTTCTAAAATGAAAACTTTTAGAACAGATATGCTAAATTTTACTATAAACATGTCTTATTTTACATGAGTTGGAATTTACCACAAAAATAAATAAGAAAAGCTCAAGGAGTTTCCCAGTTAATAATTATTTGCCTAAGGTATTTTACATGCTCTTTTTGCCACAGAATTGCTGCTCTGCCTCTGTCCCCTTAAACTCTCAGGCCCAGTAGCTCAAATAACTTAAATTTGTCTGTCTGCACTTGTTTTATTTTTTTTTTCTAATTTTATTTTATTTTTAAACTTTACATAATTGTATTAGTTTTGCCAAATATCAAAATGAATCCACCACAGGTATACATGTGTTCCCCATCCCGAACCCTCCTCCCTCCTCCCTCCCCATACCATCCCTCTGGGCCGTCCTAGTGCACCAGCCCCAAGCATCCAGCATCGTGCTTCGAACCTGGACTGGCAACTCGTTACCTACGTGATATTTTACATGTTTCATTGCCATTCTCCCAAATCTTCCCACCCTCTCCCTCTCCCACAGAGTCCCTAAGACTGTTCTATACATCAGTGTCTCTTGCTGTCTCGTACACCGGGTTATTGTTACCATCTTTCTAAATTCCATATATATGCGTTAGTATACTGTATTTATGTTTTTCCTTCTGGCTTACTTCACTCTGTACAATAGGCTCCAGTTTCATCCACCTCATTAGAACTGATTCAAATGTATTCTTTTAATGGCTGAGTAATACTTCATTGAGTATATGTACCACAGCTTTCTTATCCATTCATCTGCTGATGGACATCTAGGTTGCTTCCATGTCTTGGCTATTATAAACAGTGCTGTGATGAACATTGGGGTACACGTGTCTCTTTCCCTTCTGGTTTCCTCAGTGTGTATGCCCAGCAGTGGGGTTGCTGGATCATAAGGCAGTTCTATTTCCAGGTTTTTAAGGAATCTCCACACTGTTCTCCATAGTGGCTGTACTAGTTTGCATTCCCACCAACAGTGTAAGAGGGTTCCCTTTTCTCCACACCCTCTCCAGCATTTATTATTTGTAGACTTTTGGATCGCAGCCATTCTGACTGGTGTGAAATGGTACCTCATAGTGGTTTTGATTTGCATTTCTCTGATAATGAGTGATGTTGAGCATCTTTTCATGTGTTTGTTAGCCATCTGTATGTCTTCTTTGGAGAAATGTCTATTTAGTTCTTTGGCCCATTTTTTGATTGGGTCGTTTATTTTTCTGGAGTTGAGCTGTAGGAGTTGCTTGTATATTTTTGAGATTAGTTGTTTGTCGGTTGCTTCATTTGCTATTATTTTCTCCCATTCTGAAGGCTGTCTTTTCACCTTGCTAATAGTTTCCTTTGATGTACAGAAGCTTTTAAGGTTAATTAGGTCCCATTTGTTTATTTTTGCTTTTATTTCCAATATTCTGGGAGGTGGGTCATAGAGGATCCTGCTGTGATGTATGTCAGAGAGTGTTTTGCCTATGTTCTCCTCTAGGAGTTTTATAGTTTCTGGTCTTACGTTTAGATCTTTAATCCATTTTGAGTTTATTTTTGTGTATGGTGTTAGAAAGTGTTCTAGTTTCATTCTTTTACAAGTGGTTGACCAGTTTTCCCAGCACCATTGGTTAAAGAGATTGTCTTTAATCCATTGTATATTCTTGCCTCCTTTGTCAAAGATAAGGTGTCCATATGTGCGTGGATTTATCTCTGGGCTTTCTATTTTGTTCCATTGATCTATATTTCTGTCTTTGTGCCATACTGTCTTGATAACTGTGGCTTTGTAGTAGAGCCTGAAGTCAGGTAGGTTGATTCCTCCAGTTCCATTCTTCTTTCTCAGGATCGCTTTGGCTATTCGAGGTTCTTTGTATTTCCATACAAATTGTGAAATTATTTGTTCTAGCTCTGTGAAGAATACTGTTGGTAGCTTGATAGGGATTGCATTGAATCTATAAATTGCTTTGGGTAGTATACTCATTTTCACTATATTGATTCTTCCAATCCATGAACATGGTATATTCCTCCATCTATTATTGTCCTCTTTGATTTCTTTCACCAGTGTTTTATAGTTTTCTATATATAGGTCTTTAGTTTCTTTAGGTAGATATATTCCTAAGTATTTTATTCTTTCCGTTGCAATGGTGAATGGAATTGTTTCCTTAATTTCTCTTTCTGTTTTCTCATTATTAGTGTATAGGAATGCAAGGGATTTCTGTGTGTTGATTTTATATCCTGCAACTTTACTATGGTCATTGATTATTTCTAGTAATTTTCTGGTGGAATCTTTAGGGTTTTCTATGTAGAGGATCATGTCATCTGCAAATAGTGAGAGTTTTACTTCTTCTTTTCCAATTTGGATTCCTTTTATTTCTTTTTCTGCTCTGATTGCTGTGGCCAAAACTTCCAAAACTATGTTGAATAGTAATGGTGAAAGTGGGCACCCTTGTCTTGTTCCTGACTTTAGAGGAAATGCTTTCAATTTTTCACCATTGAGGATAATGTTTGCTGTGGGTTTGTCATATATAGCTTTTATTATGTTGAGGTATGTTCCTTCTATTCCTGCTTTCTGGAGAGTTTTTATCATAAATGGATGTTGAATTTTGTCAAAGGCTTTCTCTGCATCTATTGAGATAATCATATGGTTTTTATTTTTCAATTTGTTAATGTGGTGTATTACATTGATTGATTTGCAGATATTGAAGAATCCTTGCATTCCTGGGATAAAGCCCACTTGATCATGGTGTATGATCTTTTTAATGTGTTGTTGGATTCTGATTGCTAGAATTTTGTTAAGGATTTTTGCATCTATGTTCATCAGTGATATTGGCCTGTAGTTTTCTTTTTTTGTGGCATCTTTGTCAGGTTTTGGTATTAGGGTGATGGTGGCCTCATAGAATGAGTTTGGAAGTTTACCTTCCTCTTCAATTTTCTGGAAGAGTTTGAGCAGGATAGGTGTTAGCTCTTCTCTAAATTTTTGGTAGAATTCAGCTGTGAAGCCGTCTGGACCGGGGCTTTTGTTTGCTGGAAGATTTTTGATTACAGTTTCAATTTCCATGCTTGTGATGGGTCTGTTAAGATTTTCTATTTCTTCCTGGTCCAGTTTTGGAAAGTTGTACTTTTCTAAGAATTTGTCCATTTCTTCCACGTTGTCCATTTTATTGGCATATAATTGTTGATAGTAGTCTCTTATGATCCTTTGTATTTCTGTGTTGTCTGTTGTGATCTCTCCATTTTCATTTCTAATTTTGTTGATTTGATTTTTCTCCCTTTGTTTCTTGATGAGTCTGGCTAATGGTTTGTCAATTTTATTTATCCTTTCAAAGAACCAGCTTTTGGTTTTGTTGATTTTTGCTATGGTCTCTTTTGTTTCTTTTGCATTTATTGCACTTGTTTTAAATGTTCTCTTCCATTAGCCTGAGTTTATCCTCTAGAATAAGGATCCTTGCCACAGGCCAACATAATAGTGAAGAGCCCACATTCCTTTCCACCATTTATCCAAATTGATCATCTATATTAAAATATATGTGTGTGTGCATTCCTGGAACATACTATATACTTAATGACTATTTGCTGAATAGATTAATAAATGAAAGAATCCATAACTATAGAGGTTTCCCAACACGACATTTACATGTCATCACTCTCTGACTCTCATAGCCCTATGAGGTTGTCAGTGACATATTAGTAACTCCATTTACACATGAATAAATCAAAACATTAAAGAGACTAATTCTTATGCAAAACCATATGGATAGGATACATGACATATATATGCTTATATACTATTTTGGAGTCAATTTCTGGATGGTTCCCAGAAAGAATTCACCTGCAATAGAAGAGATCCAGGTTTGATCCCTGAGTCAGGAAGATTCCCTGGCGAAGGGAATGGCTATCCATTCCAGTATTCTTGCCTAGAGAAATTTATGGACAGAAGAGCCTTTTGAGCTACAGTCCATGGAGTTGCAGAGAATCTGAATGACTGAGCAACTAACACTTTTACAATTTTAATCATGAAACCATGCTGCCACATCATTCATTCATTAAATGAAAAGCACCTTCCTTTATAAAATGCGTCTTTCTTTTATCTGGGATACATACAACACACAATGAGAATTTTTGTCCATTGAACACACTTCAGAGTCCACTACTTCTCTGCACTGGCTGCTGTGGATAATGAAGAGTTCAGGACATTTTTACCTGACACTCTTTATTGAGATGGGTTTTCTCTTTTTATTCCTGCTCAAAAGCCTGACTCTCTGGGCTACTGGGTCTCCTTATCATTATCACAGCACTGTGCTTGTATCCCTGGTGCTAAAAATAACTTGATTTGATTGTTCAAGCCTAGGCATTGACAGGCCCTAAAGCTCACCTCTAGCTTTTATCCAGAGTAAAAGCAGATAGCTCTGTATTATACAACACAAGGGGCAGTGAGAGGCTGAATCTGCTCAGACTCTGCCCATCATCCCAAACCTGACTCTAAGGAATGGCTTCTTTAACAAGGTGTCAAATATGTCTGCTTAGGTATTTCTCTTTTTTGGCTTGCTTTTTAGGAGCTTGGACAATCTTTTAGTTTCATGGGAACTTATCAGCTGTTTTTCTTGGCAGTGGACTGTGAAAATGAAATAAATTGCTCAGTGCTTTTACTGTTGATCAATTTGTATCAGTAATCAGATTCAAAAACCAATTAACAGTCCTACTGCAGGGAGGGGAGAGAGTAGTGCCCTAAAGAGAATGTCTTAAAACAGTCCCTGAATAAGGCCATCTGACTGTGTGATACAGTTAAAATGGAAATTAAAAAAAAAAAAAAAAACTTTATATCAGTTTGAAATTTACTTAATGCATCACATAAAATTATTTTAAAGAGGATTTTTATTATGACTACCTCACTCTGGGAAAAGTAGTAAGAGTTAACCTGAAATCATTTTTCACTTTTAAAACTTACAAAAATTTAAATTTTATACCATATGTTACAAAGACTGTGGAAAATGAGCATTGCTAATTGAATATTATCTGTGATAGTAACTTCATGGGGAAATTTAGCAATATCTGTTATAAGTGAGACTATGTGTACCCTATAATCTTCCATTTTTAATTTTCCATATACATTCTGGGAAAACACTGGCATTTCAATTTCAGAAGGCATAGTCAAGGATGTTTAGTGTGGTTTTATTTGTAACAATAAAAATTAGGAATAACCTGAATGTCAATTAGTAGAGAAGAGGATACTCTATTTAGAATACAGTATAATAGATAAGAATGAGGTTATTCTTTATGTTATAGCATAAAGAGACCTTTAAGCTATATTATTAAGTATATTAAAGGCAAGGAATTTTAAAAAGTGTTAAAAAAAAAACATTTAAAGAAGATGTGGTACATATATACAATGGAATATTTCTCAGACGTTAAAAAGGATGAAATAATGCCATTTGCAGCAACACGGATGGACCTAGAGATTGTCATGCTGAGTGAAGTCAGTCGGAAAGACAAGAAATATCATATGACATCCCTTATATGGGGAATCTAAAAAGAAATAACACAAACAAGCTTATTTACAAAACAGGAACAGACTCACAGACCTAGAGAATGAACTATGACTGTCAGGGGCGAAGGGGAAGGATGAGAAGAAGGGATAATAAGAGAGTTTGGGATGGACATGTAAACACCATTATATTTAAAATGGATAACCAACAAGTACCTACTATACAGCACAGGGAACTCTGTTCAATGTTACGTGGCAGCCCGGATGAAAGGGGAGTTTAGTGGAGAACAGATCCATGTGTACATATGGCTGAGTCCCTTTGCTGTCCACATGAAACTAATTCACAACATTGTTAATTGGCTATACTCCAACATAAAATAAAAGGTTAAAAAACAAGAAAAACAATCCTTTGCATTTCCTACAGTTATGTATAATTATGCAGAGGCTTCCCATGTTGCCCAGTGGTAAAGAATCTGCCTGCCAATACAGGAGATGCAAGAGACACAGGTTTGATCCCTAGGCTGGGAAGATAACCCTGGTGTAGGAAATGGCAGTGCACTCCAGTTTTCTTGTCTGGAAAGTTCCATGGACAGAGGAGCCTGGCAGGCTACAGTCCATGGGGCTGCAGAGTTGGACATGAATGAGCGACTGAGTGCACACACATACACATGTGTATATTTAAATGCAATTCAAATATGAGGAAAAGACACTAGGGGAGACACATGAGAAGTAATTTCTTAGTTCTCTAGTTAGTTCTGAAGGATGCAGAGGGCCAATATTGCAGCCATGTTGAGGGAGACTTAGATTTATCTGAAAAATTTTAATTATTAACAAAGGCAATGCAATTAATGTGTTGTTTATATATTTAAAACTAACACAACAGAATTTATCCTAAAAATACTTTGACTTTGAATATATCACTTTGAATAAATGTCTCAAAGAAAATTTTGCGCTGCTCATCAGTAGCTGATCTCAAAAATGACACAGTTCTTTTCCTAAAATTTGTTTTCTGAAGAAATCTAAAACAACCAATTTTATAATAGAATTCTGTTTCTCTGAGTAGATTCTGGAAGAAAATAAGAAAAATCATCATCTAGAATGTTAATCCTGGGGGACCAGCGAGGATAAACTGATTCTTCTGCACAGGAGAAGATGGTGTGGGTGGGGACAGAGCAACCAAACAAGTCAGTGGACAAAAGGACCATGGTCACCTCTAACCATACACATCCTGAAGGAATATCTTTTCTGCACAGTTTCCTGGCTGGATTCCAGAATGAAAAAATTGGATGAATCAGTCCGGTTCAGTCCAGTCACTCAGTCATGTCCGACTCTTTGCGACCCCATGAATCACAGCACGCCAGGCCTCTCTGTCCATCACCAACTCCCGGAGTTCACTCAGACTCACATCCATCGAGTCAGTGATGCCATCCAGCCATCTCATCATCTGTTGTCCCCTTCTCCTCCTGCCCCCAATCCCTCCCAGCATCAGAGTCTTTTCCAATGAGTCAACTCTTCCCATAAGGTGGCCAAAGTACTGGAGTTTCAGCTTTAGCATCATTCCTTCCAAAGAAATCCCAGGGCTGATCTCCTTCAGAATGGACAGGAATCAAGGCAAATTGGAAGTGGTCAAACAAGAGATGGCGAGAGTGAATGTTGACATTCTAGGAATCAGTGAACTAAAATGGACTGGAATGGGTGAATTTAACTCAGATGACCATTATATCTACTACTGCTGGCAGGAATCCTTCAGAAGAAATGGAGTAGCCATCATGGTCAACAAAAGAATCCGAAATGCAGTACTTGGATGCAATCTCAAAAATGACAGAATGATCTCTGTTTGTTTCCAAAGCAAACCATTCAGTATCACAGTAATCCAAGTCTATGCCCCAACCAGTAATGCTGAAGAAGCTGAAATTGAACGGTTCTATGAAGACCTACAAGACCTTTTAGAACTAACACCCAAAAAAGATGTCCTTCTCATTATAGAGGACTGGAATGCAAAAGTAGGAAGTCAAGAAACACCTGGAGTAACAGGCAAATTTGACCTTGGAGTACAAACTGAGCAGGGCAAAGGCTAATAGAGTTTTGCCAAGAGAACACACTGGTCATAGCAAACACCCTCTTCCAACAACACAAGAGAAGACTCTATACATGAACATCACCAGATGATAAATACCGAAATCAGATTGATTATATTCTTTGCAGCCAAAGATGGAGAAGTTCTATACAGTCAGCAAAAACAAGTCTGGGAGCTGACTGTGGCTCAGATCATGAACTCCTTATTGCCAAATTCAGACTTAAATTGAAGAAAGTAGGGAAAAGCACTAGACCATTCAGGTATGACCTAAATCAAATCCCTTATGATTATACACTGGAAGTGAGAAATAGATTTAAGGGATGAGATCTGATAGACAGAAAGCCTGATGAACTAGGAATGGAGGTTCGTGACACTGTACAGGAGACAGGGATCAAGACCAACCCCAAGAAAAAAATTGCAAAAAAGCAAAATGGCTGTCTGAGGAGGCCTTACAAATAGCTGTTTAAAGAAGAGAAGCCAAAAGCAAAGGAGAAAAGGAAAGATATACCCATTTGAAAATTCCAAAGAATAGCCTTCCTCAGTGATCAGTGCAAAGAAATAGAGGAAAACAATAGAATGGGAAAGACTGGAGATCTCTACAAGAAAATTAGAGATACCAAGGGAATATTTTCATGCAAAGATGGGCTTAATAAAAGACAGAAATGGTATGGACCTAACAGAAGCAAAAGATATTAAGAAGAGGTGGCAAGAATACATAGAAGAACTATACAAAAAAGATCTTCATGATGCAGATAATCACGATGGTGTGATCACTCACCTAGAGCCACACATCCTGGAATGTGAAGTCAAGTGGGCCTTAGGAAGCATCACTACGAACAAAGCTAGTGGAGGTGATGGAATGCCAGTTGAGCTATTTCAAATCCTGAAAGATGATGCTGTGAAAGTGCTGCATTCAATAGGCCGGCAAATTTGGAAAACTCAGCAGTGGCCACAGGACTGGAAAAGGTCAGTTTTCCTTCCAATCCCAAAGAAAGGCAATGCCAAAGAATGCTCAAACTACCACACAATTGTACTCATCTCACACGCTAGTAAAGTAATGCTCAAAATTCTCCAAGCTAGACTTCACCAACACATGAACCCTGAACTTCCAGATGTTCAAGCTGGATTTAGAAAAGTCAAGGGAACCAGAGATAAAATTGCCAACATCCACTGGATCATTGAAAAAGCAAGAGGGTTCCAGAACAACATCTATTTCTGCTTTACTGACTATGACAAAGCCTTTGATTGTGTGGATCATAATAAACTGGAAAATTCTTAAAGAGATGGGAATACCAGACCACATGACCCGCCTCCTGAAAACTAGTATGCAGGTCAGGAAGTAACAGTTAGAACTAGAAATGGAACAACAGACTGGTTCCCAATAGGAAAAGGAGTACATCAAGGCTGTATATTGTCACCCTGCTTATTTAACTTCTATGCAGAGTATATCATGAGAAATGCTGGGCTGGATGAAGCATAAGCTGGAATCAAGATTGCCGGGAGAAATATCAATAACCTCAGATATACTGATGACACCACCCATATGGCAGAAAGTGAAGAGGAACTAAAAAGCCTCTTGATGAAAGTGAAAGAGGAGAGTGAAAAAGTTGGCTTAAAGCTCAACATTCAGAAAACTAAGATCATGGCATCTGGTCCCATCACTTCATGGCAAATAGGTGGGGAAACAGTGGAAAATCGACAGATTTTATTCTTTTTTGGCTCCAAAATCACTGCAGATGGTGATTGCTGCCATGAAATTAAAAGACACTTAACTGCTTGGAAGGAAAGTTTTGACCAACCTAGACAGCATACTAAAAAGCAGACATTACTTTCTCAACAAAGGTCCATCCAGTCAAGGCTATGGTTTTTCCAGTGGTCATGTATGGATGTGAGAGTTGGACTATAAAGAAAGCTGAGCGCAAAGAACTGATGCTTTTGAACTATGGTGTTGGAGAAGACTCTTGAGAGTCCCTTGGACTGCAAGGAGATCCAACCAGTCCATCCTAAAGGAAATTAGTCCTGAATGTTCATTGGAAGGACTGATGTTGAAGCTGAAACTCCAATACTTTGGCCACTTGATACAAAGAGCTGACTCACTGGAAAAGACCCTGATGCCGGGAAAGATTAAAGGCATGAGGAGAAGTCAAGACCGAGGATGAGATGGTTGGATGGCATCACTGACTCAATGGACACGAGTTTGGGTAAACTCAGGGAGTTGGTGGTGAACAGGGAGGCCTGCCGTGCTGCGGTCTATGGAGTCACAAAGACTCGGACACGACTGAGCAACTGATCTAAACTGATGATCTCTTATGGTCTATGTAAGGATGAATGTACAAAAGCGCTTTAAAAAATGCAAATCAATGTACAATTTTATAATTAACAGTAGGTTAAGTCCAACTGTGTTTTACAAGTGTAAAAACTAGAAATAGAAAGAGTAATAAAATATAGAAAGGAGAGACCCTGAATAAAAATTTTTTCCCATGAAGAGTAAGAGGGAGGAAGATCAAATCTTGCAAAATACACTTTTAAGTTTATAAAATAAAAATATCAAGAATTCAAACACATTTCGCTTGAACTAAGAGGAATCTTCCCCGGTGGCTCAGACTGTAAAGCATCTGCCCACAATGTGGGAGACCCAGGTTCGATCGCTGGTTGCAAAGATCCCCTGGAGAAGGATACGGCAACCCACTCCAGTACTCTTGCCTGGAAAATCCCATGGACGGAGAAGCCTGGTAGGCTACAGTCCATGCGGTCGCAAAAATTCGGATATGACTAGTGACTTCACTTTCACTCATTCTCTTTAGTCTTTTGAGCAAACACCCTACTAAATTAACGATAGTATAAAAAGCATGCTGATTTTTTTTATATAGAAATGAGGTGTAGAATGTGAATAGAGACACCTGTGGAAGCAATTTTTGCAATTCCAAAAGTTTGAGAGGGAAAGCAAGAGAAATGAAACTGGAGTGAGTTTTCTAGAAAACTAATTTTAGATGAAAATCTCAAAAAGCTTTCAAATTCCAGGAGATGAAGGGCAGTGATTCTGAAACTTAAAAGGAATGAGAAAAGATTGCCACTGGAGGTAAGACGCCTGTTTGAGTGTGACCCCAGAGAGCGCTTTTCTCTGTCTGGACAAAGAAAGGATGGAAGGGTAATGACTGAAGCACTGATACATGATCTTTTCAGCTTGACTTGACACAGATGCCACTTGCGGTCTACTGACTCAGAAAACACAGATTGTTACGACATTCTAGGTTTCCCTGAGAGCTCAGTTGGTAAAGAATCTGCTCACAATGCAGGAGACCTGGGTTTGATTCCTGGGTTGGGAAGAGCCCCTGGAGAAGAGAAAGGCTACCCACTCCAGTATTCTGGCCTGGAGAATTCCATGGACTATATAGTCTATGGAGTCCCAAAGAGATGGACACTGACCAAATGACTTTTACAACACCCTAATAGCTTTGAGCAAAGAATATTTTATCTCTTATTTTCTCTAGCAGTGAAAAGAAAAAAATCTTTCTCTATCCAAAAATATTTATAAATCATTCATAATCACAATATTAACAAAATTTATATGTAATGTTTTTATGTTCCAGGCACTACTCAATTTATGTTCCAGGCACTACTCAATACTTTATATTCAATTCCCTAATGTCCCTGTGAAAGATGTACCATTTTGTATATACCTATAAATACCTAATACACAAACATACATATATAATTACAAAATATACATATATGTATACAATTTTATATTTGGTTTATACCTTTAAATATTTTATTTTCACTCAAACACCAGAGCAGATATTTTGCAATGAAAGCAAACACATGAACTTCAGTGCCACATTTCATAGTATAAAAATGACATAGACTCTTCATTTTTACAGTTTTCTTAATAAAATGTACTGTATAGAGTGTTAAAATTCTATTTTTGTCAAAATAGGAAATCCATTGAGGTTATAACCAGAAGTGAGGCTTGACAAAGCATAGGAAGAATCAGAATTGGTCAAATATCTCATTAAGCTTTGCAGAACCGCAACTATAATTTCACTACCTTTTGGTCATTAAACATTCTTGTCTTCTTTTACTTCACCCTGAATGAAAAATGTTTGTCAAATCTCTGCTTCAGTTTAGTTCAGTTCAGCCACTCAGCCGTGTCCGACTCTTTTCGACCCCATGAATCACAGCACGACAGGCCTCCCTGTCCATCACCAACTCCTGGAGTTCACTCAGACTCACGTCCATCGAGTCAGTGATGCCATCCAGCCATCTCATCCTCTGTCGTCCCCTTCTCCTCCTGCCCCCAATCCCTCCCAGCAGCAGAGTCTTTTCCAATGAGTCAACTCTTCACATGAGGTGGCCAAAGTACTGGAGTTTCAGCTTTAGCATCATTCCTTCCAAAGAACACTCAGGACTGATCTCCTTCAGAATGGACTGGTTGGATCTCCTTGCAGTCCAAGGGACTCTCAAGAGTCTTCTCCAACACCACAGTTCAAAAGCATCAATTCTTCGGCACTCAGCCTTACTGTCTACAATGTCTTAGGCTCTTTCCTAGCCAGTGGTGACTTGCTGAATACTGGGACTTGGAGCTTGCAGAATGGGGAGGAGATAGGTGTGCACTGCAGCTGTGCAGTGTACTGACAGCTAAGACAATGGAAGGACCAAACGCCATAGAACCACAGAGTGAGGACACTGAACCCAGCCTAGGGATGTGTATGTACGTAAAACCAGTGTCGTTTTATGAAGTGATTAGGTGAGATAACAGAAGCCAGACAAAAGGTGGCTTAGGCAGAGAGCACAGATCAGGCACAATGCTGTCTGGTCATAGGGAGAGAATCCATTTTGACCATGGAGAGGTGCAACTTTTACCTTGTTAAAATTTAAGGAGTAGATACAGGAAGTAAAGTGGATGTGGTTCAGAAATGATAGAATCTGGAAAATCCAGGAGTCATTATAATAGAAAATATAAGAATTCCATTTATCCTTAAAGACCAGAATCCTAAAAACTCAGCTTTCAATTTACTTTTGTTTTAAAATTCTGAAGAAAATAGTTGTTATGACATAAGGAAATTTTACTAAGACAGTAAGATATATGGGCAAAAGATACAGTGAATGCTCTACCATAGATGTTGAGAGTTTTTAAAAAAAAAAAGGTATAAGGGAAGTGTATATCATGATTTGTCTACATATGCCACATATTAATACATATTGCCACATAGCAATTACATATGCCAATATTAATAAAATTAAACACAATCAAACTACATTTCTGCCATCTCATATTCTGAACTTAAAATTTTAGATTACTTGCCCTCAAACAACTATCACTTTTTTTTTTTTTTTTTCTTCCAATTTTATTTTATTTTTAAACTTTACATAATTGTATTAGTTTTGCCAAATATCAAAATGAATCCGCCACAGGTATACATGCGCTCCCCATCCCGAACCCTCCTCCCTCCTCCCTCCCCATACCATCCCTCTGGGCCGTCCCAGTGCACCAGCCCCAAGCATCCAGCATCATGCATCGAACCTGGACTGGCAACTCGTTTCATACATGATATTTTATATGTTTCATTGCCATTCTCCCAAATCTTCCCACCCTCTCCCTCTCCCACAGAGTCCATAAGACTGTTCTATACATCAGTGTCTCTTTAGCTGTCTCGTACACCAGGTTATTGTTACCATCTTTCTAAATTCCATATATATGCGTTAGTATACTGTATTTATGTTTTTCCTTCTGGCTTACTTCACTCTGTACAATAGGCTCCAGTTTCATCCACCTCATTAGAACTGATTCAAATGTATTCTTTTTAATGGCTGAGTAATACTCCATTGTGTATATGTACCACAGCTTTCCTATCCATTCATCCGCTGATGGACATCTAGGTTGCTTCCATGTCTTGGCTATTATAAACAGTGCTGCGATGAACATTGGGGTACACGTGTCTCTTTCCCTTCTGGTTTCCTCAGTGTGTATGCCCAGCAGTGGGATTGCTTTTAAATTAAGATTGAATGCATGAAATAGTCAAAAAGATTGAAGTTGGGAAGATGAAAATAAATAAATAAGAATCTAGTCAATATAGTGATAACTAGAACCCATTTTAAGGCAGTGGCCAGTTCAAAATATCTACTGTGCAACATCTAAATACCACTCTAAGTTTCTGGTCCTGGCCAGAATATAAATTAGAAGTAGTCTCCTCCATAGCCTGTGTTAATAAATAGGGCAGATTAGGGCATACAATGAGAAGCCTGCCTGCATTTTCAAATATTTCAATTTCAGTTTTCGGAGCAAACTCAGTCATTTTTAACCTAGCTCCAATATCATCTTACTCAAAATACAGATAAAGTTTGAATTTTAAATTAACATATAAATGACTTTGGGTTGATTTAGAAAAACTAAGCTGACCCTCAGGTCCTTTAACCATCAGTGAAGACTAAGGAAATAAATAGCATTGTAAGTTATGGGGACAGTATCACCAAATTTTCATTGATTCATTCAATAAGTATTCATAGGGCATGAAGAATATAAAACTCCCTGCACTCAATATTCCTATTATGTATGTAACTATATAAAAACTATAATTACAAAATGATAAATAGCAGTTGTATTAGCCAGGGTTCTCCAGAGAAATAGAACCAATAGGATATGTGTAAACATATATTAAAAAGATTTATTTTAACTGTAGGAATCCTGCAAGTCTGCAATCTTTAGGGGAGGCCAGCAGTTTAGAAGAGTTCAGGCAGGGGTTTTATTTTACAGTCTATTCATTTATTTTTTGGGAAAACTATCTTTGCTCTTAGGACCTTCAAGTGATTGGATGAGGCCCACTCAGATTATCAAGGGTATTCTCCTTAAAGTTTACTAATTATATACTATACCAAATAACCTGACAGCAACATCTGGACTAGTGTCTAGTTTGACCAAACAACTGAGTACCATAGCCTAGCTAAGTTGACCGTAACTTACCCATAACCATCATGGCAATTCAAGGTAATGCACACTCCAAGTAACTATTTCAGAGAAATAGTATTTGATATTGCATCTCTTCATTGAATTTTAATCATATACAAATCCTCTCATCCTGCAGGATGACAAAAGAAGGCCTGAAAAGTGATGAACCTTGTATCACGATGAGAAAGAATTAGTACCAACAAAGAGTCGGACACGACTGAGCAACTGATCTCTGATCTGATCAGAGAACCATTGGAGAAGGCAATGGCACCCCACTCCAGTACTCTTGCCTGGAAAATCCCATGGACGGAGGGGCCTGGTAGGCTGCAGTCCATGGGGTCGCTAAGAGTCGGACACAACTGAGCGACTTCACTTTCACTTTTCACTTTCATGCATTGGAGAAGGAAATGGCAACCCACTCCAGTGTTCTTGCCTGGAGAATCCCAGGGACAGAGGAGCCTGGTGGGCTGCCATCTATGGGGTCACACGGAGTCGGACGCTACTGAAGCGACTTAGCAGCAGCAACAGTAGCAGCAGCAGAGAACCACTGAGCAGAGGACTCTGCCATTTAAGCAGCAAGTGCAAAATAGCTTCATTATTTCTATTGACGTCCTCCTCATGGCATGGCAAAAACAATAACTAAGCAAATGACAACAATATTGTCTTAAAAGTAGGCATCCTATCTTTTAGAAATGGAAGAGAGATACAGGAAACAGATTCAAGAAAAAGAAAAGCTGCCTTAAACACTAGATGCTGGCCTAATATCAATACTATTAGCTGGACCTTGATGTTGCTAGAAAGTTACCTGGTACAGCTAGGTCTTGGTGTTCTTTCATGAACATAAATAATTTTACAGATCAACAGACAAGGCCCCCTGTGGTTGTGATGGACCAAGATAAAAAGATCAACCTCTAAATATGTCTAAATGTGAACATTGTCTAAACCACAAAAATAACCCAATACCCCCCTACCCTGGCTCATGAGCAACTGCTGCTTCTTTATGAATTGTAGCTTTAATCTTGCTCTTTTATTCCCTCCTTCTAGATAGGATCTCTTAAAATACTGAATCATGGAACTACCCATACTTCGTGATAGCATCTAATACAAAGCAAAGTCTAGCTTCTTTAAACTCTTCCCTAAACTATGGACCATGAGCCCAAATTCTACAATAAATTCTAACAACCTGTTACTGAGACGATACTCAGTACCCCATGGCATAGTATCTCTCCTTACAAGAGCAATAACCTCTAATTATTCAACTACACATGCATGATCATGGACAAACGCAAGCAAGCAAAAAAGAGACCAAGAAATACGTGGATAAAAACTATGGCCTCTGGTAATGAAGAAGAATAACCATGATATTCATTCTACCAAATCAGATGTCAACTTAATGGACGAGTATAGTAACTCACAATATATAGAACCTTTACAAAAATATTTAAAGTTTACTTAAGTATAAAACTAACTACTTCTTCACCTGCAAAATGTCAATGAAATCATTTTGGGATTAACTTCATGAGAAAGTTTATACTATACAGGGGAACAAACCAAGTCACTTTGGCATAAAAGTTCATAGACAGAATATCTGTTTGTTATGAAATTACCAGAGTATAAATTCTCTCAATATACTCTTTTGGAAATCATTTTTCCTAAATGAAGCTACCCAATTTGAGAATTTTGATACTATAAACATCCATCTAAATATTTATTCCTGGCTATCCATCATCATTGATAATGCATCTATTTTGAGTGTAAAAGTTACTTCTAAAACATCTACTGTATTCTAAATGCATATTTGTACTAAATTCATGACACTATACCAAGAGAAAACCTGAGCTCTGTTAATTTTGATAATACTTGAACTACTAATATTTCCATACAAAATGTAAGCTGTTATGCATGAATGGAGGCTGGACACAAACTAGTGTGTATGTGTCTGTATCTGCCATCACAAGACTGACTTCTCTGCAGCATTTTCTGGTTTGAGATCCCCCAGCTGCCTTCAGTCCTCAGGCTCTACTCTGGGAAGAATAAAGGCATTGGATGAGGAACTCTAGCCTGATAGGTGGTGTAGAGATTTTGCAAATGTACTCAGAAGAATCAACCTCAAATAGTTCAATTTTAATGATGACTCATCATATCATTTGAAAAGATGAAGGAAACAAGGGAAGAGTCCTGGTCATGATACTGTGAATTGGTTCAGAGTCATAAGTTTCAGATGAAAAAACACCAGGAAACCAAGAGCAACCTTCAGTGGCAGTGGCATTGGCATTCACCTGCAGGGAAAGTTCTTCCTCATGAGAGAGTCTGGGTGAAGAATGAGTTTGTGGAAAGCAGTGCTGAATATTTCAGTCAGCTTTCTTCATAAGCATGCCTGGTGTATTAAAATTGTACATAATAATTTAGGTTCAAACAACATTTGAAAAGCAGTAATGTTGAGAAATGATGTAAAAATAATGAATGTGCAAAACTTCCCAGCACATTATCCTTATTCAAAAAGACTTGAGCAAAAGATAAATCCTACATATTTATGAACACAGTTTCATCTTTTAGCTAGAGTTCAATCCTAAATAGACTATGGAAATTTGCAAGGGAAGAAAACATTTGAGTATAAAGAATATAGGAAACTTTAAAATCATGGAATAACTCTTAATGAATATCAGAAAGTTCCTGTTAAGAGAATCAATAAACATGCAATACAACATTCCAGAGCACAAGTCGGTCTGAAAACAGGAGAACTCCTTCTACAGAGAAACTCTGTGCATGTGATCAATGGTGCATATTGATTTTCTTCTGGTGTTATTTTCACTTGCTTTTCCTATCCTCTTTTTTTGTGGGGGAGAGTCTTCATACCCATTCAGTGGCTTTTTTTCTTTGTATTTATCAACCTTTTATTTTGTCAAGGAAAGATATTACAAAAAGATACTATAACATATTTTGTACAAGAAAGAAAATTATGATATCAAAAAAAGAAGGATATAATCTCAGAATGAAGAACAGTTTCAAGACAAGACAGTTTCAAAAACTTTTGTTCACCATTGTCCTTATATTTCTTCTTTCGTCTCTCCTAAGTAACAAAACCTTTACCCTGGACTGGTTACTAGATGAGATGATCTCTCAGGTGTTTTTTGGATTATACAATCTTATTCAAATTCTATTATACACACACACACACACTTCTAAATGTAAATATATTTTATATAATAGTATGCTTTAAATTTAAAATTTTCTATCTCCTACACATGGATTATTGATATTTTCAAACATCAAACAGGCTCCCTACTATTTTACTAATTGAAATTCTTATGGATAGTCAAATGCAGTTGTAATACAGTTCACATTTAGTTATAAAAATATACAAATCCTATGTTTACTTTCCCCATGTATTTCCCTGAACTATAACAACATTTTTCAAAATATAAAAATATTGAATGGATACAATCCACACAATTTATTCTGATTTCCCTAGTTTTACCTGCACTCACTTGTACATGTTAATATGTATGTGCATTGGGTAGGGGGCAGTGTGTAGTTCTATACAATACTATCACAATTGTATGTTCCTGTATCTCCCACCCGTAGTCAAGAACCGAAACAGTTCCATCACTACAAGAGTCCCTTGAGTTGACTTTTTATAACCATATCTACCTCCCTATCACACTCCCTAACTTCAGCCCTGATTCCTAACCCCTAACAGTTTTCATCTCAAAATGTTATATAAATGGAATACAGAATTTAACTTTTGGGGTTGCTTTATTTCACCTAGAATATTCCCTAAGTCACCCAAGTTTCTTTATCAGTTTGTTCCTTTTTATTGTTGAATAGTATTCCATAATATGAATATGTCATAGATTGTTCTCCATTCTTCCACTGAAGAACATCTGGATTGATACCATATTCTAGCTATTAAAAGTAAAACTTTTTTGAATATTTGTGCAAAAAAATAACAGAAGCACAAATGAAGCCTTTAAGGGAGCTCTGTCATCACAGGAAAGGTAAAAGAACATTATTCGTATATACAGGGCTTACCCAACTGAATGTACTATTTATATTCTAGGCCTTGCTCAAAAGGTTTTTAATTATTTAACCTTCACAAAAACCCTCGGAATTAAATACTGTTGGATCCCTATTTCATGAGTGAAAAGTCTGAAACAGAGTGATTAGTTTTCTCAAGGTCACGTAATGTGTAAGAAGTTGGAATTTGAACCCAGGCAGTCACCCCACAGATAGTTATGATAATCACATTTCAATACAAAGTCAGAAGAAGCAAAAGAACCCATGGAAAAGTAATTATTTTTTAACTGTTTACAAATATTTCCTGGCTTTTATGAATCTGATCATGGCCATGTCATTGGACCTCACTAAATCTAAACATATTTAAAGATTTGGACATGTTCACTCGGTCCTTTCCAACTCTTTGCAACCCCATGGACTGTAGCCTGCCAGGCTCCTCCATCCATGAGATTTTCCAGGCAATACTGGAGTGGGTTGCCATTTCCTTCTCCAGGGAATGTTCCCAACCCAGGGATTGAATCCTGGTCTCCCACACTGCAGGCAGACTCTACCATCTGAGCTACCACGGAAACTCATATATTTAAAGATAAAGTAATGGAAATCTATTTTATTTTATATATGCATATATATGCTTTCTTACAGAGCTCATGCTTTAGTGTTGACTGTGGTTAAAAGAATACTTCGCCCAAGTGGGAGATTTCTGACTGCTAAAGTTGGAAAGTCTCAATAATTTCAGGGCACTCAGATTTATACTTGAATACAAAGCAGCAGAGCACCAAATACTCTATATTTTATATTTATTTTAAAATAGATTTTTTTAGAATGCTCTTATCTATGACTGAAATATATTTCTTCTGAGAAATGTTTTAGTTCTTTAAGGCAGAATCTTACAAATATTTATGCCAATATGTCTGAAATAGCATCTCCAAAATTTTATGAGCTATTAAATTTATCACAAAATGGGAATCAGAATAAAGCCTTCTTCTCTCCAGTCTATTTAAACTGAGTTTTAAAACCAATAAATAATTACAAATAAGCATATTTTTCATATCTTCCCATGTATGCACATTATCACTGACACTAAAAAATACTAATTTTATCTTTTTAAGTTTCATTTTTCCCTCAGAATTTATAGTTTCTTTAGGGCATTTAAAAATTCCAAAGTATTTCAATTGTATCATTAAAGTATAATACTATATAAATGCATAAATTGAAATTTCTGTTTAACAGAGGTAACAACATGTTCATCTATGTCAAAAAAGATGAATATCATAACCCTGGGTTAGAATGTTATATTTTAAAGTTGAATGGACAATATTCAGAAACAGAAATAGTAAATTGTGTCACAATCTGTAACAGCATCTTATTTTAATTTACTTTTTAATCATTTTGCAGATTTGGGAAAGGAATGATCCTCATGTATCACAGAAAATAAATCATGAAATAAATGTCTCTGTAGAAAAGTTTACATGAGATACTTCAAAGAGGAAGACTTTTCAAATAAAAAATCACTTTTATTCAATTTCTGTGGAATTTGAGAAATCATTGGTCAGGAGAAGATGAAGTCTCACATAAAAGTCTACAAGGAGAAATTGACACCATTTTTCTAACAGTCAACAAATTGACAAACACCATGTAGAAGTTATATTGGTTTCTAGAGTCTTTTATAAAGTTGTTTCTAAAACACAGACATACACAAATCATAGCAATTTTATGCTGTGCAGTTGCAGACACATAAAAAATTGTTTTTCCCAAAGGAAGCTCATTTTTTTTTTTTTTATTAAATGTTATGCCCAATTAAGCTCAGTTAATCGTTTTGGTGTAAATAGCTGCTGTGGAGTTGTTTTACCCTGAGGGAGTAAGCTGCTCTCTGGCTTTGGATTAGAGAACAAACAGCTGAAAGCAATCAGACATTATTCCAGCTCCACAAGAAGTTTTTTTTTTTTTTTTTCCTTAATGTGGTGTCATTTTGCCAAGATACCTTTGGCTTTTAATAAGTCCAAAGTGTTAAGTTTCATGACAGAATATTGTTTGGTTTTTCAAAGTGCCCAAATGCCCTACAGGACAGATGCTTATGGAGTACAGGGGTGGTCTCATCAATTTACTGCACTAGTGTTTCCAAGGAGCAGTAGGTAGGAAGGGGTAGTCACAGTAGATTTATCTTGAGGACAAAGAATGTTAATGCATGTTAATGACAAAAGTACTTATTTTTTCATTGATCCTTTTTGAGTACTAGGTTTTATAATGATTGTAACAAATAGTAATGATGTTACATTAATTTATGTTTGCCTAAGAAATTAAGACACCAAAAACTTTTCAATTATATGCAGCATTTGAAAGGTTCTTAATCATCTTAACTACAGTAATAGAAATCAAATTGTTGAACAAGGTACTCTTGAAGGACTCAAGATTAAAGACAAATTGCATTTTCATTCCACTAGTGATGCAAGCCTTAATAAGAAAATTCCTCATGATCATTAAATCTCTAAAACAATGTGCACAGGACACTTCCAACAAGATAACACATTACTGTATCATGCAGAATGGCTGAATTTTTCCTTATAAATCCTAGTACTATATATAAACACAAATTCATATTATAAAAGCAAAGCATTATTTCTATGCATGATCTTTTTAATGGATTACAAATTAATCATTCTTCAAAATGCTCATTTCTCACTTTATGTTCTAATGAGCCCAGTACACGCTGTAACTCTATAAGAATAAATTGTAATTCTTACTATATAAAGGGACTTTTAACTAATGTATTTTCATATTATGATTAATTTTAAATTAGTGAACTATAACAATCTGGTATAGCTGTTGTTCAGTAGCTAAGCTGTGTCCAACTCTTTGTGACCCCATGGACTGCAGCATACCTGGTCCCCCTGTCCCTCACCATCTCCTGGAGTTTGCACAAGTTCATGTCCATTGAGTCGGGCATGCTATCCAACCATCTCATCCTCTGCCACTAGTATAAAATCTAGTATTGTCAGAATTCAAATACAGCAAAATGGCATACAGATGCAATAAAATAATGGATGCTGAAGTCTGAATTTTAAGTCATACTGTCCTATAAAAATATTTGTAAAAAAGTTTCTAAAGCTATCTATTAGGATTCTCAAAATTAATTCACTTCATTGTGTAGCGGTCAGATGGAAGTATGGATAACCATGGAAGTCAGGAGATCTAAAAGTAACATGGAGATGAGGGAAGGAGGGACTTACACACCTGAGTGAGGTGCTGGGTGGATGACATGGTCTCACAGGCAAACTCTTGAGGGACACACAGAAGTCAAGGCTGGGAACCTGGAAGTTGTTGCAATCTCTCAGGCATAATATAAGATAAGGGGGCACATCAAAAGTTACTATGGACCCATGTTTTCATGGATACTGTTTAGTAGCTAAGTTAAGCAGAGAGAGACTTATTATAAAGACAAACGTTTCTCAGGGAAGCAGAGGACAGAACTTCATCAGAGGCCAATAAAAGCATAGAGCCAATAGTTGAAAACCCCCAGAAAAAAAATCACCATCATCTCCTTCACTCTCCCGCAACTGCTACTGATCTGCTTTACTCTTCTCTGAAAATGACATTTTTCTGCTTAATAATATTTCTGACGGAAAGTGATATCACTAATAGCCCCCAACACATTTTCTCCTTTTGAGAGTGGTCTGAATGATCAGAACCACCTGGATTGTTTCAAAGTCCTTCTGGAAAAGGCTCATTGGCTTAAATCAACTGCAAGAGGGGAAACAGGGATTATCTGAGCAATGAGACGTCAAACAAATAACCTGTGATTCCCACATTTCTGTACAAAGTAGAACCTTTGTAGGACAAAGCATTCAAACATTCTAGGACAAAGCTTCAGAATGGCAATTGGAACTGGCAAAATAAAGTAGCTTTGTAAGTCTGTTCTGTCAAACATTTGAAATATTTGAAAGGAAAGATGTAAAACCCTACCAAGAATAATCCTTCTGAGTTCTTAAACACCTTTTGCAAATCAAAAAGAAGAATCACACATTAATATATTTTCTAGAAATATTTTCTTGAGTACATTATTTCTTGAATGTCAGTTCATATTTTATTATCTTTGATAAAATAAAAAATTTAAATTACATGTAGTAAATCATGTAGACTTCATTTACTGATTTTATTTAAGCTAAAAAAAAGGAATCATTCATCCAGAGAAATAAAAATACTTAACGTTTTCTTATTTCTTCTGTTGGATTTCCTTGAACTTTGGCTCCTGGGTCTCATAGCAAAATTTATTGCCCATCTTACTGTATGGTCCAGTAAGTCTATAAATCCAGACTTTGAGCTTCATTCCACTTAGCAGCTATGCAAATTTACATTTTATTTTTCTATTATATTTCTGTAAGCCACTTCAAACTTTTTGTCAAAAAGTCAGGTTATGAGTAAATAGCTTTTTCCCCCATCTTTTAGATTAAATCTCATATTGTTTTCATAGGAACCAATAGAGAAAAATAGTTCATTTAATGAAGTTTTCATATTAAAATGTTTAAAGATTTTAATATATCAATTTTATTAAACAAAAATTGTTTTTATTTTGCCTATTACATTTTATAGTATGTTCTATTTTTAAAGTTTCCCTTTTTTACTGCATTAGGCAAGGGTAATAGTCAATATTTCTCAACAGCCAACTTGCCATGGGTCTGACAATCAGTGGATGCCAGAATCGAGTCTTGGCAGCATTCTGCTATGCCAGCTGCTCACCTTTTAGTTGTTACATGGCTGGGGGGAGGGGTGGTCAGGATGGCCCTGGTTACCTCAAGAAGTTTCTTTCTTACCCTTAGGAGGTAAGTATATGATTTGGAGACACCTATGGTGCTTGTGAGGTCGATGAGCAATCATATCTCTCTCACCATTAGACTTAAACGTTAAAATATGAGACTTTATTGCTGGTAAAGCTGGATGGACTATGTGACTAGGAACTTAAGTGAAAATAATTCCCTAAGATTTCCAGACGAAGTCTTACCAGGAGCCTGACCTCCCCCTCAACACATTAAATGCAAAGAACCCAGGAAACTCAGAGAAGAGGCAGAAGAAAGAGAACAAGAGTTTGACAGACCCTGAAAGGTCCTAAAGAGTGTGCTGCCAGGTTTCCTGCAGAAGAAGGAGCAGATCAGAGTAAGAGTGAGAAATGGCGAGCAGAAGGCAGAGAAAACAAGCAAGTATATGGTAAACATAATGCCTCCCTTTCAAGGGATTAACTTATGTAAACAAGAAGATAACTGAATACTTTTGCAAAATTCAAACCCAACATATGTCAACAAAAGATGCTGCCAAAATGTGTCAACTGCATGAACATAACTCAATCCATTTAGCCTGTCAAGTTGTGAAAATAAACAATTCCTAACGTTTCTTGGTTCTTTTGGGGAGAATTTGTTTGTGTCATGTAAAATTTAAGCACAAAGAGAGTTAATTCAAATTCTTAAATTATCCTACCTTAAATTTGTATAATCCATATTGCCAGTGAGTTACAAAATCTGCATACACACAAATCATAACCATCCAATCAAAAACCCTTAAAAACAAAATTTAAAAGTAACAGTATTTTCCCTCTTACTGAGATTGAGTAACAGGGGGCAGATTTCCCCTCTTAAACTACTGAAAACAAAACCAAAAAACCACACAGGGTGGGGCAGAGAATATATAAAACAACAGTTTCAACTTACTAAACATTTTTAAGTTAACAGCTCTAAATTATACACTAGGTGATAAAGAAAAAAGTTTACACTATGTGGCAAGGAAATGGGAAGTCATGGAGAGCCCTACAGACTGCCTGAACTGAGTAGATAAAGCTGGAAGAAAAGACCGTGATAGCTAGAGAGTTACATGCGTGCGTGTGTGTTATCACTCAGTCATGTCTGACTCTTAGTGACCCCATGGACTGTAGCCCACCAGGCTTCTCTGTCCATGGAATTCTCCAGGCAAGAATACTGGAGTGGGTTGCATTTCCTTCTCCAAGAGAGTTACATAGTTGCTTCAGATATTTATGGAGGTTCTTCCTAGAGACTTTAGCCAGGTAAAGTATCAGCTCATGCATGTGTAGAAACTATCTGAGGCCCAGAAAAGGCCTTAGAAGGAATAATGTCCAGTAGTCACTAGTTAAATGGAAAATCTCAGAATTTAGCAATATCAAGTAGTCTACTAAGAAAAGTCTGTCTTAATGGTTTGGCGAAAGTGGCGCAGTGTAATGAAACACATCCCACCTAACTACATTTTAAAGCAAGAATCAACAGGAATTATTTCCAGTAAATTGACTAACCCAGAACAAAGCTCAAGAATACACAACACAAAAATAGCCAGTAATTTTAATCATGTAAAACATTTACTCACTTTTGTTGAGTCTTCCAGGAGCTCAACCAGGTTCTCACAGTAAATATCTAAGGCGAAACTCCCTTGTGCTTCCCGAAGGGAGAGAAGAAAAGGAAACATTTTGAAATACCCGAGAGCTCTCTTCTTAACTAGGCCCGCCCTCGGGAAAAATAGTCAACAGAACCTAACCTGCTAGATATCATTAGAGCTTAACTGACCTGAGAGAAGAGAAATACTCAGGTGTAGCCATTTGTCCTAAGGTGTGGAGGGAAAAACTGAGAAACCCTTAGGAAGTTGATAGTCTGGAACCATAAGCTCACTAAAAATTCAAAGAACCTTGGGAGCACTTCAAGTGACCAAATACACATGTTATAGGAGTTATTGAAAGAAAGCAGAGTGGTAGGGGGAACAAAAAGTATTTGAAGATACTAATGCCAAAACTTTTCCAAACTTGAAGAAAACCACAGGACCACAACTTTTCAGGACATTTCACCAACCCCAAGTACAAGAGATATGAGAAAGACTACACCAAGGCATATTATAATCAAGTTGTTTGAACTCAGTGATAAAGATAGTATCTTAAAAGAAGATAGAGGGGGAAAAAAGGAATAATACATGATTAAGAACAGATTTCTTGTTTAAATCCAAGTAAGCCAGAAAACAGAGGAGCAACACCTTTAAATTAATGAATAAAAACTTACCATCTTAGAATTCTATATTATCATGATAGCCAAAAATTTTGTTCAGGTTTTTCCACAATGTTATGAAAATTCTGAAGGAACTTTTTAGCCACCCCAATATTTTAAAACAAAGGTAAAATAAAGGCTTTTTCAGACATTAAAGCCCATAAAAGTTAATTGCCAGCATGCCTGCTACTGCTGCTGCTGCTGCTAAGTCGCTTCAGTTGTGTCCGACTCTGTGTGACCCCATAGACGGCAGCCACCAGGCTCCCCCCTCCCTGGGATTCTCCAGGCAAGAACACTGGAGTGGGTTGCCATTTCCTTCTCCAATGCAGGAAAGTGAAAGTGAGAGTGAAGTCGCTCAGTCGAGTCCGACTCTTAGCGACCCCATGGACTGCAGCCTACCAAGCTCCTCCTTCCATGGGATTTTCCAGGCAAAGTACTGGAGTGGGGTGCCATTGCCTTCTCCAGAGCATGCCTAGTAACAAGAAATATTAAAGGAGTTCTGAAGGACAATCATATAAGAAAAAAATCTGGATCAACACAGAGGAATGAAAACACTGGGAGTTAGTGCATGGGTAAATATTGACAATCTTATATTTATTTTTAAAATTAAATTTACAATTACAGACCATCCCACAAAGAAAATTCATGCTTCCCCATTGTGAAGCTTCACAAAGCTTCACCATTTTAGAAAATATTTAAAGAAGAGGGAATTCCAATTCATACAATCTCTTTCAGAAAATAGAAGAGAGAACACAAAGTAATTAATTCTATGAAGCCAACATTACTGCAATATGAAAACTACTACTACTACTAAGTCACGTCAGTCGTGTCCGACAAAGGCATTTCAGGAAATAAAAAACTATAGTCCAATAACTCATAAAAATTGATGCAAAAATTATTAACAAATTTTCTCAAATCTGAAATATATAAAAAGTATATGTCATGACTAATAACGTAAGATTGGTTTAATATTTGAAAAACAATCAATGTAATTGATTGAAAAATGAAAGAAAAAGGAAAACTATATGATCATCTCGACAGATGCATGAAAAACACTCGACAAAATGCAACATTTATTCCTTCTTAAAAACAGACCAAAAGAAAAACCTCTTAGAAGACTATGAATAAAAAGTGATTCTCATCCTAATAAGGAGTATCTATGGGGTCGCTAAGAGTCGGACATAACTGAGCGACTTCACTTTCACTTTCCACTTTCATGCATTGGAGAAGGAAATGGCAACCCACTCCAGTGTTCTTGCCTGGAGAATCCCATGGACGGGGAAGCCTGGTGGGCTGCGGTCCATGGGGTCGCACAGAGTCCGACACGGCTGAAGCGACTTAGTAGTAGTAGTAGTATGAAAAAACTAAAAACAAATTTGGAGGACTGATACTAACTGACTTCAAGATTCACTATGCTGCTGCTGCTGCTAAGTCGCTTCAGTCATGTCCGACTCTGTGCGACCCCATAGATGGCAGCCCATCAGGCTCCACCATCCCTGGGATTCTCCATAAAGCTACAGTAATTAAGACAATGTGCAGTATCAGTGAAGAAAAGAAAAGAATAGACAAATAGTTCAATGAAACAGAATAGAGAGCCCAGAAATTGACCCACATCAATATAGTCAACTGATCTTTGACAAAGAAGCAAAGAGAATATAACGGAGCAAAGATGGTCTTTTCAACAAATGGTTCTGGAATAACTAGGCATACACATGCAAAAAGAAGAAAAATCATCATCATCTAAATAGAGACCATAAATCCTTCATAAAATTTCACTCAAAATGGATCACAGAACTAAATGTAAAATACTTTAAAACTCTTAAAAGCTGTAAAACTCCTAGATGAAAACATAGGAGAAAATCTAGATGACCTTGAGTATGGTGATGATTTTTTAGATATAAAAACAAAGGCACAATTCATAAAATAAAACACCAAAAACTTAATTTTATAAAAATTAAAAACTTATGCTCTGCAAAAGATGAAGTCAAGAAAATGGAAAGACAAGTCATACACTGGGAGAAAATATTTACAAAGACACATTTGATAAAGGACTGTTATCAAAAATACACAAAGAATTCTTAAAACTCAACAGCAAGAAAACAAACAACTTTATTTAAACATTGATCAAAGACCTTAACAGACAATTCACCAAAGAAGACAGATGACAAGTAATCACATGAAAAGATGCTCCACATCATATGTCATCTGGGGAAATGCAAATTAAAATAAGACACGGCTACGTATTTACTAGAATCACCAAAATTTGCAACACTGGCAACACCAAATGCTGATAGGGATGTGGCACAACAGGAACAGTCATTCTTGCTCATGGGAACGCTGATGCTACAGCCAGTTTGGAAAACAGTCTGAGGGTTTCTTACAAAACTAAACATACAGTCTAGCTATAGCACTCCTTGGTATTTACCCAAAGGAGTTGAAACCATATGTCCACACAGCAGCTTTATTTGCAATTGGAGGCAACCAAAATGTTTTTCAGTAGTGTAGTGGATACAGAAATATGGAATATTTTAAGCACTAAAAAGAAATGAGCTATTAAACCATAAAAAGATATGTGCATGTGTGCTAAGTTGCTTCAGTTGTGTCTGATTCTTTGTGACCCTGTGGACTGTAGCCTGCCAGGCTCCCCTGTCCAGGGGCTTCTCCAAGCAAGAATACCGGAGTGGATTGCCAGGCCCTCCTCCAAGGGATCTTCCCCACCCAAGGACTGAAACTGCATCTCTATGTCTCCTACATTGGCAGGCAGGTGCTTTACCACTAGAGCCACCTGGGAAGCCCAAATAGACATGTAGGAAACTTAAATGCATATTGCTAAGTGAAAGAAGGCAATGGCACCCCACTCACTCTTGCCTGAAAAGTCCAACGGACAGAGGAGCCTGGTGGGCTGCAGTCCATGGGGTCACTAAGAGTCGGACACAACTGAGCAACTTCAATTTCACTTTTCACTTTCATGCATTGGAGAAGGAAATGGCAACCCACTCCAGTATTCTTGCCTAGAGAATCCCAGGGATGGGGGAGCCTGGGGGGCTGCTGTCTATGGGGTCACACAGTCAGACACGACTGAAGCAACTTAGCAGCAGCAGCAGCAAGTGAAAGAAGCCAATCTGATACATACTATATGAGTCCAGTTGTATCACAATCTGGAAAAGACAAAACCATGGACACAGTAAAATGATAAATGGCTACCACTGGTTAGGATGGAGGAGAGAGAAATAGGTTGAACAAAGAGAATTTGTAGGGCAGTGATACCCTGTGTGATACCATAATGACATTATACATGTCATTATACATTTATTCAAACCCAGAGAATATATAACACCAAAAGTGAAGCTTAATGTAAAACTATAACTTTGCATAATTATGATGTGTCAATGTAGGCTCATCAATTGTAACAATGTACCACTCTAGTGGGAGATGTTGATAATGTGGGAGGCTGTGCACCTGTAGGTGCAGAGCATATATGGAAACTCTGTACCTTCCCCTCACTTTTTTGTGAACTTAAAGTGTATCTAAGAAAATAACATTAAAGAAGTCCTTTTAAAAATTTGAAGTATTATACTAGGTTGTATCAAGTACTAAAAGATCTACAGTATTGATATCGATATAGGCAAAGAATATAGGGTCCAGAATAGACATACTTTTGAAAGACATGAAAAGCCAATTTTGTGGAGAAAAATAGTCTTCTCAACAAATGGCACATGTCTATATTTAAAAAGAAGAATCATGGGAATTCTTTGGCACTCTAGTGGTTAAAACTCTGCACTTCCAATGCAGACGGCACAGCTTTGATCACTGGTTGGGGAACTGATATCCCACATACCACGGCATGGCCAAAACAAAACAAAAAAAATATATTATTTCAATTTATAGCTTACACCATATGCAAACATTAACTCAAGCAGATCATAGGCCTAACAATGAAAATTAGAACTATAAAACTCTCAGAAGAAAACACAGGAGAACTGTTTTTTACAATGGATTAGGCAAAGACTTTTCATACGGTGAAAAAATAATAAATTGGTCATCAGAATGAATAAATACTGGTTTTTGAAAGACACAAGAAGAATAATAAAAAGGCCAATAACTAGAAGAAATTATTTATAAATCATGTATCTGATAAAGGATTTATATCCATAATATATAAACAATTTTCAAAACCCATAATAACATGAAAACAACAAAATTTTTTAAATTAAGCAAAATATTTGAATTAGATGCTTGAGATATACAAATAGCAACATGGAAAAAAGCACATGGAAAATGCCCAACATCATCAGTTATAAAGGATATGTAAATTTAAAAACTTCAGTGAGATACCACTCAAACTCCAGATAGTCAACAAATCTAGGAAAATGTGGCAAATTTTAAAAAAATTTTTATATATGCCTGCCATATCAAGCCGGAAAAGGCAATGGCACCCCACTCCAGTACTCTTGCCTGGAAAATCCCATGGAAGGAGGAGCCTGGTAGGCTGCAGTCCATGGGGTCACGAAGAGTCGGACACGACTGAGTGACTTCACTTTCACTTTTCACTTTCATGCATTGGAGAAGGAAATGGAAACCCACTCCAGTGTTCTTGCCTGGAGAATCCCAGGGACGGGGGAGCCTGGTGGGCTGCCATCTCTGGGGTTGTCCAGAGTCGAACACGACTGAAGCAACTTAGCAGCAGCAGCCATATCAAGCAGGCATTTCCCAGAAAATCGGGTCATATGTTCACAAAAAGATTTGTGCACATAAACATAGGCTCAGATGGTAAAGAAACTGCCTGCAATGCAAGAAACCCAGATTTGATGCCTGGGTTGGGAAGATCCCCTGGAGAAGGGACTGGCTACCCACTCCAGTATTCTTGCCTGTAGAATCCCATGGACAGAGGAGCCTGGTGGAGTACAGTCCATGGGGTTGAAAAAGAGTAGGACATGACTAAGCATGCACTCACAAACATAAACACTGTATACTGGTGTTCATGCAGCTTTGTTGGTGATCATCCAAAACTGGAGACAGCACAAATGTCCAGCCACAGGTGAATGAATGAACACATTGCTTATCCATACACTGGAACACTACACAGCAATGAAGCCAAATGAATGACTGATTTACAAAACAAAATGAAGAAGTCTCAAAATAACTATGTTCAATAAAAGAAACCATACCAAAAAAACTCACACTGGAACTTAATTATATTCTGAGAAGTATAAACTAGAATATAGTGACAGAAATATCAGTAGATGCCTATGGACAGGTGGGGGTGGGAAGGAATTAGCAAGAGGAAGTGATCACAAAAGGCCAAGAGGAGACTTTTGGGGACAGAAGATATGTTCATTATCATGATTGTTGTGGTAGTTTCAAAGTATATACACTTATCAAAACTTATCAAATTTATGTAATTTATATATAGCTTATTATGTTTCCATTATACTTCAATAAAGCTATAAAAAGGAAGAAATATAGTATACAACAGGTTAATTTAGAATTATAAGAAACCTGGTTTTTTTAAAAAATTAGGGATAGTTACTGTACTGTCTTGAAATTCTAAGTATTTTTATTCCAAATGGAATTTATTAAAAACTCCATGAAGCAAGTGCTATATCATAGTCATATATGTAGTATCAAGCACCACATGTGGTACACAGTATTGCTTAATAAATATTCATAGACCAAATATGTTTACCATTTCATTTACAGCAGAAAGAATGCTGTGGAAGGAAGCACTGAAAGTGACTAGACAGTGACTATAAACACTATATTCAAGCTGTCTCACTTCTGGGCCCTTAGAAGAAATAAACATCTGTCTCTCTGTGCATTATTGGTTTAAAGAATTTTGTGTCTAAGGAATACAATGTGAATTAAAATGCTTATTATTTTCATATTTTACAGAAAAAGGAAAGTGATTAAAAATTAATAAGAATTAATTCATTGGAGCCAAGATTTGAACATTTTAAATCTCAAATTATATAAATTAAATTCAGATATAGTTATTTTTAAATGTAAGTATATTTCTTTTATATTGCTGCAGTTTGCCAGATAAGTTAGGGAAAAGATAAAACTAAATGGTTAGGTTTGCATTTTTTAAATTCATTGCAAATTTCCCATAATCCAATTTATAACATAGCTAACTTAAGATATAATTCTTTATAGACTGTTTTCATTGTAGAAAACATATACATCTATCATGTTTATGGATCCAAAACATGCCTTTATTAACCTTTCAGAAGAAATGTTTTGTGTACAAACATTTGTACAATGCAGAATACTGCATTTGAAGCAATCCTATCTTCTATTCAGATATGATGAACATTTAAATTTTCAGGAAAAAATTTAAAAACATTTAAATTTTTTTCAGGAAAAAAAATCCCTTTCTTCAATTAGGCAAATATATTTAACAAAGGAGAAGGAAAAATATGGTAACATTTTTGCTGGTGGTTTCTATTATGAAAGAGAATAAATAATTTTCTTGCTTGACAGAATTAACTTTATTGAGCTGTCTCTCTGTTTTGACTTTAAACTGAAACTGTGCAGAATTCTTTAAACTGAAACTTCAAAGAATATATTGGTCATGAGTTAAAAAAGAATAATCAACTTGCAACCAAGCAGGAATCCATCATGCCTTCCTAGGAAAGAAAGTGTTAGTCACTCAGTCATGTCTGACTCTTTGCAACCCCATGAAATATATAGCCTACCCAGCTCCTCTGTCCATGGAATTCTCTAGGCAAGAGTACTGAGGTGGGTAGCTATTCCTTTTTCCAGGGGATCTTCCCAACCCAGGGATGGAACCTGGGTCTCCCACATTGCAAATTGTCTACTATCTAAGCCATCAGACACTTCCCCCATATCTTCTTCTGTAGCTCCTCTCCAAAGTACCTAAAGATTAGTATCTCATGCTTATTTCCTGAGATTTTCAGATGCTAAAAATCACCACCAAATGGAAGAAATTAATTACTTAATGATCATAAGCACCTCACTTCAGTTCAGTTCAGTCACTCAGTCGTGTCCGACTCTTTGCAACCCCTTGAATCGCAGCACGCCAGGCCTCCCTGTCCATCACCAACTCCTGGAGTTCACTTAGACTCATGTGCATCGAGTCGGTGATGCCATTCAGCCATCTCATCCTCTGTCGTCACCTTCTCCTCCTGCCCCCAATCCCTCCCAGCATCAGAGTCTTTTCCAGTGAGTCAACTCTTCGCATGAGGTGGCCAAAGTACTGGAGTTTCAGCTTTAGCATCATTCCCTCCAAAGAAATCCCAGGGCTGATCTCCTTCAGAATGGACTGGTTGGATCTCCTTGCAGTCCAAGGGACTCTCAAGAGATTCTCAAACACCACAGTTCAAAAGCATCAATTCTTCCGTGCTCAGCCTTCTTCACAGTCCAACTCTCACATCCATACATGACCACAGGAAAAACCATAAGCACCTAGCCCTATGTTAATACCCTGTTGCCTTAATATCAACCAATCAGAGAATCATGCACCAGCTAATCACATACCTGTGATGCCCCACCCCACCCCTCAACTCACTTTGCCTTTTAAAATGTTTTGCTGAAATCCTTTAGGGTGTTTGGGATTTCTGAGGGCATGAGCCACTCCTCCTTTCATGGCCCTGCAATAAGTCTTTCTCTGCTCCAAACTCCAATGTTTTGATTTGTTGGGTCTTATTGTGCATTGGGCACATGAGCTTGCATTTGATAACAAACTTGGCTTTGTGCATATGATGAAATGGAATATTTCAAATTCCTTAGATCATTTCCAAAATCAAAAGAATAGATAGTATCTCAGAGCAGAGTCCAGCTTGCCATTTACCAAAGATTTAAACCAGTACTTAACAATGTAAGTAAACTAGCACTTCCTCCTACTACTCTAGAGTAGCTTGCTGAGGCTCAGAAGAATACCATCAACAGGGTCTGTGACAGACTGTTGACCTAAATAAAAAGGTAAAATAAGGCAAGCTCGGGAGCTGTCAAAAAGATGACTTTATCCAGGAATAGCACAAGAACTGCAATTTGGGACATACAAACTATATAGCCTGCTACAGGTGAGTCCACTGAGGGTTCAGAGGGCCATATTTATGGGCAGAGAAGGTAAACAGGGATTCAGTGAGAATCTGTTAAAAAAAAAAAAATTGGAGACTAGCCCTTAAAGATTCCTCAATCAGACAAAACCAGTCCAGTTATACAAACAAAAGCTAAATTTGGTTTATTTTGTGAGATCAACCCAACATGGATCATTTCTTGCTCATGTCTTTGGAAACCATTAAGAAAATTTCCCATGGCTGATATGAGGCAGCCCTTGACCAACTCCCTATAATTTAAGAAAATTCCAATGGTATCAATTTTCTGTAAATCATGTTTTTATGGGAAATCAGTCTCTCAGTCTTTAAGATTTATTTTCCTGAGGGCACATACATGAGATTTTTTTCATTTTATATCCTCCAATTTCCATTTTAGATTGAAATCCTTTCCAAAAAAAGTAGGAAACTGTGCCCAGAGGGTCCATGATTTAATGGGCCCAGTTTTCACTTGAGGTTTTTCTTTATTTTCCCTTCTTGACTCTGAAGATAACAATGTAGTAAAAAGGAAAGCAGATTAGAAGTTGGGGGCTTAAACTCCATGTAGGATCATGTCGCCTTTTAGGTGACTTATTGACAAACATGTGTTCCAAAAAGATTTGTCTATGATTAAAATATTTTCCATGTTTCTCAAATAAAACAAGAAAAGCCTGTTCTTAAATAAAACAAGATAAATTAGAAAACTGTATTTCTTGCCTTTCCTCAGCCAACATTTTGATCATGTTTGTTGTTTAAGCTTTCTAGTGTCTATCAAAGCAAGCAGAGTGAAGTCTGAAATTCAAAATTGATAGTATCTGATTGCATTTGGCACAGCCTGAGACAGCCTACACAATCTGGGCTGTGGCTCCAGTTTCTTGCCATCTCTTTGTGCCTTAGAGAAAAATCTTCCTTCTCATTCTGCAAACACATGGCAATCTCTCCCTTCTTAGCAAGTGAAGTTCAGTTCCTGCTACCTGAACAACTCTGCCCTCTGCAAAGCTGGCTCTACAGGAGCCATCATATCTCAAACATTTCCCTATGAGCTTTCCTGAAAATATGTACCTAAAGTCAATTTACCATTCTTCCTTCTTACAGACCTTATTCTGCCACTTTTATAACACTGGTCACAAGTTTTTATTTATGCTTTTCTCTGGAAGACTGTCATCTCCATCAAGGAAGAAAACACATTGATATGTGTTACGGCCTGAATGCTTATGTCCCCCCAAAATTCATCTGTTGAAGTTCTAATCCTCAATGTGATTTTAACTAGAGGTAGCGTTTATAGAATGTAATTAGATTTACAAGAATACATGACAGAGGAGTCATTGATGGGATTAGTCTCTTTATAAAAAGATAAAGAATGCCAGAGCTTGCTCACTCTCTCAGCCATGTGAGGACATGGCAAGAAAACGGCCATGTGCAAGTCACAAAGGTTCCTATCACCAGAACCAAGTAGGCCAGCTAGTTGGCTTTGGACTTCCTGGCCTCCAGAACTGAAAAAATGAGAAAAAAAAAAAAAAGTCTGTTGTTTAAGAGTATCTATAGAATACTTTGCCAACAAATGTCCGTCTGGTCAAGGCTATGGTTTTTCCAGTGGTCATGTATGGATGTGAGAGTTGGACTGTGAAGAAAGCTGAGTGCTGAAGAATTGATGCTTTTGAACTGTGGTGTTGGAAAAGACTCTTGAGAGTCCCTTGGACTGCAAAGAGATCCAACCAGTCCATTCTGAAGGAGATCAGCCCTAGGTGTTCTTTGGAGGGAATGATGCTAAAGCTGAAGCTCCAGTACTTTGGCCACCTCACGTGAAGAGTTGACTCATTGGAAAAGAATCTGATGCTGGGAGAGATTGGGGGCAGGAGGAGAAGGGGACGACAGAGGATGAGATGGCTGGATGGCATCACCAACTCGATGGACGTGAGTCTGGGTGAACTCCAGGAGTTGGTGATGGACAGGGAGGCCTGGCGTGCTGTGATTCATGGGGTCGCAAAGAGTCGGACACGACTGAGTGACCGAACTGAACTGAACTGAACTGATAGAAGCCCAAGATAAGACAAATGTATCCTGGTCGAAACAGTTCATGTGCCACTGATGGGCTCAGAGCAAATACTTAATAAATATTTGTTGAAAATTAAGCAATACAGGTGGTTAACAAAAAGTAAAAGACATAATACTTTAACTCATCATAATTTATTTCTAATAAAAAATCAATATATTAACGTTTAGCTTATATTTTAAGTAACTTACCCAGTCATTTAACATACTTCAATATGTGATGTAAAAGTATTAATTAATGACTTTAAAATAATAATATTCAACTCAGAATTCTTATTTAAAAATTCTCTAGGAACCAGAATTTCAGTAAATTTAAAATTGTGTTCAATAATAATGCATGAAAAGTGACTGCCAAACAATATTCAAGAAATGCTTTTTCCTACACATTCTCTCTACCCATCTACAGATTAAGAATATCCAGTTCCCCCCAATTATAGTTGTAATTATTTTCAGTAAGAAAAGCCCGTTTTTAGCTCATAATTTATTGCAATGCACCTGTCTTTAATACTATCTACTATGTCTTGTTGACTCTGAGTTAGCAGGTTTTAAGGGCAGTGGATTGTAACTCTAACCATTTTCTGGAACCTCTGAAACTGAGATACTGACCTGTTTTGTTTTGTTTCAAAATATCTATGGTAGAAATTGGGGCTACCCACGTGGCACAGTGGTAAAGAATCCCCCTGCCAATCAGGAGATGCAGGAGACAGTTTGATCCCTGAGTCAGGAAGAACCCATGGAGGAGGAAACAGCAACCTACTCCAGTATTCTTGCCTGGGAAATCGCATGGATTTCCCAGGCAGGCTACAGTCCACGGGGGCACAAAGAGTCGGACACAACTGAGCACACACACAGACAAAGACACAGTAGAAATTAGTGTATCTCAAACCTCCAAACTAAGTTACAATACTAGTAATAATTTTCCTTCTCTGACTACCATTGTAACCTTCATTCTAATAGATTAGAAAGAGCACTCCACTGGGAGACAGCAAGCCTGGGTTCCTATCCTAAATTTAATGTTGGTTAAAGGTCTTTGGGGAAAAGAAAATCAGTTTCTTCATGAAATTAGAGAGTTTGAGTAGATGACTTCTGAGCTATTTCCAGATTTGGAAATCTAAGAGAAATTATTAAGCAATGCAACAACAATTATCAGATGAAAAAAAAGGCCTCTTTATAATTGTAATAAATATTTAGGCATGTATGCATGTGTTTCCACAGTTTATTGTGATCCACACAGTCAAAGGCTTTGGCATAGTCAATAAGCAGAAATAGATGTATTTCTGGAACTCTCTTGCTTTTTCCATGATCCAGCGGATATTGGCAATTTGATCTCTGGTTCCTCTGCCTTTTCTAAAACCAGCTTGAACATCAGGAAGTTCACGGTTCACGTATTGCTGAAACCTGGCTTGGAGAATTTTGAGCATTACTTTACTAGTGTTTGAGATGAGTGCAATTGTGCGGTAGTTTGAGCATTCTTTGGCATTGCCTTTCTTTGAGATTGGAAGGAAAACTGACCTTTTCCAGTCCTGTGGCCACTGCTGAGTTTTCCAAATTTGCTGGCATATTGAGTGCAGCACTTTCACAGCATCATCTTTCAGGATTTGGAATAGCTCAACTGGAATTCTATCACCTCCACTAGCTTTGTTCGTAGTGATGTTTTCCAAGGCCCACTTGACTTCACATTCCAGGATGTCTGGCTCTAGGTCAGGGATCACACCATCGTGATTATCTGGGTCATGAAGATCTTTTTGTACAGTTCTTCTGTGTGTTCTTGCCATCTCTTCTTAATATCTTCTGCTTCTGTTAAGTCCATACCATTTCTGTCCTTTATCGAGCCCATCTTTGCATGAAATGTTCCTTTGGTATCTCTGATTTTCTTGAAGAGATCTCTAGTCTTTCCCATTCTGTTGTTTTCCTCTATTTCTTTGCATTGATTGCTAAAGAAGGCTTTCTTATCTCTTCTTGCTATTCTTTGGAACTCTGCATTCAGATGTTTGTATCTTTCCTTTTCTCCTTTGCTTTTCGCTTCTCTTCTTTTCACAGCTATTTGTAAGGCCTCCCCAGACAGCCATTTTGCTTTTTTGCATTTCTTTTCCATGGGGATGGTCTTGATCCCTGTCTCCTGTACAATGTCACGAACCTCATTCCATAGTTCATCAGGCATGCTATCTATCAGATCTAGGCCCTTAAATCTATTTCTCACTTCCACTGTATAATTATAAGGGATTTGATTTAGGTCATACCTGAATGATCTAGTGGTTTTCCCTACTTTCTTCAATTTAAGTCTGAATTTGGCAATAAGGAGTTCATGGTCTGAGCCACAGTCAGCTCCTGGTCTTGTTTTTGCTGGCTGTATAGAGCTTCTCCATCTTTGGCTGCAAAGAATGTAATCAATCTGATTTCGGTGTTGACCATCTGGTGATATCCATGTGTAGAGTCTTCTCTTGTGTTGTTGGAAGAGGGTGTTTGTTATGAGCAGTGCATTTTCTTGGCAAAACTCTATTAGTCTTTGCCCTGCTTCATTGCGTATTCCAAGGCCAAATTTGCCTGTTACTCCAGGTGTTTCTTGACTTCCTACTTTTGCATTCCAGTCCCCTATAATGAAAAGGACATCTTTTTGGGGTGTTAGTTCTAAAAGGTCTTGTAGGTCTTCATAGAACCGTTCAACTTCAGTTCTTCAGCGTTACTGGTTGGGGCATAGACTTGGATTACTGTGATATTGAATGGTTTGCCTTGGAAATGAACAGAGATCATTCCGTCGTTTTTGAGATTGCATCCAAGACCAACCTAGATAGCATATTCAAAAGCAGAGACATTACTTTGCCAACAAAGGTCAGTCTAGTCAAGGCTATGGTTTTTCCTGAGGTCATGTATGGATGTGAGAGTTGGACTGTGAAGAAGGCTGAGCGCTGAAGAATTGATGCTTTTGAACTGTGATGTTGGAGAAGACTCTTGAGAGTTCCTTGGACTGCAAGGAGATCCAACCAGTCCATTCTGAAGGAGATCAGCCCTGGGATTTCTTTGGAAGGAATGATGCTAAAGCTGAAACTCCAGTACTTTGGCCACCTCATGCAAAGAGTTGACTCATTGGAAAAGACTCTGATGCTGGGAGGGACTGGGGGCAAGAGGAGAAGGGACGACAGAGGATGAGATGGCTGGATGATCACTGACTCGATGGGCGTGAGTCTCAGTGAACTCTGGGAGTTGGTGATGGACAGGGAGGCCTGGAGTGCTTCGATTCATGGAGTCACGAAGAGTCGAACACGACTGAACAACTGATCTGATCTGATGCATGTGTTCAATCACTCAGTCATGTCCAACTCTTTGCTAGCCCATGGACTGTAGCCTGCCAGGCACCTCTGTCCATGAGATTTTTCAGGCAAGAATACTGTAATGGGTTACTGTTTCCTCCTCCAAGGAGTCTTCCTGACCCAGGAATAGAAGCTGTGTCTCCTGCATTGCAGGCAGATTCTCTGCTGCTGAGCCACCAGGGAAGCCATTTCTAGGCATATGCATATAAATATAGATAATATATAGACAGATAGATACAAATATATATAGAGAGAGAGATAATACAGATATAGGTATAGGTATAGACATTTCTCTAAGTACTGCACCAGGGTACCTTAAAGATAGCCACGCCTAGAAAATGAAGAAAAAGAATTTACTTTCTACAAGGAGAGAGAAGGCATGAAAATAATGAAAATGACATAACTTATAGATATTTATATTTATAAATGTAAATAACTATTACATTATCTATAGATACTATTGAATTTTGTTTCTTTCAAAGAAAAGTGATCTTAAGTTACAGCTACTTTTGCTAATGATGCTACTGGTGCTGCTAAGTTGCATCAGTCGTGTCCGACTCTGTGCGACCCCATAGACGGCAGCCCACCAGGCTCCGCCATCCCTGGGATTCTCCAGGCAAGAGTACTGGAGTGGGGTGCCATTTCCTTCTCCAATGCATGAAAGTGAAAAGTGAAAGTGAAGTCGCTCAGTCGTGTCTGACTTCGAGACCCCATGGACTATAGCCCACCAGGCTCCTCCGTCCATGGGATTTTCCAGGCAAGAGTACTGGAGTGGGGTGCCATTGCCTTCTCCAGCTAATGATGCTATTATTGCTTAAAAGCTTTTTTGAAAACTCTCTCTTGGATTTGCTTTCAGAATCATATTAAGAACAGTGCAAAGACACTAGAATTATTACTTAGTTATGGCTAAAAATGTTATTGCTTAGTGTGATTATCTAATTTATTTACATATGGCTTTTGGATTATTCCTGAAGTCAAATTTACCTTGAAATAAAGATTTGCTATGAATGAAGCTATTCACCCTACCAACCATCTTTTGTGCAATAAGCTTACATTAGAAATATATAAAAAGATTTTGCCACTAGAACTAAAAATTATTTCAAAATAGAAATTTCTCTGTGGTAACATATTTAAGCTGTCATAGATTTTGCACCTATTTGGAGGTATAATCTCTGCTGTGTTTGCTACACCTAGGTCTCTTCCTTTTTTCTCATGCCTCATACCCAATGCTTTAAGAAGCTTGTTGGCTTTAATATCAAACACACCCTGAAGACAAACCATCTCACCATACCCTCGTCATCATCTTGGACCAATCTACAATCATGTATTCCCTGTACAATAGAAGTAGCCCTTTAGCTGATAGAGATTTTACGGATATTAGGTCTAAGTGTTAAGCAATGTAACTGGTCTGTATACTTCAAAAATGTCATTGTATGTCAGCTTCAGGTTGCCAAAACAAATTACCGCAGAATGGGTGGCTCAAACAGTGGAAATTTATTTTCTCATAGTTCTGAAGGCTGAAAGTCTATGATGAAGCGTTGGTTTCTAATGAGATTGGTGTCCTGTGTTATAAATTAACACCATCTCTCTATATCTTTACACAGTTTTTCCTCATATGTGCACAGAGGAAAGAAAAAGAGGAACAGAGAGAGAGAAAAAAAGGAAAAGAGTCAAACTCTCTGTTGTCAGGACGCTAATTCTACTGAATCAGGGCCTCACACTTATGACTTCATTTAACTTTAATTACTTCCTTAGAGCACCCACCTCCAAATATAGCTGCACTAGGAGGAGGAGCTTCAACATTCGAATTTAGATTTGGAGGGGAAGCAAATATTCAGTTCAGACCAAAGAAAAAAAAACAAGAAGAACTATTCGACATTAAAAGAGTCTAAAGAGACATGACCACTAAATGTAAACTGTGACCTTAGATGGGATATTATTGGAGCTATTGTCATTATTTTAATAAGATTAGCTATTAGTACTGAATCAATATTAATTTCCTGGTTTTGATAATTGCATTGCAGTTACAAAAATGAGTGCCTTTGTTTTTGGAAATAAACATGGAAGAATTTCGTTTTAAAGGGGCATTATACATTTAACTTATTCTCAAATGGTTCTTAAAAATTATATACATATATAATGTATATATATAAATGGGCTTCTCAGGCGACACTAGTGGTAAAGAACCTGCCTGTCAATGCAGGAGGCATAATGAGACATGAGTTCGATCCCTGGGTCAGGAAGATCCCCTGGAGGAGGGCATAGCAACCCACTCCAGTATTCTTGCCTCGAGAATCCCATGGACAGAGGAGCGTGATGAGCTACAGTCCACAGGGTCATAAAGAATCAGACACAACTCTAGTGACTTAGCACACGCACACATTATATACATACATACACACACACACACACAGAGGAGAGGGAGTGTGAGAGAGCACAAAGCAGTGAAATGTTAACATTTGAGAACTCTGGTTTGAAGGTATATGAACTACTTTGTACATCTTTGCAGCTTTAACTCTGAAATTATTTCAAAACATAAGGTTTGGGAAATCCATAAGTTTCCCAAGTTAGAGTAACCTGCTTGATTTTTCATAGCAGGAATATTAAGTTGCTGTAAATATGGATTTTCTAATATTCAGATAAATTCAGAAAATGAGCTCAACTTGGTTTAAAACAGGTAGGGACAAGCCAAAGTATGTATCCAAGCTTTAACATTTGAGGTGCACTTTGTATGAAACATATATTTTTAAAACTTGTTTCATGCATATGTTCAATAAATGGTGTCTTTGGTTTTGTAACTATAAAAAATTGAACATATTGCTCCAGAATATAATGAACAGTTAAAAGAGATTAGAAATAAAGGAATTATTTTATATTGTACCACAGTGGTTCTCAACCAGGGGACATTTTTGTCCCCAGAGGGACATTCACAATGTTTAGAGGCATTTTTATTTGTCTTAACCCTGCTGCTGGAAGAGGTACCACTGGCACAGAGTGGACTGAAGTCAGGGATGCTGCCAAACACCTAGAATGCACAGGACACTCCCACAGCAAAAATTCATCTGACTTAAAATGTCAGAGTGCCAGGCTGAAAAATCCTGCAGCTAAGTATATCAAGGATCCTGACTGGTGTCTTCCAAATCTGCCCTTGTGAATTTGCTACAAATTTTTGGTTGTTATCCTTCTATATTTTTACAGCCTTGGAACTGCCATAATCTGTCCTTTCTATCCAATGCTGTCAAAAAGAAATTGTCATTTTTTGTGTGTGTCGTCAGTCCTTTGCATTTAGTTCAGCCTTTTAATATAAATTGCAGTACTGAATGGCTCATATACACACTAGTTTGAGTTCCTGAATTAGTGTTAACTATAATTCATATCTTTACTTATTATTCTAGTCTCTAAGGTATCAGTGATCATATTTACCTTGCTTTGTTGAAAACATGTCACATAAAGATAAAAAATTTTTATTTTTTTTTAATTTAAATTTATTTATTTTAATTAGAGGCTAATTACTTTGCAATATTGTATTGTTTTTGCCATACATCAACATGAATCTGCCACGGGTGTACACGTGTTCCCAATCCTGAACCCCCCTCCCACCTCCCTCCCCATACCATCCCTCTGGGTCATCCAAGTGCACCAGCCCCAAGCTTCCTGCATCCTGCATCGAACCTGGACTGGAGATTCGTTTCTTATATGATATTATACATGTTTCAACGCCATTCTCCCAAATCATCCCCCGCTCCCTTTAAATGATACAATAGACCAGTTAGACCTAATTGATATCTATAGGACATTTCACCCCAAAACAATGAATTTCACATTTTTCTCAAGCGCACACAGAACCTTCTCCAGGATAGATCACATCCTGGGCCATAAATCTAGCCTTGGTAAATTCAAAAACATTGAAATCATTCCAAGCATCTTTTCTGACTGCAATGCAGTAAGATTAGATCTTAATTACAGGAGAAAAACTATTAAAAATTCCAACATATGGAGGCTGAACAACACGCTGCTGAATAACCAACAAATCACAGAAGAAATCAAAATATGCATAGAAACGAATGAAAATGAAAACACAACAACCCAAAACCTATGGGACACTGTAAAAGCAGTGCTAAGGGGAAAGTTCATAGTAAAAAAAATTTTAAATAAGTTCTTTAAATAAGTATATCTCGCCACTCGGTCTTCTCTCTCATTATTTTAACTCACTAGAATGTCTTTGTCCAGCCATCCATACTTCTCAAAATTTTGCCCATTATTCAACTCAATCTTTAATGTTATATCTTCCAAAAACCTTGTGAGAAGATTTAAATCTGAATTAATGTCTTCCACATCAGTGTACCAAAAGTACAGATCCAGAAAGCTCTATTATGACACACTGCATTATTTTGGATGTTTCCTTTTCACCCTACTATGTTAAAAGTCACATAGAGGAAAGGGACCTTATCATTCACTTTTTCTGTTCTGAACAGCACCTAGCACAGTGTCTCAGATTTTTACATGCCCAGTTAGTACTTCCTTATTAATTATTATGCATACTTATGACATTTAATGATATTCAAAGCAGTATGCCAAAAATGATACACATTTTGAAAATCAGTAAGAAAAAAGGTGAACATGGCAATAAAAATAAACAATTTTTCATTCATATCCCTTGTTTATTTTTATTGCCATGTTCACCTTTTTTCTTACTGATTTTCAAAATGTGTATCATTTTTGGCATACTGCTTTGAATATCATTAAATGTCATAAGTATGCATAATAATTAATAAGGAAGTACTAACTGGGCATGTAAATATAAATGGTTAAAAAAACATTTTAAACCTCAATGGTAATTCATTTAAAGCAATAATAATAGCAAACCTCCCCCAGTATATCAAAATGTCAAATCGTGTGCTTAGTCTTGTCTAACTCTTTGCAACCCTGTGGACTATAGCCCACCAGGCTCCTCTCTCCATGGGTTTTTTCCGGCAAAAATACTGGAGTGGGTTGCCAATTCTTCCTCCAGAGTATCTTCCCGACCCAGGGATTGAACCCACATCTCCTGTGTCTCTGGCATTGCAGGTGGATTATTTACTCACCAAGCCATCAGGGAAGCCTATGCCAGGTACTAATACGAAGTGCTTAATACATATGGACTCATCGAATTATCACAATGAATTTTTGCAGTGCACGCATACTACTCTCTTTTTATGGATGAGGGAACTGTGATGAAGAAAAGACAAGTAATTTGCACAACATCTTGTGATAGAAGACAAAGCTGGCATGTTAAACTAGGTAGTCTTCCTCCAGAGCAAGACACCAAATACACAAAGACTTAACAACCAATATTATGCTATTTTCCCCACATATTTGAGTGTTTCCCCAGTGGCTCAGTGGTAGAGAATCTGTCTGTAGTGCAGGAGACAAGCACGGGACTCAGGTTCACTCGGACCTGGTTCGAGAAGATCTCCTGAAGAAGGAAATGGCAACCCACTGCAATATTCTTGCCTAGAAAATCCTATGGACAGAGGAACTTGGAGGACTACAGTCCATGGGGTTGCAAAATAGTTGGACATGACTTAGTGACTAAACAACAACCACGTATTTGATATCTAATCAATTATGATATGCAGAGAAAAATAAATTCATGTTTTTAATATTTGATAAAATTATTGTTGTTGTTCAATCACTAAATTGTGTTCAACTCTTTGCAACCCCATGGACTGCAGCATGCCAGGCTCCTCTGACCTCCACTCTTTCCCAGAGTTTGCTCAAACTCATAACCATTGAGTCAGTGATGCCATCCAATTATCTCATCCTCTGTCGCCCCCTTCTCCATCTGTCCTCAATTTTTTCCAGCATCAGGATCTTTCCCAATGTGTCAGCACTTCATATCAGGTAGCCAAAGTGTTAGAGCTGCAGCTTCAGCATCAGTCCTTCCAATGAATATTCAGGGTTGATTTCCTTTAGGCCTGACTGATTTGATCTCCTTGTTATCCAAGAGACTCTCAAGAGTCATCTTCAGCCCCACAATTCGAAGGCATCAATTCTTTGGTGCTCAGCCTTCTTTATAGTCCAACTCTCACATCCATACATGACTACTGGAAAAAAACATAGTTTTGACTATATAGATTTTTGTTGGCAAAGTGATGTCTCTGCTTTTTAATGCGCTGTCTAGGTTTGTCTTAGTTTTTCTTCCAAAGAACAACCGTCTTTTAATTTCATGGCTGCAGTCATTGAGCTCAAGAAAATAAAATCTGTCAGTGATTCTACCTTTTCCCCTCCTACTGATATGAAGTGGTATAACCAATGCCACAATCTTAGTTTTTTTAATGTTGAGTTTCTTTTTATATATATAAATATTTTATTTTATTTTTTCACTTTACAATATTGTATTGGTTTTGCCATATATCAAAATGAATCTGCCACAGGTATACATGTGTTCCCCATCCTGAACCCTCCTCCCTCCTCCCTCCCCATACCATCCCTCTGGGTCGTCCCAGTGCACCAGCCCCAAGCATCCAGTATCGTGCATCAAACCTGAACTGGCGACTCATTTCATATATGATATTATATATGTTTCAATGTCATTCTCCCAAATCATCCCACCCTCTCCCTCTCCCACAGAGTCCAAAAGACTGTTCTATACAGCAGTGTCTCTTTTGCTGTCTCGCATACAAGGTTATTGTTACCATCTTCCTAAATTCCATACATATGCATTAGTATACTGTACTGGTGTTTTTCTCTCTGGCTTAGTTCACTCTGTATAATAGGTTCCAGTTTCTTCCACCTCATTAGAACTGATTCAAATGTATTCTTTTTAATGGCTGAGTAATACTCCATTGTGTATATGTACCACTGCTTTCTTATCCATTCATCTGCTGATGGACATCTAGGTTGCTTCCATGTCCTGGCTATTATAAATAGTGCTGCGATGAATATTGGGGTACACGTGTCTCTTTCCCTTCGGGTTTCCTCAGTGTGTATGCCCAGCAGTGGGATTGCTGGGTCATAAGGCAGTTCTATTTCCAGTGTTTTAAGGAATCTCCACACTGTTCTCCATAGTGGCTGTACTAGTTTGCATCCCCACCAACAGTGTAAGAGGATTCCTTTTTATCCACACCCTCTCCAGCATTTACTGCTTGTAGACTTTTGGATCGCAGCCATTCTAACTGGCGTGAAATGGTACCTCATAGTGGTTTTGATTTGCATTTCTCTGATAATGAGTGATGTTGAGCATCTTTTCATGTGTTTGTTAGCCATCTATATGTCTTCTTTGGAGAAATGTCTATTTAGTTCTTTGGCCCATTTTTTGATTGGGTCATTTATTTTTCTGGAATTGAGCTGTAGAAGTTGCTTGTATACTTTTGAGATTAATTGTTTGTCAGTTGCTTCATTTGCTATTATTTTATCCCATTCTGAAGGCTGTCTTTTCACCTTGCTTATAGTTTCCTTTGTTGTGCAGAAGCTTTTAAGTTTAATTAGGTCCCATTTGTTTATTTTTGCTTTTATTTCCAATATTCTGGGAGATGGGTCATAGAGGATCCTGCTGTGATTTATGTCGGAGAGTGTTTTGCCTATGTTCTCCTCTAGGAGGAGTTTTATAGTTTTTGGTCTTACTTTTAGGTCTTTAATCCATTTTGAGTTTATTTTTGTGTATGGTGTTAGAAAGTGTTCTAGTTTCATTCTTTTACAAGTGGTTGACCAGTTTTCCCAGCACCACTTGTTAAAAAGATTGTCTTTAATCCACTGTATATTCTTGCCTCCTTTGTCAAAGATAAGGTGTCCATAGGTGCGTGGATTTATCTCTGGGCTTTTTATTTTGTTCCATTGATCTATATTTCTGTCTTTGTGCCAGTACCATACTGTCTTGATGACTGCAGCTTTGTAGTAGAGCCTGAAGTCAGGCAGGTTGAGTTTCAAGCCAGCTTTTTCACTCTCCTTTTTCACCCTCAAGAGGCTCTTTAGTTCCTCTTCACTTTCTGCCATTAGGGTGGTGTCCTCTGAATATCTGATATTGTTGATATTTCTCCCTGCAATTCTGATTCCAGTTTCTTATTCATCCAGCCTGGCATTTCGCATGATGTACTCTGCATATATGTTAAAGAAGCAGGGTGACAATATACAGCCATATCATACTTCTTTCTCAATTTTGAACCAGTCATTTTTTCCATGCCCAGTTCTAACTGTTGCTTCTTTACCTGCATACAGATTTCTCAGAAGATGGGTTTGGTGGTCTGGTACTTGCATCTCTTTAAGAACTTTCCACAGTTTGTTGTAATCCACTCAGTCAAAGGGTTTAGTTCAGTCTGTGAAGCAAAAGTAGATATTTTTCTGGAATCCCTTGTTTTCTCCTCAATCCAGTGAATGTTGGCAATTTGCCCCCAGCTCCTCTGCCTATCTGAAATCCAGCTTAGACATATGGAAATTCTTGGTTCACGTACTGCTGAAGCCTAGCTTGAACATTTGCAGCCTATCCTTGCTAGCATATGACTTAAGTGTAATCGTATCGTTGTCTGAACATTCTTTGCCATTGTCCTTCTTTGGGATTGGAATGAAAACTGACATTTTCTGGTCCTGTGACCACTGCTGAGTTTTCTAAATTTGCTGACATATTTGAGTGCAGCATTTTAACAGCATCATCTTTTAGGATTTGAAATAGCTCCGCTGGAATTCCATCACCTCCATTAGGTTTGTTCATAGTAATGCTCCCTAAGGCCCACTTGACTTCACACTCCAGGATGTCTGGCTCTAGATGAGTGACCAAACCATTGTGTTTATCTGGGTCATTAAGACCTTTTTTTTGTATAGTTCTGAATATTCTTGCCACTTCTTCTTAATCTCTTCTGCTTCTGTTAGGTCTTTACCAATTCTGTCCTTTATCATGCCCATCCTTTCATGAATGTTCCCTTGGTATCTTTAATTTTCTTGAAGCCATCTCTAATCTTTCCCATTCTATTGTTTCCTCTATTTCTTTCTAACTAAAAAATGAATTTCCAACACTAAGTTGATAGCAAGGTGAAGAGCTTTCACATTGGACTTATGGGAGAGAGAAAAACTCAGGGTTGCTTGGGATAGAAGATCTGGGTTCTAATCTTTGAACTATCCAAATCTTAGCCAAGTCATATAACCCGGCAAGGTGTCTATTTCTTCATATATAAAAGAAGGTGACTGATCTCTATCAAGTTTCCAGAAACTTTAACCCAATCAAATACTTCTGTAGAGAAAAAAGAACAGCCCCCACTCCTTTCATTTGTTATTAAAGGTACACAAGTATGTAACCAAGAGCTCTTTTCTAGCTGCATGCAAAACACTACCAGCTGAGCAACCAGGGAAGCCCGTGCCTTAGCTTATTTACCAGTAAAATGGAGGTGATATTTACACCTCCACATGGGGTTATTGTGAGGATTGAATGTATTCATGAACACAAAAGTTTTAAAAGTAATGCTTCACATGTACTGTGTTTAATTAATATCAGTTGATTTGTGTTAACCCCATTTTAAGATGAGAAAACTGAGGTATATGAATTAACATGCCCGAAGGTCATACACCACCAGGGGCTTTCCTGGTGGCTCAGATGGTGAAGAATCCACCTGCAATGTGGGAGACCTGGGTTGGATCCCTGGGTTGAGAAGAACCCCTGAGAAGGGAAAGTCTACCCACTCCAGTATTCTTGCTTGAAGAATCCCCATGGACAGAAGAGCCTGGCAGACTACAGTCCATGGAGTTGCAGAGTCGGACCTGACTGAGTGACCAAGCACACAGCACACACACTGAGGTCATACAGTGTGAAAATAGTAGAAGTAGAATTTGAACCCAAGTATTGTTCATTGGAAGGACTGACGCTGAAGCTGAAACTCCAATACTTTGGCCACCTCATGCGAAGAGTTGACTCAATGGAAAAAACCCTGATGCTGGGAGGGATTGTGGGCAGGAGGAGAAGGGGACCACAGAGGATGAGATGGCTGGATGGCATCACTGACTTGATGGACATGAATTTGGGTAAACTTCAGGAGTTGGTGATGGACAGGGAGGCCTGGCGTGCTGCGATTGATGGTGTCGCAGAGTCAGACACAACTGAGCGACTGAACTGAACTGAACTGAACTGACTTTGACTTCATCACTCATATCTATGCCCTGTTCCATACTGTCTCTCTTTGAATGGCCTGAACTAGGTAATGAAGAAAAATTGTTCTGTTTTGCATGTTAATTGACAGTACACAGAGAGAAGATAAATAAGAAGCTACAAATTATTCTAAAAGACACTATGTAAAAAGAGAGTAACAGACCCCTAAACTTGTTATAACAAAGAGAGGCCAAGAAATCATATTTCTACAGCAAAAGTTGTAGTTATAGGATTTTCCCTGTTACTAGTACAGAAACATTCAAAGATGTGCAGGGGGACGATGGCCATAAATCAGCACTGAATAATCAAACCAAGCCGGGAAAAAAATGCCAGCAAGTCCTAAACACATTTGTCTGCAAAGCCTTAATAAATGCAGTTTCATAAATACTATGCAATATAAGGTATAAATTATGCTGCTTTTCTCAAAAATTAGTTCAAGTGCAAGCTGGAAGAATTCCCTGTGCTTAGGCTGATATAAAATTCAGTAAATACAGAAACTTTGAAGGGAAAGAAAATAATAATAAAGACTTTTAAAGGTTATGTGAATACTGTAATTATCTGTGCATAAATGAGAGCATTTTCTCTTTCTATGCCTAAACAGGAAAATGCATACTGAAAAAGTGTTCCCACAGGAAAATTAGTTTCAAAACGATTTTGCAAAATGGCAGCATTTCCAATATATACATACTGAGACATCCAAGTTAAAATTTGGAATAAAATAACATTGATTTTGAAATCTATATTTTCATATCTTTTAAAACTTTTAGATTTCTTGTACAAAATTATACATATCTTTATGGCTCAGATGGCAAAACGTCTGCCTACAATGCAGGAGACCTGGGTTCAATCCCTGGGTCAGGAAGATCTCCTGGAGAAGGAAATGGCAACCCACTCCAGTATTCTTGCCTGGAAAATCCCATGGACGGAGGAGGAGCCTGGCAGGCTACAGTCCATGGGGTTGCAAAGAGTTGGACACGACTGAGCGACTTCACTTCACTTTAAAAAAATAAGTGGAATGGAGATTCATAAACTGGTTTAAATAGAGACTTTACATTAGTCAGTGACAGAAAACATGATGTATATGGAGAAAACAAGGGAGTGGTACATATTTAAAAGTTAAAATGATACTTGGTAGTTAAAATAAAGACTAATAACAGATCAAAACTAGTCAGACTGGGATAGAAATTCTTTTCTGCTACAAACTGTATGAACTTAGGCAAGCTGCTTAACATTCTTCATAAGAAAAACCAGAATGATAATAAAATCCACCTCACAGATTTGTCAGAAATAAATGCAGTAATATTTATGAAGTACTTAGAACACCATCTGGCATACAGTTATATATTTAATAAACAGCAGTTAATATTCCTATGCAATGGTAATAGTAAGGCCTAAATTAAGAATGCAATGTGTTGAAATTAGATTTCAAGAGTCGGCAAATTATAAAGTTGTTGCTCTGAAACATGACTGAGTCACCTAGCATGCCCATCTGTGGAAACAGAACAGAGAGAAGAGCCAGCACTGTAAGGGCAATGACTGGAGCTTGTGGCACTCCAGATGCCCCAGCTCTGCAGACAACAGGCTTTGGGCCCACTCCTTACAACTGGGCTCCTTTCCCTATAATACCTGAAGCTCATTTTAAAATATAAAGCTATATAATTATCTACATTACTCACCAAATGAGATATGTTATTAAGACAACTGTGTATAGAACAAAAACTGAAATGATTCTTATCAGAGAAAATAGTTGAATTGTACAAAGGGATGAATCTATTTGTAAAAATAAAGTTGTAAATATCTAAAGCCCATGGGGCTTCAGAAAAGCCAATCAGCTTTATTTTTTTTTCAAGGGATATTCCATGAAAAGCATGCAGCCTGATAATACAAAAGTATATGTTAATTTTCTTCTCTCTCTTCCCATCTTTGGAGATGGCCTACAATCTCTTGCACATAATAGGCATTAAATGTTCATTAAATGAATGATTCCATTAAGGAATCAATGTTATGTTGCTATGACTGCAGAATTTAAAAAATAATAAGAATTTCAGCTGGAATAAATTCAAATTTTATTTTAATCTAGTTTGCACACTTACATTAAACTTAGAAAGGTATAGGCTTATTCAGTCACTCAACTGATTAGTGACAGAGCTGCAACAAGAAACCAAATCTTAACTGAGAGACACAGAATTAAAATTAAAATTGAAAAAGAAAGGTGTATTGAACTCTAACACATCAAAGATTTGTCAATAAGTTCACATCAAGTAAAGTTTATTAATGATAAAACTAATAGCCTGTACTTTCCTGATGCTATAGCAGTAGAAAGAATTCTGAAGAAGGTGTGTAGAGATGGCAGACAAGTGAATGGCTACAACCCAATAGAATTCTCTTAGATAATACTTGAAATCTGTTCCAGCTTTTTGATTCTGAGATTCTCTCAAAAGAATAATAGCAATTGCATATCTTAGAATGGACACCTTGTGTTTCGATATGTGTGATTAATGAGCAACATTCTATTCTTAAGGTGTGGCCTTCGTGACCCATTTGCATTCGTAAGTTTCTGTTTTATGTAATTAAACACAGTTGCTTGATCTCAGTTGTCAAACCAAGAGCCTCAGGAAACTTCTAATTAGCATAACTGCTGGGAATTGTTGGAAGTTATGACAAGAATATGCCACTAATTTCCAAGTCTAATATCATAATTTGAGCCCTGGCAAGTAAATTTAGTTTTGAAGAATAAATTTAGTAAGACAATCAAATGTTTATAAATACGTCCTAAAAACTTATGCAGACAGGACAATAATAAAATATATTGTTTGTGATGCTGCATAGCTCCCAGCATCTCCATATCGGAAAAGCTGTTCAACATTTGCTGCATTCCCAGTCAAGTTGGTCTCGTTATGATCAGGCATCATAATTTTGCACTTGCCATCATCAGAACTACACTAGGAGCAGAGCAAATCAATCTCATGTCACAGGGCCATATGTTCCTTATGATGTACAAGCTCCATGAAGGGAAATTCTTCAAGGACTGAAGAAGATGCGTACATGTTAATGCAAGTTCCTGTGCCCAAGCACAGTGAGGCCAAACAAACTGAAATGGAGTTTGGAGCAAAGAAACATTCACTGCAGGGCTCATGCCCCTAAAATTCCAAGGTCTCCAAAGGGTTTCAGCAAAATTTTTAAAAACCAAGTAAAAGGGGGAGACCCCAGGGTATGTGATCAGCCGGTGCACAATTCTCTGATTGACTGATGGTGAGGTTATAGGGTGGTGTCATAGGAGTTAACATTATCAGTCTTTAGGCTCCAAGGGCCTGGGGCTATGTGCTCACGGCCATCAAGTAGTTAACACCTTCCGTTTGGGGTGATGGGGGGAAGGAGATATTTTGTTTTTCAATTGCTCAGTCCTGTCTGACTCTTTGCAACCCCATGGACTACAGCACACCAGGCTTCCCTGTCCTTCACCATCTCCCGCAGCTTGCTCAAACTCAGGTCCATTGAGTCAATGATGCTATCCAACCATCTCATCCACTTCTCCTGCCTTCTATCTTTCCCAGCATCAGGGTCTTTTCTAATGAGTCAGCTCTTTGCATCAGGTGGACAAAGTATTGGAGCTTCAGCTTCAGCATTAGTCCTTCCAATAATACATTTCTAAAATTACTGAGGAAATCCAATACTTTTATCTAGATACTTCAGAGATCATGAGTTTGAGCAAGCTCTGGGAGATGGTGAAGGACAGGGTTGCTGCAGTCCATGGGGTCGCAAAGTGTCAGACATGACTGAGCTACTGAATAACAAGGTACTTGAGAGAGGAGGATGAAAGAGTTAAAGCTTACTTAGGCAGGCAGTCCAAGGCCCTTTAAGGAGGAGGTGAACATTCTCCCTCATGGTTTCTTTAAGTCTTGTGCAAAAATGTATCTAGCCCAAGAACTGGCCTTTGTTTAGGTCTGGCACTAATAATCACACACAGCACAAGGTCTTACTCATGGAAATGCTTTTCTTAGACTCTACCTCAATGATTATAATGATTATAATTGTAACAGATCTTGCCTGGGAACTTGTTTCTCAAGACCTGTGCCCCTGATTACACAGCCACAGTATATATTGCTCAGATACTTTGCCAGAACCAGCTCCCCCTGGCTAATTTTGTGCCAAAGTTATCTCGGGTTGTATGCCTTGGGAAAGGATCTGGTGGAACTTTTACAACCTTGAGGTATTCTTTTTATCTATTCTCAGCAGCTAGTTGAGAAGTATATAAGGTCCTGCCTAAACTAGTGAGGGGGGTACTCTTTCTACCCGCTTCTGATGTCTATGTCAGAAGCTTTCTCTGTCCTGTCACTTTAAATAAAATTTTGCACACAAAGCCCTGAGTGACTGGGACCTGTCTTTGGTCCTGGAGTTAAACCTTCACCTTCAGAATCTGGTGGCACCATTCACCATAAACTTTCATCTTGGGGGCTCATCCGGGATCTTCAAGACAAGGTAAGAATACTCTGAGCTGGGACTCTTGCTCTTTTACTGTAAAGTCTCTACTAACTCTGAAGTATATGGACCAAACTTCTTTTCCCGGTCAGCTTTTCCTGGTCTCTCTAACCATTTCACAACTGCTTGGGGAATTAAAACTACTAACCTAGTGTGCCAGATTGTAGACTTTCAGGGGACTTGCAATGCATGATGGTATTGTATTTTTCTAGCAAGACCCCCCCCTCCATTCCAAATTTTACAGGACACTGCATGCAAGAACACGTTAGGGAGTTAGCTGGAGCTCTAGTTTTAGGGACATCTCTCAGACTGGAAATCCCCAGAGACCCAGAGGCAAGTTCTTGTCACGGCTATGCCTCCAGACTATATGGATGGAGGCATTGCTGGTGAGCATGAGATTCCTGAGGACACAGATCATGGAATTCCAGATTTGTGCAGACTGGAAATGCAGCAGGCTTCTTCCCTTGGTAGCGCTAGCTCTTAGTGGACCAGAGAAAGCCCTCCAGTAGCTCTTGTTTCAACTCCTTAGATACTCTTTTTGTACAATCTGCTGGACAAGAATAGAAAGGTTGAACTTGATACTCCATGAAAGATTTTATCCTCACAGGCTGGCCCTCCATAACCTCCTTTGTTATCACATAGACTCAGGTGGCAACTCTCAGAAGGGACATCTTGGGATTTCTGATCACCCCTTTATGACTTATTGCTTCTACTGTGGTCAGTAATATGCTCAAGAATGTGCACAGGCATACAAAATATGAATGTTTCCCCTACAGGTCTTAGGTTGGGAGACAATCCAGAAGGCTACTCTGCTCCACCCCAGGTGGCACCAGAGAAAAAGGGGAACTCAAGCCAAGGTTTTAATGGTATGTAACTGGACATCAATCTGGGATGCCATCATGTCTACCCCTGGTGCATCTCTACCCCTTCTTGGTGGTAGAATCAGGAGGGACAATAGTGAGACATCTGTGTCAGTAACAGACAGGTTAACTCTGGCCAGGGAAGGAAGCTTAGGTGGAAGACCTGTCTCCACCCCCATCTAGAGCAGGGAGGGATGCCTTCAGTAGAAAAAAGCCACATCACTGGGCCCTGCTTTTTTCTCTCTTATAGATGGGAGCTAGCAGTTCCAGAACCACCCCCTTTAAATTGTATCTTGAAAAACTGGCATAAATTTGATCCTCAGAGCCTAAAAACCCCTTGTATACTGGCTTTCTCTGCTGTAAGAGAAGACCTCACCTCCCCAGAGAGACAATCACTGCTGGGACAACATCTTATCAATCAGTCTACCCCTTTCATCAGAGCCAACTTGAACACTCTCTGGTTTAAAAATTTTAGCTATGGAACTATGACTACAAAAAGGAAAGATGACATTTTTGATACTGAATGGCCATGATATCCTTTAAACTCTAGAGAAAACCTGTTAAAATGAAATCTTTTTGAAATTACAAAACTGGTTCTTTTTGCACGTGCAATTAGGAAAAAGTTGGCTTGTTGAAATAATATTTTGGAGCTCTGATCCTGCCTGAGAAACAAAAACAGACCTGGGAAAAAAACCTGAATTTAAGTGTATCATATCCTTGAAATACATATCCTACTCTATCTGGAACTCCAGCTGTGACCAAACTGGTAGAACTTCAGGCCAAGGGAAAAAAAGGCAAAGAGATATTTTAAATTTCAAGTGGAAAGCTGTGAGGTTTCTGTCTGTCCAGATTTATGTGTGTCTCTGTCCTTGGACAACATTGCTGAAGGTTAACTGGTCAATGAACTCTATTTAATTGGCCTAAAGAGAAGTACAGAGAAGGTGATGGCACCCCACTCCAGTACTCTGGCCTAGAATATCCCATGGATGGAGGAGCCTGGTGGGCTGCAGTCCATGGGGTCACGAAGAGTCAGACACGACTGAACGACTTCACTTTCACTTTTGACTTTCATGCATTGGAGAAGGAAATGGCAACCCACTCCAGTACTCTTGCCTGGAGAATCCCAGGGACCGGGGAGCCTGGTGGGCTGCCATCTATGGGGTCGCACAGAGTCAGACACGACTGAAGCAACGCAGCAGCAGGAACAAAGAGAAGTTAAGTGCTTATGAATCAAACAATTCTAAATTCAAGAAAATTAAAACTGAATTTCAGGCTGATGTGAACTGAGAAATATTCACTATTGAATTGATGCCTGGTATTGATGTTTGTTTATTGATCTAATTAACATAGACATTTTGAAGATACTTTTACAAATGACACAGCTTTGGGTGATTTATGCTTACCAATCTACAAAATGATGATATAAAGTACAGTTCATGGTTGCTAACAGAAAGTAAGGTGTGTGTTTTTAATAAAAAGGTATAAGGAATGGAATTACATTCTATTAAAGAAAAAGAAAGTAAGTCTAAACTTACAGGTGGCTGTTCTCTAAATGGGCAAATGAAGTGATAAACACCGAAAGTCCAAAAAGGTTTGCAGCAAGTGGAAGAGAGTTTTGTGCATGATACAAGTTTCTTAAAACATTAAACTGCCTTTGAAATCTTTTATTGTTATTTTGACTCAGTGAATAATTATAGATTCACAGTGAATATAAGCTGGTACCAATCTGGAATTTGGTTTTCTCTCTCTTCCTGTTAAAAGAACAAAATTTTCTTGGAATGTGGCTATGTGTCTATGGCGCATATAGACAAAGCTCATTCTGCTTCTACAAAAACTAACTGCTTATCAAGGAATTTAAAATGGATAAACAATGGCTATAAACCAAACAGTTTGGGCTATGGGAAATCCAAGATGGCCACTTGGCTTTCCCCAGCTCCCTGACAAACCTCATTTTTATTTGATAAGATAAAGCCTTTCCTGGCTGCAGGGTTAATATCTCACAATGGAGAAAAAATGGTTAAAATTTGTTTTCTACAATCTCTAGTGATTGGGGCACCCATTTTGCAGGATAGGTGGTACAGACATTGGCAAAGAACTTTGTGAGTTCTTGGAGACTAATCACTTTCATTGGATTACTTGGTTGTCGGGCAGAACAAAGGGATTGGTTGCATGAGATTAAATACACTGCTAAATATGATTACAAGTTTCAAGACTTTTTGTCTGACATATTACTGGCCTCTAATCTTTGTTTTCAGATATAAAGAAGCTCTTCTCCTCAAGTTACTGATGGTTTAAAACAATTTAATGATTTACACCTATGGGTAAATTAAAAATATTTTTCTTTTCTCTCTGCCTCATCCCTACAGAAATTGGAGATACTTGGGTTCTGAACAGCCCCATTAAGGTAAAAAAGACTGTGTCCCAACATATACAGAAATCTCAAAAGTATACTGGTGTCTCTAAAAGAAAAATCCACCCAACTGATGTCAGGTCTATGGCATCTATTATGTTTCACCAAATATTAAGTTCTAGTTTTGTTAATTAAGGTTTGTATTTACTAAGACTTACTTCTGAGATAGTTCCTTGTGGTTATGTTACATTGCTAAGAGGTTTAATTAAGTTTTTAAAAAGGTTGTTTCTAAAGCTTATCTCAGTAACCAGTCTTTGAATAAAGATCAGATACTCCAGGGTCTACAACCTGGAGATTAACAGGCTACAGTCAGTTAACAAATTAAATCAGATGACCTGGAGATGTCACTGGGCTATACCTAATGGAAGTTCTTGACTTAAATTCTTACTTATGATTTTAGTACTACTGTTAACTATATTGTTTTCTGTTTCAAGAAGTGTTGTCCCTTACATTATCAAGTGTGTGACTGAGCCACTGATATAATGATAGTATACAGTTTCATATGAAATTCATAGTTATAATGGTGTGACTCTGTATATAAGAAGAAGCAACAGCAGGGAATATTTTCCTGGACCAAGAGACTAGTGAGACAGGTGTGGTCCAGAGACTTGCTACTCACAGGGCCTGTCCAATAACACCACATTGAGTGGCCTATCAGTGAAATCTTCGACAGATGTGGGAATGAGACTTCCCAGCACCGTGGGACAGGATGGTCATGAAATGCCCCCAAACCATGGTCAAATCATGACCATTAAGGGGCCCTGTGACTGGAAACTGGCACTTGCCATCTGCCTCTACAAAGATTAAATCATGGACACTACAGCTGCTGACCTTCAACATCCCCTGAATAGAATTTAGGGTGGATATCTGAAATTAGGCACTCACTCTGTGCTCTGAAAAATGGACAAAACAAGCCTTCGGATAGTTAGATATTTTCAGGTAAAGATTTTCTTAAGCCCAAATTCTTGCTTCTTCTCATACCTAGAAAAACACTAAAATTGCTAATGGTGAAAACTATTTTGGCTTACATGTTAATACCACAATAAGAGACTAAAGCCTACTTGGACAAACTTAGACAACTGGCTACCTAGCTATAAGTCCTAAAACAGCTGTCTACATTGGGGTTCAGACTCATTCTTCTAAAAAGAAATGGTAATATTTATTTCATATATTAAGGTTCAGGTTGTCATTCTTTCAACGCCTTCTAACTGGATTTGTTATACCTACATTCAAAATGTTTAAGAACACACCGAATGGCTCCATTCCTATAAACAGGGCAACCAAAATACTGACTTTATCTAGACCAGTATCAAAGTTACTACCAAATGTAACCTGATTCTAACTCTTGCTAGAACTGCTGATTACAATAATTCATTTACTGATTTTTGGTCTCTGTCTTTTAAGAAGGCAATGGCACACCACTCCAGTACTCTTGCCTGGAAAATCCCATGGATGGAGAAGTCTGGTGGGCTACAGTCCATGGGGTCACTAAGAGTTGGACATGACTGAGAGACTTCCCTTTCACTTTTCACTTTCATGCATTGGAGAAGGAAATGGCAACCCATTCCAGTGTTCTTGCCTGGAGAATCCCAGGGACAGGGGAGCCTGGTGGGCTACTGTCTATGGGGTCACACAGAGTTGGACATGACTGAAGCGACTTAGCAGCAGCAGCAGCAGCAGCAGCAGTTTGTTCTTTCTAAAGGATACAATGGCTTCCCTTACAAAGTAGTGGTGATGCAAAGATTCTGGTCACTCTTTATATGGACTCCCCTGATGTTCCAGATACAGATATCTGTTCTGGTCACAGATACAATCCTGGTTTACAAGCCCTCCTTGGTGGAAAACTATCTTGACTGTAATAATTGTAATCATCTTATTCCTGCTGTTTGGTTCTTTTATCTGAAACTGTATAATGAACTTTGTATCTAAGTAGCTTGAGGCATTTAAGTTACAAATGATTATTCATGCTCCTACAGTTTCTACTTCCTCCTCTAGCTATTACCCAGAGGCCCTGGATAAGAGACACTCAATATGAGGATAAGGAGAATATGTTGCCTCAACAATTTAGGGTCTGTGCCCCTTACCATCAGGAAGAAGTTACAGAATGATTTCTTCCCCCCTTTCCCTGTCAACCATATTCTCCTAAAAGAAAAGGCAGGGAATGCAAGAGTTAAAGCTGAGGTAGGCAGTCCAAGGCCCCTTGAGGAGGTGAACATGTTTTCCTTAAGCCTTGTGCAACAATGTATCTTGTGCAAGAACTGGCCTTTCTTTAGGTCAAGAACTAATGATCACACAGCACAATGTCTATGCATAGAAATGCTTTTCTTAGGCTCTACCTTGATGATTATAATTGTAACAAATTTTGCCTGGGGACCCCTTTCTCCAGATTTGTACCCCTGATTACACAGCAACAGTATATCTTGCCCAGAGACCTTGCCCGGAACCTGTTCTCCCTGACTAATCTTGTGCCAAAGTTATCTCAGGATTTATACCTTGGGAAAGGATCTGGTGGAACTCTTACAACCTTGAGGTATTTTTTTTTTTTTCAATCTATTCTCAGCAACCAGTTAAGAAGTTTATAAGGGTCCACTTAAACTAGTGAGGCAGGTACCCTTTCTACCCGCTTCTGATGTCTATGTCAGAAGCTTTCTCTGTCCTGTTACTTTAAATGAAATTTTGCACACAAAGCCCTGAGTGACTGGGACCCATCTTTGGTCCTGGAGTTAAGTCTTCTCCTTTGGAGACCACAAATCCAGTGGCACCATTCACCATAAGCTACCAAGATAAAGTGGAGGATATGGGGGAAGGCCCCATAGAGTCCTGCTCTGTTACAGGATGTCAGGCCTTAAAGTTCCTGATAAGGGTTGCAATCAACATCAGCATAGAAATCTAAGGTTTTGTTCCCCAAAGTGGGAAACGATGAACAAAACAAATATGCGTACACAACCCCAGCACAAGCACACATGCTCAAAACCTCTGCTCCTTAGACTATTCATATTGAAAACCAGAAACTGTTCTATAGAATTATAAAGGCTACAGCCTGCTTTCATTTCTTTTCTCAGACAATGAACTGAAGAGACTTTTAGTTCCAAGGAGGATTTAAGGATATAAAAATAATAGGTTCTATGGCAGACTATACTCTGGATGATATAGATATCATACTCTCAGTGATATGTATCTATATATGAGCTTTCCAGGTGGCTCAGTGGTAAAGAACCCATCTGTCAATACAGGAGATGCAGACTCGATCCCTGGGTTGGGAAGATCCCCTGGTGAAGGAAATGGCAACCCACTCCAGTATCCTTGCTTGAGAAACCCCATGGACAGAGGAGCCTGTCCAGTCCATGGGGTTGCAAAAGAGTCAGATACAACTTAGCAACAATATATATATATATATATATATATATATATATATATATATCAAAGCATTAGAGAGAGCTATAGGAAAGAGGAACAATGAACTGCAACATAAGAATACTTAAACAGGGAGAGCTTCTGTGAGTGAGCAATCTGTTACTAGTCATATTCTTTTCTGCAGGGTTGCCAGAAACCTATCCCTTTGGGGATATTTGCCAATTCTGGGTGCGAGCTGAGGATGGCTTAGCCCATAAAGAGGTATGCTACTGGAAAAGGTTTTGAAAATCAAAGCACTGGTGTAATAATTTGGAAATTCCATGAATCCTAAATATGCAACTCAATTTTCTCCATGATACATGTATTATCTTTCAGAAATGAGACAGTGACTCACCAGGCTCTTGGTAAAAAGCCTAGACAGGACACATCAGAGGAAAGAAAATCAAAATTAGAGAGAATCTCAGCCAGCCTGCAATCCAGTACTGATCCAGCCCAGCTAAATTGAGGTAATGAGCCCCTTACTCCTACCTGCTTAATAGAGGAAAGGTAAACCTCCAGGTTAAAAACAACAACAACAAAAGATAGTGTCATTTGGAGCATCAGCACAAAGTCCACCATACAACTGAAACTTGACATGCAGAGAGACAGAAAATGTGACTGATTGTCCAAAGAAAACCAAACAACAGAAATGAACTCAAGAGATTTGGCAGTCAGCCACCAAGATGCTTGGTTCCCTGTGACACCTGCCTCCTGGTATTTCTCCCTTGCGTGGTTCCCTCCTACACTGAATAGGGCTGACTTTGCAATCAAAAGAATATGACAGAAACAACAAGTGTGACTTCCAAGATTAAGTCACAAAACACTTTCTACCTTCTAACTTGCTACCTCTTAGATCATTTGCTCTGTGGGAAGCCAGCTGCCATGTCATGAGGATTCTGAAGCGGCCCTGTGCGAGGCCATACAAAGCTTCTTGCTGACAGCCAGCAAGAGACTAAAGAGTCCTACTTACTGCTATGTGAGAGAGCCATCTTGGAAATGGATCCTCTAGTTCCAGTTAAAGCTTTGGTTGACTTTAGACCCAGATGTTATCTTGACTGCAAACTCACAACAGATATCAAATGAGACTCTGTCAGCTAAGCAGCTCCTGAATTCCTGACCAATATTACTGTGTGCAACATTAAAAATGTATTATTTTCTCAAACCGTTAAGTTTTGGAGTAACTTACTAGGTAGCAATGAAAAACAGATTTTGGTGTTTTGTAGTACAGTCCACCCATGATAAAAATGAAAAAATAGGAAGTGAGAAGTTGGAAGGACTTTAAGGGGAGTGTTAGCAATGTCTATAGAGCTTTCAAGAGGTAGATAATGGAAATCTAATGGTATTTTCAGAAACTTTTAATTGGGGAAAACTACAATCCAGCTTTCTATAAACGATACTGTGTTCTTCAGAAACATGAACAAAGAGCCTGCAGAATGCCATATAGCTATCAGGGAGCAATCCCAGCTCCTTGGTACCTGTACAGAAATAACAATGAACCTGAACATTTTGCCATACACACGAGACTGTTGGTCAACCCCAGGAGAAAATACTTGCAAATCATATACCTGAAAAGGAGTTAATATCCAAAATATATAAAGAATTCATACAACTCATCCCAAGTATTTCCTACCACAATGGATCTCCTATCAGAACCACGCGTCAGCATCCAAATCAGAGAAAATACGTTACATCGTTGCATTGTCTAGAACAGTGGCTTTAAATGAAGTAGGGGAGGTAAGGGTGGTTTTGCCCCCTTAGGACACGTTTGATCTTGTCTGGAGACACTTTTGACTGTCACAACTAAAAGAGGGCAGCCATCTAATGGGCAGAGGGTGAAGATGCTCCTAAACATTCTACAATGCACATGACAGCCCCCTACAACAAAGAATTACAGGGACGAAATGTCAGTAGTGCCAAAGTTGAGAGACCTTGGCCCAGAAAAATCTATGGTTATCCATTTAGAATTATAGCTTATCTTGAAAATTTTTCATGTAATATATTTGTAACATTTTATAGATATTTCCCAACAGAAACCCTGTATAAAGACATTTCTACTCTTACTTGTCTGATAAAAAGAAAACTTCAGTTCTAAGGGCCCCACTGTAAGCCACTTTACAAGGGTGCTGTCAAACACCACTTCTTCTAAGTAGAATTTCACATACAGTCAAACTCAGATTCAGAAATCTGTTTTACAACGATTTGTATTTTTCTTAAGTCAAAATAATGGTAAAGCCTTTGAAATAAATACAATTCATTATGTACATTTAAAAGCATATTATGATTGAAAAAATATCTTGAGAAGTTTTTACTGAAATCAGCATTTCCTGGACTTCCCTGGTGTCTCAGTACTAAAGAATCTGCCTTCCAATGAAGGAGATGCATGTTTGATCCCTGGATCTGGAAGATTCCCTGGAGAAGGAAATGGCAACCCACTGCAGTACTCTTGCTTGGGAAATCTTGTGGACAGAGGAGCCTGAAAGGCTACATACAGTTCATGGGTCACGAGAATTGGACACGACTTAGCAACTAAACAATAACAAATCAGTACTTTATACTCATTCTGAAAAGAATTGTTTCCGTGGTATAAACTAATTCCTATTTAGGACATACTTCTACTGTCCAGTTCATCTTACTATAAGTTTATTGATAAATAATAAATATCATATTATGCTACTCAGTCATTCACTCAAGCTCAATAAACTTTGGCCCCCTGATGCAAATTACTGACTCATTTGAAAAGACCCTGATGCTGGGAAAGACTGAAGGAGGGAGGAGAAGGGGACAACAGAGGATGAGATTGCTGGATGGCATCACTGACTCAATGGAAATGAGCTTGAGTAAACTGGGAGTTGGTGATGGACAGGGAGGCCTGACATGCTGCAGTCCATGGGGTCCCAAAGAGTCGGACACGACTGAGCAACTGAACTGAACTGAATGGGAAAAGAAAAAAGTAGACATGACCATTTTACTGTTGTCATCTAAAATGAGTTCATTTTCTAGCTGTTCATTAGCAACAAAAAGAAGTCTGTGTTTCTAAGAATGGGCAGAATTAACACAATACAGTGCTAATTACAGTACATGATTATTTTACTAGCGATAGCTACACAAATGACATCTGACTTGACCTTTGTATTCTAAAGTATTATAAAGTTTCTTTTCTTTTAGCCAATTTTATACCTATTAAGAGAGAAAAGTCTATGTGACAGGAGTGTTGTGAACGTTTGAGATGCAATTATGGTAAAGTTGTTTGGATTCAGTGAATTTAAAATATAGCAAGATAAATTTAACACATTATCTTCCAAGCAAGATATACCAATCTCTTGCTTGGCTACTGTACAGTTTCTAAGAAACAGGGATAACAAGGTAAAGTGAAATCTGGAGTAAAAAGAGACATTCTCAATGAAAAAGTGGTAATCTGTGTAGACATATAGAAATTGAGTTATTTCCTTTAGTAAATTTATCCATACTGTATATCATTACAGAATCATAGATTTGTAAGAGATGAGAGATCATCTTCTGTTGCTTCCTCATCATGTGAGTGATGAAATGAATCTATAGAAATTGCTTTACTCTCAAGCTCTGGAATTCAGGAAAAGCCAGTTTTATATAACTCATGTATTTCAACACTCATTTCATTAGTAACTTCACTAATGGGATAAAATATTTGAGAAATAATTTGGAGACTACATTTACACAAAATACTGATGAATTTGGGGAGAAGACTTTAGATAAGCTTCAACATAGTATGGAAGATAATGAAGAAACAAAACAAAATAGTTGGTTCTCTGGATAACCATTGCAGCAATTCCTCAGGTAGCCCAGTAGTCAGGTCTCCGACCTGGGAGTTTGTGAACAATAAGACCTCTAGTTACACCAAATGCTAATATGTAGAGAGGCACCGGAGAAAGTAAATTTTCAGGCCAGCAAGACTGAACCCCAGGTTATTAACTCAAAATGTTCCAATTAGGATGATCCTGCCCTCATTCAAATCTCTAATATGAGAGCAGCAAGGAAAACAGGTTTTCTTCTGGAGCAAAACCTACGAGCATATAGCCCCACTTTGCCCAAGAGAGAAATGTGTGTTATCAGTCCTACATCTATATGTTTCTTTGAGCAAACCTTGTGTCATTTACAATGTTGGCCCATGCCCTCTAATTCAATAGAAAATAACTAAGAAGGGGAAAAAAATTCTAATAATGACATACTATGAGATACAAAGTAGAGAACATACATCTTCTTGCCTACCTAGCCACTTGTACAAAGAGTATGACTCCAGGGCATTCCCAGGAGCAAATTCTCTGCTTCAGTTCTACATTAGGGATATAGTGTATTTTGTCCATTTTATGGAACAATTACCTATTGTGATGGTTACTATTACATGTCAACTTGACTAGGCTAACAGATGTCCAGATAGCTGTTAAAATGTTATTTCTGGGTGCACCCAGGAAAGTATTTCTAGATGAAATTAGCATTTGAATCAGTAGACTGAGTAAAGAAGATTCATTCTCACCAAAGTGGGCAATTATCCAATCTGCTGAGGGCTTGAATTGAACAAAAAGACAGAGAAAGGGAGAATTCCCTCTCTCTTCTTATCTTCTTGAGCTGGGATGTTCATGTTCTCCTGCCCTCAGATATCAGAGCTCCTGTTCTCTGGTTTTTGGACTCTAAGACTTACACTAGTGGCCCTTCAGACTCAGACTGAACTGTATGCTGGGTTTCCTGGTTCTCCAGCTTGCAGAAGGCAGACTGTGGGACTCCTTAGCCTTCATAACTGTGTGAGCCAATTGTTATAACATATCTCCATATATATCAAGTATTTCACAACTCTCTTTGGCAATTAAGCAAAGACTTGTAACAATCTGAGGAAGCATTAAGAAAAATGACTAAATAAATCTTGGTTAATGGTGAGCTTTGTAGCATTTTAATTTGCTCTATTCACATTCTTTTCAACCAGACCCACAGAGACCTTGAAAACAGCAATCTCACAACCACAGTAACTGTGAATGCTAGGAGCTTAGCAGCCTCCAGGAGGGGGCAGACAGGAGGGGGCAGACAGGAGAAGGCAGACATTTTGGAGCTCCCAAAGTCCCATTACCAGAGATGTATTATTTGGTTTATCTGGCAGCACCCTGGGAAAACATCATTCACAGGGCTTGCCTTTATTTGACCCAATATAGCAACCCACTCCAGTGTTCTTGCCTGGAGAAGCCCAGGGATGAGGGAGCCTGGTGGGCTGCCATCTATGGGGTCGCACAGAGTCGGACACGACTGAAGCGACTTAGCAGCAGCAGCAACAAACATTTACTATAAAAATTCTGTCCTAAAAAGGGTTTGTTAAAAACAGTCAGTGGTAATATTTAACATGGCAACTGCCTGAGCTCTGAGACTAGTTAGATATAACAAGAGATTGACTGAAAAACAGAAAAAAATCTCAAAAGACAAATCTGGGAAATTACATGTATGTCCATATGAGGCTTTAAAAGTGCCCCTGGTGCCAGTATTAAAAGAATACTGGCCCCCTCCAGTATTCTTGGGCACCCCTGGTGGCTCAGACAGTAAAGAATCCACCTGCAATGTGGGAGACCTGGGTCCAATTCCTGGGTTGGGAAGACACCCTGAAGAGGGCCTGGTAACCCACTCCAGTATTCTTGCTTGGAGAATCCCTATGGACAGAGGAGCTTGGTGGACTACAGTCCATGGGGTCGCAAAGAGTCAGACACGACTGAGTGACTAAGTACAACAGCTCTGATTTCAGAGGGCTTCCCAGGTGGCACTAGTAGTGAAAACTCACCTGCCAATGCAGGAGACATAAGACACGTGGGTTTGATCCTTGGGTCAGGAAGATCCCCTGGAGAAGGAAATAGCAACCCACTCCAGTATTCTTGCCTGGAAAATCCCACAGACAGAAGAGCCTGGCAAGCTATAGTCCATAGGGTCGCAAAGAGTCGGACACAACTGAAATGATTTAACACACTAACTTGAGGCTTTAAAAAGCTTTGACATAATTCTGAGAGATACAGTACACTGTCTTCATATACAAGGCTGTGTGGAGGCCTACGAAATATTTGATTTGGCTTAAATCTCATATCTCTAGCTCACCTTGAAACTCTGTGCAAGCAGGAAGTAAAGATTAAGGTGGAGTTGTAAAATACTGGAAGGTTAAAAGCATAACCTAAAATACAGAGCCCGAGAGCAAAGACTGAGAGACTTGTTGATTTGAGGCATTTAAAGAAATCCCTCTCAATCATTAGCAGACCATTAAGCAAACTAAGCAGCAACTTCAGTGGCCACATACAACAAAGAATACAGACTGGACAAAATTAGTACAGGGAAGTCACTATACAAACAAAGAGACAGCAGTAGCAACAACTACAACAATAACAACAAAGAGCAGTAACAAAAAAACCCTGGGCAGGAGGGGAAGTCAAATTTCCTAAGATCCCACATTGTACTACTTAAAAGGTCCAGTTTTCAACAAAATTTATAGAGATGCACAGAAAAAAAGGAAAGTATGGTCAATACACAGGGGGGAAAAATGAAAGCAGTAAATGCCAAGTTTCCCAGAGGTAACCCAGATGTTAGACTTACTAGACAAAGACTTTAAATCAGCAATAATATTTATTTAAAAAGGAGAAAGGGAATCATGTCTAAAAATTAAAGCATGAACATAATATCATTAAAAAGAGATATCAAATAATGAAAGAAATTTTAAAAGAACAAAACAGCAATCCTGAAAAGTGTAACAATAGAAGTAAAAATTTCTCTAGAGGAATCAAAATAAGTCATTAGGTATAAGAAAGAATCATCCAATATGAGGATAGGTCAATTGAGATTATTTAGGCTGAGAATCAACATGAAAAAAAGGAGAATGAAGAAAATTGAGAAGAGTTTTGGTGACCTCTGAGACAACATCTGGCACATCAATATATACATTACTGTTGTTCTAGAAGGAGAGGAGAGAGAAAAGGAGATAGAAGAAATATTTGAAGACGTAATGGTTGAAGTTTCCTAAACGTGATGAAAAATATTTATCTATATACCCAAGAAGCTCACTGAATTATAAGTAGAACAGACTCAAAGAGAAACACACTAAATTGTAACCAAACTGTAGAAAGTCAAAACTAAAGCGAGAATTTTGAAAGAATATTGAGATATCCACATGCAAAAGAATAAATGTGACCTCTATCTCACAGTATATACAAATATTAACTAAAAATCAATCATATAATTAAATGTAAAAGCAAAACTAAAAATCTTGGAAGAAAAATAGGAGTAAATCTTTATGATTTTGGTTTGGCAATTGTTTTTTTAGCTATGAGACCAAAAATACAAGCACTTAAAGAAAATATAGATAAAATGGGCTTCATCAAAGTAAAAAAAAAAAAAAACAAATGTCTTTCAAAGAGCACCATCAAAAAGTGAAAAGACAACTCACAGAATGGGGGAAATACTTTCAAACTATATACTGATAAGGATATGTATCTAGATAATATTTTTTAAAACTCAGCAATAAAAAGACAACTCCATTAACATATGGACAGTGGGTTTTGAATAGTCATGTACCCAAATAAAACATACAGATGGCTAATAGGAAATGAAAAGAAGCTCAATATCATTAGTTCTTAGATAAATGCACATCAAATCCAAATTTTTCTTCACATTCTCTAGAGTGAGTAAAAGACAAATGAAAACAAGTACTGGCAAGGATATGGATAAATTGGTACCCTCATTCACTGCTGGTGAGACTCATTCTATGTTTCAGCTATTTGGAAAGTTTGTCAGTTACTCAAACACACAATTATCTTGTAATATAGCAATTTCTAGTTCTGGGGGCTTAGAGGATAAAGTGTCTGCCTACAATGCAGGAAACCCGAGTTCGATACTTGGGTTGGGAAGATCCCCTGGAGAAGGAAATGGCAACCCTCTCCAGTATTCTTGCCTGGAGAATCCCATGGACAGAGGAGCCTGGCAGGCTACAGTCCACAGGGTCGCAAAGAGTCGGACACGACTGAATGACTTCACTTTACTTCACTTCATAGCAATTTCAATATTTATATCTAATGTGCCTATATTTGTCTATCTATCTATCTCTCCAAGAAAATTGAAAACATATGCCCATACAAAATTTGTATGTGAATGTTCAGAGCAGAATTATTCCTATTAACCAAAATGTGAACGCAAACCAAATGTCCATCATTTGAAGACTGGATACACATAATGTGGTATATCTATACAATGTAATATTATTAGGCAATTAAAAGTAATGGAATACTGATACATGTGCAACCCAGATTAACTTTGAAAACATTATGCTAAGTGAAAGAAGCCAGTTACAAAAGACCACATATTATATAAAATATACTGCACAGGCAAACTTGTAGAGACAGAGAATAGACTATTGGCTGTCAGGCTGGAGGAGCAGGGGTAGGATGAGTTGGAGTGGGGAGTCACTGCTAACAGGCATGAGTTTTCATTTGGATGTATGATTTTAGTTGCTGATTTAAAAATTAGAGAACTGGAAATGTCTCACAACTCTGTGAGTACACTAGAAAGCAATAAATAGCACAATTTACGAAAGTGAATTTTATGGTATGTGAATAAGTCAATAAAGCTATTATTGAAAAAAAGATATTTACAATTATCAATTATCAGTACTACACTCATTCAGGCTTGTAAAAGCAATCAGGGGTATCAATTCAGAATAAACTGAAACATAAACATATCAATATAATTACTTTGTCTTAATTGATCTTCTTGCCTCATGGTACTAATGCTTCATTTCTGTCTTTCTGTGCACCAAAGTGCTCTATGGACCATGCTGATTGCCCTACTAGACAAGTTCTTTATCTTGTTAGTGTTGGCAGAATGCCTAAAGGACAATTTAGGTCATCTCTAATATACATTCTTTCATACTTCAGCTATTTGTTTCTGTTTGCTAATACCCAGATGCATGTGAATTAAGGACATTTATTCTACTCCAACATGCACTTTCAAAATTGCCTGTTGTAATCATGAGATCCTCTTGTTTCTCTAAACTATAAGGCACTGGTGCAGAAAATATTATATAAATACTTCCATATTCTAATAATAAAATCTTCTTATATTTGAATGCTTCCTGAAAACATTTTGTTATGACTGTGTTTGCTTATTTTGTTGTATTGTTTTGCATGCCACAGGCCCATCTCAGAGTCTATATATTTTCTTTTAAACTGTAGCAAGTCCACTTATGAATATATATATATATATATATATATATATATATATGCACCTCTAAGTGACATCAGATTTGTGTTCAAGCTCTAGTACTTAGGTGTTGGTTTCCTTTCTGCTGCCTCCTTTCAGAAATGTCTTCTTTTGAGAAGAGCAATGTCTTAAATAATGAGTCTTGTTCATCCATGTGTAAGCAAAGGATTTTCTCAGGGAAGGCTTAACCACAGATCCCTGATATATAACTAGCACATTGAGAGCATCACACTTGCCCAACTCCACTGTTTGTCATAGCCCTTATTACTGTGACATACAACTTGTTTGTTTGTTTACTCTTTCTTTGCTTGACTGTAACATTCATAGACAAAAACACTGTTTTTCTCATTGCTTTCTTTACAGTGACTAGGAGAGTGAACATAATCAGCCCTTGATACATATCTATGAAATAAAAGTTATAAAACATTATTTCTTTATCAGATATTACTGAACTATAGATATTCTTAAAAGTAAGTCTTTTATATTTAGCTTGGGGGGGTGAAATTTACCAAATCTATAAGAAAAAGACAAAACATGCACTGTGTTCACAGGAGTTGATAATGAAAAAGAAAATTCCCTTATAAGATCTTGACATCTTATGTAATGTTACAGATCATTGAATTTAACCAAAACTCAATAATACAATTTAACAAAACTGTATACATGAGCATCTGTATTCTAAAACATGTATAATGTCTATGATGAAAGTATGTCTTTGGTTTTCATCTTAAATCTTTGAGTATAGTGTGTTATATGGTGCATATAAAACAAAAATCTATATTTAGAGGTATTTATTTCCCAAAATTTCCCTTTTCAATATTTATAATCAAGAAAAATTAGATCAACCAAAATTCAAGTTTATCTTCTGCTTCTTGTGTATGGATTCCATGACTGATTTAATTAATGTGTGAATCCATCAAATAGTAAGAGTTGGTACAAATTATATTAAGAAGTGACATTTCTTTTGTGCAAAGAAGGGGATTATTTATAAAAGGGATCTGTCTTTGGTTCTCCTTTAGAGGAAAAGCTGGCAGGCTTTATTTAATTTCTTCAGATACTAGTGACCAGGAAACAGAAAAGATGAAGAGTTATGGGGAGGGTGAGGGAAGGTTATTTTTAAAGGGCAGTTTTGCCATTTATCATCTTGTGCCCAGGTAAAATAGTATGGGTCAACTCTAGGTAGCTAGTGTTCAAGCCTGTCTACAGAGATAAGGCTAATGAATCCACCTTTATTATGTCGGGTGTTTTGTTGGTGATAAGACTCCTACAGCTTTTAGAGATCAAAAAGGAAGCTGCTTCTGATGAAAGTCTTCATTTTGGCTACTGAAACAATAAGCCAAAAAATTAAAATATCATCTTCTGACAGTGTTTCAAATAACTCCAGCCATATCAACCAGACTTCCTTGAGTCCTTTAGGTCCAATGCCTGGATACATATTTTCCCCAAGATGAAGTGACATGCAGTAGTTAAGATATATGCTTGGGATTCTCAAACATCTAAATTGCAATTTTGAGTCTGTCACTGATTGAATGTCAAATTGTTTAACCTCGGCAAATTCTAGTGTCCTTAAATTGTTGATTGGTGTACCTAGAACAAAATCTGTGGCAGAATAAATTTAAGAAATCACAGTGCCCCATCCATTATAAATGCTCAATAAATGTCAACTATTATCATTAGTTTTTGATTTCCATTCCACAGCTACTCCCTTTGATAAGCTCTTCTTTGGTACCTCATAAACAGACAGTTGAAATAACTTGAAATATCCTTACCTTAAATTTTTTTCCCCCTTCCCTTTTTTCCTTCACATTTACATCCTATAAGAGCATAAGTTCAGGAAGAACACAAAAAAAGTGAGAGAGAAACAGATCAGAAGATGCCAGAAGGAAACAAAAGATGATGCATAGCATATATTAAGCATTTACTCTGTGACAGGAACTTTGTGAACGCGGGACAGATATTTATATATTTAACCCTCATAACATTTCAGTGAGATAGAGATTAATTTTATCCACTGAGGAAACTGAAGCACAGATGAATTAAGTAATTTACCCAAGGTCATACAGCTGGTCAGAGGTAATATTCGGAGTATATAATGGCAACATGGACATTATCACCAGAACAGAGACTCGTCCTAATGTGTCAACTCTGAGCACTGACTCGGTGAACAGCAGAGTTGGACTCAAACCCATGCACTCCTGATTCAGAGGCCTAGCTCTTAAACATGCACTGGAAATGAAAACATCAATGATGGGGAAAATTATCCTGCAGATAACAGGGCAGGTCAGTTTGTCTCTTGAAGATAAGAATTTCTCTAATTAGGTAGATATTTCAAAGTGTCACATATAGTGAGGACACAGGAGAGGCGATTGATTCTCAGCAATTTTTTGAAAACTACTATTCATGTATTGAAAATAACATGCACTTCCAAACAACTAAGCAATTTTCAACCCACACATAAATCTACTTTTTAAGAGTGTCTTATAATTTTTACAGAAATGCAGGAGGAAAGCTCTCTAGTTTAAGATGGAAAAAATACACTTTGTAATTTAATATTATTAGTATCAATACATAAGACAACATGTCTTGACAAGAAAAGAGCTTTGTAGAACATGGACTTCCTGATGGGTTTTGTTGTTGTCGTTGTTGTTGTTTGACTTTTTCAGTCATTGAAATGGATACAAAGACAAAAGGATACTACTTTCCCATCTGAGCCACCAGGGAAGCCCAAATAGCACTGCCATTTTTTGTAGTTCTGACACTCACAGGGGCTTCCCAGGTGGCACAGTGGTAAAGAATGTGCCTGCAAATACAGGAGATGAAAAAGATGCTGGTTTGATCCCTGGATGGGGAAGATCCCTTGGAGTAGAAAATGGCAACCCACTCCAGTATTCTTGCCTGGAACATTCCAAGGACATAGGAGCCTGGCGGGCTACAGTCCATGGGATCACAAAGAATCGGCCACAACTGAGTGCCTGAGTACATGCACAACACTCATAGAAGCAAGCATGTTTAGAAGTTATAGAAGAATCAAGTGTAAGACTAGAGACTATTATTTTGGACATATGGTTTTGCTAGAAATTAGGGCATTTGAATCAGGAGGTGGCTCAGACAGTAAAGATTTCGCCTGCAATGCAGGAGACATGGGTTCAATCCCTTGGTTGGGAAGATCCCCTGGAGAAGGAATGGCTACCCACTCATTTCTGGCCTAGAGAATTCCATGGACAGAGAAGCCTGGCAGGCTGTACCATGGGGTCACAAAGAGTCAGACATGACTAAGCGAATTTCACTTTCACATTCATGATCCCTTCTATGAGGGGAATTAGAGGATTCCCTTGGAGTGCGTGAGAGGAGCAGGATTTTAGGTGGGTTTCAGTTCAGTTGCTCAGTCGTGTTTGACTCTTTGTGACTCTGTGGACTGCAGCATGCCAGGCTTCCCTGTCCATCATCAATTCCTGAAGTTTACTCAAACTCATGCCTTTGAGTCAGTGATGCCATCCAACCTTGGATATATTCTAATGTATATCTTGAAAGCTCTCCATTCTAGTCTGGGTCTATATCACAGCCTCTGCTCCCCAAAGATTCTTTCTAAAGAAAGACAGCATACAGACTGTCTGATCATCCAAATTGTTGGCTCAAAAACCTGCTGAGTACTATGAATTCATGTGCATCAGAGATGGAGAGGTAAGTAAGATGAAAAGAAGTTTAAAGGTACGCATAGAGGAAGAAGCAGACTTCCCTGGTGGCTTAGACAATAAAGAACCTGCCTGCAATGCAGGAAACCAAGGTTGGATCCCTGGGTCTGGAGGATCCCCTGGAGCAGGTGATGGCTACCAACTCCAGTATTCTTTTCTGGAGAATCCATGGAGAGAGGAGCTTGGTGGGCTACAGTCCATGGGGTCGCAAAGAGTGGGACACGACTGAGTCACTAACACTTTCACTTTTTTCATAGAGGAAGAAAAGAATGAAAATCAAGACAGAAATTTTTATAACAACATTTTTAGCATGGTAGAAAGAAATGGGCTCTGAAGTCTATTTCAATAAAAAGAGATTTGGATCTGATTAATGTCCATGTTTCTGGATTAAAGCTTTTATCATCCCTAAATTATGAAATGTGTGAAGAATTTAGAGTTCTTAAGTTGGAGAATATCTGAATATACATATTGTCCACTCTCCCATTCAGTGCAAGAATCTGTAACATTTGCAACCTATGGTCATTCAGAGTCTACTTAAGTCTGTGGTTGATTCTATTGGATTTGCTTCTCAAAGATATCCACAAGTTTTCCTTAGTTCTGACATCTGAAGCTAAAAGAATAAACCTAATTCCTCCTCCATATATTGTCAATTCAAATGATTTGAGGCAATCATAATTTTTTACTAGTTAGTTCAGTCACTCAGTTGTGTCCAACTCTTTTCAATCCCATGGACTGCAGCACACCAGGCTTCCCTGTCCATCACCAACTTCCAAATCTTGCACAAACCCATGTCCATTGAGTTGGTGATGCCATCCAACCACCTCATCCTCTATGGTCCCCTTCTCCTCCAGCCCTCAATCTTTCCCAGCATCCAGGTCTTTTCCATTGAGTCAGATCTTCGAATCAGGTGGCCAAAGGACTGAAGTTTCAGCTTCAGCATCGGTCCTTCCAATGAATATTCAGGACCAATTTCCTTTAGGATGGACTGGCTGGATCTCCTTGCAGTCCAAGGGACTCTCAAGAGTCTTCTCCAACACCACAGTTCAAAAGCATCAATTCTTCAACAATCAGCTTTCCTTATGGTCCAACTCTTACATCCATAAATGACTACTGGAAAAACCATAGCTTTAACTAGATGGACCTTTGTTAGCGAAGTAATGTCTCTGCTTTTTAACATGCTGTCTAGGCTTGTCATAGCTTTCCTTCCAAGGAGCAAGTGTCTTTTAATTTAATGGCTTCAGTCACCATTGCAGGAATTTTGGAACCCAAGAAAATAAAGTCTGTTACTGTTTCCATCATTTCCCCATTTATTTGCCATGAACTGACGGGACCGGATGCCACGATCTTCATGTTTTGAGTGTTGAGTTTTAAGCCAACTTTTTCACTCTCCTCCATCACTTTCATCAAGAGGCTCTTTAGTTCTTCTTCGCTTTCTGCCATAAGGGTGGTGTCATCTGCATATCTGAGTTATGGATATTTCTCCCGGCAATCTTGATTCCAGCTTGTGCTTTAATCAGCCCAGCATTTGCATGTTAAATAAGCAGGGTGACAATATACAGGCTTTGATGTACTCCTTTCCCAATTTGGAACCAGTCTGTTGTTCCATGTCCAGTTGTAACTGTTGCTTCTTGACCTGCATACAGATTTCTCAGGAGGCAGGTCAGATGGTCTGGTATTCCAATCTCTAAGAATTTTCCACAATTTGTTGTCATCCACACAGTCAAAGGCTTTGGTGTAGTCAATAAAGCAGTAGATGTTTTTCTGGAACTCTCTTGCTTTTTCCATGATCCAGTGAATGTTGGCAATTTGATCCCTGGTTCCTCTGCCTTTTTTAAATCCAGCTTGAACATCTGGAAGTTCTTGGTTCACATACTGTTTATGACTTGCTTGGAGAACTTTGAGCATTACTTTGCTAGTGTGTGAGGTGAGTGCAATTGTGCAGTACCACTACACTCTTTTCAGTTAACTCCCCTATACATTTGGATGGGCTTCTCTGGTGGCTCAGACAGTGAAGAATCTGCCTGCAATAGAGGAAACCTGGATTAGATCCATGGGTCAGGAAGATCCCCTTCATGGTCCCCTGACCCATGAAGAAGGGAATGGTCACACACTCCAGTATTCTTGCCTGGAGAATTCCATGAACAGAGGAGCCTAGCAAACTGGGCTACAGTTCATGGGTTCACAAAGGGTCAGACAGGACTGAGCAACTAACACTTTCACTTTTCATACATTTGGATATATAAGCTTCAGAATTTTTTGAGCAAAACAACAAAAACTCCTTTATCTGAAGCCAATCTTGACAAATCCTTTAAATTTCCTAGGGAAAGAAATCAGTAAAGAATATTTCTGATAGCTATGGTATAATGTTCAAAACAATGCAGAAAGATGATTTTAGGGAGTGAGATTCAACTCTCCAACTCATTCAATTCTATAACTTTAAGAATTTGCTACATTCTGTGAGAGATAAAAAGGATCAAGGAGTTGGAAAATTCTAAGTAAACACTGGTTCACACCTATTAATAAGAGACATGTCTTGTGTAATATTAGATGCAATGTGAAACTGCTAGTGTTGGAGAAATTCTAACCAAAAAAAAAAGAAGAAAGGAAAAGATTTTTATTTTCCAACCAAGCAAAGAAGAATTTGATTTCCACCTTGACCTTGCCACAGGGAGAGTTGCCAGCTGAAGTACCTCTGTAATAATAGGTAAAAAGGCAAGTCTTTTCTGAGCTGATTTTTGTCACTATGGGAAAAAAAATGTAAATCTCTCTTAGTTATGAAAATGTCAATATAATCAAAGTAGGAGGAGGAGCAATATAATCAATGCCCAGAGCAGAGTATATAACAGAACACTTTCCTCCTACAGCTCAGCAAACGTTGACCTTGCATAGTCCTTTCAAGTGCAGAGATGGGCTGGAACAAGGGGATGGACTCTATTTGCCAAAAGCTCCTAGATACCCTCTGGGTTATTCTTTTTTATATATATATTCATCTTAGCCACATTAGAGGGGGGCCTTGGAAATTATGTTCTCCTTGCATGCTGAGCAGCTTCCCCAACTGTCTCCTCCATCCTGGGATCTCAGTACAGTCTCTCTTAGTCCAGGTTGGCCTGGGTGTGCTTTTGTCAGTGCATTCTTAAGCACTATGGGAGAAGGGGGGAAAGTTTTGGGATCATATGAAATCATGTGTGTGAAACTTTTGAAAAATATAAAGCACTATAGAACTCAAAGAACTGTCAACTACAAATTGGCACGTGCCAAGATGGTTGCCAATGACTGAACAACAAGGGAATTCTCCATCTGCCTCTGCGGAGACTAAACCCTACACTGTGGAAGCTGTTGACCTTCAGCACCCCCTGAGGGAGTTCAGGGTGGAGTAAGGCACTCTGCGCTCCAGGCAATCTGGTGGGACATTTCGTTAAATAGATGTTTTAGGAACAGATTTTATGATCCCAATGCTTGTATGAAACTAAGCCATGCCCTGTGGGGCCACCCAAGATGGGCAGATCATGGTGGAGAGATCTGACAGAATGTGGTCCACTGGAGAAGAGAATGGCAAACCACTTCAGTATTCTTGCCTTGAGAACTCCATGAACAGTATGAAAAGGCAAAATTATAGGATACTGAAAGAGAAACTCCCTAGGTGAGTAGGTACCCAATACACTACTGGAGATCAGTGGAGAAATAACTCCAGAAAGAATGAAGGGATGGAGCCAAAGCAAAAACAATACCCAGTTGTGGATGTGACTGGTGATAGTAGCAAGGTCCGATGCTGTAAAGAGCAATATTGCATAGGAACCTGGAATGTCAGGTCCATGAATCAAGGCAAATTGGAAGTGGTCAAGCAGGAGATGGCCAGAGTGAATGTCATTATTCTAGGAATCAGGGAACTAAAATGTACTGGAATGGGTGAATTTAACTCAGACGACCATTATATCTACTACTGCGGGCAGGAATCCCTTAGAAGAAATGGAGTACCATCATGGTCAACAAAAAAGTCCAAAAACGACAGAATGATCTCTGTTCGTTTCCAAGGCAAACCATTCAATATCACACTAATCCAAGTCTATGCCCCAACCAGTAATGCTGAAGAAGCTGAAGTTGAACAGTTCTATGAAGACCTACAAGACCTTTTAGAACTAACAACCAAAAAAGATTTCCTTTTCATTATAGGGGACTGGAATGCTAAATGAGGAAGTCAAGAAACACCTGGAGTAACAGGCAAATTTGGCCTAGGAATACAGAATGCAGCAGGGCAAAGGCTAATAGAGTTTTGCCAAGAAAATGCACTGGTCACAGCAAACACCCTCTTCCAACAACACAAGAGAAGACTCTACACATGGACATCACCAGAAGGTCAACACCGAAATCAGGTTGATTATATTCTTTGCAGCCAAAGATACAGAAGCTCTAGACAGTGAACAAAAACAAGACCAGGAGTTGACTGTGCTTCAGATCATGAACTCCTTACTGCCAAATTCAGACTGAAATTGAAGAAAGTAGGGAAAACCACTAGACCATTCAGGTATGACCTAAATCAAATCCCTTATCATTATACAATGGAAGTGAGAAATAGAGTTAAGGGACTAAATCTAATAGATAGAGTGTCTGATGAACTATGGAATGAGGTTCGTGACATAGTACAGGAGACAGGGATCAAGACCATCCCCATGGAAAAGAAATGCAAAAAGCAAAATGGCTGTCTGAGGAGGCCTTACAAATAGCTGTGAAAAGAGGAGAAGTGAAAAGCTAAGGAGAAAAGGAAAGATATAAGCATCTGAATGCAGAGTTCCAAAGAATAGCAAGGAGAGATAAGAAAGCCTTCCTCAGCAACCAATGCAAAGAAATAGAGGAAAACAACAGAATGGGAAAGACTAGAGATCTCTTCAAGAAAATTAGAGATACCAAGGGAACATTTCATGGAAAGATGGGCTCAATAAAGGACAGAAATGGTATGAACCTAACAGAAGCAGAAGATATTAAGAAGAGGTGGCAAGAATACAGAAGAACTGTACAAAAAAGATCTTCACGACCAAGATAATAACGATGGTATGATTACTCACCTAGAGCCAGACATCCTGGAATGTGAATTCAAGTGGGCCTTACAAAGCATCACTACAAACAAAGCTAGTGGAGGTGATGGAATTCCAGTTGAGCTATTTCAAATCCTGAAAGATGATGTTGTGAAAGTGCTGCACTCAATATGCCAGCAAATTTGGAAACCTCAGCAGTGGCCACAGGACTGGAAAAGGTCAGTTTTCATTCCAATCCCAAAGAAAGGCAATGTCAAAGAATGCTCAAACTACTGCACAATTGCACTCATCTCACATGCTAGTAAAGTAATGCTCAAAATTCTCCAAGCCAGGCTTCAGCAATACGTGAACTGTAAACTTCCAGATGTTCAAGCTGGTTTTAGAAAAAGCAGATGAACTAGAGATCAAATTGCCAACATCCACTGGATCATCAAAAAAGCAAGAGAGTTCCAGAAAAACATCTATTTCTGCTTTACTGACTATTCCAAAGCCTTTGACTGTGTTCAGTTCAGTTCAGTCGCTCAGTCGTGTCCGACTCTTTGCGACCCCATGAATCGCAGCACTCAGTCCCCACTGTCCATCACCAACTCCCGGAGTTCACTCAGACTCACGTCCATCGAGTCAGTGATGCCATCCAGCCATCTCATCCTCTGTCGTCCCCTTCTCCTCTGGCCCCCAATCCCTCCCAGCATCAGAGTCTTTTCCAATGAGTCAACTCTTCATATGAGGGGGCCAAAGTACTGGAGTTTCAGCTTCAGCATCATTCCCTCCAAAGAAATCCAAGGGCTGATCTCCTTCAGAATGGACTGGTTGGATCTCCTTGCAGTCCAAGGGACTCTCAAGAGTCTTCTCCAACACCACAGTTCAAAAGCATCAATTCTTTGGTGCTCAGCCTTCTTCACAGTCCAACTCTCATAATAAACTGTGGAAAATTCTGAAAGAGATGGGAAAACCAGACCACCTGACCTGCCGCTTGAGAAACCTGTATGCAGGTCAGGAAGCAACAGTTAGAACTGGACATGGAACACCAGATTGGTTCCAGATAGGAAAAGGAGTACGTCAAGGCTTTATATTGTCACCCTGCTTATTTAACTTATATGCAGAGTACATCATGAGAAACACTGGTCTGGAAGAAGCACAAGTAGGAATCAAGACTGCCGGGAGAAATATCAATAACCTCAGATATGCAGATGACACCACCTTTATGGCAAAAAGTGAAGAGGAACTAACAAGCCTCCTGATGAAAGTGAAAGAGGAAAGTGAAAAAGTTGGCTTAAAGCTCAACATTCAGAAAACAAAGATCATGGCATCTGGTCCCATAACTTTATGGGAAATAGATGGGGAAACAGTGGAAACAGTGTCAGACTTTATTTTTTGGGCTCCAAGATCACTGCAGATGGTGACTGCAGCCATGAAATTAAAAGACACTTACTCCTTGGAAGGAAAGTTATGACCAACCTAGATAGCATATTCAAAAGCAGAGACATTACTTTGCCAACAAAGTCCGTCTAGTCAAAGCTATTGTTTTCCCAGTGGTCATGTATGGATGTGAGAGTTGGACTGTGAAGAAAGCTGAGGGCCAAAGAATTGATGCTTTTGAACTGTGGTGTTAGAGAAGACTCTTGAGAGTCCCTTGGACTGCAAGGAGATCCAACCAGTCCATTCTGAAGGAGATCAGCCCTGGGATTTCTTTGGAAGGAATGATGCTAAAGCTGAAACTCCAGTACTTTGGCCACCTCATGCAAAGAGTTGACTCATTGGACAAGACTCTGATGCTGGGAGGGATTGGGGGCCAGAGGAGAAGGGGACGACAGAGGATGAGATGGCTGAATGGCATCACCGACTCTATGGACATGAGTCTGAGTGAACTCCGGGAGTTGGTGATGGACAGGGAGGCCTGGCACGCTGTGATTCATGGGGTTGCAAAGAGTCGGACACGACTGAGCGACTGAACTGAACTGAACTGAATCCTTGTATCTCCTCATATCTAGAAAAGCACTAAATCTCTTCATGTTGACATCAGGTCCTCTGACTAGCAACAAATTTTTGTAAAATGAATGCTTAATCGTATTGAACTCCCCCTTCAACAAAACCTTATATTGACTTTCCACCACTGCTGCTTTGGAGCAGTCTCTCAGAGCTATCTGAGATGCTGCCTCCTGGGCTGCAGTCCTCATTTTGTCCAAAAAAACTTAACTCACAACTGTCCAGTTGTATGCCCTTTTTGGTCGACAGGACATTTAATCCTACAAAAAATTATTAATATATACTTGGAAGTGGTTTAGATACTTCGACAGGAATATACATGGTATAACAGTTTTATAAGGATTCCACCAGAATGAGAACTCCCTGTAGCTCTTGCTCATTGATTCTTATTTAGTGCTCAGAGTTCTTTATTGTACAGTGGTCACAACAACCTAGGAAATTACCCCCAACAATAAATATAGAAACATTCTCTAGTTCTTCTATTCTATAATGTTTGTCAAAGTTGCTCTGTCATGTCTGACTCTATGCGGCCCCATGGACTGTAGCCTGCCAGGCTCCTCTGTTCCTGGGGTTTTCCAGGCAAGAATACCAGAGTGGGTAGTCATTTCCTTCTCTAGTCCTGACCCAGGGATCAAACCCAGGTGTCCCACGTTGCAGGCAGATTCTTCACCATCTGAGCCACTAAAGTTTAATGTGCCTATAGTAACACATGAAGAAAATATTAACATAAGAAACAACTGATAAATCAACACTATAGCACCATTTTTTGAACTTATCACTAAATTTTCAAGTATTTTAAAACATAGATGATTTCCTAATGACCTATTATACTATTTTAATCAAAAAAGTGTTTTAAAATCACCTCTGAAAACAGGATAGATCCTGTGTAATTTAAATCTAGGACTGATCAATATTGCATTATGTTGCTCAGGTAATTCTGCCACAGTGACGAATTGGCTGAAGTGTGGAACATAAAGACAGCAAACAGACAAAGATAGCATTTTAAAAATACATTGATTAAGAGCTCATGATGTACAAGGTATTATATGATTAACAAGCATTCTCCTCCAGACTACATTTTAGAAAAAAATTCCAGATAGAATTTATTTAATGTACACCTTTCCAACAAACCAAATTATATCAATTTCATAGTAACATTGGAATTCGATGATGTTTTATTTAATTAGACATGACATCTTCTCCTTTTTTGAGTTTCAAAGACAACTAAGTCTGAAAAGTAGCCTCAGAGTTGCTTTCAGCATTGCAACTTTGGTTACATTCCTAGGCATAAGCCGCCATTTTAACAGAGCTATGCTTGCTGATGTGTAAGGACTTTAAAGTCATATGGACTTCTCATCATAACTGCAGAACACCCTCATCTACTTCCCAAAATTATCTCCTCTTTCAACACTGCCTTCACAAAACTAGTTATTTCTGCTGTGACTGGGAAGTATTTAAAGAAACACTTTAGCTAACAGACTAATCTCAAGAACAAAACTATTATTCAATATCAATATTAATATGATATAGACATTTTAATAAGTGGTTCATAATGAAGCATCTTAGATGATGTGAAATCACAGTTTATAATTTTAAATCATATTTAAAATAGGAAAACAAACATTTTAACTGTAACAGCCATTTCCATTTTTAACTTGCTTTGATTGTTTCAAATGACAGATTTTTTCAATTGTTATGTTTTATCCAAATTTAAGAAAACATCTGGCATTATCGGGCACTAATTTCCTAATTGGGATTTTAAAACTTGAATAGTGTATTAGGAGAGAAATTGAATTTTATTTCTTTCAATCCTACTGATTACTGCTGCTGCTACTGCTAAGTCGCTTTAGTCATGTCCGACTCTGTGCAACCCCATAGATGGCAGCCTACCAGGCTCCGCCGTCCCTGGGATTCTCCAGGCAAGAACACTGGAGTGGGTTGCCATTTCCTTCTCCAATGCATGAAAGTGAAAAGTGAAAGTGAAGTCGCTCAGTCATGTCCAACTCTTAGGGACCCCATGGACTGCAGCCTACCAGGCTCCTCTGTCCATAGGCTCTTCCTGGCAAGAGTACAGGAGTGGGTTGCCATTGCCTTCTCTGACTGTTTACTAGAGCATCTGATTGAAATGAAAGCTAGATTTGAAAACTCAAGCTTCTCAGATAATTATACCCATAGAAATATAAAAACATAGACTAACAGATTTTATCTAAAGACTTCAGGTAGTTTGAATGATCGACAAGAATGACAAAAATCAGACAATCAAAAGGAGAGGAAAAAATTATATACTGCTATATGGGTTATCTCTGTCATGTATATTATTTCTGTCATGCATAAACTGCTCCACAAGATTCAACACCAATCCTAGAAAACCCGAATACTGATTACATAGCAGAAAGTTCAAGTTTCTTGTTCTTGCATAAATTAGTGATACCGCTTTTCACTTTGTTTACCTTTCCTATTAAATCTACCCTAGATTCCAACCAAAATGCATGTCATTGTTCTTGCAAATATTCCCTACTACTATTTCTGTACCTTGGCTAACATTTTCCCACTGCATGTAAATTCTGTCAATATTCACTTAACCTTCAAGAAATTTGACCAACTGTTACAATTTGCCTGCAACTGTCCCAGTTTGTCCAGGACTCTCCTGGTTTTAGCACTGAAAGTCCTAAATCCCTAGAAAACTCTTCATCGCAAGCAAACTAGTATAGTTGACTCTACCTTCAAGACCAAACCTAATGATCCTCATACCTTCCATATTTCATCACCCACTCACTTGAATGCAGACTAGAACATATTACTCTCCAAAACTGCTACAGCACTGAATGCTTAAAAATCCTTGTCTCCACCAGCATTTAAAAAAATATCATAACTTTCACACTTCTTTATTCTAAAAAAATCTCATATCTATTTATGCCTTCCTTTTACCAGGTACTTTTCGGTACCCCACACAAATCTGTAGTCTGCTTTTCTGCCACCTGGACTCTGTAGCAGGAATCACTGATGCACTGTCACAACCAGTCAGCGTCTCTTGCAACTCTGGTTTTTGGATGAATTCAATCAATGAGTCTCAGACATGATATCAGAGGGTAGGAGGAGAATAAGATGAGGAATTTATTTTCCTGTCTCTTTCCACTATCAAAGGCCACATTCTCTAGTAATTAAACTCTCTCATTAGCCTCTCTTTCTCTCTGCCTCTGCCCTCTTGTCCACACCTTTGTGTGTTTCATCCTCTCTCTCTCTCCACTCCCTTCTTCTGTTGCCTTTCACACATAGGGTACAAAACATGTCCCTGCTGTTAATAGACATTGGGAGCTTTACCATGCTCTAGTAATTCTTCAAATATTCAGATATAAACACTTACCTCTTTTAGAAATATTATTTTCTATTTTTTACTAGAATCTGACCACAACACACATCTTTTCCAAATCTATAAATCCTATTAGCTATACTTCCTTCCAAATCCAATTTGAGAATTCATTATTTCAATCTCTGTATCACCATCTAACCATCCTAGTCTTCCTGGCTGTGCCCATTTAGCAATTTCTCTAAACTTCATCATGCCAATAATATTCTTATTTTTAATTGTTATCCTAGTGGTTGAACACAGAGGGCCAAAGTCACACATTCAAGCAGATTAGTAACTCAAAGTAAAGAGACAAGTCTGTCTGGATTCACTGGGTTGGAGTCCTGAGGAGATTAAAGGAAGAGGCAGGATACCCTTCTCCCTGTCTCTCTCAGAATAAAACTCAAACCAACAAAATCAGGCACAGGGAACCCTCCTGAACCCCATTTATGAAAATAGTGAGCAATATCATAGATAGTCCAGCAGAAAAAACAATATTAAGCTCTTAAATATCAAGCTTTAGCTGCTTAAATATCAACTGCTTGTGGTCAGGAACCTCCTAGAGCAGGAGGCCTGCTAATCACTTAGGTGGGATTTGATAGTGAAAAAGGAAAAAAAAAAAAATAGTAGGAAGAGAGAAGGAGATGCAGATAGAGCCTGGAGGGATTATTCAGAATCTGGCATCAACTTCTAACTCCAGATCATATTTTTATTCTTCAAATAGCTTATAAATCATAGAAGATTCAAGAAAAAAAGAGTTAAAGATGGTGAGAGACACTAAATTTAACTTTTTCCAAAAAAGAGCATAAAAATCTTACTAAAATATTATGTTTGAGGAACTAGAGTAAAACTATTCCTTCTCAAATTACAGTAGTCAAACCATGAGCAGTTCCATGGAAACCATCCCCTTTATTGATCCAAGGGTGTCTTTGAACAAAGGCACTTGTATCCCTAGCATTTGGGGATTTCATCACAAGTCACTGTCATTAGTTGAGGTTACTCCCACTGGCTGTGATCTGGTCATCATATTAGTAATATGAAGTAAGTTTATTTTTCTTAGCTAACACCAGGCAGGAATACACAAGTCACTGCATTTATTGAGAGACAAAAGCTTTAGGAACCAAAGAACCCTGAAAGCTATGTGTACTAGAAACCTTTTAGTGTGGTTCCTATTTAGATTTCAGCAAAGAGAGGTACTTGTTAGAAAGAAATATGCCAATGTCCTTCTTCTGCATGGTCAGACATGGGGGCTTTGCCATAGGAAGTTTTCCTAAAACGCCCAATGTTCTCCCTTAAATCACCCATCTTGGTATTAAATACTGCTGTGCCCTTCATGGATTGGTTTTCTGGATTTCCTGAGTCAGATAACAAGAGTAACATGTGTATTCACAGAAACTGCAGAGAATGTTAGAATGATGGGTCTCCCTGACATTTACTCCTCCAGTTTTCCAATAATTTTAAAGTAGTTTCTCCCGGTATTCAAATCCTCCTTTTCCAAATACATAGTTTATTTTTCTGACCAAAATTTTGAGAGGGATGAGATATCTTTCCTCTCATCACACAGCTAGTCAAACTCTTATTCTATAAAACATGATTACTAATACTATATACTAAAGGTCCTTTGCCTGGTGGCTCAGACGGTAAAGAATCTGCCTGCAATTTAGGAGACCCAGATTCCATCCCTGAGTTGGGAAGATCCCCTGGAGAAGGAAATTGCAGCCCACTCCAGTATTCTTGCCTGGAGAACCCCATAGACAGAGGAGCCTGGCAGGCAACAGTCCATGAGGTCACAAAGAGCAGGAGATGACTGAGCGACTAACATTTTCATATACTAAAGGTATATATAATACTATATACTATATATATTTATGTATATAGTATAAGTTTTATATACTAAAACAGTATACCTCTGTCCCATAACATGGTAGGAGTGAAAAGGACTGATTCAGAGGAAAAGTGGAACAAAGAAGGAAGAGCAGTTAACTGCCACACACTCCCTACAAGTAGATTGACCATCAAAGATTAATAGTGAAGAAGAGAATGCAAAAATCATTAATTCTCAGGCAAAATTGAAACAGAGAGATCTCAAAAAGACTACAAAAGCAATCGCTGGCCAAGAGAAATTTGTTCTCTAGAACTACTCTTCGGGCGGCTGTGCAGCACTGGAGCAGTGAGTGGCCATGAGGAGATAACCCCGCTCCAACGTCAGGAGTGGTGGCTGTGTTTTGCTGGACCAGCTTTAAGAAGATATCCCACATCCATGGTCAGAGACAGCAGGTGCTAGAGCAGCTGTGGGGAGATACCCCACACCCATGGGCAAAGCAGAAGCCTTAGCAAGATGGTAGGAGGGGCGAATTCATGTTTAAAATCAAACCCCATTCCCACCAGAGATGCTAAGAGGGCTCAAACAAACCTTGTGCACACCAGGGCCCAGGGACCCCACAGAGACTGGGACAGAACTGTGTTTGAGTGTCTTCTGTGGAGGTACGGGTCAGCAGTGGACTGCCACAGGGACAGGGGCTCCGGGTGCAGCAGACTTGGGTATGGCATAAGCCCTCTTGGAAGAGGCCACCATTAACCCCACCATAGAGCTTCCAGAACTTACACAGGACTGGGAAATAGACTCTTAGAGAGCACAAACAGAACCTTGTGTACTGATACAGACTTGCCTGTGTGTCCAGGAGTCTCCAGCGGAGGTGTGGGTTGGTGGTGGCCTGCTGCAGGGTTGGGGGCATGGACTATAGCAGTACATGCATGGGATCTTTTGAAGGAGTTCACCATTATCTTCATTACCTCCACCATAGTTCGGTGCCAGGTAAATAGCAGGGAGGGAACACAGCTCCACCCATCAACAGAAAATTGAATTAATGATTTACTGAGCATGGCCTTGCCCATCAGAACAAGACCCAGTTTTCCCCTCAGTCAGTCTCTCCCATCAGGAAGCTTCCATAAGCCTCTTATCCTTCTCCATCAGAGGGCAGACAGACTGAAAACCACAATCACAGAAAACTAACCAATCTGATCACATGGACCACAGCCCTGTCTAACTCAATGAAACTATGAGCCATACCACGTAGGGCCACCCAAGACGGATGGTCATGGTGGAGAGTTCTGACAAAATGTGGTTCATTGGAGAAGGGAATGGCAAACCACTTCAATATTCTTGCCTTGAGAACCCTATGAACAGTATGAAAAGGCAAAAAGATAGGAAACTGAAAGATGAACTCCCCAGATTGGTAGGTGCCCAATATGCTACTGGAGATCACTGCAGATGGTGACTGCAGCCATGAAATTAAAAGACGCTTACTCCTTGGAAGGAAAGTTATGACCAACCTAGGCAGCATGTTAAAAAGCACAGACATTACTTTGCCAACAAAGGTCCATCTAGTCAAGGCTATGGTTTTTTAAGTAGTCATGTACAGATTTGAGAGTTGGACTATAAAGAAAGCTGAGCACCGAAGAACTGGTGCTTTTGAACTGTGGTGTTGGAGAAGACTCTTGAGAGTCCCTGGGACTGCAAGGAGATCCAAACAGTCCATCCTAAAGGAAATCAGTCCTGAATATTCATTGGAAGGACTGATGCTGAAGCTGAAACTCCAATACTTTGGCCACTTGATGTGAAGAGCTGACTCATTGGAAAAGACCCTGATGCTGGGAAAGATTGAAGGTGGGAAAAGAAGGAGATGACAGAGGATGAGATGGTTGGATGGCATCACCAACTCAATGGACTTGAGTTTGGGTAAAGTCCAGGAGTTGGTGATGGACAGGGAGGCCTGGTGTGGTGTAGTCCATGGGGTCACAAAGAGTTGGACATGACTAAGCGACTGAACTGAACTGAACTGAACTGAGGACTACTTTTGCTCTAAGGTTCAAGTATGGGTCATTTGCTTTCATCAAAATCAAAGTCAACTTTCTCCTTAGAATTTCATGGCTGTTCATCTCAGTGGTCTCTTTCTAATGCTTTTTGGAAAGCACAGATGGATAGTTGAGAAGCTGTGTATGATGTAGGGTAGGAAGGTGTGTCTCACTGGCTACTCCATTAAATTTCCTTTTATGACTATATAGATATTCTTCAGGTTTAGGAGAAAATAGTAGAGCAACTATAGTAACTTCTTTGTGTTTTTTTTTTTTTTCCCAAGGAAAATAGAGAAATTCTATTGATGTATTCAGGGTTCAGTAATAAATATATTTTCTCATTCAAATATATCTGGCAGGAGGAATGTATTATATTCCTAGTAATTGATGCTTTATATAACTAAAAAACTGAAGGCAAAGAACAAATTAGATTTCCAGTCCCTCTGATTGGGACTTACAGGTAATTGAAGCTATCAGAGATGAGTCTTGATTTCCATTTCTGATAATTAGCCTTGGAGAAGAGGAGCTATTTACAAGAAGTTTTGTATTTCATAGACAGGTGTTGGGGGATGGAAACACAAGGGAAAGGGAAAATGCTTTTAGTTGAAAAAGTCTGTATCAGAGATTAGGTTGCTATGATGCACATTTGGATAATGCCTTGAGACACACCTTCAACCCTCTTAAAGGGAAGGGAAGTCGCTCAGTCATGTCCGACTCTTTGCAACTCCATGGACTGTAGCCCACCAGGCTCCTCCATCCATGGGATTCTCCAGGCAAGAGTACTGGAGTGGGGTGCCATTTCCTTCTCCAACCCTCTTTTAACCTTCCTCAAAAGAGTGTGAACAAAGCACAGGAAACCAGGGCCCTATGCAAACAAGTCACATGCCATTCATTGCCACCAGCATGTGCCCTGATGGAGAAGCTTCCCATAGTGAGAATCACCTCCCTTAAAGCCAAGAGCAGGAGATACAGGGTTGGAGTAATAGTACCCTCATGCTTCCATTTTTGTTTAAATAAATGGGACTCTCTTACTTTTCTGGTGCGTGATTTTAGGATTGCTTAATTCAGTGGAAATAAGTAGGTGGATCTGAGAGTACTGAGCTGTTAAATAGCTGTTAAAAGCAAATCAGCCCAGGAGTCACTCTGTAACATTACATTTCTCTCCTCTGGAGTTGTCTCCCCTAAAAAGGTAAATTTCTTTTTATCCAGGTTTTTAAAATAGTACACAAAATAAAGAAAATCTGCAATAATCATCATTTCATAAGTAACTGGTAAAGAAGGAAAAAACACACAATCCTTTCCGACAGCGTAGTGAGAAAGTGGATCCTGGAAGCAAGCAGGGGGATAGATAGATAGATACCATGCTTGCCATTGTTTACTCCACCAGAGCTCTCTGCAGGCTGAACTATTTGTTGTGATGTATTCAGAGAAAAGCTAGGGCTTGACATTATCGCTTGCAGATCATTTCTGTATGCTCTTTGTCGCAGGCTGGTTTTCCAGAAGCAGATACAGAGGAGGAACTTGGTGTGCAGGATGACTGTGACAGTATGTGGAGGGAAAGGATGCAGGACGGAGCAGAGAGAGCAGTTGAATAGCAACACAGTCCCTGGAAAAGCCTCAGCTAACCCCCTGCAGAGCTCGGAAGCACAGACCTCCCATCCCTTGGTGAATAAGACAGCCAGGCCTTTAGAACCCACCGTGGACCACCTCAAACAGTCTGATCCTTGAGGGGGGCACCACTCCCCAGTTGAGGCAAACACTGAGGGGGCTAACAGCTGGAGACTGTCTGATGACTGAGAACAAGTCCCACCTTGAGGGAGATCTGGCCAGTGCATTTCCATGTCACCACAGTCTTTTGCATGTATTAATCATTGATGTTGTTCAACAGATACGAGAATTCAGTGAGAGACACTTCTAGGTATTTTCTACCTTCAACTTCAGAATCATTTATCTAGTTTGATCTCAAGTAATAAAAAAGGACATCTAATCTCAATGACTATGAACTGTTTCAATTTTCTGTGTTATTACCCTTATAATTTGAGTACACAAATTAATTAAAATAAGATAACTGTCCAATCAAATGGGACTTCCAAGCATAACTTTGACATTTAAAAATAAGTTTAATTTTACTAGATAGCTTCTCTAATATCAGCTCTTGAGTTTCACTGGATCTACTCTTGGCTTTGAAACCTAGATTTGATTTATCAGGCCTGTCAAGTCAAAGATGTATTTCTCTTTTCAAAAATGGCTCTGTCTGGAATGATGTGTAGAGCACAGTTTATGGGGAAACGTCATCAGCTGTGGTCATTGTTGATGCTGACACTGAAGGACACTGTGTACTGAGAGTTCCTCGGTGGAGCTTATCCACTTCAAAAGCTGGCAGAATGCAAAGAATCTGTGCTCACTGGCTTCAGTAACTGTGCAACCAACAGCAGACTGGAAGGTTACCCACTGAAAAGAGCCAGAGGGCTTGAATAGTATCTTTTTAGTGGCCTTTTAAACTAAGATTTTTGATCGAGTGGTTTCAACATAAAATGGGTTTGTATGTCAGTTTAACAGAATGGCTAGATCTCTTCCTGTATTAAGGGTTTATATGGGTCGAAAAGTTAGATTGTTTTGGTTATTATTTCCCTTTCTTTATTATTTATTTATTTTTGTTCAGAACACTCTACTTTGAATTTTTCCCATTTGAATGAGAGTTTCTACTTTTCTAAACATCTGTCAGTGCATTGTAATACTGTGCCAGGTGTGATTTTGTGTGTTTTATTTTAATTTTGTCAATTCCATTCCAATTATCTCTGCCTGGTAGGATCTTAAAAAATAGACATTGTTATAACCCAGGGTCTGATTTATATCCTACTGATTAGAGTATGACTGATCTTGGGATTTCCACAACATCTGTGGTATTCCCATAGAGATGTGATGCTTCATTTCAGAAATGAACACTCTTCATATAATTCATTTCCTAAAATATCTAACCCAATTCAGTCTCTGCACATTTGATAGAGTGCTTAAGGACATAAGAAGAAACCATTTTTAATCAAATCTGCCTTGACTATAACATGAAAACCAATTTCAGAGATCTTAATATGTGAAAAACTGATGATATGTTGTGTTATGAAACACTTGCTGCCCCTGAGAATCATTTTTTTCTCTATAGATTTTAATTAACGAACTTGTTACAAGAAGTTTTATATATACAATCTTTGATTTACTGCTACATATAGCAAACTCTGACAGGGATAGAACAAACTAAGAGTGGCCCTGAAATGAGCAGATATACCAATCACCATAGCCAATTATGAGAGCAATAAAAATTTCAGTAGAATCCAGTTACACAAATTCACAAAGCAAGACAACACTAAGCTGACTTTGGGGTTATTAGTAAAAAATGAAGTGACTATATTGATTTTAGCAACAACAATAGAGTACAGAGAGACAAGACATAGAGCTGAACATTTAAATGTCCAAAGCTTTCAGGAAATGAGGATTGGTTTTTAGTATTAAGGAGAGCTTCAAAGAAGTTACTGCTTTTATAGAAATATCAACTCACCTTCTTAAGAACAAGCAGAAAAAGTGAGACAGACAGATGGATTCTCATACTAGATATTTAATGCATCCATAAAAAAAAACATTTTGAATGCACTTTGAATGCATTATAATTACTTTTTGAATACATTTAAATTACTTTAAGTAAAACATTTCACTCCTAGTAAATAGAAATACTTCTCTTCTTCCACCTGGAGTATTTGGCATAGGTCTATAGAGAAATCCTGGAGAAGTATTGGCAACTTCCAGTACTCTTGCCTGGAAAATCCCATGGACGGAGGAGCCCGGTAGGCTACAGTCCATGGGGCCGCAGAGTCGGACATGACTGAGTGACTTCACTTACTCACTTACTTACTTATAGAGAAATCCACATGTCTATTTTGGATTTCTTTCGTGAATCAAAATATCTGATGGACGTTGGACTGGACTCTGGAAAAGCAATAGTTCTAGCTTCCAGGAATGAGGCTCTGTCTCCTCCCTACCAGCGCCCACATCACAAGTGAGTAAGTTGTTCTCTGAGACAGAACTACGGTGTCCTTGGCATATGAATTCTGACAATCATTTTCTATCATGAAGTGTACATGTAAGAAGATACAGCAGTGTTTGCAACGTTATTGAGTCATTCCATAGTTTATAACCATGAACAAACATAAAAAAAATAAACATTTTTATCATATATACCACAAGTAGCACCAAGAGTCACATAATTTCTCCATATCTGATTATTTGGAGTCATTTAAGCAATGACTATACATCTAAGCTTTCCTGGTGGCTCAGTGGCAAAGAATCAGCTTGCCAAGTAGAAGACACAGACTCGATCCCTGAGTCAGGAAGATCCCTTGTAGGAGGAAATGGCAAGCCACTCCAGTATTCTTGCCTGGGAAATTCCATAGAAAGAGGAGTCTGAAGGGCTACAGCCTCTGGGGTAGCAAAAGAGCCAGACACAACTTAGCAACTAAACAACAACAATGTGTATTTAGGCAAAGATGATTTGAACTTCTGGAAATTTAATGAAGGCCCAGAATTCTACCCTAATTGCTCAGCTGGTAAAGAATCCACCTGCAATGCAGGAGACCCCAGTTCGATTCCCGGGTTGGGAAGATCTGCTGGAGAAGGGATAAGCTACCCACTCCAGTATTCTTGCCGGGAGAATTGAATGGACTGTGTACAGTCCATGGGATTGCAAAGAGTAGGACACGACTGAGTGATATTCACTTTCACTTTGAGAATTCTACAATAACAAAATAGATAACTTATCAAAATCAGTTATATTTACCTATCAATATCAAATGGAAAGAAAATGTTTAAGATAAATTACACAAAGCATATTCTTTAACTTTAAATCAGGTTGGAAGACAAAAATATAAAATATCAATTTAACAACTGAGAAAAAAAGACATTAACAGGCTACAGTATAAAATAGATATGTAATTAAATCCTCTAGCAAGAACAACTGAAACCTTTTTTTTTTTTTGTACTGTTCTTTGATAATGATGTGTGCCTCAAAAGAATTCTGGAAAGCACTGAAGAGAAGTTAAGAGAGAACAAAATCATGGGAGCTATTTGCATATTGAACAAAATGAGCAACAGTGACTGGACAATCGCCTTTTGTGACCTCTAAGGACTAGGTCCAGAGTCCACAGGAGTCATCTTGATAGAGATGAGTGAAGAAATACAAAGAAAATATAGTCTTTTAAAAGAGGAACTAAAACAGAAAATTTAATTGGCAATATTTAAGAATGTATCCCTTCTCACAGACCTCCCCTTTTGTTTGATTTGTTTTCCAATATTCCCATATAAATAGAAAAAGTGAGTTATATTTTCTATTATGCTACAGTTTCCATCAATATCTTGTGTAGTATTTACTGCTTTGATATTGCAATTTTATCTCTGAGCATATGAAGGAGAAAATAAAATATGGTAACACATTATTTTAAAGCCAGCACTTAAAGGGCTACAAATGCAGCATATCTCTTGTGGCAAAAGGGAAAGAATTGCCATAAAATGGTTCACATTTACTTTGCTGCTTTTCTGTCCTAAGTAGGTCCAAAAATTTTTGTAAATGAAATTAAAATGATTAGCCCTAGGATTTTTGTTAATAAACCATCTTCATTATTTAATATTTGCTCTTGGTGCTAAGTTGATGATAGGTGTGACAAGTTGATACATTTTCTAAACTTACTGAAAGACAATTAGATCCACTATGCTGTAAATCTTCCTATGACGGAGATTCTACCTAATCTCAACCAATATTTAAACCAATATATCCTTCTTTCTATTAGAGTTTATCAACATACAGTGAACTCAAATGTTTATAGAGAAGGAATTTTGGGTCAGTCATAATGATAGTGACAACACTGTTACTCAGAAATAGTAGGCACTTTTATTTATATTTAGCTACTTTTCTAATTAAGGCTATATATTTAAGATATTCTATGTCATTTGGTGTATTGTCTAAAGAAGGGCAATACCAAAGAATGTTCAAACTACCACACAATTGCATTCATTTCACATGCTAGCAAGGTAATGCTCAAAATCCTTTAAGCAAGGCTTCAACAGCACATGAGCCAAGAACTTCCAGATATATAAGCTGGATTTAGAAAAGGCAGAGGAACCAGAGATCAAATTGCCAACATCCACTGGATTATGGAAAAAGCAAGGGAATTGCAGAAAAACTTCTGCTTCACTGACTATGCTAAAGCCTTTGACTGTGTGGATCACAACAAACTGTGGACAATTCTTAAAGAGAAGGGACTATCAACCCACCTCACCAGCCTCCTGAGAAATTTGTGTGCAGGTCAAGAAGCAACAGTTAGAACCAAATATGGAACAATGAACTATTTCAAAATTGAGAAAGGAGTACATCAAGGTTGTAGATTGTCACCTTGCTTATTTATATGCAGAGTACATCATGCAAAAACTTGGGCTGGATGAAGCACAAGCTGGAATCAAGATTATTGGGAGAAATATCAATAACCTCAGATATGCAGATGACGCCTTCCTAACAGCAGAATGTGAAGAGAAACCAAAGAACCTCTTGATGAAGGTGAAAAGGAGAGTGAAAAAGCTGGCTTAAAACTCAACATTCAAAAAACTAAGATCATGTCATCTGGCTCAATCACTTCATGGCAAATAGATGGGGAAACCATGGAAACAGTGACAGACTTTATTTTCTTGGGCTCCAAAATCACTAAGGACAGTGACTGTAGCCATGAAATTAAAAGATATTTGCTCTTTGGAAGAAAAGTTATGACAAACCTAGACAGCATATTAAAAAGCAGAGACATCACTTTGCTGACAAAGGTTCATATTGTCAAACCTATGGTTTTCCCAGTAGTCATGTACAGATGTGAGGTTAGACCATAATAAAGCTGAGTGCTGAAGAACTAATGCTTTTAAACTGTGGTACTGAAGAAGACTCTTGAGAAACTCATGGATAGCAAGAAGATCAAACCAGTCAATCCTAAAGGAAATCAACCCTGGATATTCATCGGAGGAACTAATGCTGAAGCTGAAGTTCCAATACTTTGGCTATCTGATGTGAAGAGCCTGTTCATTGCAAAAGACTCTGATGCTGGGAAAGATTGAGGGCAGGAGGAGAAGGGGGCAACACAGGAAGAGATATTTGGATGATGTCATTGACTCAATGGGCATAAGTTTGAACAAACTCAGGGAGATAGTGAAGGACAGGGAGGCCTGGTATGCTGTAGGTCATGAGGGCACAAAGAGTCGGACACAACTGAGCGACTGAACAACAACAACAACTCCCCCATTTTCTTCCTGAACCTATTTAAATTAAGTGAAAAGAAAACCGTATACTAGCTATGTATGCTGATCAATCTAATCACCATTCAGTAAACACAAGCAAAGAACTAAGTATCAATAGAGATGATTCAGGGACCTCTTTATATGGAAAAAGAAATCCCAATGTGAGCAAACACAGTAACACACTCTAAATTAAAAGAAATCATCTGGAGGATAAAACAAACTTCCAAAAATATTCTGAATGAATAACTTACCTCAAACCTTAGCTGGTTGGTATGGTAACCAGGACACTGTGACTATTCCAGCTAGCTTCATCTCCTAACCCATAGCTACATGTATATTTTCATCTCCACCACAATAGCAACCTATTGTGCCTAGACAGGAAATTACTGCTGGGCACTCTACTGCCTGGAACACATCATGGAGCCAAGTAACAAGGCTTGTTATACCAAGCCCTATATATTCTTGGAGAAGGAAATGGCAACCCACTACAGCATTCTAGCCTGGAGGATCCCATGGATAGAGGAGCCTGGTGGGCTACAGTCCATGGGGTTCCAAAGAGTCAAACATGACTGAAGTGACTTAGTACACCTATATATACTGTATTTCCCCTAGGCATACATACTTAGGATAAAGTTTAAATTATAAATTGGGCACAGTAAGAGATGAAAAACAATAATAATACAATACTTATAACACTATGCAGTGGTCCCTTGAACAACAACAGTTTGTACTGTGCGGGGCCACTTACACATGGAGCTTTTTCAGTGATACGCACCACGGTACTAATATTCCAAGGTTGGCTGAATCCTCAGATGCAGAACCACAGATATGGAGGGCTGACTGTAAAGTTATATGCAGATTTTCAAGTGCAAGGGGTTTGGTGCCCAACCCCAGTGTTGTTCAAGGACCAAATCCACTTTAATAAAAGTTATGTGAATCTTTCTCTCTCTCTCTTTCTTTCTGACAGGCACTGTGGCTATAACTTTTGTAGTTTGAGGGTTTGAGTTACAACAGCAAAACCAGCAAAAATTTCTTTCTCTTTCTTCACAATTTAACAAGTAGAAGATTCGTTCTTACTGTACATCATAGCAACCTCAGCATAGGAATTTTTTCTTTCCTCATTAATTCAAGAACGTTTTCACTTAAAGGAAGCACCCTACACCTTATTTTTGGCATACTTGAATTTCAGTATGGAGAGTAGGAGAGTACCAGCATCAGTACTCTCCTGCTTTGGGGATATTACTAAGCAAAATAAGGGTTATTTGAACACAAGCACTGCAATGTCATGACAGACAATTTGATAACCAAGATGGGTAAGTAACTGATGCCAACAGGCAGGATATATGGGAAAAAGGGATAATTCACATCCCAGGTAGGATGGTGCAGGACAGCATGAGATTTCATCACACTACCAAGAATGGCACACTTACGAATTGTTATTTCTGGAATTTTCCATATAATATTTTCAGATCACAGTTGACCATTGGTAACTGAAACCACAAAAACAAATCTGTAGTTTTTCTTGGAGGGGGGTCAACTGTAGTGTCTGTAGACCTGAAACCATGTTTGCAATGAAATTTATACCAATGGCTCTTCCACCCTGTGTGGCACATACCTAGCAAGGAAAATTCTGCCAGTAACTATGCTCAAGGGCACTGCACCATTGGCGGGGAAATCATTGACTTAAATCTTGGACAGAATTCACAAGTTGGCCAATAACTTCAGCATTCTTCAAAAACAAATCTTGGTTTTCCATGTCTATGTTGGAGAAACATTCTGGGTTTACCTCCTACTTAGAGAAAGTCAGTTCAATAAGGCAAGAAGTCCAAATTCATATTGTCCATTTTCCTAGACCCTATAGCTGTAACCCAATTTCGTGTTCTTATAACTCCATCTTCATCATGCATAACACCCTGGAAATGATATGGTGCCTTTGTAATAGAAATGGATACATAGATAAATAGAGAGATGGATGATTAGCAATATTGGATATATTCAAGTAGATAAAGAAAAAATATTATATGTTAGAAATATAACTGACATTTAAATTTTTAACAGAGGAAAAATATAATATAAACAGAGATGAAGATTTGCACTGAAGCTGAAGCTCCAATACTTTGGCCACCTGATGCAAAGACCTGACTCATTGGAAAAGACCCTGATACTGGGAAAGACTGAAGGCAAAAGGAGAAAGAGGTGGCACAATATGAGATGGTTAGATAACATCACCAACTCAATGGACATGAATTTGAGCAAACTCTGAGAGATAGTAAAGGATAGTGAAGCCTGGCTTACTGTAGTCCATGGGGTCGCAAAGAGTCAGACCCAATTTAGCAAATGAACACACACACACACAACACAATCTCTATGTAATCAGTTCAAATGAAAACAGGAAGAGGATTCTGTAAAAAATTTCCTTAAGAAGATAGATTCCATGCAATAATCTGTATTAAGATCTTGAAAGATTTTATCAATGTGATTGAACTTACGGGGATGTTTTGCTGCCTGTAATAAGAAACACAATTAGAAACTCTTCAGAGAACAAAAAGCTGAATAAGAACCTCATAGGCTATATATTGAACACTAAAATATAATATGATTTTGAGTGCTAAGAACTTGGAATATTGTCTTTTGTGTGGCAGTTTCAATTATATAGGATTACATCTGCTTTTCAATGGGTCCCATTATAGTACTTTGACTGAAATAGAATTTATTTGTTTTTAATATTGTTTATGCATTATACTCATCACATTTACATAATGTTACTGTTTTATGAGGTTGATTTGTATTCAATTTTTTAATGAACCATTAGTGAAAACACACACAAAACACAGGCAATAACATAAAAATTTTTTAAATGAAATAGAATATAAGTTGGCAAAAATCAAATAACTGTTGACAGAATTTGGGCTTCCCTGGTAGCTCAGTTGGTAAAGAATCTGCCTGCAGTGCAGAAGACCCCAGCTCAATTCCTGGGTCAAGAAAATCCTCTGGAAAAGGGATAAGCTAGGCACTCCAGTACTCTTCAGCTTTCTGGTGGCTCAGATCGTAAAGAATCCACCTGCAATGCAGGAGACCTGGGTTCAGTCCCTCGGTTGGGAAGATCCCCTGGAGAAGGAAACAGCTACCCATTCCACTATTCTGGCCTGGAGAATTCCATGGACAGAGGAGCCTGGCAGGTTATATAGTCCACGGGGTCACAAAGAGTCAGACACAACTGGGAGACTTTCACTTTCACTTGACAGAATTCAGAAATGGAAAGGGCAAGGACAATTAAAGAAAAGTGTAAGTGTACTATTTTTTAATCTTCTATAAAGTGAGGCCAATATGTGCTCAGAAATTACATGAATGAAGGAAATTTTGTTGAGGAATATTATTTCAGGTCATAAATCTAATACTAGAGTAATATAAACAATAACTGGGGAGCAGAAAGGGGAAAAGTGGGAGTTAGTATGATGGTCTAAATTCAATAGATACTATCAAAAGTTGGTAATTGGAGAAACAGAAATAACATATAGTTATAGAGCCAGCAATAACCACAGACAAGCTGAAAACAAAAATTCTTTAAGTTGGTTACAACTGCAGATTGCAGCTAGAAGTGAGGACAGAGGAAGAAAGAAACTTATATTTTGAAAACTTCCTTTTAAATTATCTTTAGATATAGAGATGGAGAAGGCAATGGCACCCCAGTCCAGTACTCTTGCCTGGAAAATCCCATGGATAGAGGAGCCTGGTACGCTGCAGTCCATGGGGTTGCAAAGAGTCGGACACGACTGAGCGACTTCACTTTCACTTTTCACTTTCATGCATTGGAGAAGGAAATGGCAATCCCCTCCAGTGTTCTTGCCTGGAGAATCCCAGGGACAGGGGAGCCTGGTGGGCTGCCGTCTATGGGATTGCACAGAGTCGGACACGACTGAAGCGACTTAGCAGCAGCAGCAGCATAGAGATACAGACAGAGATAGAGAGATGGAGGAATATAGACATAGAAGTTCTGTTTTCTTTCTGCAAGAAGACAATGTTTCTCTTAAACTTATCTTCACACCCACATCACCACTTCTCTACAGTCCAAATTAGTTAGAATAGCAATTCCTCTTGGCTGTTATTATATTATCCTAGTCTTTATCTAATTATATCCTGAAAATCTTTTATGCACTCTCTCCATTAACATGCCCTTTCTATTCTTAACTATTATCCTTATCCTATAATTGGTGAAATTTTGTTTCATATCTTTCAAATAATTTCTCCCAATTATTCAACTTTTCAAAAAAATTCCTGTGTCAGAAACTGATAGGCACAAGGGTTGCAACTGTCACAAACACAAATAGCCAAGCTGGAGTGGCCAACATTAATCACACAAATAAATATACAATTAAGAATACAGATAAGTGATCCAAAGGAAAGCAACATGGTCTCATGAATATGTTCCATTACTCCACTTAATCTGCTTTTAGTGGGATAAGTGGAAGTTTAAAAGGCCAACAAAGGAGAGGTGTCTAACAGAAAAAATAGCTTGGGCAATGGTTCTGAGAGATGAGTGCTGTCTACTAAATAAACTACTGCTGCAGTAGTTGGAGGTTCCCAGGTGACTCACTGGTATTAAAGAATCTGCCTGCCAAAGAAGATGTAGGTTCAATCCCTGGATTGGGAAGATCCCCTAGAGAAGGAAATGGCAAACCACTCCAATATTCTTGTGTGAAATCCCATCAACAGAAGAGCCTAGCAGGCTAACAGTCCATGGGATGGCAAAGAGTTAGTAACTAAACAGCAGCAATGGCTGGAGCAAACAGCATGGGGCCGGGACGGGTGGGGTGGGGGGTGGTGTTGAAAGACTGGCAGATGAGTTTCGAGGTAGGTGGAACCAGACTCTGCACGATCTGTACACCACATTAAAGACTGACATTATGCTCAGAAAAATAAGAAGCCATTAAAGAATAAGGAGATATAATAGAATCAGATTTGCATCCTAAAATAAAGATTCTGGCTACTGTGTAGAGAAGTCAGTATCTGGAGGGCTGTGGCTTCTGTGCAGATACAGTCTCCAAGTCCCCTGCTCTTTCCACTAGAATGATCTTTTAAGAGATATCTTCCTACTGAACAAATAAATCTCTTATTGGAATATTTTTCTTTTAGTACAACTATCAGAAAAATTTGAAGAATTGAATACCATTATCATTGGTAAATATTGTCCATAATATTACCTTGAACACAGAAGAAAATCAATAAATGCTGGGTGAAAAAAAAGGAATATATTGCTTCTATGTAACTTTTAAAATCACTATGCCAAAAGATGCACCCCCATTTATCTCTTTGCCCCACCACAGACTTGTGGTGGTGAAGGGGCTTGCATAACTCAATAACATCATGAGCCATGCCTTGCAGGGCCTCCTAAAAGATGCTGCTGTTAAAGTGCTGCACTCAGTATGCCAGCAAATTTGGAAAAGTAACCAATCCAACCTAAAGGAAATCAGTCCTGAATATTCATTGGAAGGACTGATGTTGAAGCTGAAACTTCAATACTTTGGCCACTGCAAAGAGCTGACTCATTTGAAAAGACCCTGATGCTGGAAAAGATTGAAGGTAGGAGGAGAAGGGGATGACAGAGGATGAGAAGGTTGGATGGCATCATTGATTCAGTGGACATGAGTTTGAGTGGACTCTGGGAGTTGGTGATGGACAGGGAGGCCTGGCATTCTTCAGTCTCCACAGGGTCACAAAGAGTAGGACATGACTGAGCAACTGAACTGAACTGAACTGACTGAAGCAGTGGCCACAGGACTGCAAAAGGTCAGCTTTCATTACAATCACAAAGAAGGATGATGTCAAAGAATGTTCAAATTACCATACAATTTTGTTCATTTCACATGTTAGCAAAGTTACTTTCAAAATCCTTCAAGCTACGCTTCAGCAGTACGTGAACTGAGAACTTCCAGATGTACAATCTGGGTTCTGAAGAGGTAGAGGAATTAGGGATCAAATTGCCAATATTCAATGGATCATGGAGAAGGCAAAGGAGTTTCAGGAAAACATCTACTTCTGCTTCATTGACCACGCTAAAGCCTCTGATTTTGTGGATCAAAACAAAATGGAAAATTCTTAGATGGGAATACCAGACCAACTTACCTGCCTCCTGAGAAATCTATATGCAGGTCTAGAAGCTACATTTAGAACCAGACATGGAATAACAGACTGGTTCAAAATTGGGAAAGAGGTTCAACAAGAGTATATGATGTGAAATGCAGGGCTGAGTGAATCGCAAGCTGCAATCAAGACTGCTGGGAGAAATATCAACAACCTCAAATATGTAGATGATATCGCTCTAATGGAAGAAATTGAAGAGAAACTAAAGAGCCTCTTGATGAGGTAAAAGATGAGAGTGAAAAAGCTGGTTTGAAACTTAACATTAAAAAAATAAAGATCACAGCATCCAGTCCCCTCACTTCTTGGCAAATACAAGGTGAAAATGTGGAAACAGTGACAGATTTTCTTTTCTTGGCCTCAAATTCACTGTGAATAATGACTGCAGTCATGAAGTTAAAGATGCTTGCTACTTGGAAGGAAAGCTATGGCAAAACTAGACAGCATATTAAAAAGCAGAGACGTCACTTTGCCAACAAAGGTCCATATAATCAAACTATGGTTTTTCCAGTAGTCGTGTATGGATGTGAGAGTTGGACATAAAAAAGGCTGAGTGCCAAAGAATTGATGCTTTTGAGTTGTGGTGCTGGAAAAGACACGTGAGAGTCCCTTGGATGGCAAGGAGGTCAAACCAGTCAATCCTAAAGGAAATCAACCCTGAATATTCTTTGGAAGGACTGATGCTGAACCTAAAGTCCCAATACCTTGGCCACCTAATGAGGAATGCCAACCCAGTGGAAAAGACTCTGATGCTAGGAAAAATGGAGGGCACATGGAGAAGGGGTAGCAGAGGATGCAATGTTTAGATAGCATCATGGACTCAATAGACATGAATTTGAGCAAACTCTGGGAGACAGTGGAGGAGAGAGGAGTGTCATGTGCTATAGCCCATTGGGTCACAAAAAGTCAGGTATGACTTAGCAACTAAACAAAAACATATATCTCTTTGATGTATATTTGCCTTCCATGAACTATCAGTAATTTCTCTTTGCTCCCCTCCTCTCCCAAATAGGGAAAATGTGTCTTGGATATTATCAACCAACAATAGCAAAGAGATTTCTGTAAAATAAACAGGAAGGATTCAGGAAGAAAGGAAGGAGAACAAAGGGACTCAAATCTCAAATAGTTAATCTACGAAGGGATTATGTAATTGAAAACGGTTCCATAAACTCTTGTATTAGAGTGAAGAGGTGGGAAAAAGAAATAAAATACTAGAGGCATGAGGAAGTAATAACTAGTGAGCATGGACTGAAATAGAAAACTAAGTTAAGAAGGACATGTAAGAAGATACACAAAAATAGATGTAAGGCTCATACAGACAATAAAACATGTCAACAAGTATGCACATGTATGTATGGCCACAGATATTTACACATATCCGCACATATACTGAATCTACAACAGTCTGAACACACTCATCACACACATGAAACAGCCAAGAACCTAGCTGGATGCAAAAGAAAGCTGGTATTCAAATGTTCACATGTGGATCTGTGTGTGCAAGGGTGTTTCAGGCAACTTTCAATACCCACAGCCAAACTCAGAACATGAGCAAATGACAGGAGACATCTTCAGTGTTTTGTCTACTTAGAATATACTAAAATCCCATATCCAAATCAAATATGGTCCAATAGCCTTTGTCTTGTTAGTCCCTGATTCATTGTGTTACATGTGACTCATTTACATGGAATATCAGGTTTAGATATCAATTAATCATTTCAGGGAAGACCTCAACACATTAATGTAGTGGGAAAGTATTTAGGAAGCACCTTATGTGAATATTATGTGATATTCACCTTATGGTAATATTATTCACCTTATGTGAATATTCATATCCTTGCATCTCAGCTGATGGTTTCTTGAACACCCACCTTTTAGTTAACAATGTGCCAGAAACTATTATCCTTATTTTTACCTTCCCACACATAATTGTATCCCTTCTTACCCTAAGCTTGTTTTTTTTTTCAGGTTGTAAAGATATTAGAACACAATGTCTATTTCGATTAGCTTTGAAGACTAAACTAATAAGGTATACTTCCAGCTAAGAAAGTGTATTTTAGAAGCTAGTGTTCATGGTTTATAATAATGAAATCTAGGAGACTGAATCATTTGAAATCTATATACATGAAAGAAATTCTTTTTTACAAAGGAAAATTCTTGTACATATTAGTATGTAGGAATCCAGCATATGAAACAGTCATACATTTACCAAACACTTTGATTTTGGGGGGATACTTAATGAAATATTAATAGTATATAAGATTGAGGCATATTTCAACTTTTATACCGACAGGACTAAATCAAGTTTAAAATGTGATTTAAAGTAACAAATTCTCTATGAACAGGACTCCTATGAACAATAAGCCCAGATTTGGAAGGAATGAAGTCTTTCAGTATTGAGTCTGTGATGGCAGGACCTGACAAGAGAGGTAGAAGGTGCTTCTAGTGCAGGTCTCCAGAGGAACAAGATCTACTTGTCTGGGAGACCAAGAAACTACAACAACAAAAGCTTCCTGATTGGGTTATCTGCATAACACACACTATGTACTTTTTTCTTGGGGGTGGATACTTGTTGAAAGTAGCTATATCAATTAGAAATTTCTTTTTTTTCTTTTTTTATTTATTTATTTTTACTTTACAATATTGTATTGGTTTTGCCATACATCAACATGCATCCGCCACAGGTGTACACGTGTTCCCCATCCTGAACCCCCCTCCCACCTCCCTCCCCATACCATCCCTCTAAAACATCAACCCTGATTTACCTAAGAATAAAGTTCTCAAAGAACTGAACACCCAGGCTGTGAAAGGAGCAGAAATCAGGGAAGCAATAGAAATTTCTAAACAATCTTCCCATGGATTCACTAGGTGACTTACACAGATGATCTTTTGAAACCATGTATTCCCATGCAAGAATAAAATAGCTGGAAGTGATAGCTGGTAATTCTTGGGTAAGCTGCCTTCTCACTTTGGTAAACCTAAGGGGAGGCAGGTTACTATGGAATCCAGAAGAGCCATTGTCCCAGAGGAAAGGAGGAGACTTACCAAAACAGAGAGGCTGGAGGAGGAAACATGCTACGCATAAGTGACTGTGGTATCCAGCCTCCAAAAGGGCCCCCCTTAAACCTCATGCCTTTGTATAGTCACTCCATGTTGATCAGAGGTGATCTCTGAGATCAGAAGAATACAGCAAAACTAAAGAAGACTTTTGACTTCCAAGCCACGGCCATAAAAGTCATTGGAACTTTTTCACTGGCCTCTTTGATTATTTACTCTGGAATAATCCAGCTCCATGCTGAGGACACTCGAGTAGCCCTGTGCAGAGCCCAACATGAAGAGGGACTGAGCCCTTCTCCCTTCAACAGTGAGTACTGACTTGCCAGCCACCAGACTGAACCACCATGGAAACAGACCCTCCAGGTCTAGTCCAGGTTTCAGACGACCTTCACCCCAGTTCACATCTGACTGCTATCTAATAAGAGGGCCTAAACCAGAACCTGCTGAGACAAATTGTTCCAAATTCCTGATTCATGTAAATGGTCAGCAATAGTCAACAATTATTGTTCTTTTAAGCCACTGGGATTTGGGGTAATTTGTTAGGCAGCAATAGAATGAGGCTTCCCTGGTGGCTCAGCAGTAAAGAGTCAGACATGACTTAGACTAAACAACAAGATAACTAATACAGTGACCTATATCAAAGTGAAAGTGAAAGTGAAAGTCATTCAGTTGTGTCCGACTCTTTGTGACCCCATGGACTGTAGCCTGCCAGGATCCTCTGTCCATGGAATTCTCCAGGCCAGAATACTGGAATGGGTAGCCTTTGCCTTCTCCAGGGGATCTTCCCAATCCAGGGATCAAATGCAGGTCTCCTGCATTGCAGGTGGATTTTTTACCAGCTGAGCCACAAGGGAAGCCCAACCTATATTAAGGAACAACACAAATTTGACAGTTGTATGAACAAGTCAAACTATTAGGAATCAGAGCAAAGAATTACTGAATCACGAATGATCTTTAATTACCTAGAAATTTTTTTAAAATTATCTATTAAATAGTAAGGCAATATTCTGTAATAATTAATGGCATGGGCTTTCAAACTAGACTGCTGAGATTAGTATTTTAACTACTCTACTGTGAGAGTTTCGGTGAATTATTTACCTCTTTGGGAGATAATACCATTTTCTCTCATTTACAGAACAGAGATATAAAAATGATACTAACTCAAGGGTTAGTTGTGAATATTATATGACACGATTCAACAAAACACTTAGAACTTTGAGTAGCAAGCATATAATTACTTGTATAATATGTATTTATTATAAAATACATACACACACATATATATATATGTATTTATATATACACACACATACCTATACAAGCTGGTATATATCTATATATTTTACACCTGAGAACAACTTTATAAAATAAGGTACTATTATATTTGTCATTTTACAGATGAAGAAACTACAGCACAGCTAATAGTGTAAAGCCACTCTTTAAATCCAGACAGTTTGTTACCAGAGCTTGCCCTCTTAACTATCACAATACAGAATCCTCTAATTAATTAGGATATGTTTCATAAATACTTGATGTTATTGATAAATCATGCTAGTTGATGTTGGAAATAATATATGCATCATATTTTTTTCCTAAGGAGGTATATTTTAGATGAGTAAATGAGATTAACAGAAAATCAAAACTTTGTTAGGAATATTTTGCTTTACAGAAAAGTAAAGTGTTTCATTAAGGAAAGTTAAGTTAGTATTTATAAAGTGCTCTCTAAGAACTAGTAATGGGACAATGCTCCACATAAACATATTCTTTATGTACATACATCGTGGGACTCGGATGTAATGTGCACACAATATCCTCAGTGTACTTTACAGTTTCAACCTTTCCCTCACCGTTAGGTTGTCAGCAGCATTTCTCATTGTTTTCCATGTACACTCTCATAAGTTTCTTTAACCAACTCCTGACTGTTCTCCTAATTTGCTTTCCACTAAGAAAAGAAAAAATCAAGCACAAAAGGTTGAATAGCGTACTCAAAAATTCATGTCTTCCCAGAACTTTGGAATGTATGCTTATTTGGAAATAAACTTTTCGCAGTTAAGGTATAAAATGAGGTCACGTTGGACTGAGGACCTTACAAGAAGAGAAAACACAGAGATACATGAAGAGACACACAGAGAAGAAGGCCATGCAAAGACAGAGGCAAAGACAGGAGGAGCACAGCTATAAACCAGAGTGCCAGAGACCCCAGGAGCCGCCAGACACTAGACAGAGGCAAGAGAGGATTCTTCCCTGAAGCACAGCGCCACCAACACCATGATTTCAGACTTTCAGACTCCAGACTGAGAGGATAAATGTCTGCTGTTTTAAGTCATCAAATCAAGTGGTAATTTATGAAGGCTGTCATAGGAAATGAATATACCAACATTATAGAAATTGTGTTAAAAACACTCATTAAAATGCAGGTGGGTACACACGTCTCTAAATGTGGGTCAAAAAAACCTTTCCTAGGGAAAATATGCATGTTTGGGGGGGTTTGAAAATATTTCAGGAGCTCCAGAACCTCTGTTATTCTGAGATCCAAGTCAGAAGCGAGAGACTGGCATTATTGTCAGGACAGAAAGGAGACTTGGAAACCGAGGTTCCCTGCCTTGACTGATAATAATATAACTAGTCCATGAGATATCTTAAATTCTAGGGGAAAATAACTGTATGATTCTACCTGAGAATCTCATTACTTGAACCAAATACAGGTGATAATCTAAGGTCAGAAGCATAGCAGAAAGAACAGGTTGACCCCAGTCAGAGTCACCGAGCATCATGCATCACATGGGTCAAAGGTCCACAGAACCACTCTTTTCACTGGTGAATCATGTTTATCAGCAGCAGTGGGTTAGACTACAGAAGTTAGAGGTGTGCTCCTGGTAACTAGACAGAAAAGGACACTTCACAATCGATATACTTGGAACAAGCTGTGTTCTATACCATATTCTTTGTAATTCACTGTTTATTATTAGAAATTTACAAACAGGAGTAGCAAAGTAGCAAGAAAGTCATTACTATAGAATTTGGATATGACTTGACTTCTTTCTATAACAATAACTAATGTTTCTTGCTTCCTGAAATTCTTCAGTTGGCTTTTGATGATTCATAGAATCTCAGTGTAGTATGAGGACAACAGACTGTTGAGTTTATTCCCAGCTTTTGAGCAGAAAAAATCTAGGATGATGGCTATTGTGCGAATGATATAACACAATTGAAATGCCAGAAACATTGTGTAAGTATGCGCTAAAAATTAGTTCCTCCTACAGTTACCTTAAAACTTTTTTTTTTTTAGTGTAACAGAGGAAGATTGCCTAGGCAAATTCTAAACTCTCACAACTACATATTCAAAAAAAATTCCTAAGCTCTTGTCCATTTCCCTTTGAATTGTGATTAGTGGCACTAATTCTAACAATTAAGATATAGTACATCATCTATTATAAGGCAATTAAATGTTCCCTCACTTTACCTTTCTGCAGAAAATAAAGCCTCACCCCTTTAGAATTCCTTCAGGGCTTGTTGTTTTATTGTTGTTCTTATTCTCTACTAGAGGCATTTAAAAATTTTCACATTAAAAGTTTCAAAAAGAAAAAGGAAACCTTCACTGATGGTATATCAATCAAAGAGACACAAGACTGGATTAAAGGACCTCCCAATGGCCAAAGCTAGAACAATTTGAACAAAATAAATAAAATAGTATTGGATTCGTCTAGTCAAGGCTATGGTTTTTCCTGTGGTCATGTATAGATGTGAGAGTTGGACTGTGAAGAAGGCTGAGCGCCAAAGAATTGATGCTTTTGAACTGTGGTGTTGGAGAAGACTCTAGGGAGTCCCTTGGACTGCAAGGAGATCCAACCAGTCCATTCTGAAGGAGATCAGCCCTGGGATTTCTTTGGAAGGAATGATGCTAAAGCTGAAACTCCAGTACTTTGGCCACCTTATGTGAAGAGTTGATTCATTGGAAAAGACCCTGATGCTGGGAGGGATTGGGGGCAGGAGGAGAAGGGGATGACAGAGGATGAGATGGCTGGATGGCATCACTGACTCGATGGACGTGAGTCTGAGTGAACTCTGGGAGTTTGTGATGGACAGGGAGGCCTGGCGTGCTGCGATTCATTGGGTCGCAAGGAGTCAGACAGGACTGAGCGACTGATCTGATCTGATCTGATAGCCCAAAATATAAAATAAATACTTCTGAGTTCATATATATATATAAAGAAATGATTGAATAAATAAATGGGGAAGAAAAGACAAATCTTCCATGTGGAAGAATTTCAAATAATTTATGTAGATCCCGTGTCTTCATGAGGGTGGAGTATAACTCCCCACTCCCGGAGTATAGACAGCAATTGTGACTTCCTTTCAACAAACACAGTATGAAAAGAGGAAGAAAAGTAACTTAGTAGTGAAGAAACCTGACAAACAGTATCTAGACAAAGTTAACACTAACTATAGCAAATATTCTTGTCTGGAGAATTCCATGGACAGAGGAGCCTGGCGGGCCACAGTCCATGGGGTCGCAAAGTGTCAGGCATGACTTAGCAACCAACATTTTCACCCTAGATATGATATGATGAGAGTGATATTTTACCTCTGTGGTTTTCCTCCCCAAAATGCATAATTCTAGTCTAAGCATGGGGAAAAGATCAGCCTAACTCTAATCGAGGGACATCCTACAAAATACCTGACTAGTACCTTCAAAACTGTCAAGGTCATCAAAAGCAAAAAGAATCTGAGAAGCTGTCACAGTCTAGTGAAGCCTAAAGAGACGTAACAACAAAATATTATGTGTATCTTAGATGGAATCCTGGCACAGAAATACATATTAACATTAAGATACAAGTAACAGAGAAAACCAGATGTGCGGTATATGGGAACTTTATGTATTACTTCTGCATTTTTTTTATAAATTGAAAACTACTCTAAATTTTTTTATTTAAATATTTACAGATAAATTCTTAGTTTCCATTCCTAGTCTCCTAATTATTACTAACTAGCTTCCTCAGGCGGAGAAGGCAATGGCACCCCACTCCAGTACTCTTGCCTGGAAAATCCCATGGATGGAGGAGCCTGGTGGGCTACAGTCCATGGGGTCGCTAAGAGTCGGGCACTACTGAGCGACCTCACTTTCACTTTTCACTTTTCACTTTCATGCATTGAAGAAGGAAATGGCAACCCACTCCAGTGTTCTCGCCTGGAGAATCCCAGGGACGGGGGAGCCTGGTGGGTTGCTGTCTATGGGGTCGCACAGAGTCGGACATGACTGATGCAACTTAGCAGCAGCAGCAGCTTCCTCAGGAAGATCTCCCAGGTCAGCACCTAAATAAACCTCACAAAATCCTCATGAACTAGATTCTATCATTATAACATTTTTAACAGATAAGATAACAAAACTGGAAAAGTTTAAATAGCTTACCAAAGACCTGCCCACAAAGTGGCAGAGCTGGAATCGGAACTCAGTCAACTTTTAGAATTTATCACCTTAACCATTAGTCCATACTATTCTATAATGTGACAGTATACAGAGAAAATATAAAACAATCCACACATAAACATTTTTATTTTTAGAAAAGTTAATGATTATAAATTCAACATGGAATGATCTACTGTAATTTCATAAATTCCTACAACAATTAATTAGAAAATAAAAATGTTAATGAGCACAACACAGAACATCAAAATCATAAAATGTAGCAAATCTAATGGTAGGTGTGTAAGACCTCTACATATAAAACAATAAAACATTATTGAGAAAAATTAAAGAAGACCTAGATAAGTGTAGGGATTAGCATGCTTATTTATGGGAAGACCTGATATTATGAGAATTTCAACTCTCCTCAAACTTCCACAGAATCAATACAATTACAATGGAGTAGGTATTTGTGAGTGTAACTTTATAAATTATTCTAAAATTTAAATTTGCTGCAATAAATTTAGAAAGGTCAAGATACTATTCAAAATAGAAGGGGAAAGATTTGCTTTAATACATGATGTGAACACTTACTTTAAAACAACATTTAATTAAAAGTGTGATATTAATGTCAGGATATCATAGTTCAGTTGGTAAAGAATCCACCTGCAATGCAGGAGACCCGGTTCGAATCCCTGGGTCAGGAAAATCCCTGGAGAATGAAAAGGCTCCTGACTCCAGTATTCTGGCCTGAAGAATTCCATGGACAGAGGATCCTGGCAGGCTACAGTCCATGGGGTTGCAAAGAGTCGGACATGACTGAGTGACTTTCACACACACACATACAAACAGATAACTTTAATGATTTTAAAAGAGCCCAGTAAGGAATTCATACACATATGAACATTTAATTCAAAATAATGATAGCAAAGTAGAACAATGTGGGAAAGGCAGACTTTTCAATAAACAACCTTAAAACAACCGGATACAATTTGAGAAAAAAAGTAAAATATACCTTTATCTCACATCATATATAAATATGAAAACTTAGGGCTATGTAGATACAAACATAAAGGAATTATAAATTTTCAGAATATACCAATAATATAAAAGAATATCTTCCTTACCTTACTGTAAGAAAAAGTTTTTTAAATAGAACACAAAAAGTAGGAAACATAAAGAAAAAGATTTAAAAATTGAACTACATAAAAATTAAGAACTCATATTCCTCAAAAGATACCATCAAGAGACTGAAAGGCAAACCAATGTACAGAAGATGTGACACACACACAAACACACATCTGAATACCAAAGAACTCTTACAATAAATCAGAAAGGGAAAGCTAGTTAATCCAAAGAGAAAATAAGAGTGCAAAAGGTGCCTCACAAAGACATATTAGTCACTAATAAATATATGAAAATATGTTCTCTTAGAAGAATCAGGAAAATGCAAATTAAAATCACAAAGAGATATTAAAAACACACACATGGCTAAAATTAAGGTTTACAGCCACACGTTAGCAAGAGTGCAAACCAACGGGAACTGCCATACATTGCTGATGAGACAATAAAATGGGACAACCACTCTGAAAACAGTTTGGAGTCAGGTGCTAACTTGTATACATGTACACACTATAATAAGAATTCCACTGCAAAGTATATACTAAAAAAATGTGTGCACATATGCAGCAAAAGACATCAACAAATATACATACTGTTTACAAACACCTCACACTGGGAAAAGCCCAAATATCTATCAACATAGAGTGGATAGCAAATTGTGGAGTACTCAAGCAATAGTACTTGAGTACTATTGAGTACATCAATAAAAATGAACTAACTAAATCTAAATATATCAACAAGCAGAGGTGAGTCTCACAAACAGAACACTGAGCAAGAAAAGTCATAAAAAATTAAAGATTTATTGTATGGTTTGATTTACATGAAGTTCCACAACAGGTAAAACTATAATATAATGTTTACAGATTTGTGCTTCAATGAAAAAAAAAATACAAAGAAAAGAAAGTCTATGTCATGAAAGTCAAAGAGGCCTTACTTTGGGGGCAGTGATGGTGATGCAGGGTTTAGTCACTGATGGTGGACATGATTTCCTGGTGGTTCATTTTGCATTTTATAATAATCCACTTAACTGCATAATTTTGTTTTGTCATGTCAGACTCTTTGTGACATCATGGACTGTAGCCCGCCAGGCTCCTCCATCCATGGAATTCTCCAGGCAAGAATACTGGAGTGGGTTGCCATTTCCTTCTCCAAGGGATCTTCCTGACCCAGGGATTGAACCCGGGTCTCCTGTATTGCAGGCATACTCTTTACCATCTGAGTCACTGGTGAAGCCCTTTGTTTTGTGTAGTCTTGAACAAAATATATTTTAAATACAAAGATACAAATTATTTTTATATTGAATGCATTTTATTTCATGTATTTAAAGGTTTTATAAGGATAAGGAACAGTTTCAATGTTGTTATTTTTAATTCCTGTCACAAACCATAGAACATGAGATTCTTAGGATCCTATCCCCAGATACACCTAACTTGCAAAATATTTAACCAAGATGAAAGTGCAATAGACTTTTATACTTAGAAAAAGATACATTTATCAAGGATGACTAGAACTTTAATTACAAATTGCACATAGTTTCCAATAAAGTCTTCCTGAAGAAGGCAAGGCTGTAATCACTCTCAGTACTAGAGTGTCCCCATTGCGCAATTCGACAGCATGGTAATTAACATGGTCACAACTACTAAATGTCAAGAACGAAAGCAAGGCTGAGCATATTTCTGACTCAGGTGCTATCACCATGGGGTAGAAAAACGGAAAATATTGCCAGGAAATCAATCAGTTCCATCAAACTGAGCCAACCCTGAGCAGTAGTTCAACAGTTTTTTGAGAACAAATACAACCTCAACTAATTGCTGCCTAGAAAATTAATACAGAGCACACTATTCCATTTTTCACATATGGTTTATGTGCACGTGTTCTAAATACCTGCCAAGAAAGTAGTGTAAGGTGTTTTAGAAAGTAGGAATGAGGTGAATGGCATCTTTCTGAGCATACAAAAGGAATTTGTCAACCATCAAAACAAGTCATTAACACAATCAGGACCATCCCTTTATTTGTAGATTTTCTTATTAGATAAGACTTCTCATTTCTAGAAATTCAGAATGAATTTTCTGCAGCACTAAGTGGGCAGTAGTGTGTCAAACATATGGAAACCACAATTTACTTGAACTTTTAGTGATGCACAGTATTCATCTAGTTTCTGCAGTGGCTAAAACTCACCTGCCAATGCAGGAGACATAAGAGACACGGGTTCGATCCCTGGGTCAGGAAGATCCCCTGGAGTAGAGCATGGCAACCTACTGCAGTATTATTGTTTGGACAGAGGAGCCTGGAGGGCTACAGTCCATAGCGTCAAAAAGAGTCAGACATGAGTGAAGCAACTTAGCATGCAGACAAACTGATTAACAGGAGTATTGCCACCCCTTCATTTTTTAGTCCTAAATAGAACTTCTAACCTCCTCCATCCATACTCCATCTCCTATGATATTCTATTGTTTTTGATTTACTATTGTGGCTGGGGAGGGGGCATTTCATTTGGCTATTAACTCACATACCATAGACCCAGTATATGACGATGTCAACTGCCACATATGTCAATTCCAATATATATCCAGGGAGTGACCGTGAGGTGAGTTTGGTCCCATCATAAGCTGGACCTTGGTCAGCATTTCATTTTTCACCTGGTCTTACATGTCTCTAACAGGGGGCCATGGTGACAGAGTATCAAGGTCAACTGAGACCCTATAATATCCGAGAGTTCTCAAGTGCCTGCGTATGCCTTTACCTTGTGTGTCACTGTGTGAGTAGATGACCATAGGTAATATTGAAGGACTAGAAGAGTAAGTATAGTAAGTATTTGAATTGTGTTTCAGCATACTTCCCCCTAGAGGCTTGATGCCTTCTTCAGTGGATTCCTGGTCTGAAAATAGAGAATTTGTGTTAGGTGACTGTCTCAGCCTCCTGCTTGTCCATTCTCATTTTCTTTATATATGTTTTACCAGTACTCTTACTGGATGCCCACATGTTTTTCCCTTTGTGATGCTGTATTCAAGTAACCTTTTCCCAATTCTTTGTGTCAAGCTCTCTAGGCTGTCACTGTAGTGACTACAATAACTGATACTCTAACTTCTAATGGTTAAGCACCACCATCTACCTTTCATTGTTTCAGAATCCTCTCATCACCACGGTCCTGAGGGAGCTTAGTTGTTAAAGTCTTAACCTACACCAAGTCCTGGCTACAGGGGAGTTACCAGTGAACATTTTTAGGGAAGCTAATGCACTCACCAGGACATTCCTCATGGCCTTAGGGAATGGCATGTCTTCTGAGCTTGCCTATGGAACATAATCATCTGGAAGGTTTTTTGGCCACACATGGTATATCCATTCCACTATTCTTACTCCTCTGAGCCTTTAGTCTCTTTCTCCACATTTGCATGGCAATTTCAGCATTTCAACTTCATTTAGCACAGACCACCACTTTTTCTATACTTCTAGGAACAATGCTAATGGCAAGTTCTCATCATCCCCACTCAAATCCATAAATTCTTCTTTATCCAATTTTATGTTAAGGATTCTGCTGTGTGTTAATATTTATCAAAACTTATCAATCTGTCTATTTAAGATCTGGGAATTTCACCTTATGTCAATTCTACCTCAATTTTTTAAAAGTGATACAAATCCAGTTCACCCAATGATGGATTTTCTGAATGCCAATTCTTTACTTGTCAGATAGCTTTTTTCTTTCCTCCTTGCCTGAATCTGACTTTGCTATTTCAAATTCAAATGAGTGAACTTCCGTTGGAAACAAGTAGCTGCCCCTCTTTTTTCACTCATATGTTCTGTACTGGCCTCAGAAGCTCTGAAACCTTAAAGCAGGTTTCAAACAAGTTTGTGGCAGCTGTTTCATTCCAAACTACAGGAAAAGGAGTAAAGGCAGAGCAAGACACAAGGACATGAGATAAGAGATGACAGTAAACCTGCCTTAAGTGAAAGCTCTTGCATTTGCATAGAAAACATCTGCATAAGGGCAGTGTGGCAGCACAGGATGGGCCCAGACCCCATAAGAAGCAAAGCAAACCTTCCACAGATTGTTAGAAAAGTTTCTGTACCTCCATGTCAGTAAAAAAAAAAATCTTCCCCCCAAATCTTTCTACTATATTAAAATTTCAGTAACTCACAGTGATTTTTCAAAGTTCCTTTCCTAGATTCCTCTTTTTTTTTTTTTTTTTAACCAGGTAAATTTGCATGGCTGGTGCTTCCAAAACATCCCAAACCTTGATTGCATAATGTAATATGTATGATTTACTCTGTGCAACACAGGCCATATATCTATTTATGCCTCACTTCTTTTTCTTGTGATGAAAGTGATTACATTTCTGCTGAGATTTACTTTTTTTTAAAACTTTGTATTTTATATTGGAATATGGCTGATTAACAATGCTTGATAGTTTCAGGTGTACAGCAAAGCGATTTAGTTATACATATACATGTATTTAACCTTTTTTCAAATTTGTTTGCCATTTAGGTTGTTATATAATTTTGAGCAGAGTTCCTTGTGCTATACCTTAGGTCCTTGCTGGTTATCCATTTTAAATACAGCAGTGTGTACATCTAGTTGGAAAATATGTATCATGCTTCTTTTATGAAATGTAACAGGCCTTTTTTGCTTGTTTGCTTTCTTTTACTTTTATTTGGAGAATTGTCTGCAGTATGCCCAGACTTAAAGAGACCTTATCTTTCATAAAATCACACAGACAACTAAAAAACATAACAACCCAATGTCAATAATATAACTGCACTGTGGATGTTTGAAGTTTTCTTGGATGGCTGCTGCTGCTGCTGCTAAGTTGCTTCAGTCGTGTCCGACTCTGTGCAACCCCATAGATGGCAGCCCAACAGGCTCCCCCTTCCCTGGGATTCTCCAGGCAAGAACACTGGAGTGGGTTGCCATTGCCTTCTCCAATGCATGAAAGGGAAAAGTGAAAGTGAAGTCGCTCAGTCGTGTTTGACTCTTAGCGACCCCATGGACTGCAGCCCACCAGGCTCCTCCATCCATGGGATTCTCCAGGCAAGAGTACTGGAGTGGGGTGCCACTGCCTTCTCTGCTTGGATGGCTAAATGACAAAGAAAAATAAACTTACTACTCTGATTTTCTTTTTCAAGAGAGTAATCATATTCCATACTATAAAAGTAGTATCTTCCTACAACAAAGTCATAATCAGTCATCATTTTCTTCAACTTTTTATGATGGTCCTTAAAACTCATAAAGTTCAATCAAGTAATTTAAGGATTGCTTGATTTACTTTTACTTAATAACAAGCAAAGAGTTGGACATGACTGCGCGACTGAACTGAACTGAACTGAGCTGAATTACAAGCAAGCCCTTTAATAATTTAAATCTTTCCTGATTTTTTAAAAAAGTCTGGTGCTTAAATAGTAACATTGAAATTTCTATATTTCTAGCTTTGTTAGAGTGTTGTGCATTTTCAAACATGATAAAATTAAAAAGCATAAAGTATGGAAAATATTTGCAGTAAACATGATAAATTACAATCATATATTCTTAAAAAATGTAGAATTCATGCAATTCACAGGAGAATAATGACAAATGATCAATAAACATGTTGGGGAATGTTCCTCTTATATCCAAATGTACCATAAAATAGAATAACACCATTTTGGCCTAACAATTTGACAAAGATTATAAAATGTTAATATTTATTGTTCAATAGGATGCAATAAGCTGCCTAGAAGAAATTTAAATTAGAACAAGCTCTTTAGAGGACTTTGGCTATATTTATCAAGAACCTTTGAATTTTTCATACCATTTGATGGGCAATTCAAACTCTGTAATTTATCCAAAGGAATAATTGGCCCATAAGCACAAGAGTAATCACAGAAGATATCTGACAGTTGTAAACTGTTAAAATTTAAAATTTGTAGCAACCTAAATGGCCAAAATTTCAGTACTTAAGCAAATTTAAATATAGTTAAGTAAATTTAAATATACAGTATCCACTGTATTGGACACAATGCCATGCAATCCAAAAATCACATTTTGATATGAGTGAATGCTCATAGTTCAATTTTAAGTGAAAAAAGCAAAGAACAAAACAAAACAAAACAAAACACAAAGCTACATACATAGTTTTGACTAGTTTCGTGTAAGAAGTCTCTTTCTTTCCTGAGTAATACAGGTAGAAAGAAATTGCCCTCAAAAGATTATGTTTTACATTAGCACAAACTGGATCAGAATATTCAAATGCAAAAGCCACTGGAGGAGCAGAAGTGTGCCCATGCCACCATAGCCATCAGGGGAGAAGGAACCCCTATAACTTCTATCACCATGATTTGTCACTTAGTTGAATATGCGGGTTAAAATGGAGAATTCAGAAGAGGAGACAGATAGAGGAACAGACTGACAGACAGCTTTCACCAATCTTTCGATATATGACCAAAACCTCATCTTTATATAGAAGCCTGCAAATTGCAATTTGATGCCTTCTTTATGAATAAACCACATAAAAAATAAAAGCCCTATGGTTTCCAGCTACAGGTTTCTTTAAAACTAGAAGACAACTTAGAGTCAGTTGTAAGTTGTATTACATACAACAACTTTTTAAGTGTTTCCCATCCCTTTGTTTTCTAAAAATTTACATTTGCCTCATCCAACCCTAATTTGATAGCAGTTTCTTTTTAATGATTTCCATTGTCATGTAACATGTATTTTTAGCTTTTAAAAATATAGTAATTAACATTTTATTTATGTTCCATTTATTTAAAGAAATTTAATTTTAATGTGAGTTATTATATACCAAAAAATCTAAAATGTGTGGTTTGAGCTTAATGGTCAGGTCAATGGATAGGAAAATGAAATAAGAGGAAAGTATAATTACAATTCATTTAATACAGTGTTAAACAGTTGGGAGAAAGAACAGCAAGACAACATAAGGGATATAATTCAGGGAAATTGCTACTTTTTAGAATCTGCTGTTTTGGGTTCTGCATATAATTTCCAATATGGTCATAATTTTTCTCAATATCATATGCAGAGGGAATTTAAAAAACACCAAGTTCTAGGACTTCTCTGGTGGTCTAGTAGTTAAGACTCCACACTTCCAATGGAGGGGGATGCAGGTTCGATTCCTGGCCAAGAAACTAAGATCCCCCATGTGGCAATAAGACCTCATAGAACAGCGTGGCAAAAACAAAACAAAACAAAACACCCCCTTTCTGTTCCCTACAGGCTACAGGACCTTTAAACTAGCTGTATACCATGTAATGAAAAGCCAAGTAGAGGAGAACAGAAGCAGGTGGAGGGGACAAAATAGAATTGTCAGAAAGAAGTCTGGTTGAACTTTGTCTACTGCTTTGAAGGCCCCCAAAAGAACACTTACCTGTTCTTGGTATCAAAATGGAAGAGCCCAATTAAACTGAAGAAGCTGAAGTTGAACGGGTCTATGAAGACTGACGAGACCTTTTGGAACTAACAGCCAAAAAAGATGTCCTTTTCATTATAGGGGACTGGAATGCAAAAGTAGGAAGTCAAGAAACACCTAGAGTAACAGGCAAATTTGGCCTTGGAATACGGAATGAAGCAGGGCAAAGGCTAATAGGGTTTTGCCAAGAAAATGCACTGGTCATAGCAAACACCCTCTTCCAATAACACAAGAGAAGACTCTACACATGGACATCACCAGATGGTCAACACCGAAATCAGACTGATTATATTCTTTGCAGCCAAAGATGGAGAAGCTCTATACAGTCAACAAAAACAAGACCGGGAGCTGACTGTGGCTCAGATCATTAACTCCTTATTGTCAAATTCAGATTTAAATTGAAGAAAGTAGGGAAAACCATTAGACCATTCAGGTATGACCTAAATCAAATCCCTTATGATTATACAGTGAGAAATAGATATAAGGGCCTAGATCTGATATATAGAGTGCCTGATGAACTATGGACTGAGGTTCGTGAATTGTACAGAAGACAGGGATCAAGACCATTCCCATGGAAAAGAAATGCAAAAAAGCAAAATGGCTGTCTGGGGAGGCCTTACAAATAGCTGTGAAAAGAAGAGAAGCGAAAAGCAAGGAGAAAAGGAAAGATATAAGCATCTGAATGCAGAGTTCCAAAGAATAGCAAGAAGAGATAAGAAAGCCTTCCTCAGTGATCAATGCAAAGAAATAGAGGAAAACAACAGAATGGGAAAGACTAGAGATCTCTTCAAGAAAATTAGAGATACCAAGGGAACATTTCATGCAAAGATGGGCTCGATAAAGGACAGAAATGGTATGGACCTAACAGAAGCAGAAGATATTAAGAAGAGGTGGCAAGAATACACGGAAGAACCGTACAAAAAAGATCTTAACAACCCAGATAATCATGATGATGTGATCACTGACCTAGAGCCAGACATCCTGGAATGTGAAGTCAAGTGGGCCTTTGAAAGCATCACTGCGAACAAAGCTAGTGGAGGTGATGGATTCCAGGTGAGCTATTTCAAATCCTGAAAGATGATTCTGTGAAAGTGTTGCACTCAATATGCCAGCAAATCTGGAAACCTCAGCAGTGGCCACAGGACTGGAAAAGGTCAGTTTTCATTCCAATCCCAAAGAAAGGCAATGCCAAAGACTGCTCAGACTACCGCACAATTGCACTCATCTCACATGCTAGTAAAGTAATGCTCAAAATTCTCCAAGCCAGGCTTCATCAATACGTGAACTGTGAACTTCCAGATAATCAAGCTGGTTTTAGAAAAGGCAGAGGAACCAGAGATCAAATTGCCAACATCCACTGGATCATCGAAAAAGCAAGAGAGTTCCAGAAAAACATCTATTTCTGCTTTATTGACTATGCCAAAGCCTTTGACAGTGTGGATCACAATAAACTGTGGAAAATTCTGAAAGAGATGGGAATACCAGACCATCTGCTCTGCCTCTTGAGAAATCTGTATGCAGGTCAGGAAGCAGCAGTTAGAACTGGACATGGAACAACAGACTGGTTCCAAATAGGAAAAGGAGTACGTCAAGGCTGTATACTGTCACCCTGCTTATTTAACTTCTATGCAGAGTACATCATGAGAAACGCTGGACTGGAAGAAGCACAAGCTGGAATCAAGATTGCCAGGAGAAATATCAATAACCTCAGATATGCAGATGACACCACCATTATGGCAGAAAGTGAAGAGGAACTCAAAGGCCTCTTGATGAAAGTGAAAGTGGACAGTGAAAAAGTTGGCTTAAAGCTCAAAATTCAGAAAATGAAGATCATAGCATCTGGTCCCATCACTTCATGGGAAATGGATGGGGACACAGTGGAAACAGTGTCAGACTTTATTTTTGGGGGCTCCAAAATCACTGCAGATGGTGACTGCAGCCATGAAATTAAAAGAAGCTTACTCTTTGGCAGGAAAGTTATGACCAACCTAGATAGCATATTCAAAAGCAGAGACATTATGTTGCCAACAAAGGTTCGTCTAGTCAAGGCTATGGTTTTTCCTGTGGTCATGTATGGATGTGAGAGTTGACCTGTGAAGAAGGCTGAGCACTGAAGAATTGATGCTTTTGAACTGTGGTGTTGGAGAAGACTCTTGAGAGTCCCTTGGACTGCAAGGAGATCCAACCAGTCCATTCTGAAGGAGATCAGCCCTGGGATTTCTTTGGAAGGAATGATGCTAAAGCTGAAAGTCCAGGACTTTGGCCACCTCATGGGAAGAGTTGACTCATTGGAAAAGACTGTGATGCTGGGAGGGATTGGGGGCAGGAGGAAAAGGGGACAACAGAGGATGAGATGGCTGGATGGCATCACTGACTCGATGGACGTGAGTCTGGGTGAACACCGGGAGTTGGTGATGGACAGGGAGGCCTGGCGTGCTGCGATTCATGGGGTTGCAAAGAGTCGGACACAACTGAGCGACTGAACTGAACTGAATCATATACAGAATAGCTTCTCAAACTAGGTGCTTAAATGAGATAAAAGTCTGACAGACATAGCTATAATTTTTTTATAATTTTTTTTACAATGAAGATAAATGTATCTTGTATCATATACAATGCATCATGCAAATGAACTATACATCTAAATTTATACTTAAAATTGCATTTTAATATTTATTTGTAGCTTTTTTCATAACCATTCTTGGGACAAAATTTTCCATCTGTCTGTCATTTTTGTGTATGTCTTATGAGCAGACATACAAAAACTGTCTGAGCTATCTTTTGAAGTATGTTTTGGATAGCAAAGAGCTATGGGAGATAGATATATGGTCTCTGAAGCAGATGGCAGAATTAAATATCCAGTATAATAAAGATAATATCTCCCTTTAGAGCAAGGATTGGGCAGGTTTGCTTGAATCCATATTACAAAAGATTGAGGTTCACTAAGCTCAAGGTTCCTCAGCTGTGGTGCAAATGTGCCAACTGAAAAGCATCCACCAGGGCTCACTTCAAAATTGCTCCTGTGGAACTTGGTGGGGTGGGGAAGGTGCGGTAAGGGGTCATTACAAATTAAGACTCATGCTGTATGCCCTGCCTACAGTTAATAAAATCCTTTGTCTCTGACTCAAGACTTTCATGTCTCCTACCAATATCCATGAAAATGTAGCAGGCAGATAGCAAGCTGACAAAACGTGGTTCACTGGGGAAGGGAATGGCAAACCACTCCAGTATTCTTGCCATAAGAACCCAGGAACAGTACAAAAAGGCAAAAGATATGAAATTGAAAGATAAGTTCCCCAAGTCAGGTGGTATCTAACATACTACTGGGGAAGAGTGGAGGGCAACTACTAATAGCTCCAGGCAGAAAGAAGCTGCTGGGCCAAAGTGGAAACGACACTCAGTTCTGGATGTGTCGGGTGGTAAAAGTAAAGTCTGATGATGCTAAGAACAATATTGCATAAGAACCTGTAATGTTAGGCCCATAAATCAAGGTAAATTGGACATGGTCAAGCAGGAGATGGCTAGAGTGAACATCAACATCTTAGAAATCAGTGAACTAAAATGGATAGGAATGGGTAAGTTTAATTCAGATGACCATTATATCTACTACTGTGGGCAAGAATGGAGTAGCCCTCCTAGTCAACAAGAGTCTGAAATGCAATACTTGGGTGCAATCTCAAAAATTACAGAATGATCTCAGTTGGTTTCCAGGGCAAATCATTCAACATAACAGTAATTCAAGTCTATGCCCAGAAAACTAATGTCAGAGAAGCTGAAGTCGAACGGATCTATAAAGACTTACAAGACCTTCTAGAACTAACATTGAAAAAAAAAAAAAAGATGGCCTTTTCATCATAGGAGATTGGAATGTAAAAGTAGGAAGTCAAGAGACACCTGGAATAACAGGCAACTTTGGCATTGGAGTACAAAATGAAGCAGGGCAAAGGCTAACAGAATTTTGCCAAGACAATGCACTGGTCTTAGCAAATACCCTTTTTCAATAACATGGGAGATGACTCTACACATGGACATCATCAAATGGTCAATACTGAAATCAGATTGATTATAATCTTTGTAGTTGAAAATGGAAAAGCTATATACAGTCAGGGAAAAAAAAAAGAAAGGAAAAACTGGAGCTGAGTGTGACTCAGATTATGAACTCCTTACTGCAAAATGCAGGCTTAAATTGAAGAAAGTAGGTAAAACCACTAGGCCATTCAGGCATGACTTAGGTCAAATCACTTGTGACTCTACAGTGGACATGACAAATAAATTCAAACTATTAGGTCTGGTAGATAAAGTGCCTGAAGAAATATGGATGGAGATTTATAACACTGTACAGGAGGCAGTTACCAAAACCATCCCAAAGGAAAAGAAATGCAAGAAGGCAAAGTGGCTGTCTCAGGAGGCTTTACAAATAGCTGAGGAAAGAAGAAGCAAAAAGCAAGGGAAAAGGGGTGAGATATACCCAACTGAATGCAGAGTTCCAGAGAATAGCAAGAAGAGAAGAAGGCCTTCTTAAGTGAACAATGCAAAGATATATAGGAAAAAAGTACACAGAAAGACTAGAAATCTCAAGAAAATTGGAGATATGAAGGGAACATTTCATGCCGGATGGGCATGATAAAGGACAGAAACGGTATGGCCCTAACGAAGCAGAAGAGATTAAGAAGACGTGGCAAGACTACCCAGAGGAACTACAAAAAAAGGTCTTAATGACTGGGATAACCATGATAGTGTGATCACTCACCTAGAGCCAGACATCCTGATGTATGAAGTCAAGTGGGCCTTAGGAAGCATTATGCAAACAAAGCTAGTGGTGATGATGAAATTCCAGCTGAGCTATTCAAAATCCTAAAAGATGATGCTGTTAAAGTGCTGCATGCAATATATCAGCAAATTTGGAAAACTCAGTGGCCACAGGACTGGAAAAGGTCAGTTTTCATTCTAGTCCCAAAGAAGGGCAACGCCAAAGAATGTTCAAACTGTCAGACAACTGCACAAATTTCCCATGCTAGTAATATTATGCTTAAAATCCTTCAATCTAGGCTTCAGCAGTATGTGTACTGAGAAATTCCAGATGTTCAAGCTGGATTTAGAAAAGTCAGAGGAACAAGAGATCAAATTGCCAAGAGTCATTGACTCAAAGAGAAAGCAAGGAAATTCCAAAAATACATCTACTTCTAATTCATTGGCTATGAGAATCACAACATGGCATGGAAAATCCTTAAAGAGATGGGAATACCAGATCACCTTACCTGTTTCCTAAGAAGCCTATATGTGGGTCAAGAAGAGTTAGAACCTTACATGGAACAATGAACTGGTTCAAAATTGGGAAAGGAGTACATCAAGGCTGTATATTGTCACCCTGTTTATTTAACTTACATGCAGAGTACATCATGCAAAATTCCAGGCTGGGTGATTCACAAGCTGGAATCAAGCTTGCCAGGGGAAATATCAACAACCTCAGATATGCAGATGATACCACTCTAATGACAGAAAGCAAAAAGGAACTAAAGAGCCTCTTGATGAGGGTAAAACAGGAGAGTGAAAAAGCTGGCTTAAGCACAACATTCAAAAAACTAAGATCATGACATCCAGTCCCATCACTTCTTAGCAAATAGAAGGGGAAAATGTGAAAGCAGTAACAGATATTCTTTTCTTGCGCTCCAAAATCACTAGGTGGTGAGTTCAATCATGAAATTAGAATACACTTGCTTCTTGGAAGAAAAGCTAAGACAAGACAGTGTATTACAAAGCAAGGAAATCACTTTGCCACAAAGGTCCATATAGTCAAAGTTATGGATTTTTCAGTAGTCACGTAAGTATATGAGAGTTGGACCATAAAGAAGGCTGAGAGCTGAAGAATTTATGCTTTCATATTGTGGTGCTAGAGAAGACTAAAGAGTCCCTTGAACTGCAAGGAGATCAAAGCAGTCAATCCTAAGGGAGGTCAACCCTGAATATACATAGGAAGGGCTGATGCTAAAGCTGAAGCTCAAATACTTTGGCCACCTGATCCAAAGAGCTGATTCACTGGAAAAGACCCTAATGCTAGGAAAGATTGAAGGCAGAAGGAGAAGAAGGTGGCGGAGGACGAGGTTGGGTAGCATCACCGACTCAATGGATATGAATCTGAGCAAACTCTTGGAGATAGTGGATGACAGGGAAGCTTTGTGTGCTGTGGTCCATGGGGTCGCAGAGAGTCAGACATGACTTAGAGACTGAACAACAAACCAGTATACATAAAACTGTAGCAGGCTGATATGTTAGCTTCCAAACAGGATAAAGTTTCAGATTCTTCCAAGTTCTCAATAAAGTCCTGAATTTAATACTAATATTTTGGCAATATGACTTTATCTTCCTTTAAAAAGTGCTCTATATTGGTTATACTTCTTAATATTGCCAGGTGGGCAATATAAATATATTGCTTTACAGGTTTTCTAATCTTAGTGTAGTAGATTCCCTGGAATGCAGGCTTCAAAGGTTATGATTTTGTTTTCTGAAACATGGCTAGTTAAACAGCCAAAAATAAGAACCCTGATAGAATTTTTCTCTGATATCACTTTTCAGTAAGAGACTTGGAGGTTCCATATAACTATATGTTCACTTTGATAGTTTTGTGAACTTTAAAGTCTCCAGAATTCAGAGAAAAGAAGTGGCAAAAAAAAAAAAAAAAGAAGGGTATTTTGGTCATCCTTATCTATGTCTTCTGCAAAGGGACTGTCACTTAATTCCTACTACTGAAAACTCTAATTTCTGATACCAGTTCAAATCCCTGGCAAGCTGTGTATGGTTTGCTTTAAAAAGTACATTGCCCCATTCAAAGCTGTGTATGGCTTGCTTTAAAAAGCACCTCAAATGTTTAAAAGATCATTTTATGATATTTTAACTTTTATTTCTCATATTCCTTGAAGGAGTCTTCTGAAACTGAGGATATGAACATCAGGATTGGGGATGAAACTCATGGGCTCCCTAGCAGGAGCTTTCACATATCTCCGAACTGACTCATCATGAGCCATAAACATCTCACCTATTTTCCTGCTTTAGTATCCTAATACACCTTCCTGATTTCACAACTGCCTTCCAACACCCGAGGCTACAGTTAGCCACCAGAGCAATTTCAAATATAAACTGTACCATGACACATTCTATAAACAAAATGGTTATTTTGAATTCATGTCCTATAACTCTTAAGTGGCTCTTAATCAATAAACTTATGCAGTATGTTAAATTCATTCAGTTACTTTGGCATACATTTGATGCACATACAAGAAAGGGATATTGCTCAAGGTTAAACATTAAATGAGGATGTCACTGAGTTTTTATTTACAGCTGAGGTGAGCATTTGTTTATATCTGCTTTCAAAACATTTTCAGGTGAAATCATTGTACCTCTGCTTTCTGATTAAAATGTGTGAGCCTCAATCACACCTCCATCTAGATGCTGGGTCAAATCCCAAGTTATATTTTAACTAGAATGTTGCTATTTTCCACAGGTAACCTCTGCCCATCTCCCTGGAGAGATAGAGGGTTTCTATTAAGACATGCTTTTATCGAGCTTCTCAACTTTAAATCTTGTAGCCCTTTCAAAACATGAGTTTTGCACTTAATCAACAACTCAAACAAGCTGCACTCCACATACCTGTCAAAGAGTATAATCACACAATCACTGCTGATCAATAGCTATCAAAAACTAAGTTAAAAAAAAAACTAAGTTGAACAAAACTATTTACAGATGCTTGTCTGAAGAACAGGTGGTCCATTTATTTGTCTACTTTAAAACATCTCCCTGGATTGAGTCTGATTGTCACAGAACTCTGAAACTTTTGGCTTGTTCAAAACCTTATTGTGACAGAAATGCAATTTGGTGTTAGACTATTATCTATTTTGAGATTTAAAAATATAATGAACTGTATTTCAGAAATACTGATAGTTTATTATAAGTGTTGACTATGTGTCAGTCACTACTTTAAGAGTCACACGTATGAGATTTCATTTAATCCTCACAACACATTTGAGTTAATGATTATTTTCCCTGTTTTAACAATGAGGAAGCAGAGCCACAGAGAGAGTGAGTAATTTGCTCAAGGTCACTCAGTTTGAAAATGGTGATATGAAAACTTGAGCCAAATTTTCAGAGACCATTCTCTTAATCATGACAGAAACTCCTGTAATTGTTTTCAGGAGATAATTAAAAATATTGTTTATTACTTTTATATGGTGCCCTCTCTATGAGGACTCATGGAAGAAATAGCTTCTTCATCTCAGTAAAAAGAAATGTTATTCTCCTTTGGGTCCAGACATCCTTCCAAAATTTCTAGACATTGTAAATTTTATAGATGATAATTTATTCATTTTGGTATTGCTACTTAAAACTTTGGACCCATAGTAATTTATATTTGGGAAATTGACAATTTTATAAATACATGTGTTGAGTAGAGTCATTTTCCTTTTGCATATGTTAAATATATTTATAAACTAGTATATTATTATGTATTTATAAATATATATGTATATTTATACATAAAATGCATTTATAAATATACATTTGTAAATATATATGTATATATGTGTGTATATATATATATGTATACACACACACACACACACACATATATATATATAGAGAGAGAGAGAGAGAGAGATAGGGAGTTATATAAGCCTAGATGGGTTCTCAAAGACATTTATCTAGTTGGTGATTGTCAGGGAATCTAAGTTGCTGATCTCTAAGTGCTCTTTCTATTCTTCTATCCTATATTATTTCCTGATGGAGAAGGGGAAGACAAAAAAAGAAAGAAAATTAAGACTAATAATGCCGCCAAAGAGCTGAGTAAACACCCGAGACCACAACTGGAGTTACTACATGGTTAATTCTGAAAAATTAGGATCATTAGCTAACTATTGTGCATATGTGTGTGTCCGTGCATGTGTGTGTGTGTGTGTGAACATTTGTATAAAACAAGGAAGGAAGAAACAAAGGAATTAAGTCATCTTTTAAATTAAAAAAAAAGTTATCTCTTCTTAGCTCATTCTGTGGTTAAGATCAACTGAGAATTGAGATTTCAGGGAATTCCCTGGCAGTCCAGTGGTTAGGACTCAGTTTTCACTGCCATGGGGCTAGATTCAATCCTTGATCTGGGAACTAAAATCCCACAAGCTGTGCAGTGAAGCTAAAAAAACAAAAATTAAAAAAAAAATTTTTTTTTAAAGATCAATTGAGATTTCACTTAAGAAACTGAATCATTTAATATCATGTCTGCCCAGTCCCTCTGCTAAGAGGATTTCTGTTATGCCTATGTGACCACAGCTCACTCTTTGCAAATCCACACTTTCTGTCATTGGAACTGGATCAGGAGTGAGCACCTGATGCCATGTTAGCCAGTCTGTTTGTACGTGACTCATGGCCAGGGGTCGGGGGAAACATTTCCCTCATCCAGTGGAACAGGGAATATTGAGAGACTTTGTTGGTTAGCAGTAGATCTAAAAGTGAAATAAACATATCACGTGACTGTGTCCAGATGTAGCAAGCTGTAAGTAGATGACGAGTGAAGACTGGTATTAGCAGGAGGTCATGGGATTTCACTTTTTACCAAGTGATCATGAAGTCCAACTGGAGTTATATTGTTTAGTTCTGACCAAATATGGAAATCACTTATCAGCTTTTGTATAGATTCCCCTCTCCCCGCATCTGAAATGGACCACATACAGCAGCTGAGGAAAAGCAGAAATATGCAGCACAGAAAAGAGAAGCAGTCAGTCCAGAGACAGAGAGAGGCAGGCAGAGAGGAAAGTCAGAAAATAGAGAGAGGCCAATCAGACTATTCCAGTGTCTCAAGTTTTGCTGAGTGATTCTCCCTAAGTTCTCTGAAATTACTGGCATAACAAAGAAATAAAAAACTATAGTATCTTTCTGGAAAGTTCTGATTTACCAGATTTGGGAACATGTATTAAATTATTAACCTATATTTGCAACTTACTGGTTTATAAGATAATTATTTTTTCAAAAATATAGGGATAATAGAATTAACTGATAGTTAATGGAGGCTTAACCAAGAGCAAAGTTCATCTCTGAGAAGCATGAAATTCTAAGGTAAGATTCCACAGCAGGTCACCACAGGTAGAAAAGTGCACAAGAGTATTGTGTGTCTATCCAGAAGGCCTAAAGAGTAAATAAGAAGGCAGAATTCAAGATTTAAACAGCATGAAAGAATTGGAATGAGACCCAGTGCCATCAGCTTATTTCTCCAACCAGTGTCTGCTTCTTTCTCTAGATATTCCTCTTATAGGATATTCCCCTACACAAGCTTCTCCTCCTTCACAATCCATATGATGAAACAAACAACCAACAGCCCATGGGCCTCCCATATTACAGTCTTGGAACCAAGGATAAGTTGATTCCAATGTCCACCTATATTCTCCAGGAAAGACTCAATAGCCCAAATGGGTCACGGTCTCATCTCTGGCCCAACCAATGATGATAATGGAAAATAATAAAATTGTGTAGCAATAATATGGCAACTTTCATTACAACCATGAATGGACAGGAAGAGGTTCCTAGAGAAGAGATTTTTTTAACCAATAACACAATAGTTCGGTAATGAAGGATACAATAAAACTAGCAAGCATAATTATACTCGGATATATCCACTCTCTTTACCTCCAAAACAATTCAGGCAATCCTTTTTTCTCACTCTGTTCTCACCATGAAAAACTCTGTTGAGTTCATTTAAATGCTGTGTAATACATGGAAGCTGCTAATAACATTTGGAAGAATTGATTACTCTTATGTTAATGGCAAAATCAATGAGAAACTCTTTGAGAAATAATTTGGCACAATTTATCAAGAACAATTATTATCAGGATTATGCTTCCTCTTTAAATCTTTATAAAGAAAAAATAAGAAAATGAAAGAATAAGAAAATAAGAAAAAAATAGAAAAAGTTTAAAATAAGAAATAATAAATGGGCAAAAAAGCTAAATTGTGCTGACCATATCAGTATTATTGGCTCCTTTGCACACTCATTTTCCATTGTTTCACAAGGAGCCTCGATAATTTCTCCTCTATGTCTCTTTTACATACTTCTGCCCTTTCTCAGAAGTGTTGGTCTTAGCTCTAATGTCCCACCCTGTACCTCTGGCTTTTGATATATTTTTACAAAAATATTTACTCTCTAAAAAATGGATTTTTATTAATTGTTCTTAATATTATTTGTGGCTACAAAAGACTGATAAAACTTAGTTGTCAGATATCCCCTGGAGGAGGAAATGGCAACCCACTCCAGTATTTTTGCCTGGAGAATCCCCCGGACAGATGAGCCTGGCACAAAGTTGGACACAACTGAAGCAACTTAGCACTAGCACACCGAGGCAGTCATGGCCATTAATGAGATGATTTTAAAGCTAACAAGAAGATGAAATAATTCTTTTAAACAGATTCTAGGGTGAAATGCTGTGGTGAATTCAAAACAGTATCTTTGAAGTGATTACAACTACTTTTAAATGACATAGGTGCATATGAACAAAAAATATTGTGAAGGAACAGGAAAAAAACAAACAATAAAAGCCAAATAAAAATGATTTAAGAGATAGATTTTTGAGTGAATACATTTCTTTCAGAATTGTTGCTCTTATTATCATTTTATTTACATAACAAATACAGTCAAATGAAAAAAAAAATGGTGGAAAAGGAGTTACAAGCAAAGTAGACTAAGTCTTGTACACAGAGCTTTTAGTCACCCCGGATCGCTTGGACTGGAAGATCCTCAGTGAAGCCTCAAGTCTCCTACCATGACCCCTCCCACACACACCCCACACCTTTGCTGGAGTGCTTCAAGGAGTTTTTTCATTAAGAAATTTAGATCATTTTCTGAAGGAACTGAAACTTTTCTCCTCATTGCCCACACATCTCCCTTTTCTCTCTAATTCTAGAGAAATAATTCCTCTAGACATGCCATTAAGTTTCTAAACATAGAATCCTGGATTTTCCTTGTCTACAGGAAATTTGAAGTCATGTACATTATGTAAAACAAAAAGCACAAAATCCTTATCAAATGGTCGTTTCCACATCTGCTCAACATTTTGGCTAGATTTTGCTTCCAGTTACTTCTATGTGTTTATTATTTTAAAACCTCCAACCATTTGTGTCCCCTTGAATACCTTCCCTGACTTACCAAAGCACTATTTAGAAAAATACATAACAATTTTGGCAATTTATTCCCCATAATTAGACATTTAGACTGATAGTGGTCAAGTGATTGAAATCTTCAGATACAGAATATTAAGATTCTTGCACTTACAATATAATCTCCTTTCTATGTATTTATAGAAAGTAATTTCACCTCCTAAACTCCAGTTTAATACCTCTCCTTGTATATGAAAGCCTATACTGTACCTTTACAAAAACTAAATTAAACTGAACTTTATATAAACTTGGAAAACTAAAACATAAAAACTAGAATTTAAACACTGTCTCTTTATATCTGATTCAATTGTCCCCATCATCTTTATTTTATCTTTATCTTGAATTTGCTGTTCCTCTTTTGAAAGATAATGGGGAAAGAGAGGAAGGGAGGAGAAAGGATACAAGCCTTCACTTACTGAGCAGAGAAACAGAACCAAAATAACTTCAGCTATTGTATTCTTTGTAGTCAGAGGCCTTTTCCACCTCCACCAAAGGTGATTTAGTTCCAGGCTGAGAACAATTTGTCTCCATTTGCTTTAGAAGATTCTCTTGCTGTGTGTAAAGAGTGCTGCGGGGGAAGGTGGACATTGTTCTGATTGTTCTTGGGCAAAATTCAGAGTTTAGGTTAAATGAACCTAGGTATACACCCAGCACTATTTTGCATTTAGCATATTAAACAAAGAAAATGAAAACACAGGTAATGTTTTATAGCTTCTCATGCTTCTCCTTCTGTTCGCCAGTGGTTTTTCTAGTAGCTCTCAAGTTATTTTTATACTCCAAAAAAAATACTAAAGTATCTGACACCTTTTGAGAAGATAGGTGAGCCTCTAATTTTTCATACCATGCCAGTGAATTTACTTGGAACATAGTGTTTAGTAATGGCTGGTTCTGTTCTGTGATGCTAGGTCATAAAAATATCTATGGAAAAACTAATTTAAAAAGATGCATCCATCCCAATGTTCACAGCAGCAATACTTACAATTGCCATGATGGGAAGCAACCCAAATGCCTATCAAGTGAATGAATAAAGAATATGTGGTAGAAAAATGCAAATTAAAACTACTGTGAGGTTATCACCTTCACATTGATCAGAAGAGCCATCATCAAAAAGTCTACCAATAATAAATGATGGAGAGGGTATAGAGAAAAGGGAACCACCCGATGCCATTGGGAATGTAAATTGGTACAGCCATTTCAGAGAATATAAGGAGGTTTTTAAAAAAATTAAATATAGAGCTACCATACAATCCAGCAATCCCACTCCTGGGAATATATATAGAGAAAACCATAATCAAAAAGATACATGCACCACAACATTCATAGCAGCATTATTTACAAAAGCCATGACTTGGATATATATATAAGATATAGATATATATAGATACATACAAGCACACACATACACACACACAGTGGAATATTACTCACCCATAAAAAAGAATGAAATAATGCCATTTGCAGAAACACTGATGGACCTAGAGATTACTATACTAAGTGAAGTATACTATACTAAGTGAAGCCAGAGAAAGACAAATATATGATATCACTCAGATGTGGAATCTTAAAAAGTGACACAACTGAACTCATATACAAAACAGAAATAGACTCACAGACATAGAAAACAAACTTATGGCTACCAAATAGAAAAGGAAGGGTAGGGATAAATTAGGAGTTTGGGATTAACATATACACACTACTATATATAAAATAGATAATAAAAAAGAACCAACTACTCTGTAGCACAGGAAACTATACTAAGTATTTTGAATTAACCTACAAGGGTAAAGAACCTGAAAAAAAAATGTATATATTTAAATCATTTTTCTGTATACCTGAAACTTATACAACATTATAAATCAATTATACTTCAGTAAGAAAACAAACACACACACAAAAAATAACCTACAAAAGTAATTATAAATACAGTACCTAAAATTTAAAAACTGAAATTCTAACAGATGAGTGCACATCCATCTATTAAAAGAGAAAATTTAAAGTTCAAACAATTTTATGAATCATTAATAAAAAGACCTTTATCTTTGTTGGACAAACTTGAACAACTTATTAAGTGCACCAATAAAATTAGACAGATTTTATGTTAAATTGTTTATTCATATCTGGAAAATATGGGGTAACATCATCTTGAAACAGCACCCCAATAAGAATTTTTAAGACAGTAGTATTTAATAGCCAGAGAAAATTATATAACTGCAGTTATTATAAAGTTGTGATATATTTTAAGAAAATATTATACACACACATATATACACAATAGAATATTATTCAGCCATATAAAAGAATGAAATAATGCTATTTGCAGCAACATGGATGAACCTAGAGATTATCATACTGAGGGAAGAACGTCAAACAGAGAAAGACAAGTATCATATAATACCATTATATGTGGAATCTAAAATAATAGTACAAGTGAATTTATTTACAAAACAGAAATAGACTCATAGACAGAAAACAAACATATGGTTACCAAAATGGGGAGGGACAAGGCATAAGTTAGGAATTTGGGATTATAAAATTAAAATAAAATAGATAATAAAATAAACAAGAACTTACTGTACAGCACAGGGAACTATATTCAGTATCCGGTGATATCTTACAATAATCCATAAAGGAAAATAATCAGAAAAATACACATATACACATATGTTTATGTATATATGTATAAATGAATCATTTTGCTATAGACCTAAAATATTTTAAGCCAATTATGCTTTAATTTTTTAAAAAGTAAAAAAGTGTCCGTGACACAGTCAACTCTCCACTTCTTGGAGAAAGGAAGTCTTTGGTAGTTGTAGTAGTTAGTTTACAGATATGCTCCTTTTGTAGATATTAATACTGTAACTCTTATTATGCCATGAAATTAAAAGATGCTTACTCCTTGGAAGGAAAGTTAAAATCAACCTCGATAGCATATTCAAAAGCAGAGACATTACTTTGCCAACAAAGGTCCGTCTGGTCAAGGCTATGGTTTTTCCTGTGGTCATGTATGGATATGAGAGTTGGACTGTGAAGAAGGCTGAGTGCTGAAGAATTGATGCTTTTGATCTGTGGTATTGGAGAAGACTCTTGAGAGTCCCTTGGACTACAAGGAGATCCAACCAGTCCATTCTGAAGGAGATCAGCCCTGAGATTTCTTTGGAAGGAATGATGCTAAAGCTGAAACTCCAGTACTTTGGCCACCTCATGCAAAGAGTTGACTCATTGGAAAAGACTCTGATGCTGGGAGGGATTGGGGGCAGGAGGAGAAGGGGACGACGGAGGATGAGATGGCTGGATGGCATCACTCACTCTATGGACGTGGGTTTAAGTGAACTCTGGGAGTTGGTGATGGACAGGGAGGCCTGGCGTGCTGCAATTCATGGGGTCGCAAAGAGTTGGACACGACTGAGCGACTGAACTGAACTGATGCCTGGGCAACTACCCATCTCTGAAGCAATGCCTGTGACTAGAAGAACCATATTACCATAATAAGGTAAAACAACTCTGGAGAGTGTAAAAATATGAACACCTGGTACCCCTCTCCCCTAACTGCATGGCTGGTACATAACGTTCTAGGAAACAAGCTGGGAAAACAACCCTAACATGTCATAAATTTTCAATAATTGAATGCATAATCCAACATGAATTACTAAAATCAATAACTGTGTTTACCTGGGCATTTAAAAGTCAATTTACTTTTGAAGATACTTTATGCTTTAAAATTCTAAACTATTTTTTTCTTTTTAACTGAGGTAAAATATATAAACAAAAAATTTACCATTTTAAGTATTTCAAGCATACAATTCCCTGGGATTCAGTATATTCACAATGTTTTACAACCATCACCACTATCCATTTTTGTAACTTTGTTTTGTACCCATGAAACAGAGACTTCCCATTTTCACCTTCCCCCAGCCTCTGGTAGCCTTGTTAGACTTTCTGCTCTGAATTTGCCTGTGCTATGCACTTTATATAAGTAGAATAATACAATGGTTTTAAAAATCTGGCTAATTTCAAATTGCATAGTGTTTCCCAGGTTTGTCCATGTTGTAGCACGTATCAGAATTCCATTTCTTTTTAGGCCAAATCATATTGTATTGTATATATATACATTTGCTTTATCCATTCATTTGATGATTGATATCTGGGTTGTTTTCACTTTTTGGCTATTGTGAATGCTTGCTATGAACATTGCTCTAAATATATCTGTTTTGGTTCCTGCTTTCAATTTTGGGGGTATATACATAGAAGTGGAATTGCTGAATCATGTAACAGTTCTTTTGAGGAACAGCCATTTTGTTTCCCATAGTGGCTGCACTGGTTTACCACCCTATCTGCAACGCACACCAGTCCACTGGTACTTCATTAAAAAAAATCTCTTTCTCTCTTGCACATGCACACACACACACACACACACACACACACACATGCAATCTCTTTGTCAAGCATTCACTGAACATACATTATTTACAAATGCCAGGTGAGTCAAGAAAAAATAGGCACTGTCAAACATTCTTTGAACAACAACAAAACGTCCTCATAATACTAAGCAAAGGCTGGTTATTCTGAAATTAAAATTTCATGTTAATTGATTTGTATAAAAGAATATTCTTTTATAAATTATTTGCATTTATAGGATTTCTTTGTTTTTTTCTTGTACATATTATTTTCAGATCTTCATGATTTATTAAAATTGAAAAGAGTATCAATAAACATTAATAAGTATGCTTTAGTGAACATAATACAAATATTGTAACCTATTTAGTTATAATATGTAACAAAACTAGGAGAGACAAAACCAATATAGTTATTATAACTACAACTATTTTTAAATGCTCAGTTCAGTTCAGTTGCTCAGTCGTGTCCGACTCTTCATGACCCCATGAATCGCAGCATGCCAGGCCTCCCTGTCCATCACCAACTCCCAGAGTTCACTCAGACTCATGTCCATCGAGTCAGTGATGCCATCCAGCCATCTCATCCTCTGTCGTCCCCCTCTCCTCCTGCCCCCAATCCCTCCCAGCATCAGAGTCTTGTCCAATGAGTCAACTCTTCGCATGAGGTGGCCAAAGTACTGGAGTTTCAGCTTTAGCATCATTCCTTCCAAAGAAATCCCAGGGCTGATATCCTTCAGAATGGACTGGTTGGATCTTCTTGCAGTCCAAAGGATTCTCAAGAGTCTTCTCCAACACCACAGTTCAAAAGCATCAATTCTTCGGCGCTCAGCCTTCTTCACAGTCCAACTCTCACATCCATACATGACCACAGGAAAAACCATAGCCTTGACTAGACAGACCTTTGTTGGCAAAGTAATGTCTCTGCTTTTGAATATGCTATCGAGGTTGGTCATAACTTTCCTTCCAAGGAGTAGGCGTCTTTTGATTTCATGGCTGCGGTCACCATTTAAATGCTTACTATATGATAAAAACTGGGGTAATTGCTTATCAGAAATCAACTACGAATTAGAGACTATTATGCCCATTTTTGGGGCTCCAAAATCGCTGCAGATGGTGACTGCAGCCATGAAATTAAAAGATGCTTACTCCTTGGAAGGAAAGGTAAGACCAACCTAGATAGCATATTCAAAAGCAGAGACATTACTTTGCCAACAAAGGTCAGTCTAGTCAAGGCTATGATTTTTCCAGTGGTCATGTATGGATGTGAGAGTTGGACTGTGAAGAAAGCTGAGCACCGAAGAATTGATGCTTTTGAACTGTGGTGTTGAAGACTCTTGAGAGTCCCTTGGACTGCAAGTAGATCCAACCAGTCCATTCTGAAGTAGATCATCCCTGAAATTTCTTTGGAAGGAATGATGCTAAAGCTGAAACTCCAGTACTTTGGCCACCTCATGTGAAGAGCTGACTCATTGGACAAGACTCTGATGCTGGGAGGGATTGGGGGCAGGAAGAGAAGGGGACGACAGAGGATGAGATGGCTGGATGGCATCACTGACTCTATGGATGTGGGTTTGAGTGAACTCCAGGAGTTGGTGATGGACAGGGAGGCCTGGAGTGCTGCGATTCATGGGGTCGAAAAGAGTCGGACATGACTGAGCGACTGAACTGAACTGACTGATGCCCATTTTTGGAATAAAAAAACAGAGACTCAAAGATGCTATGGGCATTTGCTCAAGGTGAAAGAGTAAGTATGTGAAAGAGCAAAGATTCAAACTAAGCCTGGTCGTATAAGTTCAGAATGGAAAATACATTATTTTGACCATGTTTAGTAGTGCTTAAATATACAATGCTTATTATAAGAAGCAATATTAAGAAATAATTTTCAAGTTTACCCTAACTCCTTGAAGTAATTAAAAGTGCTCAAATGCTTCCACACACAGTTGAGAACAACTGGAATAGAGTTATATTATTATTATTCATCAATTTAGAATGCTATTATCATTGACTTCTGGGAAACACATTTCTCCCCAGAATATTGTTTATCTATATTTGTTTCCTACATAAAAGTTTAATTCTCTCCACTTTTGACTATAAAGCCCAGCAGAATTAGAACTCAAACCGTTAATCAATTTTAGGAATTTCAGATAGTTTAGCAAAAATCTATCTTAAATATTTTTCTGCATATAATAAAATCTTCCTTTGACTTCAAAGTTTAGAGTAAATTCCAACTCTCTTACCTATAATCCATGACAACTCATGGGCCTTATGGCCACCACTATTGGTTCTCACTCTCCTCCAGGTTTACTGGACTCTGTTGCTTTAACACACCAAGTAAATTCCATCTCAGGCCACTTGCACTTGCTACATTCTGCTTAGAATACTCTTTTTCCTGGTATCTACATGGCTCATTCCTTAGTTACCTTCAGATATTGATCAAATATCAACTTTTTGACAATCATCAACAAAACACCACCATCTAACCCATCATCTCCACCAGTCACTCTGTCTTTCCCTTTCCCTATTCATCTTTATGGGCTTCCCTGGTGGCTCAGATGGCAAAGAATCCACCTGCAATGTGGGAGACCTGTGTTTGATCCCTTGGTTGGGAAGATCCCCTGGAGAAGGGAATGGCTACCCACTCCAGTACTCTAGCCTAGAATATTTCATGGACAGAGGAGCCTGGCAGGCTACAGTCCATGAGGTTGCAAAGAGTCGGACATGACTGACTTTCACACACAAACACATTCATCTTTATGCTGTTGTCTTTAAAATTGTTCATCATACATATGGTCAGGGTGTACAATACCTGTTCAGTGCAGTTACAGGATATCTTCTATTACCTTATCCCCTCCAGGAAATTTATATTGTTTGACAGTTAACACTCTTCCTTGGTGTGGTAGACCTACTGGTTCCCAGTTGGTGTTTCCCTCAGCACTGGTTTGATTACTTTAATCCAGAGGTAGAATTTACCAATAGAGGTTGGCAGAGTTTGACATTGAGGAATGTCAGTGCCTACTATGTTACCTGATACTGGAGTGATAAAAACCTTATATTCTCATGGGGGGAAACACCCAGCTTGCAATATCAAAGAGACCTTACTGACCCTAACCATTTGTCTTCTATACCCCATGTCCAAGGTCAGGAGCTGAGGCCATGAGGAGATACCCCAGTAACACAGTAGGAACTGGAGCAGCTGTGAGGAGATATCCCATACCCAAGGGCAAAGGAGAAGCACCAGCAGATGGTAGAAGGGGCGAATTCATGTTTAGAATCAAACCCCATTCCCAAAGAGATGCTCATATGGCTCAAATAAACCTTGTACGCACCAGAACCTAGGGCCCCACAGAAACTGAGACAGAACTGTGTTTGAGCACCTCCTGTGGAGGTACGTGTTGGCAGTGGTCTGCTGCAGGGACAGGGGCTCTGGGTGTCGGTATGGCATAAGTCCTCCTGGAGAAGGTCACCATTAACCTCACTATAGATCTGCCAGAACTTACAAAGGACTGGGAAATAGACTCTCAGAGGGCACAACAGCACCTTCTGCACTACGACCAAGGAGAAAGGAACAGTGACCCCACAAGAGACTTGCCTGTGGGTGTCTGGGAGTCTCCAGTGTAGGTGTGGGTCAGTAGCGGCCTGGTGCAGGGTTGGGGGCATGGACTATAGTAGTACATGCATGGGATCTTTTGAGGGAGGTCACTGTTATCTTCATTACCTCCACCATACTTTGGCCCCAGGTAAATAGCAGGGACTTCCCTAGTGGCTCAGACGGTAAAGCGTCTGCCTACAATGCCGGAGACCCGGGTTCAAACCCTGGGTCAGGAAGATCTCCTGGAGAAGGAAATGGCAACCCAAGGGTATTCTTGCCTGGAGAATCCCATGGACAGAGGAGCCTGCTGGGCTACAGTCCTTGGGGTTGAAAAGAGTCAGACATGACTGTGCGACTTCACTATCTATCTATCTATCTAAATAGCTGGGAAATGACCGTGGCTCAGATCATAAACGTCTTATTGCCAAATTCAGACTTAAATTGAAGTAGGGAAAACCACTAGACCATTCAGGTATGACCTAAATCAAATCATTATGATTATACAGTGGAAGTGCGAAATAGATTTAAGAGACTAGATCTGATAGAGTGCCTGATGAACTATGGAATGAGGTTCGTGACATAGTACAGGAGACAGGGATCTAGACCATCCCCAAGAAAAAGAAATACAAAAAAGCAAAATGGCTGTCTGAGGAGGCCTTACAAATAGCGGTGAAAAGCAAAGGAGAAAACGAAGATCTACCCATTTGAATGAAGAGTTCCAAAGACTAGCAAGGAGAGATAAGAAAGCGTTCCTCAGTGATCAATGCAAAGAAATAGAGGAAAACAATAGAATGGAAAAGACTAGAGATCTCTTCAAGAAAATTAGAGATACCAAGGGAACACGTCATGCAAAGATAGGCACAATAAAGGACAGAAATGGTATGGAAGTAACAGAAGCAGAAGATATTAAGAAGAGGTGGCAAGAATACACAGAAGAACTGTACAAAAAAGATCTTCATGACCCAGATAATCACGATGGTGTGATCACTCACCTAGAGCCAGACATCCTGGAATGTGAAGTCAAGTAGGCCTTAGAAAGCATCACTATGAACAAAGCTAGTGGAGGTGATGGAATTCCAGTTGAGCTATTTCAAATTCTGAAAGATGATATTGTGAAAGTGCTGTGCTCAATATGCCAAAAATCTGGAAAACTCAGCAGTGGCCACTGGACTGGAAAAGGTCAGTTTTCATTCCAATCCCTGAGAAAGGCAATGCCAAAGAATGCTCAGACTACCACACAATTGCACTCATCTCACATGCTAGCAAAGTAATGCTCAAAATTCTCCAAACCAGGCTTCAACAGTATGTGAACCATGAACCTCCAGATGTTCAAGCTGATTTTAGAAAAGGCAGAGGAACCAGAGATCAAATTGCCAACATCCTCTGGATCATTGAAAAAGCAAGGGTTCCAAAAAAACATCTATTTATGTTTTATTGACTATGCCAAAGTCTTTGACTGTGTGGATCAAAATAAACTGTGGAAAATTCTGAAAGAGATGGGAATACCAGACCACCTGAGCTGCCTCTTGAGAAATCTGTATTCAGGTCAGGAAGCAACAGTTAGAACTGGACATGGAACAACAGACTATTTCCAAATATGAAAAGGAGTACGTCAAGGCTGTATATTGTCACCCTGCTTATTTAACTTATATGCAGAGTACATCATGAGAAACGCTGGGCTGGAAGGAGCACAACTGGAATCAAGATTGCCCGGGAGAAATATCAATAACCTCAGATATGCAGGTGATACCACCCTTATGGCAAAAAGTGAGGAAGAAGTAAAGAACCTCTTGATGAAAGTGAAAGAGGAGAGTGAAAAAGTTGGCTTAAAGCTCAACATTCAAAAAAATAGGATCATTGCATCTGGTTCCATCACTTCATGGCAAATAGATGGAGGAACAGTCAAAACAGTGGCAGACTTTATTTGGGGTGGGGGTGGGGGGCTCCAAAATCACTGCAGGTGGTGACTGCTGCTATGAACTTAAAAGATGCCTACTCCTTGGCAGGAAAGTTACGACCAATCTAGACAGCATATTAAAAAGCAGAGATACTACTTTGCCAACAAAGGTCCATCTAGTCAAGGCTATGGTTTTTCCAGTAGTTATGTATGGAGGTGAAAGTTGGACTATAAAGAAAGCTGAGCACCAAAGAATTGATGCTTTTGAACTGTGGTGATGGAGAAGACTCTTGAGAGTCCCCTGGACTGCAAGATCCAACCAGTCCATCCTAACGGAAAGCAGTCCTGAGTGTTCATTGGAAGGATTGACGTTGAAGCTGAAACTCCCAAATCTTTGGCCACTTGATGCGAAGAGCTGACTCATTTGAGAAGACCCTGATGCTGGGAACGATTGAAGGCAGGGAATGAGATGGGGATGACAGAGGATGAGATGGTTGGATGGCATCACCAACTCAATGGACACGAGTTTGAGTAAACTCCGAGAATTGATGATGGACAAGGAGGCCTGGCGTGCTGCAGTCCATGGGGTCACAAAGAGTCAGACACGACTGACAGGCTGAACTGAACTGAACTGAACTGAACCACTGAGGCGGGCCTGGAAAGTTCCGAGGATTATATGGATTAGAGTACATTTGGCTCCATTATCAACTAGAGCCTTTTGTTTGTTTCTGGGGGACACTGAAGAGTGAGCTCAACATGGGGACCAGTCATTCCTAATAGCTCTCACTGGAGGCAATTACAGCCTGCATCCTATAACCAGTACATGGCAGTCATTCATCCCAAATAAAACAATGCCCTGACACCTCTGAAGGAGCATGTGGAGAAGTAGGGGTAAATGGGGCAGATCTGAACTACTGTTCACATTTTAAGGCATTCAACAGGCCAACAACACAGCATTGTGTTGCTGGTCTGTCTTTTCAGGCGGGGGTCCTGCAGCAATGAGGTCAAACCACATTTCCTTCCAGTTACCTTTACCAGACACTTTACAGCCAGCTGAGATAGGCTTTTGCTTTCTCAAGCTCCCTGTCTTCAGTCTTTCCCAGGGTATATTCTTGTTTCTAGGATTTATTTGTTCCCCCAGATCAACAATGGACTGTCCAACATCATAAATGTCTTGTCCCATATCTTGGCCAGCATGGCTATCAGGTCCCATACCAGGTGCTGTGGAGGACTACAGTGAATGTGCTCCAATCAGGGCCTTCAAAGACGGTGTGGATGGCCTGTCTCCTTCCTACCTCCCTAAGAGTTTGCTGTCCCTCCTCTATAGATTCCCAGGCCCTCATTGAGCCAACCTCCCTGCAGGATAAAATACCCAAGTCTGTAAGGAAGTGACTCCCCTGAACTCCCTGAGCACGAAGCAGGTGTTGCTGGTGGGCATCATGTGTGGTGATATGGCTCATTTCCTCGGCCTCCTACCTGACCAGAGAAATGCCATCACTCTCAATGCCCATAGTCATACTAGCTATGCCTAAGATACTGTCCCTAGCCTTTTGTTGGAACTTGGCAGCCATGTCAATAAATTCAGTGGATGTAACTAAGCAGAAGCTTGTGATGAAGTCTGAAACTCTAGCTCTTTTCTTCTCTTTCTGAAAAGAACCTCCGTTCCTCTTAACGTGTTCAGGCATCTCTGCAGGACACCTTGTCACCATTACTCAATGCATGGTCACGAAAGCAGACAAATAGGATAACATTGTGAAGTCTAGTCTCAAAGATGCTCAGAATTCTTCCAAGTGAGCTAAAAGTTTTGTTATTTTACCATGCAAACTTAAATCTAAAAGATACCTAGAATTAATTTTGCATATGGTGTAAAGAAGGGGTTATATTCAATTTTTTCCATATGAATATCAAAATTTTTTCCATATGAATAGCCACAAGTTCCATGATAAAATCCTCTCTCAAGCCTTACATTACTATAAACACTGTAAACTTATATCACAATAGACAATATTTTCTCATTATTCACCAGTGGTAGTCACACTAATGATGTCACATTTATCTCTAATTTTATAAAGACAGAAAGATGATGACTCCATAAATAGCTATTTGGTAGGAAGCCTACGGTCTGGCTTCAACCACAATGCATGTATATACATATAAAATTTCTGCATTATTCTATACAGATACTGTTAGATCTTAGAACAAAGTCTACAATGACCTGGTTAACTTCTGCTGGACGGGAGAAACTGTCACATATCTAGAACACAGAACTACAAGTTTTCACAAGATACGGTAAGAACCAGTTACATGTGCTGAGACATGGCTTCCAAAGAGATTTTGACAGAAAGGAAGGTGTAGGTACTTCAAGCAAATGGTAGGTATCCAACCTATACTGGGTTTGTTGACAGAGTAGCAGAAAAGAAAATCCAGAGCCAAACAATCCTGAAAACCTATGCATATATTTGAAATCAAGAATATCTTAGCAGATAACTGGCCCTCAGCCCCGTGGAGTTCAGGACCATGACTAGATCCTATGAAATGGCTTGTAGGGGGAAGGGATATTTAACTTTCACTGTTCTTCAAGATACCTTCTCTGGGCTCCCTGCTTCTGTGTCTATCCCACTTTAACTCAGGCTGAGACAAAGTATCCTCTGAATTTCCATGATTCTCTTTGATGTCTCTGTCAGCAATACTTTATAGTATTAACTGTTTGCTTCCGCCTCCTTCCAGATCACTCCTATAAGTACACATTACACTAGATTATGAGGGCTTTGAAGACATGGACTATATCTTTTATCTCTGTATCCCAGAGAGCAACACAGTGCTTGGCATGTAAGCTACTAGGTCATAATATTCAAAAGGATGAGTGAATGAATGGACAGTGTCTTATTCAGATAAGGCTCCAAAAACATAACAGCACAGAAGACTGGGTACCTTTAACAACAGAACTTAACCTTCTTATGGTTATGGAGGCTGGAAGTCAAAGATCAAGGTGTCAGTAGGTTTGTTTTCTTCCTAGGCCTCTCTTCTTGGTTTGTAAATGGTCAACTTCTTTGCTTTGTCTTAACACAGTATTTCCTCCGTGCACGAACTTCCCTGGTATCTCTACATGTGTCCAAATTTCTCTTCCTATAAACACACCAGTCAAATTGGGTTAGAGTTCAAACTAATGGCCTCATTTAACTTAATCATCCCTTTAAAGGAGAGGAGTGCATGTGTGCTAAGCCACTTCAGTCATGACTGTCTCTTTTGGACCCCATGGACTGTAACCCACTAGGTTCCTCTGTCCATGGGATTTTCCAGGCTGGAATACTGGAGAAGTCTGCCATTTACTTCTCCAGGGGATTTTTCTGACCCAGGGAATGAACCCACATTGCTTATGTCTCCTGCATTGGCTGGTGCGTTCTTTACCACTAGCGCCACCCAGGAAGCCCATCTCATTAAAGCCCCTGTCTAAATACAGTTTCATTATGAGTTACTGGGGGGTAACATTTCAACGTAAGAATTTTGTGGAGGCACAATTCAGTCCACAGTAGATGGCATAGTAAGACAATCTACTAGTCCAGAGCTTCAAACACAGGAAAATATGCCAGAGCAGAATTCTGTGAACTGACCTCAGTATAAAAGAGAACCCGGGTCTTCAGAAAGAAAACATTTGGAGACTGAAAATCTGGATTCAACTGTACAAATCACTTGGATAAATCACTTACTCCTTCTGGATCTTAATTTCCAGAAATCCAAAATGGGGTAGGTAACAGAACTTTCTTTATTTTGCAGGATTGTTATAATAAAGAAAATTTAATGTGTAGAATTCTTTTTAAGAATGTGCTGTAAGACTAGTTACTTTTTATCATTGATAGATGAGAGGCACAGGATCAGGGGACATCTGACACTGAGCTAGTCCTGGAGATTGAAACAGCTGCAAGCCTAAAAATGGAGGATACAGCGTTCAGTGAGAGTACAGCTTTCTCGGCTGCAAGTTGGGAAAGAAAAAGAATTCCGCCACTCTTGGGACAGGAATCTTTACTCTTTTGGATCAGTCAGCAGCAAATAAATAATTGAAAAAAAAAGGCATTCATAAAAATAATAATTCTTTAAGCAAAACTGATGAAAAGCACATTAACCTGAGCTAAAATGTTATAGACTTTCCAGGGTGTCAGTTTCCCCTTTATATCACTGAAAAAGGAAATCTTCTAGTGATAGTCACTTCATTCTGCTGTCACAATATACGAAAAAATAGCACTTTTGTTTTGTTGTCTTGATATTTCTCTACCATGGAGATGAAAGAGTAAAAATAGGTTCATTCCTTTTTATCTGAAAACTTTAAAACCTGACAGATATTGACAAGGACTCTTAGAAAGACAGGACTAGGAGAGAGTATTGAAATCACGGAGCACCTTCCATCTTCATTTTACAAAGGGGGAAAAGGCTGGGCATAAAGTCTGAATGAGGGCCTTGGCCAGACAATAATGGAGCCAGAGAAGAACCTAGCTCTCCTGCCTGATTCCTTGGGCACACTCCATCCATTTCCCTGCTCTGTGTCTCCTCTATCATTCCCTGGGGACTGTGAAAGCATCCAGCCCATAACTGCCTCAAATTGATAAAGCATTTTTAAGTCTCCTAAAATACATACATAGCTATTTTGAACGTAATTACTATTTAGTTATCTCTGAATAAAATCTCTAGAGAAATCATTGGCTCTGTGGAATCACTTAATTTATGAAAGATGCTATTTTAGTCCCTAGGAAACTCCATCTAAATTTAGACTTTTCCTGCAGCAATGTTTCTTTAAACTGTAAGCTGCACACTAGTTATCCAGTGACATCACTTTATCATCAAGGAAATTGGTTTTTCAAAATATTGACAAATAGTGCCCCCCAGTGGCAAAACTTTTTATTATCTGCAAACTGAAGAAATAAAATAAGATGCTGCTCAGGACAACGTTTTGACTAACAGTACAATATTAGTGTCAAGGAAACATACCTTTACTAAAATAAAATTAAAGAAACTGCATGATTCTCTCCTGCATTTCCACGAACTATCCCTCATGAAAAGTGGAAAGTTACTGTGGACTATTAAATACTGTTGTTCAATTCAATTATAATGACTTTTTTCACTTTCACTATACTCTGAAAATTAACTTGAAAACTGATTTAAAGCCATAAACATAAGGTAGAATTTTTTTTAAAATAACTGACCTTAAACTACATTTTCATGCTAGTACTACTTCAGCAAAATCCAGATACAACAGAATCCAATGTCTAGGCTTACAGATTGATAGTATGTGTTTAGTGAATAAGAGGTCAGTTGTGAGTGAAATAATTATTATTTGACAAAATAAATATTGCCATCTCAGAGAACATAAGCTGAGGCTATGAAGATTCCTCAAATTCTTAAATATTATAATGCTTAATATTACTTCATATTACTTAATTTACTTCATAATATATCATAACTAAATGTAAACATTCAGTCTCTTTTCACACCTCTATTGATTTTGCAAAACAGCTCTAAATGTCTCCACTAATAAAGCTATAAAGCTTAAATCTTCCAGGAGTACTTACTGAAATGACTTCAGCATTCTTATTTTCACATTTCTATATAAAACATGTGGTGGGTTTGTTCTTGACATCTGCCAAGCCACCACTGATCTGGCTGCTTAGTCTTAATATAGTCCAAGCTCCTATTTTCTAAGAAGTCACCTTGTGTTTTCTGATTATTTCCATCCCCAGCAATAACACTTCATTTGTTCTCAGGTCCATTTTCAACAGAGTATAAATTCATTAAATTTGTGTTTGTGTCCATAATTTACAAATATCAAAAATCTTCTGCATTCTATGATAATTTCTTTGAATTATTGCTCGGATTTAAAATATACATCAAAACTTGCACATTTACAAGCAGTCTCTCTGAAAATCACATCATACATGCAACCAACAAGTATGGGTAACTGAGGTATCAGCACACTCTCTAAGGAAACTATAGGTAATATAAAGAAAGGACAAAAGAAAGCTATGGTGTCATTTGAAGCTGAATGTTTGACATTTTTTCTGTGACGTCTGTAAAATACAGGAAAATGCACTGTGACTTTGACATTAATTTGTTTTCTCTCTTTAGTTCATAAGGACTTTTCAACTGTCCAAGTTATTTGACTCCATTTGGAAAGTGATAAATCATTTGCATTTAAGGACCTATTTACAAATTAACTGAATTTCATTTTGGAAAATCTGGTAAACTGCTATTTGGAGTTTTTAGTTCTTGGACTTCTGTTTCCAACTAAATGGTTTATGCCTTGAGCTAATAATCATCAGGATCACTTAGTTTCCCTGGGAGGTTAGCATAATGAAAGGATGAATAAAATACACTGACAGTTGATTTAACTCTATTATATTTGAATAAATTATCCCACTTTTGATGTTTTAATTTCCCCTACAAGGCCCATATCCAATAAATGAGTCACTGGATCTTATGACTACCAAATAAAGCCATAATATGCAAATGTGTTACTCTCCCATTTCATCTGAGACTATACTATATACCATAAGAGTATACATTAAATGCTTGTAAAGGTATCATTATACTGACTATAACGTTTTAATTCAGAAGCATTTCTATGCTTCGCAATAACCAAAATCCACATTAATAACCTAGAGGTCCCAAAACATTCTTCCATGTGATCAGTATAAAATGAATTATCATGTTTATTAGCTTTCTGTTAACTAGATAATACAAAATAGTAGTAATGAGTTAGCAGTGGTGGTAATGGCAGCAAACAGTAGCATATATTTATCGAACACTACGTGTTCATCATTTTTCTAATGTCTTTATATTAATTACCTTGTCTAACACAATCCTATGAAGTAAAGATGAGAAAAAGATGCTTATCAAGGTTATAGGCCATGGTCACATAGGTGCTAAAGTGGTAGAAATTACAAGAAGATGGTCACAAAGGTGTTAGATCATAGAGGTCATGAGTCCAAGTCACATAAATGGTAAGTGGTAGAGACTATGTGTCCAAAGTCCATAGGACATAAATGACAGAGCTTAATTGTTAAAGGTCAGTTGAGTGATGAGTAGCAGAAATTATGTGCTCAAGTTCGCATAATGGTAAGTGGTAAAGGTGAAGTATTCAAGGTCAAATGAGTGGTAAAGGCTTTAAGGCCAAGATCACATAGGCGGTAAGTGACAATGGCTTTCCAGTCTCCCTTCTCCCATTAGGAAACTGAAAGCTTTGGTCTGAGTGACTGAGGAGGACACTGCCTGTTATCCAAAGTTGATTTTCCCTTTTGTACATAGTAAGAGAGCTAGAGCTGACATGACTGCCTACCTAGGACCTTATTTCCCAGTTCCCAGCTATTTGAGGAAGCCTTACAAATAGCTGAGAAAAGAAGAGAAGCAAAAGACAAAGGAGAAAAGGAAAGATATATCCATCTGAATATATCCAACTACCACACAATTGCACTCATTTCACATGCTAGCAAAGTAATGCTTAAAATATTTCAAGCTAGATTTCAACAGTACATAAACCAAGAACTTCCAGATGTGTAAGCTGGATTTAGAAAAGGCAGAAGAACCAGAAATGAAATTGCCGACATCTGTTGGATCATAGAAAAAGCTAGAGAATTCCAGAAAAACATCTACTTCTGCTTCAAAGACTATGCTAAAGCCTTTGACTGTGTAGATCACAATAAACTGTGGAAAATTCTTAAAGAGATGGGAATACTAGACCACCTTATCTGCCTCCTGAGAAACCTGTATGCAGGTCATGAAGCAACAGTTAGAACCAGACATGGAACAATGGACTGGTTCAAAATTAGGAAAGGAGTATGTCAAGGATGTATATTTTCACCCACTTATTTAACTTATATGCAGAGTACATCATAAGAAATGCCAGACTGGATGAAGTATGAGCTGGAATCAAGATTGTGGGGAGAAATATCAAAAATCTTGGATCTGCAGATGACACCACCCTTATGGCAGAAAATGAAGACGAATTAAAGAGTCCCTTGATGAAGATGATAGAGGAGAGTGAACAAACTGGCTTAAAACTCAACAATCAAAAATGAAGATCATAGCATCTTGTCCCATCACTTCATGGCAAATAGATGGGGAAACAGTGGAAACAGTGACAGACTTTATTTTGGGGGGCTCCAAAATCACTGCAGATTGTAACTGTAGCCATGAAATTAAAAGATGCTTGCTCCTTGGAAGAAACCAATGACAAACCACGATACTGTATTAAAAACCAGAGACATTACTTTGCCAACAAAAGTCCGTCTAGTCAAAGCTATGGTTTTTCCATTAGTCATATACATATGTGAGAGCTGGACAAGAAAAAAAAAAGTCTGAGTGCCGAAGAATTGATGCCTTTGAACTGTGGTGCTGAAAAAATCTCTTCAGAGTCCCTTGGACAGCAAGAAGATCAAACCAGTCTATCTTAAAGTAAATCAACCCTAAATATTCATTGGAAGGACTGAGCTGAAGGTCCTACAGGTCCAATACTTTGGCTCCTGATGCAAAGAGCCGACTCACTGGAAATGACCATTTCCAATGGGAAAGATTGAAGGAAGGAGGAGAAGGGGATAATAGGATGAGATGGTTGGATGGTATCACCAAGTCAGTGGACATGAGTTCGAGCAACCTCTGGGAGATGGTGAAGGACAGGGAGGCCTGGAGTGCCGCAGTCCATGGGGTTGCAAAGAACTGAAAACAACTGAGTGACTGAACAACAACAACTTGTAGCCACATGTAAATTAGTGACTGAGCTGTCACCGAAGGAACACCAGCAGAAATGACACTTACCCCTTCCCAGCCTGACCTATAAAACCTGGCACTAAGCTCCTGTGTTCCGGTTCTCTTCTCACAAACTAGAATAAGGAAGTGCCTGAAACCAGCTTCACTCAAGCTGGAGAAGACAATACCTCAGGGAATCATCAAAAACAAAAGAGAAGGAAGCTGGTACTCTGAAAGATTGCCCAGAGCATAGCTATAGGCTAACCTAGAATGCTCACCACAGACTATATAGTACAAAGAAAAAAGGCAACTTGTTTTCTAAGCCACTGAATTATTTTGTTAGTTCTATTAATAACAGCACATAAGCCTTACCTTAACTAACAATGAATTTTCAGATGCCTTAAATTTTGAAACTCTTACTTTAAGAAAAATTGAAAAGATGATGAATGATATGCTCATATATTTTAAAACAAACATAATTTTTTGTTTAATAAAACTACAATGCCTAGACTTCTTTTACTAAGATGATTTATAATGTACAATCACTTATGATATTTACTTCCCTGGATTCTAATCATTTTGTCTTCATATCTTTATATCATGGCATTGCCAAATACAATGTTAACATCCTCTATAATACTTCCTTAGACTTTTAATCCATACCATAATGTTGGGTCAAAACTGTAATAAGAGATCATGCTATTTTGCTATGGATAAAAAATTGTGTCAGATCAATTTTTCAGCACTGGAAAAACTTTATGCTCAGAATCCATGACTAAACTGAAAAAGATTTTCTTTCTGTAATAACAATCACCTGAATTTTAATGAATATAAAAGAGGGCAAAACATTGTGAGAATAAATCAATTTATTCTTCACCAGAATAGTAGCTTCCAGTAAGCAGTATTTGGCAATTTTATATTATGAAAAATATGTTTGATATCTTCCTGTTGAAAATAGTTCTGTGAAAAGTATTCTAGGTTTGCAAGGTGAGAGCAAGTCTCTCAGCATGTCCCACATTACATAATAGTCGCAGTTCCATCATTAAATGTACACGTGTTTGAAGTATCTATTAAGTGCTTCCATGGGAAAGGGTGTCACAAAAATGTGTAAGACACATAAAGCTGGAGGATTCACATTTCCTGATTTCAGAACTTATGAAAAGTCTATCATAATCAAAAGAGTGTGGTACTGGCATAAAGACAGATGCATAGACCAGTGAAAAACAGAAATCCCAGAAATAAACCCTTGCCTCTACAGTCAAATGATTTTCAACCAGAGTAGCCAAGACTATTCAAGGGGAAAAAGACAGTAGATTTCTTCAACAAGTAGAAGAGGAACTAGATATTCACAAGCAAGAGAATGAAGTAAAACCTTCACCTAAAACCACATATCAAAACAAAACTCAGAATACTTACTTAAACATAAGACTTCAAACTACAGAATTCTTAGAAGTAAATCCAGGGTAAAAAATTCATAGCATTGGATTTGGCAGTGATTTCCTGGATTTGGTGGGCTTCCCCGGTGGCTCAGAGGTTAAAGCATCTGCCTGCAATGTAGGAGATCCAGGTTCGATCCCTGGGTCGGGAAGATCCCCTGAAGACGTTAATGGAAACCCACTCCAGTATTCTTGCCTGGGTGATCCCAGGGAAGATCCCCTGGAGAAGGAAACGGAAACCCACTCCAGTATTCTTGCCTGGGAAATCCCATGGATGGAGGAGCCTGGTGGCCTACAGCCCTCGGGGTTGCAAAGAGTCAGACATGACTGAGAGACTTCACTTTCACTTTCACTTTCCTGGATATGACACCAAAGGCACAGGCAAACAAAGAAAAAGAGAGACAAACTGAACTCGATGAAAATTTTTTAACTGTGTGTATCACAAGACATCATCAACAAAGTAAAGAGGCAGCTCAGAAAATCAGAGAAGATATTTTTACATCATATATCTGATAAAGGTCAAATCCAGGATAAACAGAGAACTCCTAAACTCCACAATAAAAAACAAACAACCCAATTCAAAAATAAGCAAAGAACTCCAGTAGATATTTCTCCAAAGATACATATATGACTAATAAGCACATGAAAATATGTTCAGCTTCACTAACCATTCAGTAGAGTTAAGTTCAGTCACTCAGTCGTGTCCGACTCTTTGCGACCCCATGAATTACAGCACGCCAGGCCTCCCTGTCCATCACCAACTCCCGGTGTTCACTCACACTCAGATTGATTGAGTCAGTGATGCCATCCAGCCATCTCATCCTCTGTCGTTCCCTTCTCCTCCTGCCCCCAATCCCTCCCAGCATCAGAGTCTTTTGCATTGTGTCAACTCTTCACATCAGGTGGCCAAAGTACTGGAGTTTCAGCTTTAGCATCATTCCTTCCAAAGAAATCCCAGGGCTGATCTCCTTCAGAATGGACTGGTTGGATCTCCTTGCAGTCCAAGGGATTCTCAAGAGTCTTCTCCAACACCACAGTTCAAAAGCATCAATTCTTTGGCGCTCAGCTTTCTTCACCGTCCAACTCTCACATCCATACATGACCGCAAGAAAAACCATAGCCTTGACTAGACGGACCTTTGTTGGCAAAGTAATGTCTCTGCTTTTCAATATGCTACCTAGGTTGGTCATAATTTTCCTTTCAAGGAGTAAGCAACTTTTAATATCATGGCTGCAGTCACCATCTGCAGTGATTTTGGAGCCACAAAAAATAAAGTCTGACACTGTTTCCACTGTTTCCCCATCTATTTCCCATGAAGTGATGGGACCGGATGCTATGATCTTTGTTTTCTGAATGTTGAGCTTTAAGCCAACTTTTTCACTCTCCACTTTCACTTTCATCAAGAGGCTTTTGAGTTCCTCTTCACTTTCTGCCATAAGGGTGGTGTCATCTGCATATCTGAGGTTATTGATATTTCTCCCAGAAATCTTGATTCCAGCTTGTGCTTCTTCCAGTCCAGTGTTTCTCATGATGTACTCTGCATAGAAGTTAAATAAGCAGGGTGACAATATACAGCCTTGACGTACTCCTTTTCCTAATTGGAACTAGTCTGTTGTTCCATGTCCAGTTCTAACTGTTGCTTCCTGATCAGCATACAGATTTCTCAAAAGGCAGATCAGGTGGTCTGGTATTCCCATCTCTTTCAGAATTTTCCACAGTTTATTGTGATCCACACTGTCAAAGGCTTTGGCATAGTCAATAAAGCAGAAATAGATGTTTTTCTGGAACTCTCTTGCTTTTTCGATGATCCAGCAGATGTTGGCAATTTGATCTCTGGTTCCTCTGCCTTTTCTAAAACCAGCTTGAACATCAGGAAGTTCATGGTTCACATATTACTGAAGCCTGGCTTGGAGAATTTTGAGCATTACTTTACTAGCGTGTGAGATGAGTGCAATTGTGCAGTAGTTTGAGCATTCTAAGAACTGTACAAAAAAGATCTTCATGACCCAGATAATCATGATGGTGTGATCACTGACCTAGAGCCAGACATCCTGGAATGTGAAGTCAAGTGGGCCCTAGAAAGCATCACTATGAACAAAGCTAGTGGAGGTGATGGAATTCCAGTTGAGCTATTCAAAATCCTGAAAGATGATGCTGTGAAAGTGCTGCACTCAATATGCCAGCAAATTTGGAAAACTCAGCAGTGGCCACAGGACTGGAAAAGGTCAGTTTTCATTCCAATCCCAAAGAAAGGCAATGCCAAAGAATGCTCAAACTACCGCACTAAACATTAGGTAAATACAAATCAAAATTACAATGAAATTTCACCCCATACATATCACAATGAGACATCACTTCATACCCATTAAGATGACTACTACATAAATTCAACAGTGTTCATGACGATATAGAGAATCATTTTGTGCTGTTGAAGGAAATGTAAAATGGTACAGCTGCAGCTGCTGTATAAAACCAGAGAAGGCGATGGCACCCCACTCCAGTACTCTCACCTGGAAAATCCCATGGATGGAGGAGCCTGGTAGGCTGCAGCCCATGGGGTCACTGAAGAGTCGGCTTCCCTTTCACTTTTCACTTTCATGCATTGGAGAAGGAAATGGCAACCCACTCCAGTGTTCTTGCCTGGAGAATCCCAGGGACAGGGCAGCCTGGTGGGCTGCTGTCTATGAGGTCACACAGAGTTGGACGCAACTGAAGTGACTTAGCAGCAGTAGCAGCAGCTGTATAAAACAGTACAGCAGTTTCCCAAAATTTTAGAAGAATTACCATATGATCCAGCAATTCCACTTCCAGGTATCTAGCCACAAGAATTGAAAGCACAGTTTCAAAGAGATGACTACGAACCAACATTCATAGCAACATTATTCACAATAGCTGAATCTTAGAAGCAACCCAAGCATCTGTTGATGGATGACTGGAGAAGCAGAACATGTTATATACATTTACATGTATGTATTTAAGGCTGATTTATGATTCAGCCTTAAAAAGGAAGGTAATTATGCTATAACATGGATGAACCCTGAGGACATTAAGCCAAGCCAAATAAGCACATCACAAATACCATATGATTCCACTGACAAGAAGTTCTTACAGTAGAGATGGAAAGTGTGCACGTGTGTGTGTGTGCAAAGTCACTTCAGTGATGTCTGTCTTTGCACCCCATGGACTATAGCCTGCCAGCCTCCTCTGTCCATGGCATTCTCCCTGCAAGATTACTGGAGTGGGTTGCCATCACCTTCTCCAAGAGATCTTCCCCACCCAGGGATTGAACCTACATCTCTTACATCTCCTGCACTGGCAAGTGGATTATTTACCACTAGAGCCACCTGGGAAACCCAGAGATGGAAAATAGAATGATGGTTTCCCTTTGTTGGGGGGAGAGCTGTGGGCAGTTACTGTGTAATACGCAGTTCCAACTTTCTCCACTGTGTTACATGATGTTTGGTTTACAAACAGACTCTACTGGAGTGCTTTTTTAATCACTGGAAATAAACTTGGGTCACTAAATTCATGAAACATCAACTTCATGAAATATATCCCATCCCAACATTCCTGACAGTATATCCTATAGCATATATGATCAGAAGCTTTCCATCCTTCCTTCTAGCATTAAGAACATTAAGATTACAAGAAGAGAAAATATTAACAAAAAATATATAAGAAACATGAAGTCAGCACATAGCATATGTAACTTGAAGATTACCTTACTGTCAAGGATCCCAATTTTTAAACTGTATTCCATAGAGACTAAAGTGGTAGGAATCCTTCTGTTCTGACCAAAGTAGGCAATGTCCACATGCCTCTATTAGTAATGCCACATTCCCAGATTTCAACTTTTTCTCAGGGTTCTAGTTATAGTACCACCTTCCAAGTTTTTTAAGATCCACAAGCATAACCCACCGGTGCCCTACTGCAACTCTCTTGCCTACATTCAACCCCTCCCCAATAGCCTCCTTGGCTACAGTAATCTGCAGTTACTCCAAGAGCACCAGTGGCTTTAGCATTTTGGAAACAGAAAATTAGAGCTTGATTCATTTCTTCTCAATTACTTCCTCTGTGACTTTATAATGTCCTAAATGTATAATCATCATTTATGAAGTTCATACCATGTGTCAAGCATTGTTCTAGGTGATGGAGAAACAAGCACAAATAGGGCACTGTTTAAAGGAACCAACAGTATGAAGTAAATAAGCCGAGACATACCATGCAAGGTGAATGCGCAGGATACTATGGAGTGTGAATCAAGGCATGACTAATTGATTACAGCAGCAGAGTCTAGAAAAGACTTCAATATGAGGGCACTGCTTGAGGTAAGCATAGAAAGAGAAGTTGATATAGTCAGAGAGGGGGACTAGAGGCCAGAGAAAAGAGAGGCAGGGACCAGGTATTGGAAACATTGAAGCAACATGAATAAAAACATGGAGGCTTTAAACAACATGGTACATATTGGAAGAACCAAGGGTTTTGACTGAGTTCTGAAGAAGTCATAATGAATGACACATGACTTTAGAGGGAGAATAAAACAGCCAGTTCATGAATGGTCTTATTTCATGGGCTTCCCTTGTGGCTTAGCTGGTAAAGAATCTGTCTGCAATTTGGGAGACCTGGGTTCAATCTCTGGATTGGGAAGATCCCCTGAAGAAGGGAAAGGCTATCCACTCCAGTATTCTGGCCTGGAGAATTCCATGGGCTGTATAGTCCATGGGGGTCACAAAGAGTCAGACAAGACTGAGTGACTTTCACTTTCATATTAAAGAGTAAAAATCATAGTGCATATAATTTGTGCAATTATGATGTGACAGGTTCTATTCTAGACTCTACTTTAAAAGTCTCATTTTTATTCCATTTTAAGCATGAGGAAACTGAAACACAGAATGGTTTGGTAACTTGCCCCAGGTCACACAGCAATACAGTAAAGGAGCCAGGGAGTTTGAGACTTCCCTGGTGGCTCAGCAGTAAATAATCCACCTGCAATGCCAGAGACTGTTTGCAATACAGGAGACGTAGGTTTGATCCCTGGGTCGGGAAGATCCCCTGGAGAAGGAAGTGGCAATACACTCCAGTATTCTTGCCTGGGAAATCCCATGGACAGAGGAGACTGGTGGGCTACAGACCCTGAGGTCGCAAGAGTTGGACACGACTTAGCAACTAAACCACCACCACCACCAGGGTGTCTGAGACAATAAATTGGGCTCTTAGCTATCAGGGTGACTGCTTTCAGCAGTGTGCACCTTATTACTTTTGATGGGCCATTAAAGAGTTTTAAGTAGAAGAATAAAATGAGTATTCTGGTAGTAGAAATGAGGCAGGATTAAAACTTAGATAGAAGGCAACAAAGAAGGCAAAAATGAAATGCAAAGAAATCAGGAAGATTTCTTTTTTTCTTTTGGCTGCACTGCATGGCTTCTCGGAGAAGGCAATGGCAATCCACTCCAGCACTCTTGCCTGGAAAATCCCATGGACAGAGGAGCCTGGTTGGCTGCAGTCCATGGGGTCGCTAAGAGTCGGACACGACTGAGCGACTTCACTTTCACTTTTCACTTTCATGCATTGGAGAAGGAAATGGCAACCCACTCCAGTGGAGAATCCCAGGGACGAGGGAGCCTGGTGGGCTGCCATCTCTGGGGTCGCACAGAGTCGGACACGACTGAAGTGACTTAGCAGCAGCAGCATGGCTTCTAGGATCTCGGCACTCTGATCAGGGATGGAACCTGTGCCCTTGGTAGTGAAAGCACCAAGTCTGAACCACTGGACCTCCAGGGAACTCCAACATTCAAAGGAATTATATTAAGGAGGTAGAAACTATAATACTCAGAGAACAGTTAAGTGCAGGAGCCTGAATCAGTTAGCTTTTGCTGCATAACTAACCACCCAAAATTTAGTGGCTTCAAATAACAAGACTTTATTTCAAGAGTAGGTTGATGGATTAGTGAGGACCAGGAAGGCTTGGAAGGACCTTGCTCATGTGCCTCAGCCAACTGGTGAATGAGTTGTAAGATAGCTCTACTAACATTGGCTGGATTCTCCCACATGTCTGGGGCCTCAGTCAGGATGAATCCACTGATTCCTGGTGCAAGGTCTTCTGTCATGCAGCAGGCTAGCCCAGGTCTGTTCTCCTGGCGGCAGAACAGAGGTACAAGGAGGATATGTGAGGGCAACAGAAGTTTGCTGGGCTGCTTGATGCCTAGGCTTGGAAATAGCACATCATCTATGAATCAAAGTAGGTAACAAGGCATTTCTCCAAAGATTTTACAAGGCCTGCTCAGACTCAAGGAGAAGAGAAGTAGATCCCTCCCATTTACAGTCACACTGTAAATGGTGTTCAGACAGACAGTGTGGATAATTGTCATATTTTTAAAAATTGAATGAATTGGAGAGAGGAAAAGAAAACATCAGTGATGACTCCCTGCTTTGCTGCCTAAGAAACAGAAGGAATGATGGTGCCATATACAGAAACGGGGCCAACAGGGCCCTTCAGTGGTGTTCCACAGAAAGTGAATAAAAGTTGCCATGAGTGTTTTTTTCAGTGGTGTGAACCAGAAATCTACACAAATAACACAGTAATAACAACAGAAAGAATGTGACAGAATACTCAGCTTAAGACTCAATGAAAATAAAAAGTTGTTACCAAAAACTATACATTCTATGATATGACAGTGGAATCGACTGAACTTATTTATAACAAACACTGACAGAACATGTGAAAAATAAGCCACGATTTCCTTTGAGGTCTAAAGACATGCAAAGTCCCACTCACACCTGCCAAATCAGTCGTATTGTGGGAATTCACCACAATGAAACCACTGTCAAGGATGTAACATAAGTAAGTTGTATAGTCACTTGAGCTCTGTGTTTAAACCAAGTTAAAGGCCCTTCTAGGAATAGGAAAAGTTCATGTGTGCTGTTACAGAAAAGAACAGAGTGGGTTGCAAGAAAGAAAGTCTCTGGAGTCAGTGGCTATGACTGAGAGCTTTCTTTGTCACAAGCTAGGACACATTGTACTGCTCAACAGAAAGTCAAAGTAGTCGTCACGTCTCACCAATGTGCATTCTTTGCTTAACTCAAAGGAAACTATCAACAGGTTTCATAAATGAGGCTCACTTTTGTAACCCAACCTGCTGCTAATTCCTGACTACAATGTTTAGTGCAAGTTTCCCATGAACAAGTAAAATAAACTCAATTTCTTCACTCTGCTATTTAAGGCTTTCCTCCAGCCTTCCTCATTTCATGTCTTGACTCAAATTTCTCAATTTCTCATAAATTCAGCCAGTGCTATTCTCTTGGTGAATGTGCTATCTACAATCATACCCTGTCTTCCTTGGTTTCTTTGCCCTCACTCAGCTCTGTATTCTGCCTGTGCTGCTTCTTTATTATTTTTGTTATTGCTGCTCAGTGACTCAGTCATGTCTTTTTGTGACCTCATGGACTGTAGCACACCAGGCTTCCTTGAGTTTGCTCAAATTAATGTCCATTGAGTTAGTGATGCCATCCAATCATCTCATCCACTGTCACCCCCTTGTCCTCCTGCCCTCAATCTTTCCCAGCATCAGAGTCTTTTTCTTTGCATCAGGCTTGGAACATCAGCTTCAGCATCAGTCCTTCCAGTGAATATTCCTTTAGGATTGACTGGATTGATCTCCTTGCTGTCCAAGGGACTCTCAAGAGTCTTCTCCAGCAAAAAAGTTTGAAGGCATCAACTCTTGGGCACTCAGCCTTCTTCATGGTCCAATTCTCACATCCATACATGACTACTGGAAAAATCATAGCTTTGACTATATGGACCTTTGTTGGTAAAGTGATGTATTTGTTTTTTTCATAAGCTAAGTTTGTCATAGTTTTTCTCCCAAGGAACAAGCGTTCTTATTATCTTGGCTCTTCCAAAACCTTACTTGAACTTTAAGTCATGACCCCAGCACCACAGATTCCAGCAGCTTATTATGACTTTTCTATTTCCAGAACTTCCATTCCACATTGTACCTCATTCTTTGTCTACCCTGGACACTCTGTCTTCTACTAAAATTTTTGTTTGTTGCCAAGGACAGGGGTGAGGGGTGGGGGGAAATGTGAAAAGTGGTCAAAGGGTATAAAATTCCAGTTGAATAAATCCTGTAATGTACAGCATGGGGACTATAGTTAACAATACTGTACTGTGTATTTGAAAATTACTGACAGTAGGTTTTAAAAGTTCTCACCACACACACAAATTTTAACTATGTGTGGTGATAGATGTGTTAACTAACCTTGTTGTGGCATCATTTTGCAATATATACATGTAGCTAATCATTATACTGTACGCCTTAAACTTATAAATGTTATATGTCAACTATATCTCAATAAAGCTGGGAAAAACATTTTTAATAAAAAATAAATACAAAATAAAAGTTTTTATTTGTTTCATCCTCAACTTCCTGGTACCTTCCCTGAAGACACATGAATTTACTCTTTTTAAAGATGGATTTGCTAAGAGTAGCAAGTGAGGAGTGAGGTTAGAGCTCTCTCTCTGCCAACAAAACAGTTTTCATCTGCTTCAAATAATGGTCTACAGATTTGTTATCTGAAGATATGTTATTTGAAGATAAAGTTCTGTAAATGTTTTAAATGTGTGAAAACTACTGTTTGCTCATTTTTGCATCTCTTGCTGTTTCAAATGCAACCCCTTTCCCCCGGTGGTGGGTAGAAATCTGTGCAAACTAAACTTAGTATAATGAGTAAAAAAAATCATTCTCTGCCTGCCAGAAGATAACAATAAAGAGATATTGAGTACTAGAAAGTTCATATCCAATCAATTGGCATATATTATTGAAAAGTGCAAAATCATTCACTAGAAAATAAAAGTGGCAAATCAGCAGGAAAATAAGTACTGTTAGAGAAGGTAATTTCCAGTGATGGGTTCAATCTGGAACAAAGCATGATCAGAACTTTCTAAAATGATCAAAACTTCTTAAAAGGCAAACTGAGATGTGAGCACATATAAAATATGTAGTGTGCATTCACTCCTTAACTCTTTATCTAAAGAAACAACCATAACTATGGTACTATCTTATACAATTTTCTCCAATTAATCCACTCCATGGACAGAGGAGCCTGGTGGACTACATTCCATGGGGTTGCAAAGAGTCAGACATGACTGAGCAACTTTTACTTTCACAGATGTCCATATCCTGATCCCCAGGACCTGTAAATATCTTACATTACGCGGCATGAGGGAGTTACAGTTACAGATGGAATTAAGGTTGCTAATCAGCTGATGTTAGAGTAAGGAAATTATCCTGGATTATCCAGCTGGGCTCAATTAATCCTTATGGCTCCTTAAATGTGGGACAGGGAAGCAGAACCATCAGAACAAGAGAGATGGCATATGGAGAAAGGCCTTGCTGGCTTTGCAGATTAAAGGGGCTGTGAGCCAAGGAATCCAGGAAACCTCTACAAGTTGGAAAGGCAAGAAAACGAACTCTCCTTCCTCCAGGAAGGAAGGCAGCTCTGCTGACACATTAATTTTAATGTGTCAGACTTCTGACTCCCACAACTGTAAGATAATAAATTTGTGCTCCTTTAATCTATCATTTGTAGTAACATTTACAGCAATAGAAAATAAATACACCAACAAAAATTGTTCCAACTTTCCCCAGATGCCCAGAAACTGCTCTCTTTATCAAATATCTTTCTTATTTCAATCACCTATCAGTACTCCCAAACTATTTTGATTTGTAAGATGATAATTTTAAATTGATGAGATAGTGATGCTTTCTATAAATTGCTTTGTCAAAATAATTACTAAGTAAGACATTACCAAAGACTTACTGAATATTAAACCATGACTCTACAGCTATTTTAATTAATGTCATTCAGACACTAATTTAGAGGCAAAATGTATTTTTTAAATCCTCAAATAGCACATAATAATGACCTATTTTATTTTTGAGAAGACAAATATTGTATTGTGAATTGATCTCTTCTTTAAAAACAAACAGCTTAACAAAACTAGGCATTGTTTGCTTGATCTACCAATACTATGTATATACATGAAGCACAAGAGAATGAGAAGAGTAAAGGTGATATCACACTTCTAGCACAATTTCATCAAAATGGTAAAAATGTGTTTAAATGCTTGCCAAGGTCCACAACAATTGGAATTGAAGAACTCACATATTGTTCGTGTGTACATGGATTTCTTCTGTTTCAAAACACTTTCATTTCAGTATCATTTAGAAAATGTGAGACTCATTTTTATCTAAACAACAAAAAAATCATTAGCAGCTAAGATCTAGCAATGCCGTGAATCCCACTAAACCTCAGTTTTTTCTTTATGATTTTACCAGCCTCCTCAGCACTCTATGTTAGTTCTGAGGTTCAGCAAACTGTAACCTACCAAATTACTTTTTTCACCTACGTGTGCATGGAATGTGCTCAGTAGTGTCCTATTCTTTGAGAATGCAATGTAAGAGACGCAGGAGACACAGGTTCTGCAGCCCACCAGGCTCCTCTGTCTATGGAACTTTCTCCAGGCAAGAATACTGCAGTGAGGTGTCATTTCCTACTCCCAGGGATATTCCCAACCCAGGGATTGAACCTATGTCTCCTGCATTAGCAGGTAGATTCTTTACCATTGTACCACCTGGGAAACCCTTTATTCCCTTAGTTCCTCCTATAAGTCAAATGCCAAGGTAGGCAGAGAAACAAGAATTAGACAATAACTTCAACAATTAATGTAGAATGTAAGACAGAATGCTAAGAAGTTTCATGGCTAATACAAACTGGAATGAGGATGGCACAGTACCTCCATCCCTAGGGAATCAGAATGCCTACTGGGTGAAAACCACTAGACCATTCAGGTATGACCTAAATCAAATCCCTTATGATTATACAGTGGAAGTGAGAAATAGATTTAAGGGCCTAGATCTGATACATAGAGTGCCTGATGAACTATGGAATGAGGTTCGTGACATTGTACAGGAGACAGGGATCAAGACCATCCCCATGGAAAAGAAATGCAAAAAAGCAAAATGGTTGTCTGGGGAGGCCTTACAAATAGCTGTGAAAAGAAGAGAAGCGAAAAGCAAAGGAGAAAAGGAAAGATATAAGCATCTGAATGCAGAGTTCCAAAGAATAGCAAGAAGAGATAAGAAAGCGTTACTCAGTGATCAATGCAAAGAAATAGAGGAAAACAACAGGATGGGAAAGACAAGAGATCTCTTCAAGAAAATTAGAGATACCAAGGGAACATTTCATGCAAAGATGGGCTCGATAAAGGACAGAAATGGTATGGACCTAACAGAAGCAGAAGATATTAAGAAGAGGTGACAAGAATACACAGAAGAACTGTACAAAAAAGATCTTCACAACCCAGATAATCATGATGGTGTGATCACTGACCTAGAGCCAGACATCCTGGAATGTGAAGTCAAGTGGGCCTTAGAAAGCATCACTACGAACAAAGCTAGCGGAGGTGATGGAATTCCAGTTGAGCTATTTAAAATCCTGAAAGATGATGCTGCGAAAGTGCTGCACTCAATATGCCAGCAAATTTGGAAACCTCAGCAGTGGCCACAGGACTGGAAAAGGTCAGTTTTCATTCCAATCCCAAAGAAAGGCAATGCCAAAGAATGCTCAAACTACCACACAATTGCACTCATCTCACACGCTAGTAAAGTAATGCTCAAAATTCTCCAAGCCAGGCTTCATCAATACGTGAACTGTGAACTTCCAGATGTTCAAGCTGGTTTTAGAAAAGGCAGAGGAACCAGAGATCAAATTGCCAACATCTGCTGGATCATCGAAAAAGCAAGAGAGTTCCAGAAAAACATCTATTTCTGCTTTATTGACTATGCCAAAGCCTTTGACTGTGTGGATCACAATAAACTGTGGAAAATTCTGAAAGAGATGGGAATACCAGAGCACCAGACCTGCCTTTGAGAAATCTGTATGCTGGTCAGAAGCAACAGTTAGAACTGGACATGGAACAACAGACTAGTTCCAATTAGGAAAAGGAGTACGTCAAGGCTGTATATTGTCACCCTGCTTATTTAACTTCTATGTAGAGTACATCATGAGAAACACTGGACTGGAAGAAGCACAAGCTGGAATCAAGATTTCCGGGAGAAATATCAATAACCTCAGATATGCAGATGACACCACCCTTCTGGCAGAAAGTGAAGAGGAACTCAAAAGCCTCTTGATGAAAGTGAAAGTGGAGAGTGAAAAAGTTGGCTTAGAGCTCAACATTCAGAAAACGAAGATCATGGCATCTGGTCCCATCCCTTCATGGGAAATAGATGGGGAAACAGTGGAAACAGTGTCAGACTTTATTTTGGGGGGCTCCAAAATCACTGCAGATGGTGACTGTAGCCATGAAATTAAAAGACATTCCTTGGAAGGAAAGTTATGACCAACCTAGATAGCATATTGAAAAGCAAAGACATTACTTTGCCAACAAAGGTCCGGCTAGTCAAGGCTATGGTTTTTCCTGTGGTCATGTATGGATGTGAGAGTTGGACTGTGAAGAAGGCTGAGTGCCGAAGAATTGATGCTTTTGAACTGTGGTGTTGGAGAAGAGTCTTGAGAGTCCCTTGGACTGTAAGGAGATCCAACCAGTCCATTCTGAAGGATATCAGCCCTGGGATTTCTTTGGAAGGAATGATGCTAAAGCTGAAACTCCAGTACTTTGGCCACCTCATGCAAAGAGTTGACTCATTGGACAAGACTCTGATGCTGGGAGGGATTGGGGGCAGCAGGAGAAGCAGACGACAGAGGATGAAAAGGCTGGATGGCATCACTGACTCGATGGATGTGAGTCTGAGTGAACTCTGGGAGTTGGTGATGGACGGGGAGGCCTGGCGTTCTGTGATTCATGGGGTTGCAAAGAGTCAGACAGGACTGAGTGACTGAACTGAACTGAACTGACTGACTGGGTGCCAGGCACTATGCATGCTAAGTGTTTTATATAACCTTCACAATAATTCCACAAGGGAGTGCTATTGTTTTTCCCTTTTTACTGATAAGAAAGATAAAGCTTAGATTACCTTTTCCAAAGCCTGAGGAAAATAAGGGATAAAGCCAAAGCTCATTCACTGAACAAACAATTATTTGAGAACCTACTGTGTGTGAGGCATGTTTCAGATACTGAGACTACAGTAATGAAGATAAGAGATAAAAATATCTACCTTCAAAAAAATAAAATTCTAGAGAGAGCAACAGAAAATATACAAAATAAAAATTAAATGTATTTTACATATACACATACACACAGTTTGGTAGGTAGTGATAAATGAAACGTATAAGTGAAATAGGAGTGAAGACTGAAGTAAGATGTTCAAGGAGGCCCTCATGTTCAATGTAGTACATTTGACATGCTTGTTAGCCATCCAAGTGTATTTGTCAAGTAGGCAGAGAATACATGAGAGAAGGCAACGTTTGAGTCATTGCTTAGAGAAGGCAATGGCACCCCACTCCAGTACTCTTGCCTGGAAAATCCCATGGACGGAGGAGCCTGGTAGGCTGCAGTCCATGGGGTCGCTAAGAGTCGGACATGACTGAGCGACTTCACTTTCACTTTTCACTTTCATGCATTGGAGGAGGAAATGGCAACCCACTCCAGTATTCTTGCCTGGAGAATCCCAGGGATGGGGGAGCCTGGTGGGCTGCCGTCTATGGGGTCGCACAGAGTCGGACATGACTGAAGCGACTTAGCAGCAGCAGCAGCAGTGAGGGAGTTGGACAAGCAGATATCTAAGGGGAAGGCACTTAAAGGAGAATCAATGGCAAGTATAAAGGTCCTGAGATGGGAGCTGATGTGCCTGAAGTTGAGTGGAAAAGGGAAGAGCGACAGAAGATGAGATCTGGATACACTGTTAGAGGGGGCAGATAATACAGGACTTTGTAGTTCACAGTCAGGCCTTCGGCATTTGCTCCAGATAAGAATTTTGATCCTAGAAGGACATGTTTTTAACAGGATTCCTTCGGCTACTATACTGAGAACAATCTGAGAAAAGGAAGCAGGGAGACTGGTTAGAACATATCTTCATATGAGTGTGATAACAGTATAAAAGTGGTAAGTTGTCAGATTCTCAACATGTTTGAAAGCAAAGTCATCAGGATTGCAGATAGATTGAACAGGGTGTAAGACAAAGAGAGGAGTCAAAAATGAGAGAAAGATTTGAGGCTGGAGCAACCAGAAAGACAAATTGCCATTAATCTTTGGGAGGAAGCAGTGAATCCCACAGATGGAGGAGCCTGGTGGGCTACAGTCCACGGGGTCGCAAAGAGTCGGACACGACTGAGCGACTTCACTTCATTTCACCAGGAGCTTAGACTTGGATATCATATATTTGATATTCTTATCAGACATTAGAGTCAATTAGAAATTATTAAGTAGGAAGTTGAATTTATCAGACTAGAGTTTTGGGAAGACTCTGGGACTAGAGAAATAAATCTGGAAACCATTTAATTTAATATAAATTTACATATAAATTTAATTCCAGATCTGTTTAATTCTCAAACCTAGTTCCTATTTGTCCGGAGCAATTCTCCACTGCATTTCTACCTTGTTTCAGGTTATCTTTTCAAGTATGTTTATACAACAAACATCCCTGGAGGCTAGAGAGAGTGTCTCTCTCTAGGTTGAAGGATAGATTTGTTTCCTGATCAAGATACTTAAGGCAATGTCTCCCTTGGTAGTAAACAATAGTCAGATTGGCTTGCAGTTTGCAATTCTCTAATAAAAGCAGTTTCCTAAGCTCAGCTGTGACCTAAACCCATTATGTGTGCAACGTCCACCAGGATCCACTTCATATCACCCCCTTGAGCAGAGGGGAGAGCAAGGGAAAGCTCATGCTACCTGATGTCCCATGAGTAGTAAATTGTCTAGATCCATTCAAACTCATGATGTCTTTACCAACCACATTTATGGAAATGTGACAAACTGATCTAGCAGCTGAAATAGTAGCTGATGCTTAGAAACTGACCCCTGAACTAGTAGTTAAGAGGAACCACTGGACATTTTGTAACAAGGGAAGAGGTGTGATATGATCTCAAGTTTGAAATTAAAATCCTTCTGATATTTGAGGGAAAGCTAAACTGGAGAAAAACAAAGAATAGAAGAAGAGAAACCAGCCAGGCTGCTGTGGCAGCAATTCATGCAAGAAATGAAAAGACCCAACAGAGGTGTTAAACAAGGGGACTGAAAGATGGAGGAAGATTTAAAAGATGTTTAGGAGTTAAAATCAATTGGCCTTTAAGGTAGATCTTTATAACATTAAGTCAGAAAATTTCAACTGTAAGTAGGAGAGTAATTGGGGGTCACTTTCTTATATAAGAGGAACAAAGTTAGGCACAGTTGCCACATGCCTGTCAGAACTCTGTGTTGACTTCTCCATGTAGTATTTCTATTTTTCATGGCCTCAAGCTGCAGACTTGTGCATCAGATTCTCAAACAGCAATGCCCATAACAGGAAAGAAAGGGAGAAATCCATTGTACAGGCATTTCTTTGCTTTTTAATAAGAGAGGAAGATCTTTCCTTTGTTGTTGTTGTTCAGTCACCCACCAAGTCACGTCGGACTCTTCATGATCCCATAGACAGCAGTACGCCAGGCTTCCCTGCCTCTAATCATCTTCTGGAGTTTGCCCAAGTTTGGTCCATTGCATCAGTGATACCATCCAACCATCTCATTCTCTGTCACCCTTTTCTCCTTCTGCCTTCAATCTATCCCAGCATCAGGGACTTTCCAATGAGTCAGCTCTTCACAATAGGTGGCCGAAGTATTAGAGCTTCATCTTCAGCATCAGTCCTTCCAATGAGTTTTCAGGCTTGAGTTCCTTTAAGATTGACTGGTTTGATCTCCTTGCAATCCGAGGGACTCTCAAGAGTCTTCTCCAGCACCAGAGTTCAAAAGCATCAATTCTTCAGCACTCTGCCTTCTTTATAGTCCAGCTCTCACAATCATACGTGACTACTGGGAAGACTATAGCCTTGACTATACAGACCTTTGTCGGCAAACTGATGTCTTTGCTTTTTAACAAATAATCCCATTAATCATATAGGGAAAAATGCCCATGACTTGAGTGCAAGGAAAGCTGAGAGAAGAAAATCTGGCCCTTTCAGCCTCTATAGTGGGAGGTCGGTTATAATGATAGTGAAGAGAGGGTTAGAATTGGCTGCTGGACAGACAACCAATAGTATCTCTCAGAGTGTCTGATTAGATATGGAAGCAGAAAGGAAGAACACAAAATGACTGCTTAGACACCTGGCTTGGATCACGGCACAGATGGTATTGTCATTCATGGACAAAGCAGTGAAAGAAGAACAGATTCAGGGTAGGGAATGATTAGATCTCTTTGAACACATTTGAATTTCTCATTGGAAAGCCCAGAACTCAAGTTTGAGAGCTAAGCTAGAATTATATACTTTTGGGACAGTATAACCGAAGTCATAGAGCAAAAGTGTCTAGATAGAGTGAGATTAGAGAAGAGGGCCAAAAAGGGAAGCTCTGAAAGAGAAGCCCATTTGACAGGCTGAAAAGGAAAGTTCATGAAAGTAATCAAGAAAACAGGAGACAGTAATATTTTAAGACAGAAGAGAAGCAAATGCCACTAAATGCTTCCCGGAGATCAAATAAGAAGCTGAGGAATGTCTATCAATTTCAGCCACAAATGTGGAACAGTGACCTCTGCCAAGGAAGATAAATATATAGGGAATTAGTTATAAACAAGTGATTCTGGGTCATTAAGTTATCTGTTAGACTCTTTATTTTTTAATTAGGGCATGCAAGCCCTCCTCTGTAAGACGGATGAATTATTATTGATAAAGTGAAGTCACTCAGTCATGTCCGACTCTTTGCAACCTCGTGGACTGTAGCCTACCAGACTCCTCCATCCATGGGATTTTCCAGGCAAGAATACTGGAGTGGGTTGCCATTTCCTTCTCCAGGGGAACTTCCCGACCCAGGGATCGAACCCAGGTCTCCTGCATTGTAGGCAGACACTTTACCATCTGAGCCACAAGGGAAGCCCATATTATAGATAATGGCTACACAATTAAAATATACAACTTTCAAGAAGTATCTATGCCTTGATCTTCATAGAACCAGCAAAGTCACCTATTAAGTCTAGGCTGGTCAATAAAACACCCTCCGTCTTTCCAACATATAAAATATTGGGGACTATTATTCAAATTCCACACCTTATTTGTCATTCAGTTCAGTTCAGTTGCTCACTCATGTCCAACTCTTTGCAACCCCATGGACTGCAGCACACCAGGCTTCCCTGTCCAACACCAACTCCTGGATCTTACTCAAACTCATGTACGTCAAGTCAGTGATGCCATCCAACCATCTCATCCTCTGTCAGCCCCTTCTCATCCCACCTTCAATCTTTCCCAGCAACAGGGTCTTTTCCAATGAGTCAGTCCTTCCCATCAGGTGGCCAAAGTATTGGAGTTTCAGCTTGAACATCAGTCCTTCCAATGAATATTCAGGACTGATATCCTTTAGGATGGACTGGTTGGATCTCCTTGCAGTCTAAGGGACTCTCAAGAGTCTTCTCCAACACCACAGTTCAAAAGTATCAATTCTTCAGAGCTCAGCTTTCTTTATAGTCCCAACTCTCACATCCATACATGACTACTGGAAACACCATAGCTTTGACTAGAAGGACAATTTGTTGGCAAGGTAATGTCTCTGCTTTTTAATATGCTATCTAGATTGGTCATTGCTTTTCTTTCAAGGAACAAGCATCTTTTAATTTCATGGCTGCAGTCACCATCTGCAGTGATTTTGGAGCTCAAACAAAGTCTCTTACTGTTTCTATTGTTTTCCCATCTGTTTGCCATGAAGTGATGGGATCGGATGCCATGATCTGTTTTCTGAATGTTGAGCTTTAAGCCAACTTTTTCACTCTCCTCTTTCACTTTCTTCAAGAGGCTCTTTAGTTCTTGTTTGCTTTCTGCCATAAGGCTGGTGTCATCTGCATATCTGAAGTTATTGATATTTTTCCCTGCGATCTTGATTCCAGCTTGTGCTTCATTCTGGCATTTTGCATGATGCACCCTGCATATAAGTTAAAGAAGCAGAGTGACAATATGCAGCCTTGACGTACTCCTTTCCTGATTTGGAACCAGTTTGTTGTTCCATGTCCAGTTCTAACTGGTGCTTCTTGACCTGCATACAGATTTCTCAGGAGGCAGGTCAGGTGGTCTGGTATTCCCAACTCTTTAAGAATTTTCCACAGTTTGTTGTGATCCACACAATCAAAGGCTTTAGCGTAATCAATAAAGCAGAAATAGATGTTTTTCTGGAACTCTCTTGCTTTTTGATGATCCAATGGATGTTGGCAATTTGATCTCTGGTTCCTCTGCCTTTTCTAAATCCATCTTGAACATCTGGAAGTTCATGGTTCATGTATTGCTGAAGACTGGCTTGGAGAATTTTGAGCATTACTTTGCTAGCGTGTGAGAGGAGTGCAACTGTGTGGTAGTTTGAGCATTCTTTGCATTGCCTTTCTTTGGGACTGGAATGAAAACTGACCCTTTCCAGTCCTGTGGCCACTGCTGAGTTTTCCAGATTTGCTGGCATATTGAGTGCAGCACTTTCACAGCATCATCTTTTAGGATTTGAAATAGCTCAACTGGAATTCCATCAGTTCCACTAGCTTTGTTCGTAGTGATGCTTCCTAAGGCCCACTTGACTTCTCATTACAGGATGTCTGACTCTAGGTGAGTGATCACACCATCATGATTATCTGGGTCATAAGATCTTTTTTGTATAGTTCTTCTGTGTATTCTTTTCACCTCTTCTTAATATCTTCTGCTTCTGTTATGTCCATACCATTTATGCCCTTTATTGTGCCCATTTTTCATGAAACTTTCCCTTTTGTATATCTAATTTTGTTAAAGAGATCTCTAGTCTTTCCAATTCTATTGTTTTCCTCTATTTCTTTGCACTGATCACTGAGAAAGGCTTTCTTATCTCTCCTTGTCATTCTTTGGAACTCTGTATTCAAATAGGTATATCTTTCCTTTTCTCCTTTGCCTTTTGCTTCTCTTGTTTTCTCAGCTATTTGTAAGGCCTCCCCAGACAGCCATTTTGCCTTTTTGCATTTCTTTCTTGGGGATAGTCTTGATCCTTGCCTCCTGTACAATGTCAAGAACCTCTGTCCATAGTTCTTCAGGCACTCTATCAGATCTAATCCCTTGAATCTATTTTTCACTTCCACTGTATAATCATAAGGGATTTGATTTAGGTCATACCTGAATTTTCTAATGGTTTTCCATACTTTCTTCAATTTAAGTCTGAATTTTGCAATAACTTTATATGGCTAAAGAATACATTTTCTTTATCAAGGTTAATTTTCTTACACTAATCTGCTTCTGTTCACTACTTCCAAAAGTGTGCAAAAATGAAATGTAAGGAATATGCTATCCAAATAAAAGCCTGATTTCTATGGCAGTGATCTGAGACATAGGCCAAGTTTGTGAGGAAATGTTGCTGTATTTTAAAATTCCTAAAATTTTACATCATTCTATTTTGCTTTTTGCTTTTTCAGTTCTCCGGTATATCTCAAACATCATGAATGAAAGTGGCTATTAAGCTTTATATTGTAGTAAATTTAAATTTCAGTGAAGTTCAGCTTTTTAATAGTCCTTTCTCTATGTCGCTCATGCTCATACTTAGTCACTCAGTTGTGTTGGACTCTTTGCAACTCCACGGACTGCAGCCTGCCGGGCTTCTCTGTCCATGGGATTTTTCAGTCAAGAATTTTGGATCCAGTTGTCATTTCCTCCTCCTGGGTATCCCAGGGATTGAACCCACGTCTTCTGTGTCTCCTGCATTGCAGGTGGATTATTACCTGCTGAGCGATCATGAAAGCTTGCTATGCTATAGAAGATCAGCCAGTGTGTGCGTGTGTGTGTGTGTGTGTGTGTGCGTTAGTCACTCAGTCATTTCTGATTCTTTGTGACCCCATGGATTGTAGCCCCACCTGGCTCCTCTCTCCACGAAATTCTCAGGTAAGAATACTGGAGTGGGTTGCCAATCCCTTCTCGAGAGTATCTTCTTGACCCAGGGATTGAACCCAGGTTTCCTGTATTGTAGGCAGATTCTTTACCATCTGAGCCACCATGAAAACCAGAGTGACCTGCTATGCCATGAAGAACAATTGGAAAAAAACAAAACCAATTCTCGAGAGTATCAGCACATCCTCCCCTATATCAGGTTCAATCATGCCCTCTTGTGTCTAAGCGAGGAATAGCAGCTCCAACTTTAAAATCGAAATAAAAGGAACTCTATACACTTGCTATGTGCCAGGTGCCAGGCTGGGTCCTGAGTTCACGTGTGGACAAGACTTATAAGGTCCCTATCCTCACGAAGATTATTTAGAACTTTAATTATGATAAAATTTTACATTCCATTTGAAAATCTGTATGAAGATTAAGCATTTCATTACATAGTACATAGTTTTATCAGCTTAAAAAAAATATATTGCCACCAATTTCTTTAGTCTACAATCTTAAATCACTGATTCATCTTACACCTAAATTTTTCTCCTTAACTTCTAGTGGTAAAATTCATAATACACTGATTTAGTTATATAGCTATTATTTACAAAGATATAACCTTCAATACAATGACGCTGTGATGTTTAATTCTAAAGCTCTTATTTAATCTTGGTATTAGTTGTCATTGAGAAGCCTCTGAAGCTATAATTTCATAGTTCATGATCCCAGGACAATTTTCCCTATTAAATTATAGACAAGAGTGCTTTAGTCTATGTTATAAAATTGAAATTCCCTAAATCTTATTATATATTCTTACATCTGCAATTTTATGATTCTTATCTAAAGAAATCTGAAAATCTCAGAACTTACATAAGTTTCTCAAATCATACAGCTTAGTTTTTGTGGTTTTCAAAACAAAAGTTGTTTTAATTTCAAGAAACAGCAACTTGACTGTGATTGCTGCAGACAGATGATAAATCTTATGGCGCAGAATGAAACCTTCTATAATAAAAGTAAATAAGATACTATATAAACCATAGTAGGCAGATGTTGGAGAATTTGATTTCAATGAAACATTTAAATCAATGATCACCCATACTAGCATTTTAATCTTTTACACAGAGACCACTGTTTCACCCTTAACCATTAAATCACCATATCTCTCTATCAGGAGGCTGTTTAAGTGTGATTACCATTGTGCATTTCTCATTCAACCAATTGCCCAACCCCTTTAATTTTTATTCTAAGAGTATTCTCTTATTCTTGCTCAGTGTTTGGCAGTTGGGAACCTCCAATTAAAGTTAGTCTTATGCATGGTGACTTTAACCCCTCCTCCAAGTATATCAAATTCCAAGCAATCATAAATAAACCTAAAATTTGATTTAAAACAAAGAGCCTGCTATGCAAAGGTACCTTCAAGTTTCCTAGTCTTTCTTTATAGCCAAATGACTGACTGAAAACCTCACCTAAATTAAAAAGTTAAACCCCCCAATTATCTTCTCAGACTATGTAAAAAAATGAAATTAGAATTCTCCCTAACATTATAAAAAATAAAAATGGATTAAACACCTAAACATAAGGCCAAAGAGCATAAAACTCATAGAGGAAAACATAAAGCAGAACACTCTGACATAAATCACAGCAAGATCTTTTTTGATCCACCTCTTAGTGTAATGAGGATAAAAACAAAAATAAGCAAATGGGACCTAGCTAAACTTAAAAACTTTTGCACACCAAAGGACACCATAAATAAAATGAAAAGACCCATGCCCAACCCACAGAATTTGAGAAAATATTTGCAAATGAAGCAACCAACAAGGGATTGATCTCCAAAATATATAAACGGCTAATGCAAAGCTAGTAGAGGTGATGGAATTCCAGTTGAGCTATTTCAAATCCTAAAAGATGATGCTGTGAAAGTGCTGCACTCAATATGCCAGCAAACTTAGAAACCTCAGCAGTAGCCACAGGACTGGAAAAGGTCAGTTTTCATTCCAATCCCGAAGAAAGGCAATGCAAAGAATGCTCAAACTACTGTACAGTTGCACTCACTCACACGCTAGCAAAGTAATGCTCAAAATTCTCTAAGCAAGGCTTCAACAGTATGCGAACCATGAACTTTCAGATGTTTAAGCTGGACTTAGAAAAGGCAGAGGAACCAGAGATCAAATTGCCAACATCCGATGGATCATCGAAAAGCAAGAGAGTTCCGGAAAAATATCTACTTCTGCTTTATTGACTACGCCAAAGCCTTTGACTTTGTGGATCACAACAAACTGTGGAAAATTCTTAAAGAGTTGGGAATACCAGACCACCTGACTTGCCTCCTGAGAAATCTGTATGAAGGTCAGGAAGCAACAGTTAGAACTTGACATGGAACAACAGACTGGTTCCAAATCAGGAAAGGAGTATGTCAAGGCTGCATATTGTCACCCTGCTTCTTTAACTTATATGTAGGGTGCATCATGTAAAATGTCAGAATGAAGCACAAGCTGGAATTAAGATTACAGGGAGAAATATCAGTAACTTCAGATATGCAGATGATGCCACCCTTATGGCAGAAAGTGAAGAAGAACTAAAGAGCCTCTTGAAGAAAGTAAAAGAGGAGAGTGAAAAAGTTGGCTTAAAGCTCAACATTCAGAAAACTGAGATCATGGCATCTGGTCCCATCACTTTATGGCAAACAGATGGGAAAACAATGGAAACAGTAAGAGACTTTGTTTGAGCTCCAAAATCACTGCAGATGGTGACTGCAGCCATGAAATTAAAAGACACTTGTTCCTTGGAAGAAAAGCTATGACCAATCTAGATAGTATATTAAAAAGCAGAGACATTACCTTGTCAATAAATGTCCTTCTAGTCAAAGCTATGGTTTTTCCAGTAGTCATGTATGGATATGAGAGTTGGACTATAAAGAAAGCTGAGTGCTGAAGAATTGATGCTTTTGAACTGTGGTGTTGTAGAAGACTCTTGAGAGTCCCTTGGACTGCAAGGAGATCCAACCAGTCCATCCTAAAGGAAATCAGTCCTGAATATTCATTGGAAGGACTGATGCTGAAACTGAAACTCCAATACTTTGGCCACCTGATGCGAAAAACAGACTCATTGGAAAAGACCCTGATGCTGGGAAAGATTGAAGGCAAGAGGAGAAGCGGATGACAGAGGATGAGATGGTTGGATGGCATCACTGATTCTATGGACATGAGTTTGAGTAAGATCCAGGAGTTGGTGTTGGACAGGGAAGCCTGGTGTGCTGCAGTCCATGGGGTCACAAAGAGTTGGACATGACTGAGTGACTGTACTGAACTGAATGCAACTCAATATAAAAAATAAAAAAAAATAAAAACATGTGCAGAAGATCTAAATAGATATTTCTCCAAAGAAGAATACAGATAGCCAAAAAACACATGAAAAGATATTCAACATCACTAATTATAAGAGAAATGTAAATTAAAACCACAGTGAGGTATCACCTCACATGCATCAGAATTTCCATCATTAAAAAATCTACAAACAATGCTGGAGAGGGTATGGAGAAAAGGAAATTCTCCTACACTATTGGTGGGAAGGTGAAGTGGTGCAATCATTATGGAGAACAGTATGGAGGTACCTTAAAAAAAACTAAATATAGAACTACTGTATGATCCAGCAATCCCACTCCTGGGCATGTATTTGAAGAAAATCCTATTTCAAAAAAATACATGCACTCCTTTGTTCACTGCAGCACTATTTACAATAGACAAGACATAGAAGAAACCTAAATGTCCATCAACAGGAACAGAGAAGTAGATAAAAAAAATGTGGTATATGTGTGTGTGTATATATATACACATGCATACATATATACACAAACATGGTGGAATATTACTTAGCCATAAATAGACTGAGATAATGCTATTTGCAGCAACATGGATGGATCTAGAGATTGTCTTATTGATTAAAGTAAGTCAGAGAAAGAAAGGCAAATATCATATGATATCACATATCTAGAATCTAAAAAATGGTACAAAATCAACTTATTTACAAAACAGAAATAAAGTCACAGATGCAGAAAACAAACTTAGGTTATCTAGGGGATCGGTGAGGGAGGGATAACTGTGAGGCTGGGACTGACATACACACACTACTATCCATAAAATAGACAATTAACAATAACCTGCCATAAACCTCAGGGAACTCTACTATATGCACTATAATGGCCCACATGGGGAAAGAATATTTTAAAAACCAGCAGTAAAGTCTCAGATGCAGAAAACAAATGTATGGTCACCAGGGGCTGGGGTGGGGTGGGACAAATTGGGAGACTGAGACTGACATATACACAATACTATATATAAAGTAGATAACTACTAAACCTTTGAGGGCAGGAGGAGAAGCAGACAACAGAGGATGAGATGGCTGGATGGCATCACTGACTCAATGGACCTGAGTTTTAGCGAACTCCAGGAGACAGTGAAGGACAGGGAAGCCTGGCATACTGCAATCTATGGGGTCACAAAGAGTTGGACATGATTTTGTCTAAATATCATGACTGAAAAACAAGAACCTATTGTATAGCACAGGAACTCTACTCAGTAATCTGTAATGACCTATATGGGGAAAAAATCTAAAAAAGGGTGGATATATGTATATGTGTAACAGATTCACTTTGCTATATACCTAAAAACAACACAAAATTGTAAATCTACTCCAATAAAAAATATTTTAAAAAGTTTATTAAAAGCAAGACCCAAGAGGGCATACTGTCTCTCAGTAGCTTAGCCATGTCTCAGAACAAAACCCAAATATTTTTAGAAAATAATAATATCCAGCACATGAAAAGGTAAAATACATGATGTGAAAATAAATTAAAAATTATCAGAAATGCAAATGAGCAGAAAAACATGAACCATAATAAGGAGAAAAATCAATCAATTGAAAGAGAACCAGAAATAACACAAATAAGAGACTTAGTGGACAAGAACATTAAAAAGTTATCTGTATTCTATATGTTCAAGATGTTAAAGGAAAGAATGAAGGTGTTAAGTAAAAACATAGAACCAAAAAACTCCAATCAAATTTTTGGAGGCGAAAACTATAGTGTTTGAGATGGAATATATCCTGTATTTTTATTAGGTCACAAAATATATTTTAACAAATTTAAGAACACTAAAATCATATCAAATATCATTTCTGACTGCATGGAATGAAACTAGAAGTTATAGCAGAAGGAAATTCACAAATACGTAAAAATTAAACAACACTCCTAGATCAAAATCAGGTCAAACAAGAAATAAAAAGGGAAATTATGAAATATATTGAAGCAAATATGAATGAAAATACAACATAACAAAATTTAAAGGTTAAAAAAAATCAGTTTTAAGAAGGAAGTTTATAATGATAAATGCTCTCATAAAAAGAAAAGAGCTCAAATAAACAACCTAACTTTACATCTCAAAGAACTAGACAAAGAAGAATAAACCAAGCCCAAAGTCAGCAGAAGAAAGAAATAATAAATATTAGAGAGCAAATAAACATAAGAGAAAACAAAAAAGTCCAGGTCAATATTCCTGATGAACTACATACAAGAAAAACCTCAACAAAATACTAGTAAACTGAATTCAACAGCATATTAAAAAGCATGTCATGACCAAGTGGATTTATCCTTGAGATTCAAGGATGGTGCAGCATATACCAATTAATTAGCATAATACACTACAGTAACAGAATAAAGGACAATAATCATATGATTATCATCACAGATATAGAAAATACATTTAACAAAATTCAACACCTTTTCATGATAAAAAATTCTGAATGAAAAAGGTATAGAAAGAATTTACCTGCTGAGTCATCAAGAAAGCCAGAAATAATCTACCTCAATATAATAAAGACCATATATAACAAAACCCAAAGCTAATATCATATTAAATGGTGAAAAACTGACAGCTTCTTTTCTAAAATCATAAACAAAGCAAGGATGTCTACTCTCGCCACTTCTAAACATAATATTAGAAGTTCCAGTGAGAGTAATTAGGTAAGAAAAAGAAATAAAGATGCACTGAGAATATCAACAAAAAGTAAATTATCGCTATTTGCTGATGATAATCCTATATGCAGTCTAAAGACTCCACAAACTGTTAGAACTAATAAATGAATTAATTGCAGTTGCAAGATATAAAATCAACATACAAAAATCAGTTGCATTTCACTACACTAACAAAGACCTATCCTTATAGGGAAATTAAGAAAACAATCCCATTCACAAAAGTACAAAAAAGAATAAAATACTGAAGAATAAACTTAACCAAGCAGATGAAAGATATAAACATTGAAAACTACAAACACAGATGAAAGAAATTAAAGAACACACAAATAAATGGAAAGACACCCCATGTTAATGGATTGAAAACCTGTTAAAACATCTATACTGCCCAAAACAATCTACAGATTTAATGCTATCCCCATCAAAATCTCAATGGTATTTGTAATAATATATAGAAAAAACAATCCTAAAGTTCATATTAAGCCAGAAAGACCCCAAATAGCAAAAGCAATCTGGAGGAAAAACAACAAAGCTTGAGGCATCATACTTCTCAATTTCAAAATATACTGTGATAACATAATAATTAAAACAGTATGGAACTGGCATAGACATACAGGCCAATGGAACAGAATAGACAGCCCAGAAATAAACCCAAGCACAAGTAGTCAACTGATCTTTGACAAGGGAGTCAAGAGTACACAATGGAGAAAGAACTGTCTTTTGAACAAATGTTGCTAAGAAAGCCAATTTCCACATGTAAAATGATGAAATTTGACCCAAAAATCAATTCAAAATAGATGGAAGACTTGAACAAAGGACCTGAAACTGCAAAACTACTAGAAGAAACATATAGGAGAAGATTCTTGACATTGCTTTAGCCATGATTTCTTGAAGGTAACACCAAAGGCAAGCACAGGCAAAGGCAAAACAACAATAACAACAAAAATAAAAATAAGCAATTTGACATTAAAAGCAAGCTACAGAATGGGGGAAAATATCTGCAGACCATATACCTGTTAAGGGACTGATATCCAAAATATATTAAGAATACCTACAACTCAATAGCAAAGTAACAAATAATGTAATTAAATAACTGGTAAAGGACTTGAATAGATATTTATCCAAAGAAGAAATAAATATGACCAAAATGAAAAGGTGCTCATCATCACTAATCAAGCGTGCATGCTCAGTTGCTCAATTGTGTCAGACTCTTTGTGACTCCATCGACTCTAACTAGCCCACCAGGCTCCTCTGTCCATGGAATTCTCCAGGCAAGAATACTGGAGTTGGTTGCCATTTCCTTCTCCACTAATCAAAAGGGAAATGCATACAAAACCACAATGGATATTTGGTTGCACCAGTTAGGATGGCTATTATCCCCTTCAATTCCCCAAAAAAGAGAACAAATATTGGTAAGAATGTGGAGAAACTGGAAACCTCGGACATTGCTGGTATGAATATAAAATGGTGTAACCACTATGTAAAACAGTATCAAAAGTCCTCAAAAAATTAAAATATAACTACTATATGATCCAGGAATCTCTCATCTGGGTATATATCCAAAAGAACTGAAAGGAGATCTCCAAGAGAAACCTGCACTCCCATGTTCATTGAACCACTATTCACAATATCCAACATATGGAAACAATCCAAATGTTTATCAACAGATGAATGGATTAAAAAAGCGTGCTATACACATACAGCAAAATATCACTGAACCTTAAAATAAAGGAAATGCTGCCATATGAAACAACATGGATGAACCAGGAGCACATTATGCTAACTTGGATTAAGTCAGTCATAGAAGGACAAATAATGCATGATTCTACATATACGAGGCATCTAAAATTGCTGCTTAGTCGCTAAGTTTTGTCCAACTCTTTGTGACCCCCGAGGCTGTAGCCCACCAGGCTCCTCTGTCCATGAGATTTCCCAGGCAAGAATGCTGGAGTGGGTTGCCATTTCTTCTCCAGGAGATCTTCCCAACCCAGGGATTGAACCCACATCTCCTGCACTGGCAGGCAGATTCCCCTGAGCCACCACGGAAGCCCAACATATCTAAAATAGTCAAACTCATAGAAGCAGATAATAGACTGCTGGTTGCCAGAGGCAAGAGGCAGGGAAAAATGGGGATTTGCTATCAATGTATATGAAGTTAAGTTCCAGAGATTTTCTATGTAACATGGTGCCTATTACATTAACAATACTGTACTGTGCACTCAAAGTTTTTGTTAAGAGGATCGATCTCATGTTAACTAAAGGCAGGGATGGGGAACATATGGAAACTTTTGGAGGTGATAGGTATGTTTATTTCTGGGATTGTGATGATGGTTTCATAGGTGTATGCATATGCCCTAATTCATCAACTTATACAACATTAAATATATGCAATTTTTGTATATCAATCATACCTCAATAAATCTGCTTTCAAAAAAAAAAAAACTTTAAGCATAAAAAACATGAATAAACTAAGAGGAAAGTAATAGAAAATTATTCCATTTAAATGCAAGTAAAAAATGTTCTAATGGTGATATCAATATCAAAGAAGACTGCAGAACAAAGAATATTACTAAGGATAAAGAAGATCCTTTCATAATGATAAAATAATTAATTCATCATGAGTAGGAAACAAACCTAAATGTTTATGTATCTAATAAGAGAGCACCAGAAGACATCAACCAAATATTGATAAAATGGCAACAAAAATACACAAAACCACAATAATTGTCTAATTTCAACACTACTATCTCATTAATTTATAAAATAATTAACATAAAATCAGTAAAGACATGAGACTTGAATACCATCAACTAACTTTATCTAATAGATAATCTAGGCCAAAATATTTTTTCAAGTGCACATAAATACATACCATATTTTGGGCCACAAACAAGTCTTAACATATTTAAAAAGAATCAAGTCATACAAGGGATGTTCTTTGATCAAAAAGGAAGCAAAATGGAAATAAAAAACAGAAAGCTTCTGGAAAATATGCAAATAAGAATATACTTATAAATAACCTATAGGCCAAAAAGAAACCAAAAAAAATTAGAAAGAATTTTCTGCTGAATTAAAATGAAAAAAAAAAGATATAAAAAATTGTGGGATGACATTAAAGCAGTTTGAAGAAAGGAAATACATAGAACTACAAGTTTATATAAGAAAGTAACAAAGGTTGCAAAACAATGATCTCAGCTTCCACTTAAAGAAACTAGGGGCAAAAAGCCGAGGGTGGGGGGGAGCAGATTCAATCCTGAATGAGTAGACCTTGAGAAATAATAGAGATTAGATGGAAATAATAAAGATTAGAATAGAAATCAGTGATATAGAAACAAGAAGGCAATGCAAAACCCAATTAACCCAAAATTTGGTTCTTTGAAAAGATCGATTAAACTAATAAACATCTAACCACAGTGATTAGAAAGGAAAAAAAAATGAAGGTATAATTTACCGTATCAGATATGAGGGAGTTGAAATCACTATGGAATGCAGAGGTAACAAGGTAATATTACAACCAATGCTATGCCAATAATTTTGGCAACATAAAATTTAAAATTCCTTGTAAGAGAAACTAACAGTGCTCACTCAAAAAGTAATCAACTGAGGATATCAGCAAAAATAGCAGGATAAATATAGTGAAAACTTTGCCCCTCCATATAAGCAAAAAGAAAACTGACAAACCATCAAAACCAACTTTCTGAGAATTTGGAAACAGTGACAGACTTTCAGCAACATAGGGAGGGCTTTTTTTATGAAAGGTAGCTGACCATCAGGGAGAACAGTCAGTTTTGTATGTTTTAATTTACCCTCATCCTATTCCCTGCTCTCAGATCAGTGACAGCCTTTGGAAAAACAAAAACAAAATCCTACATTCCCAGTACTATATGGAGCTAAAACTGGACTGAACCACTTTTATATCTCATTCCCAAGAAACAGCCATTATTAATCTATTTAAGGAAGGACTTCCCTGGTGGCTCAGAAGGTAAAGAATCTGCCTGCAATGCAGAAGACCTGAGTTTGATCCCTGAAAAAAGAAGACCCCCTGGAGACGGTCATGGCAACCCATTCCAGTATTCTTGCCTGGAGAATTCCATGGAAAGAGCAGACTGGAGGGCTACAGTCCATGGGATCCCAAAGAGTTGCACATGACTGAGCAACAAATGCTTTCACTTTTTGTTTAAGGTACACGAACCTTGGAAGAAGCCTCTAAAAGGCTTCTTTCATTTTGTCCAACTCAGAGTTTTTACCTAGTGCTAAAGCCACCACAGGTCATGGTGGAGAGTTCGGACAAAATGTGGTCCACTGGAGAAGGGAATGGCAGACCACTTCAGTATTTTTGCCTTGAGAATCCCATGAACAGTATGAAAAGGCAAAAAGATAGGACACTGAAAGATGAACTCCCCAGGTCGGTAGGTGCCCAATATGCTACTGGAGATCAGTGGAGAAATAACTCCAGAAAGAATGAAGAGATGGAGTCAAAGCAACAACACCCAGCTGTAGATGTGACTGGTGATGGAAGTAAAGTCCAATGCTATAAAGAGCAATATTGCATAGGAACCTGGAATGTCAGGTCCATGAATCAAGGCAAATTGGAAGTGGTCAAACAGGAGATGGGAGAAGTGAACACTGACATTTTAGAACTAAAATGGACTAGAATGGGTGAATTTAACTCACATGACCATTATATCTACTACTGTGGGCAGTAATCCCTTAGAAGAAATGGAGTCAACACAATGTAGCCATCACAGTCAACAAAAGAGTCTGAAATGCAGTACTTGGATGCAATCTCAAAAACGACGGAATGATCTCTGTTCGTTGAAGGCAAACCATTCAGTATCACAGTAATCCAAGTCTATGCCCCAACCAGTAACGCTGAAGAAGCTGAAATTGAACAATTCGATGAAGACCTACAAGACTCCTAGAACTAACACCCAAAAAAGATATCCTTTTCATTACACAGGACTGGAAGGCAACCTGGAGTAACAGGCAAATTTGGCCTTGGAGTACAGAATGAAGCAGGGCAAAGGCTAATAGAGTTTTGTTAAGAGAACGCACTGATCATAGCAAACACCCTCTTCCAACAACACAAGAGAAGACTCTACACATGAACATCGCCAGATGGTCAATACCAAAATCAGATTGACTATATTTTTTGTAGCCAAAGATGGAGAAGCTCTAAACAGTCAGCAAAAATAAGACCGGGAGCTGACTGTGGCTCAGATCATAAAATCCTTATTGCCAAATTCAGACTTAAATTGAAGAAAGTAGGGAAAAAACTTCTAAGACATTCAGGTATGATCTAAATCAAATCCCTTACAATTATACAGTGGAAGTGACAAATAGTTTCAAGGGATTAGATCTGATAGAGTGCCTAAAGAACTATGGATGGAGGTTCCTGACATTGTACAGGAGGCAGGGATCAAGACCATCCCCCTGAAAAACAAAGGCAAAAAGGCAATATTATTATCTTAGGAGGCCTTACAAATAGCTGTGAAAAGAAGAGAAGCAAAAGGCAAAGGAGAACAGGAAAGATATACCCATTTGAATGCAGAGTTCCAAAGAATAGCAAGGAGAGATAAGAAAGCCTTCCTCAGTGATCAATGCAAAGAAATAGAGGAAAACAATAGAATGGGAAAGACTGGCGATCTCTTCAAGAAAATTGAGATATCAAGGGAACATTTCATGCAAAGATGGGTTCTATAAAGGACAGAAATGGTATGGACCTAACAGAAGCAGAAGATATTAAGAAGAGGTGGCAAGAATACACAGAAGAACTATACAAAAAAGATCTTCATGACCCAGATAATCACAATGGTGTGATCACTCACCTACAGCAAGACATCCTGGAATGCAAACTCAAGTGTGCCTTAGGAAGCATCACTACAAACAAAACTAGTGGAGGTGATGGAATTCCAGTTGAGCTATTTTAAATCCTAAAAGATGATGCTGTGAAAGTGCTGCACTCAATATGCCAGCAAATCTGGAAAACTCAGCAGTGGCCACAGGACTGCAAAAGGTCAGTTTTCATTCCAATCCCAAAGAAAGACCAAAGAATGCTCAAACTACTGCATAACTGCATTCATCTCACACGCTAGCATAGTAATGCTCAAAATTCTCCAAGCCGGGCTTCAACAGAACGTGAACCATGAACTTGCAGATGTTCAAGCTGAATTTAGAAAAGGCAGAGGAAGCAGAGATCAAATTGTTGACATCACTGGACCATTGAAAAAGCAAGAGAGTTTCACAGAAACATCTACTTCATCTTTATTGACTATGCCAAAGCCTTTGACTGCGTGGATCACAACAAACTGTGGAGAACTCTTAAAGAGATGGGAATACTAGACTACCTGACCTGCCTCTTGAGAAATCTGTATGCAGGTCAAGAAGCAACAGTTAGAACTGGACATGGAAAAACAGACTGGTTCCAAATCAGGAAAGGAGTATGTCAAGGCTGCATATTGTCATCCTGCTTCTTTAACTTATATGCAGAGTACATCATGCAAAATGCCAGGCTGGATGAAGCACAAGCTGAAATCAAGACTGCCGGGAGAAATATCAATAACCTCAGATATGCAGATGATACCACCCTTATCGCAGAAAGAGAAGAAGAACTAAAGAGCCTCTTGATGAAAGTGAAAGAAGAAATTGGAAAAGTTGGCTTAAAACTCAACGTTCAGAAAACTAAGATCGTGGTATCTGGGCCCATCACTTCATGGCAAATAGATGGGGGAACAATGGAAACAGTGAGAGACTTTATTTTTCTGGGCTCCAAAATCACGGCAGATGAGACTGCAGCCATGAAATTAAAAGATGCTTGCTCCTTGGAAGAAAAGTTATGACCAACCTAAACAGCATATTCAAAAGCAGAGACATTACTTTGCCAACAAAGGTCCGTCTAGTCAAAGCTATGGTTTTTCCAGTAGTCATGTATGGATATGAGAGTTGGACTATAAAGAAAGCTGAGCTCCGAAGAATTGATGCTTTTGAACTGTGGCGTTGGAGAAGACTCTTGAGAGTCCCTTGGACTGCAAGGAGTTCCAACTAGTCCATCCTAAAGGAAATCAGCCCTGAATATTCATTGTAAAGACTGATGCTGAAGCTGAAACTCCAATACTTTGGCCACCTGATAGGAAGAACTGATTCATTGGAAAAGACCCTGATGCTGAGAAAAATTGAAGGCAGGAGGAGAAGGGGATGACAGAGGATGAGATGGTTGGATGGTATCACTGACTCAATGGACATGAGTTTGAGTAAACCCTGGGAGTTGATGAGGCCTGGTATGCTGTAGTCTATGGGGTCTCAAAGAGTCTGACACGACTGAGCAACTGACCTTTCGTAGGGAAAGAGGCATTTGTTAAAACAATCTTTACAGGTAAAAATTTAGTTGCTTCCATGACCATGACCAAGAAAAACCATCAAGTTTTTCTCAAGTTTATCTCAGCCTGGTCAAGTTTATCTCAGCAATGCATGGTATATTTAACATTAAAAAATCAATCACCATAATTCACTTACAGAGTAAAATAGTAAACCAACCTGTCATTTTAACAGATTCAGGTAGTGTTTGGCAAGTATTATATTCTTGATAAAATAGCAAAACAAACTAAAACTAAAAATTATCAGTCATTAGTGAAATGCCTAGTACCAGTGCTGGGGCAAAGAAAATACAAAATGAGCCTAGAGACTTTTTTGTGTCTGGATTCTTATGACTAAAATAGAATCCCCACCCATTCTACTTCCTTCTTCCTAACACACAATATTCTAGTTTCCTGTTACATTTCATAAAGCTTAAGTTGTTCTCCACTCTTACAATATGAAGTCCAATTTTCATGCATAGCCTACAAGGTACTTCATTTGTCCTCCATCTCTCTTTCCAGATTCATTTTTCTCTCATGTTTGAAATACATCCTACTCTCAGCTACACGGAAGTTATTCGGAATTCCATATGCAGCATGCCTTTTACTTTCCTGCCTGCAGACCTTCATACAAATTTTTTTTTTCGTGGTTATTAATTTTACTATCACTCTTTAAAGTGACAGAAATTATACACACTTTTTTATATCATATCGTATCTCATAGGCAAAACAAGCACCGAGGCAACCCTTACAGAGACTAAGAGCCACCAGCCAACGAAGCCTCCTCTGGGCACGGCCCTGACCTGCTGGGCATACAAATTATTTTCTGACATTATAGGGTCCTTTTCTGTATGCTTCCTGGAAAAATCCAGATTTCCCTGATCTATTTCTGACCCAACTTCAATCTGTTCTTTACAGGCATACAGGGTGACTGTTGTTTTACATACAAATCCAATCAGGGTATACATTGCTAAAACATTCTTTAGAATACAAAAAATTTCATAGGCCATAAATTCCAATGTGCCATTTCTTATTTTTCTGTGATATATCTATATAATATACAGTTTCAATGTACTAAATAACTTTTACTTAAAACTTTCCCTTAGTCCCATTCTCATGAGACCAGGCAACTTAAAAGTTATTTTCAGGTCCATTTAACTGTTTTAGTGTTTCCTTGTTTAGTCATTTTAAGTGTAAATTCTGTCACTTTGGAACATCCATCTTCCCCACCTTTGACTCAGGATGACATCTAAGGTGGGGAGACTCCTGGTGTCTACGTCCATAGAGGCATCTGTTCTGGGGCTATTTTCTCTTCTCTGACACCAACCGCATGGATAGACACCTCTTCCTGTGTGTTTTTGTCTAAAGTATATATCCCAATTGGTGTCTGCCAAAACAGCTTTTGTCCATTGCCCTCCATTGGTACATGTGGAAACCCTATTCCAGGTCCGTGTCAGCTACTCCCAATCACGAGGTGACTGCTGTCTGATGCTTCCTTCTGTAACCCGGAGTAGACCAGGGCTGTCATCAGGCATCTTTCCTGTCACCCACATAGTCACCTTTATAGTCTGCCCCCATGCCACTGTTAAGTCTGTCACTTTTGCTGGGTGACAACCTGTGAGAACTTTCCTACCAAACTTTTCATCTGAAACCTTGGTTCAGGGTACCTTTCTATTAATCTTGTCATTGTTTGGGGCTTTATTTCGAGGACAAGACACAGGTCCTTTCTACGACCAAGTCATCCCCAACACAAAGGAACGTCTCCATTAAAGTCCCATGGCTACTCAGTACTCTCAGACTACTTTCCCTTATTAGGATTTGCTGTATCCCCACAAGGCTCTTAGTTCACAAAAAGCAAGGACTGTATGTCTGTCCTTCTCATGCTAATGTCTGGCACAAAACCACATAATCAGTAAATATTTATTGAATGGAAAAATGTTCCTGTCTTTGTAAAAAACAATTTCTCTGTTTAGTTTTACATATTTTGCTTTTAATGGCAGTAACATTGTTTTAATCTTATACAATGAAATGGCATATGCCTTGCAAGAGGTGAGAAACACCTACTTGAAAAGGAAGATAAGACATGATATTGTGCAATCAAAGCAGAAGTAACCATTGCCAAACACTAACAGCAGAGACAGAACTTTTTTCTAGTGTTAGAAAAGCATGAAGAAGTAAAACCACTGAGAAAGAATACACTTCACAATTACCCGTTTATGCGCCAATAATATTTTCTGCAAGGCTCTTTTTATTATTTGCAGATTTTTTTTTTTTACTACAGTGGATACAAAATTGATTTTTGTTAGATGATAAATTATAATACTGAGGAGGGGTTAACAACAGCTTTTGTAAGCTAACTCAAGACTATAGTGCTATAAATCCTTGTCCCTTAGTATATGTTTGTGAGGAACTTTGCTATTTGAACTTATCTCTGAGAACAGAACAATCTACTCTTTGCCCTGGTGGCTCAGTAGGGAAAGAATCCACCTGCAATGGAGGAGACCCAGGTTCAATCCCTGAGAGAAGATCCCCTGAAGCAGAAAATGGCAACCCGCTCCAGCATTCTTGCCTGGAAAAATTCCTTGGACAGAGGAGCCTGGCAGGCAACAGTCCATGGAATCACAGAGAGCTGAACAGGACTTAGACACTAAACCACCACCACCACTCTTGCCTTAAAAATGTGAGCCAGGGGGATTCATTTGACCCAGAGGTGCAGGCTGGATTCACAGCTCAGGTGCAGAAGTTCAGATAAGGAATCTGAGAACATTTGTCTTAACTTTGCAGCGTCCAAGGAGACTTGAGTCTGCCTATCATCCCATGCTGATAATGGTAATCAGATTTTAGTTCCTAACATAACTCTAAGCACTGTTTCTAATGGGTCCTAGTGAAGCCACAAGACCTTTCTTTCGAGTGTTGATTGCTTTCTTAACAATAACTTCCCCAGCCCCGCTTCCTTCCATTCCCCTCATGAACAAAGATCTATGATACTGAGCTCAAATCAGATTCTGCTTCCTCTACCCCTTTACTAGAAACTTAGCACAAGTTTGTACTTCATCAGTCTCCTTTTGAAGTTTAGGCATACTGAGCCGCTCCAAGGCTTGCCTTCCTGCAGCATACCCAATTTAACTTTGATGAGCTTATTGATAAGAAGCGGTTAGATGTCACTGTGCTTGCAAAGTACACACTCAATAGCCTGGGGTAAGAGAGACATGAATTCATACTGCTATTTATTATAAATGCTTATGCATGAGCACTGCAGTCCTATGTGCTAAATCTCATAAACCCAAAAAACCTACTGCCATTCAACCCTTGAGAGATGAAAAAAAATGAGCACCGTCTAAGCGATGCCGCAGGAACTCGAGACTCACGTAAGCTAAGGCTTCCTGTTTGGCACAACTCACAAGGACCTCTGTTCGGCTCATCCCTAGCAAGCCTGAGGCGCGCGCATGCGCAGGATTCGCTGGACGCGCCGCGGTCTCTTGTGCGCAGGGGTTTACATCCGGGTCCTGAGGCTCCGCGCTACACGCGCTGGCTGGGGTCGCTCCGGGTTGCTGGGTGTTGGTTGTTTTAGCTGTTCCAGCGTCGGAAGAGCCAGTGGGTCAACAGGTGAGCCACGGGGAAGGACCATGAAGGGGAGTCGGGCGGGGACCTGCCTGGTCGTTGCCTCCATCGGTGGGCTGTATGCGGAGACTAGGACGCCGGGCGGATGGGGTTCCCAGGAGCCTCGAGGCCAGGGCCGTAGAGTTCCCAAGCCTTTTCCCCCTCTAACTTATCAGGTTTTCCTCTTCGGAACTGAGCCTCCGGGAGGGTGCCTCCCTGGGGGCCTTCAGACACTTGTTAGAATTGCGCGATAGTCATCCTCATTTGCATTCATTATGGTTTGCGGAGGGATGGGCCCAGCAGCCAGGCAGGTGAGGTTGAGTTTGCAGCCTTCGCCTTCCGGGGCGGGGACCACAGCCTTAGCTGCTTTTTCTTGCCCCTCTTCGGGACCAAACCCCCCCACTTCCCAGAGGGCCTCCTTCCAGGCCGGGCTTCAGATGTTCTTTGAAGTCAGGTATAGTGTGTTGTAGGGGAAAAACGCATAGCAGGGTTTCTGAAAGCTTAGATTCTAGATTCTAGTATAGATTCTAATAAAACAGCTGTGTAACCCAAGTTGTCCAGGAGTTCCCACCCAGCATTAAAGTTCTGAGGTTTGTGTTTGTCAGCTCTTTGTCGAGGGGATGCACACCCAAAGTGAATCAGCACCTGAGAAAGATGAGACAGAGGTGGTGCTGTGTCATTTTTTGAGTGCTGTCGAGTCAAGATGCTAGAGAATGGTCGAGGACCGCATCCGTTTGGATCTCTGAGGATTGGCGAAAACTGGGAAATGACACATTTAAAAATCTGAACACATGTGGCAAAAACATTCAACTTTTCTCAGGTGAATCATTTGGAAATTTTGGAAATGAACTCTGGGCACACGCAAGAGTTTAAGAAAACAATGTGCTTGGTCTGAAGGGCTTACTTGAACCTCTGTACAATGAAGTCATTGTGTATGATGTCCTTTTCCAAATTTATCCTGATTGTGAGAATCACCTGTGATGTTTGTGTAAGTGCAGATTCCCTGGATCCCGTTCCAGATCTTTTGCAACATTATGTCCAGGGAAAGGTCCTGGGAATCTTTCTAACAGGGATCCTAAGTGATTCTTCCTTATAAGACACTTTTGCAGAGCATGTGTTTTTCAGTCAGATAGACCCTCCACCACTTAATAGCTTTATAACTTCAGTAATAAACTTCTGAGTTGCAGTTTTCTATATCTGAAGAATGAAGATGATAAGTTCTTTTAATACACCAGAGACTATTAAGTGAGTCTAAGCCCTTTGATAGTAGGATCTTTATCTTAGTCATTTATGTGTCTACAGAGCTTAGTGCTTAGTATTTAATAGGCCCTCCCTCACAAGGGAGAAAGAACTGAGAAAAGAAATAGCATGCCCCCAAAACTCTCATGACATTTCCTCCTCCTCACAGGTTTTTTTTTTTTTTTTTTTTCCTCTTATTATCAGTAGTCATTTTGCTGAATATTTTTATTAGAAATAATTATGTTTCTTGATGGTGAAAACAGCTTGGAAATGTTTCTGATCCCTTGATGTAACTTTGAAGTAGTTTCTAACACTAGATTATTAATGAGTTTTAATAGAGGCCAAGTCCATTTCCTGGACTAAATTAATTAAGTCCATTTGTTGGACTTACTGTGTGACTATGTGAACTATTGTTTGTAAATGTTGTTTATCTCTTGTTACTGTGTCAGAATTCTAGATCATGGTGATTGTAAGTTTTTGTTATGCCAGACTTCTAAATCATACGTTCCTAAGGACATATTTAGATTCAGTGTATTCATTATTATAAGACCTCCTATTCCCACCAATGTAAAGAATTTGATTTACTATTGTATTTACGTAAGTTTGAATTCAGAATTCAGGACTGCTGAAGCCGTTTGTGAAAGAATTGGTGTAACATCCATTTAAATACAAAACTAAGAATTAAAATCTGGAAATTATGGTTGTAAAGCACAGTGTAAATGTTATAAATCTAGACAATATAAAAATAACACATCTTACAGAAATCAGAGGGTGGGCGGAAGTAGAAGAAAGCAATTTTCACGTATTTCATGGTAGCAGGTCAAGCCATGTTGTCCAAAATGGAATCATACAGTTTTAAAGTGACTCCTCTCTCTTAATATTTGTATAATATTTTTTCTTAACTTTATAATATTCTTTTAGGAACTGAAATTGCTTTTTGTGAAGAATTATTTTGCCTAGAGATCTGCAGTTTTTTTAGTTCACTTTATTTTCTTTTGCTTCTGTTGAAGGCAGAAAAATTAAGTGTTTTTTGTTAAAAATAGAATGTCTACATGATACCATGGTTAGAAATTATTTATATACATCCCATTTGTATATGTGCATTATATAGATGTATGGAATCATGTATACCTAATAGTAATGAACTTTATTTTGAGGTGGCAGGATTTGGGTCTTTTTTTTTTTTTTTTTAATTCTTTGTACCTTTCTGTATTGATTGAAATTTTTTAAAGTGCAGGTGTTACTTTTATAAAAACATTATTTACCAGAAGAGAGGTTTGGTTATTACATCATTCGTAGGGAGAGTTCTGGATTTTAGTAAGTAACCCATAAAGTGCTGAGTAATAACTACTGTCATTAACTTGCAATCAATAAATGAGTGCTGCTTTGTTTGCCTTTAGATTTGTTTTATGTTGCTTTATATAGTATCCCTGTGGAGACAATGCAGTGTGATGTCTTTATAGTAAATTTGCCTTGATAAAAATTTTGACTTTGTCACTTAACAACTATGTGAACTCAAATTGTGTTCTGAAACTGGACATTGTGTTTACCTTAGAAGCTTGTCGTAAGGATTCATATTTGTACTTAATTGACCTAGCCCACTGCCCAGCACCTGAAGTCTGTTCAGTAGAGAGCAGCTATTACTGCTGTTTTAAAAGTACACATTGTATTTGTATACATGCATGTCTTTCTTAAGTAATATCCTTTTTAAAGCCATCACTGTATTATGCTTCTGTTTGACTATCTGCTAGTTACTTAAAGTACTCATACAATGAAATTTTCTCAGGTTTGAACTTGTCCTGGAAGCTGTGCGTCACCATAATGAGGCTTGTAATTCTTGATAACTATGACTTGGCTAGTGAATGGGCAGCCAAATACATCTGTAATCGCATCATTCAATTCAGACCTGGACAAGACAGATATTTTACACTGGGTTTGCCAACAGGTAATATACCATTTTTTTCCATGTTAGGTACTCAAGGTTCTGAGATTGAAGGATTTTCCTTGATAGAATGTTTCCTTTTTATTTCTTGTCATATCACTGATTTAATATATTAGCATATAAAGTCAAATATATAGATATAAATTCTCCATATCTAGTATCTAAATTCCATTACTATTTTCTTTGTTAAAATTCTGTCTCACCTACCACTCCAGAATGCAAAAGGAAATACAGAAATATAGCTCAAGTAAGGGTCATGATATTTTTTTGTCCCTTTTTCCTAGTAGTTTTTTGTTTGTATTTAGAGGTGTTGCTTTCACTATTCAAGAAATATCTTAGGAGATTAGCTTTCTCATTGATTATTAAGAGGTACCTAAAGTATGTACTATTGCCTCTTAATTTTACCTCATGTCATCTTATTTTGTGTGTGTGTGTGTGTGTGTGTGTGTGTGTGTGTGTTAGTTGCTTAGTCATGTCTGTTGCAACCCCATAGACTGTAGCCCACCAGGCCTCTCTTCATGGGATTCTCCAGGCAGGGACACTGGAGTGGGTTGCCATTTCCTTCTCCAAAAGGGAACTATAGAAGAAAGAAAGTGAAGTCCCTCAGTTGTGTCCGACTCTTTTCGACCCCATGGACTGTAGCCTACCAGGCTCCCCCATCCATGGAATTTTCCAGGCAGGAGTACTGGAGTGGGTTGCCATTTCCTTCTCCATATCGTCTTATTAGCTCTTTGCTATTTCTGTGATTATTTTCTTTCTATTTTAGAAATATAACTGAAAAATTGAAGACTGATGTGTCTGTCTTCATGACAGAAGGAACATAAGCATTAATTATATATTTTGCTGGATTTAGTTCTCTGTTAAGCTTTTTTCTTTAAAAATAACCAAGTAGTGTCATTGATACCATGGCACTTTTATTTGATGTTTTGACTTCCACAGAAAAGAGTATTGGTTCTGGGATGAGAGCTGTTATTGTTTTGATGACTGCAGGGCATTTATTATACACCCTAATTTTTGTTTTCCTTACCTAATGAAAGTAAGGAAATTAATAGCTAACAGTGTTGTTTTGCAGCTCAAATAAGAGAAAGTCCTTTATATATTGTAAACACTATATAACTTTAAGATGCTCATAAATGTGTTTTATTTAAACAGCATTTTCTCCTTTTTTGCCTTCCCCGATACATGTCAACTCATAAAAGCTACAATCATAATTTTTTTCACTTGCATAATTTCCATGAAGGGTACTCTGACTCACCAAGTTGTTATTTTTGTTTGTTGTTTTGTTTTTTGGTCCATGACAGTAGTTCTTGGTGAGAATGGCAAAGAGCAATTTTTTTTTTTAATTGTGTACACTGGAAGTGGGCCCTTTGGCACCCACAGTTTTGATATGTGAGCTGCAGTGTTTGAATAAGACCTCTGTATCCGTTTGCCTTGTATGAACCTAGGCCATGCTCAGACTAGCAGCCTTAATTAACACTCTGTGTTAATTGTGAAGCAATAAACAGTAATTTGAGTGTGGGGACAGAAACACTTCAGAGTCATAAACACCAGCAATGGTAAACATTTTTTGTGTGTATTTAAATATACAACCCTTTTGCATTATTTTGGATAGTATAACTACTTAGTAATACACCTGCCAAAGGTTGATCTCTGAAAAACTTCTATTGACATTTATCTCTTTTCTCCTTCATTGACCAGTGACGGTGTTAATCATGCCCCATCCTCACCCCTGTGCTTTTGAAATGTGAACATACATTTCTGTAATTGTAAATAACATGCTGTATTATAATTATGCTGCACCAAGCACAATTCTGGGGCTTCCCAGGTGGCACAGTGGTAAAGAATCTCTGTCTGCCAATGCAGGAGACACAGAAGATTCGGATTTGATTCCTTGGTGGAGAAGATCCCCTGGAGTAGGAAATGGCAGCCCACTCCAGTATTCTTGTCTGGAAAAGGCCATGGACAGAGCAGCCTGGCAGGCTACAACCCATGGGGTCACAGAGTCGGACACAACTGTGCATGCACACCCATACAAGTACAGTCAAGCACAGTTCTGGGGAATATCTCTTCAGTATGTATTTATTGAAGTGATGTTGACAAGCATGACATTTAAGGGCCTGCATGCTGTGGGCCTGAGCTGCCTCCCAGATTTAACTCCCACCATTCCCCTACACTGAATCATGGTAGGCAAGTTAGACTGCTTGTAGTTGAAAGAACAGGCCTGAACTTGCTGGCTTTCCTTTCACTAGTGTTGCTAATGTGCTGTATAATAAAAACTTTGTGAGCTCCAGAACCAGGCAGAATCTCTTAAATCTCTGACTTCACTGCCATGTGTGTGATATTTCACACATTCCTTAATTTTTTTGACCCAGTTTTTTTCACCTTCAAAATGGGAAACATGATGCCGGTTTCCCAGACTTGTGAGACTTACATTAGCTAACAGATGAAACACCAGTGTAGCATCTAGCACATGGTAGGCATACAAATGTCATCTCTGAACCTCCCCCATCTTTTTTCTATTTTCAGTCAAGACTTACCCCATTCTTTGATTGTGGGAATTTCACCTCTTCTTCAAAGACTCCATTGAAATGCTATTTTTGATCCTCCTTTCAACAACCAAGACTGTAGTCTTTCCTTTGATTCATTATGCTTCTCCAGATCTCTCGTAGTTTATTTTATAATATTTTTCCTTGCGTTATGGTTATTTAGTACTTGTCTATCCATATCTTGTGAGTTCTTCCATGGTAGAAAGAGTCCTAATCTTTGTTTGATCTGAAACATAGTAAACACTTACTGAATTAATTATGTTCAGTTCAGTTCAGTTCAGTCGCTCAGTCGTGTCTGACTCTTTGCGACCCCATGAATCGCAAATGAGTATTGCAAAGCAAATATATTAAAATGAAGTTTCTTTTACCAGTTCACCCTGTATCATATCTTTTTTTTCTATTGTTTTTTTTTTCTATTCAGCCATTTTGATTAAAACGTAGAAAATGAATGTATTTTTGTCATCACTATTGTAAAAACTTTTTAAATTTTTCTTCATATGCTCTTAAATTATGGAGGGAATCCTGTAACTCTTCTCTTGACATCAAAAGATAGACATAGAAAATTTGTTATGTTCCTAGAAAGGAATAAAGAAAAGTATACTTGTCCATCTTTTATCCTGGTCTCATGTTAGTGGGCTGTAGTTCTTTGATAAGGAATTAGAAAGTTTGACAACATAAATTTTAAATTATTTATGACAATTTACAACAATTTGTGCTTTTAACTTTAAGAAAACCTATTAATCTTCTGTTCTCTGAACCTGTCTGCGTGATATTTAGCTACTTCTATTATCCTATCATCTTAAATGAGAGGCAGTTTTTTTTTACTACTCCAGATTTCTTCTGTATTTGATGTTGTTGTTGTTTTTGGTTGTTTGTTTTGTTTTGCCAGATGCTGTTCAGTTCTGCCATACTTCTCCCTGCTTCTTGAATAGAAACTTTAATGTGTCTGTTTTTTATTTTGCTTTGTGATGGTAGGTGGGTTAAAAATCCAATACTGTGACCAGGATTGTGTGGGCCAGGTTGTTTGTTATAAGAATGCAGTCAGTTTAGTCTTTGAATTTGTAGTTTAAAAAAATGAAGCAATTTTGAAAACATCTGCAAGGTGCTGAATTCACTTATCTTTATTGTGTCATTTCATGGAGCTCTTGTCAATCAGATCTTAATTTTATAAAACATATGAAAGAATCACATTTATAAAACAATAATATTAAGAGCTCAGATGAAGTATCCAAAGCCAAGATCCCATTTCCTAGAAACCATTTTACTTTATACATTTTAGCTGATATATGTTGACAGTAACACAAAATGAGAAGCAGGAATTCCAGTTAAAAAAGGATAAGGTTCCTCACTCAGTCCTTGCCACTTTCTATTTTGAAAGTAGAGGCAATATTTAAACTCAGCTCTGGTTTCCCCTTTGATTTCATTAAATGGTCAACACTTGACCTATTTACATATCGTTTGTGCTACAAATCCCTCCCTAGATAAAGATTTTTTCTCTATCAGTGGGATGTTTATTTTTCTTTTAATTCAAATGTGTGCTCTCTAGAAGTTTCTAGTCTTGGAATATACACCATTAATTCCAGATATCCAACAATATAAGAATTTTCCAAGCTGTAATTTAAGCTGACAGATTCTCAGCTTTATTCAGCAAATTCTGATTTCCTAAAATTTTAGGGTATCTTATAAAGAGACTAGTTCAACATATATTCATTAATTGAATATGTATTTAAATTAATAATCATTTGCCTAATATGTATAAAATACCATTAAGTAAGATGAGAATAAAGTTAATATACACTCTTTTAAAAATTAGACTGTTAGAAAATGGAATCTTTATCTGTTTTAGGGAGTACACCTTTAGGATGTTATAAAAAACTTATAGAATATCACAAGAATGGAGACCTTTCTTTTAAATATGTGAAGACCTTTAACATGGATGAATATGTAGGTAAGCTATATTGTTTGAATATATTATTTGGACATGTTATATTTTAAATTGAGTATGTTTTGAGAATATTAACATTATTTAAATTTGTTTTGAATGACTATATTTCTAGAGTATAACGTACCACCTTGTAGTGGGGTTGGAAGGTTATGTAAAAATGTCTATATTTATGTAATGACAGCATGACACAGTGGAAGGACCATGGGACTGGAAATTAGAAGATCTGCACTAATCTTCAGCTGTGCTACTTACCAGTCCTGGCTCCATCAACTTTGAGCCAATTCATTGACGTTTCTCATTCTTTTTTTTTCTTTTTTCCTCAAAACAAAGTTAAAACCAGTGTGGGGATAAAGTAATTAATATGTATGTAAAGTAATTAGTAAAATTTTTTCAAATATAAGGCTATTTATATTTGTAGCCTTGAAGCTTTTATAATTTATTCATTGTTAACTTGCTTGTGCTTCCTTGATGGCTCGGCCGGTAAAGAATCTACCTACAGTGCAGGAGACGTTGGTTCGATCCCTGGGTTGGGAAGATCCCCTAGAGAAGGAAATAGCAACCCACTCTAGTATTCTTGGCTGAAGAATCCCATAGAGAAGGAGCTGGCAGGCTATAGTTCCTGGGGTCACAAAAAGTCGGACACGACTGAGCAACTAAGCACAACTTGCTGAACTGGAAACATATGAACTCTGTGTTAACATTTACATTTTATTTGTGTATATTTTTAATGGTAGCACGACTGCCAAAGAACCGTCGTAGTTAAGTATACCTTGCATGCAAATAGAAATAACAGAAGAGGAAAATGGACAAAGATTTCGGTTGTGTAGCCACTTAATTTGGAGAAGGAAATGGCAAGTCACTCCAGTATCTTGCCTGGAGACTCCTGTGGACAGAGGAGCCTGGTGGGCTGCTGTCCATAGTGTCACATAGAGTCGGACACGACTGAAGTGGCTTAGCATGCATGTATGCATTGGAGAAGGAAATGGCAACCCACTCCAGCATTCTTGCCTGGAGAATCCAGGGACGGAGGAGCCTGCTGGGCTGCTGTCTATGGGATCACACAGAGTCGGACATGACTGCAGCGACTTAGCAGCAGCAGCCACTTAATTTATATTGAATTTAAGACATAAATCAATCTTACTGGTTAAATTTTATATTTGAGAAGTGGAATATAGTGATTAAATGCACATGAATTAGATTTCTATGTTCCAGCACCTCCATGAGCTTCCTGACCCTAGGAAAGTGACTTAGCTTTTCAGTGTTTCTGTTCATCTATAAAGTGAGATTCATACTAGTATTTCTACAGATGTTGTACACATTGAGTTAATACATACATTTACCGTGGTTAAAATAATGTCTGACATAATAAGCATTTATTCCATATAAAAATGCTTTTAAATTGAATATGGCATAGAAAGATTATATAAATAGCATTTGTGGCTTAATCAGAAGAGTAAACTTTAGATTTATTTCTGAAAATAGTTATATTTTTATTCATTAACTTTGTGTTTAGGACTTCCCAGAAATCATCCTGAAAGCTACCATTCTTATATGTGGAATAACTTTTTTAAGCATATTGATATAGATCCTAATAATGCTCATATCCTTGATGGGAATGCTACAGATTTGCAAGCAGAATGTGATGCATTTGAAAAGAAAATAAAAGAAGCTGGAGGAATTGATCTTTTTGTTGGAGGTATGTAAAACATTTTGTCATTAGTCATTTGTTGGAACTTGGATTAGGTGCTTTGAATTTAAAAAAAAACTTACCTTTGTGTAATGTGAAGAACATCTGTGACTGCCCGTAATACCCATTTATTTAGCTATTGATTTCCGTTTTACTTTATATTCATCAAAAAATAATTTTAATGTTGCAGGGGGAATTGTTTAAATTGTGGCTTGAGAAATAGCTCCTAATCCCTGTTGAAGTCTTATAATTACCTCTTTAGAACTGACACTTTACCACATCTTAGAAAAGGAATGATGTGTTTCTTTTCCTAAATGATACTCTTATTCTTTTACTGTTTCTTTAAAATTACAACCCAGGTTTCTTATCAAATTACAGCATTAAATCTCTAAAAGTTTGCATATGGTACAGGTGGATTTTAACATTTTTCTACTGACCATTAAATGGCTTCATTTCACCAAGAATCGTGTCAAGAATGTCAGATTTTGTTTATCATCAGCCTTTAGCTAGTATGAATTGAGCTTTATAATTGTCTTAATAAGATCTAAATAAATGTATAATTAAAGTTCCACTTAAAATGTCTATGTACACGTGTGCGCACACACCCACGTATACATATGTGTGTGTGTATTGTGTCTTCCTGATCTACCATTGAAGAGAGGTGAAAGAGTCTGTACCTTTGTAATGACGGTATGATTTTCTGTCATCACAGTGCAGCATCTGAATAGTACAACATCATGTAAACAAACCAAAAATTTTTTTTGCCAGATTCTTTAGTATTCACCTAGACATACTAAAAGCTCTAAATTAACACTGGATATCTAGAGGTAGACATATCTGTTAGATCTAGATATGTCTTATGATTTATTAGAAGATGCTCAAAATTTTATGAATTAGACCTGGTTAACTTATGGTTGAGGTAGGTGGTCAAGTATTTTTGGGGTGTTTGGTTGCCTTTGAGGAAAATTGGATTTTATAGTTAGACAAAAACTAGCATCCAGTTTTGGCCACCTACTTATCTGTAAGATCTTGGGAAATTTATTGACTTCAGTAAATTAGTTCAGTATACTAATTAAGTATAATTCATCCTTTGTAAAATAGGATTAATATTAACCATTTCAAAATTGATAAGAATTAACCATCTTATACTGTGTAAAATGCCTAGTGAAGTGCTTGGTATATAGTTGGCATTCCATTAAGTGTTACTCTACTCTTTGTCTCTGAGGTATAGTTTGTAAAGTAATTTTTTCTTAACATATTGAATGTCCTGCTGTTTTACTGATTTACCTCTAAGGATATCTGGCAAGAATGAAGTTTTTCTCATTGAGGAAATTGTTATCTACCAAGCAGAACTAATATCAATTACTGCCTTAAATATAGGGGATGGTTTTTATTTGAGCAAGAATTCAAGTTAGACTCTTGCTTTTCAAAGTAGAAAATATCTATGTTTTAAATAAAACTTAATAATATTACTTCAGTATTCCTGGAAAATATTTGCATTCTAGTTTTGTCCATATGGCTCAATTCTGGGATAATTATCATTTGAACCTACCAATACCAAGGCAAGGCAGTACATTTGAAATGTTTGTGTGCACTACTGATGTATTCTTTAGATTTTATAAACTCTATACCAAAATAAGGTAAAATAATATACCTAACTTGTTCATCTTAGTTATGTTAAGAAGCATTTTCACTCATTTACCATTATACGAGAAGAGAACAGCTACTCACGCCAGTATTCTTGGAAAAGGCAATGGCACCCCACTCCAGTACTGTTGCCTGGAAAATCCCATGGACGGAGGAGCCTGGTAGGCTGCAGTCTATGGGATCACTAAGAGTCCGACAGGACTGATCGACTTCACTTTCACTTTTCACTTTCATGCATTGGAGATGGAAATGGCAACCCACTCCAGTGCTCTTGCCTGGAGAATCCCAGGGACAGGGGAGCCTGGTGGGCTGCCGTCTATGTGGTCACACAGAGTCGGACACGACTGAAGTGACTTAGCAGCAGCCAGTATTCTGGCCTGGAGAATTCCATGGACTGTATAGTCCATGGGGTCACTAAGAGTCAGACATGACTGAGTGACTTTTCACTCATACCATTATACAAAATGATACAGCAGTTATTAAAACTTCAGTATTAAAAAATGACTACATGGATAACATAAATAGTATTTTTTTTACTTTAATGGAGGGCTTATTTTTTCCTGTTAATTCATTGATCTTACAAAAGGCTTCTTGTGACAAATCCTTTGGCATCTTAATGCCAGGAAATAGAATTTACTGGGGGGAAAAAACTTGATAAGAACTCTTTAAGTCCATTTTTTCCCTTTGCCTACTTTCCAGAAAATATTTTAGCTTAATGTAATGTTTAATGTTTAGTTTTGCTTTTCAGATACTTCTAGTAGAACTTTCTTTTTTCCTCATAGCTTTAAGTCACTTCTTGTTTCTTTTTAGCTAAATTTTTTGGTGCATTTCCTCAAATAACCCACCTTAGTTCTCCCTTTGAAACTAATAGCACATAATCATAATTGTTTATTAATGACTCTTATTACTAAAAATGACTTAATATTGTTTTTTAACCAATTTTTGTCTTAAACTTCCTCTAGTTCTCCCCTTGCAAAAAAAACAAAACCAAATCTAAGATTTCCTTTCCTCTTCCATTAACACCTTCACTGTAGTCATGGGCCAATCCAGGGTCTGACAGTTTGTGTTTATCATCCAAGGGACATATAATAGTATGTAGAGAATGAAGGGTTGGCTTATTACATGTTCTTTGGACTTTTCCCTGTTTGGAATACCCCATTACTGGATGTGTCTCATGAAAGAATCTCATTTGATTCTTTGCCTTTGTTGATCTAGGTTGTTATCATTGGATTTTCAAGATGAGGCTTGGTATCTGGGTCTTACCACTTACCCTTCTTTTGTTCCAGGGTTTGGTTAATAAAAACACTAAGAACTGAGCCAAATGGGATCAAAATATCAGCCTTATTGAAGGTAAAGTTGAATTAGAGATGGCAGGTTGGGCTTGAGGCTAGAATGGGGTTGCCTACTTCTCCCCTCTGAATTGGAAATAATAAGACCAGAGAAGAGCTGCAGAGTAACCACCATAGCTCACTCCTAGGAAATGGAGCAAGAGTTCCTGTCCCTCTACAGATAGGAGAAAGGAGGAAATACACTCCCAGAAATTCCTCTGATGAGAGAGTGTTGGGAGAAAGAATAAGGTGTATCGTGCAATTTCTGATCCAACAATAAAATACACAAACATGGAAATCTATAAATAGATTCTAAATGCATTATTAACTTTAAAATGATCTTAAGATAATTTGTGCTTAAAAGGTAAAATTAAAAGATGATGGGAAGATTTTAACCCTCTACTTTGGTTACATGATTAGATTCTTTGATTTGCAAGTAACTATAATCTGCTAATGGGACCAAAAGTGAGTTTATTGGGATGATTCTGGAGTAATTCACAGAATTGATACTAGAGTTGAAAAAATACGTCTTTAGAAGAACAAGAACCATAAGCCTCAGATCACTGAAGCAGGGACTCACCTGAGCCTCTCCTGCAGTGCTATCATCAAATTTTGATGCCTCAGCTCTAGATGACTTCTTTCTTTTTGCATCCCTTGGTCAAATTTCAGATTTCTAGAGAGAAATTCTGATTGTTTCAGCTTAGCACAAGTACTTATCTCTAGACCACTACAGTTCTGCCTAAAAGAGATGAGATATAGGGTGTTATAATTGATCTAGGCCCTGTTGTAAGGGGATCAGAGAAGGGAAGGAGGAGGAAAAAACTATACTGAACATACCAAAGAATACCAGCCTCCTTTCATTTATTCATCTGTTACTTATGGAGGGCCTTCTATGTGTCATGTGTTCTAAATATCAGGATATAGTAGTGGAAAAAAAAGTCTTTACTTTCATGAAGTTTACCTTCTAGCCCACAGAACTATAGACACAAGGAAGACACACAACTCGGACTCAGAGGTTTTAGGGATGTTTCATAAGGGTGTTGATACCTTAGTATAGACTCAAAGACTGAATAAGAATTAAGCATGGTTTTTAGAGTTGATGATTATTTTAAAGAAAATTTGATAAAGCTTTATAAAAAATTCTGAACATTTAAAAAATACAGTTTTATATCCAGAAGTTCAATTTCTGGTAATTACTCATGGTCATTAAGGGGCTGTATTGACTCCTCTCCATCATGAGCCTTTGTGGTTAACTTCAGCTTTGCTGTACACTTCTGTAGGACTCAAATCACCAGTGAGACCACTAGAATTGATCTTGGAGGACTTCCTTTTTTTTCTGGAACTCTTTGTTTTCCTATTTCTATCCTTTCCTCTATAGAAAAAAATAAATAAAAGTATCTGGGCAGATTTATACTGAAGAGGAAAGGCAGAACAGTTTTACAACTCTAGAGAGAGAGATATCTATGGTTTAAAATTCCCAAGCACATACATACTTAATAGTGGAAACAAAGCATGCATATTAACCACATATAGGCCTGGGCTTTATGTACTAGATTAAAAGTTAATCCTGTATTACTAAAGATTTCCCTAGATTAACGGCTTCACAGCTGGTGCTAGTGGTAAAGCACCTTCCTGCCAATGCAGGAGACATAAGAGGCCCAGGTTTGATCCCTGGGTCGGAAAGATCCCCTGCAGGAGGAAATGGCAAACCACTCCAGTATTCTTGCCTGGAGAATCCCATGGACAGAGAAGCCTGGCAGGCTATAGTCTGTGGGTTTGCAAACAGTCGGATATGACTGAAGCAACTTAGTATGCATTGTGCTTTGGTAGTTTGTATCTTGGGCTTCCCTGGTAGTTCAGTAGTAAAAAACCTGCCTTCCAATGCAGGAGATGTGGGTTCCATCCCTGGATTGGGAAGATCCCCTGGGGAAGGAATTGGCAACCATCTCCAATATTCTTGCCTGGGAAATCCCACAGAGAGAAGATCCTGGCTTGTTGCAGTCCATGGGGTTGCAAAGAGTTGGACATGACTTAGCGACTAAATAAGTTGATACCTGCTTCCTAAGGTTTTCATTTCTTTCTTCCTTCAAAACCAGGTTACTCTTTGTCATATTTTACCTTGTTGTAGCCTGGGGAAAAGTTTTTAGAATTATGTGTTAAGAATCAATAAGATATACCTGCTGCTGCTGCTGCTAAGTCACTTCAGTCGTGTCCGACTCTGTGCGACCCCATAGACAGCAGCTCACCAGGCTCTGCTGTCCTTGGGATTCTCCAGGCAAGAACACTGGAGTGGGTTGTGTGTCATTAAATATGCAGAATATAAATATGACAGATATTTTGACCCAGAGAACTTGTGGGTTTATTTTTTGATTGAAGTTGCCAGAAATCTGACTAGCAAGTGGGGTCCATGTATGTAAAACTTGATTTAGTAATAACTACACAGAAAGATTCTTAATTTTATAAAAAGATTTACCTCCAATTTCCTTCAAATAAGAAACGTCATATTCTTACCTATATTTTAGAGACAGTCTTGAGTATTAGAGCTGGTAGTAGATCTCCTCAAAGTAGTGTTTTCAAATTGTGGTTGTCACAGATTATTAGCTTATGAAATCAGTATGGTCAGTCACATTCAGCATTTCCCTTTTGTAAATGGAATGGATTCAAAAGTAGCTTGAATGACTCCTAGTAAGAGTAAGTATTATTTCATGCAGTTCTTATTTTAATTGTATTTATATGTGTACTAGATTGCAATGTCAAATGTATTTCTTGCTATAGGTTACAGTCAAAAAAAGTTTGAAGAAAACTATTGCCTTAGATAATAACTTGTCCAATGTAGACATTTTATAAACTGTACTATAGAGAGGTCCTGTAGTTAATTGCCCTATCTAGACTAAAAAGCAAGCAAGTTAAAGTGTGACTATAAAGACTACTAGGTTAGGAATCAGAAGATTTAGACTGAGTTTAGTCTTAGTTATTTACTAAATTATTACCTTGAACAAGTCATATATTATCCTTGAGCATCAGAGTTTCCTTTGAGTTTAAAAAATAGGTGGGGGAGATGAGGTAAATAGATATGCCTAATCTGACTGTATTACAAGATTGTTAAATATGTCTGATGTTGAGATGATGCATGTGAAAATGCTTTACACACTATAAAGTATTATTCTAATATAAAGTGATACTTAATTTTGCTATTAGAATCATGCTAGCTCAATGCTAAGCATATGGAAAACATTGAAATACTTGTTGAATCAAATATAGGAACAAATATCTTACTGCAGCATTAGAAATTCAGCTGTCAGATAAAACAAGGTAAGTGTGTTTATGACTATTTCTTTGGTCTTAAAATCACGTTTAACTTTGAGAAAACTTATTTATGTGAGAAACCTTATTTACTTATGTGTATATGTGTGTATGTATGTATTTCTTTTGAAAGGAATTGGTCCAGATGGTCATATTGCTTTCAATGAGCCAGGATCCAGTTTAGTATCAAGGACAAGATTAAAGACTCTAGCAATGGACACCATTTTGGCAAATGCTAAATATTTTGACGGAGATTTATCAAAAGTGCCAACTATGGCTCTAACAGTTGGTGTGGGGACAGTGATGGATGCTAGAGAAGTAAGAATTAAATGTTCTTTGATATTTTTCCTTTGATGTTTGTAGATTTTGGAGAAATTATGTTGTCAAATAAGTGATGTTTTGATTTAATCATATTTGCAATATAAATTGTTGTTTAGCTTTCAGTAATTGCTGTCAGGCTCATTGCCATATTTAGAATTCAAGTAAATTAAGTCTTTGGAGCTGGAAATTAAAAATTAGGCACTACCTCTTTTGAGGTACTGCTTCACTTGCCTCTTCCTGTTTCACAATTTGATGTCCTAACATCACACTTTATATAAAAGGACTTGTTACAGGAAAGATGCAGTTCTAATTAACATTAAACTGCTTTTGGAGCCTGAAAGTAATTTAGTGTCATGTGCTTCTTGACTGTAGAAGCATAGCTTAGTTGGTTTCCAGTGGATAAAGAACCCCTCTAAGACGTGATCTGTTCTAAATTTGGTATGTTTAAGAAGGTAAGAGTTCTGAACAGTAGACTCTTATATTTTTTAGTTTTTAATCTTTTATTTCCTGCCCTGAGAATAACAGACCAAATTATAGTCAGCTCATGATTATAAGTAGTTAAATTATATGGAAACCCCGAAACTCCATCCCTTTCTGGCAGCAGGATTGGATAGGTTCAAGGGAAAGAGTATAGACAACGTATGGTGAATAAGTAACTGATCTTGATATAAATATATCTAGGCTTGAATACGTAAACAGAACTGTCATTCAGAATGTAGGAGTTTTTCATGTGAAAATAATAATTGGTTTATGAAAAAGACCTTTTTCCTAGTAAATAAATTGAAAATAATTCAGAGCAATCTTAGTTCTAAAATATAAAACTCAAAGTTACAGGAAAAGATTCTTACATTTAGCAAGATTTAAGTTATAATGCAATTCTTACACTAATTCTTAGAAGAGAGAGTTATTTCAGACATTTGATTTTTTCTTTTGTTCAGGTTTTCCAACAAAATTACATGATGCCATTCACTTCATAGTATTTATTCCCAGCATGATTATAGAGAAAATTTTGACAAAACTAGGGCTTCATCATTTTCCTAAGGGCTTTAATGCTTTATCCTATATCATTCTTTTTTTTTTAATTGAAGTATAGTTGACCTACAATATTGTACTAGTTTCCAGTGTATAGCAAAGTGATTCAGTTCGGATATATATATATTTTTTCAGATCATTTCTACATAGAGTAAGTCCTTGTTACATAGTTTGTGTCTTTTAATTTCATATTTCTAATTTATCCCCCTTTCCCTTTGGTAGCCATAAATTTGTTTTCTGTGTCTGTGAATCTGTTTCTGTTTTATATAGATTCACTTGTATTATTTTTTAGGTGCCACATATGAGTGCTGTATTTGTCTTTCTCTGTATGACTTACTTCACTTAGTACGATATTCTCTAGGTTCATCCATGTTACTGCAAATGGCACCATTTCATTTTTTTTTTATAGCTGAGTAATATTTGTGTGTGTGTGTGTATACACTCAAGCCACATCTTCTTACACCGACCCTCTGCTGATGCACACTTGGGTTGTTCTTGTTGTCTTGGCTATTGTAAATAATGCCGCTGGATTTTTCATAACATTCTTTTGAAAGAAGTATCACACGATTATACTTAATGATTTGCTTATCTTCAATTTTAATGGGCTTAATGTGTATAGATTTTCATCTGCTTGTAGTTTTAACTCTGATGTCAATTATTCTTCAATGATGTTTCCAATAACTGCAAGTACGTGTAAAATTTCGATCCATGTGTGGGGCATGCCTCTGTTGAGTGGAAAGTAGGTTTGACTGGGAGATTAAGTCTTCAGTGCATCAATGAGTATCTTCACATTTGGGCAGCTCAGATAATGAGGACCTTCCATGCACATGTTGGAAGTGACACCTGTAAGTTATTACAGATTTCTTAAGACTTAGGAATTATCTACTAGATCGTGAACCACAGAGGTCACTGCCCTCAGTTTTCACTCCTTTCTTGCCTTGAGGCTTTACACTGATGTTAATTGTGAAATGTTATACTTTATCTAGTCCTTGCTTAGCTAAAATAGCACCACTTTTCAGCTTTCAGAGCTCCCTCTTCTGACCATAATCCTCATAATCAAAATTACTTTTACTCTGTTTTACTGTACTGTTCTCTTTATAACACTTTTTGCAGTTTATAATTGTTTTTTGTGTTTAGTTGTTGAATATCTTTTCCTCACTAATTTATAATCTCCAAGCGTTATTGGGTTATGTATGTCTAACATAGTACATTGCCTGTCACATATATTATTCAGTTACTGTTAGAAACAGTTTAAATGAGTTATTTTTGCCCATAATTCATTTTAGACAGGTTGGTTCTATCCACAGCTTGGCTATCTCCCTATCAGATCTGATTTTTACTAACTTTTGGCTGTTTGACGAAAGCCAAATTTACCCTCAAAGTATTAAAATAGATTTTTACTGAGATTTAAGATAATGCTTATATTTTTAAGGTAATTTCAAAAAGTTCAGTTCAGTTGCTCAGTCGTGTCCGACTCTTTGTGACCCCATGAATCACAGCATGCCAGGCCTCCCTGTCCATCACCAACTCCCAGAGTTCACCCAGACTCACGTCCATCGAGTCAGTGATGCCATCCAGCCATCTCATCCTCTGTCATCCCCTTCTCCTCCTGCCCCAATCCCTCCCAGCATCAGAGTCTTTTCCAATGAGTCAACTCTTCGCATGAGGTGCCCAACATACTGGAGTTTCAGCTTTAGCATCATTCCTTCCAAAGAAATCCCAGGGCTGATCTCCTTCAGAATAGACTGGTTGGATCTCCTTGCAGTCCAAGGGATTCTCAAGAGTCTTCTCCAACACCACAGTTCAAAAGCATCAATTCTTCGGCACTCAGTCTTCTTCACAGTCCAACTCTCACATCCATACATGACCACTGGAAAAACCATAGCCTTGACTAGACAAACCTTTGTTGGCAAAGTAATGTCTCTGCTTTTGAATATGCTATCTAGGTTGGTCATAACGTTCCTTCCAAGGAGTAAGCGTCTTTTAATTTCATGGCTGTAATCACCATCTGCAGTGATTTTGGAGCCCCAAAAAATAAAGTCTGACACTGTTTCCCTGTCTATTTCCCATGAAGTGATGGGGCCAAATGCCATGATCTTCATTTTCTGAATGTTGAGCTTTAAGCCAACTTTATCACTCTCCACTTTCACTTTCATCAAGAGGCTTGAGTTCCTCTTCACTTTCTGCCATAAAGGTGGTGTCATCTGCATATCTGAGGTTATTGATACTTCTCCTGGTAATCTTGATTCCAGCTTTTGCTTCTTCCAGCCCAGCGTTTCTCATGATGTACTCTGCATATAAGTTAAATAAGCAGGGTGACAATATACAGCCTTGATGTTTCAAAAAGAAAAGGCACAAAATTGTTTTTAACTGTTGTAGCATCTTTAAAATTGTTATATATAATAATTTGAATATTTATTTTTGTGATGACCATTAAAACTTAAAAATCCACTTTTGATTTTGTTGATTACTGAATATGAGACATCACCAATGATTTCTTAACTGTTAAAACCATCATCCTTTTACAAGTCTTATCCTACTGGGCCTCTTTTTCATCATCTATTCCTATTTCTTCTGTCATAAAACTACTATTCTTCTTCCTTTCTGACCCATTGTTTCCCAGTCAGTCCTCCATCTGCCTTGGGTTCTCATCCTAGCACTGTATGTTCATTATGCATACTTTGGGGCAGTCTTCTCAGTGACCTCTTTGTGTGCATGTTTTTGTTTGTTTGTTTAATTAACACATCAGTAGCAGTCTCACTTTGTAATACTCTTCTCAGAAGGTTTAGTACTATTCCAGAAAGATCAACTGTGCTCAATACAGTGATAACTACCAATCTTTAGCCAGTTCTTTTTCTGAAGCTGCAGAATTCATATTTTCAAGTGACTCCTTTAATTGTTCAAAATTCATCTTTCTACCAAAATTGTCTTTGCCTCCCTTGGTGAATAGAAACACTCTCCATGAAAATTATCTGAGCTTGAAACTTTTGTCATTTAGGCTTCTTCACATCTTATCAGTCACTACATTCCACCATTTAACTTAGAGATAAATTAAGGGACCAGCTCTCATCAGAACTGCCTTATTTCTGGTCTATATCAGTTTTTATTTTTGAGGATTATTGCAAACCCATTCTAAACTTCATGCCTATCTCCTTTACCTATCCCATTCTCTATATTACAGCCCAATTTTTTAAAAAAAAACAAACATAATTTAGTTATTACTTGTGTATGTAATGAGTCTCTGATTCCCTGCTGCTTCATCACAAGATGATATCCAGCCCCTTTGTTGGGCATGAAAAGACTCATATTCAAATTTCAGTCAGTTTTTAGCCACTTCCATTCATTACCCTATGGTTCAGCCTTACCAAATTTCTAGCTTTTTATTGACCACCCATAATTGTCTGAAATGCCCCCTTTTCTGCTTATCCTTAAAGGCTTGGTTTCAGACAGGAGCTACTCTTAAATCTTGTTCACATTTATTCCTTAAATCTTGTTCTCTTATTCCTTGAAAATAGTGGAACAGATAGAGTAGAAATGATCACATTAGTAACATCAGATCACATTATGAGAACAATGTTTTTCAATTCCTGATTCTCCAGATATGTCTTCATAATTCTCAATTAAAGGTTATATATGTCTTATTGTAGTTGTTAAGGATGTGGTTGCTGGAATCAGACCTCTTGTTTATATAGTAGCCTTACCAAGACCTTCAGCAAGGTACTGAATATCTGTGCCTCAGTTTATCTATAAAATAGGAAAATAAGAATAGTATTTATTCTTATGCTGCTGTTTTGAGGAGTTAGATGATTCATAGAAAGTGCTATGTTCAGTGTTTAACTTTAAAACCACCAAATCGTCTTAAAACTCCTGAAATGAAATAATGTCCATTTCAATAAATATCTATCATGCAATTATCACTACATATTCCCATTTAATGGTGTTAAAGTTGCTTTAAACAGACTTTTCAAATGCTAGTATAAGGATTTATGCCAGATTGCATAATAATCACTTAAGGGACCCTGATTCTTGGGTTCTAATTCCAAAGATTCTGAATAGAAGACAGGGCAAAGAACTTGAATATTTTGTTGTTGTTGTTTTAACTCCTGTGTCTTTAATTTCCAATAAGGAAAACTAATTAATAAAGCCACTAATCAGTGTTGTGCTTACATTATATCAAGCATTTTTAATGTTTAAAAGAATGCTTTTAATCATAGGTGCTTTTAATTATAGGTGGTTTTAATTTAAAAATGCCTTTAATTATAGGCATACTAATTCTTCACTGAACTGAGATTTCTATACTTAAGAAGTATCAATAAAGTAGATATTTGTAATCTTTTACCACTTTGGGGTTGCTTTTTTTCCCAGAATTCATCAGAACTTTGAATTTTTTTTTTTTTTTAATGGGCTGTTTTTAATGCAGGGGCTTTTCTTCCCTAGAAACCCAATTCTCAGCAAAAAAAGAAAAAAACACAAAAAACTAAAAAACCCCTACAAAAACTTAAAAAAAAAAAAAGGCAGCAAAGGGTAGTTTTCATCTGGTGTCTTTTATTTAAGTTTTTTAAGTTAAGAAAAAGCTGGTGACATATTTATACGTTTTTGTGCAAAAATAAATGAATGGCAATAGATTTTTAAAAAATCTTATTATGTACTTCTGTGTGAAAAAGTCTGTATAATATTTCCCTTAAATATGCATTATTTTACTTGTGAGTTTTTTACTGAATTAATCTGAAATGTACAAGCCCTGGATTTGCTACAGAGTGAGAACTTACTTTATTTTATTTTTTTTATTTTTAATTTTGGAAATTCTGCAGAAATCAGAACTCTTACCTTGGTTTGAACTAAAGAGGGGACATGGGGAGGGGAGAGGGGTGGGTTTGTCCAGCATGCTTGTATGTATATTTCAGAACCTTTTTTAAATGTAAAGGCTGTACATTTCTGGGAAGTTCTGAATTTCTTTTGTTTCCTTTTTCCTTCAAGCATTTTGCAGTGAGCTTCTTTTATATATAGCAAACAATTTGAAAGAATACAAAAATATGTGAAGTTCATTTAAAAAAACTACAGTATAGCGCTGGTACAGTACACTAAAAGACTTTGATAAAAGAAACAATACTAAAAAGCCTCCATTTTAAATGTCATTCATATATACCTTGTGAATGAGAGCTATATACTTTTACACACTTTTTTAGAGGAATAAATTATTGAATTACTGAAAAAAAAAAAAAACAGTAGAAATTCATATGCATTTTAAATGCATTTTTGGGCTTTGATATTTTTCAAGATATAGCTCCAAAATGAAAAGTAGTGAATCTTGATAAAAGAAATACAATAATATCTGGTTTATTAATCTTTAATTTCCTCCATGTTTTAGAAGTTCTGGCAATAAAATATGAAATATAGAATTTTTACGTTGTTATAGATATTTTAGAATTATAACCACCTTAACATTCATTTTTTAGTTAACAATTGTAAAGAGAAAAAATGTTTAAAGGTTTATTTCATAAACTTTTAACTTGTAAAATAGGATTGAGTTACTGCTAAAAATGTTAAATGATTCTTTCAGACATCTGTACACTTAATCACTTTTGCACATGTTCTTTGAACTATCTCATAGGCTATTAGGGATTTGGGACCAAGAGCTTGGGTTTTCTGTACCTAAGGATGGGTCTCAATTATGTAACACATATGAGTCTTAAGAGAAAAAAAGGATAGTTCCTATATTTAAGTAGATTCTGAATCCTTCTTTAAATCTAGTTTTGTTCCAAAATAGCTTTATATAGAACCTATTCAGTGAACAGTCTTCAGACTCTAGATTACTTTTAAAATATCTATTGTTTTAGAGTCCTTTGCTTTTCCAAAGTAATATCTATTACTTATCTGGACTAGAGCAATTTGGTAAATCGTTCCTGGTTATGTAATTTATGTAACTCTGCTTTTACAAAACAGCCTGTTTCTTTTTCTTTATTCTCCCAGGTTTCTTCTGCACATCATTATTATATGTGTTAAATATCATAGGCATTATGGTATATTTAGTAATACTCCATTACAAGATACCATTTTACTTTGTTTACTTTGTGCTTGCCTATTACCTTAAAGAGTAGAAATAATCTTGGACTATGAAGAAATATGGAGCTATTTATTTTTATTTCAATCCTCAGAAAAATATTGGTGCTAAATTCTCTGTTTTAAAAAATAGAGCTTCTTAGTCATTTGAACGTGTTTTAAGAATTGTTCATGGTTTTTCAGGTAATGATCCTCATTACAGGCGCACACAAGGCATTTGCTCTCTACAAAGCAATAGAAGAAGGAGTCAATCACATGTGGACTGTTTCAGCTTTCCAGCAGCATCCCCGAACTATTTTTGTATGTGATGAAGATGCTACTTTAGAATTAAGAGTTAAAACTGTGAAATACTTTAAAGGTGAGCATTGAAGTTTCAAAAGTAGATTGGGCGAATGTTCCACTGTAGATAACAATTAAAACTTAATGTGACTGAATATGATGTAATTAGTCATATATATAGGTCAATAATTCACAAAGTATGTAGTAAGTATACTGGTGATATTATATGAATGAAAATATATTTTTAATCTTTTTACTCTAATAACTAGGTGTTTAATATATATTAGAAAAAATATATACTGAACCAACCAAACTTGTATTTCATGGATATCATTGCTTTGACAAGGTTAAAGAGGTTACTGTATTTTATTAGCTTTAAGATACTGCTTTTTTCACATTTATCTAATTTGAAATTGGGATGTTTAAAGTTGACTTCATATAGTTTATCTGGGAGCAAGTTTTCCTTAGTTGTACATAAAATAATAGCATGTCTTATACTTTTTCAGCATCTCATATTCATGAAATATAGTAATAACTTGAAAATTCAATTTAAAGGAAATCAGTAACTCATGGTTCATGCGAGTGTGTGAATGTCAAAAAATCTTGACTGTAATACAAATGAAGTTTGGTAAACAGGGAAAATAGTCTCAAATTTTGATCATAGATATAGAGCTTTGTATTTGCACTTAACCTGTTGTGAGAATTTTCTTGTTTTACTAAATGTTCTTCAGAAGTATTTTTAATGGCTATATAGTAGTTTACTTAAATGTTTCCTTTACTGTTAAACCTTAGATTACTTTTAGTCATTTATATTTTTATCAGTTAAATTACCAGCTTTTTACCAAGTCACAAATATACCAAACTAAACTGAAAATTGTAATTAGTAATTTGACAGATAAAAACAGAGAATAGCTCAGTTATGGGTTATGAATAAGATAGAGCTCTTGATGGCATTTTACCCATGTATTTCCATGTAGTCCAGGTTTCATCACAATTATTAGATTCCTTGACAAAGTTAACAGAAGCAGTCTTCAATATCCACCTACTTTAATGCCAGTTTAGAGGAGATTCATTTAACATTGCCATTTACTAGCACGAGTAATTCCCAGATAAACCCCCCTTGTCTGATCGGTCTGGTTTTTATCAGAAAATAACAACAGCCAATACTTATATTACCAGGTGCTATTTTAAACATAATATACTTACTGATTTACTTAATTCTCAAAATTCTATGACATGGCTACTCTTATAATCCCACTTATAGGTGAATTAACAGGCTTAGTAGGGATGTTAAGTCACTTACAAATTATGAAGCTGAACATATTTCTGAAGAGATTCAGGACATCAGCCTCTGTCAGGATACTTCCTTCAATATGGAGAAAAATAGATTTGAGATCTTGTTCTGGGCTATATATAGACCTCATTTTACAGTAAGGAATTTTGATACAAGGTAGAATGGTTGACTTCATAAATTTATACGTTATAAATGTAATTTTATATATTTGTCATGTCCTCATTATTAGATTATTGCTAGATATACTGGAGGAAATGAATCGCATAGTTATCTTTAATTCTTCAAATACCATTCATACCACTATTCTTTCTTCTACCATCCCTTTAAAAGTATCAATAGGAATCTTAAAGGGTTCTAATTATTAGCTCCTAAAGAAATCTTAACTACATCTAAAACAATAAAATTCATTAGCAAATGGAAGTTTATTTCAGTATATCTTTTGAAAGATATAAATAGATCACAGGAAAGCATTTTAATAATTTTATTCCAGTTTTTTTTTTTTTTAATAAAACCTATGTGTTATGTCCTTGAAGTAATATATTTTCAAGACACTATCATCATGGTGAACATTTTGTTTTGTTTTATCCTTTTTAAGCCCTACTCCAATAGCTTGATAGACCTTGAATGAGTTCAGATTGAACCAAACCATAAAATCTATATTTAGCTTTTCTTCTTCAGGCAACATGTCAGAAGTCTATACATTTTCATCATTCTCTCATTAGAATTTACTTATTTCTATTTATGATTTAAGTGGCAATTATTTTTTATCACATTCTTGTATAGGAAGTTGCTTTATCTAATGTACAAGTCATCTTATGTACAAGTTGCTTTATCTTAGTGTTTAGTTTTAAAAAAAAAAAAAACTATGAATGACTTGGCTTTGTAATGTTTATCCTGATGTTTTAAATTGTGCGTTTTTAAGCTCTGATGTATTCTTACCATGGTCAAAGCTTTAAGCAGATGGTAGGTGAATTATATCAAGTAGGACGATCCTCTTAGAGCTGATACTCTAGAAGACATGTATCTTCTAAACTACATGGTTGAGATTACCATTGTCTCTGTTGTCTCCTCTCAGGTCTCTCTAGTCTCCACTTTGCTGCTTTTTACATACTGTTTGTAAACTTTTCAGTTAAATCTTGTTTTAAATAAGATTGGTTCTATTTAGTCATAATTATCTGGTAAATTTTTTTCATGAGCAGATAACTTTTGCAGTATAAAAAATTACCCTTTAATGTTCATTTTTAGGAAATGTAAATTTTATTTTCCAGTTAATGTCATCAGCCAGGAAACATGAGTTACAGTGCCTTCAAATATATTGTCTCCTGTGGTATTACTCAAAAGAAGTATAAGTTTCCCTGCCTGAAGGTAGTTGGCATTCTTCATAAAAACTGGCTCATTAAGTGATTTGAGAAAATATCTATAAAATGTAGCTCCATAAAGGTAGGGACTTTAGTTTTGGTTCACTGCATTAGTTCAGCATCTCAAAGGATACCTAGTACATTGGAGACACTTGGTAAATTCTAGGAAGTTGGGCAGGTATATGGATAAACATGTGACACTGATACCACTTGAGTTTAAGACCTAAATTATGTAAATCACTGTGAAATCCAAGGTACATTAAGGAGGAGATTTTTATATTTATATAGTACTTGAAGAAAACTTTAATTGAGCTGATGGGACTGAGAGCTGTTGAAGATGCCTAGCATTTAGTTTTCAAGAAAATGGCATAATCAACAGCACAGGTGCAAGGATGAACTAACACAGTAGCAGAGAAAGTTCCTCTTAATAGAATAGAAAACAAAGTATATTGTTTTGAAAGTACAAGCTAAAATGGGGCTCACTTAAACTTTAAAAATTTAGTGAAAAGGCAAATGAGGGCTCACATGTCAGTGGCCTTTTAAAAGAATATTGGAGGAGAGGAGTTACTAGCCCTGAGAAAAATATTCTTATGTATTAACATTTTTTGAGCAAATAACACATGCCAATAAATAAGTAATTTAAAATCTAGCTTCAGAGATAGTTTGCATGAAACAGTTGAATGAATGAAGTATTTGTTGGTTTGTCCACATTCTCATGGATTTTATTATAGGCTTTTTTATCTTCAAAGCACTGGTAAGCGTGGAAGGGAAGGCTAAATAACTTATGGAACTGTCACTATAGAAACTATATTCAAGTATTTAGAGATTACATTATCTAAGACATAGAAACCAAACATCATTATAAGCCTTTTATGCGCTATGCTAAGTACCTTGCTTTCTATTTTGAACTTTTGAGCAGAGGTTACTTCATTTTATATATAAGGCCAGATAGCTAAATATCTGTCATATTCCTGAGGTGGAGGCAGAACCTATCAAGTGCCTTTATGCTTAGTTTAGTTCTTTTTATACATAATTCTTTCATTTCTTGGGTTAATTGTGCTCCTTGCTTTGCTGTCTTCCAGCTGTTCCCATTACTCACTTTAACCTTCTGACCCTTCTCTCTCTCCAGCTGCGTGGAACACTTTAACTTCAGTCCCTCCAGTCTCACCTCCAAGATTCTAAATTTATCGTTAATGATTAAGCATCCTTCAATGTCTAGCCATTCTGCCACTGCTCTTGATTCTTTTCAGTCTTAAGGACCTTGAGTTATAGAATCTTGGTCTCCACTCTCTCCCTTTCTCCTTTTTAACAATATATATTCTAAATTCATTTTGTTTATATAAAAAAAAAAAGCTTCCCAGAAGCCATCTCACTGAACCTTCACAGATTTTTTAAAGTAAATGTTTACTGAGCTTCCATTGTGTATCATGATCTTTATAGACCCAGAATTTAGAGTAGTAAATTTAAGGTCCTGAACCTGTTTATTTTCTGAGAGTGCATATTGTTCTAAAGAAAGTGAAATAGTAGTTCATTATAAGGTGACATTTAGGCTGAAACCCAGTAAGTCTACAGGAGAAAAATCATGCTTTGCTCAGGGAGAAGAGCATTCCCAGTTAAATGAGACAGCAAACATAAAGACCAGGCACTGTGACCAAGCTTAGCCTTTCTGAGGTAATAGCAACAAAGCCAGGGTTGAGAGTGACATAAAAGGGGGAAAGTGGAAGGACATGAGATCAGAAGGATAAACAAATAGATTAAAATCTAAATTATTTTCTAAGTGACCATAGCAATAAGAGAATTTTAAGTAGGGGAATGGTATAATCTAGTTTTTTTTTTTTCCTTTAATTAGACAAGGGAAAATTATGCAAATAGGTGTTGAGCTGGTAGTAAGATTAGAGAGGAAAGTGGCTTCAACCAGCTATGGAGATGAAGAAATATAGCTACTTTGCAATGTATTTTGAAAGGAATGTCAACCAGTCTTGCTCCTGAGTTTAAAAGAAAAAACATCACCAGTGAATTTCAGTTGTCTGGTGTTAGCAGCTCAGCAAAGGATAGATGATACCATATACTAATATTTTTAAAGAAATGGTATAGAAGGGGAAAATGGATCTGGACTTTGTCAACAAGTTTGAGGTGCTCATGAGACACTGAAGTAAGCTGTTGAGTAATTAACATTCTTTCAACTGCACTAGTGAATATTTCTCTCAGGACTGTTCCACTCCTGGTTTTTCTCCTACTACATGTAGTAGGACTTTAGTGTTCTTTACATGTCCCTTTACTTAGCTCTTAAAAATGGGTCTTCACAGTTTGAATTTTAGAGTGATTCTGCAGTCTTTTGATAATGAATACTTCCTTACTAGCAAGTACCCTGTGTCCTCAATCTAGTAATTCCATTTCTTAAGAAAACCACGTTAGTCCCTTTTCCCAGTCTCCGTGTTCTTAACAGCGTGGTAAATTTAACTGATTTCTCTGACCTCCAAATAAAATCTTTAGTTGATTAATTGGGACCATTTATTTCCCCAAAGACATGAGTAACTGGAAGATTTCCCCAAGAAGCTTTAATAATTAAGGAGAGTTTACAAGCATGCCAATTATAAGATGAAATTTAAATTTACTTGGAAATTAGTATTTAATGTAGGTTATTGTTTTAGTAAATTTGTCTGAGTGACTTGTCATCAACCCCTATTGTAAACACCCATGTAAAAAAGTGAAAAATAATTTGCCAGATGAGTGAATAGGGTAATACATTGGAGAACTAAAGTAACAACAGTTCTGAGCTCCTCAGTAGAGTGTGACTAGAGTTTGACTCTAAGCTTCTCAGAGAGTCAAACTCAATAGACTTTAGATGTAATTAGTATTCAAATCTTTTATTTTATCGTACTGAAATTCTAAAGCCAAAACTGCTCTTACTTTTGGTTACTTACAAAGAACCTATACCCCATTCTAGATCTACGACTTCATAACCATAAATTGATACTTGCTAGGTAGTTTAAACATTCCAAAACATTTCTATTTGCATCTTTCCAATAAATACAACCATTTTGTACTGGGGGCTTCCCTGATGTCTCAGACGGTAAAGAATCTGCCTACAATATGGGAGACCCAGGTTTGATGCCTGGTCAAGAAGATCCTCTGGAGAAGGGAAAACTAAACAGTCTGAAACATTTTTGTTTGCATATTTCCAATACAACTATTTTGTATTAGGTGGTAGCTAATATACATTGTATTTTATTAAATCTTTCTTTTTCTAAAGTAAATGAGATACAGTTCAAATTAGAAATAAAGCTAGAAATGTGCTTTTTTTCTTTAAGGTTTAATGCATGTGCACAATAAACTTGTGGATCCACTCTACAGTATGAAAGAAGGAAATTGAAGGAGATTGGATCAAAATTCTGCTTGAATGAACAGAACACTTTTATACATATATGAATTTTCAGCTATGCAATATGATTAAAACTTGGGGGATTTTTGAATATTGTCATTTTTGAAGTCTAATATCTATGTTAAACATTCCATATTTACAATGTGTCCATTTTATACTAGGGTTTAGGAGAAATAATTGGCTCTCACGGTTAATCAGCTACTTGTTACAGAAGCCACACTGTCAATGTAACACCACAAAAATGTCTGCCTATTTACAAATTGTAAATCATTTTAAAGGTGACTTCTGTACATCAAGTATCATTCATATGACTCCAGTGGCATTATTAGACTTTAACTTTTTAATAACAGGACACTCCAAGCCTTTCAGGTATCATACAACTATCATTGCAAGCCTTTACTTCCAAATGCTATCTTTATTTTCTCTGCATTACACACAAGCTTTCTGCACGTGATTGCCTTGGTCATCTTTCTACAGTAGCATCTGGACATCAAAAGTCCTGTTAGATATTGTTGGTACAGAAAATTTGAAGAGATGGCAGTGCCTAAAACTACAGTTTATGTCCTTTTGGAACGTATGTATTAAGTGCATGTTTTTTGTGCACCGTCTTCTTTAGCACTTTTTTTTCTCTTTTTATAAATGTGACCTTTGTTTTATTTAATGACTTGGGTTCGTGCACTTAATATACGTATTTTGGCAATTATGAGCTTTATACCTAGAAACACACTGAAGGAAATTTTTTTTAAGAAAAATTATTAAACCTCTTAAACGATTAGCTTTATTCCTTACCTATATATACTGTATAAAAGGATATGATGAAATATAAAAGGAATTACTGTAAACTATTTGATTGCATAACAATTTGCATCATTAAATTACAAATAAAAGTATATTGTTTTCTATAACTCAAATAAAGCTTGTAATAAACAAATATTAAGTTATCTAAATTTTATTTCCAGAAGTAAAATTGAACACATGCATCTGAAATATTCTAACAATTAATAGTAGCTGTGAGATTGCATTTATTAATACTTTTTATTTGTTGTCATAATTCAATTAGATTTAAGAGACAATGCCTCTGCCTATACAGCTTCTTAATTCTGCTTCTTAGACAGTAAAAAATACTTCCTTTTCACTCTTCATATTTTGCTTTTTATAAGCCCACCTAGTAGAAGCATCACTTATATATACCTGCTTAATCGCCTATGTGATTGAAATATAGTCTTAAAAATATTTAAATAGAAAATTAAAAAATAAAAAATAGGACTGTTAGGATAAAATATGCTGCTTTAATTCTAGATAATGAAGTTTTAATAGACTTGAGTATTATAAATGGTTTTGAATAATTGGTGAAATCAGTAGTATCTCCCAGTCCCATACCTGGTAATTAAGTCTACTGAAGATATTTCCACAAGAGGCAATAAAGCATGGTAGCTAAGCATTGTGGTCTGAAGAAAGAAACCACTGTTTTGATGTTGTTGGGGAATACGTAAGTCTGAGCTTCTTCCCCTATGAAACAGGGTAATATTGCCTGTACCTCCATTGTTGTGTAGATTGAATGAGGGAAAGTCTATAGAGCTCAGCACAGTGGCTGTCAACATACTAAACTCAATAAATGGTGTCTATTATAATACTAACGGTTTATGATATTTTGATGTACAGAAAAATCTTAGTAATTAAGGTCTTCTGGGGCAGTGTCCCCAACTTCTGAGATCTAATGCCTGATGATCTGAGGTAGAGCTGATGTAATAATACAGAGTGCACAATAAATGAGGGCTTCCCTGGTGGCTCAGTGGTAGAGTCTGCCTGCCAGTGCAAAAGAGACAGATACAGTCCCTGATCTAGGAAGATCAACATGCTGCAGAGCCCAGGTGCCACAACTATTGAGCCTACAATCTAGAGCCCAGGAGCTACAACTACTGAACCCCTGGAGCCTGCATGCTAGAACAAGAGAAACCACTGAAATGAGAGGCCTGCACACTGCAACTAGAGAAAAGCCCATGCAGCAACAAAGACCCAACACAGCCAAAAAAAAAATAATAAATAAAAATAAAACTTTATTAAAAATGTAATGCACTTCAATCATCCAGAAGTCACCCCCCAGCAGTGGAAAAATCTTCCAGGAAACCTGTCACTGGTGCCAAAAAGGTTGGGGACTGCTACTCTGGGGGAATACGCAACTCTAAATCATGTTTTATCAAAGTGGCTGGGGAGAGAAGAGTATGCTAAAAAAAAATCTGAAAAATACTTTTTGTACTACTACTAAAACTGTTTCCTAAAAAGTCAGAGGTTAAAGGGAAAAGAAAAAGTATCAAGCTGTACAAATACTTTTGTTGTTCAGTTGCTCAGTTGTGTCCGACTCTGCGACACAATGGACTGCAGCATGCCAGGCTTCCCTGTCCTTTATTATCTCCCAGAGTTTGCTCAAACTCATGTCCATTGAGTTGATGATGCCATGAAGCCATGTCATCCTGTCCTTCCCAGCATCAAGGTCTTTTACAGTAAGCATACAAGTTAAATAGCAGACACACAGTACATATTATGTGCCAGGTACCAACTTCTAACTTTCCCCTGGCCATAATGGTATGACAGAACATCTAAGAAATTATATTAAAATAATACTCTCATGAGATCTCATAATCCATCTGATCTACCAGAGCTAGAAGAAGATGGTTGACTATGTAACTAGGACTAAGCCACATGTTACTTAACCTCTATTCACAATTTTAAGTAAGTTGCCACTATCTGAATTTATAATTATCTCATAACAACCTTGTATAAAATTTATCACTGACAGTCTTATCCTCATTCAATTCATTCAAAGTAAAGGATAAAAATCAATGGCTAAATTATCTTACTATAATACAACATGCCCTCTTGTTTATTTACTAAGAAGATATGCTTTGAAGTAAGACAGCCATTTACTGACTATGTGACCTTAACTAAGTTATTTAAAGCTTCAGTCAGTCTCAATTAGTTTCAATTATGAAATCTAGACAATAATTATTAGACTGTCATTAATGACAGTTGCTATTAATATGCTATTAATATCAAACATTATCCCTTTACATAAATGCATTTTAATTGTCAGAATAAGGCAGCTCATATCCTTATTTTTATATATATGTAAACTATCTGGTTTCCAAATAACATTTGTAAAAATTTTATGAAAAACTAGATCACAGGTCTAAATACTATGTTATTTGACTTTAATAACAGATTCATATATATCATCTAAATATATCCATCTAACAAGCTTATTGTGGGATTGGAACGAGATCAAATCTTTAAATATGAGCCCTTTTAGTGTAAAGAATATGCTTGAAAACTAGTAAGAATCACTTAACATTGACTATGTGTCACGTAGTCTTCTGAACATTTTAAACATATTATTTAATACTCACAGCCTATGAAGTAATAGTATAATCCTGATTTTACTAAAGAGTAAATGAAGAAAGGGTAAGTTGGTCAAGGTCACCTTGCCTAGTGAGTGGTAGAACAGAAATGTGAAACCATGCAATATGGTTTCAGAATCTAAGTTCTTATCTACCCATTACTGTCTTTCAAAGAAAAGCCAAGAGGTTATTTAAAATTGAAAACCTTGAAGGTAACAAGCAAATTTTATAATTTTCCTTCTGTTGTGTTCAACATGTTATAATTACTAAGGAAAATTAAAAGATACACAATTTTTAATTTATGAAAATTCCTTATATTTTCCCACCAATTATTTATCAGATTGTGTTTTCAGAACTTTTATAAAAGCATCTTTTGGAACTTCAACATTGCCAACTTTCCTGAGTTTTTTCTTTCCTTCTGCTTGTCTCTTCAAAAGCTTCATTTTTCGGGTAATATCACCACCATACTGAAAAACATTTTAAGAAACTGAAGTCCAAATCACTCCATAGAAAAATAATCCTATAATTAATTAGAGATATCAATACAATTACAACTTTATAGTTATTATCCATGAAGTAGACACTTGGAAAGTTACCTCTAAGACCCTTCCTAGCAGATCCTAAATTTACTATTAGTATCTTCTCAAAGAATGATAAGTGCTTTATTTGTTTTTGAAGGAGATGATTCTCAAGGAACCCCAATACTATATTATGCAAGTCAAGAAAAGCTATCAATCTCCTTACTGATTCAAGGCCTTGAAATTTTGGATTATATAGCTGTAGTCTAATACAGAAACTTGCATAGGCTTAAATGTGTCAGTCCAATGTTAAAGATTTAGAAAAAGCATTTATCATTTAATTCTCATTATAACTGAGTTAAGAATCTTTTTTAACAGAAGAAACAGCAAACTTCGCAAATTAATGTAGGAGAGGTGGATTTCAATTTTAGCTCCCATTATAAGACAGTAATTGTCTTCAGATTCTTCCTTAAAAATCAAAACATCCTGATCATAACTGTTATGAAAACATTCTTAGGTAGTTGCACATAAGGAAATTTTAAAAAATAAGATAGGAAAATACTTAAGAAATGTGAGCAAAATGAATATGCAATCATTAAAGTCAAGCTGACATTTACCTATTTAAAAAGAAAACATAGATGGGATACAAAGTACTATAAAAACCAACAGTGGAAACCCAAGGTATTTATACCCTCTCTGATTTTAAACTTACAAAATAGATAAAGAACACACGTAGATACATACACATTTTGCCAAAACATTTTTCCTATAGGCTTTCACACTGTAAAAGAGAAAATTTTCCTTAAGTACACAATTATACTATTTAAAAGTACTTATTTTCAAAAACAATCCCCCCTTTACTAAAGATAGTAAGATCAGGTTATACTTACGTAAAATTGACAAAAGACAAATCATTAGATAGCTTACATGCTCTTGTATTTCATGTATTTGGAATAAAATAGACAATTCAAAATGAAAATCAACACAGATTTTACTAAGAATTTAAAAAAAGGTTTGTGGATAGTCTCAAAGAGGCCAAAATAAAAACTGGTGTGACCTTGATGGTGAAAATTTATATAAGGGCATTTCTAGTTCAATTTAAAAATACTACTACTTTCAAAAATACTAAAATGGTTATTATCTCACTGCTGCTGCTGCTGCTGCAAAGTCGCTTCAGTCCTGTCTGACTCTGTGCAACCCCATAGACGGCGGCCCACCAGGCTCCCCAGTCCTTGGGATTCTCCAGGCAAGAACACTGGAGTGGGTTGCCATTTCATTTTCCAATGCATGAAAGTGAAAGTGAAGTCACTCAGTCATGTCCGACTCCTAGCGACCCCATGGACTGCAGCCTACCAGGCTCCTCCATCCATGGGATTTTCCAGGCAAGAGTACTGGAGTGGGGTGCTATTGCCTTCTCAATTATCTCACCACTGACTATCAAATGTGCGTCAAGAGTGACTAGGAATATGAAGAACAATATATTTTATAAAACCCATTTCAGGGGGAATGAAATAATTTTAATATAGCCATTCAAGCAGCTATAAACTAATCTATGTCCATAATGTATGTATCTGAGAAATATGGAGGATCAAAACTTTGAAAATAACTCCACTTTTTTTGTATTCCAAATGAAGATATAAAAGTCTTTTTCTTTAAGGTTTTTTCTACCTCAGCACACGTATGTTTGAATGATTATTTGCTATTTTAAATGGCATTTTCCTGAAAGTTCCCTGATTATAAACTCCACTCTGCCTAATCTGAGTACTTAGGAAACACAAAATAACTAACACAAAATAGTATTAGGAAATGAAATTCATTGCAAATACCTGCACACAACTCATCCAAAGACTGCTGCAAACCCCTGAAGCCTAACATGGTATCAGCTTTCCTCCCTTCCCTCTATGCACTGACTAGCTCTAAGGAAGTGATATTAAATGCTTCAAGTAAAAATCAATTCAGTTTTCTCTTTTGGAAGAATATCTCTAAAACCTAATTTTTAATTCCAGTTCCTACTGGTTTATAATCTACTTGAAGAGATAAACCATAAAACTTTACAGAAATTCCTTCACCAGAAAATTGAGTGGGGTCACTGAATGAGTGGAAATAAAATTCCTTAAACCATATACATTAGAGTAATAACTGTAAATAATTATCACCCAAAAGTGTCATATAAGTAATTCAAAGTAACAGTCATCACTTAAATTAGTGGAATTAAGAGATTAACATTTCTATAAGTAGGAATAAAGTTTAGAGCAATGTTAAATTTTTTAATATTCTTTCATTTTTTATGTATATCATTGCTAAAACCAACCAAGGAACAAAAATGAATTTCAACTCACGTTTCTCTTGCAATGATTTTACTTCCAAGGGCAGCTTGAATTGCTATCTCAAACAGCTGCCTAGGAAGAGAATCCTTGAGACGTTCACATATGGCTTTGCCAACAGAGTATGCTTTGTCTCTGAGACAGAAAAAAATGCAGCTATTCATATATCCTAAATAAAAGTAGTTTTCTAGTTAATATGCATAATCAATGTAAAGGTTACTAAGGAGGTACAAGTAGAACTTGTTTATCATGTTGTTGTTTTTTAATAGCTAAATTGTGTCCAACTCTGCGATCCCATGAACTGTAGCCCACCAGGCTCCTCTGTCCATGGAACTTCCCAGGCAAGAATACTGGAGTGGGTTCCCATTTCCTTCTCCAGGGGATCTTCCCAACCCAGGGATTGAACCTACATCTCCTGCATTGGCAGGTGGATTCTTTAATAAACACCACTTAATCTCTGAATCATATGTGACCTCTGACAGCAAAAATAACATGATCTCTTACAGAAAATCTAGAAAAACACAGAGAATAAAAACCATTCTTAATGCCCTTCCCTCACCCACAGAATACCACTGTTAAACATTCTAGAATATTTTTAAACATATATCCATACTTAGTTATTTTTCTGAATACATATTTATGTTTTTTACAGTTTGGATCACAGTGTGATATATTCTACCTTTTTACTTAATAGACATTTTTACATCACTAAATACTGCTCTACAATTATACTTTTAATGGCTTAAAATAATGTTATTATATGGGTGTTCCATAATTTATTTTACCCAACCACTATTTCTTGAAATGGAAATTAAAAAAAAAAACTTTTATTTCTCAATTTAAGTCTACCATAGTTTAGAAAACATTTACTTTGTTTTATATGGTAAAGAAAACATTTCCTTCCACAACACTATCCTTTTTGGCTATTTTAATTCTATTCTCTTGTCAACAGTTTGGTAAGAGAAGCATGGAAAAAGAAGGAAAAACTAGTACATGGAAATTAATTACACCTTTTAATTTTCAAAATGTAGCTGTCAAATAAAAATGAGCAATAATAAATGAAAAAGTAAAAAGAATAGCAACTTTCACATTCTGTAATTAGTTACTATTCAACTTACTTGTGTACAACAGTTACTAGCTCTTCTACAATACTTCCATTCAGTAGAATATCCATTTTTACAAGTTCTGCAGTCTGGTAGCCTGCATCTTCATAATCAAAACTAACAAAGAAAAATATCCAAGTTACAGATAAGCACTATATTTCCCAAGAGATTACATTTTTTTTTCTTTTCAAAATATGTTTTTTCTACCTCCTCTGGTATCACTCCCAAAAAATTTAACTTTCAAACAAATTACATATAAATTTCAGATAAATGGGCCGACCTGATCACAGTAAAGAACAAACTTCCTTATCTTTTTACATTTATGAAATCAGGTACAAAAATCAACATGCTCCACTGAGGGAAGGGGAAAAAAAACTGCTAAACCAGGCTAGGAAAGTACATCATTGAAAGAAATGTCACCTTCCCAATGTTCCTTCCTAGAAGCTGGCTGGCTGTAGACAATGTATATACTAGTGAATGTATATACAGTCTCAGACTCATGAGTTGGGTTTCTGTTAAGTTTTCTATTACAAGTTAAATAAATGCTAGGGCAGTGCTAAGTAGCCATTAATAAATGAGACTTCTGAATTTCATATATGGCTCTTTAGTATAAACCTTCACAGAGCATTTTTGATGATGAGTTAATACATGTACCTAGAACATAAAAAGTGTTAAGAACAGAGCCTACCTAAGCACAATTAACATTTATTAAGTGTCAACTATTTCTAACAATATGGTCAAAGCTTACAGTAATAATCAAAACAGGTTTTACAAAACTAATGTCTGATGAGAAAGAAAATTTCAATTATGCTCTCGTGTCTTTGCAGTTATGTATGAGAAGATGTGTATTCCTACTGCCGTAATTCTAAAACAAACAATGCAAATGTTTAGCTTCGAAAGGTTTTCAACAGGAAGGTCGCAAGGTGACACTAATAGTCTCTAAAACCTGACTACTGCCTAAAGTGTTCCCCAGATCCTTTCTTTTTTCAATAAACATTAATCATATACTACATAAAGGTACCATGTTAAGTACTATGCAAAATTAATCCTGAGATTTTCACTGTGTTTACAGCTTTAAAATTTTCTGTGCTCCCAAATTTTATAATTTCAATTTTTTTAGAATATGAAAAAATATCATGTATTCCTGAACATAAGGACAACTTAATTTTGGAAGTTGGAATTATTTTTAAATAGTTCAAAATAAGCCATGTTCTCTCAATGTGAAAGTTGTTTCCCAGCTAAAAGATTTTAAGACCACTTAACTCAGAAAGTGGTACCCAAATGCAAGCTAGAATTCAAAGACTGTTGTTAACTGTTATAAACACTTAGTAATTATCCTTTTAATTATAGTAACTTTAACAATATGCTGCCTAGATTCATTTTAAATTACATCGCTACTTATTCACTCAAGGTCTTGTCTGAAAGAAGACATAAAAAAAAAATTGGGTGACCAATTAGAAAAAATAACTTTGTATCATGAGTTATGCTGACTCGCTTCACTGAAAAGCTCATTTCACAAAGTAAACGTCCAGGTCACTGCAGCATATTCTTCAAAATGCTGGGATTTTTCTTTGAATTATAATTTTAAGTATGCATGCACATTCATGTATGCATGTGTTTTACCAGATGTGAACATTCACTTTTCTGTCAACTTCCCCATTATATATTTCCTTTATATCCTAGTATATGCTATCCAGTAATGTAAGATTGAAAAGCAGAGACATTACTTTGCCAACAAAGGTCCGTCTAGTCAGGGCTACAGTTTTTCCAGTGGTCATGTATAGATGTGAGAGTTGGACTGAAGAAAGTCCAAAGAGTTGGACTGAAGAAAGCTGAGCGCCAAAGAATTGATGCTTTTGAACTGTGGTGTTAGAGAAGACTCTTGAGAGTCCCTTGGACTGCAAGGAGATCCAGCCAGTCCATTCTGAAGGAGATCAGCCCTGGGATTTCTTTGGAAGGAATGATGCTAAAGCTGAAACTCCAGTACTTTGACCATCTCATGCGAAGAGTTGACTCATTGGAAAAGACTCTGATGCTGGGAGGGATTGGGGGCAGGAGGAGAAGGGGACGACAGAGGATGAGATGGCTGGATGGCATCACTGACTCGATGGACGTGAGTCTGGGTGAACTCTGGGAGTTGGTGATGGACAGGGAGGCCTGGTGTGCTGTGATTCATGGGGTCACAAAGAGTTGGACACGACTGAGTGACTGAACTGAACTGAATGTAAGATTTTAGGACAGTAAGGGCATCTAGTTATTTGCCCTAACAAAAAACACCCCCACAATGCTACACTCTTCCTTTAACAGGCTATGCCTCCATGTACTTTTATGGGATAAGATAATGGGTTTCATGATGCAGACTACTTAGTCCTAGGAAGACCAAGTTATTGAAGTGTTCACAAATATAGGGACACACCTAGCATTTCTCTAAACAAGTACTTCTATTTTCCAAATGTACACAGATACTCCTAGGATTACTTAACATTCAAATACATTTTAAAAGTGCCACTTAGGTCACAGTAGCTTTTTCAAATAACATGCAATTTTTAATCAACTTACAAGAGAGTACATCTCTTCTTATGAAGAGGGCACTAAAATTTCTGTCACTAGATCACCAAGATTAAGTAAGTGGAATATCAGTAAACACCTGCTGGTCAATACTTAAAAAAAAAACTGTCCAGATATTTGAGTTTCCCATTAAATTTTTACCTAGCATATCCTGAAGACAGAGATTTCAAAGAATCATAAAAATCCACCACAATTTCATTCAAAGGGAAGAGATATTTAAGCATTACTCTATTTTGATCAATATACATCATATTCTTCTGAACTGCTCTTCGAGCCTGAAAAGGGAAGGAAAAAATGGCTTGAATAATTCACATAATGATTTATTTAATAAATATAGACAGATGTCAATTATCAACTTTTAAGAGTGGGCAAAATGAAGGAATCTTTAATGGTCCAGTAAAAACAGCTGACAAATATTTATAATACAGGGAGAATCATTTTGTATTTCAATTATAATATACTTCCTATCAAAACTTTAATCTTTTGTTTTTAATCAAATAAGTCTCTTTTTTAATTATACAATATTTCACTTAAGAATAAATCAAATTAGCTACAGGTGGAGTCAAGTTCTGATTTCTTATTTTACAAATAAAAGAAATTTAGATCCAGAGAAATTAAGCAACTAAAGTTACATATTTTTTGGTACAAGACAATAAAAATTCAAGTTCACTAGTCATCACTTGAGAGTTCTTTCCAATACCTGTCAGAATATTTTAAATATATACTTTCTGATGACTATGATTATATCAAATTTGTGGATTAAATTGTTTATTACAATGTGTCAAGAACTAAAGCAAAATGAGGAATACCTTTCAATCAAAGGTCTCTAAAGTATTGTAATTATCTTTCAAATAATACCCAATTTCAAATAGTCAAAAAAGGTGAAAGGAAACTATATTTTTAGCTACTCAAGATGAAAAAAAGCATCAAATTTCTTTGCTTTAAGCTAAAATATAAATTCAAGATGATCAAAAATTCTGGCTCTGTTTTCTTATTTAAAAGTCAAAATACAGTAATTATATGTATGTATATCTAAACAGATAAATATATAAAGATCTTTATGAAAATTTCTTTTGTTCGACAGGCTCCATAGAGACAGAAACCATTCAAAACCTAAGCTGGGTACCACTGTTTGAGAGGACTAAAATGTACTTTTATATCAAACTGTATTACATTTATACCTGGCAAAGCATCATTATTTTCCCAGTATATTCATCTGGTGTGATAATGGTGCCCAAAACAACTGGCTCCAAATATTCTGTTACTTTTGACTTATCAGGGAACTGTGCAGGATTGATGATTGTAATCTCCTTTTCTCTGTATTCCTAAAAAATAAGAAAAGTCATCAATAGTTAAAAAGAAATCTTAGTAGTTACCATGTTTTTAAATTTTCTACCAACATAGGTTAGAATTTTTGTTATTGAATGTGTTGGAATTAATAAAAAACAAAAGAATTCCTAAAGGTTAGAATATTATTTTAACACACTTTAGATTAAAAAGAGAAAAACTCTCTAAAATAATATTTAATAACAATTATTAATATATTCTGATTATTGATATTTACTAAAATCATTTTATACACCACTTAGAATATGATATAAGAATACATTTCAATCTGTCCCATGTATGTCACTGTAATTAGTTTCCTAACTTAATTTTGTTGGAAAATATTTACAGATGCCAAAGTTAATATTTGTTTAAAACAAATATATTGTAACTTAGATTGAATACAATATTGTTTCTACTGTTAACCTGAAATCTAAAATTTCCCGCAACCATATAGGAAAGAATGCTTTACTAATCATAAGATGAATTACTTATGCCCAAAATCACACTCTTATTTTTTGTGCTGAATTTAGAACAGTATTTTCAGAACTAATTCTACTTTTTACTCTTAGTAACAGACTAGTATTGATAATGTGGAGATTTCATCAGGTTAAGAAAAATATGCATCATTAGTTCTGAAGAAACTTGTCCATCATAAGATAATTCAACTTTTATTACTACTAATCAAGAAATATTTAGTTTTAATAGCTAGTCAGCTACTGGTATACTAAAATGTTTCTCATATTCTACATATACATACACACACATACATTTATTTAGTTTTCGTATGTATGCTAGCTCACAACAGTACCTTCATCAATTTTGCTGATGAAAGAACAGCCTTGTATGGAACAGTAGGGGTTGTCAAAATAACAGAAGCATTATATTCTTGTTCTAGTCGCTGGTTGAAAACTTCCATGTGCAAAAGTCCAAGAAATCCTAACCTGAGGGAGAAAAAGCCAGACTCCAAAATGTTTATGTCCCATGGGCTCTATTTTCTTTGATTTGATATTACTATTTTGTGGGGGAGGGGTGGAATCAAAAGTCATTCAATCAATTCACATCATAATTAAAACCTAGCATAAATTCATTAAAAATAAAATCTTCCATTGGGATTCTATTTAAAGTAGCTATAAAACTGATCCATACAATAAGCATCCACAGTGAGAAACAGACATGTTTTAGTTCATTTTACACTAATATGAACTGATCTTCAGAAATGGTCAAGACCAGTAAGCCATTTAAACTTTATTTTTCAATAAAAATGGAATCCTACAACATAATTGAATCTCACCTCCAGCCAGCACCTAGAGCAAGGCTACTATCCCGATGAACCACCACACTGGAATCATTTAGTGTCAGTTTTTCTATAGCACTCTTCAGGTTATTATATTCAGATTGGTCTACAGGGTACATTCCTGGGGACACAATGATTTCTAATTATTACATGTGACACTCTGCCCAGAAAACCTAATATGCATTGCTGCAAAGTTCAAAATTAATCAGTTAGCTTTTAAATTACTTTCTGTATTTGACTGACCAAAATATTGGTTTGCTAAGAAAACTATGACCATTAAATTAAATTGGCTTCAAAGTATTTTGCAAGTTTCATAAACTTTGAATTTACCACTAGATTCATATTCAAAGTGATGTTTTTGCATTTGCAAATAGTATAGGGAAAACAAAAAAGAACAATGGGAATTACACCTATCAAGAAAATACATCATCTTTATTTTAAGAAACAAAAGTGCAAGATATCCCACAACCACAAAGAAAAATCCCATTAGCAGATAAATAACAGGAAGAAATAAAAACAAAAACTGATTCATCTGTTTCTCTTTCACATCAAACCCAAGTCCTCACCACTTAAGTCCTTCAAACTCTAAATGACTGACTGACTCTGTCTTAATAGGGGCATTAATATTAATTACAAATTAATATTTGTAATTCCCAATGAGATACAAAAGGGAGAAAACAATGACTGGATACCCAGCACAGAGTAATCTGATAACCTTCAATCAGGTCTTCCTTTTTCAAATATCTGTAATATCACACAGAAGTAACAGGTTCTGGAGTTATATATACATGAGGTGACACTCTTCTCTGCTATGTCGACACTAGTACAATAGTACAGTATTAAAGAAAGGCCAGCTAAAGGGAAGGCATTCAGTAAATGTCCACTGATAATTAGTAATGAAAACACCCTATGTAGAAAGAGTATTTCAAATATAATGACCTACTCCCTAGTGAAACAAGAAGGAAATGCATATTACTGTGCTCCTCTAATTTATCAGAGGGCTTGTTTCAAGAGGCTATTTTTTTAAGAAGTCCTTAAATTTAGGAGGAAATGATCTCCCATATAAAGTTGTATCATCCATATATAATTAACTGGTATATAAATATCATACAAAAATTTTTTTTAAACAGCTGTTATTTAAACAGGAATTGATTATTTAAAGTGAGTATTCCTAATAATTATTATTTCAGCTTAGAATAAATTGGCCCTTATCCTTTGAATATGTGAGCTCCTCACCTGCAAATACCATTGGCTTCGCTGATTTAAACCCAGGCAAGGGTTCCACTGGCTGTTTATGTAAATATAATGTATCTCCTATTTGTGCTTCAGTGACATCTTTCATCCCAGCAATCAGATAGCCCACCTGTCCTGCATATCTAAATAAAATTATTACATGGAAATATTTACTATTTTAATGTTTCATGTGCATACTCACAATTAGCTCTACTTCTCCAAGAAATGATTGTACTTTCCAAACAAAACCTCACCAGGCTGAAACTAGATGCTGCATTCTAGTTAATTCTCTAATTCTCAGCTCTAAGAACTGTCAGCAAAAGAACATTCCAAGTCTTACAATCCATGACCGAGGACCTCTGCAACACAAGCCTAGGGACCTTCTTCATGACTGCCCATCTCTGCATATAAAACAATAGTGAAACTGATAGACACAGAAACATAAAACACTCCTTGTGATATTTAGTAGTGAATTATATTACAAATGTCCTTTAAAAAAGGAAGAAAAAGCAAAAACAATGTTTTTAACCTAGCAAATAAAAATGTGAACTCTCTACAAATCTGATACCTATTTGATGTGCCTCTTGCAGGAAAACAGCAAATCCAAAGATTTCAGAGTTTTAGCTTTATTTTTTTTTTAAAGCAAATTTCCTATATGATAATTTCCATTTAGGATGAAATACAAAAATCGTACTGAAGATGCAATAATGATGAATATATATGACAGAATATAGACAGACTTTGTGTAGCACAGGGAATTATAGCTATTATCTGTAATAACTTTTTATGATGTATAATCTATAAAAATACTGAATCACAATGCTGTATACCTGAATTAATGTGATACTGTAATGATTGACTATACTTAAGTAAATAAGAATACAAACTTTAGAAATAGTTGAGTAAAATTACAATAAACCTTATGACTTTCAATTACATAAAAAATGACAAAATAGTGGTAGTTTTAGACATACAGCATTAAGCTATAAAGTGAGACCTGCTTCAATCTTAAATTTGACAAATGAGGAAATAAAGACCTTAGAAAACTATGTGCCCAAGGTAATCAATGTTATTAGTATCTAGAGTACTGATGGAATAGGCACTCAATAAATACTTTATAAGTGAACTCAGAACTCAGTTTTATAATAATGTACACTACTATGCTAATCTCATGTCATAATTCTAATCAAAGTTTTACCATGAATTCCGCACTAAACAAAATAATTACCGAATTTTCTTCACTATTCTATGCTGAAAATCTAACTACAAAAAATTTAAATATCAAAGATTGATACCAAGTATGAATATGCATGAGAGAACTCTCTCTTTCACTGTCAAATCAAATACATCAATGTTGGACCCAGTCGCAACTAGAAAATAAAATCAGTTATGGCCAAAAAGAATTAAAAACACATCAAATTCCTACTGTCCCTCACCCATGAGATTCTGAAAGAGCATTCACTACATAGCTGCATTAAACAATCAAGTTTTGTTTTTTGTTTTTTTCCTAAGTTACCAAATTAGGAACATCCTGAGCACACCAAATTAAGAAAATCAGCAACAGAAACACATACCAAGTGTCTTTTAATTACTAATGCAGATTACTTACAGTTTATGAGTTGGCTGCTCATTAGGATTCAGAACTCCTACTTCATTAACTTCATATGTCTTTTGAGTGTGTGCAGATACAATTTTATCTCCTTTCGAAACCACTCCATCAAATAATGCTACATTGGCAATCACACCCCTATACTGGTCAAAGGTGGAGTCAAATACCAAAGCTCTCAGGGGATTTCTGCAATGGGCTTTAGGACTATTAAAAATAAGTAAAGAACAAATACTAATAATTTAAAATTAAATAATAAAATCTTAACAAAATGCCTAATTCAAATATTACGCTTAATTTACTCTAATACTTGAGAAAGATTAACTGACAGCACAAATAAAAGGACCTTTCTGTAAGGTATAATGCCTATATTTATATTCATTTTAATTCACCCTTGAGTTTTAAATACATTTTGTTAGTGTTAGTTGCTCATTTATGTCCAACTCTGCAACCCCATGGACTATAGCTCATCAGGCTCCTCTGTCCATTGAATTCTCCAGGCAAGAATGCTGGAGTGGGTAGCCATTTCCTTCTCCTGGGGATCTTCCTGACCCAGGGATGGAAGCTAGGTCTCCTGCACTGCAGCAGATTCTTTACCATCTGAGCCACCAGGAAAACCCTAAATACATTTTAAGTAACCATTTTTAAAATATTTATGAAATGGATGAAATATATTTGTTCAGGATTAAAACAAAAACAATAATTACCAATGTATTCAAGTCTGTTACAATAATTAAGAGATCCTTATTATCTTTTTTTTTCTATCTGTATTTGCCTTCTATGTGTTACTAGATATAAATTAAAAATGTATTCTCACTGACCACGAAGAGTATATTTGTCATAACAAGTAAATTAAAATAACAGATCAAACTGATGGACTTTTACTATTAAAGATAAACAAATAGTATACAAAGAGCAGCAGAATACTTACAAGGGTATCCTTTTGATGACTGCATCAAGAACACTTTCCACATTCGTTCCAAGTTTAGCAGAAATCTGAAAATACGTATATGAAACAAACACTTAGGACTTTACTTTTCTATCCTGTGACTGAGCATATGATTAGAAAAAAGAAACAACTCTAAAAGTCATCAATTTGCTTGAAAAGCTTGGTAAAAGGAAGCACACACCATATTATCTATTGACAACTGCCCTTCCATTACAGTTAGGTGATTCTCTAGATTATGGTTAGATGATTCTCTGATTTCTCTACAAAAGCATTCTGATTGTGGTACTGAAAGAGCACTGGACTAAGAGTTCAAAATATCTGGGTTATAATTATGACTCTACGAGTAATACATGACTTTAGCCAATACGTGTTTTCTTCAAGCTTCAAGTTCTTCATCGACAAATAAAGTGATTATTCATATTTTACATAAACCTCAAGGCTGCTGTGTGAATAAACAATATATGTGGATGGCATACAGCTAAGGCTAACTGTAAGGTATAGTACCACTACTGTTCTTACACTGAAAAGGCAGCCAAAACACTCAAAACATGCTCATCTGACTCACCTTTGCCATTACCAATAATTGAACTATCTTTGAAATCTTTATTCAAACTCAGTTCCCTGAATTCTTCCTCTTGCCCTTCAAAGTCCCTCTAGATCAGTTTCTCAACACAGCACTAAGGACACTCTGACCTGGATAACTCTGTTTGGAGGGGCTGTTCTATGTGCTCACTGCAAGATGCATAACAGTATCCATGGATTCTCATCTGCTCACAAGATGCCAGTAGCACCTATTCCCCAGTGTGACAACAAAAAAGGTCTTCAGACATTGCCAAATGTTTCCTGAGAGGCAAAAAACTACTTCCTAATAAGAATGATACTTTAGACTCTGCTGCTACTGCTAAGTCACTTCAGTCGTGTCCAACTCTGTGTGACCCCACAGACGGCAGCCCACCAGGCTCCCCCATCCCTGGGATTTTCCAGGCAAGAACACTGGAGTGGGTTGCCATTTCCTTCTCCAGTGTATGAAAGTGAAAAGTGAAAGTGAAGTGGCTCAGTCATGTCCGACTCTTAGCAACCCCATGGACTGCAGTCTACCAGGCTCCTCCGTCCATGGGATTTTCCAGGCAAGAGTACTGGAGTGGTACAACAATCCTTTAAGATCACATTTTCTAATTTATTGAATGGACTTTTTTTTCATTTTCTATTTAGCCCCCTGCCTCTTTTCCCAGCTGAGACCCCAAGAGCCCACTATTTGTACTCATTCCATTCAACTACTTTCTATTCTCTATCATAAGCCCTTGGTATTAATAAAACCTTAACTGCAACTACATCCGACTATTTGCCTTTTCTATGCTTATAATCAGAGCAGCTCAACATTACTAGAGAACAGTCAAGTAACTGGTTTGGTTGGTTTCTGTAAGTTCATGACACCGATCTCAATATGCAGTTAAGACTTGCTGGCTGTCCAAGGACACATCCTTTACTAAATTCACATTAACACTAACTAAGATAATTCACACCACCTTCCTTTTCAATCTACACACTTTCCCTGTGGCCAATTCACTCTCATTTGATAACGTTGCCTCTTACTTCATTCAAGGAAATAGAAGACATCAAAAACTCCTTTATTCAAATATACAAATCCATCTGCACTATATCCACAACCTCTTTGCCTTCTCTCCTGCTACAATTTGTTTTCCCACCTCTCTGAAAACTCAATCCTCACACCCTCATCTTCTGAATCCTCTCTAATCCTTCTCAAATTCTTATTCATAACACTCTACAAATTGAGAATAATGTAGAATGGTTTCTAGGATCTCTTTTCTACTTACATTTTCTCCCTAGGAAATGGCATCCATTCCCATGGCATCAATGCCACATACACGCTATGACTTAAACATCTCTGACTCAGCCCTCTCCACAAATGCCAGAATTGTGTAGATTTATGTAATATCCTACTTGGATGTCTATTAGACATTTCAAACACACTATGTGCAAAACAGAGCTTTTAATTTTCCCACTATCTGTTCCTCCCCAAGTCCTCTCTGCATTAACAGATTACCAGTATTCAACCAGTTGCTCAAACCCAAACTCATCATGATTCTTTATTTCACATCCTTACACATATAAGAATGCCTTCCTCAATGATCAGTGCAAGAAAATAGAGGAAAACAATAGAATGGGAAAGACTGGAGATCTCTTTAAGAAAACAAGAGATATCAAGGGAACGTTTCATACAAAGATGGGCTCAATAAAGGACAGAATGGTATGGATCTAACAGAAGCAGAAGATTAAAAAGAGGTGGCAAGAACACACAGAATTGTACAAAAAAGATCTTCACGACCCAGATAATCATGATGGTGCGATCACTCACCTTGAGCCAGACATCCTGGAATGTGAAGTCAAGTGGGCCTGAGGAAGCATCACTACAAACAAAGCTAGTGGAGGTGATGGAATTCCAGTTGAGCCATTTCAAATCCTGAAAGATGATGCTTGAAAGTGCTGCACTCAATATGCCAGCAAATTTGGAAAATTCAGCAGTGGCCACAGGACTGGAAAAGGTCAGTTTTCATTCCAATCCCAAAGAAAGGCAATGCCAAAGAATGTTCATACTACCACACAATTGCACTCATCTCACACGCTAATAAAGTAACGCTCAAAATTTTCCAAGCCAGGCTTCAACAGTACGTGAATCATGAAGCTAGATTTAGAAAAGGTAGAGGAACCAGAAATCAAACTGTCAACATCCGCTGGATCATCAAAAAAGCAAGAGAGTTCCAGAAAAATATCTGCTTTTGCTTTATTGACTATGCCAAAGCCTTTGACTGTGTGGATCGCAATAAAAAGTGGGAAATTCTGAAATAGATGGGAATACCAGACCACCTGGCCTGCCTCTTGAGAAGTCTGTATGCAGGTCAGGAAGCAATAGTTAGAACTGGACATGGAACAACAGACTGGTTCTAAATAGGAAAAGGAGTATGTCAAGGCTATATATTGTCACCCTGCTTACTTAACTTATATGCAGAGTACATCATGAGAAACGCTGGGCTGGAGGAAGCACAAGCTGGAATCAAGATTGCCAGGAGAAGTATCAATAACCTCAGTTATGCAAATGACACCACCCTTATGGCAGAAAGTGAAGAAGAACTAAAGAGCCTCTTGATGAAAGTGAGAGAGGAGAGTGAAAAAGTTGGCTTAAAGCTCAACATTCAGAAAACTAAGATTATGGTATATGGTCCCATCACTTAATGGTAAATAGATGGGGAAACACTGGAAACAGTGGCAGACTTTATTTTTGGGGCTCCAAAATCACTGCAGATGGTGACTGCAGCCATGAAATTAAAAGACACATGCTCCTTGGAAGGAAAGTTATGACCAACCTAGACAGCATATTAAAAAGCAGACATTAATTACTTTGCCAACAAAGGTCTGTCTAGTCAAGGCTATGGTTTTTCCAGTGGTCATGTATGGGTGTGAGAGTTGAACTATAAAGAAAGCTGAGCCCCAAAGAATCGATGCTTTTGAACTGTGGTATTGGAGAAAACTCTTGAGAGTCCCTTGGACTGCAAGGAGATCCAACCAGTCCATCCTAAAGGAGATCAGTCCTGACTGTTCATTGGAAGGACTGATGTTGAAGCTGAAACTCTAATACTGTGGCCTCCTGATGCAAAGAATTGACTCACTGGGAAAAGACCCTGATGCTGGGAAGGATTGAAGGCAGGAGGAGAAGGGGACGACAGACGATGAGATGGTTGGATGGCATCACCAACTCAATGAACATGAGTTTGGGTAAACTCCGGGAGTTGGTGAAGAACGTGGAGGCCTGGTGTGCTGCAGTCCATGGGGTCCCATAGAGTCAGACAGAAGTGAACGACTGACCTGAACACATAACACACCAGCAAAATCTACCATGTCCACAAAACACACATCAAATTTGGCCACTTATTAAAATATCTGCATCACATACTTAGCAACCACCATTTTGCCCCTGGACTACTACTGCAAACTGGTTTCCCTGTATCTTTTCTTACCCTTTTCTAATCCATTCTCTGAATGATCAGTTTTCCTCTCTTGCTTTATAATCCTTTCATTATCTTAAAGTTTTCAAACTCTTTAGCACAGCAAGAATCCCAGAATAACTTGACCCCTGCCTTTCCCTACAAAGCCATCTCATCTAACTTGCCTTCTTTCTGTTCCTTAAACATGTCAAACCTTCCCAAACATTCCAAGCCTTTACACTTGCTCTTTGCTCTTTCGGAAATTATTTCTCCCCATTCTTTTTTTCTTCAAGTCTCAGTTCATCAGAGAAAAATTCCCTAAGTTACTCTGCATCATAGCTCTTCTCTAAGAAAAAGACTTTTTTTCATTGTTAGGTATGGTAATTCTACCTGGAACAATACACTCTGTTGAATGTTCCTTGAAAACATTGGTCTCACTCACTAATTACTATACTTCCTTCTTTTTTTATTTAATGAGTGCCTCCCCAAGTAGAATATAAAAACAACGAGACAGATGTCTTGCCTGTACTGTTCACTGCTGCATCCCTAGCTCGCACACCAAATTAAGTGTATGAATGAATTTTCAGCTAAATATACTTTAACATAATTCCAGTCATGATACCATAATTTCAGGACTGCCTTACAATGAGGTCCCTCTTCATAATAAAAAACATTAAATTCTATGTATGTATCCAAGGAAAAATAACTATTGCTTTTTCCAAGTTGTATATAATCAACCAATGTGTTAAAGTTTAAAAAATAAGCAAAAAATCCACTTCATCAGCTGATACTTGCTTTTTTAAAAATTAAACAAGCTTGAAAATAAAAGCTAAACATTATTACTCTGATATACTTACTACACAAGCATGTAGAATAGCACAATTTAGCTAGGGCTATTTAACAATCACTGCAGATGGTGACTGCAGCCATGAAATTAAAAGATGCTTGCTCCTTGGAAGAAAAGCTATGACCAACCTAGACAGCATATTAAAAAGCAGAGACGTTACTTTGCCAACAAAGGTCCATCTAGTCAAAGCTATGGCTTTTCCAGTAGTCAAGTATGTATGTGAGAGTTGAACTATAAAGAAAGCTGAGCGCCAAAGAATTGATATTTTGAACTGTAGTGTTAGAGAAGACTCTTGGGAGTCCCTTGAACTGCAAGGAAATCATACCAGTCAATCTTAAAGGAAAGCAGTACTGAATATTCATTGGAAGGACTGATGCTGAAGCTGAAACTCCAATACTTTGGCCACATGATACGAAGAACTGACTCACTGGAAAAGACCCTTATGCTGGGAAAGATTGAAGGCAGGAGGACAAGGGGACGAGAGAGGATAAGATGGCTGGATGGCATCACTGACTCAATGGATGTGAGCTGGAGCAAGCTCTGGGAGTTGGTGATGGACAGGGAAGGCTGGTGTGCTGCAGTCCGTGGGGTTGCAGAGTTGGACACGACTGAGTGTCTGAGCTGAACTGATTTAACACTCAACTATCATTTAAAAGGTAAATTTAAAAATCTTAATTTAAAATATTATCAACTTTGATTTACATTAAATATAGTTCTAAGAATGATATCTACAATGCCTTGAAATTAGTCTGACCCTACTCTTCAAGGAGAACATTTACATAGAGGCAAAATGGCATATAAGAAATAATATAACAAAGAGTTACAAAAGACCTACATTTTAGTCCTGGCACATTAGCTAACTAGATTTATAATCGTAAAGTGATAAAATCTTTCAGTTTTCGTCCTTTCAACTGTATCATGAGAAATTTCTATCTGTCCTAACCATGTGGTAAGGATTTTTGGTAAAGATCAAATGAAATATCAGTAAAAAGAACTTTGTAAAACTGTAATATTATAATTACACAATATAATAATGATGTGCTATCAAATACTATGAAATTTTACTTAAGCCAATTACCTGAGATTTTGGAAAGTAAAATCAAGTCTTCTAAAAAAAAAATTTACCTTAATACATTCGTCACCTGGAATATCAAACACCTTTTCAATTTGTTTTTCAACCCTTTCAGGATCAGCATTCTTCAGATCTATCTTAAAAGAAAAAAATCACCATGTCTTAATATAATGAAATTAAAATGTATTACATATTAATATTTGGAGACAGATGCATACTTGCTTTTGAACTAACTGACCCCTTAACAATTTTATTTTCAAAAGTATTAAGAGAAAAATAATGACAAAAAAGTAATAAAATTTTAATGCTCATGACCACTGAAATTAGAAGGCAGACAGCAAAGCAAGTAAGAAATTGAGGTCATTAGCTACTCAGAGCCAAAGAGATCAATAACAACATCATGTACACTGATTTTATGTGTTATATATAACTTATAACAACAAACTGTCTTTCTTTGCTTCCTTTAAACCTATCTTCAATATCAAAAAATAAAACTGAATGCAATGCAAATTTTTAATTAAGATTCTTGATTTATTAATTTTAAAATATAAAAGTTAAGCTTTATCAACACTGTTCTCAGTTTAGCACTTAACTGTTAAGCGTCCTGTGTTACACTGTTTCATCCTACTTCATAATGTCCTTTTCTTTTCCTCTACAGTTTAGTTTAACAGACTATTTGGCCTGTCCTGCCCTTCCCTACAGAAACAGCCCCCCATCGCTCCATGTAATTCAGGGAGACTATCTTCTCAATTACATGCCAGGGTAGAGGAGTTTGAGTTGAACTTTTATCATATGCAATTCAAAGAAATCCCAGTATACAACTGACCTGGAATAACAAGGAGTTTCAACTGCATGGGTCCACTTACATGCAGATTTTTTTCAATAAATATGTAAAACTACACTTGTAGAATACCAGGTGCAAGACTTGTATTGAGGTGGATAGCTTATCCCTAACAAAGGCATAAGTGATATTTAACATAAAATTAATAATGTATTGGCTTTCTGTTTTATAACTTTGCTTTCAAAGAATTACATTACCGTACAGTATGACTCTCATAATTAGAGAAACTGCATATCAGCCTATAATTACAAATAAACATTTTTTACTGTAACAATGTTTCCAATACTGTTATGAATATGACTATAATATTGTACGCTATAAAAACTTTAATGAATCTTTCCTTAGTGTATACACTAGGTTACCATGAAGCAATCACATAATGTCATAGCATAAAGCAATATTTCTGCTTCATTGTTATCAATGCATCAATCATTTACCTGTAAATAAATATGAAGTTCCTTTTCACGTTATCTTTTAATTGTTGACGTTTAGTGTCAGTAATACACATAACATCTATGGTGTTTTGTCATCACATAAGACAATACTGATGTAAGTACCAAGAGATGATTCACCTTATAAAAGATGATGTAAACTCAGGGTATTGATAAACAGAGTACTGTAAATGTATTTTCTCCTCTTTATGATTTGATTAGCATTTTCTCTGTCTTATTGTAAGAACACTATATACAATACATATAATATACAAAGTATGTGTTAACAGACTGTTTAAGTTATTGGTAAGATTGTAGTCAATAAGAGGATATTAGTAGTTAACTGTGTGAAATCAAAAGTTACATGCAGATTTTTGACTGCACAGGGGTTTTGCATCCTTAACTTCCATGATGTTCAATAGTCAATTCCATTTAATAAATACCTGAAGATTCTCATATAAAAAGTAGTACAAGTGATACTCATACAGTAAATTTACCCTTAGAAAGTAAAATAATAGCACTGTTGCGCTAACAAATTACCTTGTTTATAACTGGAATTATTGATAGCTGTGCTTCAAAGGCAAGAAAGAAGTTCGCTACCGTTTGGGCTTGAATACCCTATAAAGAAAAGCAGACAAGAAGAAGACACAAGACACTAAGATAATCATTCTATTATCCATCACAAAAGCTGAAATTCAAGACCATTCCACACATCTTCATCAAAAGCAAAGGTACAAGGCAAACTATGGTATCTATACTTCCATGCATCTGGATCATTCCCTGTGAAAATTCCTTTCAGTTCTAGAAACATTTTTTAGAGGGTACTGTGTTAAGCTTTGGGAACAAAGCAGTAATACATGGATCCTTAAGGACCTTGAAGCCTCCTAAAGAACTATGAGATATATTTTATAAAGCCAAGTATATGGATGTTAAGGTAGAGATTGACTGTCCTTGACAGGATTAGGGAGGATTTAACACAACAAAAAAATCTTTGGGTTTTGAATGAAAAGTCCATGAAAATTGAAGTATGTCAAAAGCTTACTATAAATAGTATATCATGGCTCTTATACTGTCATCTCAGTATGTTTTCATGATTATGTTCACAACAGAGAACTTGGTAATATTATTGACATGTTTCTTTAAATGTAGCACTTCTCAAATTATTACCTTAAAAACACCCAAAATGACATCAAAGACAGATTTTCTAGTTCTGCTAAAAACTGACATCACAGATTAAGAAGTGCTTAAAACTTTTGAACGATTCCTCTGATCAGCTTAAAAATTTTAAAGGATGAATTAGTCAATTTCACAGGCCATTTTAGTGTAGTAAAACTTAAAATTAACAGGACCAAAACATAATTTTGGTTAAATAATAAAATAATTCTTACTTTCTTCAAACACAAAAATTCTATTTCCAAACATCTTAAGAAAAATCTTGGAACAACGAAATAGCATATCACATCATATAAAATTAAATGTACCTACCTCATTTGCATCAACCACAAGTAAAACACCTTGGCAAGCAGAGAGTGACCTGGATACTTCATAACTAAAATCAACATGACCCTGAGAAACAAAAAATATTAAAACCTCTAAATGTTAAGAGTTTAAATGTTTCTTACACAGAGGCATTTTGGCAAATCTACTGACTCCACTGAATAAAAAGTAATTAAGCTTCTTTTTAGCCTGTTTTTGTGAAATAATTTCACTAATCTAAGAACACAGAGGGGGGAAAAAAAGCAAAGTGAAGTGTTTAATGTTCAATTTAAAAACTGAAAAAAAGGATTTGTTTGCACTATTAATACAAAGCTGACTTTAACAACAGAGACAAAATT